>NC_134972.1:2501047-3781047 GCF_965638725.1 Aptenodytes patagonicus
GTGGCTTCCAGCTGTGCCCCGACTGCCACCGCAGCAGGCAGGAGGCTGATGGCCATGGTACGGGGACGGGGGGGGGGGACAGGGGGCTTGCAAAGGGGGTATCAGCCCCGCGGGGGCTTAGTGGGGACGAACTCTCCCTCTTTCTGATGCAGAGGGTCCGGTGCGGCCACCTGAGTGCATCCCCGGGCAAGACCACCACGTCGCGTCCCTCGTCCCCACGCAGTTCGTCCCCACCTGTGGTGAGTGTGTCATCCCCCCCCCCCCCCCGCCCCCAGGACCCCCCCCTGCCTGCTGCCCGGGGCTGACTCACCTGTCCCCATCTGTCCCCAGTCCTGACCCGGCTCTGGAAGCTGCTGCACGAGGTCCGGGCCAAGTTCAGCATCGAGTCGCACTGTCCCTGCAGGAAGGGGGCCGCGGAGCAGAGCTCGGCGGAGCCCCCGGGGAGCAGGCAGGTACAGGGGGGCTGCGGATGGGGGGAAAGAGGGTGTGCAGGTGCACCCCAACCCCTGCAAAAGGGTGCCCGGGGTGGGGGGTGGGGGGTGAGGGGTGGGTTGTGCACGATGCCGGGGAGAGGAACCAGCCCTGGGGACAGGGGACGTGGCTCCCCTCCGGATGCCCGCATGGACCGGGGTGTTTCAGGAGCCGCCGGGGGCTGTGCTGCCCACCCTCCCGCCCAGCAGCGATGGCCAAGCTGACACCCCCCGGCCCATCAAGAAAGGTAGGGCCGGCTGCAGCCCCCCCGCTGCGGGGACAGCCCTGCTCCGGGGAGGGGTGTCGGGGATGCTGCACCGCATCCCCTACGGGGTGCTGGCTGGGGGACGAGAGGCGGAGGAGGGCGTGGGCAGCCCTGACCCCTTTCTCCCCTGAGCAGAGAGCCCTGAGGGGGGGCCAGCATCGCCGGGGCAGCTGCCCCCCCGGGGGGCCGTGCAGACCGCCACCCTCTGCGACCTCCTCGCCTCCACCGCCGTCAAGCTGTGCCTGGGGCAGGACGGGGTGCGCATGGCCTTCGCCCCCGTCTCTCCAGCCTTGCCCAGCGTGAGTCCCGGGGCGGGCAGGACACCCCACCCGTGATGCCCCCCCACCCCGTGATGCCCCCCCACCCCCACCCCTCGGCAGGGCTCGGGGGGGCCGGGGTGGGCTGACGGGGCTCCCCTTTTCCATCCCCCCCCCCCCCCCCCAGGACAACCGCCTGACCAGCATCCTGGACAGCATCATCGCCCGGGTGGTGGAAAGGAAGATCCAGGAGAGGCAGGCGGGGGCCGAGCTGACCCCCCCCAGCCCCCCCGGTCTCCCCGCCTCCCACTGCATCCTGGCACCCAGCGGGCTGCTCTGGCTGCACAACCCCAGCCACGCCAGCAACTACAAGCTCTTCCAGGAGCACTGGCGGCAGGGCCAGGTGAGCCCCCCACACACCTCCCCGGGAATGCGTGGCAGACCCCCCCTCCCCCCCCCCCCCAGCCCCCCTCCCCTGGCCCTGCTGAGCCCCGGCTGCCCTGGCAGCCCGTCCTTGTTTCAGGGCTGCAGAAGAGGCTGGAGGGGCGGCTGTGGGGGCCGGAGTCCTTCCGCCTGGCCGGGGGGGAGCAGGCAGTGGAGGTGGTGAACCTGCGGGCGCCGGCGAGCCGTGTCAGGATGAGCAGCCAGGAGTTTTGGGACAGCTTCGCTGCCAGTGCGGGTAAGCGTGCAATGAGTTTGTGGGGTCCCAAGTGCCATTCCGGGGTGTAAGGGGGGGGGGGGGGGGGCGAGCCAGCCTGCGCATCCCTCCCTCCCCGGGAGGTGCCCGGCGGCACGACGCCAGCATCCCCGTGTGTGATGCCACGCTCCATCCTGCAGCATCCCCGGAGCTGGAGCAGGGCGGTGGGGACCTGCTGAAACTGGAGAGTGGCTTTGGGGACATGGAGCTGTGTCGGTAGGTGACAGCAGAGGCTTCACCGGGGTGGGTCCCCCCCCCTCCCCAGCAGCCCGGTGCCCCCTCCCCTTGCCGGCTGGGTGCCAGCCCCGGCAGCAGCGGGATGCATCCCGGTGTGGAATGCAGTGAGCAGGGCTGGGGGGGGGGCAGCGGGGCGGCTCTGCCAGCACCGGTACCCGGTGCCCCGGCCTCGAGCACCGCACCTGTGCCGCAGGGCCGCCAACCTGAGCGCCAGCCTGCCGCTGCCGGAGTACTGCGGGCCCGCCGGCCGCCTCAACCTGGCCGCCTACCTGCAGGGCCAGCGGGGCCAGCGCTGGCTGCGCCCGCGCGTCTGCGTGGCTTACGGTGAGTGCTGCCCGGTAGCACCGCGGTGCCCGGTGTTGGGGGGGGGGGGGAACGAGCTGGGCTCCCTTCACCCATGACGATGCTCGCCCTTCACCCACCGCCCTGCTCCCGCTTGCAGGCGTGCATCCCCAGGACCGGACCATTGGGACCAAAAACCTGACGGTGGAAGCAGCCGACTCCATCAGCGTCCTGGCGCACACTGCGGCGTGGCTGCCTGAGCGGCCGGCAGCATGGCAGGGTAGGGCGGGCGCATGCGGGGGTCCCCCCCACCCCAGCCCCCCCACCCCGGCCCCCCCTGAGCGCTCCTCTGCCCCCCAGACCTGCTCCTGCAAGCCGACGCTGACGGCGTGGATGCATCGCTGAAGGAGCGGCTCTGGGATGCCGGCAGCCGTCCCGGAGCCCTGTGGCACATCTTCCGCGCCGAGGATGCCGGCCGCATCCGAGACTTCTTGCAGAAGGTGGGTGCCATCACCCTCTGGTGCAGCTCCGGCCCCCGGCCCCCCCGGCCCCTGGCTCTGCTCACCCCTGGTCCCCCGCAGGCGTGCGAGGACCAAGGGCAGGAGGAGGCGGCTGCGGCGGAGCCCCCCGGCTGCTACCTGGACCTCTCGCTGCGGAGGCGGCTGCGCGAGGAGTGCGGGGTGAGCGGTTGGACCCTCCTCCAGTTCCTGGGGGACGCGGTGCTGGTCCCTGCCGGGGCTCCCCACCAGGTAGGCAGCTCGGCAACCCCCCCCCCCCCGGGGGCAGCTGTTTGGGGTGCAGCTGTGCCAAAGCCCCCTGGGGAAACTGAGGCACAGCCAAGCCCCGGCCCCTGACGTCGCCGTGCCGCGGGCAGGTGCAGAGCCTCACCGGCACGATCACTGTGGAGCAGCGGTTCCTCTCACCGGAGAACGCTGCCCGCCTGCGGGACCACAGCACCCACCCCCCCGGGGCCGCGCGCCAGCTCCACGCCCAGGTGGGTGGGTGGTAGTTTGGGGGCTGTGGAGGGATCCTGGTGCGGGGTGCGGGGTGCTGACCCCCTCTTTGCACCCTTGCAGCTGGACGGCATGATCTTCTCCGCTGTGCGGGAGGCCGTGGGCGTCCTGCGGGGCTGCAAGTGAGGTGGCCACGGCATGCCGGGAAGATGCTCGAACCAAGACGGCGCTGCTGGCCACGGCCACGGCCACGGCCACGGCCGAGATGCTGCGGGGAGCCGGGGCCGGCCACCTCTCGCTTGGTGCTTTGCTCTGCAATCGCCCAGGGAGGCTCGGGGCGGGAGCGGGGCAGCCGGGGAATAAAGTATCTGCAGCGTGCCGGGGCCACCGGCAGCACCAGCGCCCCGCCTCAGCGTCTCCCTCCCACGTGGCGTCGGCCCCTTCATCCCCATCCGCGGTCAGGGATGACCCGGTGGCCCGGGGATGGGGTGGCAGAGCTGGGGGGGGGGGGGGGTCTGGCAGCGTGCCCCGGTGGCACGGGGCACTCCCAGCCCTTGGCGGCTGGCCGAGGCCACTGGTGAGATGAGTTTGGCGCGGTCTCTGTGCCGGCAGCCTGACGGAGAACTAGAAAAACGTCTGGACGTGGCGGCTCATGGCTGCCCAGAGGTTGGGGGGTCCCAGGGTGCAGCTCCATCCTGCCCTGCCACGGGAAAGCAGCCGGCAGAGAGGCCTGCCGCACGGGCAGAAACAGCCCCGTCCGTGGAGCGCTGTGCTCCGAGCGCCGGGGCGCAGGGGAATCGCTCTGCTCTGCCCAGGACTGTTGCCTGGAGCCGCCCTGCACCCCCCTAACGATAACGGGGTGGTGGTGGGGGGAAACTGGGCTGGCCCCCGCGCGCGGTGCCCCACGGGCAGCGCACGGGGCCTCGGCCCCTGCATGCTGCACCCTGCGCCGGCCGCACTGTGCGATATGCACCCTGCACTGCCCCATGCGCCGCCGTAATTAGCGCCGTGCAGCTGGCACCGTGCAATTAGCGCCGTGCAATTAGCGCTGTGCAACTGGCACCATGCAATGGGCACTGTGCAATTAGCGCCGTGCAACTGGCACCGTGCAATTAGCGCCGTGCAATTAGCGCTGTGCAGCTGGCACCGTGCAACGGGCACTGTGCAATTAGCGCCGTGCAACTGGCACCGTGCAATGGGCACTGTGCAATTAGCACCCTGCAACTGGCACGGTGCAATTAGCGCCGTGCAGCTGGCACTGCGCAATGGGTGCTGTGCAATTAGCGCTGTGCAACTGGCACCGTGCAATTAGTGCCATGCAATTAGCGCCGTGCAACTGGCACCGTGCAATTGGCACTGTGCAACTGGCGCCGTGCAGCTAGCACCATGCAATGGGCGCTGTGCAATTAGCGCCCTGCAACTGGCACCGTGCAATTAGCGCCGCGCAATCAGCGCCGCCCGTGCGATGCGCACCACGCGCTCTGCGCCACGAACTTTTCCACCACCCCCCCCTGCCGGCCCCTTTAAGGCCAAGCCCCGCCCCGCAGCCGTGCGGCGAAGTGGCGGCAGGGCTAACCAATGGAAAACGAGCTGGCCTCGCGGGGCGGCCAATGGGCGGCGAGCGAGGTGGGCGGGGGCCGCGCGGCGGAGCCCCGGGACGCGGTGAGTGCCCTGGCGCATGCGCGCGGGGAGGGGGGGGGCTGCGGGCGCCCTGCGCCCCCTTCCCTGCACCCCTTCCCTGCCCTCCTGCGCTCCCCGAGCCCCCCCGTTGACCCTGCAGCCCCCCAAACCCTTCCCCTATTGCACCCCGCACCCCAAACCCTTCCCCATTGCACCCTGCAGCCCCCCAAACCCTTCCCCTATTGCACCCCGCACCCCAAACCCTTCCCCATTGCACCCTGCAGCCCCCCAAACCCTTCCCCTATTGCACCCCGCACCCCAAGCCCTTCCCCATTGCACCCTGCAGCCCCCCAAACCCTTCCCCTATTGCACCCCGCAAACCCTCGCCCTAGTGCACCTCCCCTGCAAGCCGGCAAGCCCTCCTCTGCTGCTGCGCCTCGCAGTGCACCCTGCAGTCCCGCAGACCCTTCTCCCGCTGCACCCCGCAGCCCAGCACCCCCCTCCCCGCACCCCGCAGCCCAGCAGCCCCCCTCGCACCCTGCAGCCCAGCTCGCCCTTCCCCTATTGCACCCTGCAGCCGAGCTCGCCCCCCTGCGCCCCGCAGCCCCCCACGCCTTTCCCCCTATGCACCCCGTACTCCGACCAGCCCTTCCCCTATAGCGCCCTGCAGTCCAGCACGCCCTGGCCCCCGCAGCCTGCCGATTCCCGCCCTTGGTCCAGCCCTCCGTGCACCCCGCAGCCCAGCGAGCCCTTCTCCTACCCCACCCCGGGCATCCCCCAGTCCAGCAGGCCCTTCTCCCCCAGCATCCCCCAGTCTAGCTGCCCCTTCCCCCCCAGCGTTCCCCAGTCCAGCAAACCCTTCCCCCCCTACCTCCTCCAGTCTAGCAAACCCTTCACTTATTTCAGCTTCCCGTGCATCCTGCAGTCGAGCCAGCCCTTCCTCTACCGCAGCCCTCCCCACATCCCCAAATCCAGCGAGCTCTTTCCCTACAGCCCCCTGTACACCCTGCAGTCGAGCCAGCCCTTCCCCTACTGTGCCCCCCCATGCCTCCCCCAGTCCAGCAAGCCTTTCCACTACCGCAGCCCCCCCCGCCTCCCCAAGCCTAGCGAGCCCTTCCCTTACTATTTCCCTTCCTACACGCTGCAGTCGAGCCAGCCCTTCCCCTCCTGCGCCCCCCTGGGCGTCCCCCAGTCGAGCAGACCCTTTCCCTACTGCACCCCTCCCTGCATCGCGAAGGCCACCGAGCTCTTCCCTTGCTACGTGCCCCCCCAGCCCAGCAGACCCTTCCCCTGTTACACACCCCTCCACGTCCCCCAGTCCAGCAAGCCCTTCCCCTCCAGCACCCCGCAGCTGCTGGGCGACCCCTTCCTGCATTGCACCTCCCTGTGCACCCCGCAATCGCCGGACCCCCTCCCTCACCGCCCCCTCCAGCCCAGCCAGCGCCGGGGCTCCCTGTCCCCCCGCCTGCACGTCTGGGGGGTGCCCTCCCCACCCCAAAACCCCGCTACCCCCTGAGTGGGTGCCTGAGGGCTCTGCTCCCCCCCTCCCCATCCAGCCTGCAGGGCCCCCGCTCCCATGGGGGAGGCTCCGGCGTCAGAGCTGGATGCGGTGCTGGGTGGCGGCGGCTGGGACGTGGGGGCGAGCTTCGAGGGTCCCCCACCACCCACCGGCCCCATCCGCCTGGGGAGGAACGCCTGCTACGTTGTCCTGGCCGTGCTCTTCAACGAGGAGGTGAGGCAGCCCCCGCGGGGACCCCCACCCCGGTGGCGCCCGGTGCCCACCCCGACCCCTCTCCGTCCCCGCAGGATGGGGTGCTGCTGGTGCAGGAGGCCAAGCCTGAGTGCCGCGGGAAGTGGTACCTGCCGGCTGGGAGGATGGAGCCCGGCGAGAGCGTCGTGGCTGCCATGCGGAGGGAGGTGAAGGAGGAGACGGGGCTGGAGTGTGAACCCCTCACCTTGCTGGCGCTGGAGGAGAGGGGGCCGGCGTGGATCCGCTTCGCGTTCCTTGCACGCCCCACCGGTGCGTTCCTGTGCCGTTTGGGGCTCTGAAGGGGTGTGGGAAGGACGCAGCTCATCTGGCGCATCCCCTGCCAGCGCCGTGCTGGGGCATCGGTGTCCCCTGCCAGCCCCACAATCGGCATTGGCATCCCCAGCCAGCCCCGTGCTGGGGCATCGGTGTCCCCTGCCAGCCCCACGATGGGCATTGGCGTCCCCAGCCAGCCCCGTGCCGGGGCATCGGTGTCCCCTGCCAGCCCCACGATGGGCATTGGCGTCCCCAGCCAGCCCCGTGCCGGGGCATCAGTGTCCCCTGCCAGCCCCACGATGGGCATTGGCGTCCCCAGCCAGCCCCGTGCCGGGGCATCGGTGTCCCCTGCCAGCCCCACGATGGGCATTGGCGTCCCCAGCCAGCCCCGTGCCGGGGCATCGGTGTCCCCTGCCAGCCCCACGATGGGCATTGGCGTCCCCAGCCAGCCCCGTGCCCGGGCATCAGTGTCCCCTGCCACCTTTGTGCCAGGGCATCGGCATCCCCTGCCAGCCCAATAATGGGCATCAGCATCCCCTGCCAGCCCAGTGCCAGGGCATCGCTGTCCCCTGCCAGCACCATCACCAGCGCTGGCATCCCCCCACAGACCCCGTGCTGGGGTATTGGTGTCCCCTATCAGCCCCGTGATGGGGTCTCGGTGCCCCCACCAGCCCCGTAACCGGGCACTGGCACCCCCTGCCAACCCAGTGCCGGGGTCCTGCTGTCCCCCGCCACCCCTGTGCCAGGGCATCGTCGTCGTTCCCCCCACCCCTGTGCCACAGCATCGCTGTCTCTCTGCCCACAGGCGGGACCCTGAAGACCCTGGAGGAGGCTGACGCCGAGTCCCTGCAAGCGGCGTGGTGGGCCAGGGACCCCTCCGAGCTGCCGCTGCGAGCCCCAGACATCCTGCCCTTGCTGGACCTCGCCGCTCGCTACCGCCTCAGCCCCCCGCACCCCCCCACGCTGCCACAGGAGCTGCCCTGCGCCCTGCTCTGCTTGCGGCTCCTGGTGGCCTTCGCCAACAATGCCGGGGACCTTTGGGTGTTGCTGGGCACGGCCGGGACCCCCCACCTGCCCGTGGTGGCCTGCGGCACGTCCCCGGCTGAGCTCCGCGGGGGTCTCCGCCTGCCTGTGCTGCAGCTGCTGCTGGACTGCCTGCCGTCCGACCCCCACCCGGGACCCCTGGGGCTGCTGGGGCTGCAGCACCGGGCTGGGGGTCCCGGGGGGGCTGACGGCGTTTGTTTCAACATGCTGCTGAGCATCCCGCCCGGCAGCCCCGGGGCTACCCCCCCCGAGCCCCGCAGCCCCGCTTTCTGCTGGTGGCACGTGGAGGAGGAGAGCCTGAGGGGCAGGATCCTGCAGCGGCTCTGTGCTGCGGCCACGGTGCCTGTCCGCAGCTAGTGCCCGGTAAGCCCCGGCAGCATGGCTCTGGGCACGGGGGGGGTGTCCAGCTGGGACATGTGGCCGGGGGGGGGGGGGGGGTCCTGCTTGCAGTGCCAAAGGCGAGAGCCCTGGGATGTGCTGCCTGTGGCCAGGGGGGCGTTTTGGTGCAGGGCATGGCCCCATGTCCTGGCTTGGGGGGGCTGAGAGCCAGCCAGAGCAGAAATAAACCCGGCTGCTGCTTCTTGCATCCACCCGGCTGCGGTTGAAAGGGGGGAACTGGGGGGGGGGGGGGGGGGGGGGAGCGGGGAGCCCGGTTTTGAGGGATGCTTGGGAAGGGGGGCCAGGCGCAGTATACATGGCAGGGGCACAGCGTGTGGTGCTGAGCTCACGGCTTTATTGTAGCAGAGTCCCATCACCCAGGGGACACGGTGCCCGGCTGTGCAGGGTTCAGGGTGCGCTGTCCCTGCCAGGCAGGAGCCACGAACACACACACACACACACGCACACACACGCACCCCCCCCCCCCCCCCCCCCCGGTGCCCCAGAGCCGGGGGAGATGATTGAGTTATCGCAGCCGAGGGGGTGGCATTGCCCCACGCGGGCAGAGGGCAGCGCCGTGCCCGCGCATCCCATTATTGCCAAAAAAAAGATCCTGCTTGGGGTTGGTGAGGGCTCGGGGCAGCTCCAACACCGGGGCGGGGGGAACAGGAACCCACCACCCAGGAGGAAACGCAGCACGGTTCGCTTTGCACCCAGAGGGGCTGCATCCTGCACTGGCGAGGTGGCATCACCTCCGGGTTGGCCAAGGCAGTGGTGAAGGACTCTGCGCCTCCTCTTCCTCCTCGCCGGGCGCTGCGAGGCTGGTGTCCTTCCCGGGGTGCCACCGCCATGCCCGGCTTTTGGGGACGTGCCGGTCTGAGCAGGGCCACTGGAAGCTACTGGCACATGGGTTGGGCCATCCCCGGTGGCCACCGCAGCCCGGCTGAAGAGGGGGTGCTCGGCAGGGGACCGGGGAGCTGCAGCTCAGGGGGGCCCCTCCGGCGGTCCCTTGACCAGGGCGATGGCAGCCAGCTCCTTGCAGAACTCCTCCAGCACCACCACCCCCTTGAAGAGCATTGCGTGGTCCATCCTGTGGGGAAACGAGCAATGGGGGCTCCGTGGGGTACACCCCCCTCAAAGGGCATGCATTGCCCCCATCCTCTGCCCCCCCCCCCCCAGCACTTACTGCTCTCCGGGCACCAGTCCCATGAGCTGCCGGCGCACCAGGAGCAGCTTGGCCCTGAAATGGGGCACACGCTGGAGCCGCTGCATCAGGTCCCCAATCACCTGCATGGGGGGAATAGTCAGGCCCCGTTTCGAGGGGGTGTCCCTGTCCCCATCCCCCCCCCCGCCCCCAGCAGGTGACATTACCCTGACGAGGACGGAGAAGAGCGAGCGGCAGCCGGGTGCCAGGTTGAGGTAGGGGTCCAGCAGGTACTCGTGGAGGTGGGGATGGGGGAAGGCGGCCAGGCGGGACAGCACCGAGGTCACCTGCAGGTTCAGGCTGTAGGGCTGGGGCGGGGGGAATGCTCAACGGGAGCTGGCACGGCCAGTCCCCGTCCCCCCCCCGGCATCCCCCGGCAGGGACTCGGCTGGGGGGGTGTTTGAATAGAGGATGCACTGCCTTCCCATGGCTATTGCCAGCCCTGCGCCCCTGGGGACCCACAGCAGAGGGTGGCAGCCCTCCTTTCCAGGGTCCGGGACCCCCATAGTGGAGGTAAAGTGGCCAAGAGCATCGGTGGCGTTCGCAGCCACTGAGCTCCCATTGGTGGGGACAGGCGGAGACCCCTTTGGGGGGAAAAGTCCCCCCCGGCCATGCAAAGGGGGGGCAGCGGGCAGTAGGGACCCAGGTACATCCCTGGCATCTCGACTGGCCGTCCCCGTACCTGGTCCAGGATCCGAGTCATCCGGTCAAACAGCACCTTGAGGAAGTGGCCCTCGTAAAATGTCGCTTCGGGGTGGCAGGCGTCGAGGGGCTGGGGGGCCGGGGGCCACCCACACGGGGCCGCGCTGGCACGGCACGCCTGGACCTGGCCGGGGGGGAGGGGGGGGGGTGATGGTGGGCGAGAGCCAGAGCAGGGGCCGGCACTGCCGGGGATGGGGACCACCCCCCCAGCCACTCACCAAGCCCAGGGCATCGTGCACGTAGGTGTCGTAGCCACCTTCCTCCATGCACGAGGAGGTCTTCGCCTCCTCCGGGACCAGGCAGAGGAAGCTGGAAGAGAGGGGAGAGGGATGGGGAGGGGGATACAGCCCCCCCCCCCCCCCATGCTGGAGCAGCCCCTGCAAATCCCTACCTGCTGACCACCTCGCTCACTTGCCCCTTCCCCGACGGGGCCGATCCTGGGGGAGGCTTTTTTGCCATCCCAAAGCCAGCATCCGGGAATCCGTCGGTGAAATAGGGATCCTCCTCCAGGTCCCTGCGGGGCCGGTGCAGGGGCATTAGCCAGGTGGGTGCCAGGGGGCTGACCCCCTCGCCCTGCCCCGGCCCCCCCCCGTCCCGCTCACAGTCCGTCCTCATCGGGGTCCGGCTCGGGGAGTCCGCGCTCGTCGGGCATGGCGGGGCCGCGCTGCAGGTAGCCCCTCGCCTCCAGGTTCCTCAGCGCCAGGCTGTGTGCCACGTGCTCGTGGGGTTTCCGCAGGAGCTCCTCGAAGAGCCGCAGGCTGGCCAGGCTGATCTGCAGCACGGTGAGCGGGGTGAGACCAGCGGCACTGCCCCCCACCCCCACCCCGGCATCACCCGTGTCCTGTCCCCCGGGATGGGGCTCACCTCGTCGGAGAGGTGGTTGCAGCGGTCGATGAGCTGGGTGCGCAGAGGGTGGGGGGCATCCCCCGGGATCTCGGGGTGCCGGTCTGGCCCCAGCAGGAAGAGCACGAGGCGGTGGAGCAGGGGAGGCGCGCGGATCTGCCGCACCGTGCCCGTCAGCATGGCCGTGGCACCGAGGATGGTGAGCTCGGACCTGCCGGGGGGCAGGGTAGGATGCTACGAGGGGTGTCCTGAGACAGCACCACAGCATCTCACAGCGGGGAAAAAGGAGGTGCGGGCAAGGGCAACCCTGCGGTCCCGACCCCAAGGGGGTCCTTGACAGAGAAACTCTCCCCTGGCTGCTGTCTTGGGCCTCAGACACTCACATCTCCAGGAGCTGTGGCTGCAGGATGCCCTGGAAAAACTTTTCCTCCACGGCCTCGGTGATGGCATCTGCCACGACCTGTGGGTGATGGCAGAGGCTGAGCCACAGCACGGGCAGGGGGCTGCCATGCTCTGCAGGGCTGGACGGTCGCTCCTTACCGGGTGGGCGCCCGTCACCAGCTCATCGAGGTAGTCCAGCCAGCCGAAGAAGGCAGCCAGGCTCTCCTTCCCTGGGAAAACCCCGTCGCCGGCAGCATCACCCTGCGACCTGAATGGGGTAGAGGACGTGGGGCTGCGGCAAAGCCTCGGCGGCAGCTGGGGACCACCCTGCCCGGCGCCCGCCTTACCTCCAGCTGGCCCTCTCCAGGGCGAGGACGTCGGCAGGGTCGGTGCAGGCGGGGACGGCGCTGTAGAGGTCACAGAGATGCTCCGTCAGCAGCTGGCACAGGGCGCTGCTCCGCACCAGGCAGGCAGCAGCCGCCTCCTGGGCGAGCCCGACGAGCAAGAGCAGGTTTTCCCCAGCCTTCAGCGCGACCCTGCTCTTCTGCGAGGAGGAGGAGAGAGGCGGCGTCACACGACCGGCGGCACCCGCCATCCCCTCCTTGCCAGCCCTTTCCCCCTACCTTGCTCTTGCAGAGCCCCACCAAGGACGTGATGAGGTTGCTGTCCCTCCGTGGCGGGGAAGGCTCGGCTGAGGGGGAGCCGGCAGTGGTGCTGGTGCCCGGGGGATGCTCCGTACCCTCTTCCACGGGGCTGGCCGGCAGCTCCTGGGCTCTCTTCCCATTCAGGATGCTCTTGCCCTGGAGAGGAAGAGGAGCGGCGAAGCATCTCAGCCACCATCTCCCTCCCACTCACCCCGAGGAGCTTTGCAGTGGGGAAGGAGCTGCAAAGCACGTGAAAAAGCCCAATTAAACGAGCCAAACCCCACAGATGACCCACCAGCACAGGGATGCCTGGGGGCTGCTCACCTCCAGGATGTATGCCAGCAGGGTGGGATCCTGCTTGATCTTCGTGCAGAGGACGGCTGCGAACTGCACCTCCTCCTTCTCCGTGCCGGAGCCCAGGCGGTCGCCGCTGAGCTGGAGCAGCTTCTGGCAGGGCAGGGAGAGGGGATGCTGGGCCGCTGGCCGCTTTCCCGCCCTGCCCGGGTGCAGCAGTGCCGCCCCATTACTGCGGGCATCGGTTCCCAGCAGCGTTTGGCAGGGATGCTGCCAGTCCCAGCACGCGGCATTGCCGGCGGCACTGCCAGCCGGGGTCTCCCACCAGCTCCCGACAAGCCCCCAGGCACGGGGCTCACCTGCACCGGCCTGTGCACGTTGAGGTAGTGGAGGAGCGGGTGCTGCACCTGCCCCAGCACCCGGCTGAAGAAGAGGAGGACCTGCTGCCTCATCCCGGGGGGGTACTGGGAGGGAGACGGGGAGAGGCATCAGCGAGAGCCCAGTTACCTGTTTGTGTACCTGATTACCCTGTAATTGCCCCAAGTCGCCTGCCGGCTCACCCAGCAGTCAGTGTGGGTGGCTTGCAAGAACACTCTCAGCAGAGATCCCGGTTTTGCTCCCCCAGAACGATGCAAAGGGGCCCATGGACCCCCCAGGACCTCCCGCCTGCCCCGGGCTCCTCTCCCTTTAGCAATTAGAGACTGAACTCAGTTCTCTGAATTGAGCTCTCTTGTAGAGAAAAAAACAGGGGGATTATTTCCCCTTTCCCACGGCTACAATGCTAGCAATGGGGAGTTAAAGCCCGGCACCCCAAAAACCAAATCCTCATGGCCACGGAAGGGCCAGCGCGCGTTTCTGAAGCCCACACTCCGCTAGCATTTCCTTGCGTTTGAATAAAAGGCTATTTATAGGGACCCTCATTATTCTTAGCAACAAAGGAACAGCAGAGCCGTTATATTCGGGCAATATTTACTTTGAGAGGGTGCTGTCTAAAAACACCTTGTCCTGCGAACCCAAGCGGCACTGTGCCAGTTGTGCAAACAGGCTGCTGGTGTGAGAAACATCCTTCCTGTGCACGCAGGGGTGTGATGGGATGCAAGAGCCATTCGGAGGAGCAGCAGAAAGGATCCCAGTGGGGATCTTACACCGAGCGATCCAGCCCCCCAAAAAAAGCCAAGCACCCTGACCAGCCCACACTCCACAAACTCCCCTTGCCCAGCTAGAAGAGCTTCAAAATTAAAATTACTGAGCAGCACCGTGCAAAGCAGTCTGCGGATGCTGCAGCGCGGGGGGGCTCAGCCCCCCCAAAGCGGCTTTCCCGGTGCCTGTACACCCACCTCCGCCTTGCCCAGCGTGCCGAGGGTCTCCAGGACCTTGTGCTGCAGCAGGTACTCGAGGCATGGTCCGGCCTCCCCCGCCGGCTGCTGCTTCTCCTCGTACACCAGGATGTCCAGCATCTGCTTGAGGCGCCAGGGGATGTCCGTCTGTCTGGCAGGGATGCTCTCGTCTGCGGACACAAGAATTGGGGGCTGTGGCATGTTCCCCCAAGGCACCGGCAGCGTGCCGCCAGGCTCGGCAAGGGGAGCAATGCATGGTGGGGTGCTCAGGTGCAAATGTGGGGTGCTCGCCAGCAGCACCCCGAGCTGCGCTGGCCCAGAATCCCCCTCCGCTGCCGTTAGCGGGGACGACGCTAGATGGCAATGTGATGATGGAGTCCCAGCAGCACTCGAGGCTGCTCCTTCCGCTCATGGCCTAGCAGGCTGCCGGCTGTCCCCGCCGGGGCCAGAGCCACAGTCGGAGCTGCCGGCTGTCCCGGGGGGCTGCGGGGTGCTGCCTGGCACTGCCAGCCCTGGAGACCCTCCGGCACGGCCCAGGAGGGGAAGGGGCGGCAGGGGCCAAGCGGGAAGGACCGAGATCTTGCCGGGGAAAGGGCAGAAGCTCTCCAGGCCCTGCTTTTAGTGCACCCGGAGAGGGACGTGCCCCAGCCTGCAATCGCTCCCAGGAGAATCCGCACCCACCCAAACCCCGCGTGCTGACCCCACTGGTGTGCAGGGGGGTCGGGGCTGGGCAGGGCCAAGCACTCGGCTGGATAAGTCCTCCTGGGGTACGGGAATGGGTGTCCCATGCCAAAGCCCCGCATGCCATGTCAGCCGCAGTGCACTAGGGTCAGCACAGTGCCCTGCTACCGCATGGGGTCCTGTTCCAGCGCATGGGGACCCCCTCCCTGGGCACAGGGACCTTATTCCCAGGCCACGGGACCCTATCTTAGGGTACAGGGACCCCTTCCCAGGACACGGGGACCCTGTTCCCACACCACGGGGACCTTATTCCCATGCTGCAGGGAGCCCATCCTAGGGCACAGGGAGCCCATCCTAGGGCACAGGGACCCTCTCCCCGCACCCCACTCACCCGTGGCCTCCAGGTAGTAGCCAGTGATGCCCTTCCAGTGCTCGGTGAAGGCTTCCAGCAGGTCCACGCTGGGCTCCCGCTGTGCACACCGGAGCCGGGGTCAGGGGCGCACGGAAGCCCCCCCGGTCCCGGTCCCGGTCCCGGTCCCGGTCCCGGCGTATGTGTCCCCCCCCCGGCCCCGCTCACCGTCTCCACCGCCTGCTGCAGCAGCGCGCCCAGGCGGCTCAGCATGGCTGCGCCCGCCCGGCACCGACCCCGGCCCCGGCCCCGCTCCCGGCCACGGCCACGGCCACTGCCCCGCTCCCGGCCCCGCCGCGCTCCGCTGCGGCCCCGCTGCGGTGGCTCCGCCCGGCGCCGGGCGGGGAGGGCGGCCCGGCCGCGGTACCTCCCCCGGCGGCTCCGCTCCGGCTCCGGGCTCCGGCTGGGTTTGGGGTGCAGGGGGCTTGGGGGGGGGGGGGGGGGGGCGGCGGGATGGGGGGCGGAGGGACTGCGGGAGCGGTGAGGGACGGAGGCTGGAGAGGTTGTCGGGGCTGGGGAGTTGGAGGAGTATTTGGGGCGGAGGGTTTGGAAAGGTCCCTTAGCCCTAAAACTGCCCCGGGGGGCAGCCCTGGGGTAGGGACGGACCCCCCCGTGCACGCCAGGCACCAGGGTGGGGACAGCCCCCCCCGCCCCAGCTCACCCCTTCCCATGGCACAACCCGGTAGAAGCCAAATGTTATGATTTTTTTTTTTTTTTAATCCTTAAAAAAAAAAAATGTTTCTACAATTAAAAACAAGCCATGACAAACACAGCTGCTGGAAAGCAGCCCAGGGCCCAGCCCGGGTCCCGCCGACTCCAGAGAAGGTGCAATTAGGTGCCCCAAGCAGCCCCCCCCACTCCGCGTGTCGCTCCCAGTTGCTCGGTCTGGGGTGCATCTGCACCCACCCCTGCAACTGGGTGTCCCCGGGGGGGTGCCGGGGTGCTGCCGGTGCACCGTTTCGACCGGACCCGCACCGGGGACAGAGCCGGCGGCTCATGAGATTGCAACCGGGAAATCTGTGCCCCAAAACCAAGGTGCTGGGATGGGCGAGAAGGCAGCGAGCCTGCGAGGGGCTCGCCGCCCTCCAGCCCTCGCGCCGGAGAAACTAGAAACCCACAGACAGAGAGTTTACATGTATATATATATATATATATATAAAAAAAAATAGATGTGTGTAGCTGTAGCGTTGATACTGATGGTTAAAAAACAGATACCAGGCTGGTCCTGCACGATCCACGCGCAGCCCTACGTTCTGCTGAGAGATGCCCAGTCCGGCAGGTACGTCTGCGGGGCGGGTGCTGCCCCCGGGCTGCTGCAGCGCTGGTCACATTGCAGACTTCATCTCCCACTCCTGGAGAGCGGCCGAGACGGGTGGTCACCCCCCTGCGTCCCAGCGCCACGTGTGGTACCCGGCTCACCTTAACTCTGCCCACCCCACGCAGCTCCCGGCTGGTACCTTTCTCTTCTGCAGCACTTTTCCCTTTTCGACGATGACCGGGGAGGGGGATGGCTTCAGGGCGCTCTTCGCCGACGCGGTGCGCTTCAACAGCGGCGTGAGGAATGAGCCCTGCTGGAAAAACGCAGCGGAGAGAGCGTGAGGCCTGTCCTCCCGAACCCTTCACACTCCCTGCAGCCCGTGCCCTCCCCGCTGCCTCTCCCCGGTGCCCCCCCACCTCGGAGCCAGCTGAGCTGGTGGTGGCGGCGATGTGGCCCTTCAGCGACTTGCCGATGGCCAGCAGGTTCATCTCGGAGCCGGCTTTCAGCCTGCCCTTCATGCGGCAGGCCCTCTCCAGCTGCCCCACCTTCTCCTCCAGCTTGGGGAAGGCTCTCTTCCCTGCAAGGACAGCAGGGGCACTGCCAAGCCCAGGCACCCCTCGACCCCGCCGGCTGCTCAGGCAAGGGCCAGGCACCCCCCGGCACAGGGGCAGAGCCCCTCTGCGGTCCTACCGATGAGGATATCCAGCCCGTCCCGAGCCCCTTTCCTCTCGGGCAGCGTCAGGGTGCGCTGGGACCGGGAGAGATCCCTGCTCCGGAGCTCGGGGCTCACCTTCGCCCGCTGCGGGCTGGCAGCCCTGCCCCGGAGAGCTGGGGAGGAAGGGCAGAGGAAGGATGCTTGGGAGGAAGGGCAGAGGAATCACGGCACATCACCGTGCTCATGGGCACCGCAGCCTCCATCCCAGCACGTGGGGCTGGGGTACATGGGGGAACCCTGCTGCTCCCCTGGATGGAGCATCCAGCCCCTGCTCACCTGCCTGCGAGGGCAGGGCGCTGCCTGGAATGTTGCTGCAGGCACCGGTGGGCAGCGCAGACACTGGTCTCTTGCACTGCCCTTGCACTGCTCGGTCCAAGCTCTGCTGCTGCGGAAGGAAGCCCGGGAGAAGCCCGTGGGCCAGTGGACGGTGGGAGCCTGTCCCCCTCACCCTGGGCCTCGCATGGGGGTGCCAAGGTGCATCAGCGGAGGTTACCAGCTGCTGCAGCCGCTCCACGTTGGAGTAGAGGTGCTTGGGGGTCTCGGCTGGCGGGAGTTGCCTGAAGGGGTCGTCCATGTAGGCGTTGGGGTTCGGGACACGGCGTAGCAGCAGCCCGCTGCAAGCAGGAGGGGGGTCCCATTACTGCCCGCGGCCCTGCAGCAGAGCGGGAGGGCTGGGGCCGGCTGTGCCCCGGCCAGTGTCTCCTTACCCCGCAGCAGGGCAGCTGCTGGCATCGCCCAGCCTGGAGGTCTCGGTGCAGGGGCTGTTGCCGGCCGGCTCCCCTCCTCCCCTGGCCCGCAGGGTCTTCAGCCAGGCTTCCCTCTCCTCATCTGAACGGGTCTGGTGTGGGGCAGAGGGTCTGGGCTCAGCCAGTCTCCCGCCGGTGAGGGATGCAGGGGGCTCAGGAGTGCCGTGGCGGTTGCTCACCTGCAGCAGGGCGAGCTCCCGGCCCCGCTGGGCGATGCGGATGCGGAGGCGCTGGGGGGAGCCGGCAGCCGCCCCGGGAGAGACCTCGCAGCCCTCCAGCCGCAGGGCACAGACGGGGCGCTGGGCGCCGCCGGGCTCGGGGAACATGCGCAGGGCTCCCTGCCGCACCGCACACCACAGTCGCTGCCACCGCCCACGCAGCCGCACCGCCAGGAAACCTGTGGGTGCATCCCCCATCAGTAGTGGCATGGGGTGCAGGGACACCCCCTCGCCCAGTCCCCATGCACTGCACCTCCTTTAGCATCCTCTCCGGGCCGGGGGCTGCAGGCAGGGCTCTGCCGGGAGCAATCTTCCTCCTTGCCGAGCTGGGACCCAGCAGCCTGAGAATGGAGATCCAGAGAGCCCCGGCCCCTGCAGGTTTTAAGCCCCCTGCACCCTGACCCCCACCCCACGGCAATGCAACCCTCCCCAGCATCACCCAACGGGGACAGCGGGACAGGGAATTGGGGTGTACTCTCGACACCCCCGGCAGCCCCTTTCCCGTGCCTGGGTTTCCCGGGGGAGGACAAGCGGCTCACCCTGCCAAGCCTCGAGGAGGGTGACGCTGGGACACTGACGGCTGCCAGCCCGCTCGGGGCATCGCTGCTGACCTCTTCGATCACCTGCCAAGGGACAGGGGGAGTGCTGCAGCCCTGGGCTCCTGCTCCCCCATCTAACGGGGCTCCAGGCACTCCCGGGATGGGAGAGGAGCTGGGGACAGACAGGGTCGTCCCCAGCCACCTCGGGAGCACCCCAGCAGGGCTGTGCCCCCATTTCTCCCTGCCCACCCCTCCCTCCTGCCCACGCAGAGCTCTGCCAGGCTGCAACACCTCCAAACCTTCCTCCAGTCCTCAGCCTGCTGCCGGCTCTGGAAGCCGATGACCAGTGCCTCGCCCGCCATCCCCATCACCTTCAGGGTGTGCGGCATCTTCTTGCCACGCTTGGCTTTGTAGGTGACGTGGCAGCCCCGCAGGTCCAGCTCCAGCACGGGCTGCAGGTCAGCGGCACACCTGAAGCACTGTGGAGGCACGGCGGGGTCAGCAGAGCTCAGGGACCCCGCTCCCACCCTCCATCCATCCTCCTCCGGCCGCTCACCAGCAGCACGTGCTCCCGGACGATGAAGAGCTGCTTTGCCCACTGCCCCAGCCAGCGCTTCCTCCAGAGGAAGCCGCAGAGCTGCGCCTCGGGGCGGCCAGGGGCCTCGGCATCGGGGCCGGCAGCCGGCGGCTGCCACAGGTAGTGGGCACGGTCTGTCACGCTGTCCTCATCCTCCCCGTACGACTCATAGTGGCTGCTGTCGGAGTCGGCACCGCCTGAGAGCCGGGATGGCATCAGGGTGCTGGGTGCATGAGGGTGCCGGGGAGGGGGTGCGGTGGGGTGCTCACCGGAGCCAGTGCATCTGCCGGGGCCGAGGGGTTCGGCATCTTCATAGGAGTCGTCGGTTGGTGGGGATAGCGAGACACCCGGCACCTTGCTCTGGGGAGAGAAGGGGTGCTCCGAAGGTGCTGCCCCCCGGCATGAACCTCGCAGGGTCCCCAAGGGACTGCTGGGGGGCTCTGCCCAGAGCTGGCAGGCAGAATGGGAACCTTCCCGGCCTGGCTGGACCCCCGTGTGAGCGAGGCTGCAGTGCAGGGATGGCCACCGGGTGCCCTTCTCCTATCCCCTGTCCCAGCACAGTGCTGCTGCCCGAGCCCCCCCGCACACCCGCAGCCCCCCACCCCTCTGCTGCCCACCCTTACCCCTCCATGCAGGCTCAGGGTGCTGGCCGGGCGACACTCGCAGGCTCTCCCTCCCCTTGCATCTGCCGTCCTGGTTCCTGGGGGGAAAAGCGGGACTGGGAGCGGTGTGCCGGGTCGGCGAGGAGCCGGGCATCCCCGGCCGCGCAGGATGAGCCGCCGGCGGAGACGGGGTGTGGGTCAGAGCGTGTGACTCACCCGGGCTGGCCCGGCCCTGCGGGGTCCCTGGCGAAGGCGAGAGGCAGCGCATGATCATGTACTCCGCATCCTCTGCTGCAGGGGGAGCGCCCGGTCACAGCCCCGCTCCCGGCCCCTTCCCTGCTGCCCACCGGGCGCTAACCCGTCCACCCCACCCGCAGACCCGCGCTCACATGGGGGGCTCTGCAGCCGGGAGAGGAGATCAGCCACCGACTTCTTCTTGGCCCGAGCCGCGGTGCTGAGGCTTTCCCGGTCCAGGATGAGGAGGAAGGACCGCAGGTCCGACAGCAGCTTGTCCAGGTCTGCAGGGGACAGGGACGTGCCATCGCACCCTGCCAGAGGAGGGTGCAGGCAGGGATGCCTGTCCCCTGCCCGCCACACTGGGCAGGGCTGGCAGGGGCTCTCCGATGCCGAGCAAACAGACGTGGGGGTTACGTGCCCTGTGCCGCCGGCTGTGCCCCCGCTCCCGGCACCTGCCCCGGCTCCGCACAATCCCGCTATTGACAGGCCCGGGGTGCCGGGGGAGGATGAGGAGGGGGGACGGGGACCCGTGCCGCTGAAGGCTCCTCTGTGTGTGCTCACAGAGCGGGTTTGTTCCCGGTCAGGCGAGGGGAGCTGTGGCCGGGGGCCACGCCGGGCAGCCCAACGTGCAGCTCCTCCGTGCCGCGGAGGAGGAGGAGGAGGAGGAGGCATGGCACACAGGAGCAGCTGATGAAGGCTGCTCCGGGCATGCTGAAAATGCTGAGCATTCACCCGCTGCCCACTCCGAGGGCAGGGAGCGGGGTCGGGGCTCAGTGCCAGCCAGGGACCCCAACCCTGCCGTGCCAGGAAGGAGGGATGGAGCGGGACAAGGAGCTGCTTTGTGCCTCCTCACCCCGGCCGGGGAAGATGGGAGTCCTGCGCCCTGCAAGCGGGATGGGACAGCACTGCCTCTGCCCCGCGGTCCCCCCGAGGCAGGGGAGACCCGGAGGGCTACGGGCACGGGGAGGGGGTCCCTCCAGCCCCGAACGGTGGCTGCCCCGTCAGCTCTGGGTCCATGCAGGCGTTTCCTGCGCTGGAGGAGCACGTGGCAGAGCAGGACCACGCACACCCCCATCCTGGCCCTTCGCCCCGCTCCTGCAGAGCCCCCTTGCCCTGGGCACCTCCAGCTGCCACCGCAGGAGCGGGCAGATGCCTCCCGGCCCCCCCTGGGTCGCTGCCCACCTCCCCCCCCAGCTCCTTCCTGTCGTGCATCTGGAAGTGGTTTGCATCGTTCTGCTCCGGCCGCTCCGGGCTCTGGTCCCTGCTCCCAGCTGGGATAAAATGTTGCAGACCCGCTGTCGAAACCCACTGCCTCCTGGCACGGGGCCTGGCTGCGCCGGCTCCCCCCACGCTGCCCCGCTCCGCTCCCAGCCTCCCTCCTTGCCTTTCCCCTGCCATTTCCCGACTGGAAGAGGGACAACCCCAGCGAAGCCACGGCCAGCCGGGATGCTGCCCCGGTGACTCCCCACAATGCCCCAGGCGATCTCAGCATCCCCATGCCATGCCACATCCCTGCATCCCGCATCACTCCGGGCTGGCGGGATTGCAAGGCACCCCTAAAGACAGCAGCAGCCCCCGGGGGAGGTGAGGGCAGGCAGGGGGAAGGAGCCCGACGATCCCGTGTGTGTTAAAGGGGGCATGGGAGAAGCCCCTGCGGATGTGCTGGCACTGGGGGGAGCACCATCCCCCTCCCCGGTGTCCCTGGCTGGGGAGCACACACCCCTGCCCGGGGGGAGAGGAAACATCTGGCAGGGCAGCGAGGCTGAGCAATGCCGGAGCTGGGCCCAAACATCTGGATTTCCCTGGAAACTGGGGAAGAGAAGGGGGGGACCAGCTCCCTAGGGGGGCTGGTCGGGGGGCTGGGACAAGGGCTGGCCGAAGGGAGCTGCGGGCAGAGCGTGAGCGTGGCAGGGACGGGGACAGTCCCCCGTGCCCGGTGTGCCTGGCTCTTCCTCTCCCTCCCTTTCTCCTCTCCTCCGCCCAGGCCGAATTCCTCGGCAATGACATCTCCGTCCACTCACCCCCTCAGCCCTCCCTGCATCCTCCCCCTGCGCTCCCCCTGGACGGCCCCGATGCCCTCGGTGGGGCAGGGGAGCCGTGCCCGGCGGTGCCCGGCCATACCTACAGCCCGGTGCGGAGCAGGCAGGGGCTGCCCTCACTCACGAGGCCGCGCCAGCTGCCTCCTGCCGAGGCCAAGGGAAGGCAGCCGAGATGAAAAACAGCTGCCTCGGTCTCCAGGGCGGGACGAAAACGCCCCCCAAACACACAGCCGTCTCCTAGCAAAGCGCCCTGCTCCCGCAGGACATGGCCCAGCCTGATGGCATCCTCATCCTCGGAGGAGGTGGAGGAAGCAGAGGGCTGCCCAAGATATGCCCCAGGAGCGCGCGATCCCTGGGTGATGCCAGCACCCGGGGGATTCGGGGCTGGCACCTCTGCCCCGCAGCCACATGCATTTTTCTCTGTGCAACGAGGGGCAAGAGGTGCCCGGGCTCAGCCCTGCTCCCCCGCGGGGTACAGGGGGGAGCAGCGGCTCGGGGGCACCCCAGGGCCCCACTCCGGCGCTCGGGGTGGCTCTCGCCCAGCACGGGATGAGTCAGAGGAGGAGGCTGGAGGCCGCCCCGAGCCCGGAGCTGCTCCTGGCCGCAGCGTGACCCGTCACTGCGGGGAGGCTCCAGGCCACGGCTCGAGGGCGGAGGTGCTCCCCCCATGGCCGCTGCACCCCCAAATTGCCCCAGGGAGGGTGCTGGCAGAAGCCCTGGCATCCCACACCCTGCCACGGCACTGTGCACCGGCACCCCACCGCAGCCCACTGTGTTCGGGGGCACCCAGGCATCCCCTCCCTGCTCTGACACCCACGCCTTGTCCCTTGCACCCCTTCCCTCCCCAGCACCCATCCCACAGCCCCACGCACCTTCCCACCGCCCCAGACGCCCACTCTCCCCTTTTCGCACGCTCTCCTCCTTCCCGTGCACCCCCTTTTCCCTTCCACACCCCGCTTTTGCACGCTCGCACCCCCGCGGGCACCCCCACGCCCTGCTCCACCCCACGCAGCTTCACGCACACCCCCTGCCCGCTCTTTCACCCCTTTGCAGGCTGGCACACCCACCCCCCCCGCAGCCTTGCACCCCTTTGCACACACACCACCACCCCCCCCCCCCGGTACCTCTCTGCCGGGCCATGGCGCGGGCGCCCTCACATCGCGGCGGGGCCGGGGCCGGGGCCGGGGCCGGGGCCGGGACCGGGACCGGGACCGGGGCAGCTCTGGCCCGGCTCGGCTCGGCTCGGCTCGGCTCGCACACGCCCTGCGGGCCCCCAGCACAGCCCGGTCGGGGCGGGGGGAGGCGGGGAAGGGCTCCGCATCCTCCTCGGAGCACCACCGCCATCTGCAGGGAGCTGGGGCCGGGGGCGGGCGGGGAAAGCAAAGCAGCGGAGCCGGGCTGGATAAAGCCATTTCACCTTTAATTGTAAGCAAAAAATCACTCTCACGCGGATTCTCCGACACCAGCAAATAAAATAAACTCTAACAAAACAGAGAAAGTGAATCACTGTAGTCCAGTCAGAAAACAACCCATATTTATATATATATTTATAGATATGTCGTTTGTAGAGTAGCAGTGAAAGGCAAGTATGGGCCAGTGCTTTCCCGATAAATTACATTCTTTACATCCCAACAAGGTCTAGCGGCTGGAAAGTGGCTGGAAACAGAAACCGGGGAGCGTGGGGGGCCGGGGGTGTGGGGGCAGAGGGGTCCTGCCCAAAACGTGTGCCCGAAGAGAGGATGGGAGAGGTGCGAGAAGGGAAGGTGCTGCCTGGTGCCGAGCCCTGCCTGCACGGCCGCGGGGGGCCAGGCAGCGCTGCCCAGACTCCGGCGGCCACGGTGCCCATCGAGCCGTGCCCTGCTCCTTTCTGCCCGGCTGCATCGCCCCGGTTCATCGCCCCGTTGCCCTGCTGCATTCCCCAGTGCATCACCCCGTTGCGGGCGCATCTGCAGTTAGAAACGCAGCAGGAGCCGCCCCGGGGTCCCACCGGGACCCCTGCTCTGTCACCCCCCGCCCCATCCCGCGGTGCTCCATCTTGCCAGCATCCCAGCCCTGCCCTCCGCCAGCCCAGTGCCGGGCAGGTTTTGGCAGTGTACGTGTCCTTGCGGTCCTCACTGCAGCAGCTGGCACAGGAGGGACCCGGGGGGGGTGTGTGTTAAAAGGGGGGCTGGAGGGGGGCAAGGCGGGATGCCGGCCTGGCTTTGCCGGGAGCACATCAGTCTGGCAGTGAGTCGGCCCCCAGGCTCTTCCCAAGTCTCGGGGTGAAGGCGCAGGGGGCAGAGGGGCACCCCGGGGGGCAGAGGGGCACCCTGGGTGCAGGGGCCGGAGGCAGCCGACCCCCGGGGAGGAGGAAAGCCGCCCCACTGCCCACACGCTGGAGCCGGCGCGCTCCCGGCTGGCCAAAAGCAGAGCCAGGCACTGCCCCTGCCAGCGTGCCCAGGGGAAGAGGGGGGCACAAAGCACAGAGACCCCCCGACACCTCCCCTCCTGGCTGAACCGTGCCTGCTCCGGTGCAGGGTCTGCCCCCAGCCCCATCACCCTGCTGCGAGAGGCAGGTTCAAGCCCCCCCAAGCCCTTTTCCCACAGGAGGAGCGAGGCGGGGGGCAGAGCCGGGGGGCTGGGGGAGAGGAGAAGGGGGGATCCTAGTAAAAACCGGCTGAGAGCCCTAAAGCGGTTACACGGCGTGACACGGACTGAGCTCAGGGCCGAGGCGGGCTCAGAAGAGGAAGGCTTTCTTCTTCAGCTCATTGCGCTTCCAGAGGGCCAGCTTGCTGAACTCCTCGGGGGGCATCTCAAAGACCCGCAGGAAATCCTCAGGGGAGAGGTGCCGCTGCAGGGGGAGAGGAGGGTGACGGGGTGCCGGGTCCCCCCCTCCGTGCCCCGCCAACCCCGGCTCAGCCCCTACCTCCAGCCTGGTCCTGTCCACGC
Source organism: Aptenodytes patagonicus (assembly GCF_965638725.1). Taxonomy (NCBI): domain Eukaryota; kingdom Metazoa; phylum Chordata; class Aves; order Sphenisciformes; family Spheniscidae; genus Aptenodytes; species Aptenodytes patagonicus. Next base: position 2,525,629 of record NC_134972.1, read on the forward strand.
CGGGTGGCAGCTTCACACGGCCTCGGTTTGTCACCATCAACATTTCGTAGGGGTAGATCTGCAAGGCCGGGGGGAAGCTGTAAGACCCTCTCCACAGCCCCCCCATCCCTGCCCAAGCCCCCGCAGCCCCCAGCCCCGCTCACCTTTTGCTCCAGCATGCTGGGCAGGGAATTGCCTCTGTCCATGCGCCCACGCTGGCCGTTCTGAGGGGGCAAAGCCTGACGTCAGCTGCGACCCCCACCTCCCCAAAGGGCTGCCCTCTCCCACCCGAACTGAAGCCAAGGCGATGGGCTCCAGCCCGGGGACCGGCACACCCACCCTCCCCATCTCCAGCTCTCCCCTCTCCCCTCCGGAACCCATCACAGAGGTGGCCCCGGTGTCCGTCCCCCCCCGCCGGTGTACATCACCCTCTCGCTGGGTCTCCGCACCGGCAGCCAGACGAGTGCTTACCTGCAGGCCTGGAAAACAGAGAGGAGCTGGGCTCAGCCCTGGGGAACCCCCACTGTGTACCCCCCCCATCCTTCCCCGGGTGATGACATGACCCGAGAGGTGGTTTTCCACCCTCTGCTGAGCCCAGGCTTGCCCCAGCATCCCCCATCCCTGGGGACATCCCCCATCCCTGGGGACATCCCCGCATCCCCCGGGACACCTCCGCATCCCCCATCCCCAGGGTCATCCCCACGCCACGGGCTGATGCTCACCCGGACTGCCCTTATCGCTGCCCGCCGAGCTGAACTCTGCCGACTGCAGCTGCAAGGGGACAGGGGACAGCGTCAGAGCGGTGCCACCCTCAGACCCTGTCCGAGGTCGTGTGGCCCCGGCAGCACGGGGGGCAGCTGCTTGCCCACTCACCCGGGTGAGGGTGCTCCTGCCGGAGGCGGGCAGCGAGGAGCTCTTGTAGCTCCCCATGTGCAGGGCTACAAGAGAGCAAGAGACGGTCAGAGGTGCAGGCAGGGCTGCGGGAGCTGGCAGGGGTGCAGGCAGCCAGAGCCACCGGGTGGGGAAGGGATGGGATGCGGGAAGAGCATCCCACGTACATGTGTGGAAGGGTGTCCGGTCCGGCAGCGAGCGGGTTTTTCTCCGGATGGGGAGAGATTTCTCCATCTCCTCCTTCAGGATCAGCTTCCCGAGGTTGGAGGTGACCTGGGGGCGAAGGGACATGGGTGGGGGTCAGTGTCAGCACGTCCCCAGCCCCTTGCAGGGTGCCCGCCCGCCCACTCTGCCCCTCACCTTGCTCAGCTCCTGCCTCTGGAGCTCCCGCAGGTTCTTCATCTCCTCCGTCAGGTCCTCCTCCTCCTCCTCCCCTCTCTTGGAGGCCATCCGCCTCCTCCACTCCGTCTCTGGGAGAAAAGAGGGGATGTTATATCCATCCCCAGCACCCCCGCAGGGTCTCTGGGGGGGGGATAAACCCCCTGGTGCAGCCCACCCCCTCGCCTGCCCCTGTTCCCCACCTACCCACGACGGCCAGGGATGGGGGGCACGGCCAGTAGTCGGTCTCAATCTTGGCAGGCTGGTTGGGGTCTGGGGGCTGCGCCGCTGGGAACTTGGAGGATTCGATGATCAAGTCCTCTATGAGATGCTTCCCGTGGTGGGCGCCGGGATGGTGCTCTGCGGGGCACAGGGGGTGAGGCAGCGCCCCGGGGTGCCCCGTCCCGTGGGACAGACACCCCTGCTCACCTTTCTGCCTGTAGATCGGAGGCTTCTTGTATATGTTGAGCTCCGTTGTGTCGGTCTCTGCAAGGAAAAAGGGGTTGGGGGCCAGGAATAGGGAATAGGGAGCTCACGGCTCTGGAAAGGTGCTTGCCTGGACCCCCTGCCCGGACCCCCCGGTCTGCGCTGGGGCTCAGGGTCAGGCAGCGCTGGGGGGGTCACGGTGCCGGAGGAGCGTACCGGGTCGGTGGAAGTGCTGCACGCTGCTGCGGGCCGAGCTGCTGCCCTGGCGAGAGGTGGCCTGCGGGGTGCTGCTGGGGGTCCGGCTCTCCAGCCACTCCCGGATGACCTGCGGGCAAGCGGGGCCAGTGAGCAGCGAGACCCCCAGCAATTCGGCATCGCCCCCTCCTCCTCGGAGCCCCCACGTGCATCCCAGAGCTGGGGCAAGCGGTGTCAGTACTCACCTCCGGAGACGGAGGAGGGGAGATGGATTTGGGAGACAGGGAGCGCTGCAGAAGGCAAGAAGCAATTTATTTCAGCAGCCCCACATGTGCCCTCTGGGACCCCTCCGTCAGGGGGGCTTCCCCCCACCGGCCCCCAAAAACAACTGGGGGATGCGAGCGGCCCTGGGGCACCCTCACCTCTCGGCTCCGGGGCAGCTCCACGTGCTCCATGAGCGAGTAGGTGAAATGGGGTTCGTAGATCATCAAGTCGGGGCGCTCGATGTCCAGGATCGCTTTGTCCTTGGGGATGGCGGCCAGGTCCTTGTAGCCCAGAACCTCATTGTCCATTTTGGCCTGGAAGGAAGGAAGGAAGGAAAAGCGCCTTCGTTTTTGCGTGTGGGAAGGGAACGTTGGGGAACAGGGAAAGCTTCCCCCAGGCTGGCATCCTCTGTGGTCCCTCCGGGGTGATGGAGAAGGGTTTGGGGAGGCACACCCCGACCCCACGGATGGAGGGATGTGGTGGGAAGATGGGAGCGACTTCTTACCACGATGCTGGAGGGCGATCCGGGGACGCTGGACCCGCGGGAGGAACAGACGCTCCCGGGGGAGGTCAGCGGTTGCTGGAAGGAAAAGGGGAGATTTTAGCAAATCTCATCCTTGGCACGGCCAGCCCAGGTAGGGGCTCGGGGTCATGGTCGGGACCCCGGGGCATGGCAGGGGGGTCCGGGGACACCCCTGTGCCCCATGGACCTCAGTGCACCGGGGCAAAATGTCCTTGGGGATGGGGTATTTCTGGATGGGCGCTGGGGTCTCCTTTGCTCCAGCGTTGTGGTTCAGGGCAGGGGACACCCGGGAGGTGACAGTGGCTTGGCCAGGACACGTTGCCACTAGATGGTGCTGCCAGGCTGGGCTGGGAGGAGGAGGAGGAGGAGGAGGAGGAGGAAGGCAGGGCCCTGCTAGCAGCATCCCAGGGTGACTCTGCCGATGTCCTTGGCCACCAGCCCCTGCCCTTGGCCACCAGCCCCTGTGTGCCTTCCCTAGGTGCAGGGCTCCCCACTGCCTGCATGCCCCCAGCACCCTGCCCTATGCCCCCAGCACCCTGCCCACGGCCCCCCCCCTTACCTTCTGCAGTCTTTCCATTCAGCTGCGGGCTGGAGGGGCCGTGTCAGTCACAGGGTCCTGCACGGGGAGAGCAGGGGTTTTGGGGCACTGCCAGGGTGGGCACGGAGCACCCCGAGGTTGGTCCCGGGGCGAGGTGCCCGAGGGCAGCGGGGCTGGGCAGAGCCCGGCTCCCCACCACCCTCCTGCTGTGGGGCTGAGTCCGGCAGCCCCCCATGCACTGGACCCTAACGCAGCATGAGGCCAGCACGGCCCCACTGTCAAATATCCACGTGCTGGCAGCAGGACAGGCTTGCCAGGGGATGCCACCGTCCCTGGGGTGGCCGAACAGCTCCAGGTCTGCCCCAGGGGCAGGGGAGAGGCACTGGGGCATGCCGGACCCCCACTCACCACTGCCTCTGTGGCTCCACATCCCTCTGGGCGATAACACCGGGCTGGGGCTCAGGTGCTGCCTCTGCAACGGAGACGATAGAGGTGACAGCGGCTTGCAGGATGACAACGGTGTGAAGCTCAACCTTGTCTTCCCGCTCTCCCCGCAGTGGGGGACCCCCCAGTGCCTGCAGCGCCCTGCCTTGCTGCGTGCCGCCCCTGCCCGTGCCGGCTGCTGGCCCCGCTGCCTGGCGACGCGGCGGCTGCTGACGAGTGCTGGCAAGCGGAGCAGAGGTAATGAAGCCCTTTGTCCACCGGCAGCGAGCGGCCTTGAGAAGGCTCCAGCGGCAGCAGGACAGGCGTGCTGCGCTCAGCCCCTGCCCCGCAGCCCCGGGTCTGAGCCCTCCCTGTGCTTTAAACCCACAATGCCACACACAAAGGGGAAAATTCCCCATTCTCCTCAAAATTTCTCCTTTCAGAGGGGAGGGCATTGGGAAAACCTCGTGCAATCCAGGCAACAACAGCAACAGCAGCGCGGAGCCCTCCAGCCTTGAAGCCCCCCCCCCCAGCAGCCTGTGCACAGGGGTGGGGAGATGCCACCGCCTCTGGGCGCCCCCAGCCCCACTGCCCCCCAGCCCCACGGCTCGCAGCACGGGCACAGAGCCCATCCCCGCAGGATGCGGAGTTGGAGAAGGACCAGATCTGACAAAACCCAGAGCATCCTCCAGCTGCTGGCAGCCAGCTTGGCATGAGGTACTGCCCTCGGCTCGCTCCTCCAAGGGTTGAGCCAGGACGAGGAGGCTCCAGGCTTGAGCCTTGTCTCTCCTTTGAGACCACTCCACCACAAATAAACCCCGCTTCAGCACTGGGGGGGGGGTCGACCTGCTCACACCCATCCCCAGCACCTCCCAAGCCCTCCTGGGGCCTGCAGGACCCAGTACCAGTGGGACAGGCACCCCCGGATCGGCACCGAGCGCGGTACAAGGCGGCATTGTCTGGGTGAGCAGCGGCCGCCCCACACACCCATGAGCTCACACTTTCCATCGGCAGAGCCAGGGCAGCCCCCCCCCCCCCCCCCCCCCGCCTCTGGCTCGCACCCCACGGGGCTGGGGGCACGGGCGGGCTGGGGGCAGGCGGTGGGGACGCGGTGGCACGCGGCGGCGGTGGCGGTGAGCAGGTGGATGAGATAGCAAATAGCAGGAGGCAGAGGAAGCGGCAGAGGCCGGCGGGAGGGTGGGTGCGGGGACGGGTGGATGCGGATCCTGGCGGAGAAGGAAAACAAGCCTGAGCCAGGGGTGCGGAGAGATGCCGCGACGGAGCCGAAGGGCTGGCAAGGGGTGCCGGGGCTGCACAACCAGCTCGGGCACGGTTCCCGTCCCCCCCCGGCCAGGGGACGCGGGGACACCTTATCTGGCGCAGGCAGGGAGCCACCGCCCCGATGGCAGCCTCTCTCCCCATGGCAACCTCCAATCTCCCCGGCAGCCCTCGCTGGCAGGTCCCCCCTGCACGCTCCCTTGCTCGCCGAGATAAGGCCGGCCAGGCGCGTGTTTGGGATTTTCCTGGCCAGGAGAGCGAAGGGGAGTGGGGCGAGGGGGGGTAATGCCGTGCCCCCCTCCCGGGGCGATGCTGCGGGTACGCACGGCGCTTTGCCGGAGCGGGAAGAGAAAGGTGCTGGGCAGGGATGCACGGGAAGGGGAAGAGCGATGGAGGGAGGGATGGACAGACGGACAGACCACGTGCCGGTGGTGGCTCGCCAGGCTGCAGGGGTGCCGGCCCCCCCTGCGCGGCACATCCCGGGGGGGCCGTGGGGAGGGCTGCCGCCGCAGCGGGAAGAGGCCAGTTCCCTCCTCCCCACCCCGAGGAAATCCGGATTTGACTTTTCGCAGCCGCCAAAGCCATCAGCGCCCAGCACGCGGGCCAGGGGCCAGGCTGCACGAACCCCCTCGCCGGGGGGGTGGGGTGGGCAGGGACCCCCAGCCTTCCTCCCCTCTCCCTCCTCCTCCTCCTCACTGCCTGCCTTGCCCTTGTGTTGTGCTGGGCACGGGCACCCTGGCGCTCCCGCAGCTGCCCCGGCTCCCCGCCAGCGGCGGAGGGGGGGTGGACGCAGCGGGGTCACAAGTTCCCCGAACAGACGGTTCCCGCCAGCCCTGGGAACGGCGTCCGGTGCTTCCCAGCCCAGCCCCGGCCTCCTCCTCCTCCTCCTCCTCCTCTTCCCACCGCAAACCCCAAACAAACACGGCACGGGAGAGGCACCGAGCATCCTCCCCGCCTCGCCGGGGGAAACCGAGGCACCGCCGCACATGGGGGCCCCATTGGCAACTCGATCGCAGCAGGGCCGAGCTGGCGGGGAGCACGTGGATCCCCGACCCGCGTCTCACCGGTGTCCGGTTCCTCCTTTGTCCTGTTTCTCGCCCTTTCCCTCCCCGCCGGAGCATTGCCCTGCCGAGGGGAGCGACCCTTCAGCTATTGACAGCCCATTGCTTCCGTGCCATTGCACCCTGCCTGGCACAGCCCTGCCGAGGGACGCCTCGGTGGCCTTAAAAGCCACCAGCTGCCAGCGCCTGGCCCATGGGATTTTTCCATCCCCTGGGGCAGAGGATGCACCCTGCCCGTCTCCCGTCCTGTGGACACAGGGCTGCTCCGTGCCTCAGTTTCCCTGGCTGGGGGGGGGATAGCAGCAATCCGTCCGCCCCATCCAGGAGCAGCTGGAGATGAAGGGGGCATTTCCCCCTCCTCCGGCTGCTCGGTTCCTCCCATCCGAGGGATCTGGGCCAACCCAGCTGCTCTCCTGGCCCCCAGCCCTGCCAGGAGGCTCCGAGCTCCCCGACAAGTTTAGAGTGGGGATGCGTGGCGCTCGCCCTAAAGCTCCTGGATTGGGGGGGGGGGTCCATCCCCAGCCCCGATGGCCATGCCGCAGCCCGCTTTGGGCAGCAGCTCACGTGGCACGTAATCTGGGATTAGAATGGGATTAGCCTGCTCATCCCGCATGCGGAGGGGCCGGGAGGGACCCGCCGGGGGTGTGTGCGGAGGCCGCGTCCCTCTGGGGCTCCCGGCGTGGGTCTGGTGATACCCCCGGCCCCCGAGGAGCCCCCAGCTCTGCCAGCCCCGGGCACCATCCCGTGGGATGCCCTGCATTGAGCACCTCAGGGTGGCGGGTCCCTGGGTACCCCGGTGCCGCGCATGGGGCCACCACAGCGAGGTACCCACCTGGCAGGACACCGGGTAGTGGGATGTGACCGGGGGCTCCCCGGGGCCGAGGTGGCAGCTGGTGGCCCAGGTCTTCCCGGGAGAGGCTGGGCTTAGCCCTGCCTGACCACTGGCCCCGCATGCCCACAGCCAGAAGCCGACACCCCCCCCGCCCAGAGATGGCTCCATCCATGGCCAAGAGCTGGGGGGCTGGACATTGCACCCCAGTTTTGCCCCTCCAGGTAGCCCCCCGATGCTCCGCGGCAGCGGGGCGATGGGAGTTTGGCCCCTCGGTGCCTTGCCAACGTGGCTGGATGGGGCCAGGAGGAGCAGGGGGGCTCCAAAATCCCGTCCCCATGGCGAGACCCTGACTGGCACGGCCCCACCACGCTGCACCCAGGGAGCATCAAACTCCGTCACAGCCTGCGCCCGGGGGGAGTGGGATGGGGGTGCCCCCCCCCCCAGCAACACCGCTGAGACCTCACAAACTCACTCCACAAGTGGGGCTGGGAATGGCTGGGCTGCTCTGGCCTCCTCCCTTGGGATACACGGTGCCGACGGCAATGTCCCCAGGGAAGGAGGACAGGGGATGTCCCTGCTCCGCCGGCAGCGGCCGAGCCCTGCTGGGGGGGGGTGTCCCGGGGGGGGTGTGTGGGGTGAAGTGGGGTGCTGGGAGCACTGTGCTGCCACGGAGGGGTATGCGGGTGGGAGCGCCGGGAGGGGTACCCCCATCGGTGATGGAGCCCGTGTCCTCGCGTCCCCGCCTCGGGTCACCGCCCTTCCTGTCCCCGCGGCCCCCCGGCAAGGGCAGCTGGCTTTGCAGTGCCGGGCGTGGGGAGGGGGCATGGCCGCAGCCCCCGGACAAGACGGGGGACAATCTGTGGGGCTGTCCCCAGCCTCCCCAGCCCCCCCGGAGCAGGAGCTACGCAGAGCCAGGGGAGGGGGAGCGGCGGCACCGAAAGGCGACAGGAAAGCAAAGGGCAGCCGATGCCAACCCCGATGAACTGGCCCCCCCCAGACACCCCACCCCACCCCCCGGCTGTGTGTCCGCCACCCATGGCCACCTCCCCCCCCCCTCTCCCCGCCAAGCCACGCGGGGCACGGCCACTCACCTAGGGACAGGGACACCGCATACCTCCAGCCGTGGGGAGCTGGGGGAGGACGCCCCTGGCCTTCTCTCCTTGCCCGGCCACCAAATTACCCCGCGGGCTGCCGGGCCGGCTGCCCTGGCTGCGGCCGAGCCACCGCCAGCGCGCTGCGGCGCGCATCCGAGAGCGTGACAGCCGGGGCGCGGGCGTGCAAGCGTGCAAGCCTATCTCCCAGCCCCAGCACCGCGGCTGTGCCGCCCGCCGCGCCGATAACCGATGCTGGGCGCCGGGTAGGGTGTGCGTGCGTGGGTGGGTGGGTGGGTGGGTGCGTGGGTGGGTGGGTGCCGCTCGCCTCTCCCCACCTCTGCTGCTGGCTCAGTCTCTTTCCGAACAAGAGGAGAATTAGCCGGCATCATGACGAAGCAGTATTCGCTCCCGCCGCTGCTCGCTCCCGCTCCCACCGCTTCCCCGGCACAAAGAGGGAGGAAAACATAAATAAACCCGGTCTGCCCGGCACCGCCCGGCCGCCAGATATAACCCGGCCGGTGCCAGGGGTCCCCAGCACCCCCTCCTCCAGCCCCCGCTGCAAACGGGGGATGCAGCTGGGGATGCAGGACTCCCCCCCCCGCAATGCTGAGCAGGGGGGCTGAGCACCCCATGGCGTGTGGGCTGGGCTGTGGCACAGTGGGTGGTGGGTGAGGATGGCACCCCTGGTCCAGCCCGACCCCCAGCCTTGGGTTTGGGGGTGCTCTGAGGGCAGGACCCATCCCTCGCTGCCCTGGGAGGGGAAACATAGCAGGAATTTCCATCTGCGGGGCCAACAGAGCCCAGCGAGATGTTGATGCATCTGCTAAAAATCAAGCCCTGACCTCTGCAGGCGCTGCCCTGCCCCTGGGTGCTGCCAGGGAGAGCCTGGAGCCGGGCAGCGGGGCGAGCTGCTGCCCCCCGCATCCCGAGCCCCCCAGTTCCCGGGGGGCTGCGGTCCAGCCCCTGCCCTCGGGCAGAGCCCCCAGGACTAGGCAGCGGGGCTGGCCGGGCGCCCGGGGCTGGGCTGGGGCAGGGCAGGGAGGCTGCAGCCACCCCCGTCCCCCCGGAGCCCCTAGGCACGCGGGCCTGGCCGAGAACCCAGGTGGCCAGCACGGGACCGGTGCCACGGCCGGACCCCGCCGGGGGCGGCAGGGCTGCGTTGGTGCCGCAGCACCGGGAGCCGGCATCTATTCCCGGCTCTGTGTGGGAGAGAGCTGCCTGGTGACAGCAGCTCCGTTTCTGGGTCCTCTCCCCGGCGCTGCGCTCGATGCTGATGGCTGCCTCAGTTTCTCTCCTGGCTCAAGGGGGCTGCTGGACCCCCTGGATGCATGTCTGGGGGGATGCACACCCAGGGACGCACATCTGGGGGGATGCATGTCCGGGGATGCACATCTGGGGGGATGCGCGCCCAGGGGGATGCATGCACACGCCTTTTGGTGCCAGGGCCAGCCTGGCTCGTTGGACCAAGAGCATCACGGCCTCGGCCCCGGGATGCCGCCGTGCCTCCACGCTGAAGGGGCTTCGACGGCCCCAGCCCCGCCGGTCGCCCCCCGGGGCCGTGCCCATGAATAATCGAGGCTGCTTCTGCCTCCCCCATGCTAACCCAGTTTCTCAAGCATGAAGACGACCGCAGCGGCTGCTCGGCAGCTGCCACCTGCGACCGGGGCCGCTTTGGTGCCTAAACCAGCCGCAGCGCCTGCCGTGGGCTCAGCACCCCACGCCGCCTGCCCAGCACCCGGAGGTGCCCGGAAAGAGGGAGGAGTTTGGAAACGTACGCATCCTGCACCAGCGGGACACCCGGGCACCACGCACCGGCTCTTGCACCCTCGCATGCACCCACCAAAACCCACGCCTGAACACGCTCACCAGAGCCCCCCGTGTGCCCGCCGGCCCCGCAGGGTAACCCCTCATCCCGGCGATGCCCTTCAAAGCCAGGCCCAAGCCAGGCAGCTGCCAGTCCCCTGCCAGGGGGGCTGCTGGGGGGCTGGGGCACGGGGGCAGAGGGTAGCAGGGCCCTACCTTTAAGGGAGCCCATGGCCCGCCGCAGGCAGGTCTGCCTGTCCGCCGGGAGCCATGCCTGCGCCGAGCATCCCCTCCCCTGCGCCGCACGGCACGTTGCTACAGCGACCGCCTCCCGCCGCAACCGGCTGGAGCCGAGCGATGGAGGATGTGCAGGAGCCTCCTTCGGCCTCGCCGAACGATGGAGGATGTGCAGGAGCCTCCTTTGGCCCCCACGGGATGGGGGCGAGGAGCCTTCCCACAGCCCTGGGGGGGGACGCAGCCCCGGTGCTCCTCTGCAAGGCAGCTGCCCGACCCAAAATTGCCCGTGCTGCCCCATCGCAGGGCTGCTGGGTTTGCAGGGGACATCGCCCCAGAGGAGCCCGGTGACAGCAGCCCTGCGAGGGCTGGCCTGGATGTGCCTCAGGGGACACCCAGCCCTGGGGACACCAGCCCCTGCCACCCCAGTGACGCCCCCAAGTCCGGCTCATGGGAGCCCTCTGTCAGGACTGGGACCCTGTGGGGTGCAAGGACCACAGGGCTGGGGACGGCAGCAGGGCGGGGGGCTGGCACCCCTCACCCCTGCAGCGAGGTGGTTGCTCTGGGGTCACGGCTCTGGGGAAGCTGCCCTCGCTGCCTGCACAGCCCCCCCAGCATCCTAAGCCCCCCAAGCACCCTGAGGCCCCTGAGCATCCCCAGCCCCCCGAGCATCCCCAGCCCGCGGGAGAGCAAAGCCTTGGGAAAGGCTGGGCACGCTGCGGCAGGGCAAGACACCCTCCAGTGCACTTTCTGCACAGAGGACATTCCTGTCCCCACCTCCGCCCCCCGCCCCGGGTCTCACCTCAAAAAACAAGAAAGAAGCAGTGTGAGGGGTTTTTTTCTTCCCCGGCCATAATTAAAAAGGACTCACCCTTCTGAGCCCTTTCTATCCCGGGAGGTCGAGAAGAAAGAGAGGGGAGGAAGGGGAAAACCCTAAAAGAAAAGAGAGGAAGGGCTTGGGAAGGAGAAGAGAAGGGGGGGCAAAAAAAGGGACGGGGAAAAATTAAAGCAGAGATTACACAAAGGGAACTCCTCTACCTTTGAAGCTTTGGTTAAATTGAGGAGGGGGCGGCGGGGGCAGGGAGGGTCTGGACCCAGTCGGCCCCTTTCTCAAAGCCCTCTCCTTTCAAAATGTCTCAAATTCCTGCAGAAACAAGGAGACGGGGTTGTGGGGCCGAAGGAAACGGGAGGGGAAAAAAAAATTACCCCGGCCGCTCGGCTAATTCCTGCCCGCCACACCTGGGCAGGCAGCGCCGGGCGCATTGTTCGGCCGTAATTGCTGGGTGTTGCATTTCTCTTCTGCTTTAAAGCTTCATTTAACTCAAACTGTTATAATTTTCTCCCCACTGCCCCCCCAGCCGTGCTCCCCCCCCCCCCCCCCCCCCCGGCATTATGCTGGCGGGGCTTTGTAGGGGCTGGGTGAGCCCCAGTTAAGGGATTACATCCTCCCCGCGGTCCGGCTGCCACCTCCCAGGGCATTGTCAGAGGGGAAAGCAATTACAGGGAGGGTGGGACGGCACGGGCTGGGGGCACCGAGCTCGGGGCCGGGGGGGACAGCCCGACTGGTGGCCGTCGTGGGGTGGGCAAGCCAGTGGCCCCGGGCGGGGGGAGCAGTGGGTACCACGCCAAGGGTGATGCCCTATGGGGGAGGCAGCGGGTACCACACCGGGTACCACGCCAAGGGTGATGCCCTGTTCACCAGGATGCAGCAGACACCCCCAGGACGCAGACCAGGGGGGCACAGACAGGGATGGGGACACGGGGAGTCCCCTACAGTGGCCACCTTCATCCTCCTGCCATGCAGCATCTCTCCCCAAGCATCGGGTGCTTGTACCCTAGGTGGGTGAGGGCACCCTGTGCCAAGGGGGAGCTGGGTGCCCCCCATTCCAGCAGGCACAAAGCCTGCGGCAAAGCCTCGGCACGGGAACGAAAACTCCCCCAGGCCCCATCAGTCTAGACACTCGCTTTTATTTGCCTTGGGGTTTCCTCCTTTACACAAATAAACTCCAAAGTCTAACTGTTTAGGCCTAAAACTGAGTTGCAAAGGAAACAGCAGAGCTTGTAAAAACACACAAACAACCAATCAAAAACAATAAAAATAACCTAAAGGCGGTTTCTCTTTGGCCAGCGGAGCCTGGTGGGCACCCACGCGTGTCCCCATGCCACCAGCACCCTGGTGCCACCGGGAGAGCGCACAGACCTTCCCCTCCAATAAATAACGCAGGGACCCCAAGGCTGCGGGGATACAAGTGCTGGCCCCGGCGCCTGCATGCCCCGGCACCTCCCTGCCTCCCCTCTGGAGCTGCACAGGCAGACAGACGGACAGACCAAGCACCCCATCACCTGGCCGCCCACGGTGCCCTGCCATCCCTCACAGGGACCGGCACAGCATCCCTCAGGCCCGGGGCTGGGGACGGGCTCTCCGTCCTGCTCCGGTGGGGACATCCCGCAGTCTCATGGCCGGTCCCATCCATCCCCAGCACTGAGAGGGATGTCTGAGGGGACGGGAACGTGGCCGGGGGTCCCGGCCCCCGGTGGCATGGGAACAAGTCTCCGAGGGGTTGCCAAGGGGAGCGGGCAAAGGTACCGGCTGGTGAAGGTGGGTACCGCGGGATGCTCCAGGGGTGAAGGGACCCCGGCATGGGGCTATGGACACCAGTGGCCGTGCCCGAAGCGTGCGCTCCCCAACCTTTTTGCGGTGCCCAAGAGGAGTATAAAAATAGAGCATCTTTAGAAAAAGAAGTGGGGAAGAAGCAGTGCTGGAGGGTGCCGGGAGAAGGGGCAGAGTCTGATGAGGCTGAAGGCTGTGAGGATGAGGAGAGCAGGGCCCGGCGGGGGGCGCGGCCGGGCGTTACGTGCGTGGGCGAGGGGCGCGGGTGCGGCGGGTGCGGCGCGTGGGGGAGGACGAGCCGACGAACTCGAACTGCTTCTGCCGCTCGGCGTTGTTGGGGAAGGGCAGCTGCCCGCGGTACAGGCGCTTGATGAAGTGGGCTTCCCGCTGGTTCTGGCGGCTGCGGGAGGCTTTGCGGGGCCGGCCCTTGCGGGTGAAGGCCATGTACCAGCCCTCGTAGCGGGCGTTTTGGAAAGCCGTGTAGTTGTTCTCCAGCACGATCTCCGTGAAGATGCAGTCCTTGCTCTTGCCGTTGGGCTGCGGGAGGAGGAGAGGGGCGCTTAGCACCCACAGGGATGGGGCTGGGCGCTTGGGGATGGGACCCAAAAGGTGCTGCCACCCCCCTGCCACCGCCCAGTCCACCCCATCCCTGCCACGTTCACTGTGGCACCGACCCCAATGCACCGGGACCAGCTCCCTGGGGGCTTCTCCTTGCGGGAGCCGGGCTGAGCAGCACGGTGCTGATGGAGGAGAGGGGGGACCGGCAGCTTCTGGGGGAGCAGGGAGAACCCCCCACTGCACCAACTGTCCCCACTGTCCCCTGTGACTGGGGACACGGGGACCAGCCTGGCCGAGCATCCCGGCTCCAGCTGCTCAGGGGGGTGCCCGGGCTGAGCTCCGGGGACCGGGGACACGCGGAGGGCAAGCGCAGGGGGGCTGGGACTCACTTTCCCGATGAGCTTGCCCCGCTTGCTCATGCAGATGTACTTCTCGCTCTCAGCCCCCTTGATGCGGACGCGGCTCCCGAAGGTGTCCGTCTCCACGATGAGCTTGGCTGCGAGGAAGGGAGCAAGGGGGAAGTGTCCCATGGGGGCTGCGGCACCCCCCCACGGGCTACTGGCATCCAAACCACCCCAGTCTCCTTCTCCCTGCCTCCATCTCGCCCCCCGGCATCCCTCCCTTCCCTTCCTGCCCATGGCCGGTGGGGCCAGGAGGACGGCCAGCCCCCGCAGCCGGGGCAGGGCAGCCCTTGCCGGGGGATGCTCCCCAGCCATGATGCTAAAGGGCCTTTGTTAAAACCCAGCAGAGTCAAACCGGGCGTTTGATGAAGGCGCCGGGGAGAGCAACGGCCCCTTCCTCCCCCCCCTCCCCAGCACATCCGCATTGTCGGCGATTCAATGGGTTCTCCAGGGCTAGACCGAGTCCAGCACCCGGCGGGTTAATTATCCTCATCCTCATTGTTTCTCTACAACACAGCGGTGGCTGCAAAGGTTGGGAGCCGACACTGAAACCAATGACCCCGGTGGGTCCTGCGCTCCCGACAGCCCGCGCCTGAGCTGGCAGGGAGAATTCAGGGAAAGACCTGGAAAGGTGGTGAGTCAGCCTCGCTGGTCACCCGGCTTTGAAAAGCCTTTCCCGAAGCTTTTAGATGCTGGGGATGCCAGCCTGGCCTTTGCGGGGCTGCGATGCCCATCAGCGCTGGCGTCAGGGCTGGGGCTCCCCAGCAAACCCCCCCCCGGGGAAAGGTGATGCAGCTGGGGTGGGCTCTGCCCCGGGTGGGCTGCCCACGCTGCCCGCCATGAATGGATATTTAAGAGGCTGATGCCGGGATCGGGTGATTCTCCTCCAGGAAAAGTTTCCTGTCTCACGCCAGGAAGATATTAGAAAGCACATGCCCTAAACGTAGGGCTTATAAATGCTGCATGGTATCAGAGAAATGCATGATTTTGGAAGTTTTGAGGTCAGGGCTGGCTGGTTGGGAGCCATGCTCTCACGGGAGTTATTTGGGGGATTTTTGGGTATAAAACCAGCCAGCTGGGACAACTAAAACCTCCCTGCACCCCCCATTTCCCCTGCAAAACTCCTCTGGGAAGAGACATTTCCCGGGCCTTTTCCAGCCCTCCCATGAGCACGTCTGTCCCAGGCTGCGGGTAAACCCCTCCGGGGAGCCGCCGGCCCCTTACCGAACTTGTTGCCGTCCTCGGCGGTGGCGGTGATCCTTTTGCCATTCACCTGGACGTGCTTGCCACTGGTCCGGCTGTAGAGCTGGTACTCCCTGATCTGCCGTCGGCTCAGCTGGTCGGTCATGGCACCCTGGTCCCTCACGTACTGGTTAAAATTAGGAGACGGTTGATTCTCCCCCTTTGTTTACAAAGGGAAAAATAAAATCAATTTGTTTTGGACAGCCGACGGCAAGGGGACGGAGCGGTGAGCCCGGCGGGGCGGGAGGGCTGGGGCTGGCCCCCGGTGACACGGAGATCCACCCGCCACCCCCATCTGCGGGCGAGGGAGAGCTCCCAGCCATCACCAGCCAAGCTGGTCCCCTCTGAGCAGCGATGAAGGCGCCGAGCAGATGCTTTGGACCCGCGAGCCACTCGCATCGTGGGCAGGGAGAGGCAGAGGTGTTGCTTTGCGACCCACGCATGAGGAGGATGCAGGGTCTCGCAGGGAAGGATGCTTTCTGCCGGGCACAGCTGACCGTTCCCTCGGGAGCGGGGTCGAGCTGCTGCTCCCAGCCATGCCCCGGGGCCAGACGGACACTCAGCAGCACCTCCCGCTCAGGCAGCACCCTCTGCTCCCAGGCAGGTACCGAGGACAGGCTGGGATGCAAGGGCTGTGCTTGCAAAACATCCACTGGGTCCCTCATGGGGGGCTGAGCCCCACCTAAAGCCGGGCTGGGTGTCCCGGGAGCAGAGCCTTCCCCTCCCCGTCCACCCTGAGCATGCACTGGCCCTGGGGCCAGGGGAATAAAACACCTTGCAGACCCCAACCAGCTCCGTGGCTTACGCTAACGGTGCAGCACAAACACACGAGGGTTATTGTACGGTAAACGGCAGCTAATTACTGCGGATGCGCTGGGGAGGGGGGGGTTAAGTGCTGGTGGTCAGCCCCCGTCCCCGCACCGGACTCCGGCCAGCGCCTCTCAACATACATCTTAAGAGAAGACTTGGTTTAATCCCGGTGCAAGTGGGAAGCCGTGGCTCAGGGCAGCACCGCGGCCAGCTGAGCTGCCCAAGAGACACCGGCCCCGGCTGAGCCAGCCCAAAAACCAGCTCCGAAAGGGCTGTGGGCAGGGGGACGCGCTCCGGGAGCTCAACCCACGGGGAGACCCAGGGAGCGTTTGGGGTCTGGCTGCCCAGTTCGGGGTGTGCAGCATCACCCGGGTGCACGGGACCTGCTGCCCCGCATCCCCCGGGCTGCAGCATCGCCTCGCTGGGTGTGAAGCCTGGCACGAGGGGACCCGGCCCTGCCCGCTCCTGGGGGGAGGGAGGGCAGTGGGATGGTGGGGGGCACTGCCTGCCCCCCCTGCACCCCCTGGCTCCCCACCACCTTTGTGTGCGCCTGGGGACTCATTTCCTGCCAGGATCCACTTTAAAGCCTTTGGGGCTGGCCGAGGAGGTGGGCTGGGGTGGGGGGGGGTGCTTCTCCATCAAAGGCGGTTCCCTTCCCCTCTCATTTTCAAAGAAATAAAAGCGTTTACCTTGGGGGAAAAAAAAAAAAGGGGGAAAAAAAAAAAGAAAAAAGGTCCTGAGCACGTATTAAGGCTGCTGGGGCCGGCAGCTACAGGGGTTTTGTTTGGGCTCTGGAGCAGAGGGTGCTGATATGGAACAGTGCATTTTAATAGCCGCTGCCTTTCTAAAGGGCACAAAAAGGGATGGTGCAGCCTGAGAGGGTGGGGGGAGAGGGGCGGGGGGCATCGAACCTCACACCACCCGGCTGCTGGGGGGACCAGAACCTGCTCTGCCCCGTTAACCCCCTCGGCAGCCGGCCTCGGCGTGAGCGAGGGCAGAGTCCGGCCCCGAGAGCTCAAGGCTGATGGACTTGGCACATCCCTCCCCGAGCAAGGCTGCAAGAAATGTATCGCCTGCGCCAGGAGGGCTTCCCCGCTGACCTTGCCCGGGCCCTCCGGCCCCAGGCAGATGGGAAACCGGAGGGGTCCGGGGAGGATGCGCCTCCTCGCCGCAGATACCCCAGTGCCGGCCTGTTGCAGCCCCCGAGGCTGGTGCTGATGGGCGCAGCCAGCTCCAGTGGGGACCCATCCCTGCGGGCACCTTCGCAGCATCATTCCCCTGCCTGGAACCGGGTACCACCCGGGGTGGGCATGCACCGGCCCCCTTGGCCACCGGGAAAGCCCCCCCCGCCAGCGCAAAGGACATCCCCGAAGCAAACGGTTAGCTCAGCGGATCGCAGAGCGGGTGCCTTCGCCCAGCCCGGCTCCGCGGTGCAGCCAGATGTGCCGCGGGGTTAGTAAAACATATCCACGTACCTGGGTCTGACAGGAGAACATGAGGAGCTGGAAACATCTGCAGCGGGAGACAAAAGAGAAAGGGAGAGAAACGGGGTGTTTTGTTCGGGGTTAGTTGTTTTCTCTTTTTGCCTCCCCCCCCCCCCCCCCCCGAGGAATAGCTGTGTCTAACGGCACTAAGAATAAACTACTGATAAACCCGGGTTGCAAAGAATTGCAACAAGCGGCGCGCGGGGCTTACATGGAGAGGTTCTGCAGGCTGATGGGCTGCATGGCGCTCGCCGAAGCCCCCCAGACACCGGCATGAAACGAAGGCACCGCCACGGACTCTCTGCAAACCTGCCCTCCCTCACCGCCGGCACATCCCCGCCGGGGCAGGGAAAGCCAAGGAGCAGCCTGTCCCCTCCTTCCTCGGGTGATCCCCGCGCTCGGGGCGGGCGAGGGAAAAACCAGGTGAACCCCAGGCTGCCGCCGCACCGGCGAGCCCACGTGCGATGCCAACGTCTCCGGAGCAGCAGCGGCGACGGAGCATGGGGGAGGCAGCCGGGGTCTGGTCCTCTCCTCCTCCTCCGGCCCTGGGGGCTGCGCGTCCTACGCCTTGGGGGCATCCAGATCCATCCTGTCCCCTGCTTCCCCACCCCATCAGCCTCCCACCCTTGGGCTAGTCCCCGGTTTGCATCTCCCTCCGGCAGCAGCTAGCGGGAAAGGCGGCCGCAGACAGGGCAGGGCTGCCCACCGTCAAGGGCAGCACCCGCAGCCCCCGACTCCATCGAGCCGGCAGCACCCTCCCGGTCCCGGCCCGGTGACGGGAGGCGGGTGGGCGATGCACGAAGCGGCAGCCTTTAAAGGTGGGGAGAGCCTGTTGCAAAGAGGGGCCGAACCTCTCCCGGGAGGCAGTCGGCACTGTGGAGGGAAGGAGGATCGAACCTAGCGGGGGCCGGGGCAGGAGGAGGGGACGGGGGAGGCGGGGAGGCAGGGGGGGGGGGAAGGAAGGCTCAGCCGCTTGGGGTGTCCCCATCGCTGGGGGTGGCGAAGCCCCCCGCCTTGCCCGGCGGAGGGGAGGATGCCGGGGCATGGGAGATGGGGGGCGATGCTGCCGGGGCATGGCGATGGTACCAGGGGTGGGAAAAGCCCCCGCTGTGGGGAGAGCCGTGCCAGGCCTCGGGGAGGGATGCGCTGGCACGGAGGATGCTTTTTGTCACCCTCCTTTCACCGAGGTGCCAGGCACGGCCCTGGTCTGTGCATCACACGGAAAAAAAGCACCACAGCGGTTTTTAACCAGCTGGTTTAGTGTTGGGGGGCTCCGGGGGCCCTGTCGCAGCCCCCCCCACCCGCAGACAGCTCCCCCCTTTCCCCTGCCTGCTCCCAGCCCCATCAGGTATCACCTCCCCATCAGGAGGCTGTGCATCGCTCCATGCTCCGTTTGCTTGGCCAGGAAGGTGCTAAGTGCCTTATAAATAGCCTGGGGTAACGCCCCGGGGGGCAAAACACCCCCGTGGGGTCTCCCAGAGGGGACAGCACAGGGGATGAGGGGTTTTCTACAGAAACCACTTGCCTCCATGCTCGTGCCTCAGTTTCCCCAGCAGCACAAGGGGGGAGGGGGGGGTATCAGGCCCCACAGGAAAGGTATGATGGAGATCAGCAGGGTACCCACACCCCCATCTGCGGGAGGGTGGGGGGCCTGATTCAGTGCTAACGACCCAAATTAGACCTCCCCTGATGCCTTCTCACCTCCTGGGCCAGGAATTCAGCCCAAAACACAGTTTGCAGCCCCCAATAACCACAAGCATGGCATCCCCCAGCTCAGGGGTCCCCTTCCACCCCAATCCCCGTGGGGATGTGCAAACACCACCCTCCCATCCCCGGGGCTCAGCATCCCTCATGGCCACAGGGCAGGGCTGTGCCTCGGCCCCTCCAGCTGCAGGGGATGATTGATGGCCATGGAGCCGTCATCACTCCTGGTGTGTCTCCTCCCCGGTTTGGGGCAGAGGGTCCCAGGGAGCCGTCAACACACCGGTGGTGGGGGGGGAGGGCTGTGCAAGCAGCCCCTGCAGGGCGAGGAAAGGCTGAAGGGACAGGACTGCCTGTCAAAGCCATCTGCGTGTGGCCCTCGCAGGCGAGAGCCTCTGGGGACTGTGCCCTGCGAGGACAGCCCCTGACCCCCCAGCCCCATCCTTGCATCCCGAATGGGGCACCCTGCTCCCTGCAGGCAGGGACTGACCCGGCCCCAGGTCCCCCCCCTCCCCAACCCTGGCATCCCCCAGGGGCTCAGCCCTCCTGCCCCACACCTGGAGCAGACTAAAGCCTGCCTTTGTGGCAGGCTCGGCTCCCCTCTCGGAGCCAATCTGAGACACAGCAGTCCCCCGCGCGCTCCTGAGGGGCGCCGGACCCTCCACAAATACCTGCTGCCTCCAGACCAAGGCCAGGTCAATGGGTTATAATCATCTCCCTGCTGCTCGGTAATCCCCCTTTGTCTCCTATTCACACGCAACACTTGTTACCCTGCGCGGGACGGCGGGGAGGGGGGCTGCTGCCGGGCCCCCCCCCCAGCCCCAGGGGAAGGATGCTGCCAAGGTAGGCAGGACGCCAGAGCCAGGGCAGCGGGCACAAGGCTCCTCGCAGCCCTTGGGGGAGGCAGGAGCATCCCCCGGCAGGGATGGAGGATGCTCCCACACCACCCGCCCCAACCCCTCCATCTCCAGCACGGAGAGCCAGGAGTGCAAAATATCCTTTATTGGGGAAGGACAACACCAAACCAGCAGCTTTCCAGGCTCTTCTGCACCTGAAGGGAAGGAGAAAGGGTCTTACACACAGGCATCCCAGGCTGACCCTGCTTTGGGGCCAGGTCTTCCCCAGCCCCACTCAGCCATGAGACGGGGGGGCACGCACAGGCCCCTTCCCAGTCCCGTAGGGACCCTCACACCCGGCTACCCCATCCCGCTGCCCCGTACCTGGCCAGACTCCACCGCAACTCCTGCTACTTCTTCGCCGCTGCCTTCCTACCCCGGCCAGCTCCTCGCCCCTGCGGGGACGGGGCCATGGCTGAGCGCAGGGAGCCCCCAGACTGGGCGCAGCCGGCCAGGACAGCCTGGCCCTGTGTTTCTCCCCCATTTTTGAGTTCAACAGCCGATTAGCATCACACATCAGCCCCTTTCCCTCCCAGTCCTGATCCATGAGTGTTAACCCACATGCCTGGCTGCGATGGGGTAAGTGGGAGATGCAGAGGGACACCCTGGCTGGCTCCTACCTTGCTGGGAAGGGGATCCTCGGGGGAGATGTTGTTCCTGCTTGGGAGAGAAGGGGAGGGCTGGGATTATGGGTGCGGGGTCCCAGCAGCGTGGGGGATCCCCTGCTCCATGGCAGGGCTGGTGGATACATTTCCCTCCATCATACTCACAGCTCATCCTCCTTCTCCAGCCTCCTCTTCTAGGGGAGAGAGAGGAAGATGTAGACGGCAGGGCCAGGCACGTGCAGGTGGGATGGGGACTCGCTACGGAGCCCGTGACTCTTCGTCCCCAAGGGATGAAGGTCACGGCTCACCGCCATTACAGCGAGGTGTTTGGGGCTGGGGCTCGGTGGGAGCGCAGAGCAGCCCATCCCTGGGATCAGGGCATGGGAAAGCTCCCAGCAGAGGAGGCTGCATCCCCGACCTCGCTGTGACACAGGGACCCCTCCACACACCGCATCCCCAGCCGAGGGGGCGCTTACCTTGGCAGCGCTGCCCTTCTTGGCAGCTTGGCCCTTGGGGGGCTTCTCAGGGAGCTCCTCTGCTGGCTCCTCTTCCTCGGCATCCTCCTCTTCCTCTTCTTCCTCCTCATCCCAGGACAGGTTGGGCATCACTGCGGGAGAGGCTGGCTGAGCCCCCGCTCCCAGGGAGGGGTCAGGGGCCAGTGGTACCCCAGTACTTACTGGAGACATGCTGCCCGCTGATGTAGACGGGGCCAGAGCCGGCTCTCAGGTGGAAGGTGACCGGAGGTGTCAGCTCCACTCCCACCAGGGTGGCCTGGAAGAGAGGAGGGTGGCAGCACCCACCGGCAGCAGCCCCCTTCCCTGGGGCAGCCCCTGCCCTGGGCACTCACCATGGGCAGCACAGAGGGCTTCAGCGTGGCGAGGGGCACTGGGGAGCTCGCATCGCCCTCCTCGGCTGACATGATCTCCACCACGTGGAACTCATCCCGCGCCATCTCCCCCAGGCAGATCTTTAGGGAGCGAGAAGAGCATCGCCCCGTGACCCCCATGGCATCTGGGCACCCCTTGCCCAAGGACCCCTGGGGGTTTGGGGGAGACTAGGACCACCTACCGTCCGCAGGGCCAGCTGCTGCTCACACTGCCACTCCTCCGGCACCTGGAAGGTGTAGGAGTCCCGCTCGCTGCTCAGCTCGCATCCTGCAGACAGGCAAGTGTCAGAGCAGGGCTGCTCCAAGCTGGGGGGACAGGGGAGGGGGAGCAGCCCAGTGCAGCCCCCAGCCCCACAGGGATGCTGCTGGGGGGACCCTGTGCCTTACCCCAGATCAGGGACACGGGCTTCTCAGATTTGCTGTCGATGTCAATGCTGTCCGTAAGGGACATGGCTCCGGGATCCCTCAGCCTGGGGGAGTACACAGCGCTACTCTGCAGGGCTCCCTCCGGGAGGGCTTTCCCCAGCCCCCCCCCCAGGCTGTAAGACACCCCCCAGCCCCACACCAGCTACAGCCAGAGGCTCGGGGCCAGGTCACCCCTTGTGCTCCCCCAACACCTCATCCCCAGAAGCGATGCAGCCGGTTACTAACACTGCGTTAGAAAACTCACCCCCAGACACTCAATTTAATTACCAGCCCAAGAACAGCCTCCAAACGCACCAGCAGCACCCCCTGCCCCGGCAGCTTATAGAGGCAGAGGGGCCTCCACCCACCCAATCAGCACCCCCGCCCTTCCCATCTTAAATACCAACAGCCCTTCAGGGGCAATTAAACCCCTCGGGTGTGTGTGATCCACAGCCGGGAGCCCTGCCCTGCATCACGGCTAACGAGCAGAGGAGCCCCTCGATCCCACCCCGAGAGGTGGGTGTCCCTGCCGAGCCCGCATGTCCCCTGGTCCCATAGCACTCTGGTGCTGCAGCGCTGGGCAGGGGGACCCGCCGCCCCAAAAGCTGCAGCAGGAGAAGCATCAGCCTCGTACCCCCGAGTGTCCCCAGTAAGTCCCAGCCTGCAGCGGGGTGGCGGTGAGGGGGGCCCGGTGTCCCCCCGCTGCCCCAGCTCTCTGGGAGCAGGCTGCTGCGGGCACAGCCCCACCTCGGGGGTCTGCAGTGCCAGCCCCTGACGCCGCTGCCCGTCCCACCAGGCACCCAGGAGCTCCGCGGTGCCAAGGGGCTCAGCGAGACCAGGGACCCAGCTGGCTGCCACACCGGGGTCCTGCCGTGTGCCACCTTGGTGTGCCACGGGTCACTGTGTCCTGCCGTGTGCCACCTTGGTGTGCCATGGGCCACTGTGCCATGCCATGGGTCACTGTGTCCTGCCGTCTGCCACCTTGGTGTGCCACGGGCCACTGTGCCGTGCCATGGGTCACCATGCCCTGCCCTGTGCCACGGGTCACTGTGTCCTGCCATGGGCCACCGTGCCCTGCCGTGTGCCACCTTGGTGTGCCATGGGTCACCGTGCCTTGCCGTGTGCCACCTTGGTGTGCCATGGGCCACTGTGTCCTGCCATGTGCCACCTTGGTGTGCCATGGGCCACTGTGCTGTGCCATGGGTCACCATGCCCTGCCCTGTGCCACCTTGGTGTGCCATGGGCCACCGTGCCCTGCCGTGTGCCACCTTGGTGTGCCATGGGTCACCGTGCCTTGCTGTGTGTCACCTTGGTGTGCCATGGGTCACTGTGCCGTGCCATGTGCCACCTTGGTGTGCCATGGGTCACCGTGCCTTGCTGTGTGTCACCTTGGTGTGCCATGGGCCACTGTGCCATGCCATGGGTCACCATGCCCTGCCCTGTGCCACGGGTCACTGTGTCCTGCCATGTGCCATGGGCCACCGTGCCCTGCCGTGTGCCACCTTGGTGTGCCATGGGTCACCGTGCCTTGCCGTGTGCCACCTTGGTGTGCCATGGGTCACTGTGTCCTGCCACGTGCCACCTTGGTGTGCCATGGGCCACTGTGCCGTGCCATGGGTCACCATGCCCTGCCCTGTGCCACCTTGGTGTGCCATGGGCCACCGTGCCTTGCCGTGTGCCACCTTGGTGTGCCATGGGCCACTGTGCCGTGCCATGGGTCACCATGCCCTGCCCTGTGCCACGGGTCACTGTGTCCTGCCATGTGCCATGGGCCACCGTGCCCTGCCGTGTGCCACCTTGGTGTGCCATGGGCCACCGTGCCCTGCCGTGTGCCACCTTGGTGTGCCGCGGGCCACCGTGCCCTCCTGTGTACCACCTCGCACTGACGCTCCCGCCGTGGACCGCCGTGCCCTGCCCTGTCCCACTGTGCCTTGCCATGGGTCCTGCTACCCCTGCCATGCGCCACCTTGCACGGCCGCTCCCGCCGCGGACCGCCGTGCCCCGCCGTCCCCGCCCCGGGGCCCCGTGCCCTCCCCACGTGCCGCTCCGCCGCGCCGCGGGTCCCCACGCCGCGCCCCGCGCCGCCTGCGCCCCGCTACGGGTCTCCTCGCCCTGCCCTGCGCCGCCTGCGCCCCGCACCCCCTCACCGCGCCCCGCGTGTCCCCCCGCCCCGCGTGTCCCCGTCCCCCGGGGGCGCAGGCGCGCGTGGGCGGGGCCGCGGCGCCGCTTCCGGCAGCGCTGGCGACGGCGATGGCGGCGGCGGGGCTGGTGGGGCCGGCGGGGCCGGGGGGGGGCGGCGGCGGCGGGGCGGGGGGCGCGGGGCCGGGGTCGCCCCGCCGGTCCCTCAGCAGCTTCTCCCCGCGCAGGGACCCGGCGAGGCCGCCGCGGCCGCTCACGCCCTGTCGCTGCCGGCCGAGGCCTTCGGCAACGATGTGAGTACGGGGCTGGGGGGGGTGTGGGGTGTCCCTGTCCCGGGAGGGGGTCCCAGCCTTGGGGGGGGTCCTAGTCTTGGGGGGGGATCCCAGCCCCGGGGGAGGTCCCAGCTCTTGGGGGGGGGGTCCCAGCCCCAGGGGAGGGGATGTTCCAGTCCTGGGAGGGGAGGGGGGGGATCCCAGCCCCGGGGGGGGGGTGTCCCAGCCCAGGGAGAGGGTCCTAGCCCAGGGAGGCTCCCCACACTGGGGGGGTGTCAGCCCCAGGAGAGGGTCCCAGTCCTTAGGGGGTCCCCAGCACCGAGGGGGTGTCAGCCGCCAGAGGGGGGACGCAGCACCAGGGGGGGTCCCACCCGGATGGGGTGCTTTGGGGTTTGCAGGTCCATAGCATCACCCGTGAACCCCCACCGCGGCTGTGCCGGGGGTCTGTCCAGCCACAGACCCCTCCCACCATCACCCGAAAGCCGTCCGCGCTTTCTCCCCCATTCCCCTTGCCCCCACTCGCTTCCCCCATGCACCCCCCCTCGAGGGGAGGAGAGGACCCCCCCCCCCCCCCCGGGAGACGCAGCGTGCCTGACCCCGCTCCTGCCTCCGCAGCCCCGCGTGGAGCTGGCCTGGGCCATGAAGGCACACCAGCACGCCCAGGTCTACTTCAACGTAAGTCCTGGGGGGGGGGTCAAGGTGGTGGTGGGGCTCGCGGGGTGGGGGGGGGTGTCACGGTTAATTCTTTGGTCTTCCTGCATAGCTCATCTCCTCCGTCGACCCCAAGTTTCTGAACCTCACCAAAGTTGACGACCAGATCTACGGCGAGTTCAGGAAAACCTTCAGGGATCTTAAAATCGACGTGCTCGATCCAGAAGAGCTCAAATCGGAGCCTGCCAAGGAGGTGGGTGGGGAGCAGGGGGACACACGCACACACACAACCGGCCCCCCTTTCCCCGGGCTCCAGGGATGCCGATGCTTCTCTCCCCAGAAATGGCGCCCGTTCTGCCTGCGGTTCGAGGGGGTGGTGGAGGACTTCAACTACGGCACCCTGCTCCGCCTGGACTGCCGCAAAGACTACACCGAGGAGAACACCATCTTCGGTGAGCGAGGGCCGGCACGGCCCGGCTGGGCTGGGCGAGCTGCGGTGCAGGCTGGAGCCAGCGCCGTCCCGGCTAGAAGAGCGGCACGTGAGGCTACAGGAAAGCTGAACCCACGGATCTGCTCTTTTAAGTTTCTCCTCTCCCCTCTTTTAGCCACCAGAATCCAGTTTTTCGCCATCGAAATCGCTCGGAACAGAGAGGGCTGCAACAGCGTCGTCTACAGCAGTGCCAGGGAGCCGGCGGCTGCCGCGGCAGAGGAAGCGGCGTCGGGGTGAGGATGGGACGAGTTCACCAGCTGCCGAGCCGAGGAGGGGCAGGAAGCCCCCTGCCCCGCTGCTGGTCCCTGCCCGGGCAAGGGGAGGGCGGAGAGCGGGGCTGTACCTGCCCTCCCTGCTCCTCCAAGTTCAGACTCCATTTGCAGACTGTAAATAAATGTTTTAAAAAAAAAAAAAAAAAAAAAGGAATTCCTTGTGCTGCAGGTGTTGAAAGGGTGGTTCCCTAGAACAGGCCAAAACCGCTACGGAAGCAGTGCCGAATCCACTTTGATTTTGGCTAGCCCTTTGCCTGCACCGCTCGAGGCCCCCCGTGCCAGAGCACGGGCTACCCACGCAGACGAAACACGCTTTTTCAACCCACTTCATTTGGCAAACTCGCCCCCCGGCAGGCGGGGGGGGGGGGGGGGGGGCCAGCTCCTGCCTGCGGTGCGTGCGGGGGAGAGCTCGGGGCGCAGGCGATGCCCAGGCAGACACGGCTCAGTAGAAACCATTGAAGTTTTATTTGCAGTCACAATGCTTACACTGTATGCAGCAAACACCCTTACAAGTCAACCAGCAATCTGCTCACGCGAAAGAGGACCCAACACACAATCGCCAGAGGAAAGAAAACCAAAAAAAAAAAAAAAGGGGAAAAAAAATAAAATTAAGAGTAGGTGGTGTCTGGGAAGAGAAACTGAAGCCCTAAGGACTGAGTGTCTGTGGGTAGAGCTGAGCAAGAGGATGCACACGACTAGCAGCAACAATAGTGGAAAAAGTACAAGGCAAACAGGTTCCCTCCCCCATCCGCTTTCCTCTGTAAGTCAATTTTATATCCAAAACATTTATTACGGTGACTTAGAAAATAATGGAATCATTTTAAAGGGGGTGTTAAATACTTCATGCTAGGCAAACCTTGTTATTAAGAACCCTCCGAAGCGGCAGGTTGGCTGCAGCAGCCCTGCGCTGCCGGCTCGGTCCGAGCACAGGCGTGTGCCGCCGCAGGGGCCGGCCGTGCTCGCTGCTGCGAGCTCCCGAGAGCGCAGCAAGCTCGCCCGCAGCCTGAGCATCCCACGCACGCTTCCTGCTCGACCGAGATGGGGGGGGGGGGGGGGGGGAGAAAAAAAGAAAAGGAGAAGGCAGAGTGAGGAGAGTGCCGCCGGGCAGGCGCCCGGCACAGCATCGGTCCGGAGGGAGGGAGGCGAGGGCCCTGCGAGAAGCGGGTTGACAAGGGGACAGCGCCTACTGCTACACCGGGGGATAGGAGAGACACCCACGAGCAAGCACGAATGAAAGATCACGCGGCATGGCTTAGAGTTCCTAATAACAAGGGCAAGACGGTAACGGGAAGTTGTGATTTCAAGGGGCTTAATAAGAAAAAATATACATTTGGAATTTTACAATGCTTTTTTTTTTTGTTGTTTTTTTTTTTTTTTTTTTGCTTCTCTCTACACTTGTCACTAAATATATCTCTGCACTTTCACACACCCACCCCTCGCCCAGTAAAGCTTCAGGCCTGCAGGACACGCTTTCCTCACTCGCATACACAACCCTCACGCCAGCACCGGTGCACCAGGACTCTGTAAAAATTTCAATCACACTTTTTTTTTTTTTTTTTTTTAAACTGAGTCAATATAAACCTTGTTCAAAATGTTATGAAAAAATGTACATGTTTATACAAGGCAGGCTGCAGCAGAGCGCTGGCGTTCCACGCAGACATTCGGGTAGGGAGACGCTGGATTCTTGCACCTGGCTTATGCCCTTCCACCCCCTCCCACGGAAACAGAAGCACCCTGCCCCGGTGAGCTCAACAACCCCTCCTGTTCCCTCCTCCCTCGGGACGTGGAGTACGGCCCAAAGCGAGCGCCGCAATCCAGCCCTGGGGAAGAGCAGGGATTAGAAACGCCCTCTTTTCTTTCCATCGGAAACGGTAACCCCTCTGGGCCAGGCCAAAGAGATGCTGCTCTGTACAGGTGGAGTTGGGAGACGTCAGCTCATCATGTCGTTGCTGTTCACACCGTAGGTGGAGTTCTTCATGGAGTCGTTCACCTCTCGCCTGAACGCTGACAGGTTTTGTGTGAACCTAAGGAAAAGGCAGAGCAGCGTGTTAGAGCCGGAGGTTGCCCGTTCCTCCAGTGTTTTGCTCTCCATGAGGCTGCCACGAAGACCACGCACTCTCCAGGCTGTGCTTCTGCATTAAGCTGCGGGCGCAGCATGCCTCGGGACGGGCTCAGCCCCGCAAAGGGGTCTCTGGCCCATACTGACCTGTCCCTGTTCTTGGTTAGGAGGTTGCGTTCGATGCCTTCCATGAGGTTCTCAAAGCAGAGGTGCATTGCCTGCTGTTTCTCCGGAGGCTGGCTGTTCACTATACTGTTCCTCAAGTCAGAGAAATACTGGGGGAGACAAGAGAAGGATGGGTTAGTTTTCAGACGAATCGCCACCTGGGCTTTGGGGCAGAGCCTGCGTAACAGGCTCTCGGAAGAGGGAGTAAACACGTTACAGCTCTTCAGGTGACTTCTGGTGCCCTTACGAACGAACGTTAATAGGGTTCCTTAGCGCCAAGGCTGCTGCAGGGGAGGGCTGGGCACCCTTCCCTCGACACACAATCTCCCCAGTCCCGACTTCCCAACCAGCTGCTCTGACACCGTTCTGCTCCCTTCAGCCCAAAGGCTCCAGCATCGTTCAAGCCCAGACAGCTCCTCCAGCTGCAATGGGAGGGTGGGATGTTTACCTTTTCATTGAGCAGTATCAAGCCGAGCAGAGGCCGAGACATTGACCACTGGTTCCTGCAGTCCTCAAAGATGATGATATTCAGCACTGTTGACAGCATCTGGAAGAGGGAGAGTGAGGTTTAAAACCAGCCCTTCCATCCCAGCTCTCTCCTTACCACGGCACCGTGCGGGCTCAGGAGCAACAATTCACCTTTGATGCTTTCAGTGTTGGAGCCTCAGTGCTACAGAGCTCTCAGCATCATGGGACAAGAGGAGGACCTGGAGCCCCCATGAACTGGTGGAAACTTCACTGAAGGCACGTGGAGGAGGTGCTGAAAGCTGTTAGAATACTTATTCCTGACACTCCACCCTGCCCCAAGGCAGCCAGGGGAAGGATTGTCTCATCTTCACTTAAACAAGGTAACAGCAAGTGCTTAAACACAGAGCACATGCTGTGGTGCCCTGGGGAGCTTCCTCTAGTCCACACTAGGGGTGTCTGCGTTCCCTTCCACAGCCTCCTTAGGCTAACGCCAGTATCTAATCTAGCTGGTTTGGAAGATACAGTTTCTCTTTTTATCCTCCGAAAACACAGCTTCTAGCCCCAAAAAAGCCTGCTTTTCTTTGCATTTGATCTATCTGCAAGGGTGGAACAATATTCCCTGCTTTCACGCAGCAGTCATGCTGACACGCACCAGCGAGCGAGGTTGGATAACGCCGTCAGAGACGCACCGAGCACCGCTGTTCAAAGCAGTACGGCCAGGCAAGAGGCATGTAAAAGTGTTTTGCTACAAGGTATGGATATCCAGATCCCAACGCAGGGCCCTCCGGAGCACCAAAACCTCTGTGAGCAGAATCATCTGTCATTAAGTGACACAGAGGTAAGTAAACTACACGATACGTGTGGGTATATGCTGAGCTAAGCCTGACCTAAGCAAGGACAGTGTCTCAGCTCACTATTGATCCTCTGCCACTGCACACACTCCTGACCCAGAGAGAAGACAAATCCCAGCAAGCTCCGTGTCTATCAGAGGTGCTGCGGATGGAGGCAGGAGACAGATGGCAGATGTGCTACCAGCATGTGAAAAACTCGATTATCAAATTCACCCCGCAGAGGCCGTTCTGAAGGCAGGCACGAACGGTGCCAAGGCAGCACGTGCTCCAACAGGCTGCAAACCCAGCTTTCACGTGGTCCCAACACGAGCGCCGCAGCAGAGAGATTGTTCCCGTATGCTGAAGTCTACGCAGAGCCTTGTTAAGCATGGGGACCCCATGGTGCCTGCTCTGCTGTGAGTGCACATGTACCACTGAATTGTTCCAGGGATTTAAACAAACCCTGATTTCTTTTTTAAAGCAGAAGAGCACATGCTCTCTGGTTGAAGGTAAGTTTCCTGGCTTCATTTCTATGAACTGCCAGCACCGCCCACAACTGTGTTTCTCTTTAAAAAAAAAAAAAGATGACAAAAGGTCATTTTTGGCTACTTCCTTTCATATCTGAAACGCAAAACTGGTGTTCCTTGCACAAGGAGAACCATGGCCCTGAAGCATGGCTTTGCATCAGACCTACCATACGATGAATGTGTAGGAGAGATGCGATACTAGCAAAAAATCCTTTTTGCTCTGGAAAAGCCCGGGGCTCTAGAGCAGGGAGCATGCAGCCCCCATATTACATCACGCTAAGAAAATTCAGGGCTTATCAGGGAGTTTACCGTGCCAGGCCACAACAAGGCCCTACGCCTTCGGTCTTTACCTGCTGAATCATCTCCGGGTGCTGCTGCATAATGTGCAGGAACCGGTCGCTCTCCTGGGTCAGAGGTGTGGTCCTCTTCTTGGTGCTGCGAGAGAGCTGCTTGAAGAGATAGGTGACAATGTGGTCCAAACAGGAGCAGCAGCCTGTGCAAACCATGGTGTCTGCAAGAACAGGAAAGGGGGAGACGTTGGGGTACTGCCAGCATTTCCCTTGCTCAGAGGCACCTGGGCAGGCTCCCAGGGAAACACCACCATTTATCTGGGTCCTTTTAGGGACTTTGCAAGCAAGAACCACCTAACCCTGAACGGGTCAGCAACCTCCTCACTGACATAGTCGCTATCTCTAATGTTCCAGCTTCAACAGAGGTGAAACTCCACCCGTTCACAAGGTATGTCTTAGCTGTTAGCCTGAAATACCATGCATTCAAACCAACCAAAATCTTTCCCCACTTCCAAATCAAAGCCCTAAGAGCACAACAGAGAGCAGGAGTAGTTACCTAGTGCAGTGAGGCCTTCTGAAATGGAAGAGAGAATATACATGATTACATGAGGCTCCAGACTGGCTATAAAGTTCATGTGGTCCTGGGTAAGAACTTCCAGCAAGGAATAGTATGACTGGCTGAGCTTGGGATAATCCTGCAGAGAAAGGAAGAGAGAAAGACTTTTAAGGCCTGGTAGCTAGCCTGTAACCATCAGTTAAGGCTTTCTGCTAGACCCAACCCATTCATTAATCACCTGAGAACTGCTTACCGAATCTCCTGGAAAGAGAACAAACCAACCTCTCTCGCAGCATAACTTATGGGCCAACATATTTTTCACCCTTCTCCCCCACCAAGAGCCTTCCAAACAGGCTCCAGCAACAATGGCCCAGCAGATTCCCAACACTGTTGTATCAAACCATCTTTCCCCACTGCTTCACTCTTTTCTAAATGGGGAGTGTTAGCTGACTAACGCCAGCGCTGGAGATGCAGAGATAGGAATGGCTCTCCAGGTGTCCATGCAGAGTGCCAGATCGCATAAAAATCAACACGCACAGCGCTGGGCTCAGCAGCCTGCACTGCAGTCAGTGCCGCAGACCCCTCAGCAGCCACCAGACTGGGGGGACTCTGCTGGGAGTCCTGCAGAGCGGCCCCTTCTCAAGAGCTGAATTTGAGCTGCGTGTCTCAAAAGCAATGGTTTGGCCACCAGTATATTAAATCAAGAACATGCTGAATGCCGTCACAGAGATGGGAACAACTTCTTTCAGATCCTGCTATGGTAATAAGACAGATAAGACTTGGGAGGAATATATGCTGCCTTCTCTCCTTGGTATTTTGCCAGGTAGGACTGTGCTGATAGGGTCTCAAAGCTCTGCCACAAAATGGATTTCTGCATACGAGGTCTGGATAGGAGCAAGATTCTCTACGTGGATGTCTTCAGCAAGCAGGCTGCACTGTAATTGCTGATGCATTGAGATCTCTGCCCACAGGCAATACAGGGAAGAACAATCCTTCACTCGCAGAAAGTGTTTTTCAGATAGAGGAGGAATTATTTTGGTAATTGCTCTGCTGAGACTTGGAGCGTACCCCGCTGGAGAGCTGAGCAGTGGGGCTGCCCAGCGGGGCCTTGGGTGGTGGGGTTACAGCCTTCACGCAGGACCTGCCGCTGCACATTCCAGGAGCTGTAGTTTCCTGCTGGCCTGTGCCTATAGCTGGGGTTCCAGAAAGTGGCACAAGTTCACTCGTCTCTGTGATTAAAGTATTCCTTTACTGTATAATCTTCCAAGCCTGCCTTCCCTAGCCATGTTTACACTGCTAATCACAGGTGTCGGCTTACCAGAAGGTCACTGTGAGGGATGGAAAGCAGAAGCTTGATAAAAGTTTGCAAGGCATTGTCCAGTGCATCATCCCCGTACAGACGGAAGACCCCAAAGTTGACGTAGCTCCCGCTCAGTGCAGCCTTCAGCATAGAGAAGCAGATGGAAATCCCCTTGAGCTTCAAGGCATAGACTTGATCCTTTGGGACCTCCCCAAGCGTTAGGATACGATTTCCTGCATGAGCACAGAAGCGGACTCAGTATTTCAGCAACCACATCCAAACCCCTTCTCCCCCAGGGTGCAGGAAAAACAAAAGTAGAGCCATAAGGAGTGACTGAGAAGTCAGCCACAAGCACCGAAGACTTACTCCCCAGCCAAAGGTTAAGGGACTCGTTACAAGTTAAAAATGTGGCTCTACTAGGAACCATGGGAGAACACAACTGCGTGTAGTTTTGCTGTGGAAACAGGACAGCGTAAGGACAGGATTGCTCTCCACTCGCTTCACACGTTCGCCCATGTCACCCTGCACACCCCCAAGGGGCTCAGCTGGGCTCCTGCTCGTTGCTGTCATTTTCTTCCTCATTTGCATGGCAAACACCCTGCCCCTTCTGCTTGTCTGCCTACCCAGCACTTCAAGCAGAAGCATCTCCCTGTATCTAAGCACGCATTCAGCAAGCGATTTGGCACTGCTTCCCAGCCCGGGCTCGCTCTCCGAGCTGGCAAATGCCCCAGCCCTCACTCCTCAAGCGAGCGGAGGAGTCAAGGGCAGACCGAGGCTGCCCAGATCCCACCTGCTGGATACTCACCATACGTAGTTATCATTTTACTCGTTTCTCGGAAGAGCAGGATGCCATTCGGTGAGGACACATCAAACTGCAGCCGTTGGGATCTAATGGAAAGACAGGGAATAAATTGCAGCTCAAACATACCTGGGACTAAAAACAAAGCTAATACTCCAGCACCTCCATGTGCTGCTGCGTACTGGGGCACCCTCCTCCCAGGGCTGCTCCCCAGAGTTCAACAAAACACCCTGGTCTGGTAGAAAATACTGCTGTTCATTACCAAAGCCAGACAGGACACAGCCACTTAGGGACAGACGAGCTCTGCTGTTGCAGAAGAAAGGGCCTATATTTCACAGACATTAGGAATATTACAAGATCGAGGCTGGAAATCCCGTCTTGGCAATAGTCACTAGGCTACTGTACGCAAACAGCGAACATCTTGGAAGCAGCATTGTAGGGCAGGCTGACTAGCTCCTATTCATAACATGACCAAGAATTCAGAACTTGGCATTTTTTCCCCCTACAGTGAATAGATCTTACAATTGAAGTGCAGAGAGTTGTCCAGTTCACCTCTGAAATAAATCAGTGGACGTATTCCAGTAACGATTGTCCTACTGCAAAGATGCCGCTCGGACGTGGCAAACAGTCTGACAGCACGGAGAGTCAATTCTCAAATGACTGTGCCTGAACCTTGCGTCCCTTCCACTCGGCTGTAACAACAGTCCCTTCCTATAGGGTTGTGTTCAGCTGGCTGTAAGCCAGAGCAACATCTTGGCAACCTTCCACTGCCAGATTAGACAGCTTCTGAATTATCTGAATAGCGTCAGAGGTACCTCTCTGCTGGCAAAAAGAGCTGATGCTCTAAAGCAAAAGTGGTCATCTGGTTGCCAGATAGAACAACGCTCGTTTTAAACACAGGTTTTAAAAATTAACATGAGTTGCCTGCCTCCATCTTACAGCGCTGTCCTTG
Source organism: Aptenodytes patagonicus (assembly GCF_965638725.1). Lineage (NCBI taxonomy): Eukaryota > Metazoa > Chordata > Aves > Sphenisciformes > Spheniscidae > Aptenodytes > Aptenodytes patagonicus. The sequence goes on from NC_134972.1 coordinate 2,558,917, forward strand.
GAAGCAGACGCTGAACAAATTCAGTGTTTATTGATCGTGTATCTTGGTCTGACTGAGTCATGACACGGCTGATATCTGAACTGTTAGATTTTCTTCCCTACTGAAACAATGCCAGTTTCGCCCCCCCGTCCCCTTGGCAGCCTTTATAGCATAAATAGACTGAAGTAGAGAAAACACAACTGGGCACCAACACCCACACAAAGGCTGAAGCAGCAGACGGACACAAATCCCGGCCAGCTTTCAGATGCTGGAGGTTCATACCTATTATGTACCAACTCAGCCATCAGTTTGAGGACAGGTGTAGTGCAGGCTGGGTCATGGTACCAGAGTTCAATTGCCCGCTGTAGGATTGGCATGTAGGATGGGTAGCTGCAAGGTGAAAGCTAAGGAACTTCGCTGCTTTGCACGAAGAGAAAAGGTCACAACTTCTACCAAAAAGGCATATTTTGTGTACTGCGCCCAAACCTTGCAAAGGAGCTTACTTAACAAGGTTAAACAGAGATGCTGCTTGCTGGGGTCTGCTTTATCACAGAAAAAAATAGTAGTAATAATAAAAAAACCCTTAGGTCCGTTGAAGGAGTTGCATACACACTTCTTACACTAGGACAAACCAGAACCAAAAAGGTTTTGAATGAAAGGGAAGACAGATACAAAGATCTGTCACTGCAACAGAGAGCTGACCTTCACCAGCCAAAGAGAAATCTGGAGCCCAGATACCGTGCTCTTTGAGCAGCTATGCTCTCACCAAGAGGACAAAGATACCAACTGCTGTTGGCTTTAGTGAGCAAGAGGAAAGCTTTTGTTGCTGCTGAGACACAAGCATCCCATTAAAGGCCTTTGTGCTTTACAGGTCAAATCTCTTCAGGTCCAATGGGAAAAACCCCAACAGTTCAGCTTTGAGCAGATTTCTAGGTTGACCTGGTTGCAGACAGACCAAGTCAAATCTATTTTAGGGCTTAGAGACAGGACACCGAGTACTATAAAAGCAAAGAGAAACCCCAGTCAGGATTTAGCAGGGAAAACAGGGCATTTGGATGCAGTCAGCCAGAGTTCTCCCCTCTGACAGACGGGATGACTCAAGTTTTAGGGCAACAGAAGGATACATCCACTCAAACAGCATCATGAAGCTGGTCTTGGCATTGAAGGCAAAGGCTATTCCCCTCAAGTCTCTCACCAAACCAACCAAAGTTCTCTGTATTGCAAAAGAAAAGATACGTTAAAACATAACACGCATATGGATCTCTCCCTCCCTGGCTCCACCAGCCCAGAGCCACTTCCCTTCCTCCCATCCCATCAGCAATACAGCCTTTCTGTGCTGCATGCCAATCCCAGGTTAGACAGTTCTTCCTCTTCAGTGCCAGAAGCCCTCTTTAATCTGAGCTGTGAACTACACCTAGACCCAAGGGATACAGGGACACCACTGCTTCCCCATATACTGAAAGGAAAGCACCCATCACTCCAGCGTCCACCTCTCTTGTTCAGAGGGGAGAATGCCTCTCACCCTGCAGGATTTACTTGTACTCTCCTGTCTGTCTGAACGGAAAATGTCAAAGCCCCCAAGGGAAAGAGTAGGGAGAGCATGGATAACAGGGAACGTCCTGCCCAACTTACTTTTGCCTCTTGTTCATTGAAGGTATTTGTGCTGAACATCTGTGCCACAGTCTCAAAGGCAGCTGTGAGGGGAAGCATGAACTGCTCATACTGATCCTCATCTTCCCCTGAAGGAAAAAAAGAAATCGGGAGGAAGTAGACTGCACATCCCTGCGCCCTGCAGTACTGCCTGTGCTAGACATTCAGACATTGCTCACCCACGGAGCTAGAGGCAGAGAGATCACAGGTTTCCAGACAGGTGATCTATTACTGCCAATATCTAACTTACAGATAAGGCTTAGAACAAACCCTGCCTTATCAGGAAAACATTTGGAATATTATGAAGGAAAAATTTAGCCCCAGCCTTGGTGGTGTGCACCTCTAAACTACCTCTACCCAGCAACATGGCATCAAACCCGCTCTTGAGCTTCTTTCCCCTCCTTGTTCTTATCCCATTTGGCTTTTCCCATTCCAGCATCCTTTCCTGGAGGAGCTTACAGCTCCCTAAACAGCAGGACCCAGCATACTGCAGAGCCCAGCATCCAAACCACAGAGTTTTGCTCTGGTTCCTAGGAAAAGACCCTAGTACCTAAATCCACCATGAGAAGACGCCCAAGTGCAGTGTAGAACGTAGTCCGACATCTCATGTCAGTCAGGTTGGACTGATTGTTAATGCCCAGGAAGGAAAAGTGCTCACTCTGCAAATGGAAGAGAAGAGACGGGTTAAAGGGGAACCACCACCTTGAACGGGCTCCTGTATCAAGGGCTGAGGATCCCTCATCCCCCTGTCTAATTCTCAGCCTGCACAAGGATGAGAAGCAGCGAGCTGTAAGGTTATCTTGCTAACCACTTTACATCTGCCAGCCATCTTGGAGAACAGGCCACCAGAGGGCAACAGGCACCGCACCTGCACACCCCGGAGCAGTGTCCTATCTACTGGCAAAGATACCAGCTATCATCTTTCATCTTGGAATTCCCCAGGACCAGACGAACAAGGAAGTCTCGCTTTGCCTCCAGAGCAGAGAAGCAATCTGCCCCCCTTACTCATGGGGACCCTTCAGGCATTAAGGTTGCTGAAAAATCAGCCCTCTGCAGACAGATCCCCAGTTCCTCTGCCCACATTCTCCACAGAAAGAGTAGCCCCAGACAATGCAGTCTGAATGCAGCTTCTGGGCCAAACACAGGACGTGGGACTGCCTGCAAAACATCCCCTAGCTCAAGGAATACAGCGCCTCGTTCAACCAGTCGATGCAAACCTTCTGGATGTGGTGCTGGGAGTCCTATCGCTACAGCACTGGAGCATCAAATGACCACATGCTCCCCGAGGCAAGTCAGAAATCTAATACTTTGCTGCTGGCTTCTAGTTGCTCGTTCTAACATTTTTGATTTCAAGTCAGCAACCCAGATCCGCACAGGGAGTACCATACCGGTAGTGACCAAGGAACAAGGCTGCTATCCTGACCGCTGCAAGTGGCGGCACTTCTTCCACATCAGCACTTTTAAAATGAAAGCTGGGGCACTGAAATGCTGTTATATTTTGCATTAAATTGCATAAACAGTGCTCACTGCTGTCTGCCTGCATGTGCAGCAGTATCAGCTGTCTCCCGCATTTCACTCTGGAGATGGCTGTCTTTCAGTGGAGTGTAAAGAGACCCCCACATTAACCCTTCAGGGATGAAAGGTACCACATAATTACAGCCCCTCAAAATTGAAGGGCAGGCTTTGAACAAAGAGAGATGGAACACAGATCACGCTTTCTAGAGGCTCATCTAGTATGATGGAAGCATCTGGGAGACAGGTGAACTTCAAAAGTGTGTCCAGGTGTTAAAATTAGGGGATTATCTCAGCTGCACAAAGGCAGACGGAGGAGTTCGCCACATGACAAAAAGCAGAAGGTGAAAGGACTTACCGTGTGATTGTTCAGCATGAACTGTACGGCGCTCAGTTTCACCAGCTTTCTAACACTACTGTATGTAAAGGCGGTGTTAAGGAAGCAGCAGAGTCAGCAGAAAACTTCTTGCAATGCTTGCAAAGCACTTTCCAGGGCAAAACTGGAAGGGGACTTATGTCTATATTATTCAATATGTTCTAGCCTCTCTTCCATTTGTTTCAAGAGCAACCAAGTTGCATACATGTCTACTGTAGAGACCTGCAGTGACCATTTTTATTTACTCTGTCAGGAAGAACAAGTAGAAGACTGTAAGATAGACTGTAAACAAATTAACTGTGGAAGGAAGCTACAAAGCAATTATGATCCAAAATAACTACATTATAGCCATCCGCTGCAATTCAACAGCTTGACCAAGCACTCGCACTCTGCTCTTCTCACTACCCAGAAGATGAAGCGGTTCAGGAATCTGTTACACGCAGAGTGCTCCTGTTCCAGCCGAGCATCTGGGTCACTCTTCCCCCATCCTGAGGTTTAAGCGTTCTGTGCACCCAACAGCTCTTCTGAAAAGGATATCCAATGGAGAGGTCATTGAGCAGCTGCAGCGTCTTGGAGGTGATAGGCTCGCATCGACCCCAGTACTTCAAGTTGGTGATGCTAGGGAAGAGGACAACAAGGACAGATCAGAGGGGTTTGCTCGGCTTCCCCTTTGCTGTGCGGCGGATTCTTCCAGTTCAAAAGTCACCCAACATCATCAGTTCCACCCTCCACCGAAACCACAGACATCACAAGCCACAAAATATTGGTATAAAATTACTGTACTTACATTTGGTTGACTAGAAAATTATCCTTCAGATAATCTTCACTACTTGGGTCCCAAGCTACACTGGCCCATACCCAGGCCCTTGGAATTCTGTGGCACTCCAGGGCTGGTTTCTGCAGCAAGGGTAAGAGAATTCTGCGGCAGTGACTACATGCAGACGTATGCAATTCTGCACCTGCACCATCCACTGTCAGCTGCAGAATTCTAGTAGCCCTTGCTTCTTCCAGGAGAGCCATTTCACCCCTTGGGGATGATGCGCAGCCGGGGCGCGCGAGGGTAGGCAAGGCCCCATGCACATAAAGACGGGGCGATGCTAAAGAAGTCGAGGGGGAGCTAGCGGCTGCACGTCACCAGGCGCAAGGCACTGGGCGTCAGCATTGGAGCTACTGAATTGGCTCAAAATGCTAATGGAGGCTGCCAAAGACATGACAAAAAGCCAGTCGACAGGTTTGGTCCAGAGGAGAGCTGCCAAGGAACAGGCCGAAGAGGGTGCCTACCAGAGTGGAAGAGTTTTAAGAAAAGGACTTGTGATACTCTGGTACTGAACAGCACAATTTGCAGAGAAAACCTTTGAAGGAGCAGTCCCCTCCCCATAGAGCTTTCGTGGCTGGTGATTGCCAATAGTCAAGTGATAGGGCATGAGTGCTTGAGGCTGTCCCCTCTCTGACTTTGGTTTTACTAAGCAGGCACTGAAAAGAGAATCCATTATCCTGGTGTACGGCTTATTTTTGTGTCTCCATAGCCCAGGCTAGAATCCACGGTGGATAAATCAATCCTGGATATTGTGCGTGACTTAAGCCCTGATAAAAGCTGTAATTCTCTCGAGTAGCCAGATGTTACTAGCTTTAGACTGAACAACACTCCCTCATATTCCAGTTTTCCTGGTTACACCTTCAAATAAACCCTGGAATCTCTGATGCCTGCAAGCAGGAACACTTACATTTTTCCTATGAAGACGCTCAGGACCATGGTCTCATCATTCAACCCCAGGACCTCTGACAGACGGCGGTACAGCTGGAGGGGAAAAAACAACACCAGTTTAAAAGCTGTCAACAAAACAAGTAATGATCAAGGATTATTTGTTTTTCACTTGTTCTCCCTTCGTGGCACACATGCCTGAGAGGGTGTATGCTCTGGGCTTTCCCAGATCAGTCAAACAATGCAGAGAGACGCTTGTGATCTGATCCTCACCAACGCTTGCCCTAATCGCTGCCAGCTCTTTTCTATCCCTAGTCATAGCAGGTTCAGATACTGTACACAGAAGCCGGAGCACTTGCTTCTCCTAGGGAAAGGGGACATAACTGTGCTCCTCCACCTGCACCTACACGCAGTTTCTTAGTGAATTTGTCTGGAACTCTAAGCCCCTTGTCATGTCACTGCTCCGAAGTCTGTGAGATGGGGAAGGAAGGTCATACTTAGGTTACTGGAAAGGAAGAGAATCTAATTCTAGAGTAATGATGTTCCCATTCTTTACATTTTTTTTTAAATTTAAAAAAGATATTTTGCATCTCTGAAGATGCACCAAGGTATTCAAAGTCCAGTACACCTATAATTGCCTTGCAATGAAGAGAATGGATATTTATCTTCACTTTAGAGCCAAGGAAGCAAGGCACAGATGCTAAGCTCAGGCCCCTCATGGGTGTATTAGGTGGTGCGACTCACACTTTCACAGGTATATAAGCCGTAAGGAACTCATTTGAAGTCACAGCAGAAACCTGGCAGATAACAAAATTGAACCCAGGTCTCAAGTTCTAGGCTACTGTCATAGTCACTGGCTCCTTCCTGACGCATACAGAACACGGTATTTCAAAAACAGCTCAGGGTTTGCAATGTTAACACTGGACATGTATCTAGAAAACACAGCAGACAGGTCTCTTACATATTTTCAGCTATAAAGAAGAGAAAAGAAGTAATGCCACTTGCTTTCATTTAAAAAGGGAAGCTATTACTGGACTTCATATCACCAAAGAGACATAGCAAAGGGGACTGGTTACCTTGGAAGACTTCTGCACCTGATCTCCAATATAGATCTTCCGGAACTGCTCAAAGAAGCTCAGCATGGCAAGCTCCAGCTTCTCATTCCCAGCCTGCGCCAGACGAGAGTCCGTCAGGTTCATCAACTGCAGCACCCTGGAAAGAGGTGGGAAAAAACACACCTTGCTGATGGACACTGGGAGAAAGGAGGGATTTCTGGCACATGGTGTTGTTTCCAGGCTGCGTGCAACGGTATTTTTTTTTACTTTCTGTGGGCACTGTCGTTTTGGGTCAAGAACTGACAAAACTGGTAACAAAACACTGACTAGGGCACATTCCTCTTCTGTGCAAGGCCATTATAAGGCTTCTATATCCCTTCTGACAGGGATGCAAGGCTTTGGTTTTAATTTGCTGCAGAAGTGAGTATCGGGTGCTTTAGCACACTTACCCAGTGACTGGTCCATCACGTTCTCAAACCCACCTGCGAAACCACTACCTGCTCCCCTCACAAGAGCCAGACTCTAAACGACACTCCCACTTCAGTTTGGCTTTTGTTGTGAGCCCTGTGGAAACAATGCTGTGACCGGTGCACAGGCTCAATGAGCAGACCCTGCTGGCAGGGAAGGGGTGGAGGGATTTTAGGGTAAATAACACACATGCAGCAGAACAGGGGGGACAAAAGCAATGATACTCTTTTTGGCAAGTGCCAAAGAGAGTAAATAGACACAAATAGACTTCTATGAACAGGTATCATATACACTGGCACTAAAGGTAGCTGAAATATATACGGGGTCTCGCTATTTCCCCTTCAATAACTCATCAGCTACATGGGAAGCCAGTGCTTGATGTTATCTATTAGGCACGGCTCACCAGCAGGCCAGCTTCCATACATTCCCAGTTTAGCTCCTTTTCCTACCCTAGCTTCCAAGCAGAGCAATTAGGCTCTGGACCAGAAGGCACGCAGTGTGACTCGAGGTTGTTCATGAGTAGTAAGCTACATGTTCTCACATCCATCAAATAAAGCTTGCACTGGAGAGGATTTACAATCCCGAAAATCCAGCATGTGTTAGACGACTTTATAACGTTTTAACAGCTATAGAAAAACTACAATACTCACAGCATATTTACAGACAAAACCCACTTTGGATTATTACTAGGAAAAAGACTTTCCCCCCCCACCCCAGCAAAGAACCATCATGCATTTAGTTCTACTCCAATGCATGCATTTAAGCCTGGTATAATTCCCCTCTTACATGCTCTTCCCCTCTCATTCTCTTTCTTATAACCCAGATTTCCCAATTTAGCCAAGCCACAGCAGAAGTTTGCTGACTGGCTCTAGCCAGTGCCGCCAATCTCTTCTTTCAGGATGGCCAATTCCACACTGTTCTTTTCAGTGAAAAGAGGGGAAGAACATGGTGGCAGCTTCACAATAGCAATTCTTTTGTTGACTTCAAGAGGGGTGCAGCTAGAAAACAGTCAGCATCCCTACCGACAAACCAACTCGCCATCCATCGCATCCTGCTCATCCGTGCTGGCGAACGAGACCCTACCACCAATCACTGCCCCGATAATATAGACGAGCCACGTCAGGCGCCCTGAAACCAACAGAGGACATCAGAACCAAGCACGTCACACGTTACATGGAGGAAGCCGAGATTTGTATTTTATTTTGGCAAAGACAGGATTCACAAGGAGTACCTTTCTGCTTTAGTGCCCATCTATACCAAAATTACTCAATTTTCCACTTGGTGGAGAACAGGCACAACTTTACTAGAAAAGAAACAAGAATGCCAGGTCTGCCTGGAATATTTTCATTATTTAAAGCTATTCCACTGCAGAAAGCCACTGTCTTGTAAAACTGTATTCTATGTATTTAAACATATGTATTTAAACATATGCAGATGCCAGCAGGCAGCGTTTATTCTTTCAAAGTACTGGAAAGTACTTCTCCACTGGGCTGGTGGAGAAGTCAACATCATATGGAGTTTTGCCCCCACACACATACAAAAAAAACCCCAAAAAACCTGTGTTAGATTAGACAATACTGTTTCAGAAGGAAAAGGAACAGTTTCCATACTTGTGCTGATGCGCCCATCTCCTCCACGAAAGGGGAAGCCAGCTACATTATTAGAGAGGGGGCGTAACACAGCTATACCTGAACCTCCAAAGGAACTGCTTCTTTATGGCCAGCGTTAAGCAATTCCTAAACCAACCAGTTGTGCAAGTACAAAACCTCCATGCTGAACCCACCCGACGCTGCGGACAGACACCCTCCTTCAGACAGTGGCACCAGCTGAAAACCCCACTCCCAGTTACTCATTACCAACCACCAGCTGGAGATTTCTGCCACACAGCCAGCGGGGAGGTTCAAATGAGCACTCCATATCCTGCCTCAGACAACAGAGGGATGGGGCAGGCAGGGCTGACCACCTGTGGATGGGGGAACATCCTCCTAACTTGTCTCTGAAAGACTGGGCAAGGAGATGCACTGCACTTCCCCAAAAAAGGAATGGAGTCAGTTGTAGGACAGCAGTATCTTCAGCCAGGACTGCTATGTGTGTTGGGAGTGTCTGTCCACAGCCAAAAATATTCTATACCATACGGGCACCTCTCCAAGGGAATGTTTGTGAGATCTGCCTCCCCATTTACGGATTTCACCAGGAATGCAGGCTTCCGAAATGGTACTTTTGAGAACGGGCAACCTACTGCAAGTTCACAGGCCACAGTCCTCCAAACGTGCTCACCTTCTTGCACAGCAACGTCCATGGGGCTGGCGGTGGCACTCTGCAGCAGCTCCTGGTAGGACTGGGCTGACTGGTCGAAGAGCTGCACAAGCAGAGCGCAGGTCTTCTCATACTCGCACCGGCCAATGGTGGACAGCTGATCTAGCTGCTGTTGCACGAGGCCAGTATCATCCAGTGGATCCTCCAAACCATCCCTAAGCAGCAAGAAAGCAGATCAGAAAATAACTTAAAATGCAGAGATAGCTTAAACCATAACATAAGCTTATTTCTATCAGGTAGAGGACGCTTTCCTAAGCACAGCTCCAATGACTAAAGTCTCTGCCTCTACTATTTGTCACGATGGAGAGCTACATAGACCGACATAATCATCTGATCGTTACTGCGGCCGTAAATCAGAAGAACAGTAGCGGTTCAGGTGGAAAGGCCATCAGGACCTGGGATGAGTAAGCTCTTCTTATGTCTTTAACGTTTATCCAGGTCTTCGAACAGAATGTGCAGCACCAAGAACAAGGTCTCCGGTTGTCTTTGTATAAGAAAGCTTTCCATCTTTCTCAGTGTTTTAGTTGCCTTTTCTTCTAAGTACACTAACCTCAACAATAAGTTTCTTGCAAACTCCAGAACTAGCTAAACCTGCCGTTCCTCCCTTGCACTGCTAGATACCTAAAAAGGAATAAGCCAATCAGTCTTCCTTAAGAGAGGCATTATTTTTCTATATTTGACCATTTGTTTTCATCAAATACAAACACACGCAAGGTGGAATTCATCCCACACAAATTAAGGCACTGCAACAGAGTCCTGTAGGCTGCCCCTACACTCAAAGGAAGGGGAAAAAAAAAAGATATTTTGGGGTATAATTTGTGCATTCCTAGAGCAGAGATCTGAAAATTAAGTGAATCACACTTTGCATACTTATTCCTCTCTGCTACAATGGCAATTCAGAGTGTAAATGGTATGCTGCAGATCTGTGATGCTAGGTAAGATGAATTCTACCTATACCATGTCGGAGACCACTCAGATCAATCTCAGCCATTTGAGATTGAGCAAGGTCTAAAAAACCCACAGCTTTGAAGAAAAAAATCTCTTTTTATAAGAGACAGAATATGCGATTTAGGTAAGCCTCCCTTAGAAATCCTTTGGTGACTCACAAAACTTCCTGCAGTCATGCCCGTTTTTAAAAGAAAACTCAGAAGACATACACACTAGAGCCTTCTGCGTTAGACTCTGGTGCCGACAACCAGAAGTGCTGCCATCTCTCTGCTTTTCTTACCTCAGTATGATGTGCACAGATTCCAGCCTGGACGTGATGTAAGCTTTTGTGACTTCTGGCGTGTATGTTTCGAGCATGTGAGGCTCTGTGGCTTTAACATAGGGCACTGATGCAGCCAGCCGCTGCCACAAGCTTAGGAGATAGTGAACGCTGTTCGGCGCGAACTCCCAGTGCTACCAGGAGCCAAGAGAAAGAAAAGGAAAGGAAACCAGTGAGTTATGGCCTTGATTATTTTACCCATATTATTTTGACTCACGTAGCACTAGATATAGCAACATCTAAAAGCTTTAATGATCTGGTTGCCAATTTTAACAATGAATTTCAGTTCACACCTGAATTCAGCGGGCATTATCAGCATTCAGTAAAGACTGAAAGATAATCCCGAGTTCCTAGGCTGCGTAGCTGAGCCAAAGCCTTTGGTCCCAAACTACTGCCGAGCTCATACTGTAGCGTGCTGCAGACAGCTCCCCAAACAGAATGTACAGTTTAAACCTGTTTTCCAGATAAATATTAAAATTTAACAAAGGCATTATGTAAGCTATACCATTTTTTTTAGCCATATTCTGTGCAGGGTTGTAGTTACAAACTGTATACCAGTGGAAAACTCGGTGGGAATATGACATGATATTCATATTACTAGCAATCCCTGCAACTGCATTTTAATAGTGAAGTGATACATAATTCTAAAAATAAGCCTTATTTAACAAGTTGGGTTTTTTTTTTCCCCCTGCTAGGACATGGAAAGACTCTGGAGGCATAGCAACCCTGCCTTCCCCCACATACTGCTCCTGTTCCATTCAGTAGGAATTCACAGAATAATCAATGCTACACCGCAGGATCCTGTCACAGAGTCTGCAGGGTTTTTTTGGTAAAAATAACTTAGAGCAAATTAAGGGGCAAAGAACAGACGAGAGGGTTGTCATTTTGTTTCAAGAGAAGACAGAGGGCATAAACACCCATCCAGAGTAAGTAAAACCATTTTGTACCTGCAGGCTGGTCACGGTGAAGTTGGCAATGAGTCGGATGACCTCGGGGTAGTTCTCCACCTTCACCAGCTCTCCCAGCTGGTAATTGCTTTTCAATCGGGCCAGCAATCGGCAGAACTCATGGTAGTTATTTGGGTCTGACAAACTCTGAGAGGAGAGAAAGAGGAGAAGAATTGAGAAACAGCACTACTTCGCAACAGATGGCAGTCAGCTACGAGTGGCGCATATTTACGGTGGAACGGTAGGAAAAGGAAAAGAGCAGCAAGATGTTGCACCCTTCTCCCCAGTGCCACAAGTGGGACGTGTACGTTAGGAAGTATTTTTGGTGAAGAAACTTGATGCAGAGGAAGCAGAGACACAATTCCACTGACTGCATCCGAAATACTCACCTGTGGGTTTTCCAGTATTCGTTTAACTCCATCAACGAGATGAGAGAGAAACTTTGCTCTTTCCGCATTGTTGAAGAGGGATCTGCGTACAGAGGCTATCTGCACTAAGCAGGATAAAACCTAAACGGGGCAAAGAGAATAAATAGAAAGGGAGGGATTAGAACAATAAAATGAACAGCACGTTTCCTTTTCATGACACAACAAATCATTTAAGTCTGATGCTCCTTTGCATGCTATGCAACAGCTCCTTCATCTTTGCAATTCTGTGTAGTCTGTGTAAAAGCGTAGAAAGAAATTACAGCAGAGAGAAAAACCACATCACCCAAAGGAACATCTCCATCCTGACAGTCAAAGGTGTGTTCCAAACCCTGCTCCCAAAAATGCTGGGATTTCTTCAGATGGAGAACACGGATCGCGTAAGACTGAAAATACACTAGGACTGGCAGGGAAAGCTGGTAAACTTAACACGCACTTGGGAAAAGGATCGCAGAAGATAGAAGACTGGCAAGAAAAAAAAAAATTCAATTGTTCTCAACCCAAACCTCTGAAATTTAAATCGAGAGTAAATTCCAAGGGTGCAGCTGAGAGTAACAGGCTGGTGAAGAGGGTTTTGAAGAGCAGCGGCAGTCAGTTATGACTAGCGCCCTGCAATCCTTGTCCAGAGGCAAAGCCCCGTTCCCTCTGACCAGTGTAAGGACTACCTGCTCAACTGCTAAGCCTCTCATTCTTGCTGGCTCTTACATTTACTGATCAAAGAGGCAGGACAATTAAAGGCGTAATTGCTTCAGTCTTCTGTTCAGTAACAAAAAACGAGTCTCACACTGTTAAAGTCTCTCATGAATATTTGAGGCTCTAAATTCAGAATTAGCAAGTAACCCTTCAACATAAGGAACAGAGCTGAGAGTCTCAGCGGGAAAAAATACTTCTGAAGGACCCTTCCCTTCCTAGCCAAAGGGCATGTTTCCATTGTAGCATTAATTATGAAAAATATTTATCCGATAGATAAATGCCCGGCAGGCAATTTTTTTCAAGAAGAAGTCATCCAACTTTTAGTTCAGTTGTGCTGTTGGCCATTTCATCCAACTGGGACATGGCCTAGTTTTAAAGTGTGGAAGGAAAAATTACATTCCTTGGTTGTGCTCCCAGACTTGCTACCTACTCGCAGCATGGTTTTAGGATCAACTTAGTAATACAGTAGAAATAACATAAGCTACATCCCTCAAAAAGGGCTTACTGGAAGAGCAAGCAGGCAGACTCTAAGCTACGCAAGGACAAAGAAGTAGGCTGGACTTCCAGCAAACAAGCTCTCTTAAGGTCAAATCCAAAACCTGCAGATGCATCGGAACTAGCAGCAGCAGCAGCACCAGACCGGCCTCCTCTTGTCGCTATAGCCCAAGGCAGCGCCGAAGTAAAGGCAGCTGTCTGAAGTCAGCCTATGACATTTTAACCAACAGTAAGTCTCCTGGATGAATCCTACAAACACTTTCTGGTAGCGGAGTCTGTAAGGAAAATAAACACTAAACTTACCAGAGGAGAAAACGAAGGAGGGATGGAATGATAAAGATCAAAAAACAACTGAAGGGTCGAAGAATCCAAGAATGCTGAAACAGAACGGAGCATTTTACTGAGAACACCGCCATTTACTGCTTTCCATAGGTCTAATGCTTATCTTACCAACAATGGCATGTGTACTTGTCACACGAAGTACCACACTATAAGAAAATTTCCAAAGGATTTTACATTTTTTACACAATTGCCTTTCCCAGAAATAAAGTAAACCCACTGGTACTTGGTACTGAGACAAAATTACAGGAAAATATTTTAAAGAACACAATCTGTGAAATTGCCTGCAAAATGACTGGTGAGAACAGCAAGGATGTTGAGAACAGGAACAGGTGCTGAGTTATTTGTTATTCACATTTACAAAAAAAACCCCAACAGTTTACTGTTTCTTGAATTGGCAGGTGTAAGACTGAAAGGGCGGAGGAGTTTTTTTTATAGCTCGAGATAGCCAACCCAAGCTGAACCGCATTTGTAATCACGCTAAGGAAAGGCTGGATTTTACATCTGGCATTGTAGGCAAAAGTTTGTTAAGTACAGAGAGGGCTTTAGCAAGTCACCCATGCTTTCAGCTGGTATGCTGTAGATTAGCCCTCTTCCTCCAGCAAGATTACCTGATCTCCAACTGGTTGGGATCTGCACAGTGCAAAGATCATCTGAGGACTCGTCCGTTGATGTGCCAATGAAGTCAAAGTTCAGGCAATTATGTGTGAGCTTAAGAAGCTGCATGAGCAGACCATGCTGGCTTTCATCATTTAGGTTCAGGTTCTTCCCAGAAGCCTATAAAATACATCGGATTAAAAAAAGTAAAAAAAAAAAACCAAAAAAACCAAGGTGACAGCTGCGTTTGAGCCAGTAATTCAACTTTAAACAGGATGTGGCAATCATAAGGATCATATGCCACAAGCACCAACCCCAGCCATCACATACTTTTACAGACAGCATGTGCATTTACATGCTTAGTCTTTACACGAGATGGATAAACAGCCAGCGCTTTCTTTTTCACTCGGCTTGTACTGCACAGGAGAAAAGCAGCCAGGCTTGCCAGCTTGCAATTATACTGTGAGATTCAGGAGATAAGGAAGTTCTTATTAAGGTTGAACACAAGAATATATTTTCTGCCTGACAAGCACTTAGCAGCAGGGAATGCTGTTGCTGCACCTAACCCTCATATGGAAATGAGTGCATTCACTTTTTTTGCACAGATGATCTGTATAAGCCCTGCTCCAGTTACGACGCTCTGCTATGGGCAGGGAAAACATGGATACCCTCAAGTAACACAAAGAACTCGACGGACACGAAATGCTAGGTCATTTCACTGCAGTTTAAATGTAGCACTCAGGTCTGTACTCCAGGGACAGGCCAGCCCGTCTATCCTTTGTATTATTACTCTGTACTTAAAACTAACTTCTTCCAGCTTAAGTCTATTGCAAATAACACATTGCACAGTGCCGACACTGCCAAGACCAGTGCCAGCGGTCGCTGGAATGTCTTCCTCACTCTACTCTCTCCACTGTATCACAAAGACTTACTCTTCTGAGGCTGCCTAAACGCACCCTGTTTTATGGACATGGGTACAGACGTGATCATTGGTTTCTCGCAGCCCGATTCTCCCCACTCGAAAGGATCACCTTAGAAACTTCTGCTTTATATACAGAAGCTTGAGACAGCTACTATTAGACAAAAAAGAGACATAACTTGGGTAGTAGGTGTTTAATCACAGGAAAACATGGATGTTGCATGAGACAACTGAAAACATTCCAACCTGTCTTAAACCACAGCATCCCAAGAAACAAAAGCAAGATGATTAAGAGTTAGGGTGAAAGACTAGAGGCTTCCTCCTGAGACAAGCCATGTCTTTCCAGTCTCCAAGTCCCCACGGTCATGCAGCAACAGTCATGTGGGCAATAGCTCAGCCAGAGCTGCACGTACAGGACAACAGTACGAGCGCAGTTCTGGGGACACCAGGTTAACAAGGTCTGGTTTATGCCTCCTGGCCAAGTACAAGCACTTGCTGAATGTTCTCCAACAAGTCTGGGCAGTTATAAGGACCCTGTCCTGCCTGCACATCCCCAGGCGCTTCTTTTCACAAAACTAGAGGAATCCTTTTATTTCCGAGACCTCTAATTGACCATCAAATGCACCTAAAATAAGCCAATGAATTCAAAAGTTACCAGAGCTGTTATGGTTCAGGAGGATGGGTGCATGGGAAAGGATGACTAGCGTGATTGTACAAGCCTTGCTTCCTTTAGAAACCAGGAGGAGAAAAAAGATCAAATTACACCCACGTACCCACCTTTATTACTGACAGAACCAGAGCTGCTCATTTTGAAATATCTTTAAAAGAAAATTTCCTTTTCATTTGTTGTGCTATTTGTCAACTTTGACACTTCACTCAGCTGGAAGGACAAAAGTTAAACTAATCAAATATGTGCTACTGCCACTCAGTTTATTGGGGTAGACTTTCTCATAAAGGGCTATTCTTGAAGGCACCATTAGAACTCCAGATTAGCTTTTTAGAAAAGAAACCTGATGCAGAATCAGGAATTTTCTTCGGATAATCTACCTGCTTACAAAATATACATGTGCTACTTCAGTCGAAAGAAAATCTGCTTTTTTGGGGGTAAAAACCAACCCTACTAGCAGAGCATTGCTCCCTTGTCCCAGGATAAGTATTTTTAAAGCAAGTTAACTCATGTGTGATAAAACCTGGGGAACACAAGACAGTCTAATATTTATCATGTGTTAAAACATCAAGGACAATCTTTAGTCTCAATCTACTAAACATATCTTCACCAGCATTTTTTTTCTCACCATGTGGGTTTTAAACTGAGGTTAAAGAAAGAGACAAGGACTTACTTTACAAGAAACCTCTCTGCCAGGACTGTAAATCAAAGATACTTAAAATGTAAAACAAACATCTCCTCTCTTTCCTGATGCTTTAAGACAGGAAAGTTTAACCCAAGCCTCATGGTCCAGGCGCATACGTTCAATTGAAATTGTTGAAGAAAGTTGTATTTCTGTATTTGAGTCACATTCTTTTTTTTTTTTTTCTTCCTTAATACAAACCTAAGTCAAAGCTTTCCTGAAACACAAGTCCAGAACATAGCTTTTAGAACAAGAGCACTCGTTCCAGGAGAGTTACACCAGAGGGAACTTCAGCCCAAAGTCTGTCGCCCCAACATACAGCGCCCGAGAGAGATGACAAACGATGGTTTCCTTACCTGTTTCAGTAAATTGCATGACAGTGTGAAAATATCAAACAAGGATGAATCTCGGAAGGAAGAGGCTATTTTCCTGTGCTTGGTCAGTGGATGAGTAGTATCCGCCTGAGCAGAGAGAAAACCAGTGCTTAGAACTGATGGGCAGAGATGGAACAAGACCAGCAGAACGTGTAGGAACCCCGTTAAGCACAGGGACATCAAGGTTTCCCTCCCCAGAACCATGTTACACCGGCTGGCCAAACCAGGGGGATGCACTGCCACTGCGGTATGTGCTGCTACTGCAGAACAGTGGTTCTTCCACAGATAAAATCATATTGCTGGCTGATGACAGAACTTTCCACCTACAATACTTACAATGCAGTTTCACTGTACCCCTGCCAGAAAGCAGGGTTGGGTTTACTCTCAAGTTCATTTGAATCTCTTCCAAAGCAGGATCAACAGCAGTATTTTCAACAGCACTTATGTCCTTTTAGAAACTTGAACACTGCTTTCTAAAGTGCTCCGAACTCCTAAGAGTTAAATCCTACCTGAAGCCGCTGGGCAGACACATGGTCAACTACTAGCAATTTTAATTCCCCTCCTGAACCTGCACAGATGAGAAGAAAACTAGAAGGAGAGTTAACCAGTGACAGCCAGTTTGGACTTCGTTGTATCTATTATAAACTCCAGTTCTGGACCTCTCACCGTATCAGAATAAAAAGCTGACATATGACCTAAGAGGCAAATACACACATATTGCTTTATACTGGATAACAAAGTCTCCAATTGATTCAACCAATGCATTCTAGCATGGGCGAGCACAGCTGAACGGCAGCGCGGGTTACGTCACTTTGTAGAGTACTTTCTAGGAAGGGGAGGAAAGTGAAGTGATATTTCACATCTTCGCCATTTATTTGAACACAGGCTGGCAAAATTCCACTTGCCCAGGCTAAGTTATTTGATGGGCAGTTGGTTATCACAGTGCATCTGGGATGGAGCCTTATCGCAGCCCCGTGCAGAGGCACACAACTTGAATCTCCACTTTCTTTATGCTTTTGTTACTATACCTCTGTTAACCTTAAATATGCACACATCTCATCCAGTATTGCAGGAACCAGTACAGCTCTAACCACTGCAGACTTCACTTTAACGTACTAACCTTCACAACGACCCCATGGAGGACGCAAACACTCTTGTCTCTTATATTATAGGTGAGAAAGAGAAGCCCTGCATCACCCAGTAGTTGGTGGCAGATCAGAACTGGACCTAAATTTGTCAGGTGCCCTAACGACTGAATTACCGTTCCTCAGCTCATGCTATCAGATTTCAGGGTCTTTAAGAAAATGAGCATTATTTACTCCCTCCATGGTTATTACAAATCTCACGTATTTTGGCCTTGTGGCAAATAAGCATTTCCTTTTTCTTCACTACGAGGTTGCGTGGATTAAATCAGTGAACTTCTACATTACAGTGGACACTCAGTACCTCCAGGCAAGTCTGTGCAGTACTTACAGGATGAAAACTGATACTTCAAAACAATTACTAGCACTTTATTTTATTTGTACTGTGAGCTTTTGGAACAAAAGCTTTAGTAAACAGAGCTCTAGAAAATTCGGCTCTCATGCAATGTAGTTGGAAATTTAAATAGTTACCAAAAAAAGCCTGAAGAGAAGCCCCACAAGGGTTTTTTTGGGCAGGTTTTTTTGCTATGTACACGTACGTGACCCCACTCTGATGAGTGGGCATGTTGGCAGATTTATTATTTTGCAAGTAATGGCAGTTTTAGACTTTCCAAGATGAGTCACTGAATCCAGCCCTGTGCAGTTGCTGGCACAAAGCACATTTAGGAATGAGTAGTAAACTGTGGCAGATTTAATATCCAAGGTATCGGGAAGAGATTTTTGATCAAAGTCTTTAACTTCATTGCTTATTTTAGTATCAACCTGTAGAGACTCTGGAACTGGGATAGGTGACAGTTTCTGTGCTGACCATTCTCCTGCAAGCAGAAGCCCTGTACAAAGATGCTGACAGACACATACTAATTTATAGAGGTAAACAGACTTGCTTTCATCCTTGATGCAAGGAAGTGAAGGACTGTCCCTCTGCAGAGACGGAGTTAGCATTGTACAAAAGTCTGGGCAAGGAAATGGTAACGGTAACAAGACATGGCTTAAAAGTTAGGAGGAGAGCTATGGGTTAGGATTTACTGATCAGGCCAGGCTTGAAGAATGAAAGTGAATTTGGTGTCTGAAATGGATGCAGAAGCCATTCAGATTACAGTGCAGGGCTTGGGAAGTTCAGCAGAAGAAATCAATGCTTTGCCCTGGCCAGGACAAAACCTCCTCCTCCATTTCCAGTTCTGAAAACAATTTGTAATCATCGTTCAAATCCCACTCAAGGATCTCTCCGTTCCAATGCCTGGATTAGTCAATATACCAGCGAAAATGAAAGGTTAGTTTCCTTAGTAAGATATTAAAATCAAATAAACTTAGTTACACCTGGTCCTCTTAGCAAGATCGGAGACATTTATACACATGGCAACCCTCATGCTGTCTTAGGACAGTGGTAGCCATCAATGGTGCTACAGCAAAGTCTGCCTGACTGCACAGACAGCACAAAGTAAAGCCGCTTGTTCCAGCTTTCAACATAAATACCGAGAGGCCGCATAACGT
This sequence comes from Aptenodytes patagonicus, assembly GCF_965638725.1. NCBI lineage: Eukaryota > Metazoa > Chordata > Aves > Sphenisciformes > Spheniscidae > Aptenodytes > Aptenodytes patagonicus. Next base: position 2,578,013 of record NC_134972.1, read on the forward strand.
TAGAGGGCTCTACAAACCACCGAACTAACTAACCTGGAAAGACTTGCTGCAGCTGGCATGACCGGGTGCCATGCCAGAGCACCATGGACTCGGCGTGCCCAGTCCTTCTTCTGCCAGTCACCCAGGGCCAGGGGTGTAAGGGACTCAGCCCCAGTAAACTGGCAGAATTTGAGAACCACCTGCTGGGAACGCTATGAAATTTAGTACTGAATGAAAAGGACGCTATAAAAATCTGCACAATTTGACAAATCCTCTTTGTTTCACCTCCCTGGTCAATACGGAGGAGGGCACGCTCCATTCACTTCTTGGCACAAGAATGCTGTAAGCTGAAACAATGCACAGGGACCGACAACAGAAGGTGCTAGGGATGGCCTCACGCTCGGGGCTTTGTCCTCACTAGGTAGGCTTGGCTAGTTGCTTAGCATTGCTCTTTCCTTTTTCATCTCAGAAGATTACATCAAAATATGAGAGAAGATGGAAGATGCCAGTGAAACAAAACAATTCCTCAGGACAGGAGGTTTCAGCATCTTACCACAACAGTAAGTGACTGTGTAAAAACAACAACAACAACAAAAAACAAACAAAAAACCAAAACACCCACCACAGAACACCCCCTCGCCACCCAAAAAACCCAAACAAAAACCCCCAAACAATGCACAGACACACAGCAGGACACAACAATATGAATGAGAAAATTGGACACTTACTTCACTGAGGAAGGCTGTAGCACTTACTTGATTAATTTCATTAGTTAGTTGGGACAGGATTGTCACTCCTATGATGCAGTGCTCTACACTATCCTGAGGAAGGAAAGGGGGACAGGGAAAGCAGTTAGCAATGCCAGGATGTTTTCATTAAGCTTCACTGTCATTCAAAGACCTTTCTGCTTGGAAAATTTTCTAGACATGTTTGTCTAGAAATGCTTTATCTTCGTAGTATTGTGACTGGATAAAAGCCCATGAGCAATACCAAACAGAGAATGTAAAACGTGCTTTTAAAGTACTTGATGTTGTTAACAACGCAAATGGTTCTAAAGAGTTCAGTAACATGAGCTAATAAAAATAGGCACCTTTTATTTAACAGTTTAATCAACATTTGTGTTATGCCCTAACTCTGAAAAGATTTATTTAGATTTTTTTTTTTTTAATCAGTTTGTTTAATTTTAACAGAGGCTGTGGTAAAACGTGCAGAAATTTCTGCAACATTAGGATGAGTATTAAAGTTGCCAGATGAAAACTCTGGGAAATAAGCTTTCCCCCCTGCCCCCTTTTTAAATTGCAGACCTTGAACAACATGAGTAGCAGCCGACCAAGTTTCTCCACACACCCACCCCACAACCCTCCTGCCAAGAAGGACAGCCTATCTCCCAGTGAAGGGAGTCCATTCTTCACAGCCTGTTCAGCCTCTGGCTGCACTTGAGACTGCCAACAAGGGGCCAATTGTGAAATAAGTCTGTCACAGATACCTCTTCACTAGAAACGGTAATCCATTTATCAAATGATTTAAGACAAACAACCTGTATTGTTCCTTTGCCCCAGTTTCTGTTCTGTAACTAATAAATGATGTTTCCTTTCCTAGCTCCACCTTGCTTTGCACCTTCTGCACAAATTGCCCTGATCTCCAGCTTAAGACGACTGAACTCATCTGCAATAGAGAAGTTCAAGCATATTTAGGCTTGGGACCTTGGCCACTTCTTTACTGGAGCCATGTCTTGATGACAGTCTCAGTATTTACATGGTAATATCTAGACAGAAGCCACTGGAAAATCTTGCCGAACCATGTCTTTAAAAACGTGCAGTTTCCTGTACGCTTTAGCAGCCAGAACAGGTAACTTGAGCAAAGAGGAACAGACCGTCTCAAACTGAACACAGCAAGTAGATATTCACACCATTTAATTAGGTTCCTGATTAAAAAGCACACATTCCCCACGTCATGAGCTGGGAGAGTGAGGAATCTAGCTCTGATAATTTCAGCTAAGAGTAACTATGTCCCAGATAGTTCACAGGTACCAGCCCAGAAAGGAACATGATCTTTAAATTACTTAACACCTTCTAGATCCTACTTCACTGCAGACATCTGTAAATGTCTGAAATAATAGTAGTTAGCCTATTTTCTGAATGCCCACACTCCCCCACTCCAGAATTAAAGCCTTGTACACATTACATCTCCTTTTCCACACTGGGAAGAATTTATGGTCTTTTTGATCTCCTCTACTGTCTTCCTCCAACTTTTGATTTGGGGACAAATTTCAGAGCAAATAAATCAGTATTCATAGCGTTACAGGTTTTACTGATCTCTCTGGGAGGAAGTTTCAGTTTGGAGACAGCTTGTTGATAAAAATGCAACCTTAAACCTACAGAGTCTTTTGGGTTGGGAATGAAACCCTACACTGTGGTGACAGCATGTACATTTATGAAACAGTCAGGACTTCTAAAGAAAATTAAGAATAACATTTGTGTAACACGCTAGTTTTAAGCTACATTTTGTTATGATAACTCAGCTAAATATCAAACGTGACTTCCATGGATATATCACCTTTGCAGTGAATGAAAGCAAATCAAGCATGGCACATTTCCCTCACAGACAATAAGCCCACGTTTACCATTTTGCACTAATCAACATGGTGTATTTAAGCTTGATAGCTTGAAAGAAGAATTGTGCAGCTGGAACACTAAAAGACGTGTCTTACCATTGAATACTAATGGTGGCAGTTTCCAGAAATAAATCCCTGCTCCACCAAACTTTAAATTATAAAAACTGACCTGTCCTGCCAGTCGTCAGCTGCTCATAGCCTCGGCGGTCACTATTCAATCAACAAATGGACAGATGAAAGACTGGACAGAGGACACTAAGGTGCAAAACAATAACTGAAAATGCAGACTTTCAAATCCCACAAGGTGTGTATTCATCTTACAAAAAGTCTGACCTGTAAAAACCTTGTGACATCTGTGATCACATTCCTGAAGACATATTCATCCTTCTGACAGTCAAACCAGCCCAACTTTGTGATCCTGGCATATAACTGGATTAGCGCTTGTGTGACAAACGTTGCCAACTTCGGCCTAGTGGCAAGGTAGTTGAGCACATAGTTCCCTGAAACAGAGAGAGAGAAGGTGTATCTGTAGACAAAACCTTGGCAGATGGAATTGAGATGGTAACACTGATAAGAAAAAGTATCTTTTTGAAAGCTGCTAAAAAAAAAAATCAGCACAGTAGTGGGTTAGATACAAACATTGACCTTTTACTTGTGCCTTTAACATACTAAAGCCGTGGAACAGATCTGGAAAGTGGTTAGAGACAGGCGAGAGTTCGTCCCCACAAGCCTAACTTGTTTTGTATTATCAGATTAAGTCCAATCCTCTGTAAGCACATGTAAATAGCAAGAAAAGCTGAAAACATTTCAAGACCTCTCCTCGGGGATGATCATCTACCACATCATTTGTAAAAAAGAAAGCAGACTGAACGGCATTCAGACTCCTTCCTCGGAGGAAAGGAGTATCAGCCATTCTCCAGGAAAGAGCGCTGTGACAAACAGACTGCTCCCTTAGGAAATACTCTAAATGATATTTCCGAGACCCATAAAGGATTTTCAGTTTTGAAAGCATGTCCTTAGAAGAGGCAAGCACCATGCGTATTTTATACTCCAAAAGAAATTGATATATATATAGCCTATATATTTAGCCTTGAACTCTGATAGCTAATGATATAGGCGAAGATGCCATCTAAGAGAAATGTTTCTTTGCCTTTTGGGCATCCTATACCTTAGGATGCCCAAACTGTAAAGCACAGTAGCTTGCAGAAAACCTCCCACCCGTGGATGAAAGTCCACATGACAAACATTCACGTTAGTTTGGTTAGAAAAACTAAGTCTTGTACTTACGAATATCTATTCGTTGTTCCAATGGTAAAGGGTTGTTTGTGCGTGACACGAGTTTTGTAAGGCATGTAGCTGCCAATAACTGGGAGTAGGATGACTAAAGAAAAAAACAACAACAACAAAAACCAAAACACAAACAGAAGTTTACCACACACTTCAGAAGATCAAGCAGCAATGCTGGATTTTAAGCTAATTGCTCTCTGGAAATTTGAGTTTAAAGCATTAATTTAATTGGTAAGTCTAAATACCCTACCTAGCATTTATTCTGTGTTTTTATAGACACTAAAGTTAACCAAATACTTGAAGAAAGTGTTTAAGAAAGAAAGGAAAAGCTTTTAAAGAGCGGAAGACAACAAAACCGCCACTGAAGGCAGGAGTAAAACTGCAAACATAGTCAAACTGCATGAAGTTACCTTAAATGCCATGCCTGAAAAAGACAATTAGCCCTCTGAGCTGTAGGAGTACGTTACTATACGTTAAGAAGAACTTACAACTTCCACTTGATTACTAAATACAGGTTAAAATTTACTTCTTACAGAACAGCACACAGACCACTGAACTGTAATCTAATCTAATTCAGGGACACAAATGATGGCATTCAACCACCTAAAACCCCTGGCTGCACCTGATTCCATAAATTACAGCCAGGGAAATGACAAGCATTTTGCATGCTAATTTCTGTAATATATAGTACTGTAGAAAGCTTAGTATCCAAGATGCAGGAAGCCTATTTATTGCAACATTCCCAAGGACAGTCAGGTACAAAGTGAGTCAGATCCCAGACTGAAGAAAAAACCCCACAACCCTCTGGCAAGGGTCAAAGAGGCAATGGATCACACGCAGAGAATGAAACTGAGCTTTAGGAACTTTCCTTAAAAAAAAAAAAAAATTATTTGTCCTCAGGTAAACCAGTCACTAGTTCCCATCAGAAGAGCTTCAAATCAGTTTGTTTTGAATTCACTGGACTTCAAATTTAACAAAAAGTTAAATAATTCGCTTTGTTTAAGTTTGCTAAGCCTGTTAAGTGTCACTCTTCCCCCCCCCCCCCTTCACCACCTCCTCCTCCTGGAGGACTTACTCTTCACAACAGGCTGTTTAATGTTTCCTATTTTTGTGAACAAGGCTCCAATCTGATAGATATGAAAGCTGGATGCACATTCCGCCAAAAGTCAAATCTTGCAAGATCATGTGGCAAAGCCATTTTAAACATTATTTGTGCTGATACGAAGTAAAAACCAAACGGCCACTTAAAAAGAAGGCTAAAAAAGTCAGGCAGGATTTACTGCTGGCATATTTTACATCCTTTCTGTAACACTAATTCTAAAGCACATGATCTAATTTTCCCTGTTTTAAACCTCTGGCTTATTAAGACAACACTATAGCAGGGGCAGTTTTCCAAGGAAACATTCCAGAAGAAACACTGCTGGTTTTATCCCCTACGAACCCCTGTGCGCACACCATTTTCTCCCCAAAGCCTATAGAGAAGGCAGTGGTTCCCACAGTCCATGAAATACCACTGCCATGATAATGTTTCCAACTTCAAGCTCGACACGTCTGGGTGGTAGCCTGCGAAGAACGCAGCACGGCCCACAAGACATTAGAATTGACAACCGTTTGTAGTAACCACTGCAGCAGCATAATTAGCCATCACAGCCAATGCTTTTTTTGGCATAGGCTGCCCACAAATTGAGATATACGAGAGCTTGCTGGGTATGGAACATAAACACTGCACGCCAGACCTTGGGGCTATTTCCCTTATCAATGCCCAAAATACCAAGATACATTTGGGACAATTATATTGTTTTACATACACTCCCTCTTTCTAGAAGAAGCTGGCACTTGCTCAGGCAGTCTGGACTGTTGGTGAACTCAACCAAGGCTTTCTCTGCCTGGAGCCGTGTCGCAGTGTCTGTGGTCTCATACAGCTGCTTGCACAGGTTCTCTAGCTGGGCTAGGCTCTGGAACACAGGAAAACAAATCAATTAGAAACAACAGGTTTAACAGTTTAGTTATGCAAGTAGTTTAACCCAGGTTATATGTACGTATACATACACACATATATAAAACTCTACTGTTTGTGCAAAGGAAGGAAAATGCCCAACTCGCAGTTTGTTCTTCCATCAACTAAACGCATTTAACCTACTAAATTGCTTGTTCAGAAATTTCACAGCTACCTCTTAAACCTGACAAAGTACCATGTTGCCTCCCCACTTTTACCTTTTTTACCTGAACTCAGGCACCCACCCCCAGGGTCAGCGCTCAACGAGCCTGAACGCACCGCACCATGTGGCTGATGAGGTCTGGAAAACCTCTTACACCTTGTGCTATAATGGCGATAATCCTCACCTGCCCATTTTAAATAGCAAAAAACATTCTGACATCTAGCTTTTATGTTATACAGCGTCAAATCCCTCACAAACTTGGTTTATATTCCCTTTGCAGGGCACCGTAACAGACTTCAGCATCCCAGGATGCTGGAAGGACCTCACGTTACATCTTCTACACTACACATGCCAAAAATACCTAAAGCAGAAGAGAGCAAATGAAGAATGGGATGGATGCCTTTGAGCGGCATCTCTGTGAACGCGTTCGAAGGGAAATAAAACTACCAGGCAGATTCTGTGTGCTCAAACAACTGGAAAATATTTGCCATAAGCTGTGATCCAGGCAGATGGTTTCCCCCGGTGAGATCTTAGGTGTCCTAGTTAAAAAGTGGCTTCACAGATGGATATATATATTCCCTCAGGTTCTTACTGCTAGATTAATAAGCAGGTATTTTCAACTGCTTTAGGGCTACATTCTAGGTTTCCAGGGGTAAATCATTACAAGCATACCATAACGTTTGTGCATTTGTAAAAAGAAGGATAGCATCAGTTGCCTAATTCATTTTTGGAGGAGAGATTGTTATGCAAAAGCCGAGTTACCGACAGGGTCAGCCGATGGATTCACGCACCACATCAGCGCACAGCTGAACGCTTTCTTATACACAAGCACAGCAATTCCACGCCAAAAGCACACAGAAGTTTTTGATGCTCTGCTGCCGAGATGGCCATCAGATAAGACAGTGTTAGAAGGAACACAGAGAGGGACCCTCTGCAAAAATTCTCTTCTCTTGTACCATATTCCAGAGCTCCAAATTTTTTTTTTTTTTTTTAAAGTAACAATCTCATGGAAAATGTTGCCCTGACAGCTTCACTACATTAGAGAAATTAGAGAACTTTGCCAAGTGCCAGACAGTGGTTCAACATACAGTTTTGTTTCTGAGAAAGCCAAAACCCAAAGACTTAAGCTCTACACAGAAAATCCTCAAAAACCTAAGATGAATATAAACCATTATTAACCATAAACTATTATAAGCATATGAACTACGGTTAAGCATTTGTCAGTACCTGTCATTTCTCATCACAAATCCACTTTCAGTTATTTAAAATCAGTTGGCAAAGTCTACATACAGGAAGGTGCCTGTTTACGTGTATCATCTTCAGCCCAAGGACAAAATACCATTTCCTCCAAATCTCCAAAATCCTTGCAACCATTTATCAATTTGAAAAGCTACTGCGACCATTCGGTCCTCGTGCGTACGGTGGACTGAATCCTTGGGGAGCGGCTCAGCTTGGCTCCACCACCCTGGTGGGACAGCGATGAATTGCAGCCCACGGTCCCACACCGAACCGATGAACACCGATCCGGAGAGCGTAGTTTACAATTTTGGAAAAAAGTATCTAGTTTTAAGAGTTTTACACCACCCTGCATTAATTCTTCAAGAAGTTCAGGAATGGGGTTTCCCTACAGTCAGCTTTCTTCACACCTCTGAGAAACGCTAATTCCCTGCGACTGTTTAGGACTTGGTGGCAATAACCATGGCTCCTTTCGCGTGACACGCCACGACAAAACATCCTTGTTTGTGCATAGTGCGTGATCCGTGCCAGCCTTCTTGCAGATTACAGTTAGTTAACTCCCTCGGAGCCAGAGGAAACACACGACCTCCGGGACTCAAACAAAACAACTCAAAAAAGCCAACCACACCAACCGAATAGCCCGTCTGCTGCCCAAGAGATATGGCACACGCAGTCACCGTTAAATGCCCCATTAATGACACCGCGGTCATTAAAGCACAATTTTCCTATGAAAAAAAAATCACACACACGGAAATGCTAGTCCAAATTATCCAGGCGCGTGAATCCAGCAGCTCAGTGGGGAATAAAAGTGCACTCTATTCACATTAGATTAAGCCAAGCATCCACACCAGGTTTTAGACTTTTTTTTTTAATATCTCATCTCTTATTGTGCAGTGTCAGCTGTCCCGAGTGGCCCCGTCCAGACAATCCTCAAGGTAAAGTTCACTCAATACTTCTTCCTCACGGTATCCCCAGATACGCAGCTGCAGAGGGGGCTGCGGGATGGAGAGTATTTCGGGGCACAGTACCAAAGCCTACGAGGGCAACTCAGAGGGAAAGCTGATGTCCAAACTTGGGAGTTTTCATCCATTATTTCAACTTTGTGAATGGTCTTTTTATTTTTTAATTTAATGTGCTCAAATACCAAAAAAACCCACATTCATGATAAGCTGTAATCCGACCAAATAAATTTCTCTGATGAAAAACCTTTATGCATAATTTTTAGGATTGCTTCACCAATAAATTTCTTCCCTCCTCCTGTGCCCTAACTCGATTATCTGTCACACAGACAGGCAGAGCAGTTGAGCTGCCCTGATACTGCATTCCAGGTTTGCAACATTAAGTTTTCAGCACATTTTAATATTGCCGTGATGAGGGCAGCGGAGTTCCCCTCCTCTCTGCCGACGGGGTAGAAATCAGGCTAGCCTTACCCCAGCACCCAACTTTGAAAGTCAGAGATGTTCGGGCGTTAGGGGTAGCAAGTAGGTGGGGATTACTTCACTACAGACATTGGGCAATACCTACTCTTTCAACCAAGATAAAAAAAATACCATTTAGTATAACGATTATGCAGGGCAAGAGCTCTGCATATTCTAGATAAGGACTACAGCATGAGACAGCAGAGTATTTGAAACAGGGAGACACTCTGGCATCCCACTAGTGCTGCACGTGTGGGCTGCCTTACAGGATGGAAAGGTATGCGGCCGGTGAGCCGAGAAGGAAAACAGTATAAAAGGCACAATTACAACTAACCAAAACTTGTGTTCACCGCTCCTTTGAGAACGAACAGCTCCAAAAACTCTTTGTAAAAAGAAGAGACCAGTCCTCTGCACCTAGGGAAGGCAAGGAGGCGGTCGATGAGGGCTTAGGGTGGCAGGGAGCCGACGGGGACTCTGCGGCCGTGGGGCGGCAGTTGGGATGGCGTTTTAGGAGGAGGACTGCTGAGTCACGGGAGACAGCCCCAAGTGTCAAACACCTCCTCCCTCGCCAGCCCCCCAGCCTTCCGAATCGCTCTTATCTGCTCCTCGCACGACGGCACTGAAATCCCAGGATTTTTCTACAGTTGCGCATACCATATTCCACCAACACATACTAGTACGCCTGAAGTACCTTGTGCAGTAACAAAAAAGCCCCACATGGTCCAATTTCTCTCATTCCTCGGACCACAAAGGCTAAATGACAACCTGAAACACCGGTCATCTCCCAGCTAGGAGGACATGTTTAAATGCATACTAAAAAGCCTAAACTGCTACTGAGTTTTTCACACAGCCACCTCTCGACTCCAAGCTCAGCACAGACGACGATCACTTCACTTTTCCTCCTATGTGCACACAGATTTTTTCCCCTCCGAAGCCAAGACCCAAACAATGCCTAGGCTTTTTCCTCCTCCAATAAAGTGTAGCAATTAATGCCTATTAGTGGAAGCCTGCATCCTATCTCAGTGTTCTTCTAAATCCAGCTTCCAGGCATGACATCTCATTATGTCACTGTCTACAAGCCTTAGACAGTATTTTTGCAAACAGAAGTTGAGTAAGTTTGTGTCCCTAGGAAAAAAAACCCAAAACAACATCATGTTTTTGATCCATCTCCCCAAACTGAAGTTCAGCCCTACACCGCGAAGCACTGGAGGACAATGCAACACACCCTACAACTGACTCCAACGCCATTGTTTTATATGCGGCAGAAGTGTTTTTCAACAGGGGAAAGTATATTTATCAGAAATCAGCAAACTTGACAAATGTTTGCTGACAGTGTTGACGCTCCCCTTCCCCCACAACAGCAGCAAGCTCCCAGGGAAGTTTTGCTGCAGACCAACGTCCTACAGAGAGTCGGGGGGCTCCTTTCCACCGGAGCCCTGCATGGAGCGAAGCTCTCTCCACCGCGGGCTGCACAGTCCTGAGCAGGAATTGTCAATCCATCAGCCTCATATGAACTTTGCATCATGTTATTGCTTATTTCTTTAGCAATATCAAACACTGAGAAGAAATGAGTTTTCCTCTGTATACGCCACCCCCTTTGCACAATCTTCGCCTCAGATGTTTGTCCACTGAGAGCAGCTGTGAAGCTCAAAACATGGAAAAAAACCCCAACCTATCAATCTCATTTATACTACAAGCCCCAAATAAAACTCGTCTCTGTTCAGTGTTTTCCCCATGGTGAAGATAAACAATGTGTGATCATCTTTAAAATGATAAATACTACAAGGAAAGTAACAGCTACCTAAAAGGAGTCCCCTGGGGATGGCTGCGGAATTGATCCTATATTACACGGTTGCTTAAGCAACGCTCTTTACATCCAAGGGCTGCAATAAGCTCTAGGCAGGTTTAGTTCAATAGAGTTTGACTTCACCACGCTGACAGTTCCCATTTCAGAAAATTGAGGAAACGCACGCTGTGCTCGGCGTGCTCAAGATGGCAGAGCCAGAAAGTAAGCAGGAGTGCACACAGCCAGCCCCGATTGCTCGGGGGGGGGGGGGGGGGAGCAGGCAAGCAATAACCCCACAGATTCAGACATCTAAAATGGAGTATTTGGCTTAACAAGATCAATCCAAACTTTGCTGCTGCCTGGTGGTTCTTATCCTGAAGGATGTGCATTGCTGTAAATCCTCCAGGCACACATTGTTTCCAAGACATTCCTTCCTCCTGCCTTATGGTTACCGACTCCCTGAGCCAGAGATCTGCAACATGTTTAATACAGTTATTTTTGTCCCAAGCACATTCATCCATTTTAATATCCCCCAACTGATTCCCCCATATGTTATAATCAAAGTCAGACTCTGCAAGCGCCGGGCAACTGCAGGGCAGGCGATGAGATGTTTATGTCCTTGCTTACTACAAGCATGCAACAGGCCCCAGAAGAAGAGTTACCCGCGTACCTCCAGGATGTGGCCTCACGGCGGTGGGAAGAGACCATCTTCTATTTTTCCTTTCGCTTGAACATTTTATGTCTAAGGAATATCGATTTCTGTATTTGTCAGGAAACACGCACACCCCAGCACACACGGTGTTAAAGCAAGTAACGCGAGATGCAGTGCACACTTCTCTAACGCAGCACCTGAAACCTTGTGTGCAGTCCTATGCTGGCACCGGGCGTCAGAGCGTCAGAGCTGCACAGTGTGCGGCAGCTTCTGCTCTTCAAAGCCGTGGACATTAGCTAGCTTTCCTCAATTGCTCGCCGACTTCACAGCAAAACAGGGAGGAAGAAGATGCAGCATGCAGCCAGGGCTCCGAAACACTGCGTTTTAGCAAATGCAACCGTGCAACGAAGATGCATCGCAGCAGTCAAAGGGCCCCGGTGATTTAAGTGACTAAGGCTCAGAGATTGCCTCAGGTCAATTGATGAATGTCAGGTATTTCAACCAAAAATAAAAAAGCTTTTAAGCTGAGCGATGCAACTATTAACTGCCAAGGACCAGGATGATGCACTTCGTAAGTACTCATAGCTGTAAAAATCAAGGTCTCATGGCTCATCACACTCATTTGTTAAGAGAATCTGAACAACAAATTGCCCATTTCCATTTACCCTACTAATAACAGAGAAAGCAAACCTACCTACACCCTTTCAGCACATCTCAAAATTATTTATTGCAGTAGTATTTTCAGGCATCTCCCTGCGTCTCTCGGGGAATCAATAAAGAGCTCTCATTTCTTTCTCCGAGATAAATGGTCTTCAAGCCCAGACGGAACAGGCCTACCTTCAGGATTCAGCCCTGCCGTTTCACTGCACAACGCTTTAGAACAACTCCACACCCCAACACACAGAAATGCTTCAAATTAACAGTAACACTTCCCATAACTTAGTATTGACAACATAAAACCTCGTATGTTACACAGGGCAGCTTCTCCCCCAAAGAGTTTAAAGAGGAGGAACACGATACTCTTAGTGGGTGGTGAAACTGTCGAGAAACTTTTCAATATTCTAGTGGGGTGCAAATAAATACCAGTGCATAATTTTATCAAGCCTTAGCTATCTGCTAAGAAATGAGAGAAAAGACAAGGTAATGTTTGGCTTTCTAACACAGGGCATGTCTTAAGCGAGCAGTCCTGAAGCTAATTATACCTCGGAGGGCAGTGAGAACAGATCGAGGGCTAAAATCTCCAAAAGAAACCTCTACGTTTCTGCGTCATCAGGACTTCCAGATGCTAGCAGAACCCGTGTGCATACACCAACAGTCACGGAATAAATTAAAAAGAGGTTTGACAATGCATCAGATTTTTTTTTTTTTTTAAGAATGAAACAGATGCAGTGAAAATGGGAATCATCCCTGTTTTCAATGCTGGCCAGCTGGAAGTGTTTATTTCACCTTGACCGTGTTCTGGGTTTGCGCTTCTTTCATGCAGCACCGAGTCCGATATAACGCACAACTTGAACTGCTAATTGGAAGGTCTGACTCCTATGGAAAAACAGTCAGATATCTATTATCTTCTCTGAATGCTACATGTAATTGTGTAGTGTTACTCACCTGAATGCATAATTCAGTTGGAAGAAGTGGTTTGTTATAGAACAAACGGGAAAAGTAAAACAGCAACAGAGATACGATGGCCCAAGGCACCCAGCTTCTGGAGTCGACAGGGATTAGACCATCAATGGAGGAAAAAGTGGGCAGGCTGGGAAGATGCACACGGCTGTAAACTATGGCAGCTATTTCTTGCATGGGAAGTCTGCCAGCCATACTTGAGGAAAGGTGAAGTTGAAAAAAACCCACTTGTCTTATTTAAAAAAAAAAGAATCTTTAAAAGTTAGCTGATTTCTGGAACAATAAATCACATCCTGTTTTGAAGAAACTGCCTCTATACCATGACAGATTTCTACTAAACTTAAGACAACCATTCCTGGGTTCAATCCCCACTGACGCTGTTGAAGCAGTAGTGAGAGATCCCTGGCGATGCAATACCTAGGAACGGATGAATTACTGAATTCTACCCCAAGAAAGGCCTCTCTCCCGGAGGGAGGACTCAGCAGGGCCCTAAGCAAGGACAGCAGCACAACTGCCCTGGTAACTGCAGCAGGCAGGCGCTCCTCCACTTTTGAGAAAAAAAAAAGGAGAAGCTGGAGCAGCACCAACACCTTTGCTACAACAATGGGGGAATGAGTCACCCCTGGTTTTCTTTACCTTTTTATTTATATGCCACAGCTAATACACTGCTTCAGCAATCGCACACTTCTAACCTCGCTTTTTCAGAGCTCAACGTCCCTTGTGCATCTGAGGGCTTTTCATTTGGCAAAGGTTGGCCATTTCCTAACACGCAGCAACCAGGAAATTAGGAAGCAGCAAGCACAACATGCATGGGACCAACACAGTGCTGGATACACGGAGACGCAAAATCTGCAACCATTTGGATGAGCCAAGCCTCTCAAAATCTCTTCTACCTGTTGATAACAACTACAGAACATATTATAAAGAGAAAAGGGTCCTGCCATGCAAATCAGCATTCCCCATTTCAGTAGTGTGGGCACAGTCCGGGGGGGTACCAAGGTTGCTGCATTTCCCGCAGCAGACGGAAATGTTTTTCATATTATTAGGACTAACAGTACAACCCGGATACCTCTAGGTGTGAATACAGTTCTAGAGAACAAACAGAATCCGACGTCGGGTATTTAGTCTGAAAGACATCTCTGACACCTTAGATGGTTATTTTGGAAGGAGACAGCCTATGTTTTGTGGCTCAGAACTACAAAATCGGGCAACGGGCACCACAGCTCTTTGCGTGTGCAGGTCTGTAAGATTCAAAGCACTGCCACCACACGATGTGAGCAGGAGCTATGGAACAACACTCTTCTCTAAATGGTAGTTAGCATTGTGGGGATTATTTTTTATTTGTTTAGATAGCAGGATAATCCCCGCGGGGTGCCACTTTGGGGCACCACACAAAAAACTGTAACACACCTTCTAGTCTTCTGATAGTTTTAACTGAGTAATATTTTTTCTTTGAACTCTAGGAAGAGCAGCTCATTTACAAAATTATCTGAATGAACTGAAAGTTGCTTTTGAGGTCACAGATCCCCCTGCTTGCTTAGCATTTGCTTACATAGGAGAAAAAAAAACAACCCAGTTTTCAACGTTTCCTCTTCCCACCACATTCAGGACACGGAACAGAAGGCAGGGAGTCTCACGGCAGATACCAGAGCCTAGGGAGAAAAAACTAAGGCAACTGCACTACCAGGCAAGCTAGCTGCAGTGAAGCAAGCTGGCTTTCAGATTTCTGGGTCTCATCATCTCTAACAAAGGTAACAGACAACTTTCAGGGCACTAGCTTTGCAGAACAAGCCACCTTCAGGTGCAACAATCAATAGCACACATCAAGGCACTGTGAGCAGCAAGCGCTTTACCCAAATGGGAACCAACTACCAAAAAACGCCAACAACTCAAAACCAAGCCCCACACGCCAACAGGTCTGCACCAGGCATACGGCATGTGAATTTGTTTCAGACACAAAGCTGTGCTCCAAGATGATGGTTCAGGAGAAAACAGAAGCCTTCCAAATACTCCGAAAACTCTGGAGGCACCTCCAATCATATGAAATACTAGAACTACTACAGGACTGCTCAAACTCACCATTCAGTAGCAGCAAAATAATCCAATCACCTTCAACTTACTGGTTAAACTAGCGTCGGCTACAGACATTATCAAGTGCTAGAAGAGAAACAACAGAATTAGTATTTTCCAGTACAATGTCCTTGGACTATAACTCCTGTAATCACCATGTTCACAAACACTCTGAACTGGTGATAGAAGGGCACAGAGCTCTCAAACAGGAATTCAACCAAAACACGTAGATGATACAGCAATAACACCCCTGTCCAACGTGAATACAGTAAACAGAGAACAATTAAGTCAGAATGATGGGCTGTGGAATAAGCCATGTAAAAGGTGCGTTCAAGACCCATACATTACAGAAAATGCCACTGCAGGACAGACATAAATCCTTTGCAGATCTAGAGTTGTGAGTCCACAGGGTACATGGATGCAGAGCTCATTTTACTGGACATAGATCAAAAGGATGGAAAGGACTTAAAGATGATCCTGAAGTGGAGGTATTTAGCAGAAAAATGGAGGCTATTTCTTTTATAAACTGCTCTTGCAACATGAGAAAACACATAGTCTGCTGGTAATCCTGCTACAAGATAAAGTGACTGAATGATACATTTCTCAACTAAGAAAAATCTTTCTGATTATCTTACCTAATTGGCGATCAGATTTGTTGGACATTAGGTAGACGGACTGGAGCAAGAAGGCTTGCACGAGCTGCAGAAAACACCACGTCAGGTGGGACAGGAATTTTGACCCCTTCCTCGCAACAGCAGGAGTCCTCACGGCTGAGACCACAAAGGCCAAAAGGTGTTAAAACATTCAGATTTCTAGATCACCTGCTTTTGTGGATCTGACTCCTCAGCCCCATCAGATTCAGTTCAAGTTAAATAGCTGAGGATTGCTCTCTCCCTCCCAATATATTCTCCCATCTTGAGAGACATGACTCCAAAGCTACAAACAAACCCGGACGAGAGCAGGTTAAAGCCTGTTCTCCATTGCTGAGTTACAAGGCCAGAGCCCATTTCAGCTATAAACAGAGATACGATGTTAATGAGCAGCACAGAAACATCCATGAAATGCTTCACAACCTTTGTGCCTTATACATCATTTTAATATCCCTAGAACAACGTTATTTTAAATCCTACAGTTGGAAGGAAAAAGGCAATTATTAGTGCCAGACAGTCCAGGCCCTTCGGATTTCTCTATGGCTGCAAGGGTGTCAAAATACCAAGTCACCTTGCACTTGTGTGCCACGAGCATAAGGAAAGCAGCAACAGCAATGGTGCTGATCAGTCAACACAACCCGAGACAAGCATGGGTGCTGTGCCAACCAGGCGTGGAATAAAAACAATACGAATTAAATAAAAAACAGAAAAGAAAGCAATTGCTACCGACCCTACCTTCACTTCCTGCTGCCCGGCTATACCGATACATACACATGACAAGATTTTCTTTCTGACCTGCCAAAGTGCGAAAGAAATCTTCAACGCATCCCCATTCCCATTTGGGAAAAAAGAAAAAAAAAATTCTTTTACAGAATTCATCCAGTAACCAGAAGTTCCCCATTACAAGAAATCAAACTAAGATACTATTCAAACCAGCAAAGTACCCAGCTGAAACAGGCTGGTAAGGACACAATTTGCCTGTCTGATTCTTGTAAATACCTTCTTGTTTGATTTTCTTGTTCTTGTGTTATTAATAAATTATACAACAATACTGAACAGTATGTTAAAAGAAGTAAACTTTAATTTAAAAAGTTCAGCTAGAAACCCACAATTACACTTCAAACTACCAAAAACCTGCAAGCAGAAAGCAGTGCTCCTCAGCTACATGTGCAGTTCAAATGACCTCAAACAAGGGAGAAGGCAGTCCGTTAAAAGATGAAACGTGTTTTCCTCTTCTAGTGCTGAAACATAATTTTTTACTCCCAAGCTGGGCGTTGATTTACATGCAAGGCTTGTACCAGGTAAGTCCTGGTAAGCCAGACGGCCCCACAAGCACACAGCATCATGTTTAACCAGCGTTCCTGCTCCAGGTACTGCAGCGTGATACGCGACGTGGCATGCGGGGACGTCCTGGCACGGTGCTCTCCTCTGCCCCGTGCCCACCTGCAGCATGGGCAAAATTGCAGAAGACGCAGCCAGACTAGCTATAAACAACAGGAGAACACATTACACTGTGCAATCACTGGCCAATTGCACCCAAAAATAGTTTAAATTGTCGAAGAGCTGCTAAAAAATACTTCTTGTTCACAGCACTCAACTGTGGCATGTTATTTTTCTGAAGTGCAGCACGTATTTCAGCCTGGAGAACTACTTCTGATTTCCAGAGCAGGACAAGGGTAGAAGGATGAGAAGGACCGGACTATCAAAGCACATTTATAATGGAGATCTTACATCACCCAATGTTCAAAGTATGCCACCAGGAAGATGTCAAGCACCAGAGCGCAAAGCTGATGTTTTGTCCTGACCACACCAGGGCAACGAGCTTCCCACTGGCAAACCATTACCAGAGGTAGCAGGGACTACGAACAGACTTCACATTTTGTCCTTAATGAGAAACAAAAGCAAAAATGTCAAGCTTCTGCTGAGATATTTTCTGGGTGGTTTAGCAACCATCCTTCAACAGTACCTTTTATTAGTTTGTTAGAACTAACACATACTAAAAATAACCAACAAGAACACCACCGTCGTCAACAACTGCATGCATGAGGCCCCACCAACCACCAGTTCAGTGAGTGACAGATCCTTACGCTCTGCTCCGACTTCGAAGGTGTAAGAAGCATTTAATTAAAACTCTTCCCTCCAAGAAGGTCTAAGTCCTATTATTCCTTGCACAATCAAGAATAGGGAGAACCCAAAGCAAGCCAGAAAGGACCTACCGCCCGCTGATTGCCCAATCAGTGGGCTCTGACTTAAGGCTATCGGAGAGAGGAAGGCTGTGAGCAACACCTTATCACGTTAACACCTTGGTGTGTTTGACTCCTGCATTTCCAGAGGTTACACCAACCAGGCTTGACTGGAAAACTAAAAAAGAAAAAACTTTTCAGGTCGTCTTTTCCAAGACTGCAAACCCACTATCGAGAAAAAGCCAGCTGTGCCGAAGTTAGACGAGCAAAGAAATAACAAAACCCTTCTTGCAAATCAAAGCTGAAGATGCGCAGAGGGCTTCACAGGGGCCAGGTGGTACCAGCGTTGCTGTTGCGCAAAAGGCCAAAGATGCACCAGCATCATTTCGTTGGGAAAAATGAGAGTAACCTCGACACAGATAACACTGGTTACTCTTACAAAAACCCCCTAGATTCTTGCAACTAAGCCACACAACCATATCACGGGGAAAGCATCGCAAACGATTCATAAACGCCTTCTTGAAACCACAGCTTAGAAGCAGGAAGACAAAAATTACATTTTTGCTGGCAATTTTAAGTAGTAAAAATGTAACTTCTTGAACTTTGCTTTAGCAGGCCTGAGCCCTATAGACTCATAAAATACCACTGCACTGCCGAAAACCAAGGGCAACAAGACATTATTAACAGTAACAAAGTTCTTGAGCTACAGAGCATTCAGTGTTCTCTTAAAATGATTAAAATTAACAAATCCTCCTTAATTGTATTAGCGTTGGCTACCTGAGGGAACACAGCTCGCTCGCTAAAAGAGGGAGAGGAGACCAGCCATCTGACAGCAGGCTCACCTGGCCGCTCCACTCCTCTCTCCTCTGCCCTTCTTTTACTGCCGTAGCAGGCACCCAGCTCACGCCGAACTGAGCTTTGCCTTTCCCCTTTGTGATACAGAAGTTTTGAGATCTTCAGGTGAACTATTACAGATGGGATTGTAACCTAAACGCAGAGTAGCTCCAGCTCACTGAATTCAGTGACAACATCTCCCACAGGCTTCAACGAGGCCAGGATTTCACCCCGAGCCGGTCCCTCGGCAGGCTGCTAATGAGCGTGAAAACCCACAGCGAAGCCACCCCGTTCTCCTTTCCCACCTGGGCTGCTTCAAAACACCGTCATCTGGAGGAGAGGTACAGTGGGCTGGGTCTGCTGCCAGGAGCTATGTACCGGACACCTTGCCTGCTACCCAAGGGACCTCCAAAGTACGCTCCAGATGTCGGCTGGGGGACAAGGAATAAACCGCTGGTGGTGGAGTCCCCAGAGCTGAAAAGGAGCAGCCACTTTTTTTACGTCAAAGTTTGGCTGCAGAGATCTTGAGATACTGCAACTCCGTACCTCCACCTTTCAGCTGAAACCCAACTCTGAACACCTTCTGCAACTTTGGTGCTGAACAGCCAAAGAGCACAGTTTAACAAAAGCGCATAACTTTAAAAAAAAAAAAAAAAGAGCCTAATTTGCAAAAGAAATGCTGCCAGCTCTATTTTTAGTCGAACCAGTGTTTCCCCCTCCCCAGGTCCAGAGCACTCCCTTGGGCTATTCTGAGATAAACCCAAGTCCTTAATTAGAGCTTTCAGAGTCCAATGACACACGGAAGGTAAAAGCTTGAACTAAAACAAACGAAAAAGTATTCTAAGCAATTTGTAGTCGGGCAGCAGGCTACGTCGTGACTCTTTTACCAAGCAAGTGCAAGGTTACCGAGATATCAAATGGGAAACACGCATCTCAGTCTCCAGGGTTTCCTCTGGAGCAAGCTGAATGTTATAGATTTCTAGAGCCAAATTAGATTTTGTGTTTGAGCCAAAACAACGTCCTTTAGAATACAGAAACACACAAGAATAAAAAAAATTTGGGTCTTATTAGGGATGGAGAAGGAATTGCCCTAGGAAACGGTCTCGAAAAAACAAGTCGTGTCCCCTTCAGTACACGAGTACGGCACAAAGGAGCCTCCAACACCGGTGAGAAAATCCCCCTGTCCCTCCTCACACTCACACGGTGCGACTCATTTCTGTGAACTACCAACACGTGGTGGATGTGACACAAGAATGCCTACCCAAACACACTTTTATATGATTTTTTTTTTTTCCCCCCACTGAGCTTCCTCCACAACTGTATTGAGATGAAAGCCGCCGCTTCTCCCTGCAGCCCACCCGGTGCATCTGGAGGCCCCAGCAGAACTGAATCTGCACAAACACACAACTGCTCCAAACACGTCAGTTTTCCAGCTTGGAGCAAAGCGCTGTCAGCTCATTTAACAGTTAAAAAGATGGAAAACTCGGTGCCAATCTCTGGGATTTGAAAAACCCAGTCCTGAACCTAAAATCAGATAGCGTGGAAGCAAAAAAAGGGATGCAATTCCCTTTTTGGATGCCAGATTTCGTATTTTTCTATTACAAGTAGCCATCTCGGCACCTGTCTTGTTACCTCTCACTGGCCCAAATTTCTTTCATTTCAACTTGGAGTCAAGCTACTGAGAACAGGCAATAATAAACGTAGAAGTGACAACAATTCTTAATCAGTGCGATGATTTTTTTTAAATTCAAGACACATGAAACAGTCAATACAGAAAGTCACAGAATTCATCATCATCCTACAACAAACGTTCTCCCACGGGAATGTTGACATTCAGTAAGTGCATCCCATTGTAGGACAGCAGCATGGGAAACATCTAAGGGGCCAGGAAAGCAGAAGAAAGACAAAGATGACACAAATCTGTTTCCAAGAAGGGGAAGGGGACTCATATTTGCCCACAAAGCTAACTGTGACAACATCCTCACTGCTTGCCTCTGTCTCTACTGTGAACAAGTTTAAGTGATGCTTACAAGACTTGGAACAGACAGAGATATTAATTCAAAACAAGGTCGTACGAGCTTTTTGGGAAGTGGAAAAGTCAGTGTACAGCAATTTGCTTTAAGACCGTAGGACTTCTTTTCAGCCACACAAAATCATCTGATTCTCTCGGCTCCTGTATCAGTATCACTGCGTCCTTTGTTTCCAGACGCTGAACAGTCCCCCCTTGAAGAGCTGCTCAACAGGAAAGCACCACAACTAGCTTTGACTACGCAATTCCCACCAACAAAACTGGTGGGCTCGCTCACAATTTGCACAATGTCTATTTTTTAAAGACGAGAACATGATATTCTCTTTCATTATGGCCTTAAAAGTTTGTCTTTATTCTTACTGTCACTCCATATTGTAAAGTAAGTCACTTCAGCACCGATGCAGTCTATAAAAAATGTTTTTGTGCTTCATCACGTATTAGCACACCAGGTACAACTGCAGGAAGTTTCGCTGTGAACATGTAACACCCAAACCAAAGCTCTCATGAAGCAGCAGCAAGACTTTACTAACCCGCTAAACTCCGCACAGCTTTTGACAGCCAGTATTTGTTTGCAAATCCCTGTTCCCATTAAAACAGGACCAACTCCCACAGCATATGCCATAAAAACAACTCTCTCAATTATTCACACTGATAGTCAACATCTCCCCGCGATGCTGGATAACTCAATAACCGTTCTGTTAAATGAACATGATGTTTGGTAGGGGAGTCTGTGCAACTTAGCTCAAATCATGTCCAAAAGACTGGCGCTTCGGGCTATGGAAAGACCTCTGACCAAAAATTTAATCTATTAATAAAAACCACTACTTCCTCCAGCCACAAAAATCCACAGTTTTAATGGAAACCTTGCGCTCTCCTTTCTGAAGGGAACTGAGCGAGACTCCTCAGAGCTACAGCTTAATGCCTTTACCTGGAGCAGAGAGAAGAAAAGACAATAAAAAGCAAGCAAACCCCATCCAGTTACAGCACGTAACAATTCTGTCGGCTATATTTGTCCCATACAGGAACTGCACCAAGCTGCAGGTGCCTTAACCGTATTTGCAAATCAGTTTTCCTCCGAGTGGAACATCTTCCAAGCCTCCGACGTTAAACTTTAACTAACCAAGTCGAACACAGCAATCACAACCCTGTTCTTACGGCTCAAACTTCCATTTGCTCAATTCAATATTTAACAAAGAAAAGCAGGGTACGAAGCACAGCTTTAAAGCAACAAGAGCAGCTGTTTCACCCGCCTTCGGTGTCAAACCGCAGGCTCGCCAGCTAAGATTGAAAGGTAGGGCTCGACTCACGGCAAACAAATTCAAAGTTTCTTCAGTAAATTTAGAGCCTGTGAATTGTTTAATAATGCAGTAATTCCTCTCCTCCCCCGAGACTACCCAAGAGACATTTGCCAGCAACCTTGCCAGACAACCTGAGAGCCGCACGGCTCTGTTCTGAGTTAATAAACTGCTCACCCTTGTGGTTCACAAGGGTATCATGTGAAGAATATATTTATTTAAAAGTTGCATAGATAATATGTAACTACCAGTGTCATTACAGTTTAGCCAGTCTTTTGGACACCATGCAAATCCTGTGCAGGTTCAACTAAAATATCATGCAAAAAACCCTCACCGTTTCCCCAGCGGTACCTATTTTTAATTTTTCTGTCGGTGACAGCACCGACTCTTCAGAGGGTTTCCCATCCTACCACGCAAGCCTGACTTGGTTAAAGCCACTGTCGCCTTTGACTTGCCTCCCGGCTCCTGTCCACGACAGTAACGCGCTTATCCACGCGGGGTTTTGCGTTTGACGCCAACCAACACAGTTTACCTAACCGCCGAGTCTCCCTCGCAGCTGGAAAATAAAGCAGACAGGGCTGGGAAAGGCAAGGATGCAAACCCCAAAGCCGGGGCGAGGGACGGCGGCGGCTGCAGGGGCCGGGCTCCCGCAAAGACACCGGGAGAGTGGCGGCAGAGACGGGGCTTTGGCAGCGGGGGGGGGGGCTGGAGCGGAGCCGGCCGTTCGTTTCCAAGGGGTGTGTGGGGGGGGATCCGAGTTTCCTTTCCCCAAACGTTTGCTACCGGCGTTGCTAGAAAACGCCACAGCGGCGGCGGGAGGAGGCACAGGCCGCTCGGCCGGTGAACACCGGCGGCTGCAGCCGCCCTCCCCCGGTGAAGTCGTCCTCCCGGCGGCCCTTCGCCCCGGGGAGGCCGGGCCCGGCGGTGACACACGTCAAAGCCTGGAGCCGTCCGGGGCTCGCTGGCAAACACCGCCCGGAGCGGGCGGGGGGGGGGGGGCCGCGCCGCCGGCCCAGCAAGGCCGCTCGCCCCCGCGCCCACCATGCCAGCGCCCGCGGCCCCCCCCCGCCGCTCGGCCCACACGCGGCGGAGGGCCGGGGCCGCGGGGGGAGAGGGGGAGCCGCGGCGGCGGCGGCACCTCCACCGCGCCGCGGGGCCTGCGGGCCCGCTGCCACCCCCGCCGCGCCGGGCCTCACCGGGCCCGGCCTCGCCGCGCCGGGCCGGGCCGGGCCTACCCGCGCCCCCGCCGAGGCCCGGCCCCGCGGCAGGCCGGGCGGGGAGGGGAGGGGAGGCGCGTCCCGCCCGGCCCCGCGGGCGGCCCCGCGGCGCGGCCCCCCCCTCACCTGCACATGATCCGCCATTTTGCTCCATTCATGCTCCGCTCCCTCCGCCTCCGCCGGGCCCGGCACGCGCCCGCCCCCCCCCCCCCCGCCCGCGCGCACGCGCGACGGCCCCCGCCGCCCGCCGCGCCTGCGCCGCCCGCCCGGCTCCGCCCCCGCCGGCGGCGCGCGCCGCGCCGCGCCCCGCCCCGCCCCGCTGCGCGCCCGCTGCGGCGCAGGTGGCGTCACGACGGCGGCGACGCGGCGGAGGGAGGGGCGGGCTTTGTTGACATGGCGCTTAAAGGAGCCGCGCGTCCGGCGGCCCCCCCCCCCCCCCCCCCCTCCGCTTCCAGGGTCTCCAGTGTCTCGAACCAGTGCCCCCAGTGCCCCCAGCACCAGTGCCCCCAGCACCAGTGCTCCCAGTGCCCCCAGCGCCCCCAGCACCAGTGCTCCCAGTGCCCCCAGTGCCCCTAGCGCCCCCAGTGCCCCCAGCGCCCCCAGCACCAGTGCTCCCAGTGCTCCCAGTGCTCCCAGTGCCCCCAGCGCCCCCAGCACCAGTGCTCCCAGTGCCCCTAGTGCCCCTAGCGCCCCCAGTGCCCCCAGTGCCCCCAGCACCAGTGCCCCCAGCGCCCCCAGCACCAGTGCTCCCAGTGCTCCCAGTGCCCCCAGTGCCCCCAGCACCAGTGCTCCCAGTGCCCCCAGTGCCCCTAGCACCCCCAGTGCCCCCAGCGCCCCCAGCACCAGTGCCCCCAGTGCCCCCAGCGCCCCCAGCACCAGTGTTCCCAGTGCTCCCAGTGCCCCCAGCGCCCCCAGCACCAGTGCTCCCAGTGCCCGCAAGAGTGTTCCCAGTGTCCTGCAGCTGTGGCCCCAGCTGCCAGCGCCCCCAGTTACGCCAGCCAGGGACAAGCCTGGTGCCCCAGCAGCCCCAGCACCAGTGCTCCCAGTGCCCCCAGCACCAGTGCTCCCATTCCCCCAGTGCCCCCAGCACCAGTGCTCCCAGTGCTCCCTTGCCCCCAGCACCAGTGCTCCCATTCCCCCAGTGCCCCCAGCACCAGTGCTCCTAGTGTCCCCAGTGCCCTGCAACCACATCCCTGCAGCCAGTACCTTGCACCAGTGGCCTCCAATTACCCCAGCCCAGCACCAGTCGCCCCCAGCAGCCCCCGCACCAGTGCTCCCAGTTACCCCAGCCGGGGGCACACCTCGTGCCTCCACCAGCCCTGGCCCAGTGCCGAGGCGGCAGCTGGGGCCGTGTGGTGCTGGCTCAGCGCCGGCGCTGACAGCCCAGCTCCCAGCCGGGCACCCAGCCCCGGCACCCTTGGGTGCCCCTTCGCAGCGGGTGAGCCCCCCGGGACTGCGGGGGGGGGGCCTCTCCTGGCCTGGGGATGAAGCTTGAGGTGCCCGTGGGTGTCCAGCGCTGCCGGGTCCCCATGCACCGAGGGCTGCGGAGCTCTGCGGGCACCCACGGCTGCATCCCCCCCCATGCAGCAAGGGCTGCGGTGCTCCGGGTCCCCCCATGGCTGCACCCTGCGCTGCTCCACCAGCCCAGCTCCCCATCCAGCCCCTGCCATCCCCGTCTCCGTCCCCGTCCCTGTCCCCATCCTGCAGATCTGGGCACCAAACAACGCCCCGGTGCTGCCTGCAGCCTCAAACCTCTTCCTCCCTCCTCTGCATCATGTTGTCACCTTCCCCAGCTCGCCCCCTCACCCCCTTCCCAGCCACATCGTGGCCAGTTTCGGGGCCAGGGGCTGCGCCGCCCTTACTGGGAGCACTGGTTTGGGCGGGGGTGGCGGGCGATGCCTGGGAGCAGGCAGATCAGCAGAGCTGGGGGGGTCGTTACCCCGACGGGGAAGCCCTCGGAGCTGCCTCTAGACCCATTTCACAGACGAGGAAACGGAGGCACGGCTGCGGCAGGGCTGCTCGGCGCCGGCTGCCCTTTATGGTAAGTTCACAGGCGCAGGAAGCCAGAGCCCATGCCGCGTGAGCGTAGGAAACAGAAGAGCCCGACCGCACGTCACATGCTGAGTAGGCACAACCCGGCGTGACGGCAGCGCTGCGGCGGGGCAGGGGCGCGCGGCCGGGACGGGACCCCCCCCCCCGGAGCTGTGGGGCAGGGGATACGGCGGCGGAGGGGCAGCGGAGGAGGATGCTGGTGGCTGGAGGATGGAGGAGGCGGTGGTGAAGCAGGGTGTGCTCTACCTCCAGCTGCAGCAGACCTTCGGGAAGGTGAGGAGGCGGCGGGGGGGATGCTCGGTCACCGGGGAAGACCCACGGGGGGGCTCGGCTGGGCTGGACACGGCGGTACGGGGGGGGTTGCATCTGAAGGGAATGGGATGCTCCCACCCGTTGGCTCCCCAACCATCCATCGGCTCTCCACCAGCACGTCGGGCCGGTGGGGACGGGCAGGGGGATGGAGGGCGCTGGGGGGACATTGCAAAGAGACACCCCCTCCCCCCCCACCCCCAGCTAGACACCCCCCCCCGGCAGAGGCTCTGCAAAGCAGGCCAGAGCCGTGGCACAAACGGGTGCAACCTCCAGAGCCTCGTTGCTTCAGCGGCTGATAATGGCCGGGGTTTAGCAACGGCTCCCGCCGGCACCCCTCTTGTGCAAGAGGGGGAAGGAACCGCCCGGGCGTCTCCAGCTCTGCGCCCGGGGTGGGAGGCAGAGCCGAGTCCTGCTCCCCACGGCCGCCCTCCGCAGGGGCTCAAAATGCCGCGGGCAGGGTTGGTGAGAGGCAGGGCAGAGCAGGCAGGGCAGCAGGCAGGGCATCGCCTTCCTGCAGCAAGGCGGCTGCCGCCATGCACGATGCCTGCGACGGCGGAGGACGGGGCAGAGGCCACCCCCGCGGCGGGTCCCAGGAACATGCCCCAGGCAAAGGGTGCCGCATTTCGGCAAAGCCTGCCGGGCCCGGCAGGTCCCCGGTGCAGGGAGCCGCCGCGGAGGATGCTCTGATTTCGGTGCAAGACTTCCTCTCCCGCCGCTTCCCCTCCGCCGGAGCCGGTGCCTCCCAGGCACGATGTGCCGTGAATTGCTGCCTCCTCGGAGGGCGAGTCAGGAATCGCTTCAAAAGTTGGTGTTTTCAGGGAAGACGGAGCAAACGAGGAGCTGAAAGTCCTTCGGCAGCGGGGGGCCGTCGGCACAGCTTTTGGGTGCCGCAGGGTGGGTGGATGGATCCCGGCGCCGGGTGAGGCTGGGATGCTCCCGGTGCCTTTCCCGGCTGGGAAAGCCTTGCCGCAGGCTGCCGGCTATGCTTGTGTGTCGGGGATGCTTTTCCCCACACTGACCAGTTTATCTCACCCCCCGCTTTGGCCAGCCCCTCCTGGGCGAGGGTACGAGACCCTGCCCGGACCCTGGAGGGGTTCGCTCCGATGTCCTGCCCCGGGCTCATGCATGATCCCAAGGGGATGAAAACTCCTGGAAGGGTGAAAGGAGAGCTGGCCAATGCTGGGTTTTCACTCCTCTTGCTGCTTCTCCCCATGGCAGAAATGGCGGAAGTTCTGGGGAGTCTTGTACCGGGAAAGCTCCTGCTCCACCGCCCGCCTGGAGCTCTTCGAGGGCTCGGCGCCGCCGGCCGCCGAGAAGCTGCGGAAAGGCGAGGGCAGCAAGCGGCTGGTGAAGCTGAGCGACTGCGTGCACGTGGTGGAGGCGAGTGGCGATGCCGGCTGCCCCAAGGAGACTGTCCCCTTCCTGCTGGAGACCACCGACAAGCGGTACCTCCTGGCCGCTGATGGCACCGAGGCGGCCGGCTGGATCCAGAAGCTGTGCGAGCTTGCCTTCCCGGTACACACTGGACAGGGATAACAGGGGCACGGGAGACAGCAGGATCCGTGCGGGGGAATCCCGGGGGGTTGCTGCATTGGGGGAGGCTGGGGGGATGCCGTCCTCTGCCCTCGCTCACCCGCTGCTCTTTCCCGGGGCAGAGGAGCAGGGAGGAGCAGGCAGCAGGCAAGGACGGCCAGCAGAGCTCGCTGAGCACCGACGGCGTGTTCTCCATGGAGGAAAACTCCCTCTACAGCTCCCGGGGCAAAGGTAGGCACCGGGAGGTGGGGAAGGTGCAGTGGAGCTGGGTTTGCTTGCACAGGAGGCAGAGCATGTCCCGCAGCATCTCATCACCCCCGCCTCCCGAGGCACCTCGGCCGGTTTTGCACCAGGGAGCAGCCCCCGCCGTGGCTACGTGCAGGCGGCGCGGTGGAAAGTCTCCTCCTGAAATAGCCTCTTCCTGCTCTGCGGTTTGGCAGGGCTGGGTTTCGCTGCGCTATCGGGCTGCTCCCGTGTGACCGGAGCCCTTGAGCCCTTATCGGCCGGACGCCGCTTCCCCGCTGCCCCGGCTGCGGGGAGTCACGAGCTCCATGGCACCTCTCTGTGGTGGGAGATGCAGCTCTGCTCTTGCAGCAAGGAGCTCTGCTCCTTGCACGTGTCAAATGCCGCCCTCCTCCATCCCCAGCCGGCTTGGAGCAGGCGTTCAAGGTGACGGTGAGGGCCACCGAGCCCTCTGAGCGCTGCCGGCTCTGGGGCCAGTGCATCCTGCGAGCCGGCGAGGAGGCGCTGGAGCTGCGGGATTTGCAGACCTTGGAGATCCTCTACAGCTGGCCCTACCACTTCCTGCGGCGCTTTGGGCGGGATAAGGTAAGTGGGATCCGGGAAGGGTGGGCTGGTGGTGGGCTGCGGAACGGGGACCTGATCCTGTCCCTCCCCAGGTGACCTTTTCCTTCGAGGCCGGCCGGCGCTGCGCATCCGGAGAAGGCAACTTTGAGTTTGAGACCAGGCAAGGCAACGAGATCTTTCAGGCGATCGAGTCGGCCATCAACGTGCATCGGGGCCGGGGGGCCGAGGAGCTGCGGCGGGGTGGTCCCGGGGACGATGCCTCCCGGCTGCTTGGCCACGCCAAGATGCCCAGCTGGGCGCAGGGGCACGAGGAGCCCGGCGGCACCAAGTGCCCCTCGCTGGAGCCCACCTGGGAGGGGAAGGTGCTGAAAGCCAAGCTGCCGATGCCCCTCAGCAGCTGCTCTGGAACCGGGGAGCCGTCGGGTGCCTTCCCGCCCTCCCGTGGTGCCAACTGCCCCTACGCCGAGCCCTGCACCTCCTTCCACCGGGGAAACCCTCCAGTGCCGGAGAAGGGCCGGAGGCAGGATGCTCCGGCCAAGGCAGTCAACGAATCTGAGTACGCCGTCCCCTTCGACACCATTGCCAAGACCTTTGTGGCTCGCAAGTTCAGCAGCTTGGCCCATTGCCCCGAGGAGGTCCCCGACCCCCCCTATAACAGCATCAGGGAGGCGGGGGGGCAAATGGGCAAGCAGCCCCCGCTACGCCCCGCTGCCACCAAGCCCGACCACATCTACGATGAGCCCGAGGGTGTGTCCACCCACACCCTCTACGACGAGCCCGAGGAGGTGAAGGGGGAGGCGTGGAGGCTGCAGGCGGCCCAGGAGGAGCCCGCCGGGCATGAGTACCCCTACAACCCGCAGCGGGATGACTATGCGGTGCCCAAGAGACCCGTTCCTCTCCGGCAGCCCTTCCTGCTGCAGGGCAAGGAGTGGCTGGGGGACACCGAGTACGACAACGTGGCCCTCAAGTTTGCGAAGAAGAGGAACCTGCAGTGAGCGGGATGGGGAAGGAGAGGAGGAGAGGACCGACCCCCGTCCCGCGGCTGGCAGCCCCCCTCCAGCCCGCCACCCCCTCCTCCCCGGCGGAGCTGAGACACACCCCCCCCCCCCCCCCCCCCCCAAGCTCAGCGCACCCATGGCTGGAGGGGACGGGGCAAAGTGCTCCCCTTCGCCCGGGCATCCCTCCGGAGCGGCGGGGCACATCTGGCCAGCTGCGAGGCCGGCAGCCGGGATGCGCCCGCTAGAGGGCAGTCTGCGCCCGCCGTACGGGCAGGGCAGGCAGCGGCCGGGCGGGGGTCCCTCCCGCAGCCCCTCCGCCCCTCCGCTCCGGCCTTTCCAGCCTCCCCGACTCGCACCCCGCAGCCTCGGGGGCTCCTGCCGGACCGAGCCCCAAGTCCCCCGCTCCTCGCCCAGCCAAACCTTGGGAACCCCAGCCCTGCGCGCCACGGACCCGGGATGCACATCCCTAGGGATGCACGTCCCACGCTGCGAGACGCGGCCGGACGGTGCACGGCCCCGGGGTGCTCAGCCCGTGCTGGCTGGTGATGCACACCCCCGGGGATGCACGTCCCGCACCGCGAGATGCGGCCGGACGGTGCACGGCCCCGGGGTGCTCAGCCCCTGCTACAAGGGCTGGCTGGTGATGCACACCCCCGTGGCCGGGGCTGGGCACCGTGCCTGTCCCAAGGTCACGCCACATCCTCGCTCAGCGAGAACAGTGGCATAACAGTGGCATAAATTTCTACTGTCTCAGCCATGAGAAAGTATTTTTAATTTTTTTTTATAAAACCACTTTCCAGCTCCTCTGAATTATAGATGAAATACTCAGCTTTATTGTCATGGTGATTTTAGTGGCTGGCTTCTCTCCTGCCAGTACAGTGAGACCAGTACATGGCCTGACACAGCCTGACCTGCTCTGGGTCAGCCTGTTCCTCCTCCTCCTCCCAGCCACCTCCAGCCCCGCACAGCCCTTGCTAAGGGACATCCAGCCCCTCAGCCGGGCACGGTGGGAGGCACCGGCCCCAATTCCCCATCGGCTGATGGTCCCCTGGCACAGAACGGTCTCCCAGGGCTGCCCCGGGCTCCGTCCGTGCCCATCACCCCGGACGGGCCTTCTCCAGTGCACACCGGCTCCATCATCGCGACGGAGGGACCTCGGGAGCTGCTGCCGGTCCCCCCCTACCCCAGTAGGTCTGCCACCGAAGGCAAAGAAAAGGCATGAATTATTTATAATGTCTTTCAATCAAATAAATGCTTAGGTGCTTGAGCTAATTTCCTGGATCCTGAAAATCCAAAGTTCAGACTTTTAATAAGGCAAATTAAGTGCTTTATATATTACACTGATTAAAGCTCCGTATCAATCTATCTATCACATGCTGAATTGAAGGGGCCAGGAAACAAACAGGTCCCCGGCAGCCGTGCTCCTCTCGTGCAGGCAGCGGTGGGCTCCGCTCACGCAGGGCACAGGGATGCTCCCTGCGCAGAAACACCTAAAACTGGTCAAAACAAAAGAAAAAACCAAGTCTCTAGCAGTTTTTTCCAGTGAGCGAACTTCGGATCAAGGAAGAGCACGGAACATGGCAGATCTTGCCGTGCCCTGGGACCTGCTGGCTGGCACGGGCAGAGGTTTAGGAGGCACCAGGGCGCATTGAGGGACGGGAGATTTTAGCCCGTGGCTCCCCATCCTTTCCCGGGTCTGTTCCCACAGCAGCAAGGGATGATCCCTGTCCGCGATGGGGCTGGTTCCCATCTCCGGACCCTGGGGGACCTGTGCATGGCCAGGAGCATCCAGCAGCGCTGCCGGCTTGGTTAGCTGGAGTGATGGGGACTCCTGATGGCACGATGCCATTCACCAGGAATCAATTGCTTAAGCGTGTGCTATTATTAATTAGTGCTCATTATGGTGGTTATTTATTATTAATCAGTGTTAACACAGTCCTCTCTCCTCGCCGCCCTCCAGCCCGGCTCCCTGCTGCAATCCCCGCTCCTTCCAGCCGCCTCCACCACTATTTTTCTTCATTAACCGAAGAAATGGAAACACCTTCCGGACTTCACTTAAAGATCCTATGGGTCTAACGAGATTTGTACCGTGCCAGCCAGGCTAACGAGGGAGTCGCTGCGAATGGCACTAGTCAAGTTTCACAGAGGCAGCAGCACGGGCCGGGTGAAGCGCCGGGGGTTTTGCTGCCAGAGTAAATTGCTCACGGCTTCCCCCGCCTGCCCCGTCTGCGTGGACAGGGTTTTAGGGTGGAAAAGGGGACATGTCCTGGAACATCAAGTCCAGGTAAGGAGGATGCAAAGGCTGGAAAAGCCCTTGGTGGGGCTGAAGCGAGGGGCTGGTCTGAGAAAACAAAATCGATGGCAGAGAAGGGAGGAAGAGATTACAGTGCAAAGCCCCAGACAAATGGAGAGCGCTTTAATCTGATTAGGGAGTTATTGTCATTATTGTATTATGCTGATTATAAATCATTTAGGAGCACAGCTAATCAAAACAGAGATTTGTTCAGAGCTTTAAGGGTCGCTACCTCCAGCAAACGCCCCTGCCCCTCTCCCCAGCCTCCCTCCAGGAGCGGAGGCAGATCTGCATCCCGAGGCACGGACCAGGGATGCAGCCCCTGTGGATAAAGCAGGGAGGATCCCGGGGGAAGCCTGGGCTGGCAAGGCTTGGAGGGGTAGGGTGAGGAAAGAGGGGAATGGGCATCTTCGGGGTGGAGAGGATGGGGAAATAAGGAAGGAGCGAGCTCGCCAAGCAACCGGAGCGGGGATGCCGCCCATGGCCAGGAGACGATGCTCCTGGGGCCGGGCATACCGGGACCATTTTTCCCCCCCCGCTCCGTGCACCTTGTCAAGGCAGCTCCTTTTTTCATTACTGTCTCCTCAGATTAGAGATGTGCTCATTTTGCAGCGCGCTCGCCGCTCGCCGGCCGAATCCCAGGCGCCACGGTGCAGCTGCAAACTGCATTAGCGTCTCGCCAAGGAGGCCCTAATACTATTAGGAGGGAGGCATTATAGGTGCTAAATGACAAGCCCCTAATCAGCCCCGGGATTTATGTCAATCACATTCCCTGCGCAGGGCGGAGCAGGGCCCTTCATTCAGAAAAAATTGCCTAATTGGGAGGGTCTGGATTCTCTTCGCCTGTCTCGTTTCTGGAGCTCTGGGGCTCCCGGCTGCCTTCTCGGGATGCGGAATAAACGAAGCTGATGACAAGGTGCGGGACGAGGAGCAGAGAGGTGGTGACTGTGGCCACGGGTTGGAGCTACAGCCAGCTCCTAACTCCATCCAGCCTGCTTTTTCTTTTCTTTTCAGCGGCTCGAGAAGTGTAGGACTGGTCATTGCTGGGACTTTGCAGGGATTGCATCAGTCCAGACTCTGCTGAGGACCATACAGGAAAATAGAGGGGAAAAAGGAGACTGTTCCTCCATTTGCCCACCCCTGCATGGGTGCCCTTAAAGAGCCGGGCTGCCTTCCTGCCCTTGGCTTCAGCGAAATTAATTGGCAATCACCAGAAGTCCATAAAAACCAGCCTTTCTTGGGGAAGGAAGCTGTAAAAGCTGCGTGTCCGCAGCCGTATTTCCTTCACTGCGCATTGATCCCGTGGCCTCTGCTGGCCACGGCTCAGCTGCGGGGCGATGTCCTCGGCCCCCGCAGAACCACCCGCATCGATCCCGGGGACCTCGGCCAGCCCGCACCCCCTTGCAGCCAGGAGCATCGCTGGCCCCCCTGCTAGCGCTGGGTGCAAATTCCCGGGCTGGTGCCAGCCCGTAGCAGACTCACTCGTCCTCCCTCTCCTTCCCACTCATCTGGCAATATTTATAATGACGACTGCTGTGGGAAAAAACCCCCGTAAGCTGCAGCTGCAAGGGGCCCATCACAGCATCAGCAATCCTCCCAGCACCGAAACGCCCCGGGGCAGGGCACCGAGGGGAGCCTGGCTGGAGGCAGGGTTTGGGGAGCATCCTTCTGCGGGATGGAGGGATGCAGAAGGGCACGGCTGGACTCTCCCACCGGGATGCGCCGAGGCCAACGTGATGCCCCATGAGATTGAAGAGGCTGCTGCTCCAGGGAGAGCGTGCATGCAAAGCCTGGACCAAAGGAGCAGCCAAATTTGCTGCTTGGGTCCGGAGGAGATGAGGAGGGCTGGTGGCCAAGGGTGTGGAAAGGCAATTGCCTTCTGGAAAGGCAATTTGCTGCTGGTTTTGGTCCAGGGGATCGCTGTTCTGTCGGGACGGCGATCTCTGCAGTGCTGGTGGTCTCGCTGGGCTGTGGAGGGTAATGGGAGCACGGGGAAGGGTTCCCACACCCCGCCGTGAGCCCAAAATTCCCTCCGTGTCATTTTCCAGTGCTGAATATTTGACGAAGGCTAAAATACCAATAAGCTGTATTACAGCAGTGCTGCATGGAGCCCGGGAGAGTGTTTTAGCTCTTTGGATATTGCATGCTACTCCCACACTTTCATTACAGGAATCCCATTAAAGGTATTGTCTGGACCCTAATGATGGCGAAGGGGGGGATGCGGCCAGAGCCCCAATTTCAGAGTCCTGCGGGCTGCTGCCGTGTTCCTGCCCACTCACTCCGTGCAGCCGCAGAGCCGTCATGGGGCAGGTTGCATTTAAAAGCCTAGACTGAATCCAGAGATTTTTAAAAGCCCTCAGCTCCCATATGT
This sequence comes from Aptenodytes patagonicus, assembly GCF_965638725.1. Classification (NCBI taxonomy): domain Eukaryota; kingdom Metazoa; phylum Chordata; class Aves; order Sphenisciformes; family Spheniscidae; genus Aptenodytes; species Aptenodytes patagonicus. The sequence continues at coordinate 2,611,408 of NC_134972.1, forward strand.
CCCTGCTGCAGCAGATGTGTTTAGTACGTTCCCCTTGCCTTAATACGCACTGTTTGAACAAAAATAATGTTCTGTATATTTTACAGAGCTCCTCCGCACGCGGATTTTGTCAGGACTGCAATATAAATATCCCCACCAGCCTCCCAACACCCACCTGCCCAGACTGAGGCTTAAGCAAGAAAATGTAAAAATACACCCTCCGCACTAATCTGCTGCTGATGGCAACAATTAAGCAGCAAACCAGGCTGCTAAAACCTGCCCTTCCGCGGCCGGGTCGGTGCCCAGGAAGGGTCTGCTCCCTCTGCGGCCGCCGCACGGGTTTGCCGAGGGGACCCCGGGGTCCCCGAGCAGCGCTGGTGCTTGTGTCTTACCATCACCGTGGCATGGGGCACGTGTAGCCGGTTATTAAAAGCCATTACCCAGCCAGTGTCACGCTGTCCCCTGCAGAACGGCCACCTTGCCTGGGGACTCATCTCATCAGAAAAAGAGCCAGGAAGCGGCTGAATTTCCACCCTGCTGCTCTCAGTTATCTCTGTGAAAGGGGAGCCAATTACCAGCAGCTGGTGAGAGCCTAAAATTATTATTAATTTCAAACAAAGCATATGCTTTGTGTTAACAATCCTCCGTGGTGTGGCAGAAGGGCCAATACCATCCAGATGGCTCAACGTGCAGCGGGAATGATTAATGCACGGCTCTGCCGCCTCGCCGGGAGGTGTGCGGGGACGGAGGGCAGGGGCCGTGCCGCGGTGCCCGCCGTGCCCGGCACAGGGTGAGCCGGCAGCGGGAGCTCGGCACAGGGTCGCGACCAGCACCGATCGCTGCTTATAATCAAAGAAAACCCCTGTGCACTTGAGCCAATGTCCTCCCGGTGTCCCCCCACACAGGGCCAGGGAGCAGGGATGCTGGCAGCCCCGCAGAGCCACAGGTCCGGCAGCAAGCTCCCCCAGAGGTGATATACGTTATATTAAGGAAGTATAAGTATACTAATGTAAGTATATTAAGGAAGGTTTAGTTCCCAGGCTGGCGAGAGACCTGCTGTCCCAACAGGCGGAGGTGAAGCAGCTCCTGCTGCTCAGCCCTGGGGGATGCTGAAGCTCTCCCTGCCCGGTCTCAGCTCCCCACAAGAAGTATATGTTGGAGTAGAAGATGAATCATTTTCCTTTCCATCCCAGGCCTGACCTGCACGTGGAGACGGATGGGAAGGCATTTTCCAGCTCGGCTCGAGGGTTTGCAAAGGCCTGAACCATCTGCGAGCGCTTTGACATCCAGGACCGCAGAGCGCAGGAGCATGTTAAGTGCTGCTTTGCTTCCTTAACTCGCCGTGGGAAATTGCCCTGATAGGTGTTAATGCAGAGTTCAGAGCAGCTTTTCCTCTTTGAAACGCAGCGATTCCATCCGAAATAGCTGCTGTGAAAATAAAGAATAGTTTCTCTTTTTACTGGGCAGCAGGAGCCGGTGCCATGGGTTGCCATTGCATGGAGCTGCTGCTCGACTCCGCTCACCCTGGGTGGGCTCAGCCCAGCACCCTGCCCCTGGAAAGCACGGACGGGAGCAGATATTCAGGGGAAAAAAGGTCTTTTCACAGCAACGGGGCCTCATTTGGGCACGGATCCTCCCCAGAGGGGTTTCTCCTTTGGGTCTGTCCAGCCTCAGCTTGCAGCGAGACCCTGGTCCTTGGGAAGAGCTGGTCTGCAAAGCTGTTCCCATGGGTCCCCCTGCATCACGCTTTACTCCACCCTTTGGCGAGATCAATAGATCAAGGTCCTTGGAGGGTTCCGGAGAGCCCGCCAGATTAGCACCATCCCACATCCACCAGCACGGAGCATCTCCTGCCTGAAGAGGGGTAATGAGAGATCACACTCAGACTCTCGGTCCCCTACCCAGGGGGGACCTGGCGAGCCTTTGCCCTGGCAGGAGGGTGCCAGCATCGCTGCCTCAGCCCCCAGGAACCCCGGGAAGGGGGTGGCAGGAGCGGCAGAGTTTCTTTAAATCCCACAACTGGAATCGGGAGTGAAGCATCTCCAGGGGAGAGGGGTAAAAATAGCTGCTGCTCTGTGTCAGCGACAGGAGCGCGGGAGGTGGAGCAGCCGGGGGTTTTATCGAGGGCAGGCTGCGAACGCTCGGTTATAAATAGGAGTAATTACTCGAGTGGGGGCATGGCACTTAATGAGGGGTTGGGCTGACACCAGCACTATGATTGCATGATGCTTCCCAGCACGGGGTGGAGGAGCGATTTTTACCACGGCCCAAAGCCTTGCCGGAGCGAAGGAGCCCTGGGAAGGAGGGGGTGCTGTCACTATTTGTCCCCGGGGACACGGCAGTGCCCGGGAGGGCAGGAGCATCGTAGGGAGGAGGGCTGCCTCGTGTCAGGGCAGAGGTGGTGGCCGGGGAAGGAGAAACGCTCACGTCTTAATTACACTCCCTGTCAGCGGAGCCGATACCTGGTGACTGAGTAATTGTGTCCAGGAGCTGCGGGCAACAGTTATTTTTAATTAAAAGCTGTGGCCACGGCTGCCTGAGCTTTCTGCGCGGGCAACGGTGGGCAAGGGCTCTGCTAAGGAGGATCTTCACCGACAAAAGCCAGCTCTCGTACCCCCTATGCCCTTTGCACCCCTCCTGCACCTGCCCTGGGTTAGCCCCGGAGATGTGCAGGCAGGCTGCCTGCTGCAGCCTGGAGAGTGCCAAGACCTGGGGTTCCCCCCCCCCCAGGGCTGCTCCAACGAGAAGAGTGAGGGATGGAGAGAGGAGGAAGGAGCAAGGACAGGAATAAAGCACCAGGAGGGAGAAGAGGGCTTGGGAAGAGGCAGCATGTGGGGCTGGTGCCTATAGGGAAGACAGGCAAGAGGGGCAGATCCGTGGGGTCGGATGAGGCAGCCCCGGCTGCCTCCTGCCCCTCACCCCGGCATCACGCCGGCGAAGCCGCTCCACCTCGCTGCGTAACGGGAATGACCTGCCTTTGTTGCAGTCACGTAAAATATACATTTGAGTGATAATGGGGCGAGGAGCAACTGAGCACAATCTCGAAGAAATATTGGTGCATTAAAAGATAGCAGAAGCTGCTGCAGCTGGTTAAGAGATGGCAGTGGCAGAGCCCTTTCCCCGGCAGCGGGCTCCCCTGCCCTCCACCCCCTCCCTGCCCTCCAGAGGGAGATCCTGGGAGGCAGCAGGGATGCTTGGAGCAGGCTGAGGCTGTGGGGTCTGGGGCTCTGCTCCTCGCCCTGTTGCAGAGCTGGGCTAAGCAGGGGGAAAAAAAAAAAAATCATTGCACCAAATTTCCAAGGCGTGGGGCCCCAAGACCCGTGAGGCCAGACCCCCTTAGCCCTGGGTGGCACGGGAAGAGAGGGCACGGGGCAGGAGCAGCCCTGGTGCAGGCAGAGCTGACAGCAGCTCCCATTCTTGCTGACCCAGCCAGGGAGTTTGATTCATGGCCCCATTGATACGGTGTATTTATGCATAAAGGAGTAATAATGGAGAAGAAGCAAAACTGTCCTCTCCGCCAGCGCTCGGCGGGATTTATGCAGTGCAGCCGGCTCGCCTGACCTTTCGGACTCTCCCGCCACGTCCCGCAGGGCTCGGCAATAACTCCTCCCCAGCCCCGGCACACGGCTGTGCCCGGGAAGGTGCCACCCAGGGCACATCCCCATACCCAGTGCCACGGGGAGATGGAGGAGCCCAGCAGTGCAGGTAGGGCAGCGCCAGCTTTATCTTTGCTGAACAGCAGCAGATCTGCTCAGGAGAGGGCCGGGGTGGTGTCAAGTTGAGTCTGTGAAACAGCCTCGAGAGTAACTGAGTTAAAAAGTCAATCACTGAGTCACAGATCCACTTTTCCACGAGTTCTGCGCTCACGAGCACCCCAGACTCCCTTCTGCTCCAAATTAGGCTGGCTCTCCTGGCCCTGCTGCCAATATAATCTCTTTTCTCAGCTGCTTGCTGAGACCACGTCTTCATCCCATCCCCTAAACACACACCCAGCTGCAGACCCCAGTCGATGTGATCCTGCCCTGATCCTGCCCTGCTCTGGCTGCTACCGGCACACAGAGCTGCTGCCCCTTCGCTTCTCTTCCCCAGCAGCATTACACTAAGGGAAGTTGTGAAATACCATGACCGAGGCTTTGAACAACCCATGGGCAGAGCCCTTCTTGCTCCATGGGGACAAGGAGTCCCCAGGAAAGGGAGCAGAGTTACCTGGTCGTGCAATGCTGATCCCATTTACACCAGGACTCTTCTGCACCATGCAGTCCTGCACGAGCACGGAGGCAGCCGAGATGCTGCCCTCTGCCCCGATACCCTCGTCCTCAGGCTCCGTGGTGTCAGGGAGCAGATGTTTGGCATCCCGGGGCTGAAACGGTGCACAGCATCTAAGGGCCAGCACTCCCCTTTTCCCCTTTCAGACCCATTACCGAGGACCTGATTGCCTTTTCCCCCCCGGGTAAGTGCAGTGCTCCCCCCAGCTCGCCCTGCAGCCCCTCCGGCGTGTGCTGTAACCAATGGTGCATTATTGCAGCCATCATCTCTTTACCGTCCCCCAAAGCCCTGTTAGCCGTCAGCTCCGGGCCCCTCCACTTGCACTTTATGACCTTTGCTCCTTTGGGCTAATTGCTCCCCTGGTTTGCTCTCATCAGCGAGTTTCAGGGTTGCTGCACTCTCTGCCTCCTGGGTTATTGATCCCGAATTCCCCCCCGTGGGGGACTTGCTCTCTTACTGCTTCGGTTTTTTCCCTAGCTGCTCTGCCACTGCTCCTCTGCAGACCCCCACGCCCCAGCAATCCCACGCAGCTCCCCAGCTCTGCTGCATCGAACACGGGAGCGTGCATTGCACACGGTGCCAGGCCTGGGAACACCAGGCTTTTGAGAGCAAACTGAACAGCAAAAAGCAAAGCACAAAGCTGTCAAGGAGGGACAGCTTAAAAATGGGCACTTCTGGGCGGGTAGCAAGCAGCGTTTTACCTGTACGGTGCAGCGCTGTGAGCTTCTGCTTCAGCTCAGTCTTGAAAGAAAAGCAAGAAGCGCTTTTTCCCTTGTAAAAGAGGAAAGAGAAATGCAACGCACCCTGTCATGCCCCAGCAAACCCCAAAGCCAGCCCTCTCCCCGCCGCCGGGCTTTTACTGCCTCCCCAGCTCATCGGTCCCAGCCGGGGGGCAGCTCTTTTCCCAGAGCTGGGATTTGGCCGCTGCTACTGAGCGCACCCAGCCCAAGAGCGGCTCTGAGCTGATGTACCTACAGCAGAGATATATATTAATGACTCCAGGTTTTTGTAGTCATCCTTTCATAAGTGCAAGGAGTTCTAGGACATGAGAAAGACTCTGCTGGCCAAAAAGGCATCGCCAGCCTTTTTGAGGCTTGTGAGCTGTGAAGACTGCTCATGGTGAATAACTAAGAAAAATGTGATCCTTAAGGGCTTTTTCCGACCCAAGCTGTTGCGGCCAGCGCCTCTGCCCGTCTCCACCCAGCCGCCGTACCCGGCTGCCTCGCATCCATCAGGATCCGCAGCATCCCCGGCCCTTTGCTTTTGTAGTTTGTTTGTTTGCGCTTGCCTGTCAGCTCCCCTTCCACCGGCATCCCAGATGAGAGCAGATTGCATGCTAATAAATTCTGGATTGGCAGCCGCACCCGGAGACAGGGAAAAGCCGCTTGAATTACAAAGGGAGCTTCGCTTCTGCACCTGGATTTGCTTCTCAGCCCAAGTTTCCTCTCCTGGGGCAGTGACGCTGTGCCCTGGGGCCGCTGTGGCCAGTGGCAGAGGCAGGGGATGGGCAGGGAAGGCAGGAGGTGGGATGCGGGGAGTGGGATGAAGGAGAAGCAGGTGATGGGACTTGGGCCATTATAACGGTGTTCGCACCGCGAACGGCCTGGCTGTACCCCGTGCCCGTACGTGCTCATATGTCGCCGCCTGCCTCCGCGGCGCACACAGAGCCAACCCAGCCCAGGTCACTCAGAGATGCTTCCCCAGGCCCCCGCCAGCACCCGGGATCCAACAGCAAAGATTAGGGCTGTTTCCTTTTCTTCTGCGAGGAGTGTAATCCCCCCTTTGAAAGGCGCATCCTCCGCTTGATGCTTCCTGACATTAATATTATCATCTCCAACCAGCCGCAGAGCCCAGCTGTCGCGTGCGATTAGGGCACTGACACAGATCGGTGCAAGATTTCACGAGCGTCTCATTACCGCTGACTCCGGTTCTGCACGGCTTATATAACTCATCTTGCATAAACCTGTCACCGGCGGGAGCTGCTCCGCCGCTCAGCCCCGGTGCATGCTGATGAGGGGTGGCCGAAGAGGGGAACGAACGCCGCTGGGGCCCCCCCCCGTTCCCGCACCGCTGAGCCCCCTCCAGCTCAGGTCCTTGCAAGGAGGTTTTTCTTCCTCTGGAGCAGCCTGTTGCCGCACCGGGCACCGGGCACTGGGTGCTATGGGATGGCAGACTGGTTACACTGGCAGGGGAGCATCTTCCAGGGGCATGTCGAAGGTCTGGTAGGGGTGACAGGCCCCCGGAGCCCCCCAGCTTCCCCAGCATCCCGGGTTCGCTGGAGAGCTGTGGATGGAGGGGCTCCTGCAGCAAAACACAACCTGCTCCAAAAACAGCCCCCAGCGGGGGCCGGGGCCAGGGCACGCTGAGCCGCACGCTAATGCTCTTGCCCATCTTAATTGCACAGGCAGGGGAGATCTTAGGAGGCAGAATGTAATTACTGTGGCTGGAGCCGGTCCAGGGCTTTGCAGTGAGCGCGGGGACTCTTTCAGAAAGCGCTGTGGGTTCATTAATGGCCTCAAACAGGCAGGAGCTCGCTGTTTGCTAGTGGTGGGGTGGGTTTTTGGTGCGTGGCTCATCGGAGAGCTGCTGCCTCCAGCAGCACGGTGGCTCCCGAGCTCTGCCACACAGCTTCGGCTCTGCTCGCCCTGCACGGGGACCTGTGGCACCGCTGGCCTTGCACCCTGTGCTGGGGACCAGGATGCCTCCTGATGCAAAGCTTCCTCCCCAGCCCTCTGCTGTAAAGGGAGGGTGTAAGGGAGAGTTTTTCCCAGCTCTCTTCATTCCTGCTCATCCTCACTTTGCAGATGCAGCTTCCTGGGGGCTGTGGCGCAGGCACGCAGCCTCCGAGAGCAGGACCAAGCACTGTCGCTGGGTGCTCACATGGAGCAGGACCTGTCCCCCAGCTCTGGCAGCTTGCACATGGGGATCAAGCTTAATGCAGTAACATATGCCCGATTGCAGGGCCCTTCCGCCGTGCAAAAGCAGCAGGGTGACAATCCATCCCGGCGAGGCTGCCGGCATTCCCCTCCCTGCATCCCCCGCTGCAAAGTCAAAAGCCACTTTCGGGTCCCTGTGCACCCCATTACTTTGGCATGGAGGTCCTGGGCCCCGGCAGGGACCGGGAGGATGACGGCTGTGCTGGGTGACCCGGCGTCAGGCACGGGGCTCGAGGGATCCCGCTCCTATGCCATGGCTGCAGACCCTCCCCGTGCACGGCTCCAGCCCTTCCCTGGGCAGGAGCAGAGCTCGCAATGTGACCCTGGTCCCCCAAGGGCTCATCAGCGATGCCAGCAGAAACGCGTCGCTTCCCTGCAATTAATCAGGGGAGCTATTTGTAAATGAAGGCGACCGCTGCTCATCAGCTGGAAAACACCTCTGCCGCTCCTCTTGCCAGGCGTTAGCTGGCGAGCTGAGCACGGCAGACAATTAAAATGAGGCGTCTTGGATTTCTCTCACGGCTGGGTCTTTTTTCCCCTATTTTCAAACATTTCGAGTTTCAGCCTTCTGCCTGAGTTCCCAGCCCGTGTGCCGGGGGGTGTTTTGCCGGCAGCTCCATCTCGGCTGATGCTGAACCCGTACGGTTCCCGCAGAGGAGCCCTTCGGGGTGTGCAAAAGCCTTCGCTGGGGCTCGCGCCTCGCTATTCCCTCCTCAGTCCCTCTCCGCGTAGCCGTGCGTGTGTAGCCGTGTGTTTGCCGTATCCGTTACTGGCAACGTTCGGGATCAGGCGCCCGGTGAACAAGAGAGCTTCACGAAATCTGAGCTCACCTAGTTGCTATGTAATTATTTCCACGCTACCTAAGGTGGGGAATTCATTCTCTTGCCAATAGGTTTATTGTTCCCAGACACCTCGGTGCCGAGGATGCCAGAGCATAGTTGCAATGGACAAAACAGCCTAATTAAGAATAAATCATTAATGACGAGCCCTGTCTTGCTGGCAAGGGGAGGGCTAAGCTCCAGTTTGGCTCCTCCAAACGCTGCCTTGCCCTGCTCCATGCCGGTAGCACTGGGGAGGGATGTGGCACGGGTTTAGCTGCATGCAAAGGTCCCGTGCACGCGCCGTGGGCATGCACGCTGGCCCTGCCACCTCGGATTCCTGCTCCCCCTTCCTCTGTGCCCCTCTTTCCCCTCCTGCTCTGCTCGCCCCGACACAGGGAGCAGCGTCGCTATTAACGCACCGATCGTGCGACATCTCTTCAAAACACCCAGCCCCTGGCCTTATCATTGAATGCAAATGCTGGGGAGTAATTGCTGGCAGTAGCAGCAAGGAGAGAAAAATGACAGAGAGCCCAGAAGCAGCTATTAGATGGGAAAGTGGAAAGCGTAAACAAAATATGGACCATTAGCCTGTAGTAACACCGGCCGTTTTTCCCCTCCTAACGCCTGGCACAGCTAGTTGGTGGCTGATCGGGGTTTCTCTTGCATTGCTCGGGAAGGAGATGGCAGAGAAGAGGGGCTGCATCGAACCACCGTGTCCCAGTGCCCGCTGTGCCCCCGGGGGGCTGGAGGTGGCCGTGGGCACCCTGTGCCGCTCAGGGTGGCAGCGACCCCTCTTCCCGCTCCACTTCGGAAGCGAAACTCCCTTTTCCTTGTGCCCTGGACCTGCTGGCGGGCACAGACGGAGGCGAGGTGGGAGCCTCCAGCCTCGTCCCCGGCTTAGCCTCGCTAATCTCTGCTTGTCAGCGCCGCTGAGGCTGTCAGCTGCCAGCGAACGGGGCTGAAATCTGCCTGCTAAATCCGACAGGATAATTAAAATCAGGTAGGGTGATGGCTATCAGCTAATTTCTGCAATGCCCTTCCCTCTCCCCAACTCCCAGTTTACTTGCCATCCCTCCCTGGCAGTCCCTGCCTCCTCCTCCTCTTCCTCTGAGGAAGCAGACAGGCTCACCGAGGATGCTACGGGTCTTGGCGGTCTCCCTGTGCCCCCCCGTCCCCTCCCCACGCAGCGCAGGGACCCTTCCAGCCATCTCCGAGGCTCCTCTCCAGCCCTGCCAGCCTGCAGGAGCAAATTCTCCAGGGGAAGAGCAACACTGCAATCAATTAGAAGCATAAAAAAAGATAATTTTATCAATGGAGAAATCTGAGGCAGGGAGGTGGGATTCTCTGTTCTGGGTAATGGGAGCATCATGTCTCCAATTAAAGTTTGGAGGATTCATCTTGGAGCCCGGGCCCGTCAGAAGCTGACATTTATTAGGCTGTCAAAGTCAATCTCTTTCAAGAGCTGCTTCCACAAGCACATCAGATTATGTATCATTTATGCCTTTTCTACCAGGGCACCGTTTTCGGTGGGTTTTTTTGGTTTACGTCTTGTTTTTTTTCCCCTAACAGGAAAGAAACCCAGTGGCACAAACCGATCCCATTTTATGAAAGCTATTTCTGATTAATTATCATTATTGCTATGCACCGAAACCTGGAGCAAAGATCAGGGCTTCCTCGCACTTGGCGCGGTGCAGACACAAGCAGCAAAGAGACCAGGGTCTTCCCGGGGTAATCGGAGAGCCAGCCAGCTGGCAAGCGAGGGGACACAGGCTGGGAAGCTCTGGGCTGTGCTGGGAATGTGGGACATCCCAAAAACAGGGGTATGGAGGGATGCTGCTGCCCTGGCTGTGTCTGCACCGTGCCTTGCTCGAGAGGGATTTTGGCGTTGCTGGCTTGGGAGGCAGGCAAAGCTACAGGCTCCCACCTGGGAGACCTGCCAGCCTCTCGCTCAACTTCTGGATGCCCCAGAGATGCAAAGAGGTACGGGCCAGCGGATGCTGTCAGTTTAATTGATCACGGCAAGGGCTGGCACCGGCGGCAGCGTCTCGTTACCTGCCGTGTGTGCAGCGGACGGGTGACAGGAGACTTTGCTGTACGCGTGTCTCCAGCCAGGACTATTTTTGCTCCCTTCTCAATTCCAGCGATGGAGGGGTGTTTTCTCTTGATCTCCCTCAATGTATCTGGCAAAGGGGGGAAAAATAGTCTCCTTTGTGCCTGCCTGCCAGTCCCGTGTCCCAGGGGGGTCGGCTCTGCTCCCCAGCCAGCGCCAGCGGTGTCAGCATCCCTGAGGAGGGGCAGCCGGATTGACGGCTCCGTCTTCTTTCATTGCTCGATGCCGGGAGAAGAACTATTTTTATCATCTCCTTTCACTGCTCCCAGCTTCCCTACCTGTGTGAAGGGATGGGAGGGGTTTTAAAGAGAGCTTTTATCCAGATGCCGGGATGTCCTTTGGCTCCTTTCACCCCATTTTTCCCCTGTCCCGGCTGCGTGCCTGGCGTGTGCGCCCGGGGGCTGTGGCCGTTCTGCCTGGGGAAGTCTCGGGGCCCTGCAGCTCTCAGCGTGCGCCGTCCCATATCGATCCCTCCTGCCCCTGTCTGAGTCTCTCTGTCCCGGTGATTTATCAGGCCGCTTTGGAGATGGGAATGTGGTATCTCTCACTAAGCCTGACCCTCTTTAGCATCCCTGGGGAGGCCCCACGGAGCAGGAGCGGCGTGGGGGTCTATGACGGCTGCATGCATGGGGGGGGCATATCCTTGCCCAGCAGCAAACCCACCCGCACCCCAAGGCATCTCCCAGAGCTGGCTGGAGGCTCCCCCCTGCCCAGGTACCGGGGAGGAGGGGGCTCCAGGGCTGAGCGCTGCCAGGGGACCAGGACTCGTGAGCCTCTGCCGCCTGCAGCACCCAGCCCTCGCCTGCTGCTGCGAATGAGCCTGGTCAGATGCCCTGTTACTGGAATTCAGCCTCCCCGGAGCTGCCTGGACAGGGTTATTACAGGATATTATACAGACCATTTGCATGGCCACCTCCAGGTCATTTCAATCACTTTAAGCTACTTATCTGCCCATTTTCTTCCCCATAATATTTGCCTAACTCGATTACTCTGCAGCCTCAGCATGCTGCAATGAAATAATCAGGAGATATTACCCAGAGCAAGTCAACTGGATCCGTGTTTCCAGCTGCTTCTCTCCCCAGCTGGCTCGCCTGCGGGGCTCTGCGCCTGCCCTTGCTCAGGGACACTGGGGACAGCCCTGGGACCTGTCCCTACTGCCGCTGTGCTCAGTGCAAAGGGCAAGGACTCTGTGGCCAAACATTACAGCCTGCCTTTCCCCCGTCTGTCTGTCCCATCACAGCCCTCTGTCCTTCACCCATCTCACTGCAAACTGAGCCGTTCCTGGCACGCTGCAACGTGCGCCCCAGGACTTGTCCCCTCCTGGTGCTCGGGGCTTTGGGCTAGATGAAGCGGCGGCTGGGTCGGCGTTTGGTGTGCCCTGGTCGCTGGCAGGGCAGGACCAGCCTGGTCCTGGGTCTGCACAGGGGAAAAAGAGCCTTTTGGCCGCCAGCCTTGGTTCCCCGTGGCTGCGTGGGTGCTCGCCTCTGCCCTTGTATCTGTCCAGAAACAGAGCCCGGAAACGCAGCAGCCGGGGAGGGGAGCCTTGCTGCTCCCAAGGAGAGCCTTGCTGCTCCCAGCCCGTCCGCGCAGCCTTTCCCGGAGCACATTACCGACCCGCTAAGCACAGAGCTCGTTTGTGTAATGACCTGTTTGCAGAGAATCAGCGGGCATTGCCCAGGCACCCACCAGCTCCAAGCCGCAGGCTCCTGCCAGAGCCGCCCTCCAGCGAGGTGTCAGCCCGTGCCTGAGGTGCAGGCACCCACATCTCTCCCTCCGGAGGATGCTGATGCTTTAGTTCCAGGCCAAACAAGAGGGTTCGGGCACCAAAGTCCTGGAGCTGAGCGGGAGCTGAGCTGCAGGGAGGGGAGGTGCTGCCGCTGCAAAAAAAGTTGCTGCCAACTGGCCTGTTGCAACGGTTTTTGGGGCAGGCAGGAGGGTCAGATGCCCATGGGAGGAGGACCAAGGGCAAGCCAAGGGGAGAGCAGAAGAGGCTGAAGCACGGCGAGGATGGGAGAGGGGGTCTGCTGGCCCTCCCCAGCCAAAGCCCCTTGACACGGCTTGGAGCTGGAGGAGCCAAATCCGCTTCCAGGCTTGTTTCAGCCACGGCAGCTCCGCGTGGAGCCCTGGCAGGCAAATCAATGCCAGGCCACTAACGAGAGGCCCTGAGTTAATTGTCAGGAGCGGCTGCCTAAACAGAGATTCAGTATGCGCAGGAGGATCTGGGGAACTGCCTGTTTTCGGAGCTGGGCACATCCAATTTGTGGCTGCAGCAGCCTTGGGAAGCTCAATTAAGCCGTCTCTGGCTTTTCTAATCAAACCCACTCCCGTCTCCCCACAGGGCTGGGAGGGCGGCACGGGCAGCAGGGCCGTGCCTGGGCGCTGGCTCTGGCAGCAGGATGGAGATGCCATCGTGGGAGCGTGCCCCACGCCTCTCCGAGGAGCAAGGGCAGATCAGCGCTTTGCTGAGCTGGTTTGAGCCCAGCAAACTCCATGTAAGACCTCAGCCGGCTCCTGAAATACCCAGCTTCGTTGCTCCGGGGACCTTGGGCTGTCTCCCTGTGTTGTGGTTTAACCTCAGCCGGCAACTGAGCACCACACAGCCGCTCGCTCACCCTCCCCACCCCCGGTGGGGTGGGGGAGAGAATTGGAAGAGTAAAAGTGAGAAAACTCATGGGTTGAGATAAAAGCAGTTTAATAATTGAAATATAATAATAATAATAATAATAATAATGAATATACAAAGCAAGTGATGCATGATGCAATTGCTCACCACCCGCCGACCAATGCCCAGCCAGGCCCCGAGCAGCGGCCCCCCCGGGCAGCTTTCCCCCAGTTTATGTACTGAGCGTGACGTCCCATGATATGGAATGTCCCTTTGGCCAGTTGGGGTCAGCTGTCCTGGCTGTGCCCCCTCCCAGCTTCTTGTGCACCCCCAGCCTTCTCGGTCAGTAGAGCATGGGAAGCTGAAAAGTGCTTGACTGGTGTAAGCATTACCTAGCAACAACTAAAACATCGGTGTGTTATCAACTTTGTTCTCATCCTAAATCCAAAACACAGCACTGTACCAGCTACTAGGAAGGAAATTAACTGTATCCCAGCTGAAACCAGGACACCCTGCTTTCAGCCCTCCAGCACGCCACCCCTGCCCCTTCCCAAAGCAGAAGAGGATGCAGGAGCCCCTCCGAGGTGCCTGAACCCAAAGCTTTCCTCCAGTGCAGGCATGGGAACATGCTTCTGCAGTGCTCCACGGAGAGGTCGGGACACAGAGCCGAGCCTGGGGATGCTCAGCCAGCTTCCGTGCCCACGCCACGGGGTCTGCAAGCCCCGGGGAAACAGCAGTGGCACATTAGATGTCTTGAAATCCAGCACCTCCAAGGACCTGCCATCGGGACCAAAGGGGAAAGCTCTCTCTTCCCAGAGAGAAAGGCATTTCGGGGGGCCCCGTGCGTGCAGCTCTGCCATGCAGCGCCGGGCTCCCTCCCCGCTGTAGGCTTAATAGGGAGCAGCAGATGCACAGTTGCTGGTTAATAGACCCTGACGCGGCCGGCTGCAGGGCGGCATTGCCAGCTTCGTGGCCGTTCAAGTGCCGCTGTCCATCCCGGAGACTGAGCCTCCTGCCGTCTCGGCGGAGCGGTGCCAGCCACGGCCGATGGGTGATGGAGGCAGTTTTGCTGCTCGGTGCCAGGTTCAGGCACCGGGCAGGAGGATTTGCTCCACATGGAAATGGGGGTTGGTGCCTGGGGATCGGCCCAGCAAGGTGCTGGGCGTTGCTAAGCTGATCTGCCCCACCAAAGCCTTATAAACCCCCCGGGGTGGGCTTGCTAATTTGTGCACGCTCATGAAATGCAAACCCTTTTCACCAGGTCCTCGGAGCCGCAGCGGTTTGCTGCTGGGTGGTGGGTGGCCATCTCCCCTCGCCCTGCATCCCTGTGCAGCTGGGGCTCACGGCATCCCGGGGGATTTCTCCCATCTACCTTGGGTGCGGGATGACCCCCCGCGGAGCCACGTGTGCTGCCGTGCCCCGGTTATCCAGGAGGCTGGAGCGCTGCCACTGAAGCAACCCAGAAAAAAAATGGGCTAATCCTGCCCGCTCTGCAGAGGCGGCTGAGCCCTCCGCATGTCGGTGCCAGTGCTGCTGGATGTGCTTTTAATAAGCTCTGGTTTCAACACCAGGTTTGCATGCGCCTCCCCTCCCCAGCGCTCCCTGCGCCGAGCATGAGAACTCTCCTCTGCGTATCTGCTGGGGCAGACAGCGACACTCCGCCGGAGGCGGCTGCGTTTCCCTGCCTTCACAGCTTATTAGTATTCTGCTATTATTATTTGGCTTATAAATAAAAACTGCATACTCTCCTTTGCAGAGAGGTAGGGGGGTTCCTGGAAGAAAGGCTTTTTTTTTTTTTGATGGTGCTTGAAATGGCTTTCCCAAGGGAGGCTCGCTTTGAGCTGCAGGATCTGCTTCTCAGAGAGGGTTTTGATTATTTGGAGTATTGTCATTGTTCTTTGCACCCTCTTATCCTCCTTGATGTTCCTCAGAGGAACCGAGGAGTAAATGACAGTGAAACGTGTACTCGGTCTGGTTTGCAAACGCCGTGCGTGTCTGTGCCCGCGCACACGAGCTCCGGGGTGCAGAGGCATTGCTCCGCCAAAAGGGAAGCGTTTCTCCAGGGCTTTCTCTAAAAGGGATCCCCTGCCCAGCGCCTCTGGTGAAGCCGGGCCAGGGTGCCCCGCTCGGATGGAGATGGGGATGGGCGCCTTGGGCTCTTCCCCCAGGGTGGGAGCCTGCAGCTGGAGCTCCCCTGTGCTCGGCCGAGCTATCCCTTGCTGTGCTGGGTCTCCCCAGCAGTTGCAACTCTCCCCAGGAGTTGCATGGGGATTATTTTCCCCTGCAACCACCCTTGAAAGCAACCCTGAGGAGCAGGAGAAGCAGCTCCCAGCAGCCGAGCAGCAGCACCAGGGATTTGTCCCACCGAGGAAGAGGAAGGCTGGGACCAGCAATAGCCCCCCCCGGTGCTCCCTGGGGCCAGCACACATCTCTCCTGCCTGCGTTTAGGAAGGGATCGCCTTCATTAAATGCTGCTCATCCCTCCAGGATCTGGAGAGCCGTAACCCAACCTGTGCTTGCCTGGGCAGCGTCCCGCACTAACAGTATTTCGATGAAAGAGAGCGCTGTGTGGGGCTGGGAGAGCTGCCTTGCCACCGCTGCCCCCCAGCTCCCACCCGGAGCAGAGGTCCTCACTTCCCTCGCCCCGCTATCCTGGCTTGCAGCGCTGCAAATATTATTAATGCACATAAAAATAGCCTTCATTAAGCTCAGCTTCCAATGCCAAGGAAAATGAAAGCAGTAAATCCCAGGGAGGAGGAGGGGGAAGCAGCTGGCTGGAGCCGTGCTCAGGGTCGCTGGCTCAGGAGCAATGGACACTCACCCCTACCCCTGCCGCAGCCCCCCCCAGGGCATGGACAGCCCCTTGGCAATGTCCCCTGGGGCTCCCTGTCACCCGAGAGCTGCCTGCAGACATCTGGAAGGTGTTTGCGTGTGAAACATGGTGCCCATGAGGAGCAAAAGCTAGCTGCAGAGAAAACGTGGCTGCAAGCGCGTTGGCCAGCCTGAGAAAGCCTGGAGTGACAGGTAGTGATCAGCCTGGGAAAGGATGCTCCTGACATCAGTCTGGGAGGAGAGCGATGCTATAAATACGCCTGCTGACACAGCAAGAAGGGCTCGGAATGGAAGAGAGGGACAATAAAAATAATCAAGGGACTTGGGGATATTGCCAGGGACCTGAGGGGCAAGTCATGACAGCGGAGCAGGGAATGGATTTGGACACCTCCTGCGATTTTTTTCCCGGGGGTCTGTCCCCTCTGCATGCTCTGATGTCTAACAGCGGGGTTGCACCTTCTGCTGCAGCCTTTCCCGCGGCAGGGATGCAGATCTGAGCTCTCTCGTCTATCCCCCAGCCTGTTTTATGAAATGTGTGGGATTTCTTCACTATCTTCCCAGCCCGACAGCCGAGGCAGCGTTCGCCACTCGGTGCCAGGCTGCCGGGTAGGTGGGAGAGCTGCTGGATGCTGGTGGGGAGCAAGCGTCCATGTCTGCATGGGATGGGGAGCATCGCCTGGCACCCAGAGACCACTGTCCAGAGGTTGCAGAAACATCTGGCGCACACCTGCAGCAGAGCCTGTCCTCTCCCATCCCTCCCAGTCCCCCTGCACCGGCAGCAAAGGACCCTGCATCCCACCCTAATTGCATCGCTGTGACAAGGGAAGCGTCCCACAACCTCTGCACTGCTCGGGGCAGAGAGAAGGCAAAGCCACTCCTGAAGAAGGCAGCATCTCCCCGACACCCCCCCACCTGCCACCACCACCACAACGGCTTTTCTCACGGAGCCATTTCTCCTCTCCTGCCGTGGGAATCGCAGCGGAGTTGCGCTGTGCCGGCAGTTAGAAATATCTGCTGATGGCTGTGGGCTTGCTGAGATTTCATTGCCCTTTCCACCCGCTGCTTTGATTTTTCCCCCAGTTACCTCTTCCCCCTCCTCGATCAGACCAAACCATTCTGGCTCCCCTGCCCTCCCCTGTCGTACCACAGAGAAAGGGAGACATCCCGTGTGCCGCGTCTCTGGTTTCCTCCTTGCCATCCCTTTGGTTGCTTTTATCCCTGTCTCTGCTTCTTTCCCAAGATTTAAATGATCCTAACAGTTCATAAAGCCATCCAGCTGCTATTTCAAGCTCCCAGTGCCCAGCTGAACCTTGCAGAGGTTCGTCTTGGGTGGAGGGAGGAGCAGGCAATGCTGCTTTAGAAAAGGGTGTGTTTGGGAGCAAAGATTGAAGAATACCCTTTTAAATGACACCAAATTCTGGGATTATGCCTGCAGAGGTGCACCGAGCATCGTTTGTACTTCAGCAAAGCCATTCTGTCCCCAGAAATTAGGAGGGGGGACAGGGAAGAGCTGGCATTCCCAAAATTTCAGATGGCTCGCGGCACAGAGCACCCTGACTCAGCTGCTCTGCTCCTCTGCCCTCGGCGCTGCCGGGTTGTGGTTATCAGCAGCGTCACTGGGGTTTTCGGTGGCCAACCCTGGGGCTCCAGGCTCCACCTCCAGCCCAGCCGCTGCACGTCGGACCCTTCTTTAGCAGAAACCAGCAGCGCTCCCCGTGCCTCCTTCCCTTCCCCTTGCTACCTGTCCTGCCTCGAAGCCTTGGCATCTTTGGAGGAGGATGCACGGAGAGGGTCCCCCCCGGGGGGAATGGGAATGGGGCAGGGGTGTGACACCTCCTGGGACCCTGCTTGCAGCGGGGGAGGATGGAGTCAGCCGTGCATCGCTGTTGCTGCCCGTGCCAACAGCCTGGCCGGGCACCCTCATGCTTAGCTCACCCTCCGTGCCCGGGCCGATGCGGAGCCATCTGCCCGCCTGCCAGATGGCCAAGGGGGTCGGCTGCCAGCACGCCGGCTGCCAGCGCGGTGCCGGGCAGAGGAGGCAGAGGAGGGAAGGGGACTCGCGCCATGCACCAAGGCTGAGCCCAGCCCGGCAGCAACTCCCCGCATCCCCCAAGGATGCGTGGGCACGTGCTGCAGGGACCCCTGCCCTGCCTGCAGCCAGGACCCCCTCCAGAGCGCATCTCTGCTGCCTGCACTGCCTGCGCTGCGAGCGTGCTGATATATAGGAATTTAATGCTGTTTCCTGACGTGGGCCCCAGTCCTGCTAATCCACTTGAGCAGCGAAGGCACGGGAAGCGTCATCCAAGGATGCCGTATCCACGCCAGCGCTCCCTGCCCCAGTGCAGACCGCGGCAATTACTCATTTAACATCCAGGGAGTGGATGGAAATCTCATTCCTCGGGACCAGGGAGCACGGGGGCGGGAGGGGGCTGCCCAGCCCGGCTTCCTGAGCTTTTAGTGAAACTCGATTTGCTTCATTGCCTGATTAGGGCTGAGTGCGTGACACTGGAACCAGCCCTCATTACCCTGCTTTTCCCCACGTCATCCCCAGAGCATCTGAAAAGCCCCTTTTCTCCTCTCTGCCTTTGCCTTCATCCCCGTGCCCTTCATCTGATGGGAACGAGGAGTTGCTTGCACAGGGAGGGGTCTGTCACTCTGTCCCAGGAGGGTCCCAGGCTAAAATCCGGGGTGTCCCCAGGCTGATGTGCCCAGCAAATCCACCTCGTGGGGCTCCGGGGCTGGGAGCCTCCGCTCAGACACTAAGGAGAGAGCAAAGTAAAACAAATATGTTCCTTCACAAGAAAATCCCCAACTGCTTCCCTTTCAGCTCGGTGTCTCGCTCAGGTGCCGTGGGGTTTTATTTAAATGTCAGCTGTAATTTGGGGCTGTGGAGGCTGACGAGTGTGTGAGCATGAGACCTGACAGCTCGACTCCGCGCGTCCCTAAATGGAGCTAGCTGGGCTGATTGTCCCCCTCCGAGTGCCACCAGCTGAATTGCCCGTCCCCTTTTGGGTCGCTGCAAACTCTGAAAAACTCATCGAGAGGAGGGGAACGGCTGCAGCATCCCCTGAGCAGACCATGGGGCGTGATGACGCAGCATCACTGATGGCACCTTCCAGCTCCCCAACCCTGGGACACCCCCAAGCACCGGGTGAGACTTGTCCCCTGTCCCTGGACACGCTGCCACCCCAGCTTCCTCAATGGGGAGGTCGCATCTTAGGGATAACCTGGCTCTGGCTTGGAAATCCCTGGCAGAGCGGGACCTGCTCCTTCCCACTGCCTGTGCGCTCGGCATGGGGCACGTAGGCAGATCCGCTGCCTGCACGGCAGCTCGTGGCGTTGATCGGCACCGTCAGCGTGCCGGCTGGGGCCCCGCGCCAGAGCATTCAATTAGCAGGGAGAATCATGTCCTCCCTGAACTATCGCTTTCTCTCTGGCAGGACAGAGCTGGGAATGAGATCGATAGGGCTGATGGCTGTCACCACGGCGCTCTCGTTAGCGAGAGCTGCAGAACGAGTGGAGGACGGGGTAGAGGAGGAGCTGCTGGCTGAGCCGGCCAGGCAGAGGGCTGAGGCAGTGATGCTCTCCGGTTCGGCAGGTTCGGGACCTGACAACCAGCCCTGTGTTTATTCAGAGGGGTCAAAGTGAGATTTGGCATTGGCTGGGCTCCTTTTCGTTCAGTGCCTCTCCAGGCACCACTTCTTTCCCCTGTGGTCCCCAGGACATCAGTCGATGGGGAGGCAGGCAGGGGAAGGGGCTGGTTTCCCCAGCGGAGGTTAAAGAGGGAGAATAAGCTGGGAAAACAGCAGCGAGGTCAAAAATAGCCTCTGCTTTGCATGTAGCTGTCGGGGTCCATCAGTGTCGGGGTGTTGTAAGGACTCCCGTAGCCAGTGGCTACAAGCTGGCTGCTGTCAGCAGTCCTGCAAATGTGATCCCCAAGGAGACACCCGGAGGGAGCGGGAGTGTGACTGTCTGTGCCGGGTGAGCCCCGATGGCATCAGCGGATTCAGCCCCTGGGGATCGGCTCTTTGAGGGCACCCTTGAGTGGCAAACCCTGGTCAGACACAGCGTTTGAAGGAGGATGGAGATACAGGGCTCCCCCAGCAGCAGCAAGCGTGCAGCCGGCTGCAGGTGCGCGTTTTGCACAGCGAGGAGCAGTGCAGCCTTTCCCCATGGGTGCCCCGTGCTACATGCATGGTTTTGCACGAGCAAATTATATGTGCACGCAGCAAATGCGCCCACAGTGAACCAGGACACGGCAGCCATGCTCCCTCCACAGCCAGGGCTCAGGCAGCCCCTTGCATGAGTTTCTTCCCCTCTTGTTAAAAAATAACATAAAATAGAGTCCCATCTGCAAGGGGAGGAAAACAAATGGGCAAAATCACAGGGCCTTGGAGCTAAAAGGCACTAAACAAATGGAGCACGCCTGCGGGCCCGGAAAGTTATGTGCCAGTGATACCTGCACGGCCGCCCTGCCGTAACTTAGTGCCTCTCGCAGCACGGCTGAGTTATGGGGCACTTTGGCATGGGGCCTGGCTCCCATCACTCATGGTCCCTGCAGAAAACCCTCCAGCGAGCGCTACGGGAGCTGCTGAGCGTGGGCTGGGGGTCACGGGCAGCCCCGGGGCGGGCAGCTGGTGCTGCACCGCAGGGAATTTGGTTTGCTACATGGCCCGGGAAGGCAGAGCCCTGACCTGGGAACTTGCAGCCCCAAACTGGGCTCTGCAAACTGAGTTGCAGCCTGGAGAGACGATGTGCTGGTCCCGCTCTGCCCCTGGGCTGCAGGACCCCCCCAGGACTGGGAGCAGAGGCAAGGTCCTGCCTTCCAGCCGTCCCTGGGACCCACGTGGGACCCTGCAAACCCCTGGAGGTGCAATAATGCCTGCGTGGGACCCGGCTTGCTGCTGATCCCTGAAATACAGCATCTGCTTGGAGAGCAGAGCCAGGAGGGGGAAACAGCATCCCTGTGAGCCCCGGACATCCAGGCAGGGACGTGTCCTCATCCCCTTGGCTAGGCGTCCCTCTGCCTGACCCCTGCCCAGCCTGTGCACCAGCTGAGGGCAGAAACCCAGCACAAAGCCGGGGACCCTGGGTCAGCCTCCCACTGCTCGGGGAGGTGCTCATGCTCTTCTCATAGCTGTCAGGACTAGAAGAAGACAATGAGTGTTGGGGAGAGCTCCGAGGCTGGTCCTGCCCCCATGGATTACACTGTTAATGCATAATCCATCATTTTAACAACCTTGACTCCCATTAATGTGATAACGCTTTGCAGAATTAAAGTCTAAAGTCAGGAGGGTAAGCAAATCCAACTCATATTAATGGGACTTAAACGGGAGGACGGGAGAAATCCTCCGGTCACATTTATCAATTCCTGTGCAGAAACAAAGCCCAGCTGCAGGGGAGCTGTCCCGGCCCCACAGAGAGGTCTCGTCCCCGCTGCTGCCAAGGGGATGCTTGAGCTGCCGGGAGTGGGACCCCCTGGAAGTGGCTGCTCTGACAATTTGGAGAGAGGAGCAGCAACCCGTGTCCGCCACCCGCTGCCCATCACTCTGAACGTGCCCGGCCCCGCTGAAGGCAGCAGGAAGCACCACAGCAACTGGCAGCAGCGCAGGCAGCCGGCGCCAGCCCAGCCACTGTGTTTCTGTAATCGGCTTTGGCAATCAGTGTTGTCATTTCACAAAGGGTCTGAATTTGCCCAGCGCTGTGGCGTAATAAAGTTGTTGGTTTGGGGTTGTTTTTTTTTTCCCCTAAGCATAAATATTTGCAGGGTTGTACTGGTGCTCGATCCTCTTCCCTGGCACGATGGTCCCTTGCAGGTGTCCCTTGGTCCCAAAGATTTCTGCCTCCCATCCTCCGCCCTCCGTGCCTCCCTTCTCCCTCCGACTGAGACCAGCAGCTCATCAATGGCCACACAGCTTCGCTCCAGACAGAGCCCTCTTTGTGCTGCCAGGGCTGCGGAAGGGAAAGCCCCGCGCGTGCCCCCACAAAGCTGCTGGTGGAAGAGCCGCCTCCGCCATCCCACCCATCTCCCCTTTTGCTAAAGGAGACTGCAACCCCCCCTGCCCCCAAAACAGGGGCTGGGAGGGGAGGCTGGTCGGCGTGATGAGCCCCTGATTTAAGGAGCTCCCAGTGACAGAGGCTATAAATTCCCCTGGAATAAATTCTAAATGAGAGGCCAGGTAGCTGGCTGCTCCTGATAATGCTAGAGCGGGGATGCACCACAGACAAGGTCTGCAGTGTGAGCACTGCTGGGATTAACCCCACGGGACGTGGGGCTCGATGCCCCTGCCCAGCCCCTCCGTCAGGTGGCTGCTGTGGCCGTGCTAATAAATGTGCTGCTTTAGCTCGGGCAATTAGGGGCGGGTGCTTTCCCGTTAGATCCCACGGTCCCCGGCACTGGCCGGGTGCTCACCCGGAGGATGAGCCGTGGCTGGGTGTGTTAATGTGTTCCCAGAGCCCCTCCGCCCTGCCTGGGGACGGGGACGGGGACAGGGACAGGACGTGCAGAGTCCTGGAGGGTTTGGAATGGGGTTGGCTGGACACTGCCCGCAGGAGCAGGCGGGGAGACCCGTCCCGCAGGGCTCCTGCACCACCCAGGGCCAAAGCGGGCTCAGAAGCCCAAGGCTGCCTCTGCTAAAAGCAGCAGCAGGCTCTGGCGTGGCGGGGCTGAGGTCTCTGTTGGCATCCTTGCACGTTAAGGAAACAAAATGCAGGGAAAACGCAGGTTTGAAGCTGTGCCTCTCCCTCCTGGGAGCAACTGTGGGGACAAATGTCCTCAGATGACACCTCGACGGGGGCTGAGCAATCCTCGCCCTCCAACACAGCCCAGCCTTGAGCCTGGGAAGGCAGGAGAGGGAGGCAGCGGTGAGGCCGAAGAGCAGCGAGAGGAGAGGAGAGGAGAGCAGTTCCCTCTTCTGGCGGAGGAAATCCTTTCCCTCTGCTTGGCTCTGAGGTGGCATTAAAGCAGGTATTAAAGCAGGTGTTCGCCTCCCTGAGGAAGAGGCAGAGGTGCCTGGCGATGGGCTGGAGCTGCTGTTGTTCCTGCTGCTGGGATCCCATCTCCGGCGCAGGCGGGGGATAAGCACAGGCACAAAGCGGAGAGAGGAACGGCGGCTTCTTCGCGTCGGGACTGGCACTTTCGGGTGATCTTACTGCAGGAAGACAAGGGTAACACACAGTGCAATGAGCCAGTCCGAGACCTGACAGAATTAAAGCGATGCCGGGCAGCTAAGGACACTACTTTTCACTGCTGTCTCCATTTAGGCTCTGTGAAAGCACAGTAACAACCCGCTAAGTCGGAGTCTATGTGTTGTGTTTTTTTAAAGAGAAGGCAAGGCAGGGAGAGCAAAGAGCAGGGAAAGAATAGGATGGGGAAGGATGTTGTTAAATGGGAAGCTGCACTAACGCGGATTGCTCTGATCTGTTGTCTGTCGTGCCCCCCTTTCTTTCTGTCTGAATCTTTACTCAAAGAGCAGCGTGATCCTGCATGCTGTTTGCCAAGGCAACGTGCCAGCCGATTTCTCAAAGCCCCTTGCTCCAGAGACAAGGCTATGTGAACCGGGGGGGCTTGGCACGGTGCCCCCCCGACCCACGGTGCAGAGCACATGCTGCCTACGGGGCTTAGCAAAGCGGGGCTGCTCCCCCCCCCCGGCTCCCCTCCTGCTCCCGAGGCCCTTTATTGCATTGAGGCGAACGGAGCGGAGTGTCCTTCCCCGTGCTGCTCATGACCTTCACGGGTCTGGGTCCAGGACCCCCCATCGCTGGCGCTTGTAGGGTCCTGACCCCAAGTCAGGGACAGAGAGAGGGGCGAGAGGCTCCACCACCTTACGCAGGGCTGGGAAGAGGAGGAGGAGGAGGCCGGGAAAGCGGCACCATGCCTCTGCAGTGAGGACCCTGCCCTTGCAAGGGCCTGGGAGCGGCAGAGGGGTCGGGCTGGCGGCGGCGGCCCCCGTTCCCAGCCCCGGTGGGGGGCAGAGGGGCTGGGTGCCGGGAAGGGCTGAGCAAGGTGCTGCTGCCTGGGAAGCCGGGCTGTCTGCGGAGCCTCAGACGTGAATGAATAATTCCCCCGGCTGGATGTGCGTGTGCGTGTGTGCACATGTGCGCGTGCAATTCCTCCCACACACCCCGGCAGCGCAGATCAGCTGGTAGGTCCCCGTTTGGGTGGGCTCCCCTGCCTCCCTCCCCCCCGGCAGCTGGTGGCATTTCACCGATTCGGGGACGAGGCACCCACGTCCCTGTGCCCCCGCGGCCCGATGGGTCCCCCCCCTCTCCCATCCCCATGGTCGGAGCAGAGCCGGGGCCCGGGGCTGGTCCCGGGCGGCCGAGATGGGGGGGGGGGGGGGCGGCCGGGATGGGAGGGGGGGCGGCCAGGATGGGGGGGGGGGGGGAGCGCGGGGGTCTCGCCTTTGGCTCTGCAGCAGCGGGGCGCCCCGGGGGTCCCCCGTTGCGCGCAGGCAGGTGCACCCGCGGAGGGTCGGAGGGAGGGAGGGATGGGGAGCCGGGGGTCTGCACACAGCCCCCCCCCGCCCCCGCCGCCCCGGCTCCCTGCCCCGGCGGAAGGGCGGTGGAACGGCGTCCGCGGCTGCGCTGCCCTCCGCGGTGCGCGGCTCCCGGGCCCGACGGAGGGGCGGAGAGGCGCGGGGGGGGCAGGGGCGGGGAGGGGACGGGCGGCACCGCCGGCTCTGCCCCTTCTCCGCCGCCGGGGCTCGGCGGAGCGCAGCCGCCCCTCGCCGCGCCTTCCCCCCCCCCCCCCCCCTCAGCCCCGGCAGCAGCCAGAGGCTCGGCACAAGCCGCCGGGAGCCCGGCGGAGCGCGGAGCCCCGGAGCGCGGAGCCCGGGCGGGGATGCGGGAGGCGGCGAGCCGCGCTGCCCGGCGCAGCGGCTGAGGGCCCCGGCTCCGCGCCGGGCGGAGCGCACACCACCACCACCACCACCACCCCCCCCCGCCTCTTTTGCAGCCCACCGTCCTCGCCGGGATTTGGGATCTACCTGGCCGCCTTGGGAATTATTATTATTTCTTTTTTCTTCCCCTCCTTTTTTTTTTTTTTTTTTTTTTTAATTTTTGCACACGTGGAGGAACGCGTGGATTTACTAACATGATCTTGGCAAACGCCTTCTGCATCGTCCTCTTCGTAGGTGAGTGGCCCCGGCGGGGATGCCCGCAGGCCGGGAGGGCTGCTGTCGCCTGGCCGGGCAGGATGGCAGAGGTGGCGTGTCCTTCCCCTGGGCGGCGAGGGGCTGCGGGGGCTGGAGAGAGGGACCGGCGCTCCTCCGAGATGGGCACTGCTCGGGTCTCGGTCTGCATCAGGAGAGGGACGAGGATTTTAACTAGGGGCAACTTTATTTTCCTATTGTCTATCAAACTTAAAACGGGGGGGGGGGACGGACAACCCCAACCGCCCCTTCGGGGCAGCCCCCGCCGCTGGCATCGCACGGCCGCGATCGCGATCCAAGGGAGCGGGCGGGATCGGCGATCGGCGTGCGGCAGCGAAGCCCTGTTCGTCTTTGATCCCCTCTCCCCCTGTCAGCCTATGTGGATTTGCATTTCGGAGGATATCTACCCCTCTCTCCCTCCCACCCGCGTCTCCCAGCGCCCTCCAGCCGCTGCTGCCGTGGCTGCCCCCCCCCCCCCCCCCCCCCCGCCGTTCCTGCTAGCGCCTGGGAACTCGGCATGGAGAATCGGTTCGGAAAGTTGAGTTAATTGCATGTGTGTGTGCGTGGGGAATTGCTGTCCCCTCTGTTGCAATTCGTGCGTGTTGCTTTAGCTCATGTGTGTTATTTAGGAGCCCTGTCTCGGCCAGGAAGAAAGCTTAGCGTTTCTAGGGCAGCCTCCTACAGAGACGGGGAAGGTGCAGCCGAAAAGGGGGAGAAGTCAGAGATGGTGGTGGGTCTGGGGTGAAAAGGAAGCAAATGAGAAAGGTCCGTTTTTTTCCTCCTGCGAGGCTGGGTGCACACAGGACCGTGACTCGGTCGTGTGCCGTGTCGTGCTCCAGATGCCGTTACGGCAGCGCCCGCACCCCGCTGCCTCTCCACGGGTGCCTGTGCGTGTGTGATCCCCAGCACACTGCAGCAGCGAGCGCCCGGAAAAACTCTGCTGAGCTCGCCTGGGCTGGAGGAGCGTCACCCTGCCTGTGAGGAGAGGGAGAAGGGACGGGGAGGTGCTGAGGGAGACTTGAAGGTTGGCAGAGCGAACCTTCCTCCAGAGCATCCCGCCGTGCGGGGCTGGGGATGCAGGCAGAGAGGGACCGCCGTGCGCGGGGTGCTCGGCAGCCCTGGGGAGCGCTCTGCTCCCTGGAAATGGGGGTGACAGGCTCTTCCTCTCCCCTGCTCCCCAGCGCAATCCCCGGCTGGTGAGGGGAAGGGGTGCCGTGCCGGCGGGGGGGGGGGGGGAAGCTGGTGCCTCACCTGCCTTTGTGTGGGGCGGGACACAGGCCTGAGCAGTTGGGGGCTGAGCGCCGATTTGGGGGTGCATTTCCCCATGACCTGCCAGCGGCAGAGCGTGCCGGGGAGTGTCAGGGCAGGGGGGCACGTGCCCTGCCGTCTGAGCCAGAGAGAGCAAGGAGGGATGCTCTGAGGGCAAGGTGGGGGACACAAGTGGGAAGACATCTGGGCAGGGGAGAGGAAGGGCTCTCCAGCGCTGGCTGGGGGGCAGCTGGCCGCTGGCCGTTTGTACGCATGTCTGACTCGCTGCTGGACGTCTCACGAGCGAGATTCAGGAGGACAGGGACCTCCAGGATGCCCCACCTAAGGCATCCAAACCGTGATCCATTTGCCCTCGTGGGGGAGGTTGCATGAAAACAAGACCATCTGCCCCCTTTCCTGGGTGCCCCAAAGGTTTCATGGGCGCAGGGGGGGAGGCCGGGTGGGGAGGCTGTCCCCCCCCAGCCAGAGGAGCTGCAACACCCCGAGCAGTCATCACCGGGAAGCCGTACCCCCAGACTGAGCATTAGGGATGGGGTGCCCAGGGGACCTCATCCTGCTGCTTTCCAAAGTAGCTCCCCACGACGTGGCCTCGTGGCGAGGAGCCCGGGAGAGCGGGGCCCGGCGTGGAGGAAGCCCAGCTCTTCACATCTGGGCTCTTCTTTCTGATGAGCTAAAAAAGCCCTTTGCTTGGGATAAAGCGATCGCTGCCACAGCCGCCGGGCTGGGAGGCTGTACGTTCCTGAGCAATTTTTTTTTTTTTTGAGTTGAGTTGTGGGGATAAATATTTACCTCTAAAGCTGCCTGTGTCCAAAGGTCTCTGGCAGGACCGGTAAAAGGAAACATGTATTACAGCTAGAAAAGAGGCAACACAGCTTGATGCTGCTCGGGGAAGCTGTGGGAGCGAGAGGAAAGCGGGCCATCGCGTTGTTTGCTGGCTGACTGTCGGAGGCTTGTGCATCTGCCTGCAAATCCTTGCTGTGCTCCGACACCCCGGAGACTGCTGAGGATTAGGTTTAAATTCTCTGCAGATGTTTTATTGATATGAGTTTAGCGAGTGTGCGTCTGTGAGGCATTTTTTTTTGGGTAGGAAAAAAACCCCTCAGCCTGCCCCTCCATCCAAACTCCCCACCTTACATCTCTGTGGGGGTCTGCGGAGCTCTACCTGGCTTGGCAGCGCCACGAGCCGGGAGGAGAGGAGGGCTGCAGGAAAAACCACCGACCCGGCAGCCAGGGCTGAGCGTGCTGCTGGATTTGGGGGGACCAAGCTGTCCTGTGCGGGCTGTGAACCCTGGGGAAGGGCTGCTTCTGCCCTTCCTCCTCCAGCAGGATGGCTTTGTGCCGTGCTCAGGGGTCTGCTGGCTCTCCTGGCTTGGATGTGGTGTGGGATGCTGCAGGCACCCTCCCGGGGCTGCTGAGGGGGCATGCAGCACCCTGCTCTCTGCGAGGCCGTGGAAGCAAGGTGGCAAAAGACAGGAGGCCGGGGCCAGCTCGCCGCCACGCATCCCTGCCAGCTCCCCAGTGGGTGGATTTACTGTTGGGTTTCCCATCCCGGCATGAGCGAGTGCCCACCCCAGCACTGGGGTGTGCCACCGAGGGTGCTGGGGCCCCTCGCAAAGATGCTCCCTGTGGTCCAGCGCTTTTTGCATCAGGGCAAGGTTGTCTCCCTTCCCTGCCTGCCTGCCAGCACCTCCGGTCCCTGCCTGGGAGGCCCATGGAGCCAGCCGAGAGATGGGATCGCAGCTGGAGCGGAGGCTTCGGGCGGTGCTTCGGGAAGAGGCTTCATGGCATCGGCTGGAGAAGACCGAATTGGAGCTGAGACCTGGGCTTGCTCAGGGCAGAGGGCTCGGGGCGAGCACCAGACGGATCTGCAGCTGGGCTGGGCGAGGGCGGCGGAGGAGGAATGGCACATGGTGGAGCTGTGGGATGGCTCTCGATGCCTGGGAGCCAACTGGCATGGGGCTGACGGCTGCAGCAGGAGCAGGTTGTCCCAGCTGCTGCACTGGGTGCCTCGGGCTGGGGTTTCCCAGCGTGTAAAGGTGCAGAGCTTGCCCCTTTCTACTCAAAGTGCCAAAGCATCATCCATCTCATGGCAAAGAGCTGGCATTTCTGCCCTGAGGAGCGTTTGGGGATGCCTGTTTCTCCTCCACCAGTCCAGGCTGTGTGCCTCCACCGCTTGTGGATCCTGCCTGCCTGCCTCCCATGTGGAATATAATCCTGAAAGGCCGAGGAGGGCCTTCCCAAGGGACATCTGCCACCCAAAATTGGATGTAATGTGGGTGTAGGGGTTCTGCACCTGCTCCTAGTTACCCAGACACCCAGACCTCTCTGAACCCAACGGTGTTTGTTCGGGGGCATCGGCTGAAGACCAGGAGGATGGGATCTGTTCCTTGGCCTGACCGCAGGCAGTGGAGGTGTTTCCACCCGGGGCTGCTGCCCGTCCTGCTCGTTCACCCCCTGGCATTGCCCCGTCCCTCCTGAAGAGCCACCTGAGCCCCGAGCATCCCCTCTCCTCTCCCCG
The DNA here is from genome assembly GCF_965638725.1 of Aptenodytes patagonicus. Classification (NCBI taxonomy): domain Eukaryota; kingdom Metazoa; phylum Chordata; class Aves; order Sphenisciformes; family Spheniscidae; genus Aptenodytes; species Aptenodytes patagonicus. The sequence goes on from NC_134972.1 coordinate 2,639,893, forward strand.
TGGCCCGAGGAGCATGTCCCGACTTGGCGAGGTGGGCAGAGGCGTGCATGGCCGCCTGCTCCCGTGGCCGCTTGCTCCCGTGGCACGCAGGAGGCAGGGCATGGGTGTCCGTCCCAGGGTGCTGGCAGAAGACGAGCCCTGCCTGCAGGCAGCTGCCTGCGTGGGGGAGCCGCTGCTGGGGCTGAGTGCCCGCCGAGCTTGGGAGCTGCCTGTGCGTCCTGGCGGGTGGGGGGGACACGGGTGGCCCTTGTCACATGCCTGTAGGTGTCACTGTCCCCCTGCCATAGCCGGCCGAGCGGCCGCGGGTTGGGAAGGGGCTGGGAGCTGGAGGCTGAGGATGGCTGTGCCCGTCTGGTGCCTTGCATGTGGCAGCAAGGGGAAGGGGAAGCTGCTCCCCAGGGCGCAGGGGCAGCGATGGGTGTGGGCATTGCACGAAGTGGGGTGTCCCCGTGCATCACCCTCCGGGGCGGCTGAGGATGCCCTCCAGGTCCCGTCGTGCCTGTCTTTGCCTGCTTCAGGGCTTTCCCTGCCTGCGGTTACAAGCTGGCGGATGGGGGAGTCAGGAGTGGCAGGGGGTCCTGCCCACCCCGTCCCCATCGCTTGGCTGGTGCAGGAGTGGGGGGACCAGCCGCGCCAGCGCAGCCTGTGCCCCTTCCCCATGCACCCGTGATGGGATGGGCCAGTGGCCTTGCCTGGGATTGACTTGGCAAGAATTTATTTCAAAAAGCAAAAGAAAATGATAAAATGGTAGAAATAGCGTGAGAGCTGAGGGAGTGCCGGGCGGGAAGGGGAGGGCTTGCCAAGGCAGGGTCCGAGGAGCAGGCAGTGGCCGTGCACGGGCAGGAGCCAGGTGAGCTGGATGGTTGCCACCCCGAGGGGCAGCTAGCACGGAGGCCATCCCCGGGGGGAAGAGTTTGTACCGAGCTGCAGCCGTTCTGCAGCCCTGCCAAGCCCGAGTGCTCAAAAACCCGTGAGTCAGATGCCCTAAAAATCCCGTGGCGGGCCTGAAAACGATGAGCTGCAAAATAAAAACCAAACAGCAACGTGCGCAGTGAGTTTGGATGGGCTTTCTGCTTCCCTTGACTCTTGAGAGGTCATGTGTGGAGGTTGGTGTCCCCAAGCACAGGGGCTGGAAACATGCTGTGTTTGTTTATTTGCCTGTTTGGTTCTAATAAGAAACAGAGTCCCGCGGCTCCGGGAGCGGAGGCATTGGGTTAACCCTCCACCTTCCCCACCCCACGCCTTGGGGCACGTCACCGCTGCTGGGGTGCCCTGTGACATCCTGCTTGCTTTTTCAGGCCACTGGCTGAATTTAGTCGTATTTAACAGCCCCCGGCGGGGTTATGGCTGGGGACACATCCAGGCTTGTTTTAGGCACGATGGAAGGATGCTGTCCCTCTCTAGAGCCCAAAGGTGGCTCTAACGCCGGGGATCAGTCGGGGACCGTGGCTGGGGCAGGGGCTGATGTGTGGGGTCCCGGGGAGGGAGTGCAAGGGGTTCACCCCACCTGGTCGCCCTCCCTCACCTCTCTCTGCCCTCATCTCTCCTTCCCCCGCCCCTCGCCCAGATGAGATCCTCCGCTCGCTGGCTGGCCCCCCGTCCCCACCGGGGCAGGACCCCCATGGCTGGCGGGTGCCCGTGGACTGCGTGCGAGCCAACGAGCTGTGCGCGGCAGAGCCCAGCTGCAGCTCCCGGTACCGCACGCTGCGGCAGTGCCTGGCCGGCCGAGACAGGAACACCATGCTGGCCAACAAGGAATGCCAGGCAGCCCTGGAGGTGCTGCAGGAGAGCCCCCTCTACGACTGCCGTTGCAAGCGAGGGATGAAGAAGGAGCTTCAGTGCCTTCAGATCTACTGGAGTATACATCTCGGGCTGACCGAAGGTACGGGGCAGGGCTCTGTGGGGTTGCAGTGGGGTGGAGGGTGCTGGAGGAGAGGTGGTCCTGACCCACCTCGAGGTTGGGAAGCTCCGAGGGCACCTCGCTGCTCTAGTAAAAATGGGTTGAGCAGTGCCCTGGGCTGCACGGGCACCCCAGGCAAGGCAGACGGTCCCCCGTTTCTTGGAGGATGCCGATGGGGGCCGGGCTGAGAGCTGGGCTGCCCAACGTGGGCGCGGGGCTGGGGGCTGCGTTTGCAGCAAGAGCTGATCGCTATCATGGCAGAACTGTTGCGCCCAGGCGTCCAGGCACCTGCAAGCCGGGGCAGGGCTCCTCTCCAGCTGGGCTCCCTCCCTCCTGCCTGCCCCAGAGGAGGAGATGTGGCCGTAGGGTGCAGATGGAAGCAAGGCTGGGGCACGGCTTTGCACCTCAGTACCGGCTGTGGGTCCTGTAGGGATCCCTCTGGGGTGCAGAGGTTGTCACTGCCTCCTCGGACCCCCCAGCCCTCCATTAGCCTTTGCTGCAGCGGGGTTTGTGGGCTGGGGAACAGCAGGGAGGGCTCACTGGGGTCTCGCCTTGTGGAGAGGTGATGCACCAGAGCCTGCTGTAATTGCAGCCTGGTGAAGGAGTAAATCAGAGGTTGGAGCAGTGCGGTAATTGAAATTGGATTTTGCTAGCCCAGGGCTGGTTTGTTCATTGAAGGCAGGATTATCTACTGCCTGAAGGCAGGGGGAGGCAGCGGGCTTCACCCACTGCCCCTCACCCCTCCGCAGGGGCATCACCGGGGCTGGGGCTGCCCCCGGGGCTCGTGCTGCTGGTCCAGGGCTGCAGAGGGGCACTTTACTGGGCTCAGAGGAAGGAACCAACTGTGAGGGGCTCAGCTGGGGCTGGGGCTGGTGCCGGTGCTGGTGGGGTTTGCTTTGCTGTCCTGTGGGCTCTACCCCCACCTGCCACCACTGCGCAGCTCTGCCAGCGCCCGGCTGGCCCCAGACTGGAGAGGAGCAGAGCCAGCATCAGTTTAACAGTATAGATCCCTTTAATGGGCTTACGACTGGCTCTGCACATGGAAGCTCTTAAATCCAGCTTCAGCTCGTGCAAAACCGCCTGTACCAGAGCCCCTGAGTCGCGGCACAGTCCTTGCAAGGGCACGTGCCCGCCTGGCCGGTGGCAGCTTGTGAGCAGACGGGCCCTCGGCCACCCGCGGCACAAAGTGTGTCGGCGGCTTGGCCCCGCTTCCACCAATGATTTGGGCCTGTAAAAATCCCTGTTCCTCTGCTGTTTCATTACCTTGGCTGAAAGCCACCTCCTTCAGCAGCTTGAGCTAAAGGGGTTCATTTGATAGAGCCTGCGGAGGAGCCTCCGTCCCTGGCAGCCACGTTCCCGCAGCGGGCGGAGGTCTCTGACCTCCCTCCTGAGCTGGGATTGAAGCCAGAGGAGGTGGAGGTGGTGCTGGGGGGGCTTTGGTGGCAGCGGCGAGGATGTGGGGAGCTGTACCCAAGCATGCAGCACCCCGGGTGAAATTGCCTTCAAATCTGGGTCAGCACAGGGACTAGTGAGCCCGAAACCCAGCCCAGAGCAGGCATTACTGCTTCATTGTTTTCTACCCCTCATTAGCAGCCTTCATTCAGCGATTTCAGAGGGCTTTGCAAACATGAATGAAGGATGCTTTACTGCTTGATGCGTACTCCAGGACCTGTACCTGGAGGAGGAGGAGGTGGGAAGAGAAGTGATTATACCAAGTCTTAAGGAGAGGTAGAAGCTTTGGGGAGATCCAGCAGCTCATAGCTTTAACGTGCATAAACCAGTGAGTGTAAAAGCAATGAGGAGCCCAAGGTAGACCCTGATCTTCTGCCTTTTAGCAAAGATGCTGTGCCCGGTGGCCTCCCGTCCAGCCCCTCGGCTGTGGGAGCTAACCTGTCCGTGCCATTAAGGAGGACTGCTTTCACTCCAGCCTCATTCCTGGAGGTTAATTGTGTCTCAGTAAGCTCAAGAAAAGTCCGCTGCCCTTTTAATGCTCAGTAATTTTCCTAGCAAGCAGCAGGATTCAGCTAGTATTTAATTATTTATTGCATTGGCAAAGCAATATACCGTGAGGTTACAGTGTTTCCTAAATGCACTTTAATAAAGGTACTATTTGTCATCGGAGCATTAGGAAACCTGTCGAGGCAAAGGGGTTGGCCTGAAGCAGGAGGACTCTGCAGGCTGCCCGGAGTGTGTTTCTTTTCCCATGACCAGCAGCAGCAGCAGGAGCCACCCTTGGCCCCGGCGGGGGCTGTTGCACCCATGTAGCATCACCCAGCATCGCCCTCAGGGCGGTGGCAAGGCCAGGCGCAGGGTGATGGGCTGAAAACCCACAGGCGCTGGAGACAGCCCAACCTGGCATCCCACCGGGGTCTCCCTGGCCAGCCACCCAGCTCTGCCCCCCCCAAATTTCCAAGGAACGGCGCTGAGGAGCTGCTGGGCTTGGAGCAAGCCCTCCCGCATTGCTCCCTGCCTCTTAATGAGATTGTTTTCCAGCACAGGGTTTCAAGTGGCTCCTTAATTACACAGGATAAATGCTGCCGCCTTGGGCTAATAATAACTCGGTAGAGCACGCGTGGGCTGGAGCGGTCCGGGCTGCCGGGGCCCGTCCCCGGGGCAGACCAGGCTCACCCGCAGCGAGGGCACCCAGAGCGGGCAGGGATCCTGCCGAAAGGGCTGCCGGGCACAGCAGAGATCGATGCTCCGGGCCGCTGGTCAGCCTCTGACTGGGGCTTTCGAAGTCCAGCCATTGATTTTTTTTTTAATTTTTTATTATTTTTTTTTTTCCTGTGGCTGCTGGGGTTTGAGGAGGGTGTTTCCTCTCCTGAGAGCCGTGGCCGGCTCTCCTGAAATCAGCCTTTTCTGGAGTTACACGAGGGGCAGGCAGCAAAAGCACGTGGGTTTGCACTGAAATCAAAGATGGGAGAGAGGGGGTTTGCTCCCAGCCTGGGGACAGATGGACCGTGCTCAGGTTCCCTCCGGAAAGTGCGGATTGCGATGGATGAGCCCCTGGAGTGCAGCGTGGGTGGGTCAGTGGTGGGGATGCTCTGGTGCTCAAACGATGAGGCTCTCCGGTCGGGTCTGTATCCCCCCACTGAAATATTTCCATTTTCCCAAGGTGCATCAGAGGCAGAGCAGAGTGGAAAACAATCTTTACAGTGTTTTTTTAGGCAAATGCTTTTTTTTGCAACAACAATAAAACAATCCAGTGTTGAGTATAGACCCCAAAACTTTCAGCTTGCAGCTGGCCCAGCCTCTGTGGACGTAGTCATGAAACACGGAGCTTTCAAATCTAAATTCCCTCAACTCTTGAGGTCAGTTTGAACGCAGCCGCTGCCAAACCTGAGCTTGCAGCAGGACCCAGCCGTCAGGCAGCTGCAGGCAGCAGCGCAGACCTGCCCGCCCAGCCACAAGTTCCCAGCCAGCAAGAATTAAGCCGAGCTGGTCCAAAATGGGCTTTTCCTTTTGTTGCAGGGCAGTGCTTTAAACGCTTTTTGGTTTTCCCTTCCCAAATTGCAGATTGCCACGCTGGGGGGTGCCCGCGCCCGGCCATAGCCTCAGTGGTGGCTGAGGTTATTCGCTGTGGTTTTTAATTTGCTTTTTCTCCCCCTTCTCTTTCTTCCCTCCTACTCTAGGAGAAGAATTTTACGAAGCTTCCCCCTATGAGCCGGTCACCTCTCGTCTCTCAGATATATTCAGACTTGCTTCAATTTTCTCAGGTAATAAAAGCAACATGCTTCCGCTGTTTTATCTTCTTTTGCGCGTGAACATAGACCTGCTACCGAGCTCCCTGGCAAGGAAAACCTGCAACTCCTTCCCCCGTGGTTTGGTCCTTTGCTCCTCCAGCTCCTATGGCCGCTCTCCTGCCCGTCTCTTCTCCCCGTCACCCCGGACCTGATGCCTTGAGCATCCCCCGGGGGTGACACGTGTCCCCCTGCAGCTGGCCGGGATGCCGGTGCCTGACAGAAGGGAGTGATGTAGGGGCTGGTTCCCGAGTGCTGCTGGGGTTTGATGCACTTTGGGACAGATCCTCTCTGTTTCAAACCTTCCCGGTGGGATCAGACGTGCTGGGAGCGGGTGAGCCCCTGCCCGGCAGTGATGGCAGAGCCACAGGCAGCAGCCCCCTCCTCGGGCTTCCTATTTCCCCCCAGGCTGTGACTTAGGTTTTTACCTTTTGGACTCAGCTGCCTCCAACCGTGGGCTTATATCAAATAGCTGAGGTGGGCTGGAGAGCCGGTAATCCCCTCGTTTGTCTTGTGGACGTGTCCCCTCGTGCAGCCGAGCGTCACGGCATTAAGCAGGGGAGGAGGGGGAGGCACAGGCACAGCCCGGGCTCCAGGAGGGACCAGGCCCTCCCGCTGCCCATCCATCGCTCAATGTAAAGCATTTTGTCTTCTGGAAGACTTGGGACCGGCAGGACGCCCCATCTGCGGGGAAGCTGGGGGGGACTCTGTTTGCTGTCCCTCCCCGGGGCAGCCGGCCTCAAGCCAAGCTACGGGATGCTGCTGGGAGAAGGATGCCGAGCCCTTCGGAGCATCTCTCTGCCTCCATGTCCTCCTCTCGGGAATCCAAACTCCACCATCATCCTCAGGAACTTTTTTTGCCATCTATTTCCATGACAACCCTCCGTGCTGCCATCCCCCCCCCCCTTTCAAATTAGGTCACGCAATGCCTTGGCTTCTCCTTGCTCTTCCTCCTCTTAACCCTTTCCCCAAGAGCCTCCCACCACCGTGGGGTTTTGGGGGTCCCTGCATCCCCAGACTTTGCAGGGTGCACATGGGCAGAGGGTGGTGGCACCCCGGTGACCCTGCAGCGATGCCGTGCCCCCCTGGGCTGCGCAGCCCTGCCCACAACCACCCTGGCTCGCTTGGGGACGCCTCGGAGGAGGGCTGTGATGCCACATCCCCTCGCTGCTGTCACCTGATGGATTTTAGCTCCCGAAGCAAATTTGCCAGGCTCCCTCCGGCGAGCTTAGCACCGGTTCAGGATGACGATGCCACCCCCTCCCGTCTCCCGCACGCCTTTTTGGATTACATTAGCGTCAAGGAAATATTTTAGCTGCTGGAAAGTATGAAAAGCAAAGTGTCTGGAGTGGGGGATTAAACGCTCATGGGCTGATTTATTCATAAAAGCAAAGCAAGAGGAGAAGGAAGTCTGTCTGGCAATTTTGGGGCTGGGAGAAGTGGGAATTGGCTGCTGTCATGCTCCAGAGATGTGCCGTGGCCATCGGAGTGGCCTTGATGCTTCTTCCACTCCTTCTCTGTCCCTCTCGCGTGGGGCTGGAGTGGTGGGAGCGGCAAGCGGCTGCCCCCCGGGACCCCCAGCCCTGACCCGGAGCCCAAGCAACTGAAGCAAATGAGCTGTTAGTGGTTAGTGTTGTTTCTCGATAACAAGGCTGAGGCAGAGCGCTGCTAATTGCCTGTGGGGATAGCGGAGAGATTGCCTTGCCCTTCTAGAAAGAAGGGGCTGTGTAAGCGAGGAGAGCGGCGATGCACGCTGCCGCGCTCTGTTTGCTCGTGCCCTCCATGGGCAGCCTGCCGGGGCTGGGGTGGCTGGCGGCACCACGAGCGAGCATCGCGAGCGAGCACCTCGAGCGAGCACCGCAGCCCGCCCCGTGCATGGGGCTTTGCGCTCCCGGACCCCCCCATGGAGCAGAGCATCCCGGGCCGGCGGTGAGGATGCTCTGCAGTGCCAAGGGGTGCCGGAGCCTGCCCTGCCCTGAGGAAACCACAGCCTGCAGGGAAGAAGGAAGAGGCTCCGGTTGGGAAACTAGCCCCACGCTGTGTTTCTGCCCGCGTGGGCACCAACACGGGGCAGCAGCACCCAAGAGGCGGGTGGGCGTCAGACCCCCAGCCTCAGCCTGCGCTGCACGGCACGGAGTGGGCTTGCAGCAGCACTGCCTTCCCCATCGCCCTCCTCCTCCTCTGCCCCTGACCCCGTCCTGCACCAAAAGGCCAGGCAGAGCCTGCCGAGGGGACAGCTGGTGGCACCAGGTCTCCCAGCGCGTACCCTCCCCGGCTCCTTGGCCCCCGTTTCCTTCTCGCCTCATGAAATTTTCATGCTTGTGCTTTATTAATGAGCTCCCCAGAAACCCTGCGCTTTCAAGCACCGGCTCTATTAAAATGCATCCGGGTCCCTGCAGGTCTCAGGCAGGGCAGGAGCGATGCTCCGGAGGATTAGACAATAAGCCGGCACTTTGCACAGCTTCCACGCTTGTGCTGGAGAGCCGCCGCGCTGGCTGTTAACCGCTCGCAGGGCTCGGAGCCGGGATGGCCGCCAGCACACCCGGGTGCAGAGGGTGCTCGGTGCATCCCCCCAAAACCAGGAGCTGGTCTGGCCAAGGAGAAGAGCGAGCCATGTGTCCCCCATCCTCTTCAAGCATCTTTTTCCCCTTCTGCTCCTCTGACATCGGTGTCATGAGCTGTCTCCATCCTCAGCCCTCGGCTGGAGGGACCCTGTAGCATCACCCGGGCTGGGGGGTTCTTGCTGTGAAATGGCAATTTCTGCCCTCTCCCATCCTTGGGGAGGGTGCAAAGCCCTGAAGGACTTGTCTTCACCTCCTTTCTCCCCGGCTTTATTCCAAACAGGGCTCCATGAGGAGCGGGGAGGAGGATCCCCCCTCAGCGCAGCACCGCTTCACGCTCTGACCATCTGTCAGCTAAAATATCTCTCTTAGCTCAGGCAACCTTCTTGCCTCTTGCACTATTTTTCAAGGCAGATCTACTTATAAATCATGTATCATAAGAAGTATTCGCTTTACATGTGTCTTATCAAACTCCCCCGTCCCTGGTAGATCTCCACGGGGGGTGTTCATCACTGGGATGACACGTTTGGCATTTCGAGGGCTCTCTCTGAGCAGCTTTACCCCCCTGGCTCTGGGGTCTCATGGCATCTCAGCCCAGCCGGGGGGTGCTGGCCTTGGGTGAAGGGGGCTGCGGGGACGCCACAGTCGTCACGGCACAGGTCGGGACCGGTGGCACCGAGCTCCCAGCAGCTGCAAACGTCCCCCAAGGGCAGCGGGATGTGGGTCGGGTTTGCATGAGACGGCACCGGGGGGGGGCTTCCAGCTTCGCCTTTTAATTGGGGCCAGTTAACGCAGGCAGTGCCGTGCTGGCGGCTCCTGGCTCGGAGGCTCACGCCGAGTTGGATAAGACCGTGGGAAAATGAGGCAAAGTCGGGTCCCGTGCTGCAAATGACACCCCAAAACGCTGCTCGCCTGCAGGGCGGCCCCCGTGGGCAGCTGGGGGAGGCAGAGGAAGGCAGGGGGGTGATGCTCACGCAGGCAGCTGCTTGCCATTTGCTAATTAGCAGGGCCCTACAAATATGTCTGTTAGGAAACCCTCCTTGATGCTGTCATTTGTCTTTGCCAGCGGAAGCCGGGAGACAACGGAGGAATCCACGGACTTGGCTGGGCTGCGGAGGGGAGGCAATGAGGGACAAGATGGCTGGTGCAGTCAGGTGGCTTCTAAAATAGCACCTGGGCTGCTGAGGGTGATCCATCACTTTGACAAAAAAAAGAAAAGAAAGAAAATTCAGCGTTTGTTCCCATGCGGAGGTTTGGCTCTGTCCGTCCTCTCCCCATTTATTTGCTGACGGCTGGGATTTCTGGGGCAGATGCAGGATCTGGCTGGTGCGGGGCAGGTGGCCGGTGCCCAGCTCTGGTGGCAGCCTTGTCCCCATTGTCCCTGCCTGGGCAGCGCTCAGCCCTGTGGGGGGGCTGGCTGGGGCTGGCCTGGTTTTGGGGAGCCCCAGGAGATGATGTGGGGGCTGGGGGGCACTGTGCAGCTCAGCAGATTATTCTGCTTTGGAGCAGGCTGAGTAATTAATAATTATTCTTTGAATAATTGACAAGAAACAAAATATTGCAAATTCATGGCATGAATTATGCACTGAAGACTGTTTGACCAGGTTCCCCCCGCTGCAATCGGTGTGCATTGACCCCTTCCATGCTGGAGGAGGACCTCCAAATCGTGCAGGGGGATGGGGATGAAGGGGGGAAACCTCAGTGGTGTATCCAGCCCCCTCGCCGCTGCCAGCAGGGCAGGGCCAGGCCGTGCCGGAGATGCCAGGGGGTGACACCAATGCCAGCCCCCTTCCCCGTAGCATCTCCCTGGGTTGAGGGCATCTCCCCATCCCTCAGTGCCATGCTCACCCCTTCTGCCTCTTGCTCTCCGGGCAGGAATGGACCCCGCCACCAACTCCAAAAGCAACCACTGCCTCGACGCGGCCAAAGCCTGCAACCTGAATGACAACTGCAAGCGCCTGCGCTCGGGCTACATCTCCACCTGCAGCAAGGAGATCTCGGCCACCGAGCACTGCAGCCGGAGGAAATGCCACAAGGCTCTGCGCCAGTTCTTTGACCGCGTCCCCAGCGAGTACACCTACCGCCTCCTCTTCTGCTCCTGCAAGGACCAGGCTTGCGCCGAGCGCCGGCGGCAAACCATCGTCCCCTCCTGCTCCTACGAGGACAAGGAGAAACCCAACTGCCTGGATCTGCGCAACACGTGCCGGACGGATCACCTCTGCCGGTAAGGGCTGCGCCGGGCTCTGCGCGGGCTTTTCCCAGCCCTTCCCGGTGCCGGGGGGAGACCCGCAGACTGTAGAGCGGGGTTTGTGCAGGACCGTGGCCGGGTTTGCAGCGCTTTCTTGTTACATGACCCTGTTCCAAGTTTATCGGTTCCATCTTCCCGATGCCATGGGGCATTTGCTGGCTGGGTCTCCTCCAGTAACAGCTGTATTCTGCGCGTAAAATGGGGCAGAGTTAATGGTTTTTGGCTGCTCATGGAGAGGTTGAGGCGCGGCCTCAAGTTTGGTCCCCCCTTGCTGCGGGGTGAATCCATGGGTTTGTGTGGGGCTGCGTGTGGTTTGCCAGCATGGGGGCTGCCAGCTGAGCCCCCCGCCCCAAGCTCTGATCTGCTCCAAAACCCCCAGTGCAAAACCACGGCTCTGCCTTTCCCTGTGCTTGGCCCGGGAGCTGCAGTGGGGCAGTGCCCTCCGGCAGCGCTCAGGTCGGGTAGAGACGTGGGGCAGAACCAGAGCAGCGGGGACGGAGCTGCCTTTCTGCTGTGAACGGTGGAGCTGAGTCCCTGGGGGCCGTGCTGGCTCTGTTCCCCACCTGGGACTGCTCCGTCTCCCCAAGCTGTGGAGGGGATGAAGGTGCAAAAGGCACCGCGGCAGCGGCGGCACCCACGCCCTGCAAGCAGCAAAATCCCTCGGCGTGCTTTCAGCATTCCCAGCCGAAACTTCATGGCTGGTGAAATCCGCTGTTTTCCCCGTGGCGGAGTGAAGTTGGGAGATCAGGCTTTTGTTCCGTTATGAAACTCATTATTCATACGGCAAAAAACCTCCTGTCACCCTCCGGGGGCTGGATCAGCCTCATAAAGAATATGTTTCCTACAAGGAGGAGGGTCTTTTTGCCATCAAGGTGATGGAGTTTCCCAGAGCCTGGTGGCGAAATAAATGAATAACACAGCTTCAGGTCCTCCTCTGGCTGTAAGCAAATGTGTTTGAAACGTGAGAATGTGGCTTTTTATCAAAAAGTAATACAATAAGCCAATGCCTATGAATAAAAGATACCAGGGCTGTGCTGAGTCGCGGCCAAATTAATGGTAGTATCTCTCCGTCAGCAGGCCTGATGCTTGCTCTGACATTAAATGCTGCGGATGCATCTGCTCACGGAGGGGGATAACCTGCATTAGCAGCGCGTTGGGGGGACCAGAGAGGCCACGGAACTGCCGAGCATTAATTACAAGCCCGTTCCTGCCTGAAATGAAATTCCACCAGAAAGAGATGAAGCAGCAAAGGGGGAAGTGTGTGGCAGCTGCTTTGGCTGTTTGCTCCGAATTGGAAATGCGTTTTTCCGGCAGCAGCATGGATGCTGCCCGGCTGGTGAGAGGCAGCCCTGGCCGGGGGCTTTTGCTTCAAAGCACCCGAATCCAGCATTTATTTATGCATCCAGCTTTGGGCATTGGTTTGCAGTTTTGCCTTAACCTCGGCTGTTCTCTCCCCATGATGGGGTGTTGCAGGGCTGTGCATGGATGCACTCCTTGGATCTGGGCTTGCAAGAGAAGGTCCCATCCCATCCACTCCCCTCCCGCAGCTCTGCCCCGGGGGGGCTCCGGCAGTGCTCCCGAGGCTCGGGCAGGCGGGTTTGCTCCAAACCCCCCATTAAAAGCGGTTGCATTAACCAGGCTGTGGCACTGGGGTGCAAGAGGGGTTAAGAGCCTCCAGCGGGAAGCCCGTGCCCAGGGACACTCGGAGATGCTGACATGCTCCAGCAGCTCACTTCACCTCCTTGTGTTTGCAGCTGCGAAAGTGTTTAGAAGCGGTGACCTACCTGAGGTGAGCTGTGCCCGGCACCTGAGCTGAGGCAGGGGGAAAATAAGAATTTTTCTCTACTGATGTTGCCTTGCAAGTGAGAGAGGGTCTGGCTTTTTTCTCCCTGGCTTTTGGGATGGAGATGGTTCTGGCAGAGCCTTCTAGCAGGGGCTGTATGTGCACTGTGCTTGCCCTGGGAGCGGGCATACCCATGCAGGCTGCACTTTATGGTCCTTGCTGCTGTTTTTCCCCCTCCATCTCCGTCTGGAGGTCTCCTGCTGGCACGTCTTCACCAGGGATGAAGGAATGGCCCTGCATGCTGTGCCTGATGCACACATGGGCATCATGTGCCCTGGCCCACGGGGAAAGGATGTGGAGGAGAGCTGGTCAAGGAAAACCATCGTTAGCAAGAGACTTGTCTGAGAGCCTGCTGCCCTGTCTGCTTGACGCTAGCTGCCTGACTATCCAACGGCTGTGAGTCCATCTACCCCAGCGCTGCCCCAAACAGGGGCAGGGAGTCACAGCTCCCATTGCTGTGGGTCTAGTTTCCCAAATGAAGGTTGGGCATGGACTTACTCACCAGCTGAACCCCGTCTCCCACAGCCTCGTCTCCTCCGTGCGCGTTCCTGGCGTTTCCCAGCTGCTCCAGGCCGAGAGCGCCTAGCGAGCCTGGAAAGCCCAGGCTCAGGAGCTGAATCAAACCTAGGCTGTCTAGCCACCGTGTGGGTAAAGCAAACTCCTCCAGCAGCTGCTGCTTGCACTTCGTCGGAGGGTTTTAACCAATGTGGAGGTGCCGTGTATTTGGGGTGGATCTGGCTCGGTGCAGGGGGGTCTCATTCAGCGGTGATGCAGAGGTCCCTGCTGCAGGCTCGGTGCTTGGAGCTCCTGTGCAGACAGGGCTGCACCCAATGTGGGGATCTACAAACTGGTGCGTGGCTCCAGGACCCCTTGAGATGCTGCTGGTCCTGCTCTGGGCGAGCAGCTTGCTCTGCTCTTCTGCAAAAGCCTGGGGGGGTTTGCATCCGTGTGCAGGCTGGGTGAGTTTGGCTGTTTGGCATCCCCTTTGCCGAGCGGCTCTGGGCTTGTTTTGCAGGGACAAGGTGGTCTGCAGGGCTGCCTGGTGCTGGGGGGGCCTCTCCTCTCTCTCTCCTGCCTCTCCGAGGCACTCTGCATTTAAAAATAACAAAGCATTGGCAGGCAGCCGCTGCCAAGATCATCACCAGATGCTGAGAACGTGTATAAATAGAGCGTGCAGGCTTTGTCCTCCTTCCCGCAGCATCTGCACCCACCAGCCTCCACCCAGGAGCAACTGGGCATGAAACCCCTCCGTGTCCCGTCATCCCAAGGCCCTGCCTGCGGGCAAGGCAAGGCTGGGGTCTGCCGTAGGATTTCCCGTCAATGCCTGTGCTTATCGGGCTGCCGTCGCGGACTGATGCTCATCTTCCTTATCTGCATGTGGGACTGGCAAGGGCATTGAACTCAGAAGCAGATCAGCAAGCTGCTCTGAAACCCGGCGGTGACAGGAGATGAGATAATGTTCCCGCGCGGGCTGCGAGCGTAATTAAGCCTCCTGGCTGAACGCCTAATGAACGGCGAAGCCCTTGGTAGCAGGATAGGACTTTGCGGGGAGATTTTTGCTGCCATCTCGCCGCGGTCAGTGCTGAGCTGGGTGCGTGGGGATGCTCCTCGTAGGGGCTGCTGCTCCTGCAGGACGCAGCCCACCCTGAGGTCCCGTTGCTTCCTTCCTGAAAGAAGCAGAGGAGTTGGGGAAGAGGGCAAATTAATGGTCCAGCATAGAAAACAGTCATTTTGGAAGTTTTTCCATGGCTTTCTGCTGCTGCTTTCCAGCTGCTCAGGGCTGGTGGTGAAGTGGTCGTTGAACACCAGCCCCTGTCCCATCTGTGGTCGCAAAAGCTGGGGAGATAAAAGCCACCAGTTCCTCCGTCACCGCCGGTGGAAGGTGATGTTTTCTGAATGCTTTGGGCTGGGGTATTTTAACCTGCGGGCAGCGTCCCAGCATGGAGTGGGCTCCCGATCACCCGGGGGTCCCCGCGGCTAGGAAGAGGGTGCTGTGCAGCCCCTCCATTCTGCACTGCACAGGGAGGCTGGGGACACGAAGGGGCCAGGATGCGGCCCCCGAGCTCCCGTGCACCTCTGCATGGGCTCAGGTCCTGGCGAGGGCGAGCACTCAACCTGTGCCCTTCCCTTCCCTGGAGCAGGGTGCAGGACGTGGGTTATTCTGGGCTGAAATCCTGGGCTTTGCTTTGGACAAAGCAATTCAAATGGCCTTGACCTGTGAGGCTGCTAAAAATCCCCTGTGAGATGCCCCAGCCCCTTCGCCCAGCTCCTGGCCGTGAGAGCAGGAGCAATCAGGCTCAGATCGCTGCAATTTGTGAAGCTTTTCGTGCCGGGAAGCTTTTCCTCGCACAACGGAGGAGCCTGACAAACTCCCCGAGCTTTGTGTCTGATTGCAATGGACAGGTTTTAGCTCCCAGAATATAAAAACCTTTTGCAAAACACTAACCTCAGCTAAGGGGAGAGGGAAGGAAAGGGGAGAAAAGAGCTGATTTCAGCAGCTGCAGTTTGCTGTATTTTTCATCTTGCATCAGCAAGTCAGGAACACAAATAATCTGGTCTTATATGCTTCAGTGATGCTGGTGCTGAAGAATTTCCCAGCCTCCGCTGGCTGTAGCTCCTCAGCATCCAAAAGCAGGGTGACGTTTCATTTGCCTGAGTTTTCTCCTCTTTTTCAGCGTATTTGTGGCTGGGGCAGGGGATGGATCCTGCCCAGCTCCTCGCAGGACCCTCATGTCTGCGTGCATTGGTGAGGTGCATTTCTGCACGGCAGAAACCATCTCTCTTTGGCTGGGGTTGGGGTGCTAATTCGGGAGCGATACCCCGGGGAGGGGAAGCCCTGCTTCCTCGCCCGAGGACCCACGAGGGAGGCTTGGCTCGGGGTGTGTGCGAGGGAAGGAACGGATCCAGGCTGGCTTGGTATTGATTAAACACCAAATATGGGAACAAAACACTTTTTTTTTTTTAAACCCACGTCCTTGTCTTCACGCCCTTTGTTTAGCACAGACAAAATGCCATCTATAATGGATGGTTCCTTGATAAACAGCAGAGCGGCAGCTCAACTTTCTCATTACGCCATGTAATGAGAGCGGCTCAGAAGTCCAGCTGGACTGTCCACGTAGCTGACTGGGAAGAAGAAGAAGAAGGAGGGAGAAGTGCTCCTGGATTTAACAGCGGCTTTGGGAGCTGGTGGAGAGGAGCAATGCTTGTGTCTGGAGGGGGACAGGGCACGGCTGATGGGTCCCCAGGGTGGGTGGCTGCACCAGGGCTGGGCAATCGGGGCTGTAATAACCTGCCGGGGGAAGCCCCCAAATCCGACCTTAAATTAGCAAATCTGCAAAGGTTGGTGGCTTTGGCTCCCCGGTATGGGGGGGACAGAGGGAGGGGGCCAGTGGGGCAACACCCCCCGGGTACCTTCTCCCCTGGGCACGCGTGTACAAAGGCAGCTGGAAGGGATCTCTCAGCTCCGCGGCCACCTTGCTCAAGGCTAACTGCGCTCTTAACACAATAATAAGTCAATTCGCACTGAATAATTAAATAGAGAGCCTTCATAAATATTGACTTAATGTGACAGCAAGTCTATACTGACTCAGGGTTTGCTTATGTAAACACAATCTCCTGTTCGGCTTAGTTAGCAGTTCAATGAAATAGAACAGTCCTTCAATTAAAATCAAATGATGCGTGCGTTTAATTCTTCCCTTCTCTTACCGGGTAATGATAGGGTTTGAGCATAGGCAAGAGGATAAAAAAAAAAAGTCTTTCAACTGCTCTTATCTGTGATGAATCAAAATGCGGTGTCCTAAAAATACACATGGATAACTAAACTTCTTAATTAACGGCTCCTAACTTAGCAGTTGGTCTGTTGTCTGTTTGTCCTCATTTATTTTTTTGCCTCTTGCTGGCTTAGCTCTGCTTACTCTAATTTGGGGATTTCTCCTTTGCTTCTCTCTGGTTCATTCTCTTTTTGCCTCTCTCCTGCTGCCCCCATCTCTCTGGGCGAGGGGCAGCTTTAGGATGGGGGACCAGTCCTCATCCTACAGAGAGATGCTATGCTACCGCAGGGATATGGTTTTCACTAAAAGCAGGAATAAAACCCTCCTGGCTCGTACCAGAACAGGCGACCCCAGTCTCCAGAGGTGTCAGATAACTTTTCCTGGATAAAACAAGTATTTCCATTGATCTTTTTCCCCCCCCCCCGTGAACTATTTACTAGCTTTGGTAGAGGGTCATCCAGAAAAGTGGAGTTTTGCTCCAGCTTCCCTCATTTCTTTAGCTGATCCCCATCCCCAGGGCTCTTTGAATTACCTGGCCGCTCTTCTTGGTGTTTGAGGCTAATTTTTTTTTAATCTCAGCATCTCCTGGCTTTGAAAGCATTCATCTCCAGCAGGACGAGCAGGCAGAGCGAGTGTTGGGAGGAGGATGCCCAGCGGGCCCACGGGTTTTTCGTGTCTTGCTGAGTTTTTGCATGTTGTCGCAGCTTCTTGAACATCCACCGCTCTGCGGGGGGGGGAGAGGCGCGTTTCCGAGCCGCCTCTCGACGCTCGTGTCTATTAAAGGCATTTTTCCTTGGTCCCTGTAAATTGCCTGTGAAAAACACGTCTTGAGTAATCTCTGCATCTTGGACATTTTCTGCATGAAATATTCAAGAGCCTGGTACTGTTTGCTTTGATGGGTGGTGAGTTATTACCAGCGCCGGGCTTGGACTCCTCATAGGCATGCGGTGATGGGAACAATTAGCACCCAATTAGGCACCTTGCATCTGTTCTGGGGATTTTTCTGCTTAAAAAATTGCAACGCACCAACAAACGGGAAAAAAAACCCCAATCAAAAATCCTCTGCTGTAACTTTTAATGTCAGAGCGAGGGTGTCTTGCTGGAGCTGGCAAGCTGCTTCTGAATTCCTGCACGGTAACAAGGCTAGGACATAAGTTAGCGGCCAGGAGTTGATGGGATGGTCCCTGCAGCGATGCCCAAAGTCCCCTAAACGGGGGATATATGCACCAGGGGTGTATGTGCACTGCAGGGACCCAGGTCCCCAGGAGGTGTCTGGAGTTGGGCAGGGAGAAAGAGAAGTATTAAAGCCCCCGGATCCCTGGAGCTGCCTCCCCTTGGCATCGTCCTGGTCTCTTCACCCAGAAATCAAATGTATTTTCTAGATGCATCAAAGAGAAGCAGCTTGGAAGCCCCTAACTTTGAAACCCAGCACTTGGAGCAGGTTTGGGATATGATATATGTGCATATATATAAAATTAATTTTTGTTAATCCCTTTTTCATTCTTTTTTTTTTTTTTTTTTGGACTTGGAGGCCTTTCAGGAAAATAACGTGCTGGCCGAGGCTGCGCCCTGCAGCTCCCCGCGCCGTCGTCCTCCTTCCTCATCCCTGACCCAGCTGCCAGCCCAGCTCTCCCCAGCCCAGGTCTGGCGTTTGCAGGCAGAGACTGGCCAGACCCACCTGCTGCCTCGAGCTGCCAGCCAGCAATTTGGCACCAATTTCTCCTGTTTCTGCTAAGATGGACTTGGCTCCCTCTCCTTTTTTTGCCTGGGCACTTAAAAGCAGAAATCTGAGAAGCTATGGCCCGGTTCCAGTAAGGTTTATTCCTGGCAGTTAGAGTCTCATCCAGTGACTGCAAACTCATTGTATACAACGGAAAGAGTGACATCTGGCTTGGATATTCTGGAAAGATTACCAGCTGGCTTGTCATGTATTATGAAAAGAATAACATTTGCCTTAGAGGATGCTACAAGCCAGGAGCAGGGCCCCAGGGAGCAGCGTGACAAATTTTCGTGGCGCTCGGTGATGAACTTGCCACAGTTCTTTAAGAGAATTGACGTGCCTTCGCCTCTAATTTGAGGAGAGGGGAAATGCTGTCGGAAACTTTATTTATCTCCCACAGAGGGGAGGAGGAGGGAGTCCAATACCTTCCTGTGATGGGGATTGTGTGAAAGGAGCGGAGTTGGAGCTTCTCTGCTCTGCAACGCCCACCCTGGGCTCTCCCCTCTGCTCCCACCTTGCAAGTGGGGAGCAACATCCCTTGACCCGAGGCTGGTTTTGGCTGCAGGGAGGGCTGAGCACTGCAAAAGTCCCCTGGCAAAGCTTTTCTGCACATGCTGGGCTTTGTGCACGGCTCCGGCAAGGGAGACTGTGTGCTGAGAGCTGAGCATCAGTCCCAGGAGTGGATGCAGGATCATAGAATGGTTTGGGTTGGAAGGGACCTTAAAGATCATTTAGTTCCAACCCCCCTGCCGTGGGCAGGGACACCTTCCGCCAGACCAGGTTGCTCAAAGCCCCGTCCGATGTGGCCTTGAACAATTCCAGGGATGGGGCATCTACAACTTCTCTGGGCAACCTGTTCCAGTGCCTCACTACCCTCCTGGTGAAGAGTTTCTTCCTTACATCTAATCTAAATCTACCCTCTTTCAGTTTAAAGCTGTTACCCCTTGTCCTATCACTACGTGCCCTTGTAAAAAGTCCCTCTCCAGCTTTCTTGTAGGCCCCCTTTAAGTACTGACAGGCTGCAATAAGGTCTCCCCAAAGCCTTCTCCTCTCCAGGCTGAACAACCCCAACTCTCTCAGCCTTTCCTCACAGCAGAGGTGTTCCATCCCCCTGATCATTTTTGTGGCCCTCCTCTGGACCTGCTCCAACAGGTCCATGTCCTTCTTGTATTGAGGGCTTCAGGGCTGGACACAGTGCTCCAGGGTGGGTCTCACCAGAGCAGAGGGGCAGAATCCCCTCCCTCGACCTGCTGGCCACGCTGCTTTGGATGCAGCCCAGGATACGGTCGGCCTTCTGGGCTGCGAGCACACATTGCTGGCTCATGTTGAGCTTCTCATCAACCAACACCCCCAAGTCCTTCTCCTCAGGGCTGCTCTCAATCCGTTCTCCACCCAGCCTGCATTTGTGCTTGGGATTGCCCCGACTCATGTGCATGGGATCGGTGGCTGTGAAACCCCGTGACCTGGAAAAAGCCCCAGTCATGGATGGCTGGAAACAGCAAAAGTCTCCAGGAAACCGCTGCATTCCTCCATGGAGCATCCAGTGCTCTGGTTCAGCCCCGAGCAGCTGTGCTTTATTCCCTCTTCTGTCCTTTCCCCAGTGCGTAGCCCATGAAACTGCAGTGGTCTTCTGGCTGCGGGCTCAGCAGCAGCATCTCTGCTCCTCCCTGGCGCTGGCTGTGTTTCGGTGGTACCTGCCCCCCCGCTCCCTTAGCGCACTCGAGATCGGGTGTGATGAAAAGTGCTGGATGGATGTAAGGTATCACTGCAGATCCCTTCTACTTCATTCAATCACTGCTTCATTTGTTCCTCCGCTTAATTTGATCAAAACCTTCTGAAAACAAATCATTCCTATTTAAAAAAAAATAACACAATTTCTACCCTTTATTTTCATCAGTTCTTATGGCTTTAGGCAGGTACTGTTGGATGATTCAATCACCGGTTGGACAAAGATGACATTTAATTAAGAAGGAAGGAAAAGGAAGCTAAAGAAAATAATGTATGCCTCTTCTTTCTATATGAAGTGTGCAAAAAAAAAAGAGCTGAGGAGATTTTCTGTTGTGAAATGCAAGGTCTCACCTACAGTGTCAGCAACTTGGCTGCTTCGCAGCAATTCCTCCCTGTGATTGAAACCCAGCCTGGGCCACAATTCAGCCTCGTGTCTATTCATTTAATGACTGAGTCAATTTGGAAAACTGCTCCCCATCCATCTGCCCACCTGGTCCATCTGTCCATCCTCTTCTACATCCTTCCCGTTTCTTTATCCTTCTACCTCGGTGATTCGGATCATCCCAAGAAAAATCCCCAGAGCGTCGCATGGAAAGCGTGGGTTTGTGTCAGCAGAGCCAGATTACCGATGCACCTGGAAATAGCTGTGCTTCCATCGCTCCTTGTGCTTTTTCTGTGCATTACACCGAGCAGTGAGAGAAGATGAGATGGGGTAACCAAGCCAGTAATCGGGTTAGGAGTGGAAATCAGCTCCTCTGCTCCTCTTGTCCCTCCTTTATTCCTCCTGGTCCTGCTGCCGTTCTCCCCATCTCTGCTCTTTCTGCCTTCGCTCTGCCCCCAGAGCCGAGTCTGGCAGGAGGGCAGGCAGGGCACGAGCATCTCGGCCCCCGGGGTCTCTGCGAGGCTTCCTTTTGTTTTTTCCCTTCCCAGCTGCAAAAGAAGAAAGGAAAATGTAACCCCCAACCTCGGGCATTTTAATTGCACTCTATGCTTTAACATTTCAGAGGGGAGATAAAAACAAGCAGTGAAATTTTACAGTCGTGTAATGATGCCGGGAGCAGCGCGGCCAAATGAGGTTGTGAAGTTTATGGTGTGCTCTGCCAGTCGAGCAGCGCTTGGAAAGGGCTGGGGGGGTGGGAAGCAGTAAAGGATGGAGGAACGAGGGTCCCACGCTCGGGGGCTCGTCCCCAGTGGGGTACCCACCTGCAGGCAGGCACCCCTCCCTTGCCCGTGACCCTCCGGCAGGCTGGGGCGACCGGAGGCGAGACAAAAAGTTGCACCTCCTGAGTCTAGATCTCATTTAGAGCTCTCTCTATCCCGTTTATCCTCTTTTCTCACCTTTATTTTTTTAAAACGTTGCTCCTTGCTGCTGAGTTGTTCTGTGCCGGGAGCAGCAGTGTAATCCCGTCCCTCTCCCTCTTGCTCTTTGCACCCAGGTCCCGGCTGGCCGATTTCCACACCAACTGCCAAGCCTCCTTCCAGTCCCTGACGAGCTGCCCCGGGGACAACTACCAGGCGTGCCTGGGCTCCTACGCGGGGCTCATTGGTGAGTGCTGGGGGGGCGGGATGGTGAAGGGTCTCTCCCACCGCGGCCCCTCATCCCTCTTCCTTCTCCTCGCCCGGGAGCAGGCTTCGACATGACGCCCAACTATGTTGATGCCAGCACCACCAGCATCACCATCTCGCCCTGGTGCTCCTGCAAAGGCAGCGGCAACATGGAGGAGGAGTGCGAGAAGTTCCTCCGAGACTTCACGGAAAACCCCTGTCTCGGTAAGGCGCTTCCCCGTCCCCCTCCTCACCCTGCCCCGTCACCGCCGGGGTGCAGCCCCCCATAAACGTCTCCTGCCCCAGGAAACGCCATCCAAGCCTTCGGCAACGGCACCGACGTGAACATCTCCCCCAAGAACCCCTCACCCCCCGTCACCCTGCCACCGAAGACGGAGAAGAGCCCTGCCTTGCCGGATGACGTCAACGACAGCAACACCATGTACGACACGAGCGTCATCACCACCTGCACCTCCGTCCAGGTAGAACCTGAGCCTGGTTGCTGCTGCAAACTGGGGACACCGGTCTGGACCCTCGGTGGGTCCGTCAGCCAGGAGATCGGCTGCAGCCCGTGGGCAGCAAAAAAGTCCTGCTCAGTGCACGCATCTCGGTCTGGATGCAGTGTTGGTACCCAGGTGCCCGGCAGGATCCGGCCATCCCTGGTAAACGGGGGTCAGGGCACTGCCCGGGGGTCTGGTATGGGGAAGGGAGGGATCCGTGCCCTGCCCATCCCCTTGCCTCGCTTGGGGCATCGTCCCCTGCCTGGCACGGCTCTGTGCCCGGGGCAAGGTGAGCTGGCATAGCTGCCCCGAGCGCAACTTCTCCTGCCCCCGGCTCGTTCGGGATGAAAACAGCTTGAATTCCACATGGTTTGGGAAAAGCTGAAAAATATGTTTTATCTTGCATTGCACTGGGCTTGTGGGTGGTAAGGTGCTGCCGGGAGAGGAGCGGGACAGGGGGACCGTGGCCGGTGGGTGTCACAGGAGCGTAGGCAGCATCCTCGGCAGGAACATTTGCGGCAGGGCGCACGGGGGGCAGCGAACCCGGGGCTGGGATGAATCTGCGTGAGTGCTTGCAGCGTTCTGTTGCTTGCACTCTCTCATGCTTCAGGCAGGAGCCCAGCAAAGAGCCTGAGCTGCCCGGGGAGAAGGGATGAGCCCCTTTTCTTTCTTCTCTCCTTTCGCAAAGCTCTTCTGACAGCCCTGGGTGCTTGAGAAGCACGCGGAGAGACTTCACGCTTCGACGCCAGCCACGATTTCCAATGCCCCGTGCATAGGGCTGCAGGCATCGCCCCGTGCCCTTGCAGGGCGGCTCTGCAGCTCCCGGGGGAATCGGGGGAGCCCAAACCCTGGGGTGCGACCCCAGGCGGGAGCGGCCCTGGGTGCACATACCTGCTCTAAGCCTTCCTCCTTTCTCCTCTCCAGGAGCACGGACCGAAGCTAAACAAGTCCAAAGAGCAGAGTCTGTGCTACTCAGAGGTACGTTTGGGGCAGGGGGGAGTGCAGGGAGGGGGGGTCCCGGGGCCGGGAGCTCTTTCCCACTGCAGATGGCTCGGGAAGGATGTGCCAGACAAGCGCGGTCCCGGGGATCGCTGGCTTCGCTGACTGGAGGGCAAAAATAGGTGTTTTCCAAGGTTGGATGATTTTCCCCCAAAAGGACCCTGATGAAACCCTGCTCTCCCCTCGCCCGCAGACCCAGCTGACCACGGACATCATGCCAGACCAGAAGACGTTTGTGGACCAGAAGGCAGGCGGCAGCCGACACTGGGCGGGCCGGATCCTGCCCGTTGTGCCCATCCTCCTGCTGAAGCTGGCGTTATAGAGGGGCGAGGAAGGCAGCGGCCGGCGGGACGGGGACGCTTGAGCGCGCACGAGCGCGCGCTGGCAGCGCCTGCCGGCACGCTCGCTCTCACCTCGGTTCCTGCTGCGGCGATGGGGAAGGGAAGGACCGCCTCGTGCCGGAGACTGAAACGCTCAGAAACACCGGGGATGCCGAGCCCGGGCACGCCAGGCAGCAGGAGGACCCTCACCACGCTGGGAAACTTTGGTGGTTTTCTTCCGATTTTCATTTTTCCCTTTTTTTTTTTTTTTTCCCCCGGTCTTTGATGGTGCGTTGGGTTTCTTTTCTAAAGCAGGAGCCCACAGCTCGTGGTGAACCCCCCCCGCGTGCCCTGCAGCAGGGGATCCAGAGCTGCGAGTGGCACTGGGGAGGGAAAATAAGCGTTGAGCAGAGCTTTGGCAGAGGTTATTTGCAGGATCCATCAGCCCGGGTGCTCTGGGGTGGCCGTGGGGACGGCGAGGTTTCCGCATCGGAGCATCCCGGAGGACGGACTCGCCGTCAGGAGGCTCTTCTGCATCGTTTGAGGGGACTCGCTCGAGCTCTCGACATTGTTATTGGGGGTTTTGGGTTTTATTTTTTTTTCTTTCCCATGGTTGGCGAGAGTTTTGAAATGGAAGAGAAAAGAAACTCCTGTTCAAACGTTGTGAGGTTGTCCTGATGTTTTCAATCTGTCACTTCGAGGGGGAGGTTTTTCTTTTTTTTTTTTTTTAATCTTCGTCCAGTTGAATTTGGGTTGGGATGGGATCCGACCCATCGGTGGTCGGAAACCTCTGTATGTTCCTCTCTGTTTTCTTTCTTTTATATATACATATATAGTGTACGTATATACCGTTCACCTATACCTACATATATGTATGTATATACATAATCATATACATCTACAGTGTGGCTTTTTTAATTTCCTTTTTTCCTTTATTTTTAAAAAAAATGCTCAAATGGCAACAACAACTTTAAAATGTATTATTGTAAAGTTTATTTTTTTTAATAATGTCTATAATGGAAAAAAAACAAACCAATAAACCAAGAACCAAGGAACGAAGCAGCACCGAAAGCCGAGCTCCACCGAGCATCCACCTGTGCCCGGGTGTGTGTCCAGCCAAGCGTCCCGAGCCCGGGGGGGGGGGACGGGGGCCCCTTCGGCTGCAGAAACGCAGGGCTTTGGGTCAGTCTAAATATTTTGCAATGCTGCGAACAGTTCCCTGACTGTTTTGCTCCGGGAGACAAGCAAACAAGCAAACACTTCACAGGAGCTGACACGTTCCCGTGTGCCAGGTTGGCTTTTTTTTTTATGTGCAATAACTTTGTTTTTGAAAATACCATCCCCTTTCCTTAATGTCTTTTTGTTTTTTTTTTCTCCAAGCAACCTGACAGTGCTTAAAACCAAACTGAAACGTTGAGATTTGGGTCACACAAAACATCACGTTTCTCGAGTTAGATGAAGATAATTCCCCCCCACACACACACTTCACTGCTTGTGCAGGGAGCAGAAACGCCAGCCCCCATCTGGCTCTGCCCGTGGAAAATCTCGGGGACCTGGGGATGCCAAAATGTGAGCTGAAGGACGGGCTGGGCTGTTTGCAGGGAGCTGGGCGCTGGTAGATAGGGGAGGGATGGATATATATTCCCTTTTGCAGCACGGAAAAAGAAAACACGTTTGATGTGGAAGTTGGTGCAGGGAAAATAAACATGTCACGTCTCTCGCAGGAGATGCTTTGCAAACCCAGGCTGCTCTTTACCATATTCTCTCCTCTAACAGCCAGGAAAATGACAGCTCTGAAATAGAGTGCCAGATGTGCTGAGCAGTTTGGCACTGAAAAAAGCATCTAGGCATAGAGGGTGGCATTTGAGGGGCTCTCCAGCCAACTTTGGGGTCCCTCGTGTGTGGGGTGAGCCGAAATCCCAGCTGCCCCGACCCAGGTGCTCCCACCCATCCTTCTGCTTCAGCCGTGGCTTCGAAGTTTCGGCAGAGGTGCGTGGATCCCCTGTGTTTCTTTAGGAAAAGGGTTGTAAAATACAGTGGAGATGATTGCTTTTCTTGGTGGTGGTCTGATTTCCTTCTTCCCCGAGAAGGCTAGAAACACCCGTGGCTTTTCCAAAGGGAGCATGAACTCCTTTGCTAGGAAATATCAGGGAGAAACGTCTCCATCCAGTAGCTGATGCCACATCTGCTGCCCGCCAGGTACCTGCACCCCATCCGCAGGAGATGTCCAGCCCACTCCCCAGAGGTCCTTGGGCCTTCCAGCTAAAGAGGCATCAGCAGAAAGCAAAGAGCTTCGAGTAAGCCTGAGTTAAGAGGTGCCCCCTCGCTCGCGGGAGTGTTTTAGCAGTGTCGTGCCCTCCCCAAGCACCCGTGGCCGTGCTGGCGGGGTGAGAGGCAGGGCAGCGCCTGGAGCTGCCGGCTGCAGCAGGGGTGGGATGCCATGCCCCCCAGCTGGGTCCTAGGCGCAGAGATTGTGCTGGAGCTGCTGAGTGTTCATACGTTCGGGATGAAGGCATTAGCCGTGCTGATAAACATGCCGCCTTCATCCAGGTGCCTCGTACCTCGAGCTGCTGAAAGCAAAGCTCTTCAAGGTGGAAGTGCTGATCCTGGGGCTGGGGACGCCGAGTCTGAGAAGCAAAATCCTAGTGAGTTATCCTCCCAAAGCCTTGCTAAGTCTTTCTCTCCAACCACAAAGCCTTTCCTGGAAGAAGGGCAAGGGGATGAGAGACGCTATCTGCTTGTGAAGCGGCTGAAGGAGGCTGTGGGAAATTGCTCTGGAGAATGGTGGAGCTAATGCAGCGTGCTAAATCACTGCCTTTCCTGCTGGCAGAAGCTATGTGATGTATATGAGGATTTAATTTGCATGGCGTTGTTTTGGGAAGGGTCCTTTTCGAGGAGCAGCACAAAAGGAGCCGTGTGGGTCCGGGGGTTTCCAGCCCCTCTCAGCCAGAGGCAAGCCTCATCTCGTCTGCGTTTGGAGAGAGCCCGTACACCGGAGGGATGTTTGGAGACCTTGTGCAGGCTCTCCTGGGGCTGCATTGCAAACCGCAGCATGGACAGTCCTGCTCCAAACCGCTGCAACCCTTGTCCATGCAAATCGTTGCAGTAGGGATGGGTCCCACGTGCCGGACACGGGCGTGCGGGCAGCAGAGATGCTCTGGTGGTTTTTGGCTAGCTGCAGCTTCAGCGTGACCAGAGGAACAGAAACCAGCCTGCAAAATCCACGTGTGGGCACAGCCCCAAGAAGCTGTATGGACCCGGTGGTTTCCAGATGTCCCAGCTGAACGTGGCGTCCAGCAGCTGCAGGACTTCCACCTACCCGAGGGTTGTAAAGCGCCTGGGACCAGGACTGCCTGCAAACAGGGGATTTTCCTTCTCTTTTTCCTCTGCTAACCCAGATAGGCAAGCAAGATGCCGCAAGGACGTGTCTGCCATGGATTCCCAAATCCTGGGGAATACCCTAAGCCATGCATCCCACGTGCAGCCGGTGTGCACAAAGCCCTTCCCTGCCCGATTCTGCGGTACCCCCCCCGCCCGTTCCCATCCTCTCTCCATGGCTCTCCCTTCACTCCAACTCACTCGCAGAAAGGAGACAAAAAAGGGATTAAGGGCACTTCATTTCTCTAAGAGCAAGTTTTCTGGTGCGCTGGTTTGGGGTTTGGTCACCCGCGGTACAACCCGTTGGATTTTGGCCTGTCTCTCACGGCAAAGGCGGCTTTCTGCCGCCGCACAGAAAGACTTTTCCAACGTGAGAGGTGATTAAAAATAGATGGGGTGGCACCTTTGCCCTCTATAATTAATTTGATGTTCTCCTTTAGGCTTTATTAAGTAGCCGGACCAGCGCGGTTGGGCAGGTGTTACCTTCCTTCTCCTCCTTCTTAATCCTCCATTAAATAAGTTATCACCTTGGGGTACTCCTGACACCTCCAGGTTTCCCGTGAGCAGATACTTTTACCTCATTAACTTTCCCGAGCTGCTTCACTTCACAAGAAATACTTTTTTTTCCCCCCATTGTGTTGCATTTACTTTTAAAGGCATAAAAATAACCTCTTGCCGACCGCGTGGGGATGAGCAGAGCTGCGGGTCAGGGATGGGGATGTGCGTGGAGCCGGGATGCTCAAGTTTAGAAACCTCTTGATCCTTGAGCCCAGAGGTTCACTTGATGCTGTTCCAGCGAGGAGAGAAAAAGAAAGAGGAGGGCGTAGGAAACCGGTCCCTTTTGTTAAATAGGCGCAATTCCAGTGAGGCACCAAACCGTCTCCTCAAATCACCCATCATTGTTATCTGGGATAATCTCACCAGAGGAGGAAGCCAGCAGGAGGCTTGGTGAAGTCTCTGACAAGGAGAGGAAAGCAGAATTTATTTTCTTATCTTTAATATTGTAAGTGAAGCTCTGGAGACTCTCACAGGTCCTGGGGCCTTGGATGACCCCATGAAATTTAAAGGATTTGGGGGCGCGGGATGCCACGCAGCAGGAAATCCAGGACCCTCAGCTTCAATTTGGGGAGCAGCTGGAGAGGTGCTTTGGGGGGTGGCAAAGGGGGGCTCTGCCCCACGAGCCGTGTCCCAGCGCTGCCAGGGCTGGGGACACCAGGGAGGCGAAAGGGAACTTGGACTCATCCAGCTGCAGCCATTGTCCCCGAGCGCTGTCCCAGGAGAAGAAGGGCTCAGGGGGTGCCCAAAAGAAGACCCCAAAGCTCATGAGGCCGGCTTGAAAACACAGAGGGGTCCTGCTTTACATATCCATATAAAAATGTGATTTTTTTCATCGGCATGAGTGAGCTCTAAAACCTCCCCTATAAAAAAAAAAAAAAGCAAGCTTATTTCAGCGATCTCGCCAGGCAATGAAGGAGGTGGCTAGCGAGCCGGGGCTGCAGCGGTGGCGTGGGGCTTTGCCCCAAGTAGTCTCAGCTGCAGCATTTCCCCGTGGGGAGCCGGGCTGCAGGATCGGCCCCGTTTCTCTCAATTACTGCCCGAATGGCCTCGTTCCAGCAACAATTAGCAGCCTCCGAGGGACTCCTGTGTCCTGTGTTACACTTTCCTAATATAATTACCGCAGTAAATGAACAATGAATTAAATCAAGGAGAAAGGCAGGGGGAGATACCAGTGGTGTGCTGCTGCCAGGGGTCACAGCTCTGTCTCTCTGGAGGTAGGCAATCCTCCTGGCTCGCTCAAGGCTTTTCTTTTTTGAATCTTCTTCTTTGGGAAAGGGACGTCAGCAGGGATGGCGAGGAAACTCCCAGCTCCAGCATGAAGAGGTGCAGGTAAGCACCCAGGTAGGTCCCTGCAGCATCACCCTGCTGCCTTGTAGCTGCAGCACGAGCTCCTCCAGAGATCACAGAGCTGCTCGAGGGATGCAGCAGCCTCTGTGCACAGAGATGACTTCCAAATGTGCATTATGATCAGAAACAAAATCCACAGCTGGAGCAAGACCCCAGCACAGGGACAAGCCACCCAGGCTGCCCATTGTGGGGCAGAGAGCAGGGGTAGAGCTGGTGGCTCTGAGCTGACGGTGGATGGAGGGACATGTCACACCTCTGCTGTGAGACCTTACGAAAGTGGAAGGCGATTCTTATTTTAAAGCAGATTTCACTCACTCGTAGCCATGTGCTCCCACAGCAAGGCACCATCCCAGCCCCTTTGACATGCTGGTACCCAGACAGCCCCACTGGAGCCAAAAAGAGGGGAGTGCTCCCTTCCCTTGGGCTGCTGGCTGCAGCTTTGCAAGAGCAAAGGGGCTTTGGAAGAGCAACGTGGAGCCCCTTCCCCCTCAAAGCTCGCTAGCATCCTTGCTTGTGTTTGCTTTCCCGCTTTGAACAGATGCATTCTGTATTTACTGAGGGTCTCCGTGCCTGGCACGGAGCGTGGGACATGGCAAGGCTCTGCCATGGGGATGCTCTTCTGCTTTTGCTGTCGAGGGGTGGGCAAAGCTGGAGAAAGGGGACTTGAACGCATGCTCTGCTCTTGGTGGAGCTGGGTGCTCGCTCTGCCTCGCTTGCTGCCTCAGGGCAGCGGTGGCTTTGAGTCCCTCCCGCAGTGTCCTGCCTGGGCTCTGGGCAGGGCAGAGCAACCCTGGGCTGCCCTGCGCCGGTGGGCTCGGGACCGGGAGGCGAGGGCCATGCCTGTGCTCGGGCGTCTCCTGCGCGGAGACGGGGCTGAAAGGGTCCCTTCATCAGCACCGGAAAAATCTCCTCTGTGGAAACTGGCCACGGGGAGGGAAGGCGTCGAGGAGGCTGCTCATGTCTTCCTGACTCGGGAAGATGCTTGGAAACGCTGGACTGATGACAGCAGCCACTTCTGCTTGCTGGAAGCGCAGACCAGTTACCATGCACACGCAGGCTGCCAGCAAGCAAACCACCGCTTCAGCTGTGCAAATTTAAGTGCCAGTCCACATCGCGCTGGCAAGAGCTCCGGGTTTCCTTTTTCCTGGCACGGGGAAGCTCCCGGTCGGAGCAGAGTTCCCCGTGCTGGCCCCTCGCGTGGACTTGCTCTGCTTGCTGACAGGCAGCTCCGAAACCAAGCCTGGGTTTGGGGCCATCTCATCCCTCTTCCCGGGTGCAGGAGTCATCCAAGCCAGGCTTGAAAACAGCCCGGCTGGGCTCGCTCTGCCTTCCTGGTGTTCCCGTCCCCTCTCCATGCGGGTGGCTAATAGCTCACCTCCAACGCGCGTTCCTCCAACCGAAAACCAACCCCCGATACTTTCTCCAACATATTCCGAGTACATTAATTACAGGAAAGAAAAATGCCTGTGCTTCCAGTTACTGCGTAGTAGTGAAAAATGACTGAGTGTAAAACATGTCTGCTAGATAATTAACTTCATAGATAATTTCTTCTTCATTTTGATTCAATTACTTCCTTCATATGAGAAAGTGCTGAAAACACTTTTTTTTTGGATGTTGCATAAAACAATAATTGAAGAAAATGGCTAAAGGTTTCCCAGAGAGAGCCTCCCTTTCCTTAGACAAAGGAGCTAGGGAATAAATTGTATTTAATTCTTGTTCTAGAGTTACAGGGTACAGCTTGGCACTTACACTCCCGTGCATTGCATCTTGGTGGTGGTGGGGGAAAATAGCGCTCTGTGTCTCTTGGCAAGCCTGGCAGAGCCAGGGTGCAAACATCATGGCTATTTCTCGGAGGCAACGCTGCCCTGGCAAAGCAGGGTTCGCTCTGAATAGCGGCGCAAGAAACACTGTGCTGCGAGATGCGGTGTTTGTGCTGGCTTGTTTGCAACTTCAGGGGAACACAACTTAAGGGTGGGCTTAAATGAAGAGTTTGCATCCGTGAGCATCGGTGTGCGAGGGCTGCTCCTGCATTTCACCCCGGGCTGGCACCCAGCACCCGATGCACCGCCCTTTGCAACGGCTCCTCCGACTCTCCCACCCAGCGCTCCTGTGAAAGCAGTGTCAAAGTTGCCGCAAATCGTCTAATTATAACAGATTAATCCATTAGGGTTTCCTCCTCTGTTTACTGGATGGAAGTCTCCATTTCGCAGCTGTGCCTTGCATCTGACCAGCCAGCAGGCAATTTAAATACAGAAAGCAATTTAACCTAGTTGGAGACCAAAGCATCTTGCTTAATGCTGTGCATAAATTTCCAAGCTCTTTGCTCCTGGCCGTCAAAGGAGCAGCCAACTGCTCTGTGCCCCCAGACACCTGGGGAGCAGCGAGGGATGCTCGGGGACAGGGCAGGGGCAGAGGGGGTGGGAAGCTTGTGCCTGCTAATGATTTCACCTTCAGCATCCCGGCTTGCTGGTTTGGTTTTTTTTCCTTTTCCTCCCTGGGGCACTCACCTATGCTCTGTCGCTCGCTGCCATAAATCGAGCTCAGCGCTGGCATGAGGTCTGTTCGAGGCGGCTTTCTGCAGATGGGCTTTTTAAGCAGTGAAAACTCTCTGTGCTCCTTGCAGGAAATGCCAACTGGTGGGAGCACTAAGAAAAAAATAGAAGAAAAAGTGTTTTCAGAGACATTTTTAAAAATAGCTTCCGTTTGTACCAAAAATACGAATGTACAAAACTAAGGTACCATCAAACTTGGGGGGAAAAAGCACTTTCTAGAAAACTGGTTTTAATAACTCTCTATGAAGAGCCGTCATTCCCTGGAGCGGTCTATGGGAGGAACAGCAAGGTCTTGGCGGTCTGGGGGTCCCTGCTGGGAGGGCAGCACGTGTCAGCTCCTGGGCAGCTCCGGGTCCTGCAAAAGCAGGGAACGGGGGTAAAAAAGGGTGGAGGAGGGATGCAAGGCTTTCCAGCCACTTGAGATTTAAGAGGAAACCTCTCTGATGCTTCATCTCCTTCTCTCCCAAAATCAGTACCTTTGCGGGAGAGGCCAAACCTTCCACGGGAGAAGAGGAGATTTAAACCCCAGAAAACTGCCCTTCTGGCGACTGCATTGAAAGAACAAACCCCTCACCTCCTACCAGGAAAAACTACAACCACCAAAGCTCTTTTCTTTCACCTTTGGCCTTGGGAAGAAATATATGGACATAAGAAGAAGCTCCTGGGCTTTACATAGGGTTATATAAAGCAAATTATGAAATGCACTTGTAATAATTCTCCGACAGCTGTGATACACGGCGTGTTACCCCGGGGTGTTAGGTGGGACAACCGGCAGGCTCGTTCGGTAAAGGAATTCATTTGGTTTAGCCGGTATATTTTAAAGGGCTGTAGAAATTGGAAAAACTGTTTAAAGCCTCTGCGGTAAGTGGCTTTTCTGTTTTGGTTTTCCTGTTATGGCCAAAGCCAGGGCAAGGCATGTGCCGGAGCAATGCTGCTCAGCGCCCGCCGGGCTCCCTCCTTCCTGCCCAGCCGCGTCCTCGTGAATTATTCCTCGATGCCTGCTCGAGTGCCGCATCTTTGCATACGTTAATTAGACTCAGTGGGTAAAATAAAACCGAGTGCGAGCTCTTCTAGTTCCCTGTCTGTATATTCATTATAGAAGCAGCAGCAACTGGGATGTCAAGGAGGATTAAGTAGAGAGCTGGGAAGTCACAGGTGGTTGCAGCAGGAATTGCAAACCCTCCTTGCGTGCACGGGGAAGCTGTTGATGGACCTTGCTGGAGCAAAAACCATCTGCCCCTAAAAGCATCATCCGCGCTCCCCATCGCCTCTCCTCAGAGGAGCATGGGCTGCTCCGCTTTCCAGTGCTCCCAAGAAGGGAAAACACCCAGGCTGGCAGTGAACTGGTTAAGGTGTCTTGGTTGCAGCCCTGTTTTGCTTGGGTGCTGATAAATGGGGCCGGGTGCTCCAGCCCCAGAAACCCCAGTTCACAGACCTCGCAGCATAAAGGCAGCATTTTGCAGAGCATCCACCCCCCGGCTTGTTGTGCGGACGAGGGGGCCGATCCCCCGAGGGGGCACAGGAGGAACAAGGGCTTCACTGTTTCCTTTGGGCTCTGCGGCCTTGGGGTCCTTTCGGTGACCTTGCATGGTCATTTTTGGAGAAAATCAAGTGTGTGGGGAAGGGGGAGGCATGGGGCTGGTAAGCCTTGACATTTCCCACCCAGGTCTGCTGTGGCTCCCAAACCATCCCTGTGCCTGGATGATGCTGGGGGGCACCACGGGGGTACCCTGCGGGTACCCAGAGAGATGTTGGTGCGTGCGCGTTGCTCACCCTACCTAACCCAACCACCGGCTGAGCTTTTTAAGGAAGCAAACCTGCAGCTCACCCCGGCAGGACGGGTGTCTGGAAGCCATCACACACGCCCAAGGGTCAGCCAGAGCCCAGCTGCATCGCGCTGGCCCCGGCAGCGCGGAGGTGTCCCGGCGAGCCGGCTGCACAGCGAGGCAGCAGGCTTGGCCGGCAGTATTTAATTAGCTGCTGAACATGACGCTTGTTTTAATTCCGTGCGTTCGGAGACGTGTGTTGCTGCCCACATACACCAGTTGCCATAACAACTTTAATTTGTTTTGTAGCCTCCGCTCTGATGGATTTGGGGATTTTTGTTTGTTTGTTAATCTCCTTTCCTTCCCTCCTTTCTCTCCCATTCCCTCTTTCGTTCCTTCTTTCTAACTGCACTCGCTCCCCCTCTGTTTCCCTGCATTAATAAGAGGCAAAAAGTCATTACGTGGGTCCTCGACCCCCGGCCAGGCATCCGCAGCCCCCTGCCTCCAAGCTGGCAGGATGCAGCAGCCGTGATTTATCCCACGCAATCCCAGTGCAATAGTAGGGGCGAAGCCATTGCCTTCCCAAATTGCTGTCCCGCTACTGAAACATGAAGAGATGCACGGCTTCCCCTTTGCCCACGACCCTGTCCTGCACACACTGGGTTGAAAACCATGAATAACCCTCTTGGAAGGCAAGGCTGTAGTGTCGGGACCTCAGAGGGACTGCTTGGATCTTTTTAAAGGGACTGACCATCTGCCGAACTGTTTAGAGAGAGAAGTAAATGCAAAGCGAAGGAGGGAGAGCCCTGCCTCTGCACGCGCAGGTGGGAAGCTTGGAAAGGTGCCCCCCTGCTTTCGGCAGGGCTTTGGGGTCCCCCCAGCACCCCGAGGGGTCTGTGTGCCGTGGGGGGCTGGAAACCAGGGACCACTGCCACCAGCCTCTGCCTTTGCACTGAAACGCATGGCGGCTCTGCGGGTGGCTCAGCAGCGACCGGGGCAGCTCCAGGAAGATGCTGAGATGGATCAGTTGGTGCCACCAGGTCTTTCCCCGGTGGAGGAGAACTCACAGGATGGGGATTTCTGGTCCTTACCCTTTCCCTTCCTTAAACCTCCTCCCCTGCTCCTGCCTCCGGGGTCGGACCTTGTCCTGCCTCCTCCAGCATCGCGTCCAAACCCTGGCGCGATGCAGCCGGAGAACGTGACGTGAAGCTGCTTCTGCTCAGCCCGCGGACTTGGTTTAGTTTCCACTGTGCTCTGGGGTTTCTCAGGAGGGTGGAAGGGCTGTGACTTATTATACTTGCATCAGAGCAGAATGATGGAAAAAAACGCAGTGCTGGCCAAATGGGGCAAAAAGCAGCAGAAAAAGGAAAACCAGAGTTATCTGCAGCTCCTCTAGATTCAGCAGCAGCAGATGCGCTGGGAGCGTGTGGAGGCTGCCTGGGCGGTGGGGAGGTGCTGGGAAAGGGGTGACCTGGAGGAAGAAGAGCTCAGCGGGGAGGAAGGTCAGGCTGTCGGCCGGCACGACCTGAGGCCAGAGCTGTCACGCTGACTTACAGCAGCTGCCAGCCGGGTCCGTGGCCCCCAGCTCCCCCTCCTCGGCCATGCGGGCTCTGCCTCGCCAGGTGGGTGGGTGCAGCCTGGCCCCCCCCCGCCCGAGCTGCTTAGCCCCCCCCCCCCCCCCCCCCCGGTCCCGTTGGGGTGACTTTCTGCAAAGGGACTGGGCTGGGAGTGCAAACCGTGGAGCGCTTGCGATGGCTGGGGGTGCAGGGAGCGCGTCTTGTGCGCGGACGTCCACGGCCCAGGAGGTTTCCGCTCCCTGAAGGATTAATTTGCACAGGAAGAGGTTTGCAGCGGAACTGACATTAATAACAGGCTGAGTTAGAGCCCTGCTGCGGAGCGGGATGTAAATGACTCTCTGCAGAGATGGAAGGGGGCTGTTATTGAAAACGATCTCTGGGCTGATGGTTTTTGCTGAACCCTGGAATTAGAAGGAGTTTGGGAGGAGGTAAGCCCGTCCCCAGCCGCTGTGGCATGGGCTGCCACTGCCCCAGCCCCGCTGTGCTGCAGGGCGGCTCGGCCACCCGGCCCGCAGCACAGGATCCAGACCGGTGGCCCTACGGTGGGGTGAACCCTGCCTTTTGATCTCTGGATGCTCCGGCATCGCTTGGAAAATCACAGCGGTGATCCCGAGCAGTTTATCGGCTTGTCCCACCGAGCTTTGCAGGTGGGATGGGGAAAGGTGGCTACAGGCAGATAATACTTGGGGGTTCAAAATGTGTGTGTGTGTTGGCCTTTGGTCGGCCCTGTGTGTGAAGGGGATGCAGCCGACCGGGATGCAACAGCCTGGGAGGCAGCAGAGGGGGATGCAGTGGAGGTGGGATGCAGCGGGGTGGGACGCAGTGGTAATACTCTCGGTAGCTGCAGTTTTACGGCTTCCCATAAACAGTCCCCTCCATCTCTCTTTCCATTTTTAATTACCTAGAAAATAACCTCCATTCAATTTACAGCTCATTTGAAGCTATGAGCAAGGGCCCATAAATATTTAATGTGTTTAGAAGTGGCACCAACTGTCCAGGGCTTTTTTTTTTTCCTTTTCCAGGAGTTGCCTTTGTTTTAGCATATTTATTCCCCCACATCTTTACTTCTTTCCGCTCCCCCCACCTATAACCTCCCTTGAAGAAAACAGCGGGTGGTAAAAGACAGCTAACTGCCGGCAAAGGATTCAACCTCCAAATTTTCTTAGGAGTGATGGACCAAAACCGGCGTTTAGGGCAGCTTCTCCTCTAACTAGGGCAATTAAGAGGAACAGCTTCCCGAGCATCCCTGAGCCCTCTTGCCCTCCACGCTGATGCCTCTTCCCGGGAGAAGCCGGGTTACGATCCGCTCCCCAGCGCGAGCTCCCAGCCTGGGTTGTAGGAGGTTTTGCTAGATAAAGGTGATTGCACGCCAGGATTTCTGCCTCCTAATTGTGGCTGTGGCTGAGCGTAGGAGCGGGTGGTTAGAGCAGAATTCAGCCTGAAAGTCTGCCCTGTCCTACTTAAAAATAGTAATAATAAAAAAATCAATAATTATTGCAGTTAAGAGGAATAACTGAGAATTTCTGTTGATGCTGTAATTTCAGCTGCTAAGATCGCAGCAAAAGCTGTGCCTTGCTTTGCCTTTCCTCTCCAAAGGAAAACTTCTCCTACCTTCTGAAGTCCTGACAGTTGCCCCGAATCCCAGATACTATGCAAGCAAGTGACTTCTGCTCCCAGATTTTTGTGGGTTTACCCAGAACATATTTTGGTTGTGTGTATTAATCACTACAACACATATTTTATTGTAACATAATAGATATATTTACTGTACAAGGAGTGACAGCATTTATTAATTATGCACGAACGGGCCTAGAAAACGGATTTGTTTGCTTTGATGTCTAATGCGGCAGACTTTTTCTGCTTGTTAAACTTAATCAAAAGCAATCAAAATACACTCCCATAAATTATAGCAAATTAATTTCAAACAAAAGGGAAAAATATTAGGTAGCACAAATGGAAATAAAATTTAAAAAGAATAAGCCAGATAGGAGTCAGGCTAATTTAAATACTGTATTTGGTTACAGTTTTTCTTTTCCTCTGGGCGGATGGATCGGGAATAGAAAAGGTGCAGAAATGGGGTCTGAGGGGCTCAGGGCTTCGGTTTCCCCCTGAGGAGCCGTGTCGGCACAGCCGAAAAATAGCAGGGACCGTGATGCTCGACGCGGGCTGGATGTTTTATCGCACCTCGGTGCCGGTGCGAGTGGGTGCGTGCGGGATCAGGGCTGCGACACCAGCCCCGTCCCTGCAGCCCTCGGGAGCCACAGCATCCCTGGGGGCTGGCTGCCTCCGCAGCCCTGGGAGCATCCTATCTCCAAACCGCCCCGTGGTCCCTCGTTTACCCTCTCCAGCTGAGCACAAACCAAGCCGCCTCTCTCTTCTCCTGTCCTTTCTCGTCCTGCAGAGTGCTTTGAATGTTTACTACATCCTTAATTAAAAGGCGAGCAGCTAATCTATTCCTGTCAATTGGCGGTTGGTGCTAAAGGACATTCCCCTGTGTACGGGCACCTTCTCCTGCGTGCGTGCACTGCTGGCACACGCTGTCAGCACGAGCACGCCGGGCTCTATTTACATAATGCTATTGACATTTTGAGGGTGAAATTATGTATGCTGCTTTAATTCACTGTTAAATTAAATTATGAATGTTTGGAACGTAGTAATTTCTTTTGTTCTAGGAACAGATTGTTTTATATATCTGCCTATATTACCAAGTTATTAATTTAATGATTTCATAATAGCGGTTCATTCCTTTGGGTAATATAAAGCGAAAAGTGTGCTCGGTGCACAGCTTAGGCTGACTTGCTTGTCCCTACACAGATTGCAGGGGGTTAGGAATAAAGACGCTGGGTTCGGCAGAGTGTTTAGGAGGTTGCAGAGCGGGACGAGGAGTTCTGCTTGTGTCTCCCGCTCCTTGGCTGGCGCTGCCGGGGATGCGGGATGCCGGACAGCCTCCGCGCTCTCGGGGTGCCCCCTCTGGGAACGGGGCACGAGCGCAGGGGGGCCTTGCTCAGCAGCCGGAGGGTTGTGTCCCTCCTCTGCACCCCCGGGGCTGGGTTTTTCCACGCGCTCGGCTCCCAGCCATGCGCTCAGAGCCAGGCTCTCTTTCCCACATGCCCCGACAGATGCGCTCAGAGCAGCCCCTTGCCTGAGGACTTCAGCTCATCCAGATGCTGAGCTGCTCACCTTAACGGCACCCTCGAGGTGTGAGTAGGGCTGGCCGGGATGCCGATGTTGCATGGGGAGAGGAGGGAGGTGCACGCCTCGTCCTCATCCCTGTCCCCGTCCCCCTCTACTCCTCCTGAGCCCCATGGCACTGGCACCAGCCACCTGCAGACCCACGCAATACCGGGATCGCCCCGAATCTGGCTGCGTTTCTGCTTTTCCGA
Organism: Aptenodytes patagonicus; assembly: GCF_965638725.1. NCBI lineage: Eukaryota > Metazoa > Chordata > Aves > Sphenisciformes > Spheniscidae > Aptenodytes > Aptenodytes patagonicus. Next base: position 2,677,328 of record NC_134972.1, read on the forward strand.
AACTTTAACGACTCTGCTCAGCTGCCTCTTTTCATTGCTAAAAAGTCTAACCAGCTTTGTAAACGTCAGAGCTGACTCCGGGTCCGTCAGAGCATCCCTGCTGGCTCCCCGGGGCTGGAACCAAACCTGGCGACATTTCAGTGCGGTGCGCTTAAGGTCTGAGCTCCCGGAGCCAAGTGACTTCACAGGTTCTTGTATATATATTTATATCTATTTATCCTTTTATCCTCCCTGGCACCACCCGCTGGGAGGTGGTGCCAAATCTGGGAAAATTTGTCCACCTACATGCTCAGAAATCAAGGAACAACAGCAGAAGCAGTGCCTGCGATTTGTTCTTTAAAAATGGGACTTTGATAAGAGACGTGACGCGGGGCCGGGGACCAAGGAGTGGGCTGCCTGCTGACGCGCGTGGATTTTAACATCCCAGAAAAAGTGGAGCAGAGTCATCATTCAAAGCCGATCCTGGCTTGCTGTGGCAGGGGAGCACCTGGGCAAGAGGGAGGGCAGGAGGGTCAGGCTCCTTGCATCCCCATCCCCAGCTCCATTTCCCATCTCTAACACTAATTTGCTTTTCCAAACACACAGGACCTTCCCTGCTCCCTGAATTTCCCAGGGGCTGGTGCCATTCCCTGCCCAGCTGGCTGCCTGGGCGCCCGTGCACCGTGTAAACAGCAAAGCAGTGAGTAAATCAATGACCCGGTGATGAAGCGGAGAGAATTGCTGAGCCCTGAACAATCCCTGCCTGGCCCCGCCAAGACTCCCAAGTAATTTCCATTCTAATCCGTGCTGCTTGACTTCTAAGAAGGTAATAGCTCCTACGGCACTTCCTTATCCTTTAGCTGAACAATTTATGGCTTCTGCTCTGGCTGCCTTGCACTCCCGAAAAGCCTGAGCAGGGGGAGGCCTTCGCATTATTGCACTTTTGCATGATTGCATTACTCTACCGACGCAGGGTTGCCTTCCCCTGGGCACTTGTCCCAGAACAGCAGTTCAGGTCATTACCGGGTGCTAACGATGCTAAGGGCAGGGATTTAAGGGGGCTGGGGAGCCCTGGTAGGTGAGTGGTTCTGCAAAGGGCTGAGTTGGCAACTTGCACCAGCTGGGAAGCAGGATGGAGCACTGTTAAAGCAGGTCTCTGCTCCTGGGTGGGACCTTCTCAAGCTGCCCACCAGCCCTCCTCAAGCGAGAGCACACCAGGCTTAGCAGACCCGCTCCCTTCCTGAACCACCTTGTTTGCTTGGATTTGTTTTTTTTGTTTTGTTTTCCAATTCTAAATGGTAAACGTATGCTGCAAGAAGGGGAAATTCAGGTTTTGGCTCCCTAAGTCACCAAGGTCTCGCTGTGTGTGTTACAAGCAAATCCATCGGTAGAGCAGACAAAACCAGAGCACTGGGAATCCCGGAGACCAAACCAGCCCCAAGAGGTGTCACGAGTCACCCACCAGCATCACGCCGCAGACGAGGGAGCGCTGCCGGTGCTGCAACCTGCCCGTCAGTACAGTGAGTTGAATGCATTAAACTCTTAGGGGTGGATTTATGCGTGAGACATCAGCGAGCCCCCGGTGACTCTGTATGGGTTGTATCTCTTCGTCCCGGAGATCACACAAATTAACGCTGCCGTGAGCTGGATGCTCCAGGCTGGCAGGATACGAGCAAGCCTGCGCAGCCCAAACGAGGAGGGGCGAATCCTTCGCTTCTGCTATCTGCAGTGCAAAACAAAGCTGGTTTGTGAGACTCCTGGGTGAGCGTTGGAGGGGCAGTCTGTGTTGTGCATTGTCTTGGAGTTCAAGGCTCAAAAGGGACCATGAAATAATCTGGAAATAATCAGTTCTGGCTGCTTTATGTGTCCTACGCCTTCCTATTTCACGCGGTTACCCTTGCATACCAAGCAGAGGTGGGAGCTGGGCTGACCCCTACCCAGAGAGGGACCTGGCCTGGATTTGAAGCTATTAAAAATTGCAGAATTCATCATTTTTGCTGGCATGCGCTCCAACAGTTAATCAGCCTTGCTGTAAAAACATGTGCCTTATTTTTCCAGTGGGAAGCTGAAGCCAGACACGATCAACTCCTGCCTCTTGTTATGTCTTTCTTCACTAGATTAAAGATACTTTAGTAGCCTGTATTTTCTCCCAGGAAGGTACTTAGTCATGGCAATCAAGTCACCTCCCTTGTCCTTTTGACAAACTAAGCAGCCTGAGCTCTTTAAGCTCCTTCCTCCGCAGAATTTTTTCCAGCGCTTGTGACCTGTCTGTGCATCTTTCCTGCACCCCTTCGGGCTTCCCTGCTCTGCCCGAGGGTCTCCGTTCCCAGGTGATTTTGCGTAGAAATATCCATCCGCGGGACAGCCCAGGGTGCTGGCGTGATGCTAACCAAGTCAGGGAGCAGGAGGGGGTTTGGTGGGGGTGACTTTAACAATATTAGAAGAAACAGTGAGGCAGAAAAGAAGCGATGTCAGTGAGTGATAGTGAAATGAATTGATGCCGCTCGCAATGTAAAGATGGGTTTGTTCCGATGTCTCTTCTGCTGCCGCCTTGCACGGTCTGTCTCGTATCATCTCTCCTGGCTCTGTGACATTTTTCTAACCTCCAGGTTTGATACCCAAGGGATGGGTGAAGCTTTTCTGCCTCCCTTCCAGCCATGGGGGAGAAAATGCTGGTTTCCCCCTAAGCAGGAGGTGTTTCCTCAGTGCTCCGGGCTGGGATAGCTGCCTGGGCTCAGGAAACACCTGCACGGGCACTGGAAAATGAGGAGAAGAGGCTGGAGGTGGGAAAGGAAGCCCCAAAATGGGGGGTCTGCATTAGGAAGCAGCCGCCGCATGCGTCCAGCTCCCATAGAGGTTTCATGTTTGCACATACGTCGGGTCAATGCATTGCGATACGAGCTTGTCGGGATGTACATCAGCAGTGCTAGTTACCGCCTGCTCCGAGACCGAGCTCTGGGTGGTTGCAGTTAAGGGGAAAAATACTGCAAAATTGCTTAAAAATGGGAACAACCTGTTAATCGGCGTCTGGCCCCGATTGCACCAGTTGCCTTACAAATGCGCAGCAAGGAGGCATCCAAAATCAAAGCACTCATGTTCTAATTCTCCTTACCGTGGCTCATGCCATGCAAAATACCCTGGATACAGAGTTGGATAAATGAGGCAGTTTAAACATTAGAATATTTGCAAAGTGGTGCTCTCCAGCAGCAGACACTTGAAATAATCTGTTTAGGCATCGGGTGGATTTGCTCCTACCAAAGGGCCATCATCGGTGTCAAAGGCACTTAGTGTCAGGCGGGCAGAGTACCTACTTCTCGTTAGCTACCCAACAGTAAACACATTTTGCTGTTTTGCCATCTTAAGAAGAGGAAAAAAACCTTTCTGACAGCTTGGTTAACCTTTCCCCCATCCCTTTCTCACTTGTAAGTGCTGAAGTTCTCAGCTAAGGGCAGCTGTGAAGAGCAGAAAGGGAGGGAGAAGGGGGGGGGGAAATGTGTCAGATATCTATTTTTTCGCGCTGTCTAAAAATACAGAGAGTCTCACACGTTCTGCCTTCTCCCTTGTAATTAAAAAGGCTGGTTTCATGCTGCTGCAAAGGGTAACCCTAATTAAAAGGTGTCAAAGGAGGGAGAGGAGCTGAGGGCTCAGCCACCCCGATCCTGAGCTTGCCTTTGCACTCTGGTTTTATGGATGCAACAAACCCTGCTGGGGGAAAAAGCTAATTTCTCTTAAATAATGAGAATGTTATTTTAGTTTTCAGCCCAGGAAACGTAGAAGGAAATGTCCCATGTGGGGTATGAGGAAAAAAAAATGGAGAAATACTTAGGATTACGTAGCTATTGAAGGAAGCGTGTCTCCATTGATGTCTGGAGGGGAATTGCTCCTCAGCCATCGTGCATCACCGCGAGGGGGACGGGGTGGGTGATGCTCGATGGGGATCAGTTCACCAAGGGGTCCAGTGATTGAACCATTCCAGCTGTTATGCCTGGTTTTTCAACATGTTTGCATGACTTGTGAATAAATGTGGGGGCTTGCAGTTGGTAAGCGGTTGCGCCGGCACAGCTGGGAGAGCGTGCGGGCTGTATGTCGTGAGCAGAAACTTCTCATTGCAAAGAAAATATACTAAAACTTGGGGAAACATGGCATTTCTTTCCATCTTATAGGCACAGGGCAAAGATACTGGGATGAACAGATTATTCAGGTGATATCACCTCCGTTGCATGGGCTCGGGCAAGAGAGTTTCCCTCTTCCCACCGCTGTTTCAAAGCTCTTTTTTGGGGAACTTTAGCAGCAAAGCCCTGCTCCAAAAAGCCTTCTTGTGCCTTTCCCAGGGATCAGCCCTCATGCCTGCACCGACAAGCCACGGTCCTGCTCCCGGCACGGGGGCCGGGCGCTTGTGTGTCCCCTCTCTGCCGGGGACTCGGTGCCAATGACGCACTCGCTTCCTCACGCAGCACCAGCGCGGAGGAAAAGACCCAAACAAAGCCGAGGCTCATCAGCTAATTGCGGTTTAAAAGCAAATAATTGCATGAGTCAAAGTGATTTACTAAATTAAGTCGTTCTGCAGGGGCAGGGGATTTTTATTTTATTTTTTTCCCCTTAAATACAAAGCTTTAATGATGCCCCTCGCTGGTGGTGCGCAGGGGAGGCTGGCTCTGTGCCGCAGCAATGGGGTGCCTGCACCAGCTCCTGCTGGGACCGACTGCCTTGAAATTTGGGCAAGGTTCAGCGTTTCGCAGCTCCTGCCAGGCTGATGCCTTGGTCAGGCTGGGGGGCTGCGGGTTGCTGTTCAGGGGAGGGAAACACAACGGCTCCATCCTCCCGTTGCAGCAACCCCAGTGCCTGGTTCCGCTCCCCTCTGCAGGGGGCTTGTCCTACGCACCCACCTCCCCCCTTTCCTGCAGCCTAAGGGGTCCCAGACCTCCTGCTCAGGGTCCCCAGCTGGGCTGGCCCATGACCCCCCCCCTTATCCTGGCTATCTGCCCCAGCAGGTGGGAGCTCAGACCCTTCTGGAAATGAGTATTTTACCCTTCCCCCCCCCCCCCCCCGATTTCAGTGAGTCATACAGTTCCTTTAGAGAGAGCTTTTGCTTGTGGGAGCTGTAAAATCCTCAGCAACTGAGAAATGCAAGCCTTAAAGCAAGGCTTTTTTGGCAAATGCCGGGCTGCAAATCTGGACCTGGATTTTTTCAATTAAGCTTTTTTTTTTTTTTAAGGTGAATTAATTGATATTTACTTAGTGTGTCAAAATAGCTCCAGTGCGTTGGAGTGCCACTTGCCATGCGGTTGGAACAGGGTGCTGGGGAAGGGAGGCATGAGTCAGTGGTAAATGAATTAAAAGCAGCAGCTCCTGCTCGAGGCCAATTATGTTTTGCTTGAAGAAATGGGAGGGAAGCACATGGACTCTGCTGCAGAGAAACCGTTCCCAGGAAACCTGCCCTGGTCTCTTTTTGGAGGAATTTGCCTTGTTTTCCCTGGGCAGGAGTGCAGCGTTACTGAGGATCTGATTGCATGGCAAAAGTAGCAGCACCCAGTTGATGTCCTTTACACCATCATTTTGCCTAATACGACAATCTTCCTCGGAGGATGGAGAGAGGACGGGCCGTTTGCTTTGGGAGATGCTGACGGTGTGCTTTGGGCCATGGGTCCCGTCTCAGGTGGTTGGATAAACATGTCTCATATAAGTAGATGTGTTTTTTCTCTCTGATGGAGACGTGTTTGCATGTCGGATGATCGCTCAGCGAAGCATGGCCTCTTAGAAACTTTAATTACACCTATTTATATATAACGAGATATATATATTTATAAATATATATATAAAGTAATAAAGAGCTGAGAAAATGTATGGGTGAGGAGTTTGGGTGTGGGAAGGAAGGTAGCTAATTGCTTACAACAACCCATCAGCTGGAGCCCTGCGGGGACGTGGGCTCCCATCTCCGCTGGCGGCCCTGGAAGCGGGGCGCTCGGAGCGGGAGCCTGCCAGGGCTCCCAGTTGGCCCAGCAGCCGGCGGGTACCGGGGCGGCGTGTGGCTCCCCATCCTCGTGATGCAGAAGTGCTGAGCCTTACAAAGACGTCTTTGTGGCCAAATATCACCATTGCTGTCCTGTGGCCCAGGATTGTTCTGCAAAGTCATTTTTCTTTTTTTTTCTTTTTTTTTTTTTCTCTTGTCTTGCAAGTGGAGGATCCGCCGGGATGCCCTCCCGGGGCTGGGCCCCTGCGCTTGGCATGGGACAGGCTGGCTGAGCACCCGGGGGTGCCCAGGCAGGGCTGGCTGGCCCACGGTGATGGGCAGAGGGATGCTGATCCCAAACAGCCACGGCTTTGTCTGGGGACTTCAGCCTCGGTTCATCTCTCCTAGAGACTCATGAGCTGGTCAGGCAATTAAATAGCATCAGCTGCCTTTCACCAGGGAGTGCCCTGGCTTCCCCTGTGCCTTGTCCTTGGGCTTTCCCCTGGCCCACAGCACGTGTGATTTGCATGGCAAAAACCTGTGGATAGAGAGCAGCTCTGTGGGCGCTCTGCAGAGGAATAGCGACCCTTGCGAAGGCGCCGTGGCTGCAGCAAGGCTGCAGAAAGGCTGGCTGACCGGCGGGTGAAGGACCCCCGGCACTTTGGGGTGAGCACCTTGGCCACAAGCTCTGAGCAGCCCTGGACCCGCGTGGCTGCAGAGGAAGCCGGGGCTGTGTTTAATATCAGCTTTGCCCGGCTCCAATTGTCCAGCAGTATATGAAAGCCATATTTCTCAAGTTACTGGGGTTACGGCTTACACAATTAAAGCCCTTTTTTTGGTGCCCTGCTGCCCTCCATCCTCCTTCTCGGCTCCCATTTATCTCCTCTCATTTGTCATCTTTATTAGTTCCTAATCTCCCATCAGTGCTGCGGAGTTAAGAGTGGGATTAGGGGGAAGTTTAATTGGATGGCACTCCACGGCCCTCCCAACATCAGATTCAATAAAAGTTTATGAAAAGATAAAAATCACACTGGGTTTTATAGCTCTGGACAGAACAAAAGGGACTGGAGAGGAGAACAAGGTAACTTTTTCCACCTCCTATTTTTTTTTCTTTTAATTCCCTCCCAACCCCATACGAGCCGTGTTTCAGCTTGATTAAACAAGGAAGGAAGGATTTGTGTGAGCAGCAGCGTTATCCCTTTTGCTGCGTGTAAGCAGTAAGTGGCCTGCCGCTGCTTGCCCTCTCCCTGCAATTTCCCCTGACAGGAAGATGAATTGAGCTTCGGCGTGCAAGAAAATAACATTTATTTCACATTGAAAATATGCTGAACTGCTAGAGAGGCTGACCGGGGAGGTCAGGACTGGGGGAGTGGGGACAGGAGAGGAAGGGTGCACACCGATGGGATGGGAAGCCAGAGGCGCTGATTTGGGCAAGGGCTTGTTGCACGCAGCCACCCTGGGTTATTCCAGTTTAACAAGTGCTGAGGCTCTCGTTTAGCATCCCTTACGGTCTTCAGGGGCAAGAAATTTATTGTCAGCGCAGACATTTTGATGGGAAGGAGCAATTTGGTTGTTTTTGGGGGCTATAGACCCTCCAGCCTCATCCATCCTGCGTCCCCATCCTGGCTGTGCTCGTCCTGTGCTGTCACCTCTCCCCAGCACCCTTCTGGCACGTGGAGGGGTCCCTGCTGTCCTTATCCACCGCCTTTTCATCCAGAAGATAAGGGAAATGATTAAGGGCTTTCAGAGGAAGCCCAGGGCACGGGGAGAGGATGAATAGGAGCTGATTGAGGCTGCCTAGTTCAGGGGGTGTGTGTGCGTGCATGAGTCCCACCCCCTTGTCCTCCACCACCGAGCCCCAAATCTTCTTCTGCCGGGTGCTCTCCTTGCACCCAGCCCATAGCAAACACCGGTGCTCGTGCCAGAGCCTCCGGCTGTGCCGCTGCTCTGGAGGAGCGTACAACGGCTGCTGGAGCTGGCTGAGCCTTGCAGGAAAATCACTGCGAATTAAAGTTACGGGAAAATCTGCCCTTGTTGGTTTTGCTTCTCTCCCTCATGATGGAAGCTGTTACTGGTAGAAAAAAAGCCCAAGCTAATCTTCATTACAGCTTTCCATTAGGGTCGTAATTCTTTCCATTCCTGTTAAAAATAATCCTGGTTGTTTTTTGCCTGAAACACCCTGCTCCGCTTGTATTTTTTCTCTTTTGGGTTCTCATCCCAACTTTTTCTTCTTCTAAAGTAACATGTGGGGGAAAGTGTTGAGAAAGAAGGCAGAACAAAAGAAGGGCACAAAAATAGAGAAATGGGGGCTGGCTGGCAGGGATAGGATGAGATGAGGAGAGCTTGCGGCTCTCGCACAGGGTGCAGGTCACAACCTGCAGGGGGGACGTAAAGCACCCAAAACCAGGGAAAACCTCAACGAGGCTGCGGGTCTGGTCCTCGACCCGTACAAAGAGCATCCCCCCGGGCCTGGGGGGTTCGGGGCTGGTGCATCCCTCCGAGCTGGTGGGGGTGCACCTTTCCCATGTGTGAGCATCTCCCCTCTCGAGTTTTCTTGCCTGCCCAGCCCACCCTGGGAATCCTCTTCCCTGCAAACCCCGCTGCTGCGTTTGGGAAGCATCGACCAGCAAACTGCAGGCAATTACAGGCAGAGAGAAAAATCCTCTCCCTGAATCAAAGAGGACATCTATTCAGTGCCAGCTCCTCTGGGGACAGCGGGGGAAATAAAGGGACATTGTCAAGTCCTTTCAGGCCCCAAATTCTCATTTTGTAAGAGGAGTTTTACAAACCCTAACGGGCTGGTTGGTGGCAGCCTGGCTCTTCCACAGGCCAAATTCCTGCCGGCATGGAAGAGGGGCTGTGTCTAAGCAGGGCTGTGGAGTCTGGCCTGGTAGGAAGATTAATCTTTAGTGGAGTTGAGCTTTTAAAATGTGTATTTATATACAGAATTGCTCCGTGCCTAAGTTTCCCCCTCTGCCAACTGGGGATGACTGTGCTTCCCCTTTGCCTGCCTCTTCCCCTGCTCCAAAAAATCAGATTTTTCAAGCCGTTGGTGAAACCTTGAAACAAGGCGCCTTGTGCTGGGGACTCTCCAGAATCCCCCCTTGCTCCAGGGGAAGTTGTTGGCAGCCCTGAGCCTGCCGCACCCCTGGCTGGGGCTGCCCCCCATCTCCCCCCTGCTGCTTTATCTGGGTGCCCTGTGAATCTTGTGCACCCCAGAGCTTACTGCAAGCGCTTTCTTAGCTGGAGAGGCTGCTCTAAGGGGCGGGGGGGGCTGGGGGGTGGTAAATGAGTTGAGGTGTATCTGCCTTTTGTGCAGCCCTCAGCTCCCGCAGCTCAGCGGCACTGTAATGGACTATTTCTAGAGAGAACGAAATGGTTTTCCCATTCGGTGACCCTGACCGCTCCTTGCACGCAGGCTAAGTACTGATTCAGAAGGAAAATCCTGATTTCCCTTGCCTTGTGGTACTTGATACAAACATCAGCGGAGCGGAAGCGTTATCAGGCTGGATCAAACCAGAAGCCTGTCTAGCATCGTCGCCGCTCCTCAAAGTCACCAGGCTCAGCTCTTTTAAAGAAAGATGCAGAAAATCAGAGAGAGCAAAGGCTGGTTGAATGCAGGGCTTTTTTTTTTTTTTTTTTTTCCTGCTTTGCACAGAGGAGCTGGTTTCTGGCAGGAGGAGAGGGTGCCAAGACGGCCCCTCGCAAAGCAACCCGGTCCCGCTGCAATCAGCAGAGCTGCACTAATGCAAAGCCAGCGTGAGAGAGATGAAAATCAGATTCTCTGTGTATAAAAGTGACCGAACATCATCAAGAGATGAATTAATTGCTGGTGAATTGCTAATGAAGCATTATGAGTCAGCAGCGCTACTCTGCGCCGGTAGTTTGATCTCTGGGAGATGGGTAGGGAGTTGTTTGAAATGCCTTCGATGGGTTTGTTTTGAAGCTGTTCCAGTCGCCATCATCCCACGCTGCTGGGGACGGGGGACGTTTGCACATGAGGCTCCCAAAGGTGTCCCTGGTGCTGGTGGGGTGCCGGGTGCACCGTGGGGCTCTGACCCCACGTGATGCTCTGGGTGGTGCATTCGCTCTCGGTGACCCAGAGCTCCCCCAAAGAGCTCTTGGGCATCGCACGGGGGTTCGGGGCACCGTGTGGCATCGTGCCCACGGGCAGTGGGGGACGCAGCACACCCCATGCTGCTCCAAGGTCCTTTGAGGATCGGTGCCAGCTTATAACACGTGCATTATAAAACATGCAATGAAAGCCCGTCCCTGGTCTTGTGTGACCGTGCGTGGTCCCGTGTACGATTAGTCCCACGCTAAAGGTCACTGCCCTGTCAGCTTCCTCGAATTGTCCGGTAAAGCCCTCCCCAGCAGCGACATCGTCTCAAAGCGGTGCCCTTTCAGCCATGCCTCAGCCTCACCCACAGCTTGGGAGAGAACCATGGCGGGGGGGAGCAGAAAATAAAACATTAAGGAAAAAAAAAAACAAGAAGCAGAGAAGAGGTGGGGGAGGCTCTTTTCATCTGTATAATAGCCTGTTTCTGACAAGGAGCCTCTGTTCTCTTCCAGTGGAAAGCTTTTAAGAGCCCCGAGAAGGACAGGCAATTACAGGAAGGTTCGTGTACCTGATGGGGTGTTGTTACAAATCACTCATCGGCGTCCCGGGCGTTTTGGAGCGCGGCCATCGTGGGCTGATTGCCACGCAGGGAGAGAGGGTTTGGTGGGAAGTGGCGGGGGGCTCGGTCCTCTCCGCAGCCCCGGCTGCGGGACCCACTCTCGCCCAGGTGCTAATGGTGCATTAGCTCCCCGAGATGGGCGAGACGGAGGGCTCTGCAGTTAGTGAGTGGCATTAAAGCCGGTCATCAGGTGTGCTCCCAGCGTCGGCTGGAGGGGAAGTTAATGCTCATCAACAGAAATCGCTGAGAGCTCTAAAGGGCAAACCTGGGAGAGAGGGGAAGTAAGTGCGCTAATGAATTTGGGTTTTGCTAAAAGAGCAATCGACAGCCGGCCCCGCATCCTTCCCACAGGGGCTGGGCACCCCCATGCAGCTCTGGGCACCGGTCCCCCTCCCCACAGGGGACAGGTGAAGGATGGGTGGGTAGTTTTATGGTATAAAACACTTTGGAGCCTGGAAGAATCTCCTTCGGTCCCTGGCCTTGCAGAGGCTTCCTCTGCCACCTGGGAACAGCTGCCGCAAGTAAAGCAAATCTGGCAGGCATCTTCAAGTGGCATAAGCTGGAGGGTTAATTTAAATTGGGATGATAAAACCACTTGTTGCATTTTCATTCAAAAGTGGGAGCAGCTGCATTTATTTCTAATCGCAGGCATTTCGAGGGTGGCAACTGCTCCTGGGAAGAGCCGCAGGACGCAGGGCAGCTCATCCTGCTCCATCAAGGGCTTAAAAACCCTTAAAAAGCACCCAGGAGTGCCCGTCCCCAGGCCCTTGCGATGGGAATAAACTGCTGTGGCCTGGGAGGGCAGGGGCGGGGGGCAGTCTGGCCAGAGGAGCCTTGCTCTAAATTAATTAAACTTCACTGTTAATGAAACCTATGGGCTAAGCAGTGATGCAGCTCCGCAGAGAGGGGAGCAGAGAGGGGGAGAGTACCCCGTGTCTCTGGCAAGGTTATTTTTGGCTCATCTTAATGTGCTTGAAAGCCACAGTAACACTGCAAAAAGCCTCAGCTGTAGGATAACTTAATTAAACTTTACTTAAGAGAGTTAAATATTCATTATTTGGCTTCAATTACTGCCTTTGCTCAATCCCCCCCTCCACTTCTGTTTTCACTGGGGCTAATTAGACTAATGGTTGCTACTTGTTATGACCTGTTTCTGTTTGGGGGGGGGGGGAGGAAGGAGCGATATCGTATTGCTTGGTATTACCCAGGGCTGCTCCACCGAGGGACGGGGTTACGGTGTGAATTTACGGTGTGACTTTACGGTGTGTTGGCTCCTGCTGCACATCCCAGCTCCCCGTCCTGTTGCGGGAGCATCCCGCATCTGCTGCTCACTCTCCCACCGCCTCGGTGGATTAAAGATGTGAATTTGATGGGTGTTTTTTGGCTGATTGAGATCAGCCAGGGACAAGTTATCAGCCTCATTGCTGAGGTTCCCCTTTCACTGCTGGCTAGCTGGAGTGTGGGTTGAGAAAAGTGCTTTTGCAATGGTATTTTTCCCCCTGCTCCCTGTCCCGGCTGGCGTGGGGCTTGCCCTGGGCACTTCCCTCCCAGGGACGTCGTGCAACGTCTGCACAGCAATTGGAGATCTCCCAAGGCAGGACGCCAGGAACAGCTATGTATTTATTTGACCATACACGTGCATTTACAGCCAGGCTTCAGTGTAGAGCTCCTCTGTTCCCGGCTGGGGGAGGGTGGGTTGTTTTTCCAAGCCCCCCTGTTTGCCCATTGCACGAGCAGCGTTTGCTCCCGCGCCCTTGCTTGGCTATGCAGACCCTTGCCCTGAAGCCGGAGGATGCAGAGCAAAACCGACCCCCTCCCCTCTGCCAGCACCGTGCTGTCCCCAAAACTCTGGCACCCACTGGGAGCCCTTTAAAGGCAATGAGTCAAGAAACGCGTCGGAGGGCAGAAGCAGTGCCGTGATGAATTGCAGCCCTTGGAAAATCTCTTTACCACCCATGCGCCGAAGTAGGTGTCTCAGCGTGGGGCAGGGAGTGCTGTGGGTTTGGAAGTGCCACCGGTGCTTCTCATGGCTGCCTTCGCCTTTGGGGCTTGGCCAGGGATGTGGAGCAATTCCCCGTGTCCCTGCCTGTGTGCCTGCTTGTTTGCACCCCCCGTGCACCGACCTCCCCTCCTGACCCGTTGCCTCCGCTCGAGCCGAGTGGGCAGGCTGCGGACCCGTATCAACGAGAGGCAATCAGCACGGCCATCATGTAGCCAATCAATACATAATCGTATCGGGGCTGCTCTATCACCGCCGGGCTGCTTTTGACCTGAGCAAGCGTTTTGCTCGGGCTTTGGGGACGGGTCGGGGAGATGAGCGGGGCCAGGAGGCTGCAGGATCCATCCCCACACGGGCACCGTCAGGGGGCTGAGAGGGGCGGGAGGGGAGCAATGCAGAGCTGCACCAGCACCTGGGGAAAAGCCAGCAGCGACTTGAAAGGCAGCTGTAAAAGGTGAGATGTATTTCTGGCGGTGCAGCCCAGGGAAAGGCAAAAGCTGCAGAGGAATATGCTTCCCTGGAGGGTGCATTGGCTAAACGCTCTCCTTAGGCTGCCTTTGGAGCCTGGGCTGGTGGGACAGCTGTTTGATGGTCCCTTTCTGTGGATATCTGCTCCACTTTCTGGGTTTTTTTTAGCTGCTCCACTACAGTCAAGGCAGTGGCTTTGGGTAGGGAAAAAATGGAAACCCACTGAGTTTATACAAGGGGAAGATTTGGGGGTGTCTGGAAGGAGCGCGGTGTTGAAAGGCTGTTGGTGGGTGACACATCTGCCTGGCTTTGGGGTGTCTCGGCACCTGTAAAGCAGAGAGAGGCTGGGATGGCGTGAGCAAGCCGGGCTTGCAGGAGTTAAGCGAGCGGCGAGCATCCGACAGGCCCTTTGCATGAAGTTTTCTTCCTGCAAGTGGGTCAGAGCAGCTCTGCGGAGCTGGGACCTGAGCATCAATTTTAATTTCCCACCGTGCGCCAATGTGTGCCGTCTGCGACTTCATCTGCTTTGAGCTGCCATGCTGATTTATTTAAGGTTTCTAAACCTGCTGCCGCTGCTCCGGCTCTCCCCAAAGAGCTGAGCAGACAGCGCTGCGGGCAGAGCGGTTCAGACACCATCCCTGCCCGGGGAGGACATAGCAGCAGCTTCTTGACACAACCGACAGTCGCTGGATGTCCCAGGAGAGCCTTGAGACCCCGGCAGCCTGCGGGAAGGCAGAGCTGCCTGCTGATGGAAATGCCCCCCCCACCGCTCCTTGCCCGTCCATCACCCTGGCGTCTGGCCTCCTGCCTGGGCATTCCGGCTTTCCTGCTAAGTTCACGGCTCCACCGCTGGGCCTGAGCCACCAGCTCGGATCAGAGAAAGAAAGTTGGTTTTGGTTTGTTTTTTTTTTCCCCTCCTATGCACAGGAATTCATTGTGGTTTTATGAATCACTTGGAAATGTTGCTATTTAAATGTGTTTTCACTCGAATCCTAATTCTGGAAAAAGAGCCTTTCAATACTGAGTTGATTTAATTTTTTTTTCCTCGGCTCTGTATTCCATTAACGCTGCCATTGCTTTCACTTGTCCGGGATGGAAACGTGTCAAAATTCCCCATGAGTCCCTGATATTTCTACTGGCACCCTTTGGAGGGGGAAAGTCTGAGCGAGCAAACCAGCTTGATGTCCTGGATAAGATTTTTCTGTGCAAAAACCACCCGGCCAACGTGCTGCGCTAAGGAAGCGAGCAACATCTCCTTCAAACTCACGTGCAAGCTGCTTTGCAGTGAATTTCTTGCGTCACCAGCATCTCAGCAGGTCTCCAGCCACCTCCTGCAATTTTGCCCTTTGCTTGCTCTCTGCTCGGAGGAGGTGATGGACACCGTTCCCGCTGCCAGCCCCTGGCTGACCAAATCCTGCCGCCTTTCCAGTGCTGCCCTGGCTCCAGGAGCAGGTATCTTAATGCCAGCAGAAAATGCGATTGCTCCTTGCGTCAGCCTCCTTCCTCAGGTTGCCAAGGCCCATGAAAACCTTTGCTGTAGAAATGAGTTTGATTCTGTAAAATAGTTCGCATCAGGACAGCTGTCAGAAAATCAATAGTGGGGTGTAATTATGCCCGTAAATAAGCTGGAGAAACAGGATCGGTCAAAGGGAAACGGGGAGCGATAGCAGCTTTTGGGCCCAAGCGAAAATAACTCATTTTGTGCATGTGTTATAGAGCAAGTTCCAGGAAAAGAATCTAATCCATATGGCAGCTCCCAGCCAAGGCTGGATGCTGGGGATGGGAAAGCATCTGTCCGGAGGTGGGGGAGCACATCAAATCTGGCTGAAACGTGTTAATTTTATATTTACCCTGATTATTTCCATGCGCCAAAGATGATTTTTCCCACAAAGAGAAGGTGGCAGCTCTAGCCTCTCCGTTTTCCAGGGAGGGTCAGACCTTCGTCACCTCGCACAGCCCTTCACCCTCCTCACCACAGCAGGGGAGTGGGGCACACGCAGCGCCACGGCCATGCGCGATGGGCATCAGCTGCAGCGTGCTCTGCAAACATGCATACGGGAAGAATTGCAGTCTTCTGTGGGCTGGATAATAAACTCCTCCCGGGCCGTGGAATTCCCGGTCTGGAAAGGAATCGGAGGAACAGGGCGGGAAGCCTCAGCAGGGTGGTTTTTTGGCTCTGAGCCTGAGCAACTTGTAAGCAAGGTGCAAAGCTCCAGCGCAGCTGCACCCCTCGCACGGGGCCCCTTCCAGCGGCCGCAGGGTTTGGTGACAGATTCATCCAAATTAGGCAGCCCAGCATCTCCCCAAGTCTTCAGAGATCCTGCAGAGGCTTTCCCAGGCTCCCCACGTGCGGGCGGTTTATAGCAGCAGACAGAGCCTCGTGTGCGTCGCTCCCCTCCTGCTTTTCATCACTCTGCCTGGCGCCGCGGGGAGCTGGGGAGGGGGATTGCAATTCCTTACACCTGCGCCGTTGCAGCAGGAGCTGGGGTGGGTGTCTCAGGGGGTCCCCCAGCTCTGCTGGGACCCCGGGGAGCAGCAATGTCTGTGTCCTGCCTGTCACCTGCGTGTGCCTCAAAATATCGAGGATGCTGTTTGCTGGCATTGGTGTTGCCGTTAATGCTAATACATCCTGCAAACCCTGGCATCCCCCCAGCGATGCGTCCCGCAGGCTCTGCTCTTTGCTCCCCATCTCCCAGCGGGGTCCTGCGGGCATCGTCAGCCTTTCTCTGTTGGGATTCTTCCCTGTTTAACAGAGTATTGATTGGTGGCAGGGTCTGGGCTGTGGAGCCCGAAAGGACCGGTCGGTGATGGGAGGACAGAAGTGGGGGGGGGCGGGCAGTGCAGCCCCTCACAAGCCTGTCCAGCCCTTTGCTAAAAACCTGGACCTGCCGATCCTGGCGGCTCCACGCTGGTTGCTTTTCATTATTACTTTTGCTTATTAAATAATTATTGCTTCTGTTGCTCTTTACGTTTTCAAAGCACTTCCTAATCGCTCGCTAATCCTTGGATGCGTTTGCTGGCAGCTAGGGGAGATGGCCCGCTCCCCTTGGGGACCGCTTGTGGCAGGAGAGGGGACATTTACTCGGCAGTGCCAGCCCCGAGGAGCAGCTCCCCGGGCTGCCACCGGCTGTCCCCAGCCCAGGGTCCCCGCAGCCCCTCCTGCACCCGGCATGGCTCCGGCCAAGCCATCGTTCAATCTGCCGTCCCCTCCATTTCCCTGCTTTTCTGGTAGCTGAGCACATCATACTCGTACTTTGCTGTGCCGTAGCTTGCAAATAAGCCTGAAAAATGGGCAGCAAGCCTGAGGCAGACGCTTTCTTGGAGCGCGCTTGCTTGTGTTTTGCTCGCCTGCCTGGCTCTGGACCCTCTTCAGCCAATGCACTGCTGCCTGCAGATCCTTGCTTTGCTGGCGTCCCGGCGGCGGGGTGACGGAGGCTGATTCATCCCCTCTCCGGGGATGTGCAGATCTCTTTCCGGAGCCTGTGCTGCCGGCAGGAAAGCTGGGGGCCGTCTCCCCGGGTGTGCGAGGAAGCCGAGCGCAGCGAGCCCTGGCTGCAGGGTGTGAGCTCCTTGCTGGCCTTTCTCTCTGCTCTTGCCCCGAGACCTGGGCGCTGGTACCCCTTCCACCGGCACAGCCGCTGCCCCAAATCATTGCAGGCAGGGAGTACCCCAGGCGCCGTCTGCGGGGTGCAGCGAGAGGGGAGGAGGTTGCTTTAGTGTGAGTGCGTGTGCTAATGGAAAAAAAAAACTTTAGGAAAAAATGAAAGAAGGAGGAAAAAAATTTGTGAGAAGTGTCTGTGACGGGTGCGCTCAACCCCTGAGCAGGCTGGCGGCGGTTTGGTGCGGGCTCCAGAAGGGGTAAAGGCCTGAGCCGTAGCCAGGCGTGAACTCCCCTGGTTTCAATCTGTTCTCTGAAAACCCACAAAGGAGCAGAGCGACCCAGTGAGCATCGATGCATATGAGCTTGGACCACCGATCACGCAATTAACACATGAATAGCGGGTGGCTTTTCCAAGACTCACTTGTCAAGGAACGAAGAAAGTTGTGGGTACAAGGAGTCTCATGCATACCTTTTCCATCGCGTGTAATTCGACTAGGAGCCAACCGCTTTATCCCCTAAATAAGACAGCCTAGGTGAGCCTCCTTTGAGCTCTCCCTGCTAGGCAGCATCTCCCCTTGAGCGGGGACACCTCTCAAGGTCGCTCCTCGAGGCAGAGAGACCTTTTACCCGCGACGGATCTTTGGTAAGCGACCGGTATCGCGCATAACCTTGTAGTATGGTAACTTGGATTTTGTCTTGGTAACTTTGATCGCATGCTGAATTGATGCTAATGAAACACTGCGTGTACAATCCCTTAGACATAAACCGTTGACCAAGTCTGAGACTAGGTTTGGACCTAGCCGCACCTAGACTCCTCTCTGAGGAGTTTAGAAAGCAAGGGGGTCCACTCTGAACCCCGTGACTCAATGGGAGGGTCTTCCTTACCCGTTGTGTCTCCGGTCCCTCTGTGCATCGTTCTAACTGGACTGTAACTCAGTTTTCCTCTGTATGTTTCTTCCACGCAGCAATTAATAGAGAGAACCTTGCCATCGAACTTTGTTAAGTTGCACTTCTACAACATCATATTAAAACCACTTTTGCTAATACCTTTGACGGTGATTCTTTAAGCGATCTAAATCACTCATTTTCGTGACAGGGTCCCATTTAAACATGACAGCGCTAATGATGTGCTCAGCCAGATTCGAGCTTAGAAAGTAGATTTCCCCAAGCGTATCAACGTCTGCAAGGCAAGGACATCCAGCTGCTGGTGCTGGTGGGATTCCCGCCGTCGCCTCTGCTCCATGATGTGAACCTCGGCGGTGATGCTGCACCGTGGGCTCGCCCGGGCAATTTAACCCCACGCCGTCTTCCTTTGCTGCTGCTCTTTGCAAAGTTGCTATCCTTTTCTCTCGGCTTTGTTCGGCTGTCGTGTAGCCTCAAGTACGGCAAACAGGAGGATGGGGAGGGCGGGATGCCTTTATTTATAAACAGGGTTGTTCAGGGGAAAAACAAATGTGAGTTTGCAGGAGAAATGTCAGCCTTGAACATCAGAGTAAAGATTTACTATTGTTCGCACTATTATTACCGCAGATTTACAAACGTGTTCAGGAGCCGGAGCTCGGCGAGACGCGTGTTTTGCCGCACTGCTAAAAGTGGTGGGAAACGGTGCGTGTGGCCGGAGGGGAACCGGTTACAGTAAATTACAGCGGGGCTCTGCCGAGGAGCAGTGCTGGCGCTGGAGCTTCCGGCTGGAGTGCGAAAGCCATGATAGTTTTTTCAGCTAAAAACACACCAGCAAGAACCAACTGAAGAGTTTCACTGATGATGTTTTGTAGGTCAAGAACTGTTTTGAAAATGAGAGCGGGGATTCTTTCAAAGAAGAAATGTTTTGCCTCTTCCAGCTTTTTGTAAGATGTTGCAAAACCTTTGCCTCTCCTCCCATCGCTTCCTTTGCAGCAGTGACTTTGGTTTCCCAGTTTGCTCGACCTTCAGGCTTGCCAAGGTGTCTGTGCGGGCAGGCTGGTGCAGTTCTGAAAGCTAAGCATCGCCGCGCTGCCCTTGAGCTTGGGGCTGATGGGCAAATCTCAACACGAGGACCAAGGCTTGCCCGAGCCCTCTCCTCCCTGGTGCACGGAGGGTCTCCCAGGGCCAGAAGCAGCCTGGGGGGTCCAGGCTGCTCTCCACACCTGGGCACCGTCCTGCCGGCACAAAATCCCACAGACCACAATGGGGGGTAAGACAAATCTGGTTTTAGCTGATCACATCAAAGCCCTGCTCTCTCCCATGCCCGCCCCTTTCTTTTTCCAGCAATTTTCCCATTATTTTTTGCATTATCCCCCAGCAACCTGTGAAGCAGCAGAGTGAGGCCAGGCAGCCCCGGGGGTCGTGGCGTGCCAGGAGCGGGCTGGCACGGGGTAAAGCACCGGGTGGGCAGCCTGATGGTCACTAAATGACACTAGTGGGCAGTCAATGCAATCAATAGTGTCACTCCTGGAAATCACCCTCTCACAAGGCAATTTTCTCCACTAAAGGTCCCTGTTAATAGGGCCAGCTGTCTCTGACCTTTTGAGGGGAGAAAAAAGATGCAGGATTCAAAAGCTGCTGTTACAACTATCACCTTTTCCCCTCCACCCTCCTCCTCCTCTTGGCTTTCTCTCCCATCTGCTCATGGGCCCTTGCAATTGCAGAGCAGAAACGACGGGGATCTGTTCATGCATGAGCCTGCGAGGTCCCAGCATCACCTTCGCACATATCGTTATCCGGCTGCTGACGTCCCAGCCGGAGCTGGCTTGGTCTCCTCTCGCTCTCCGAAAGCCATTCCCCTTCCTCCCAGACTGTGGAGGAAGCCAGCGATAAATTGCTGACTCCTCCAACGTGAATATTGTTCAATTATTCACAGATGTGTTTTGGCCCGTGTTTGACAAAAGCCCCTGCTTCAGCATATTTCTGTCTGCTAACCAAAGGCAGTCATGCTAATGCAGAATCAGCTGTCATTAGCGCAGGCTCGCACCAGCTCCCAGCCGCTCTGCATTTGCTGCTTTTATCCACACTATCATTTCCTCTTATGATTTAATTAACGCAAGAGAAGCCTATTTCTCCCACAGCTCCAGAAAGCCCAAGAAATTTGGCTAAGATGCTCAGTCCTGCCCGGAGCCCTCCCGACCCATCTCCCTTGCAGAGATGCTGTTGCTGGAGCAGAGAGAGAGATCTACGTCTGCTTTTGTCCCTGGGACGTCAGTGCCAGCACCCTTGAGCCCAGCTCCGTGCATGGTTTTGAGCCTCTTTTCTGCAGTCTTCGGCTGTGACCCCGCGGCTCAGGCCCGTGTGGGACAGATGGCCAAGCTCGGATTATTCTTTGGTGATTTGGCTTTGCTGAAAATCCCCCTGGAAACGTTAGAAAGGCTGGAGGGAAGTTTGTGGAAAGTCCTTTGAGCATCCTGGGTGGATGGTCTGGCTCCAAATTTCCATCTCCGCCGTGGGATTTGATGGATCTCAGGGGGTCCATCGGCACCTAATCTCTCCCCAGTGCTGCTCTTCTCCCAGACAGCTGCGTGAACAAAACAGCTCCTGGCAAAACCAGGAGACCTGAGACTTTTAAACCCGTAGCAGCCTTTCTCTCCCTCCTCCTGTACACACGTTGGTAGTTGGTAATACATCTTTGTGCTGTATCAGGATACAGCCAGCCAGCAGAAGGCAATTTTAAAAGCTAATGTGATCTCCAAGCTTTATACTGCTCCGTCATGAAAAATAGCCGAACGGCCCCTTCCTTTCCTCAGTTCCTTCCCTGATTTCGGCTTTGTGGGCGCTGGGTCCGTTCCTTGGGGCAGAAGTGAAGCTGGGTGCTCCCCCGGTATGTTTTGCCCCATGGAAGAGGTGATGCTCCAGCTGCCCATCACCGTGGGTACAGGGCAGAGCTGGCTCAGCCCTATTCATCTGCCCGAGTCGCTCCATGACATCCATTTTATTTCTCCCAATGGGTTTGCATATACAATGCGCTCGCCTGGTTGTGATAGATGGTCCTAGTCAGGATTATCCCCATCCCGTCTGTTCTAAAATGAAATATTCCTCCTTTTTGTCATATTTCTAGGGAAAAGAAAGGGTTGGGAGCAGAGCTCGGGATTGCAAAGGGACAGCAAAGCCCCTGAGTCATGCAAAAGCTGTTCCTGCTCTGCCCTCCCATTTCCCTGGTGTTGGTGAACGCACAAGCCTCAGAGCTCCCCAATTTGGGAAAATATTCCCAGGTTGGGGGGCACCCCTCTGCACACGGGGGTGGCTGCAGTCCCCCAAACACTGGGGGCTTTTAATTGAATTTCAGCGGCGCGGGCTGTCGGTGCTGGCGAGGGATGTGGGAGCAGGGAGGGCAAGGAAGAAATCTTCAGGGTTTTTTTGCAATGCTGAACTTTTCGCCAAGTGTGGGCTGAGAAATTGCTGACTGCCTGCTAGGAAATCTTCCCCTCAGCAGGCAGCGGGGGCAGGCAGTGCTGCGTGTCCCCCCTGGCCTGGGGAGGTGCTTGGCCACTTGCCTGGGGCTCTGTGGTTGTACCGAGGCTGCGGGGTGTGTTTTTCCCAAAGCTGGTGTGTGGTCTGGGGTGATGGATCCTGTTTCGCCCTACGACCCCAGCACTAACTAGCTCTGACTGCGTTTTCTGGCTTTTTGTCCCTTTTTTTTTTGGTCCTCTTTTTCTCAGGTATTGGAATGCTTTGCCACTCGCCCCGGCTCTCAGCGGGGCCACGTGCCTGTGTTTGCACGGGAAATCCTGACGGCTGTTTGCCCCGGGAGACTGCACAGGCACTGAGCAGCTTCCCATGGCAAAGGGCAGCAGGTTGTCCTGCTCCTGGGGACATTTAGCCTGTGACAACAGCCGGGACCTCCGAGTCCAATTTTAGAAACATAAGGCTGAGGCGCAAAGAAAAAGCGAGGAGTTTGTGGCATGCCAGAAGCCTTTGGCAGCGCAGAGATGCTGAGCTGTAGTCCTGCTCTCCTCCCGCTTCAGGATCGGTTATCCTCCAGGCTGGAATATATGATGCTGAAAGCTATATCCCATCTCCCCAGCTGTTTCCTCGGCTGCCCTTTCTCCAGCTAACGGTCCTCACGTTGCATCCCCTTTGGCAGTGCTTTCCTGCCCGTTTATCACCCCGCTATCCTTGTCTCGCTTGTCAAGGGTTTTACGCCGAAAGCTTTCCATCGCTCAGGTTAACCTCGGGTCCTGGCAGACCCTGCCTCTCGCTGCCCTTGCGATAAGCACTTGAACAATCCTATCTTTAATTAAACTGCCTGGACTCTCTTCTCCATCGGCTCCTCTCAGTGATAAGTTTGCAGACACAGCAACGTCAGTGCTTTACCCCGCGCTCCCGGGGCTTGTGCGGGTGGGAGATGCCTTTTCCCCATGTGCATCCCGCCTTTCCTGGCCAGGGGGGAGCCCGTGTCTGGCTACCTCGCTGCTGGACGGGGTGCAATGGGTGTGGAGGGCTGTGGGAGCTCCAAATATCCTAATTTTTGAGACTTGCAGCACAAGGTTGCAGAGAGCCATCCTGGCGCTCGCAAGGAGTTTGAGGTTTCTCAAAGACTCGGCTTCTGGCTCGTGTGAAGATAGGAGCATCTCAGATTTCTTTCTGTTTGATGCTTGTAAAGAAACATAATTGGAAGGTTCGAAAGGCAGAGAGTACATAGCACTAATGAAAATAATTTTAAAACCTGACTTCTGGACATTGGGATAAGACATACAAGCTTTCTAACCAACGTCCCGACCTGCTGAGGTTGCTCGCCGAGTTTATCCCGGGAGAAATTCTGCCAACTTCTGTGCAGTGACATGCGGATGGAGGGGACAGCGAGCCTTTTACCAGGAGCCTTGTGTTCATCCCAGTCCCTGCACCTCAAGACTCGCAGGAAAAGCAGCCTCCGAGCAGCCAGCGAACGCCCCGCTGTCGGCAGGGCTGTTGTGCTCAAGAATAAATAGCAAAGGAGCCCGGGGCAGAGAGGAGAGAGGCCAGAAACGGAGAGAGAGCTCAACAGAAGGAGCTTGTTTATGAGCCACAAATAGAGGAGAGGGGGAAGAAGATGGGAGGAAAAATAGCCTCGATTGGAGGGAGCAAAAGCTGGAAATAAAACATTTTTCCTGCTCCTTTATCTTTAACTGAAAAGGTCCAAAACAAAGCCCCCTGCCAAACCCTTCTGCAGCAACTGGGCTGGCTGGAGCTGTGCCGGGACCCCCGGGCTCGGTGCCCTGCGTCAGGCAGGCATCGTGGGGACCCTTGCAGGAGAGCACGGTGTCCCCGTGTCCCCGCGAACCCGGCTCCCCCTGCCCTCAGCCTCTCCCGCTGCCTTCATGTGCTATCGGAGTTACAGACATACAGAGGTCTCCTCCATCAAGCCAACAACCAATTACCGCCGACAGGAATAGGCTTAACATTTTAACTAATTTTCAATTTAATTAAGCACCCAGGTGCCCCAGCCTGGCGCTCTCCCGAGGAGCCTTAATTCTCTCTCTCCCTAAACCCTTCCAGCCCCAAATAAAGCGATAACCCAAGCTCAACTTCTGTGCAGGCAGGCAGAAATTGAAATTCCTTTTGTACTTAAGAGTTGCTCAGCTGCCAGCCTGTCCCTGCATTTATGGGACTACACATATATATATATATATATGTAGTTTCCGACTTTTGTATTAGCAGGGAGCTGATCTCCCAGCATCCCGACCTAAGGCGAGGAGCGCGATGGGACCCCCAGTGCTGAGGTCCCTTCTTCCAGCTCCAAAGGCTTTACGGGTGCTCTGGGGAGGTCCGGGCAAGGAAACTGCCCCAAATCCCGGGGTGACCTCTAAACAATCAGAAACCACGCTGGGAGAGGTGCCGAGTGGTTTGGCGCTGGTGCGGAGGCTCGGTGAGGCTGCCTGCAGCGGTCGAGCAGGGCTCGTTGTAACGAGGCAGCATGGATTGAATAGATGCTAATTTATGTGTATTTACAGACAACTAACTCAACTGTTCCGTAAGCCAGGATACCTGGCGGGTTCAAAGTTAACCTTGCCAAAACAAGAGAGGCATGTTAATGGAGAGAAGCTGCTGCAGCTGCTGGGGGAGAAGAAGGATGCTTCCTCCCTTTCGTGGCTCTGAGAGGGAGATGCTAGCGGTAGCACCTTGGTTATTGTAAGAGATTCTTATTTAAGACTCTCCCTTTTTTTTCATAAAGGGAATAGTCTTCCTCTTTGCATGTTTTTCAATGAGCCAAGGAGGTTTGGTTTTTTTTTTTCCGTATATTGTAATTGATTTATTTTGTAATGCGATATTGTCTAACATTCACAGACTCATTTGACTAAATTATTCATCAGCAAATTTTTAAATAATGCAGCAACTTTACTCTTTTGCAAATTCTACTCTTATTTCTTGCTTCTTAGGCCAGGGCTGGAAACTAATATGTACTAGTGGCATCTTCATTGCACCTCGCTCCGAGTTAAGCTGTTGAGAACTAATGACTGGAAGGCCAAAGACTAATTAAAATAAAGCCATTATCCAGAGCCCAGATTTACTCTCTGCTACAGTATCTATTGATGTGAACGAAGGAGCTCCTATTGATTTGGGTGGATGCTGGATCAAGCATGGAGGTAGCTGAGCGGAGAGGGTAGTCAAGGAGCCTCCAAGGCAGGCTCTGGAGGGGATCCGACGTGGGGATAAGGCGGTGGTGACCCACAGAACAGGGAAAAAACTGTACAGGACCATGCATGAATTGCTGAGTCCTTGACAGTCGTCACCGTCCCCAGTTACCTTCAATTATCCCGTGAGGAGTGGTAGGAGAAGGGGGGTTTCCAGGCAGAAATGCGAGGACCGGTTTCTTTCAGTGCCGTCAAATTTACATAGCATTAGAGATCCCAGTGGCAGGGAGAGCAGAGTAATAAGCATTTTGCCTTTGAATCAGGGAGCCAGATCTGATTTGCTTTCATTTTAAATTGCGTTTCAAGCAAATATTCCCCACCCTGCCCAAATAAGAAGAGTATAAAGGAGTGAGATTTGATGGTGAATTTGTTTAGTTAAGGAAGGGAGAGGAGCCCTGCTCAGGCTGCGGGATGACACCTTGTCTCCTTCATTTCCCAATTAGGGGCTGACGAGAGCCTCGTGCCTCGCAGAGGCCGGGCAGGCAGCAAAGCCCCTTTTGCCGGCAGCCGAGGTGTTGGTGCTGCCTGCGCGGGGGCAGGCAGGGCTGCGGGGGCAGGCAGGGCTGCGGGGGCAGGCAGGGCTGTGCGGGCAGGCAGGGCTGCGGGGGCAGGCAGGGCTGCGGGGGCAGGCAGGGCTGTGCGGGCAGGCAGGGCTGCGGGGGCAGGCAGGGCTGTGCGGGCAGGCAGGGCTGCCGCCTCATCTGCATTCCTGTGTGCCTCTTACTGTTTTCAAGTCCCAGGATGTGATGCTGATGAAAGACAGTTAATTCAATTTCAACAGAGAAATTGATTAATGGACTGGATTAAAATAAATCCCCGATGTCCCGAAGTCTCTGTGAAGCATACCAATTCCCCCTTATCTCCCCTTCCCGCTCCGGCAAGAGGAGAGGGGACAGGGGGCAAGGAGTCGAAGGGCAGTTAAAGAGATGCAACAGCAGATGAGTGGGGGGAAGCACATCTAGATGTAATTAGCTCAATAGCTTTAAATAATGTCCTCCCCAAATAAGTTTACCCGAAGGTTGTTCTCTCTGAGGTGCTGCGGTGTATTTTGGGGAGGGAGACTTGGTGTGGGTTTGGGGATGGTGAACGCTGGCAGAGCCAGGGCTGTGATGGGGCAGGGATGTGGGGATCCTCCTCCTGCCCTACTTTCCCTTCCCAGGTGCCCGCACGCCACGGCAGGAGCTGGGGAGGAGAACCGGGATCCCCGCGGTGCTGGGCTGACCTGGTTTGGTTCCCCAGGACCCCGCCGGGGCTCGTCCCCGAAAGCAGCGCAGCGGTGCCGGGTGCGCGGTATGTGGGTCAGGGCAGCTCTCCCCCAGCTGGGAGGGGAGCAAGGAAAACCCTGACTAAACTCATCTGCTGAAATCATGCTGGAAACCCCTCCAGTCCTCTCCTCCCTGGGAGACCACGAGGGTTAAATCTTGCAGGGAAAAGGCGGGCAGGGAAGTTCCAGTGTTGCCGTTATATCCCTGATGGGATGCCCATGGGGTTGGAGCTCAGTGGGTCGGCTTGGAAGGGGAGAGGAGAAATCCTTCCCTCCCTCCGTGCCTCCGGTCTCTCCTCCGTTCCCTCTACAAGCAGTGTCCCCGTGGGCTGGCTCGGACGCTCTGCCCTGCGCACAGAAAATCGCTGGCACGAGCGATGCTTCAGCGGAAAGCGGGGCTGGAAGGCAGCATGGTGCATACATCCCCTGCCCTACGCCTGCGTCGTGGTCCAGCCTCGAACAGGTAATGCAAGAGCGTCGGACCAGGCTGGGGATTTACCCCTGCGGGCAGCTGTGGGCATGCACGAGCCAGGGTGGGCACGGACAAGGCAAGCAGCCCCTCACCGAGCCCTTGGAGATGCACTAAATATTTAGTGCTGTTTCATCAGCCTCGGGAAAGAGCCGTGGAAGGAAAAGCGCAAAGAAGCGGGAGCTTTTGGGGGCTTTACTGAGTCATGGAGAAGAGACGATTTCGGGATTTTGTGATTAGTTATACGCCTGAGGACTCGAAACTTCCAGCCTGGCAATACCCGCAGCCTCCCTTACAGTCCTTGAGTTCAAAGGCAATTTGCCTGCATAAAATTGGAGCAACCATTAAATAAGGACCTTTGATACTATGGTGAGTGGCAAAGCACAAAAATGAGATGCACTGAGCCTCAGCCCAGGAGGACTTTCCTGAGCAAGGAACCTGAATAATGCAGAGTCGAGATTAATCCCATGTTGTGGTTTATTGTGCTTTGGATAGCAAACACAGGCGTGCGAGCACGGCCCCGAGGGCTCAGGGGCCTTGTTTTCCATTGCTTTGCAGTCATTTATACCCATGCAAAGTGAATATAAAGTGCCACTATTCTGGCTCTGCTGGCTTTTGACATCCACTTAGCGCTGCCGCTGCACGGGGGAATGACGGCATGAGGATGAGGATGGGGAGGACCGGCCCTGCCAGCTGCTCGCCCACGGGCTGGCCCCTCTGCGCACCCCGTGCTCGGCCCCTCTTGCTCAAGGCAGCTTTTCCTGAGCGTTTTTTTCCCCCTATGGAAAGTTTGCAGGAGCCACTTGGCGTTTTCTTCCCTTTTTCCTTGGTTCCAGCTGCGTGGTTCGTGGCTGTTAAATGCACTTTGTCTTCAAAGCGGTGCAAAAGCCCAAGTTTAAGGTCAGATGCTGAATCTGGAGTTGAAGGATAGTCCTAAAAAGTGGAGCAGAAACGCTGCTACAAGGAAAAAAGCCCAAGTGGCCTCATCCTCCTTCCCTGGGGAGAGGATATGAGCTTCCCAGGTGCAAAGGGGAAGAAAGGCGCTGCCAGGAGAGTCTGGCTGGAAGTGGGATGAAATGCCCGCAGGCATCGGCTGCCTTGCCCTCGGGTCCCAGAGCTGTCACGGCTGGAGCCTCAGCGCTGGGGAGGTTTCCAGCTCGCTGGGAGCAGGCAGAGCTGGAGCTTTGCGCCGCTGCAAAGCCAGCCGCTGCTCAGAGCAGCTGTGACGTTCAAGTGCAAATGCAGCATGGACATCTCAGCTTGCAGGGAAACTCCCTTCTCCAACTCCCTGGAACGTGCCAAAAGGAGATCAGGTTTTAAAGCCTCGTCACTGGGAATAGGAGCATCACTGCCGAACCCCCGGGATGGCAGAGCCTGACTGGTGACGGCACTGACACCAACACAGGGGGCAGCCTGGAAATTAAAAAGCACAAAGTGCAGGAGATTTTGCTTCTTTTTGTTGTTATTCCATCTCCTCTCCATGGCTCTGATGTGGGACAGTACGTCTACCCCGGGTGCACCTCACCCTTTCTGTCCTCCAGCCCTGGCAAGAGGGGCTGGCAGCACCCCACGGTCTGGAGGCGTTGGGAACTGCCATTTTGCAGTCAGCTTTTCCCTTCTGAATCAAACCAAACAGCTGAAATCTGGAAACTTTCCTATGATGACGATTTTTATATTTTTTTAATAAGCACAATCTGATCAAGAAACTGTTGAAATGTTTCCGTAATGTTCGATCATTTTGTTTCAATACTGTCAAAACAATCATGGCACTGAAGGAAAACTATTTCATTTCGATAATGTCAGAATGTCCCCATCCCTGGAGGTATTTAAAAGACGAGTAGATGAGGCGCTTAGGGACATGGCTTAGTGGGGGGTGGTGTTGGGTCAACGGTTGGACTCGATGATCTTAGAGGTCTTTTCCAACCTCAATGATTCTATGATTCTATAATGTTAGAATCCAGGGTAATAACAGAGGATGGAGGCGCACATCTGAGCTCCGCATCCGCGGCACTTGTGTCCCCGTCCGATGCCATACCCACACGACCTTTCATAAAGGAGGCACTGTATAAAACATCCACCCTTTACGCTGTGCCTGGGACACTGTCCCCAGCTGCCGTCGGCTTTTCCGCCACTCTGCATGTTATTTTCAAGCCATTTAGCACGTTTTTTGTCCTTAGGTTCCCAAAGCAAACCATGCATCGGGCAGGGCTGTGCCTGCAATGGGCTGTCAGGCAACCCGCGCCTTTATTTTAATCCGGATGGGGAAGGTGGTAGGATTTGACTGGAAATGAGATTTAGGCGATAGTGGCTAAAGTGCTTTTTATTGAAGCTTTCAGAAAACTTAAATGTCATCGGTCCTGTCAAAAAGAGATACGGCAGAAAAATAACAGGGGCAAACGTGACCGGATCCGTGCACAGGGGCTGCAGGAACCAGGAATGAGTCGGGCTGCCTCTGCCTCGGAGTGGATGCTGACCCAACCCCACGGCTCTGTCCTTGCTTACACCTCGAAGCAGTTTTCTTGCTGTAAAATGGGTGAAAGACCCTGGTCGGGCGCTCCCTGCTGAGCCCGCGGGAGACCGGTGGGTGCTGAGCAGCAGAGCTGTGCCGGAGCTGCACAGCCAAGCCACGCTGCCTGGTTTGCGGCCTCAAGAAATGCTTCGGGGAAGGGTCTGCGCCCACCCCAAAACAGCCCCGAGGAGACATCCGAGCCCCCCGCAGCTGCTCTGCAGGGGCAGGGAAGAAGAGCGGTGTCACAGTGTTACGCACGTCGCAGCCACGTACCATTTCTTGCCAGCGCCTTTCGTCCTGCGAGCACCCCGGCATGCTCTGCTGCTTTCCCCAAACCCGCAGGCAGGGAGTAGTTTAAATGTTTTAGGGATGCGTTCACCTGAGCAGGAGCAATTTTGTCCGTGACATGGATTTCCGGGTGGCTTCACTTTAAAAGCAGCATAACACGCATGGCATTACTGCACCAAGCAGGTCCAACAAGCATGTAATTAACTACCTCAGCGATTAATGTCACTGCTATCTAAATACAGAAGCACTTTTTGCATGTCCCTGGAGGTCACCAGGTGATTAGATTTGGAGTTACCAAACGGTCCAGAGATGAGTCACCACAGAGGGGGAAGCTGCTAAATCTCCCCGAGGGCTCTGGGTGAGGACAGGAATCGCGCAAAAGCTACCCTCCCATCAGCTGCAGTTTACCCCCACCAAAGAGATGAAGATTAATAGAATCACAAAGTTAGCCTTCGAGGAAAAGCAATGAAATAGAGCACGGCTGCTCCTGGGTGCCTGTTTTCGTGTGTGTGTGTGTGTGTGTGTGTGGCACCCCTGTCCTGATCGTTCCTGTCGCTGTGCCCTGACTGGGATGGACGTGCAAGTAGTAGAAACAAAACTTTCATATTAAAAAAAAAAAAAAATCACCTGAAACGCACCCAGCTTCATTTAGGGAATCCTATCTATCGAGCTGCCTTCCAGATATACCCATCCATCACACAGCCCTCCCCACGCACTCCGATCCATCAAAAAGAGTTGAAATGAAACATTTTTATTGATCTTGATTCATTTTTTTTTTTATTCTCTGTGTTTCTCACCAGACATTTCCATTCCATCCGGGCTCAGCGGGCTCTTTCCCAGGGCACAGGCACCTGCATTTCAGGCACTAGAGCATCCTCTTGGGTGCTGCTCTGTGTCGTCCAGAGCGGGGGTAATTTTAATGCCCCCACTGCAGCAAGCACTATGTCCATGGTCTAGCAAGGCTGTCTGAAAACGCTTCTCTAAATATTTGAGAAAGAGGCTGGAAAAACAAGGCGGCACCCAGGGAGGGTCTCTTGCAGGGTTTATGCTTAGCCCCGTGCCAGCTAGGACAGGATTTTGGGGTGAAGGAGTGCTGCAAATAAAGAAGTGTGCACCAGTGTGTGCAATGCCTACAGAGCCAGCGATGCCGAGTGCCTGCTGTTGTCTTGGTGCCCTGATTTAAGGACTAATAACAGCAATAACAACATCCCCCAGCCCATCCATAAAATGTATGTGTTTAATGTATCAGAGCATGGCAAATTAATTGGTGCGTCTGGATTGTGCATGTGTGGATCTGGGAAAGGCTCCCAGGTGAAGGTTCAGCTTTTCCCAGCGGGGCATTATAGCTGACTGGGAGAAGCATCTGCCAGCAAAAGGGCTGTTTCGGTGCCACCTGCCCGCGAGGGTTTGCCGGTGCAGCTGGCGAGCCGCGGCTGGCCGTGCCAGCCGGAATCACGCTGGGCGCCGAGAGCAAGCGCCAGCCCGCGGCCGGGGGCGTTTTCCTGGCTGCCGAGGTGCTGGAGAGGGGGGAGCTGAGGATGGAGGAGCCAGACGAGCGAAGGAGGGAAGGGTGCGATGGCAATCGGTTAGCGGCACATGGAAGCGTGCACGCGTATGCACACAGGCGCTGAGACTTGAGTGCTGCCTTGCCTCTTTTTTTCTGCTGCGCGGACTGATCCAGTATTTCTGCTGCAAAATCAGTAGCGGTTCTGCCAAGGCTTTGGCGAGGATTGCTGCAAACGGAGGAGCAATGCAGGTGCGCTCTTAGCCAGCTTATTTGCTGCCTAAAGAGCTGATGCTGGAGGTGTCGGCTTCCGGCTGAGATTCTACAGGACCGAAGGGGTTCAAGGTGCTGGATGCGTGGGGGGACATGGGGACAAATCACAGTTCCAGCCCCACGGAAGTCAGTGGAAATCTTGGTGCTAATTTTCCCTGTGGCCACCCAAAAGCCTGTCGCCCCATGCTCGTTGGAGCCCTCCTCCTCCCGAGAGCACTGAGCTTGCTCTCGGAGCATTTTCCAGAAAAATCACAGGTCTTTTATTATGTTCAGGCTCTGCCTCACAGCTCATTGCCAAAGGGGCCTTTGGTTACCCTCAGGCACTTTGTTCCTTACAGAAGTTGTTGCTTTCTCTCCTCCATGCAGAGCCAAAGAAACCCTGCAGAACTAGCTGGTGCCACAGGCAAGACCTCTGGCATGGGCATCCACGTGCCAGTGGTACCTGCCATGCTCCCTGAGCATCCCGGGGATGTTTCTGGGTAGGCTTTGGTCCCTGTTTCTCAGCCCCTTGCCTGGTGGGGAGGAAGTTCCCAGAATATCTGAATCCAGGACGAAAAGCCACCCCCAGCTGCCTGTAGCAGGTTTGGGGGTTCAGGTATTTGCACACCCATCTCTCACCCCCGCCCTAACCAGCCCAGCAGGCACAGGGCAACGCAGACCTGGGCGCTACTCTGCATCCATGTCTGTGTGCCTCAGTTTCCCCATCTGCAAAATTAGGGCATTGCCAGTGATCCCTGGAGCGAGGTGGCGTCATTGCTACGTGCCGGAGGTCAGCTCCAGGCTGCCCCAAAGGCTCTCGCACAGCCCAGGAGTCGCACCGGGCTGCGGACAGGGTCCTTGGGGAGAAGGCAGTTGCACAGTCACAGGAAATTTGCTCAGAGCCCCAAAGTCAGTCGATTCAATTCCACATTTGACAGTCAGTACCTGCTCGGGGACGAGCCGAGGACCAGCAGAGCCCATTAGCACTCAGCTGCGTTCTGCTGCTCGTTCCGCTCTCCTTCCCTTCCCAGAATCAAATTAAATCTCTTTTATTAGTTCCCTTTTTGTACACAACTCCTTGCACAATTAGTGAATAATTTTCAGGAGCACAAACTAATTGCCTTGCTCCGTCCTCACCCTGCAAAGCTCTTTGCTTTCATTTCGCTTTCAGTTAATTTTTATTAGGATCAAGAGAGAAGAGAAACTCAACCAAACCACCACTAACAACAACAAAGAAGAGCTTGGTGCTCTGGAGTGGAGCTGGAGCCCCGTGAAAGCTGAAGAGGACCCGCAGCATGCTTTTCCCATAGCAAACGGGACTGTGCTCCTGGTGTCCCAGCGCCCTCCCGTCCTGCTCCGCCGGGACGCAGGACCTGCTAGCAGCTTATGTCCTTGTGCTAAGATACAAACCCCTCTCTTTTTATTAATTCTCAAGGACTTTGCTTTGCTAGAGGCTTGGTTTGATTTTACTGCAAATCGGTGCTTTTGGCTGCTTAGCTCTTAACCCATCCACCCGGGCTGCCTCGGCGGGTCATGCTCCGATCCGGGATGGGAACACCAGCCCCGTGTGGGGTTGGGGTGGCAAAAACTCCCTGACCCTCCCTCCCACCGCCCGCCTTTTGCACACCCAGGCACACGCTGACTGTATTTACGAGCAAGATATTTGCTTATTAACTATCACCCGAGTTGCTGTGATTCCAGCATGGGTTCGAAACAAAGGGTCGATGCTGCCCGTTCCCTCTGATAGATTCCTGAAGCTCTGGGGACCCAATCAATTGAAGGCGTCATAAATCACACTAATTAAACTATCCCAAAAGCACATTTCGCAGCCTTCAGGGGCCAGCTGCGGTGTGCGGATGGCCCCTTGGCAATCCAAGCGCTGACTGCCGGCTCCCGGAGGCCCCTCGTCGCAGACTTTGGGATAATTGATTTCGTGGCCCCTTTTCTTTATTGGATGTCAGAGCCCTCAGAGCAACGTCAGTGAGGTCAGCAGCAGCGAGGATGGGTTTAATTAGCTGCTCTTCTCTCCGTGGCGCTGGCAGAGCGATGGCTGGAGCATACAGGTGTTTATAGGCTGCACTTGGCAGCAAACAGCAGGACCTGCCCGGGCTGTCGGAGCATCGCCAGCCTCGGCGCTGTTTGTCTGGGATCCAGCCTCTTGCTCCTCAAACGCTGGGAGTCCAGGTGCTAACGAAGGGGTCGGGGGGGGGGGGGGCAGCTAACGGACATCAGAAAGACAAATTAATGGCTGAGTGGGAATACTGTTTCCCAAGGTGCTCCGGAGGGGCAGCGATGCTTTGCCGGGCCGGTTCCCGCTGGGGCGGCTAGCAGAGGTGTACCACCCGCTTCCCTTTGAAAGCGGCGGCATCGCTGGTCCCCTGCTCATGAATATTCACACAGCAGCTGCTGCGCCTTATCCCGTGCTGTGCAATTATCATTTTAAAGGCTCTCAAATGCTTATCAGACTGGAGCATGATTTAAAGAAGCGGTTGAGCTGGTGCCTGCGGGGGCTTTAGCTGAGGGGGGGGGGCTGTGCTGCGGAGGTGGGCGGTGGGCAGGCGTGAGCATCCCCCTGCTCGTGCCTTGGCTGTCCTCGTGTGCGTGAAGCCACCGGGCTGGCTTTTGGGGATCGTGGCGGTGGGATTATCCTACTCTCACCCACTCTCCTCCTCCCTGGAAGGCTGTCAGGCCTCGCCGCTTACCCTACGTAATGAGCTTTCCAATCCACGGGCAAAAGGCTGGGACAAATCCAAGGCTACTCGAGGATTTCATGACCGACTCCTTGGGAAATGACGGCGAGGATGAAGCCGAGTGCGGCTCTCAGCCCACACTGCCCGAGAGGAACAAACCTGGGGGACTCCTCCCGGAGCTGCTATTACTGCTCCGCCGTCATCATTCATATTCTGGGAAATATCCAGTAAAAAACACTTCGCATGCAGTTTCCCACGTGCGCATGAGGTTTTTCTATCCCTGTTAAAATTAATTTAAACCACAGAGCAAGCAGAGAGATGCTGCACAGAGGGGGCTGTTGCAGGAGAAACGTGTTTCCATCAGATATCTTGCTATGCTGCATGTGCTAAATACAGCCAGCATCGCCTTAAAGCTGCTTCTCCGAGCCATGGGCCCCGGCTTATGCCTGAGGTCTCTAAGAGCTTTTGCAAGACAGAAAATAAATAACGGAGCATCGTTTGTTTAATTGTTAATAGCTCCCAGATAAGAGATAGTTGCCATTCACACAGGGAAGAGGGACTCTGGCAGCTCTGGAAAGAGCATGTGGCATCACAGCTTGGATTGCTTTTCAGAAGCGCTGAGCATCCAAAGCCAGGGCTGGTGAAGGAATGGGAAATGAGAACATGATTTTGCAAAAGCTACTGATGTTTCCGAATGGTTTTGCATTGGGCCCTTTCCAGAACTGACTGGGAATATCTTATCGCCCGCAGCCCACCCCCGCTCTGCATTGCACATGCTGCTCGACATATGCCGAGGGTTTTCACTAAAAACCTGAAAATCGAAATCTGCATGAATGTGTGTTCAGGCTCGGGTAACCAGAACCGAGTCAGTATTTCAGTTTTTCTGTTTTCCCTGGAAATAGGTATTTCCCACAGAAACCTGTGGAAACGCTATCCTACTAGATATCACCGTGCAGAAACCCGGGTTAAATGGGATTGCTGAATTTCTCACTGCTGTGCCCAGCCTCAAGCCCCACAGCACGCGCTTCGTGCTCCAGATTCACCCAGGTACCTTCTATAAAAGGTCTAACCTGTCGTTCCAGACTTGTCCTACGGTGGGTGGAGAAGAAGAGCCATTTCCAGGGGGTGTGGGGACCTCCTGAGCCACCCCGGGAGGGTCCTGCCTCCCTCCGTGGACCAGGGGTGGAGGAGAGCAGTTTGGCAGGGCAGATTTGGGTCTATTGATTTCATAATTAGCACGGTGCCTGCGGAGAGGATATTTGTAAATGGACTGTCTGCCGGCTTGGATTCGCTTTCTTCCCCCTTCCCTTGCATCAGGCCCATCCTAGGTTATCTCCAGCCATATCATGAGGGGCTTTGCTCCTGCCAAGAGAGCTGGATGCTACAAGTGTCCTTTGAATGTGCAATCACAGCAGGCAACTCCCCTTTCCCTCCCTTCTGAGGCGTCTGACTCGGGATCTTGTCGATGATTAAGCTCAGTGTCTCATAAATTATGTTTCACCAAATTGCTACATTAATAAGGGGCCGTGTGTTCTTGGAGGATCATTAATTATAGATACATTTTTATTTCCCCTGCAAAATTGCCCGTGGTCCTTGCTGGGTTGATTATGCAGCCGCGTCAGGCGCCGAGCGGTGGGAGAGGGATGAGGACGGGCTCGGAGCCGAGCGGAGCAGCCGTGGGCAGGGAGGGGACCTTTCACCATCCCAGCTTAAAGGCTGCTTGCTGGGGGTCTCTGATCCCTGCTGAGCTTTGCACCCACCTGTGTGATGATCTGTGAATTATTTCCCGGTCTCAGCTCTCTGCGAACAGCGGAGGGCAATGCCTCGCTCTTCTCCAGCCCCGGCTTTTGTTGCATGAGGGCAGCGCGTTCCCCTTCCCCGTGGGGATTATAACTGCTTTGCAGAGAGGGTGCCGGAGCGGCTGGGGGGGCTGCAGGGACCCCCCGGGACTCGGCTCCAGGCACCTGCAAGGGCCAGCCTCCTGAACGGGCGCCCCGGTCCCCCATCGCCTCACCCCGCAGCAGCTCTTTGCAACTCAAAGCCCCCCTCTCCCCAGGATGTCAGGGTCTAATTGTTCGGTTCCTATTAATAAGATGCCTCCAATAGCAAAACTGCCCTGCAGGGTTATATTATTGTTATTGATTCATTATTAACAATCACTTAGGCCGGGCTGAAGGTTTAGGCTGCGCTCCCCGCGCTTTGGAGAGCATCCAAGGAGCGTCAGAAATCGATGGCGAGTTTTTCCATCGTCATGGCGGGGCTGTGCCGGGCGAGATGTGTAGCACGCGATGGGGAAGATGCTTCCCTGTGCCCCGAGCAGGGCTGGGGCTGGCAGGGTGTCCCCGGGCAGCAGGGATGCCTCGGTCCCCAGTGGCACGGCTGCGCGGCGTGAGCTGCACCCGCAGCGAGGGATTTCCTCGGAGCAAGCAGGGAAGGGACACGTTTACTGAGAGATGATAAATCCCCTATCTGCAGATTTATTGCAAGAACTTGAAGGGGTGGAAAAGTGGATCATAGGGTGGTTTTGGTACTTTTTTGTGAAAGCTGTTAAACTTTTATGTCATGCTGTAATGGTAAATGAAGTCTGCCCTGCAGTTTAAATAGTCCCTGATTAAATATTTTCCACTTTCAGCTGCTCTGAAGAGAGGCTGAGGATGTCTGTCTGGCAGCTTGTGCCCATCAGTACAAGAAACCCTTTAAATAGAGGCAAATCAGGGCCTTCCCCAAATAAATCCTGACCTTGCATCACAAGTGAAATGAGAGTGCTGGGTCTCAGGGGGAAGGTGCCGGTGAATCAAAGCCAGCCGGAGGGGCAGGGGGACACGGCTCTGTCTCCCCGGGGGCTCCAGCCCGGTCCGTGTGCCGAGCAGCCGAGGTGACAGGCAGGTATGGCTGGCTGCCTCTCAGTGCCCTCCTCCGGCGTTTATTAACTGAGCTGGTGACTCCGTGACAGACTCTTCCTCCCCGCGAGCTCCGGCCGGGCTCATCATCAATCACAGGTGAAGGGCGGCTCCACGGGAGGGGACCTGGGGGGGGCAGAGCCCCACGATCTCAAACCGTAAGGAGGGGGTCTGCTCTTTAGGGTATTTCCTCCCGTACTCCGATCACCTGTCAGCGCGCACACATGCGAATCCACCTTCTTCCCTGATTCTCATCAAAGATTTAGCAGTGAAGAGACAATGATATTTGCAGTGAGCTCACAGGGGCTCATCGTCTTTGCAGAATATACTACAGTACACTTACTAGTACATTAGGAAGCACGATAAATATTTAAAGCTAAACTATCGTTGCCCAAATAAATGAGCAAGCTCCAGCGGCTCTCGGTTTGTGCACTCTTTCTCCTTGCCTTAACTCAACCAGCCCTCGGGGCCCCCCCAAAAGGAGAAATCAGTGGGATGGTGCTTTGATTGAAGATTTTGGCACATGGATGGGCTCTCTCTCTCTCTACGGGCACAGCCAGCGTGGGGTGTGCTGAGAGATGCTGAGGACCGGGGCTGGGCTGAGCTCTAGGATGCTCCGGGACCTTTGGGATGCAGCAAGGCTCTGCAGGCTGGTGAGCACCCTGGGCTTGGAGGAGGCAGCCAAAAGCTGCTGGAGAGATGGGGTTAGCAGAGCTCCTGCGGTTGCCCTGCCCTTTTCCGGGACCCTACGGTGTCGCTTTCGTTTCCCCTTTGGAAAGATGACAGCAAAGGTGTCATCTTATGAATTATGAAATGTGCCACACCACGTTCAATCCAGTGCTTGAAGGTATTAAGCTAATATTTTTGGCCCGTACTGCAATGTCTCCTGAACAAGCCCGTCACCCCTGACTGACGGACTGCAGAGGTCTGGCTGTAGCAGTGCAAGCACCCCTGTCCTCGGGGAGCTGAGGGGTCTGAAAGGGGGTTTGATAGTAAAAAATTTATTCTGAGGTAGAGCTAAATATTTTTATAGGGAAAACCTATAGGTCATAAAGATGATAGAAAATTGGCAAGACTTAGTAAACTCTTATGCACAGCTCAGCTATACATCAGCAGCAAAATAAATATATTGATAGCTCCCCTTTGGAAAAGTGTCTATAGACTATAGATTACGGTTGCTTGATGCTGCTAATAAGGCAGTGGGTG
This sequence comes from Aptenodytes patagonicus, assembly GCF_965638725.1. NCBI lineage: Eukaryota > Metazoa > Chordata > Aves > Sphenisciformes > Spheniscidae > Aptenodytes > Aptenodytes patagonicus. The sequence continues at coordinate 2,714,666 of NC_134972.1, forward strand.
ATGCGACCAGCACATTAAAACCTGGCTCCTGAGTCAGACACTTCCAAATCTTGTTTCTTAGTCCCAGCTGAGAGAAAGCAAAGCCCGAACCCAGGAACAAACTCTGGGTTTGCGCCGGAGCAAGGGAGGGGTATTTGGGGTCCTTGGTGACCCCCACAACGGGGTCTAGCAGGGGGACAGGGTTATTCCTACCACTTCGATACCCTGGAGATAACTGGGGCAGGACTTCAACCAGGGCTCCACTGCCCTGCTGGGTGTCTTTGGCCAAGCAACCACAGGCCCTTTGCTCTGTCTTTCACCTCCTAATTTTTTCCTCATCTATTTAGATGACTTGCAATGATAGCGATCATCTGCAGTGCACGTACAGCCCCAGCGCGACATGACTGGGACCGTGGGGCCCATCATGGGAGAGTTATTGGAAGGGGAGTAACTCAGCTGACCTCAGTAAATGGTTAAAATCCTATAGCTAACCCTCAGGAAATACAGGGGACTGCAAACTTTTACTCTCTTCACTTAAAAAATAAAAGGATGAATAAAAATCTTGCTAGCTGTCTTTCCTTGCACTAATTTAAACCACCACTTGAAGTTATGACTCTCTTCCCAGCCATCGGGCCCGCCTGGTTATCCTGTTTGGTACATGCCACGGGACCTGCGTAGCATCAACACCCTCCACAGAAACTCCTGCTTCATGGAAACTTTATTTTCCATCCGAATCCCCGTGGCGGAGCGGCTCCTCCTGGTTTCTGCGGGCACTGGGTTGGCCCCGGAGCTGTTCAGCGCTGCGACGGTACCACTGAGCCTGTTTAATATCGAGCTATTGCCTGCTCTAAACAACACTTAATGTCAATTATTGCATGCGGCGCAGGCAGTTTTTCAATTAACTGCCCTATATAATTTTATGTTTCCAGTCTACTTGTATGTGGTTTGCGCATAAACCTTGCAAAATGATGGCCCAGGCAGACAGGAGCCATGAATTTATTTTTAAGAGGACATGGCTGGGAGCCACAAAATCTGGATTTTGTTTTCCGCCATCGCCCAGGGGCTCTCCCGGGTTTTGCCCTGGGCGGCTGGGCCCCACTGGGACAAGAGGTCTACCTCCGAAGAAACCACATCTGGATTCCTGCATCTGCTCTCGGAGCCACCTCTGCAGCCCCTTTCTGGGGTAAAGAGGGCAGTTTTGGCCCCATTCCTGTGCCGAAGGCTGTGATGCCGTGGGGATGCCTGGAGAAGGCGGGCAGGTTTTGGGCAGGAATTGCTGCCGTTAACCATTTACAGACTCTCTCTCGCGATGTGAACCGAGCCCAGCTTACGACTGTTTGCCGTTAACTTGGATAAAGACGAGCACTGGTTCATATATGTATATTTGCTCTAATAAAATCCAAAGTGCTCTTTTTTGTTTGGGAAAAAAAAAAAGGTTCCCAGCAAAGGCAGGAGTAAGACCCGTGCTCCGCCTGTCGACTTGATGAATGTGCTGTGGTCTGAGCCAGACCACTTAGCTTCCCCTTATGCTTAAACTAATCCCCATGTCCATCAATCATCGGGGGGAAAGGCTCGGACCCTCATTTATTACAGCTCCGATAAATATGCACAGCGAAGGCAGCTTTTCCTTACGGCAGAGGTGGATGGGGAAAGGGAGAAAGAAAACCTTTTCCATCCCAGTCCCCTGTGCCTTATGGTCACCCCCCCCTCGGGGAGCAGATTTCCCAGGGTTGGGGATGCCTCTGCCCCCAAGTTTGCTCCCCTTCCCTTCAGCAACAGAGGGTGTCAAGTAAATAACTGATTACTCTGAAACAACTGTGCCGACCAGGAGCCTACATCTGTGACCTGCGGTACTTAAGGCTCAGTAAATATGTTCTTAATAATCAACTGGTATTTATTTAATGTACAATAATTCTGCTGCTAAGCTCCAGTGAAATGCCCAGTTAATTAAAAATGTCATTGAAATCAGTCCTCTGGGGAGAATATTTTATACTAGCTGAGGGGCTTTTTTTTTTTTTGCTTTCCCCCCCTCTTTTCTCTGTCCATCCCTGCTGTTAATTTTATCTTTTCCCTGTAACCCTGATGCTGTTTGCGGCTGGGCGCCCGTGTTCTGGCTGCTCCCCCTGGCAGGTGGGCACCGGTGGGAGCTTGGCTTTAACCTCTGCTCAGCTCCTGGGATTTGAGCGCTTTTCCCTGTGGCAAAGCAGGCAGGGCTAACGGAGCTTTGCCCCTCCGCTCCCCTGGGCCCAGCACGGGAGGGTTTGGGGCTGGGAGAGGGGTGGAGGTGATGCCTGGGATGCAAAAGCTGCGGCAATGGAGCTCGAGGGAGAAAGGGACTGATGGGGACAGCAGGACACCGCTGCCCTTGGCCACCAAAGGCTCCCCTGGAAGGGAAGCAGAGTCCAGCCCCTTCCCTGCATCCCTGTCCCTCGCTGTGTTTGGGATGCTGATGAAGTGTCCCTAACAAGGACAGCTCGCCGTGGCTGTCCCTTCCCCGGCACAAAGGCGAGGTGATTAAAAGTTAATATCAGATCACGGCTGGAGGCTGGTAAGCCGGCTGTAATTACTCGGATGTGGGGATATTAAGGGCCAGTGTAATTATAATTCTGAGGTAATCGGGAGAATGCGCTCGAGCAGGTTTTGTGCTAATGTTGTGTTTTACATCTTGCGTCGCGGCATTAATCAGCGCGGTCCCCGCTGCCCCGTCGCAGGCTCTCCCCAGCCCCGTGCCACCCCAGCTCAGTGCCACCCCGGGCCCGTGCCATCCCAGCCCCATCGCTGTCCCATCCCACCGCCCTTCTCGCCACATCCATCCCACCCCTCCAGCCATCTGGGATGGAGAAAGCGGCCTCAGCGCCAGCAGCCAGGATGGGATGTTTGTGCTTGGCAAAGGCTTGCTGCAGTGGGGGGAAAAAATAGCAAATAAAAAGCATCTGATTGATTTTTTTTTTTTTTTTTTTTTTAACTAATGGAAGGGGAGTGCTTGGAAACAGGAGACGTTTGTGGCCAGTCTCCGGTCTGTGTGCCGGAGCTTCCTAAGGGACCGTGGGGACTGCAGTCACCGAGCTGGAGGACAGATCCCCCCCGCCGGGACCTGTGCAGTCCCTTCTCCACTGGTCAAACTGGGACGGCAGCTTTTACAAGCTGAGTGATGCCAAACCTGGGCCAGGGAAAACGCTTCCCCTGGGGCTTCGGACGGAGGGTGCTGGTGTCCCCCGAAAGCCCACGGCACGTGGATGGCATAAAGGGGAAGCCTGGGAGGGGGACGGCGGGGGCTGAGGAGGGGGAAGAAGTCAGGATGAACCCTCCGAGCCACTGCCTCTGCTCCCACCATCCCTGGGTGAGCCAGGATTAGCGACTCCGCAGCCAAAGCAGCTTGTCTGAGCCTGAAGATAAGGTGCAGTGGCAGCGAGAGGAAGAGGAAACCTCTCTCCAGGCAGCCAAGATCTGCCGAGAGCCCCGCTGAGATGCAGAAGGCAGGCCAAGCCATCCTGCAGAAACCCTGAGCTGCTTTTTGTCTACTTGGGTTGGGCAGATTTGGGGTTTGTTGTTTCCTAATGATTTGTTTTGCATTTGTTTCCTCCTTAGCTCCACAGCTGACGGACCAATGGATGCTGTGGGGAACAGAGCAGGAGAGATGATTAGAAGTCATTTGAAGAGTAATTAGGTTTGATCCAGGACCCTTTGGGATCCCAGGTCTGCTCCTTCCACTCCCAGCACGTTTTATTGAAGATGGTGAAATGCTGTATGTCAAAACAAGGGAAGTTTCAGCACGTGTGTGATGGTGCAGGCAGCAGAGCCCTGGGCAGGGAGTGCAGGCAGCTCTGCAAGAGGCACAGACGGGGACATCGGTGCGGGACACCCACGTGTGGGGGGGCTGTCCTGTCCCGAAAGACAGAAGCGGTGAGATCTGGGGAAAATACAGGGCCATGGAGCAGAGCGGTGGGAGCTCGCAGCCCGGCTGGCAAGCAGCGCCGGGGAGCTCGCAGCACTGCTGGGGAGCTCGCAGCAGCACTGCGGAGTTCACAGCACTGCTGGGGAGCTCGCAGCAGCACCAGGGAGCTTGCAGCACCGCTCGCGAAGGAGCTGCCGCGACGCCGGCAAACAGAGATGCCCCTTCCAGCCTCGCCGGGAGGGGGACGTGTGTGGGCACCAGCCCTGCTGCATCGCAGCTGACTGGAGCAACGCATCCTCTGCTCCCGGCCAGCTCTTCTCTGGGAAGACGGCTGAGCTGGAAGGCAGGAGCCTGATTAAAACTGGGACAGCCCCAGCGAGCTCCTGATGCTAACCTAGATTGGCACCGGCAGAAGGAAGAGTCCAGCGCTGCCGTAAACGTTTGCTTTAAACCTGGTGGGGCTTGTTCCTGCAGATATCTTGCTTTTATCGGGCGCATTGCTCTGCCTGGCTGGGTTAGCACCCCCTGCTCCTCTTTGCCAATGCCGAGGAACTGGTGCACAGTGAAATGTTCCTATTCTAGGGCCCTTTGGCTGTATTTTACCCCATATGTCGTAAGACAGGATGCCTATACAGTGTGTTTAGCTGTTGTCTCTTCTGGAAGGTTTCCACGTCCTTATTTATAAGGCCTCTTCAGCCCAGAACACCCCCTTTGGAAGATCAGTAGCACAATCATCGCTGGGCCATGAAATAAGACCCGAGGAAGTATGGCTGAGCATAATTTACCTACCATGCGGCTGAACCTGCTGAGAAATAAACCTCTGTCCTGCGGGAATGAGGCACCGTCTTCCCGATTGCTCTCTTAGATCACGAAGCCATCCCCACCGGCAGCCAGCTCCTGTATATTTGGTGCAGCCTCTTCATCCCACACTGAGTATGATTCTTCATGATAGCCCCTAATGTCTTGTACACAGGCTGTCGGGTGGGTTTTTTTCCCCCTCTCCCTTTTTATTTCTCCATCTCCTCTTGTTTATATCAGGTGTCGTCTGCTGCATCCCAGTGGTTTTCCCCTGGGATTTCCATCATGCCTGAGCACAGCGCCTTGGAGCACAGAGCCCGGTCTCTGCCACCCGGGCTGGGATGGAGAGTGGACACCTCTGCCCAGAGGTGGAGAAAAAAACCAGAGGAACCGCCTCAGGAAAGCCAAGCAGCGCCCCCAAACAGGAATTTAACAGAAGGGCTGGTTCGCCCAAGGGCCGTGGTAAACCCGGGTCTAGCATCGCAATTAAGGGTCGGCTCCCCATGGGCCGTGCGTGCCTCCCGCACTGCGAACGGTCTTGGGGAAATCGCCTTTTCCTTCTCTTTCCCTGCACTCGAGGAAGAAGAAAAGGAACAAAAAAATTGTTTGGGCTTTTTTTTCCTTAGTTCCCACTTTTTTTATCTGAACACTTTCAAAGTTAATTTCAAAAAGCTGGGAACGCTTGATAGTTTTAATTAATCCACTGCCTAGGGAAATACAATTTGTGTAGCCAAAGCCTCTCGCTTTCCTCTGGATAGCTATCTCACTCCGGGTAGTGCTGATGGTTCCAGCGTGACAGCGATTGCAGCAGTGACTCTGGTGATTTTATTTTATTTCACCATAAAAGTACCGCGTGCCAGGTTTATTTTGGCCTGGCCGGCCCGGGGTACGCTGCGGGAGGGGAGGACACAGGATTTAGTGGGGATCAGATGGAAACCGTGCAGGAACAGCTTGTTCACCCAAACTTCAAATCAATTGAAAACAAAAGTCTTGAATGATTTTCTCCCCCAGTAAACTGGCCGGGTCTAATTCGAGACGTACGTTCGGGAACATGGAAAGAACACCGCGATGCATTTGAAATACAATATCTGGTTTGGGGATTTTTTTTTTCCTGGTGTGATTTGCTAATTCATTTTAATTAATTAAAAGTGAACAAAAAGCAGGGAAAATCATGCTGCTGTTTGACTTGCTGCATGCCACATGTCAGCGGTCCCTGGCAGGGTGGAAACCTGGCCTCGACAGCCCCCCAGTGCCGGGGGAGCCCCCATTTCTGCACCGGGGAGGTGACCCAAACTGCTGATGCTTCCAAGCCCGGTGAGCAGCAGCAGCCCCCAGGTCCTCAGCTGGGGATTGCGACACCAGCCACGCCACGCCAGCACGGCTGCAAGCGGAGCCCTGCAAACCACGCCTGCTATGAGGGGAATGAAGCGGCTCGGCAGAGGCCAGCCCCGGCCCTTCTTATCCACACTTGATCTTCCACACGGAAACTCATTACCGTGTTGATCGAGTGTTTGCTAATGCACCCTCTGCAAGTGCAAAGGGGAGGAAAAGAAAACCCCACGTGGGTGCATGCGAGCCATCTCCAGCAGTGAGGAGCTGCCCCTGGAGGGCAGGGACAAGGGGACAGGGTGGCCCGTCTGCATTTCTCTAATGATGGGTGGAGGAGAAGGTGGTCGTGGACCGCCCAAGGGGCCCTTTGCTTTTTCCAGCATCCCTGTCTCGCTCCCATCAGGAGGCGAGCGGTTCAGGCCCATCACTCCCCATAATCTAGCACAAACACTGCGTTTTGTAGCCACTTAGCTAGGGCTGCCATTTGGAAGTGACATTTAAAGGTCACTGCCAATATTCCTGCATGGAGAACATGGAGAGGAAGGGGCGCGGAGGAGCGGGGCGGCTGCTGCGAGAGCGTCTGTGTGACGCCCTGATGGGACCAGGGGTGCGAGCAGCAAAGATGCTGAGCTGGGTCCCTGCCTCCCCATCCCTCTTGCCCTCCTCCTCCTCCTCCCATTCCGTGCTGTGCATTTCTTTCTCCCTGCGCTGCCTCTCTTCCCAGCTAATGACTTTTTCACTCCCCTGAGAGGAAAGTGCTGTTCTGGGAGATTTATGGCTGCTTCTCCCAGGGGAGAGGGCTCAGCACCGCGATGCGGTGTGCTTGTGTGACACGCCGGCTCCGCACGCTTACGGCTGGCAAAGGCGATTCCCACCAGCTCGAGCGTTTCTGCAAAGCCGTGTTTTGCTGTCGTGGTGCACACCGCTGCGACAGCCCTGACATTTGCGTTATTATTATTATTATTATTGGTACTATTTTGCTTGTATTCAGGGCAGTGCATTTTCACTAGTCTAACCCACTTCACAGCAGCTCCTTAAGTGGGGATATAATACACATTTTAAAGCATTGAAATCACACTCCACGTTTTCAGCTCCCAAAAATAAAAATAAAAAAGTCAATACAAATTAAGTAAGAAAGAAGAGACAGTCTGTTTCCATTCTTTAAACCAGGTTTCCAGGCAATTATTCTCCTATCTATCTCCCACATAAAATTAATAAGAATTCTGCCTGAACGTTCAATAGGCTTTGGTTTTGCACAGCATCTTTGAGGCAAAAGGAGGACAGAATGCTTAATTAGTTTCCTACAGCCACTCCTGCTTACACAACATATAGATAGCAGTGCCACGCGTAGGCTTGGCCTGACTCTACCATGGGCAACACATCGCCTTGCCAGGAGGGTGGGTTTGCAGGAGCCACTTGTTTAATTAATAAGGACGGGGTCGGAGGAGCGGGGAGAAAGGAGAGCCGGGGCTCAGGCCATGAGGAGTGTGATCAATGCCAGGCCATCGATCCCCTTTTACCGATCGGGAAAGGGGAGTGCTCCTGTATCGACGGGCGTTACGGCGAGCTGCATCCACGGGATGTGCCCGCGCCACGGGCCCAGAGCCGATGGGCTGGGAAGGGACTGTGGGCATTGACCGAGTCCTGCCAAAGCGAGCAGGCTCATACACATCTAACGGTAATCAAACAGCATTAATGAAAGATATGCAAATGATATAAAACTTCTAGGTGGCGATCTATGCTGCTTGGTTAGCTTCTGCTGCAGGAGGGACGAGCGGTAAACCAGAGGTAGCGGTTCACAGACAGAGGTGATAAGCAGCTGTATTGACGCACAAGTCCTGGGCTGTTGGAAGGTTATTTTAAATTTTGCACGATCATTTTCTCTGCTCCTTTTCCCTTTTTCCCCTCTCTCTCCCCCATATCTTCCAAGCTTCCTCTCCTTGCCGTTCCCCTGCTTAGCCTTCCCCTGGAAGAGCTCTCTTTCATGCCCGTCTGTGCTCTCGGCAGCTCTTCTGCCTCCTCCATAAATAGAAAAAAATTGGATCCCGGAGAAGCAGGAGTCTCAGAAGTAACAGAGCAATACATAAATGAATGCGTCCATATGGAGAAAGACAAATAGACGGGAAGATAAGGAGACTGGGTAGCGAACGATGTGTGTGTCTGAAATCAAATTAAGAAATTTCTCACATATGTTTCGTTCCATCAAAACCTCAGTTATGCAGACTGTGTTTCCTACCTCATCGCCATAAATAAAGCATAGTTTGCGAAAAGGACAACAATAATATTACACTAATATTATTGCAGCCCATAAATAAACACGGTGAGAGGTGCCACTGGTAATCAGGAGGTCATTTCCAACTCAGCATCTTACTGTTTAACGCAGCGGCGCAAAGTCTGCAGCGACTGTGTTAGAGGGCCAGGCTCTGCGCTGGGTAACAGCAGCCTGTCGCTGTCACTTTAGAGGACCCAGATTATCTGCATGGATCTAATTAACTCTCTGCTTTTGGCCACGTCTGAAACTGAAGTAGATCAACATAATCCCATTGACACCGGTCGAAATACGATGATCTACATCCACTAAGTATCCCTCCATCCGTCCGGCCGGCCATCCATCCACCCACCCTTGTCCCTGCAGCTCATCTGTATTCACATAGCTGTATCAAAATGTTTATAAATACATATATCTGCATGTGCATATGTGTTTATTTCTGTTTAGCTCTATTTATACACACATATACATGCATATATAATTTTCTCTCTTTAAAATATTAAAATAAATTACATCTTTTCACAGAATACAGACATTAATTCTGTTTCCAGGAGATTTGTCAAATCAGTGGTCTGTGTTTGCATAACAAGCTCTTTGGTTATGCTGCACTGCATATAAATTACCACGTTGTCAGGCTCCAGATCAAAATCATTGGGTTTTAAGCAGAATCTCTCACATTGATTAAGATGTGCTCTATGTTATGTGCATCCATTACAACTAGAGCCCTGAAAGCAGCTTCAGGAAAAGGCTGGATGTGGCCAAAGAGGCTATGGCAACCCCACAAACTTCTCGAATCCTTTACAGAGGGGATCCCCTCTCGCCCTGCCTTCGGTGTCTCGCCTGCGGCTGGCCGGGCAGGGAGGGGTGCTGGGGGGATGCTCCATCCCTGGACCCCTCTGGGGGGTTATGAGGGGCTGCTGCCTCCTTTCTGCAACGGAGAAGCCGCAGCCTCGCATGCGGTTTGGGCTCGTCGCGTTATCACACACACACACGCGCGCACACACACACAAAGTCTATTAAATGTACAAACCCCAGACTGTATCTCCTCCTCTTAAAAGCTCCACTTATCTGCCGCAGCAGTAAACAGCTTGGGGTTTATAAAGTGTAATCGGGAAGTGCAGTCCCCCTGTCGACACAGGCAACAGTCAGCTGTTCGTTTGTTTTAATGAGATAAAACCCTCTCCAGTAGTCAGGGCGACGGGCTCCAAAGCTCTCTGCTTGCCTCTGACTTTTCTCATCCCCGTTTGCCGGTACACCCAGGGGCCAGCCATGCCAACTGCTCTCTGATTTGTCTGGTTTTGCCCCGATGCGTGAACACAAAGTGCATCGAGCGGCTGGTTTCTTGGGGACCTCCATGGGCTGGGACCCAAGATCAGGAGGGCTAATCCCCCCCCCGCTGCTTTGGGTTGTCAGAGTCCTGACAGCACTGATGGTCAGCACGCCGGCTACTTTCATTTCTGGAAAAAGGGAGGGTTTTTTAATGGGGGGAAAAAAGGCATAAAGTAACAGATCAGAAATTCCCGTAGGATAGAGATGCTCATTTCTGCTCAGCTCATCCCAGCTCCATTCCATCTTGAGCTCCCACACAGCTCCGGCCGTTCAGACCCTCCATCCCCTCTGCCAAGCCCGTGACTTCCCAGGAGCGGTGGGACGTTTCTTTTAAGAGACAGACTTGATCGAGAGATGGCACAGGACAGAAAGCCTACCAGCTGCCCAGGTGGCTCCGATGGAAAAATCACCTTTTCCATTGAAAAAGCGAGCGCTGCTCCTAGCCAAGACTTGTCTTGCTGCAGCTTTCAGGCTTCCTGGAGGCTGCCAAGAAAAGGGTCATTTCTAGCTGTATTTTTAGCTTGCTGGCACCTGCCCATGAGGAGCGAAGGTGAGACTTGCCAGCTCACTTCATGCAAGACTATAGAAGAGCAGCAGATGGGACCAGTTCCTGGTTGCTGACAGGGATGTGAGTAGAAGCTTAAATTAAAGCAGCTAAGTTATGGAGGCCTGGGTGCTTTTTCTGTGTGTGCCAGTAGTATTGTGCTTTAGTTTGCACAGAGGCACGGGGGAGCCAGCTACCGTTTAATTGTATTTCTTTAATTTTACCAGCCAGGAGCCTTGAGGCAGAGCCACATGAAAGGAAATTATGATTCGGGAGAACTCCTCTTTTTGTTTACCTATTTAAAGTGCATTTCCTTGGTGCTTTTCCCATTCAAGGCAGAGAAAGAAACCCACAGAAAAATGCAGCAAAAAGAGTTTTAAAGTCTCCTGCCGTGATTGCGCAGAGGAGAGGCAGGGACTTGCTGGTGTCCCGGGGTGTCTCATGCCATACAGCTATTTTTTTACTGGGGAAAAAGGAGCTCCAGGCGCCAAATACTGAACCCGAATCAAGTGCGAAGAAGCCTCAGAAACCACAGCCTGGACCGGCACCTGACCCCAGCCCCTCTGCCCGCCCCGCATACGAGCATTCTTGCAGCATCTCTGCAAATAATCCAAGGCCACCGAGCATGGCAAGCGGGAGAGACCCTTAGGGCCGATACTTCTTCAAGGAACATCTCCCAATCCATAAATATTTCTACCAAAATGCAGGACAAAACATAATGTATAAAAGATTGAATAGAAGATCTATTATGCTGTTGCATAGCAATCCTGTCTTCAGGAATTTATGGCCTCGATATATCCCCTGTTAAAAGAGGTTCTGCTGGCTGATGGAGGAGTTCAATTCATCTTGTATCTGTTGCAAACTACCAATATTATGGTTTGCCCATTTAAAGGGGAATTGGGATCAAATCTTTTGGCTATTTATAACAAAAAAAAATAAATAAATGAAAAATCCTTGTGGCACCATTGATATCATGCTTGCTATAGGTTAATCCGCTGGGATCATTCCCTTTCCCACCCCATTTTAGGGATGCATCGAGTTTTGGGTGTGTGTAAAGCTGCCTGGCAGGAGGGGACCAAAGGGTGACAGTGACAGTGCCCAGTTTTATGGCAGCAGAGTTCCCCTGGCAGCTGCTCTTGCATGCACGTGCTCATGCCTGCATCTCCTCTTGAGCAGGGCTTCCTTTAATCCAGCCCATCTCCCCTTATTTTACGGCACCTGTGCCTTTATGTTCTATAAAACCTTCTCCACGTGGCCGTGCTCACCGCCGGCGTGGTGCAGGACTCGGGATGTAAAAGTTTGGGAATAAAATCAATCCATCACCACCGGGTTTACAGACAGCCCTACCAAACACTTCACATTTTAATCATGGCTGAAATCCTATTTGATATCTCCCCAAAAAGGCTAAAAGCAAATGCAAAACCACATCCCAGGCTTTTTCTTGCCTTTCCCCTTGTGCAAGCGTGGATGATGAAGGGGTTCGGGGGTTTGGCTGGTGCTGCCCAGCTGTGTGCTGGGATGTGCATCCTCCACCAGCCAGCCTTCCCGCTGCAAATGCCAACCGAAAAAGGGGGTGACCCAGCGGTGGCGGGGTGCGAGGGCAGGCGGGGCTCCCCAGGGTGCCTGCTCCATGCTTTTCCCGTGCCACTGCAGGAGCAGCACGGCCCCGGGAGCTGCCAAATTAATTTTGCAGTGCAGTGGCACAGCCTTTGTCTGCTTTTGGCAGGGGGCTCTGGCACGGCCACACTGCCGCTGCAACGCGGCACTCGGAGCTTATGATGATTTACGCTGCCCTGGGATCCAGGGCCCCCGACCAGCAGCGGGGCCAGCGTGCAAGGTGCTGGGCAGAGATACCCACACAGACCCGGCCTCTGCGGGGCTCGCAAGAAACAGGTTGATAGACCCATCTGAATGGGAGCGATGGGGAGGCGAAGCCCAGGGGGGATTAGGAAGCATTTGCTCATGCTAATGCAAGGGAGGCTTGTGCTTTACCCGCCTGCAAAAGGAGTCCCTTTCAGGGCATGGCTGTGCAGAGCTGCTGTCCCCCCCCAGGAGGGCAGAGACTCCCAGAGCGATGTGCAATCTGCTCCCGTCTTTTCCACGCTCTTCCAGATAGCATGGGATCAGCAGGACCGTTTCGCGCACCCCTTTCCTTCAGCAAAAGCCTGAGCTCGCGGGAGAGTCGGGCTCTGCCACTGAATTGCTGCAGGGTCCCTGCACCCCCCCCCAGACTGGGCACCCCACGGGCACAGCCCCTCGCCCGTATCGCCGTACCATGCCGGGGGCAGCACGCCCAGCCATCCCACCCCCGCACCAGTTTCTCCTTCCTTGCCAGGAAGGGCACAAGCGCAGTGCTGGGCGGAGAGGGGATTTGGGAGAAAGCAGGTTATAAAACACTCAGCAAAGTTCCACTCGGTGCTTCAGGTCTAAAATTAATAGGTGCAAGCCATAATCCTCTCTTGGAGGGAGATGGGGGGAAAGGCAAGAGAAAAATAATGGTCAAATCCCCATGCCTTGCTGTCGGAGAGTCCTCCAGGTCTGTGAAGTTCAATGCATAGGAAATGAGGTGGAGACTCAGCACGTTTGCAGGGAACATGGGTCAAAAGTGACCTTCACAAACTCAGCCCGGGGCGCAGAGCGGCACGAGGCTGGCTGGTTCACCTCCCAGCACAGCCAGGCTGCAGGGGGAGACGGACGGGGGGTTTAAAGCCTGTCTTTTCTGAGCAGGCAGCGGTGCAGGCAGGGAGGGGTGGGCAGCGAGAAAGAAAAGGCTGCTGTGCCTTGCCTGGCCGGGTGTCCAGTCCTGTGGATGGGGCTGAATTTGGGTGTCATCGTCGGAAAGCCGTCGCACCCATCCGGGAGCTGCCTGTCTTTAGGACAAGAGCATTTCCCACGGCATCCCACTGCCCCTGGGGACCCCCTGTGTGCCCCCCCTCCAGTTCACCCCATGGCATCGGGGCTCCCATGCTCATCTTTCACCTGATTTTGGAAATCCTCACCCCGGGGAGTGGAGTCGAGGGTCTGTGCTGTCCGTCCCCACCTCGGATCAAAGCTGGCCCCCCCGCCCTCGCCTCACGTGTCCCCGCTCGCTATTCACATCACTCGCCGCTTGCCTTCAAAGGGCTTCTCTGCGAGTGGGAGTACGTGGCCGCATCTGTGCGCCGGCTCCAGCACGCCGAGGTTTTGTTAACAGCTGCACTGCACCAGAAAGATCAAAACAGGGGCAGAGAGGGAAGGGGAGGGGGCTCTCCTCCTAGCCTGGATAATTTAAATTTTATGAGAAAGCAAAGGCAAATTATGGAGAGAAGGGATGGGGGGAGGAGGATGCTGCTTCCCATCGTGCTGCCCGCAGGCAAACCCCACCACGGGACAGTGACCCCCCCGCTGCCCGCAGCCATCATCCCCTGCCCTGCACCACCTTGTCCGCACTCGGGACTGGCACCATGTGCACGCGAGGGGGAAAACACAGTCGCCTGGTCCCTCTCCATCAGTCCTGTCCTCCTGACTGCCCCATCTCCACCCCTTGGCTGGTCCTTTCTTGACCGAAACGTGGGCCTGGCGTCTTGTCCTGGCCATGCGAACGGGCTGCAGGTGTTGCCATCACAGGATGCTTTCGGGGGATGCACCGTGCCGGGAACTGTTGGCACTGGTGGCTTGAAAGGTAAAACGCTGTTGAACCCGGTGTCTTGGTAGAGCCAGGCAGCGAGGGCAGCACGGCCACACTCTCCTGCCAATGGTCCTCGCTGTGGTGGCCATCGGCGATGCTTTAACCACCACCTTCAAGGGACAACCGGCAAAAAACAGGGGGGGGACGAGGGCTGAGTGCCTTCCCTGCTGCTGGTGATGAACGAGCCGCTGGGAAAGACAGATGAGCCGAAGCCACCAAGGGCCCCCGCGCTCGTTGATTATGAGAGCTGCTCGAGCGGTGATGGGAGCAGCGAACACTGGAGGTGTTTAAAGGAGCAGGTGGTGCGCTGGGGAGTTCAAAATTAAAGAAAAAGTGTTTTTTTCCAAAAAGCAATCTATTCAGAAGCAATTATGCCCTGGTACCTGTGTTGAACTTCCTTGTTCTTTATTGCAATGACATTTGCATGAAAATGGGATTAAAACCCATTTTTTTTAGGGTAACAGATTCCCACCTGTACTTGCTGCTCATTCCTGACCTGAAGGGATCATCTGCTCTGGGATGAGGCTGCACCCGCGCTGTGCTGAGGCTGCAGCGGGGTGTGATGGGGGCGACGGAGGGACGAGCCCCGCTCCCCCCCGCCTTGCTCCCCCCTCGTCCCCCCAGCCTCTCCCATCCCTGCCTCCGCTCCCGTGGACTCCTCATTGCCCAAACACACTCTGAAAAAAAAACCCCAAACCCTGAGCTAGTCCTTTTCTATTTGTTTGGTAATCATATTTGATTTAATTTTACGTTTTCCCCTCATTCTTTTTGCTGTGCTTTCTGCTAGAAATAATGATGGCAATGTGCTGCTATTACTCCTGTCTATGTAGCTGATTCCTCTCCTCTCCCTCCTTCCCTTGTCATTTCCATCCCTGATTTTTTTTCCCCTCCCTTTCATACAATGACTTCTGCATTTCAGCTTACTCACCTGGAAACTGCTACATTTCCTGGTTCATTCTGATTAGATTGTGTCTCACAGGCGCGTACTGCTGAACCATTTTTAAATAAGATGTTCGCTTAGCACAATCACCTAATTATTTGGAGTTTAGTGCCATTGTATTTTTACATACGCTCTTACAATTGATTTTTTGGGGGCAGGAAAGAAGTGCGATTGTTCCCCCACAAACCGACATATTTTATACACGTTGGGTTTTGTGTGCATATTACATTTTTAGAAAATCAATTTCTGGCTGTGGATGTATTTGTTCAGCCTGAGACAGAATGTGTGCAGCGGAGCTGGAGCCGGAAGGACATCGGAGGACCTTGCAAAGAGCTGACACAAAGCAGACATTTATTCCTGTGCCATAACTAAACAACCAGCCAGCCGTCCCTGCGTGGAGCTCCAGATTTATCTCTGTTCCACACATGCCCAGTGCCCTCTTGCCTGGGCTCTTAATATGTGAGGTGACTCACGATGCCGAGAATTTGAAAAGTGCTGCTGTTATTTAAGAAAAAAAACATAAAAAAAAATAAAAAAGGTGCGTGCAGCTGCCTTCCCAAAGGCTGCCTTGCGACGCCTGCACCCCGCTGAAGGATGCTATCAGCCAGCCCCGCCACCCGCCTCAGCTGCCCTCCGGCAGCGACTGCCCCGGGGCTGCATCCCCTGGCTGCCTGCGTGCCAGGGCCGTCCCGCTCCCCACCACCTCCTCAACCTGCCCAGCGCAGCATCCCGAGCAGCCACGGGAAGGGTGACATTGCCTCCGGCTAAAGCCCCTAAAGAGAGAACTAGCCACCCTGGCACGGGGCTTTGCAGCTGGGAGCAAGGCTGGAAACTGCCGTTGCAGCGGTTGCGTGGTGGGAACCGGGAGGGGAGGTGACGCAGGGGCTGATTCTGACCCAGCATCGGTCCTACCCCTTCCCCAGCGGGATTAAAGCCAAACCCTTGGCAAGGAGGGCCGGGCTGCCTGCTCCCTGCAGCTCCGCTGCGCTCGCCAGGGCGAAAGGAGGAGGAGGGCAGGAGAGTCAAACACTAATGAATCACTTGCAGATGTACATAGGTACACTCACACAGATATTAACCACCAAACAACAAAAAAACCCCTCTGCTTTGACTGCCTTTCTAATGCCTCTGCAGCCATCTGTCTCTCCTGGGGGAAGGCTCAGTTTTTCCGTACTTAAAGGATTTGTAAATTCATTGCAAACAAGAAAAGCGAAGGCAGCGGAGCCGCGCGCCCGCCCAGCAGCGGGGTTTGATGGCCCATCTGGCAGAGCACCGCGCTCCTACCCGCAGCCTGCCGTCCCCTGCCTGCAACAAACGCACCCGTAAAACCCGTGCACCGATAACTGGTTATTTAATTACATATGCCGGCAGCCACAGAGGAGGGGGAGCACCGGCTGCTGCAGCTCAGGGGGCATTTCTGGCTCTGCTGGGGCATTTCTTATTTCCCCAGGCTCCTTCCCTGGCTCTGCAACAAGCCCTGAAGGGACCTTGGAGCCTCCCTTGCCTCGCTCCCTGCCTCAGTTTCCCTCCTGATGAAATGAAATGGATGTTAGCAATAATTCTGCCGACTGTGATGGAGACGAGGCACGTGCATGGGGAGCTGGAGCAGCAGGCAGGGCTTGTCCCCTGCCAGGTCTTGGCTTTCCAGCGAGGTAGGTCAGGCAAAAAAAAAAAGGAGAGAGGGATTTATTTCCTCTCTAGTTCAAGACTGACAAGGACACTGCTTAATCTAGGACAGGCATGCTTGAAATCCTTGTGCTCTAAAGATAATTTATAGGGCAAATTTTTGCCACATTGGTATAAGCTGCCTTTGACTGGGATTGCATTGGCAGTGCTTATGATTAAGTGGAATCACGGATGTAAATCAGGAGTAGCCCTGGGAAGTTTCCTGGCATTGCACTCTTGTCACTGTGATCACTGGTCCAAATCAACAGCATCTCCATAAACCTGCGCGACATTGCATCAGGACCGGAGATCGTACCGGTATAAATCTGGAGAGGCGCTTGATTGTGATATTAATTTTAAGGGGCAAATAAGGAAGAGATGCTCCAGGATCCTTCAGGGTATGGAGGAGATGGTGTTCAGCTGTGATGGAAAGTTCATCTTGGTTGCTTCATCCATCCTTAGTCAAGAGCAACATTTCTGACCTGAGTGCTCAGAAATAAGTGAGGGACAAATTCTCCTGGAAGGAAACACTTCAGCTGCAGCCTGGGGCCAGCCCAGCCACCGGAGAAGCTCGGCGAGGAGCACACCCACCCCAGCACCCTCGTGTATGGCCAAGCTGCGAGCGCCTGCAACGGCTCCGCTCTGCGCGGTGGGATGCTTTAGATGCAGGTGTTGTTCGCTGCCCCCTCCCGCCCCAGCAGCTCCCTGTCTGGATGAAAGCAGTATTGATTAGACTGCTTTATAATTACTAAGTAATTCTTGGCAGCCGACGCCGACGGCTTTGTTAATAGTCAAGAGGCAGATAATGTGTGAACTATCTTGGCTGGACATGGCAGCCAGAAGATGGGAGCTGCCTGCGCCAGAAACCAGCCCTGACCGCTGCCTGCCTTCCCACCGCCCTGCCCGACACTGCCTGCTGCCCGGCCCCGCGCTGATCGGGGTCGGAGGGGCCTGCAGCTGGGGTTCGCAAGGAGAGATGTTGAAAATCCCATGCTCTGGTCTCAAAAACTAAAGGGTTTGGGGTCTGCAAGGTGCTCAGCATCCCAGCACCCCCTTCAGCATCCATCCCAGTGCTCCCCTGCGTCTTCCTTTCTTGAACTTGCTGGAGTTATAAAAAATGCTCCGCTCGGGCTTAATCTTCTCTCTGCTTAGGCAGTTGCCAACTTAAACCATTCAAAATGATAATCTGGGCAGCAGCAGTAAGTCAGCCCCGCGCCAGCCCATCGCTCGGCAGGGCTGCTCTGCGGCGCGGGCACGAATGGGCAGTGCTCCACTGGCAGGATTTATCGCCCTGAGGTGTCCTTCGTCCCCAGCCTTGCAATCCCTAACAGCTGTGCAAAGGAGGAGCTCAAAAAGAGATTTAATGCTTCCTGGCCAGCGTGTCACAGCTGTGCTCCAGGTACAGGGTGCTCCGTCTCCCTTCCCTTGGATTTGGTGCTGGTACAGCAGAAAATTGGGATAAGGGTGGATGAGAACTGCTTTTATCGACTTCAGTGGGAATTGCATCCACATGCACTTGGGTTGAGTCTGGTCTCGGCATTTCTGGGATCCCTGTGAGATGCCTGGCATCCCTGTGGGAGCAATAAAGGGAGAAGAAAGTGCTATGATGGCCTGGGTGAAGTCTCTATTTCCAACCCCTGGGCTCTCAGAGATCCCTGGTCGCGGCTTCATGATGGGGTCACTGGCCGGTGCCTTCTTTAAGCCCATTGCAAAAACCAAATGCCAACGTGCACTTCTGCAGTCTCTTTAAGGGGGGAAAAAAAAAGGCAGATTGCACCTTTAGACCTCTTTCCTGTTAATCTGCCATTAAAATACCAGCCAGAGGACAAAAATAGAGGGGTCCATTTTTCATCTGGACAGCGGGGGACATAAATTGCTCGACTGTTTTGGCTGAAACGAGGTCTTTGTCTGAGGCTGAGCACTGACTCTTGCTCCCTCCCTGTTCCTGGCCGGGGGATGCCAAGGAAGGAAAGGAGCAAAGGCCGCAGCCACCTTCCCCATCCCATCCCGCCGAGGAGCCACCTCCATCCCCGCTGCGTCCACCGCCGGGAGAGCATGTAGGGGGAGGGAAAACAAGTCTTGGACCTTGCTCGATTTGCTCATGCTTCTTGCAAATCTCCTTTTTCTTTTCTCCTGTTAATGACATGCCTCTTCAGTTGGTCCTAATTTCAGTAAATGCATTTATTCTCTGCGTGCAAAGAGGATTTTGTGGCTGAAGGGCTTCCCAAACGACTGGCTCCACCCCCTGCTCTGCTGTACGTGAATTTGGATGGGAATGAGCACCCACCCCAACCCTTGCTTCACCCAGGTCTCCCTGGAGGGTCCCAGTCCCCTCGGCTGGGGGATCCCACGCAGGAATGCATCCCGCACAGGGATGCAGCCAGGCTGGAGAGGTTCCCCGGGCACTTTGTCAGCTGGCAGAGAGATGCCACCTGAGCCTGCATGGAGCTGCAAATCAGGCTTGCCTTTTGCAGTATATACATATGGAATGAGGTTTATTTATGAGGGGGAAAGAGCCTATAAAGAAGAGTTATAATGTCCAAGAGGAGCTGATTTATAGCACAGCAAACTTCAGGCTGTAGCTCAGCGTGGGGAATGACAGCCCCTGACAGGTGGCCATGAATAAATCCAAAAGTTTTCCTGCCTCTGGTAGCCGGTGGCCAAATACTTCGGCAGGTTAGAGAAACCTCCACCTGCCACGCTTTTTAATAGTCAAGAGGTAGGAACGAGAGTGGGAGAGACCTGCCATGCTTCAGTGCAAAGCACTGGGGCTTTTTCCTTTGTTTTTTAAACATTTCTCTCGCGACTGGTGAATCCTGAGCATGGCCAAGAGCAGTCCTCTCGGCAATACGGTTTTCATTACAACCACCCATGCATGAAGTGCTTAATTAGGTCCCCGCGCCAGCATCCCTGCTGCTGCCGCGACAGCCAACGTCTCAGCCCGGTGCTTCCCCGGTGAAGCGGGCGTCAGCCCGCCCAGTGCTGTCGCTCCGGCCCCGGGGCTGATCTGTATGCAGGTGCCTGGTCCGGCCGCGCGCGCTGCCCGCTGCAGCTCCAGCGTCTGCATTTGTAATTGCACGGAGGGGAGCCAGCCAGCTGTGCTAAGTGGAGCCCTGACGATGATGCACGAACCCACCAAATTCCCAGTGATCAGCAGTATGTGACAAGCAAGCACGCTGAGCTCTCTGAGATGGGTCAGAACTGCACGCGAGCGAGAGCCTCTGCATCTTTCCCGGGGCCAGACCCCTTGCCCATGGAAGGTTTGTCCCTTCCCTAGGAGACGTGCCGATCACCAGGCAGAGCTCCCCACCCGCAGCCCTGCAGCTGAAGTCCGTGGAAAAATGTCGTGCTGACTTCATTCCGCCTGGCCCCGGATAGTCCCAGCGTGGACGGTCACACGGATGTCACCCCTAGGGCCCTCTGAGCTGTGCAGAGCCCGAGGACAGCACAGTTTGTGTCCTTCGACCATTTTGCTGTGAAATCAGAGGCCCATGGGCCCTCGTAGCCCAGTTTCCGAATGAAACAAGGCTTGTGCACGCCTGTGCCTGTGCATTCCCCTCCCCAACAGCTCAGTTCGCTGACCTATTTCAACCTAATTATGCTGAAAGGGGTACAAATTGCATGGATTTGGGGTTTCTACGAAGACAGAGCTCCATAAGAGAGGCACCTCCATAGGAATCTGGCTTTGCTGCTTTGCCTGCTGATGGACAGCTTGTCCCTGCAAGGCTCCTCCAGCACCACCAGCGAGGCACCGCTCCCAGCACACCCCAACACCGCTGCCCGGAGCCCCCAGCCCTGCCAGGGCTCTGCAGAGCCCAGCTCCTGCCCTCCTGGCTGCTGCCCGCCCTGGCCGGCAGCCCCTGGCTCTCCCGCTGTGCCGCCTGCCCACGTAGATCTGCAGAGCTACCTGTGTATGCGAGTCCTCTTTTTCCACCTGGGAAAAAGCTGTAAAGGAACAACCGGAGGCTTTTGTGGCTTTACACGGGGCTGCCCTGAGCATGCACTGCGGCGCACGCCCAAGGAGCTCGCCGTACGGCAGGCGTGCTGCGCTGGCAATGCCCACACAGGCCATTTGTACAGCACCGGCAGCGTGAATTAATGCTTCCCGGGCATTGCTGGTCCTTCTGTGTGCAGGCTGGGGAGCCGTTTCATGCACGCCTGGTGAGCCTGCTGTATCCCAGACTCAGCAGATTGACAGCACGTGCAGGGATGATGCTTCCCGGGCAAGTGCCTTTTGCTGCTCGTGCACTAAATCACCCACAAACTCCCGTCTGAGGAGCCCCAGAGAGGAATTGGACGCTCTTGTGTCTCAGAAGATGGGTACATGGGAGGGAAGATGTTCCTGACTCTGGTTGTGCCACTTCAAGTGCTCATAAACTACTGCAGGCAGCAGAGAAACACCAGCAGTGCTATTAGCTGAACATGCTGTCAACCTTTTTGAGAACCCGCGTGCCGACAAGAAGTTTAATTGCCAGCGTTGTAAAGCTGGGGCTGGGCACAAATGCCTGGTGCTGATGTTTTTTGGCTCACAGTATCAACAGATTTATTTGCTTGTAAATCCTCCCATAGTGGAGACAAAGGTTTTTGTGGGCACATAAAGCAGAATTCACAACAATTCGACGCATCCCAGGTGTCTGAGCAGCTAGGCCTCCTCTCCCCTCCCCTGGTTCCCATCCTGCTCGGGTCCACATGTCACTACCGCCATGGCCGTACTGTTATCATTGCTCCTCCAAACGTCAGGGTTAGCATCACCAAAGAGCTGAACTATTTCTGGTTCATCCCAGCCCCGAGATGCAGAACACGCACCGGCCCCACCAGCAAACCCTTACCAGCTCCAGCTCTCGGCAGCTCACGCCGGCGCTCCGCAGGGCTCTCTCCCCAGCAAAGGCAAGTGACTAATTAACTCCTGTACATCACTGTAATTGCACAGCTTGCTAGCTTCATTCACCGGATCACTTTGGATGTGATTAATTTTTTGCTTATGAAAGGTGAAGCCACGCACAGCCCTGGTTGCTGCAGCCCCCTCCCAACCCCACTCAGTAAGTCAGCGGCGTGGCAGCCTCTCTCCACTTCACCGCCTGCCAGGGACTGCATTCGTTAGAGGTGAAAGTACAGTTTAATTTCTAAAACCACCCAGCCGTGGATGCAGCGTATGAATTAGGCTGATAATGAAATATCCATGCTGAATATTTGATGAAGAGGAGAGCTGCCGATCAGTGCCCAGCAGCAGCTTTTGCTTGAGCTTGGTCTAATTGTTCCCAAATATCTGAAGAACCATTTTGCAAAGTTTGCGAAGGGGAAGATCCTTGATTCTTTGCAAACACAATGCTCTTTAGTTCCGATTAGCGTTATGATCCTTGCTGCCGAAAGAGCCCATTCATTTCAGTGAGCAAACAAGAGAAGGGAGCAAAAGGGACTCTGGGCTGATAGCCTGCAAATAACGTTTTCCATTTGCTGGGTCTTTCCAGCTTAGAAAGGCATTAAAAAGGTGTGGGGGGAAAGAAGCATTTTTCAAAACTTCACTTCTCAATTTATTGCACGGCATCCTGCAGCAAACAGCAAAATGAAATAGGTCCTTGTTATCTCTCCCCCCCCAAAAGAGACAAGCTGTACAGGAGAAATAGATAATTTCTATCTGCTTTTTTTATATGCTTCATAAAACGCATTGTGCAGGCATGTAAAATATATGTGGCCTGTATAAATATGTTTAAAGACATAATTTTAAAAATGGTCCGCTGGAATTACTTGGAAAAGCACGGGAAGCTCCGCAGCAGCATCCCCTGGGGCTGGCGGGGCCCCTTCCACCACGGGGCAGCTCAGCCCCGCACCCATCACAAGCACAGGGTGAGCCCCAGCCCGGCCGCATCCTGCACCTCTCCTTTTTCCCCCTCCACAACCTCTGCGAAGCGCCAGGGCCGGGGCTGGCTCATTCCCATGCAGCTCCAGGTACGGCACCAACTCAGCAGCTCAGCAAATGAGCTAGTGAAAACTGTTTTATCTATTGATCTATCCACCCTGCCAGCGAGCCGGCAGCAGCGAAGCAGCCACTCCATCACCGAGCGGAGCCGCGCAGGCTGCTCTGCCGCTCCAGCTCCCCCACCCTTCTTTTTGAGCAAATAGAGAGGTGGGGAGATGAACCCCCCCCATGCATCCCTCAGTCCTCGCATCCCAGCCCACGAGCGGGGCATGCTGGCACTGCTCTGCACTGAGAGCATCCCCGCCAGGACCCAGAGGTGGTCAGAGATGCGGTTTGCAGTTTTCCACCAGGATTTTTGCACAGAAACAGCCGATGGCCGGTGGGGAATGGTATCCTTCTCTTCGGTACGACCACTGGAGCTGTTTTCTGCACCGGCTGCCTCCGTCCCTGGGAAGGAGCCCCTGCCCACCGCAGCACCCACAGAAACCTCCCCTCTATCCCCCTGCACCCTCTCCCACAGCCTGCCGGGGGGCACGAGCTGCCCTTCTGCCCCCGCCCCCCAGTAACCCCAATAAACCACTTTCCCTGGGAGATTTCCAGAGAGGTCTGGGGGGGTTGTTCTAAATTACAATATGCAAATAAGAAAGTGGAAGAAAAAGTCTTTTTTGAGCCAAAGTCAAATGGAGAAAATATTGCGCTATGCGAAAGAGATAAGGAGAAGAGCTGTTTATTCCCTCGGTGGCATGAGGCCTGCCTTTGAAGCAGATAAATCTTTGCTGGTAATACAGTACTTAAACCAGAACTGACACCTTTTTATATCAATTGCTGAGAATTGCCTTTGTGAGGCTCTGATACAAAGGCTGCCTTGGCTGTAGCTTGCATACCAATTTCTCTCCAACCTGTTGGTTAACCTGTCTGCTCTGCCCCGCGCTGTGCCTCGGCGTCTCTGGCTGCTGACTCCATGCTTGGGAGCTGTGCAGCTCTGAAATGCCCCTGGAAATCTTGGGTTTGTTCCCTTATTCTGCCCCAAAACACCCACTGAATTTGAGAGAAGCATTTCACCTCTTTGGGTGCTGATTTTCCATCTGTAGTTGCATTTTGTACCCCCTTGGCAGCGATGCAAGCATCCGGGCAAGGGCAATGGAGAAGCGATGGAGCGACCATTAATATATGTATATATCGCATCCCTGCGAGCCCCAAGCCCAGCCCCGCTGCACCCATGTCGAGCCGTCCCCAGCCCTGCTGCGGCCGAGCAGTCCTCGTTGGGGACACTGTCACGTCATCCCCAGGGACCGGTGGCTGCAGGAGAATGGCAGCCCATCGAGGCTGGGGCTCTGGAGGCAGAGAGCGAAGGCGATTTCTGAAAGGATGGAGAATCCATAAGGAATCTGAAGGCCAAAACTCACCCCGAGACATGGAGGCTTGGAGCCGAGCCGTCGTGAGCATGGCACTGATGTACGATGCAAAAGCTTTTCCATCAAGGAAATAATAATAATAAATAATAATAATAATAATTATTATTTAAAAAAAAAAAACCCTGAGTGAAATGGCAGCCACTTGTGGAGCAATCGCTGCCAGGAGCTCTGCCGTATGTATCCCCAGCCGGGGCAGCCGGCGGGTCCCATCCTGCTCTCCCTTTTGCCAGCTTTAAGCCGGTGTAGCCGCACTGTGCTTGCTGGAGCATCTCCTAATTTACACCCAGAAGGAGCAGCGTCGGGACCAGTATGTTTTCACAGCTACGCTGCCCATCTACAGCTTGCTTGCTTATGCAACTGCTATCGCGCTGTAGAATTAACATAAAGCATCATACAGCAGAGACACGTTTAATTTAGATGATTATACTAACTATTATACAACACAATTCTAAGTGCTACAAGCACCTGAGAGAACAAAAAAAAAATCCCCTCCAAAATCATATAATGGCTGAGAAATCCTGTAACAAACTGCAATGCACAGCATAGTAAATAGTGTAGTTAAAAGTACTTAATGCCGCTAAATACCTGATTTCATTCTGATCAGGGACACAGTTTAGCTCGAGCAGAAGACAGATGATTTGGAACTTTGCGAGACTAATACTGCCGACTGGCTGGGTTGCCTTTTTTTGGGAACACGGTGGAAAGATATGAATGCGGGCTGAGTCTCGCGCAGGACAGCCTGGAAAGCGCCAAGGACATGAGCAAAACCTCGAGGTGTTTTGCTGCGCAGAGGGCAGGAAACGTTCGGGAGCCGTGGCCATACTGTGCCGTGACAGTAATTAGACATCAATCGTGCCAACGGGCGGCCGCTCAGGCTGCACGCAGACAGCAAAGTGCCATTTGAGGTGTTGGAGGAGCAAATCATAATCAGGCGAGGGGGGCAGTGGAGAGGAGCTTTCTCCGTCACGCTGCTCTGGACGACTGTTTCCCTCTGCTCCCTACGGAGAGCGAAGCTGGGGAGGGATTTGGCAGCTCTGCCTTCCCACAGACGTCTATAAACGCTCGCCAGCATCCGAACGGCCAGCTCCCCAGATGTGCTGCTGTCGCAGGCCGCTCTGCCACAGCTGGACCTGCATCCGCTGGTCCCCACGGGGCTGCCACCGCTTCGGGGTGCTCCTGGGGTCTCCATCGAGAGAAAGGCAGATACAACATCTGATGCTTTATTAATAAATAGCATTATTTGTGTTTGAAGGCTGCTTATTGTAATTGTGGTATTATCTTAGATATTTTCCTTATAACTCTTACCTGACACTGTTCACCCAAAGATCTCAGGAAGGGATGATAATTAAAGATCTGTAAAACCTTCTGAGCCAAATAGTCTTTGCTCTCCTCTATGCACGAGCTCAGGACTGAGAGGGGAGAGGTCCTGAATGCTAAGAGCACCAGGGGAAGGAAAGCCATTTTCAGCATGCAAGAACTCTATGCATTTTATTGATTTTCCACCCCAGGACTGAACCTGCACCACTGCACATTCCCTACCAGCCCCTCTCGTTAACCAGCACACACAATGCCCATGCAGCATCCCCTGCCCAGCACAAACAGCAGCCAAAGCAGAGGGAGGAACCCACCCACTAACGCTTCTCCATGATTAACTGCCATGCTGGTAATTAGCTGAAGGAGGTCAGAGCTTGAACCATAGCTGGAATCATTTCTGATGAACCTGACGGTTCATGTACTCGTAAAACCTTGACAGGGTACAAGTGCGGTGCGGATGAGTTGACTTATCCCCCCACAGGTTTCCCAGGCAAAGGCAGCATCAGACTGATCAGATTTGATTATTCCAGCTAATATTTTCCCACTCTCTGTTAATTATGATGATTAGAATTAATTACTGCTGATTAGAATTAGATTTATGAGCGGGTGCATCGTGGGAAGCTGGCCGGGGGTCACCTGCGCCGAGCCCAGCCCTCGCCGGCACAAGGAGCTGCTGAGCCACCCCCACCTCGGGGCTGGGGCTCAGGAGCTGCTTGCGGAGCTTTTCTGTCCCTTCGCCGTGTGACCTTGGGCAAATCCTTCCCCCCCCAGCGCCGCAGAGCTCTCACTGCCTGCGGCCGTGCCCAGCTCTTTGAGCAGCCAAACAGGCGTGAGCCGTGCGTGTGGATGCCTGGCGGCGGGTGCACACCCTCTCCCTTTACACCTCTGGAAGCTGCCGTCACATAAATAACAGCGAGAACTGAGCTGGAAGGACAGCAAAGTGCAAAATGGTGCAAAAGAGTTGAAAGCACGTGATGGTGAATCCTTGCTTGGTGGCTACAAGGTGCAATATCTGAATTGAGAGGAGAGCTCGGAGCAGGAGCCTGAGTTTCTGTGCTTGTGCTGTGGGGTTGCGCTACCCACGATCAAGCAGCAGCAGTTGATTTTACCCTGAATTTTCCTAATTTACATTGCTGCCTCGATTTCCTACCTGTGGCAGGGACATCGTTATTAGGAGCTGGAGGTGGCCACAGACGTGTTCCCCATCCAGCCATGCTGTGACAGGTGAAGCAGAAAGGGAATAAAGTGGCATAATCTAAAGAGACGGTGACTACGATGCCATCGAGCTGAGGATGCTTGTCCTGCGGCACCTGCCCTGCCTCTCGCACAGATTTAGGGGCTGTTAGAGGATAGATGCACGGCAGTGTCATCTGCAGGGACAAAGGACATACGCTGCTAAATAAAGTCGCTATTATCCCCGTGCAGAAGGAGAGAGGGATGGGTGCCCGGGGAGAGGCAAGGAGAGGAAGAGAGATCGAACAGGTAGTAAATTTTCAGAATTGCCCCCAAAAAGCATATCTACTGAGTAAATCCAATAGAGTGGGCTGTCTGCCTATATATAATGTATTCCTTATTAATAATGTAGCCATGATAGAGCCTTTTATTGATCTTCAATATATAAATCTAACCTCCCTATGAATAAAAAATGTAATAAGATCTTGGAAATAGACTAAATAATAGCACATGAACCCTAAATGGCAGGGATAAATTGCAGCGCTGGGGAAACTGCTAATGGATGGCAGCCTGTGACGCTTGCCCGGGATCCTGCTAGCGACAGCCAAGAGTCGGGCAATGCTGCCAGCACGAAACATCTCGGCTGTCCCTCAGCACTGGGTGACAGCAGGACGGGGACAGGGCTTCAAGGCTGGTCCCTGCTGCTTAGCTCATGGGAAACCAGAACAGGGCTCAAAAGGATCCTTAAAAAAGGACCTCGTCAGGAATCCCCTTCCCTGCTCTTTTCTGTTCCATCCTTTGCGTGGCGGTCACCCAAATGCCAGTACGGTCCCTTTAGGTGCTTATTAGAGATACTCAGGAGTTAGCAAGTGGAGATGCAGGCTTTGATGCGTGCTCTGTGCTTGCTCCACTCCGTCTGTCTCTCTCCCCCTCCTGCTGTTTTAACACCTAATAGAAAATCCAGCCCAAGCCACCACATGTCGCCTGGTTTTATGTTAAAGCCATAAAGGGCCTGAAGCCATATATTGGTCTGCGTGTGCTCAAAACTTTGTCTATGTGGGGAAAAATAATCTGTTTGTGTTTCTCAGCCCCGTAGCATGCAAAACTCCTCGAACAGAAATGTCATTTCTCCCCCTGTTTGCCCTGAACACCTGGAAGGTTTCGCCTGGTTTACCCTTTGCAGCTGCAGAACTGGGATAACGGGTTTTGCCACGTCTGTAAAGAGCACGGAGGGATCTCGTAATCGGTCTATCTCTGGATAATATACAACATGATTACTATTCACATGTCACAGACAAACTTTTGCACAGCTCTCGCTTTACTCCATGAAATAACCCCTTTTAGCGGTTAACTTTGCTCAGAAAGAATTATATCCCCAGAAACACTGGCTGTGCAACTTTCTTAATAGCAGCTGTCAGCACGGTCAGGCATCCTTTGCAGCAGAGACGAGAGATGCAATAATAACAACATCAATAATATCTACCTCTGACAGAGTGCTTTTTTTGTCAGTAGATTTCAAAATATTTTCAAAGACGATCCCATTTACAGGATGGAAAGAGCAATACTCATCGGAAGGAGCTGCAGGCAGGTGAGGGGCCGGGGAGCTTTGCCCTTGGGACCCCTGGTCACAGCGTGCATGGGGACCCCCACTTTCACCCTGAGCACCCACAGCGGGGATGCAGAGAGGACCCACACGAATCCTGGCCCAGAGCGTTAACGCTAACAGATTATTTCCATTAATATGAAAACAATTACACCGGATAATGCAAGGAGCGCAGCTCATTAACCGGCTGGCAGGGTTGCAGTGCTCGCTGGGGACCCGAGTGCGTTAACAGGGATATTACCAGTGTGTTACCGTACAGCTTGTCTGATCATATTAACCGTGGGCCAGCCCAGGCTGCAAGAGGCACACGGTGGTTTTCCCCCCTTTCCCACTTCGATCCAGCGTACTTCCCCAAGCCAGCGACCTGCAGCGGGGGTGACAAGTGACACGACACAGCCCCAGCCGTCCCTGAGCAGGGAGAGGACTGGAGACGGGCTTCAAACAGCCCAGGGATGTGGGAGAGGATGAGAAATTGAGATGACAACAGTGTTTTGGGAAGAGCCCTGGGATGGGGAGGCAAGGTGAGAGGGGAGCGATGACGCATCCAGACCCCCGGCTGGTGTCAGGGGACACCAATCTTCCCCCCTTCTCACCCAAAACATCCACGCAGAAGAGCAATGTGCACGGGGGAAACTAGAGAATATTTATCACCTCTTTGCAAAGTAAGTGAATCTCGCCTGTGCCGTGGTGATTACTGTGGTTATAAAGTGACTCACACGGCTGCTATTAAATCTGTTCATTAACAGCGTTGTTGTGGCAGGCAACTTTGGGCTATGGCGTGCCAAACCCCATCGATCAGCCTATCTGCTTCAGACATGAGAGATCCAGAAGCTGCAGGAAAGTACAGCATTTTTTGTCTACGGCAGGCACAGACGTACCTGCTGCACCAGCTACAGCAGGTCTGAGCGCGGCTGAGCAGAGCTGGGGGCTGAAGGACCAGCGAGAGCTGCGGGACGGGACCCAGCAGCAGGCTGAGATCCCCAGCTCTGATCTGGAGGTGGGTTTCATCCCCTCCACGCCTCTCCTGCGGTTTTGCAGGGGCTACGGGACAAGCTCCCCCCGCAGCCATCGGCATAAAGCCGTGTTCGACAGCTGCTGTGCTCCATCCCGGCAGGATCCGGCCACGCTTCAATGCCAGATGATGGATCCCATTGCACAAAGTCTGCTGCGAAGCGCGTTGGGATCCTTTGGGATGAAGTGCGGTATATAAACATGACGGATGATTACAGCCAATGCATTTCGGTCTACTACAGGACTATTGCATGCGTGCAATTGCCAAGCAAGCTGCAGAAACGTGCCTCTCTGTAACTACAGGGGGGGTTTATTAGCTGAGAAACCCTCTGGATAGTGATATTGCTCCAGAGCCACAATGGTTGCTCTTTGCAACATGCAGCGTTACCTGTTTGGTGCCAAAACCGCCTGAAGTAGGTATTGTTCCCGTGCAGATGGCCCTGGCCAGGACGGCCTTGCTGTAGCATCTCCAGCAGTAGCTATAGCAGCACGGGTGAAAGACAGGGATGCCTCAAGCGCGGTACAATGAAGGACAGGATGAGGCGCAGGGGGATCTTTGCAAAACAGAAAGCTGCCAGCTCAAAGAAATAATAAAAACAAGCAAGAGCCTGTGTTAAAGCAAAGCACGAAGCTGGTAGAAGGTGAAGAGAAAGCAAGGTGGATGGGAGACTGTGATCCCCACGGGATCTGGCATACCAGGGTGCTCAGGGGGAGGAGGTTGCAGAGGCAGCGCAGGGGTGATTTTGGAGGGTCCCGGCCTCTCAACAGAATAAAAACATGCCAGAAAAGCCAGAAAAAAATCCACGTCAGAAAAGAACAACTCTACAGACAAAACCCAGGTCCTCCTTTCCAAAATTTTGGCCGCTACCTGCTGATGTACCTTTGAGGTGCCACCCAAGGTGGCCCACACCCCGCCGCAGAAGCTCTGCCAACCTGCTGTGCATCAGCCAGCCGCCAAGTCCCGACATACGGCAATAGGAGCCAACTCACAGCCAAACAAGGCCCCCCGGGGTGGGCAGCAGCACACCGCTGGCTCCTCACGCTGCAATCAATAGTGTTTGTTCAGCGTGAGGAGTGACAGCTCATTTCGAGGGACAGGTTGGCTTCACAATTGCTTGCTCAGGAGGAAACCTGATATGAAACAATAGGCTGGGTGGGTTTTTTGGGGAGCAAAACAGCGTATTTTAACTCCAGCCTGTGCCTCGCTCAGTGCATCTTTTTCCCTCTCTCTCTTCTTTTCTTCCTCATCTTTATTCCCGTTTTCCAGCACTCTCAAAGTCATGGCAGCATGCAGGCAAGCCCCTGGCATCGGGAGGGTTATGCTTGCCCCCGCACAGAGCAGCAGGGTGGGGAGAAGGAGGGATTTGGGGTTGCATGTGCCTGCATGGGCACATGAATATCCCGCAGCCCTGTCCCTCTGGACGGGCAGCGGACAGGCAGAGCAGGCAGCACACACCTCGCCCTGCCGGACGGCAGCACCTCGGTCCCTCTGTCACAGGAGCTATCTGTGTGCTTTGGTTTTCCTCTCGCTAAAGTGGCCAGTATAATGCCCAAAGCACAGAGCAGCAGGGGGATTCCATTTATAGAGAGGTTCAGGGTCCCTGGATAAAGGGTAGCTAACCGCTGAGGGAAATAGCCTGCCCCTAAGACTTGGAGAAAAACCTTTTCACACACAGCGGAAAAAGAAAAATACTAAGATATTGAGCTTTTATGGAAGCCTTTCTGTGGCTCAGAAACAAAAACCTGAACACGTGGCTTTGCGGTCACATCTCCTGCTCTGGTTTGCAATGAGACTCCAGCATCTGCTGGTGCTCGGAGCATCCTGCCCTTGGAAAGCCACGGGGGCTTCCCTCCGCGAGGCTGCTCCTCGGGCTGAGCAGGGAAGAGGGAAGCAGCAAGGGAAAGCGGTTGCGATTACTGGGCAGATAGCAACAAATATATATGTTAAACACATGGAGGTAAGAACAAATAGTAGGGATGAGAAGGCAAATATTGAGCAGGGTCCAGCACTGAGATTAAACAAACAGTGGGAAATGAGAAGCTTGTTGAAACGAGATGAGCAGCGGGAATATGAAAAATGCTGGGAATTAAACCGACAAGCGAATCCAGGCAGTGCCGCGCAATGTGCCCGAGCCCATCACCCCGCGAGAAACAATGCCGGGGCGCAGTGCAGAGGACATCCCCGATGCCCCTTTCTCCAGCTTCGGATGCTTAATTCCCCGGCTATGCACAGCTCCAGTCTTGCAAGGACTTAAACACATGCTTAACGCTATGAATAACCCCGTCTAATGTCTTCGGCGAAGCCATCCAGTTCTGCATGGGCAGAAGTGATTGCAGGATCAGAGCTTAATTCTATTGTGCGCTTTGGATACAGCTTGCTTGAAAGAGTCTGAACAATAAGTCTGCATTGTCCTCATTACAACCCAGAAATTCAGGAGAGTTCATTCCCTGATTTAAATCAGCTATGTTATTTGAACGAAGCAGGCAATTTATTTTCAATTCCTTTTCTAGATTTTACCCTCTTTTTTTTTTTATATCCACTTACAGAGTAGCATTTAGTTCCAGGGGAGTTAAAAAGAGGGGAAGTTGGGTGGGCTGTGCAGAAGCCAACCATGCAACACCTACATCGTCATTACCTTTACCGAGTCGGTTCTGCCACAGGGGAATTATATCCTTAGCAAAAAAAAGCTATTGCTGTGCAGTGGCTGGTGGGGACGTCTGCGTGAAATGCTGTCCCTCAGGTCTTTGACGAACCGGGCGGCTCTAGCCGGGACACCCGGGGCTGGGCAGGAACACCCATCCGCACGTGTCGTGGCTTCCAGTAAAACCTGTTAAACTGAACCAATCGGCTGGATCTCTCCGTGACTTTTTAATACAAACGAGGTCCCTGATCCTCCAAAGACTTACGTACCTACTTAACTTCGCACGCTGCGAATCGCCCCGGTGATCCTCTGTGCAGAAAGTTAAATACTCAAGTATATCTTTGCCAGATCGGAATCCGAAGTAGGCAATAAAAAGTTAAAGCGTTATTTTCGCTTATATAATAGACTCCAGCACCAAAGGCTATTTCACCAGCCTCCCAGGAAATATCGAGTCCTCAACGTCAGAGATGGGCACGCCAGATTTAAACAAAGCATCAGAGAAAAAAAAAAAAATAAGGCTTGAAGAGACTGCAAAAAGATTGTTTAGCCCAGTCTTTGTCCTGCCTCCCTCCCTGCGTCGAGAGTCACCCGCTCCCGTCCCTTGCTGCAATTAGAAAATTTATCATAATACCCAGCCCCAAACTTTTCTTGCCACAATTTAAGACCATGATTGCTTACCCTACCTACGGGAAATATGGAAAATAAGCGATTAAGAAGTGTGAAAGTCGAAGTTGTGACTATTTTTAGTTTGAAATTTAACTAAAAGAAAGGATTTCAATATAGCAGTTTGTTTTGCCGCAGTTTCATCTTACTTCTTATCCAACTTTAACTTCTTCCTTTTTTCCCCAATTACCTTTTGAAAGATTAATTTAAAAGACAATGTTAGGGAATAGAAAAGGTGTAAGCATTTATTTACCAGTCGAATGAAACTATAGGATAAATATTTGGAGACATGAAAAGGAGAATGATAAGGCACCAGCTTTTCAGAAGCAGCCACAAAAGACGCACAGAATGAAAACATGTTCACAATAGCAGAATACAGGAAAAGGTTAAAACAATTAGCACATCAGCCATAAAAGAATACCAGTTTCTTCAGCAAAGTTAATGTTATGAGCTATTGTTCCCCAAGGTTTATTCCTTTGGAGACTATTCAGTCACCAGACTAACCTTTCCCTAGGAACAACCGCTCCGTCCTTTTTCTGGGCCATTTTTCCCCAAAGTGCTGGGTGTTGGGGTAAGATGTTGGAGCAGCAGCTCAGCACCAGAGGAGGCTGTGCACAGGCTCTGCAGAGATTTAGCACAGAGTCCTGCACCAACATCGCCTTATCAAGCAACCTTGCCATGCCACTTATCTTCATCGTGCAAATGAGGGATACAAGAGCGTCGCTGCCCTCCCGCGCCGCCTCTCCTGTTTATTTATAACCCCCTTTATAGGAAGAAGGTGCCGGTTCTCGTTTCGTGCAGTATCTAACACAATAGAGTGCTGATCTGAGTTAGTCCCCTAGATGCTACTAGCACGTAAATAATGGTAAAAATAACCTACACCGAGAGAATCAATAGACTTAGAGCCTGGGGAACCCATTTCAACCCTGAATAAATTCCAGACAGGGTTGCTTTACCAATTGATTGTCCCCACCGAGCAATGCATCCATCACTGGCAGCAACCTGTGATCACGGATGGCGTTAACCTCGGAATATTCGCTCCTCTGCTGGGGTGGCTCAGGAGATCCCGGGTACGGGAGAACAGCTTGGATATGCACAGACACCAAAAGCAAGACCTGCTCTTCGCTGAGCCGTGCACGGGGACTACACCGCGAGCCACTGGATGCCCAGGGGATGGGCATGGGGCTGCTGCGGTGCAGGAGCGAGAGGCTCAGGGCTGCTGCTGGAAGGAGCTCGAGGCTCAGCTGGGACAAAAACCTCCTATCCCAGAAGCGTCCACAGAGCCCAGGGGAGACGGATGCAAAAATGTCAGAGACCCCATGTCTTGCTCAGTGGTTCAGCCTCTCCATCATAAGAACGCTAAATCAAACCCACCGAAGGACTAACAAAATCCCCCCAAAGTTAGGAAAGGAGCAGAGCTTGCTTCGTAGCAACCCAGAAGTAACGATGAAACCAAAGCTAGCCCTAACCTGGGTGTGCAAATGATCCTGACATCTCCAGCTCCCTATTTTTCATTTCCTTTGAAAACAGAGTGTGCACAAAATACATAGAAATGTAATCCAGCTCAGTGACTCAGGTCATTGCATTGTGCATCCATGGACACCCTTTCAATTTTTTTGTTTCAAGCGTGTTGGGTACAAATTGCTGGGGTACGGTCAGCTGCTTAGACTCGGGGAAATTTTACAGCGGGGGCGAAACAGAGAGAGCATGAAGCAAGGGGAGCTGAAATAGAAAAACTGCTGAAAAGCCTCCTGTACTTGTCAGGAGTATTAACTTAGGATGATGTAGAGGAAACAACTAAGTGATTTTTGTGTCAGCTACACTGAATCAAACTTGTTCAAATATATGCAGGCATGTGTGCAGTGAAGAATATAACCTATCTCCAGAATGGAAAGCAGGCTTTTAGTTGGAAGAGGTGTTTTATGTTTTGCAAATACGGAGAAAGCTGTGTACAAATTAGATTAGGTGTGATGGGGGAAACGCCAGGCGGGGGCTCCTGAGATGCAGCAGGGTAGGTATAGGGGCAAGAGGGTGGGCAGGGGAGGCAGAGCAGGGCAGGGAGCCCCAACAGAGGTGGCAGCAGGATCAGGGCTGTACCAGGAGAAAGGGAAACTCACCGAGAGCAAGGTGCTGTCCCCATGAGCAGGAGCCCGGTGGGGACGAGCAGTGGGGCAGGATGCCCAGGCTTGTCACCAAGCGCATCTCTCTCCGGCACCACTCAGCCCCCTTTCATGGGCACCTAGCACACAGCTTTGCAGTGCTACCAGCTACTGCAGACATTAATTCATTAATATCTGTGACACTCCATGTCCTGGGGGTGATAAAGCTGTAAGAAGCATCAATTACAATTATTACTTTCTTTTTATCCTCTTATGACTGAGTGCACTGACCGACAGAAGTGAGCTCCGAGCTGGGGCACGCACACCTCTCTAGGGGTAGGGGAGAGAGAGATTTTAGCCTAAAAACTGGCCAAAAAGAGAACTTCTTTCCCTGGCAGATTGATCACCCACACGACTGTGGCCACTGCTGAGCCCAAACACAGCTCTGAAGGCTTAGGGACAGGAGAGAGAGCGCAATACATCAGTGCAACCCACACTAATGCCAAGGGATGCAGCAGCTTGGGGACTCTTTGGGTGCCCCCAGCCTGGCAGCAGCCCTGAGAGCATTTTTTTAGCTTTTTTTTTTTTTTAACACCATCCCACAGTGCATCCCAGCCCCCTCCATCCCCTCACCCAGCTGCACAGTGCCACAGGCAGCCCTCTTTCTGGGTGATTTGGGGTGAGCGAGCTCTCGCTCCTCTCTCCTCCATGGGCTGGGGACTCTGTTGTGCTGCAGAGGAGCAAAGGGAGGGGAAAGGACAAGTATCTGCTGACCTTCCTTCCCATCCCAGGCATCCAAAACCCCAGAAGGGGAGGTAGCCTGCCCTGCTGCTTTGGCTCTCCCCATCAGCTGCAAAGCGCTGTGCTTGTATACATGTCCCTGCACATATAAGCACATGTATTTATGCAGCGTGCAAGCGCAATGCAAAGCCAGGAGCGTGGTCATATCAGGACAGCAGATCAGTTATCTGAAAGTTCCCCTTCTAGCTGATTTCTAGACTGTGTTACAGATAAGGCTGGGGTGATGCCAGCAGCCAAGCTTAAAAAGCAACCGAGCCTGGCACCCTGTGAAGGGGGGGGAGCGCCCGTCTCTGCCACTTCAGCCGCAGGCTGGAAGATGAATGGCAAAGTGCCTGAGTGCTTTCGGGGAGTTTTGGCACAGCGGTGGGGCAGCGGAGCCATTTTTCCTTTCTGCGCGATTGCCGTTTGTCGTCTCCCTCCAGGGCACTCCTGTAAGAGCTGGTGGCAATGAAAGGGCAGCCGCCGTCCTAGAGGAGCCCTGAAGCTGTCCCAAAGCTGCTCATCCCGATGGCATGCTCTTTATCTTGCAGGACAAGCTCGTTCCTCACCTTCATCTCCTTTCTGGTTGGCTTGCCATGAAATCCTCTGAGTACCTTTTTTTTTTTTTAAAAAGCATTTGTTTGGCAAATGGATAAACTGAGGGCAATTATTAAGGTGAAGAAATAATTGTAGTGGAAGATTTGAAGCAGAGCAACATGACCATGGGCAGCTTCTTCTGGGAGGGAAGCCAACAGGGCCTGGCTTTTGCTTCCCAGCAGTTAAATCTTAAGGTTTGTGGTGCTTTCCGTACCATGGATCCCTTTCTGCTATATGATGCCTCGTGGATGCTCATCCTCAAGATTTCTTTTCCACTCACTGATCTGGTCCCCACTACTAAACATCTCCAAACCCAGGGAAAATTTGATTCAGGAGCTGAACTCCACAGCTCAGGTCAGTATTTCTTACCCTTCCCAGTCTCTGAACCCTTTCTTATCCTTTCCCAGTGCCCCTCTGCTGTCATTCGCTTCAGCAAGGGAAAAATGGGAATTAATGGTCTCTTGCCTGTGCAAGCTGCATTCCCCGGCTCCCGCCTGCTCCCACTCCAGATGTGTCTGTCCAGAGCGGGTGGCAAGCAGAGAGCTGCTGGAAGTTGCCTTTTGGCCTTAAGGAAATTGCCTTCCCGTAGCTCACAGGGAGGCTCCGGCTGATTGCTGCTCCCCGTGGGATGCCCTGGCTGGAAGGGCATCGCCTGGGTTTGCCCCTCGCTGTGATCCCTGCGTGGGAAACAGGTCTCTGCCACACTCGCCAGTGGGTACCGAGTGATGCTGCCCGCCAGGAGGATGAAACCATCCCCTCCAGATAAACCTCTGCAGGGGCCCAGCGCTCTCTCCTCTTCCTCACCAAGTGGTTTTGTTGGTTTTTTGGGGTTTTTTTTGTTTGTTTGGTTTGGTTTTTTTTTAAACTTATTGTTGCATGGAAATAAGTCTGGTGTCAGGGAAATGTGTAAGCACACACTAATTTCAAGCACTTCTTTAAGTGCTCAGCTGAATCAGAGTCATAAAAACATGCTCTGCACTTCAAATACTTGCAGGAGGCTGAAGCTACCCACAGTCTGCCAGCAGAGACAGGCCTTGGAAACAGGACAGGATGCTCGGTTATCATACCCCCCCCCCGGGAACAAGTATCACCCAGCCCCAATCACCTTACAAACACCGGCTGCAGGATTTTACACAGGCTTTTGCTGGAGCAACACTTCTTTCTGTTGCTAGACATGTCTCCCAGGGGATGGGGGATAATGGGAAGCAGCTCTGAACGGCCACGCTTTAACAATATAGCAGAAAGTTAGGACGAAACATAACCTCGAGGGTTTGCTCAATAAACAGATGGCTTAATGTTTGTTTGAAGAGCTTTTTGAGTAAAAATAATACTAGTAATAACATTTAGTCATTAGCAGCACTACGCAGGCAAGGCTCGCAAAGCACTGTAACAGCACAAGTGGATTAAGCCTTATTTCTGAGCAAAGGCAAGAGAAAAGGCAGGTCAGTCCCGGCAACAAAACTTTCAGACAACCAGTGCTGAAGCAATGCAGACTTCCCTACCTGAACCTGCAAGCCTCCCGCAGCAAGCGGGGACGGTTCAGGGGTTGCACTGTGCATCACATCTGGGGCTTCCCCATCCCAAATTATCTGCGACCTTGGGCGAGTCCTCCAGAGCCACGGTGCCCTCAGAGACTGGCTGATGCCTGAAGACCAACCCCAGCCCGCAGGTCCACGCCAGCCCAGCCTTCCCCATGCTGCAAAGAGAAAATCCCTCTATTTTCCACCCTTCGCCCGTCTCAGCCCCCAGGTGAGCCGTGGGAGCCCCCACCACACCTGGGCAGACCCCGCAACACCAACACCCCATCCTTCCTGCTAACGAGCTAAATAAAATGCATTTCTACCTCTGTAAGCAATAACATTAATTTCACAGTTGTCGGCCCCCCCCCCCCCCGAAATGCATTGCAAAGGATCCTTTGGCAACGCGTTCTGCTCCAGCTCACTTTCCTCGCAGGGAACAAGGGAGAGGCTGTAGGCTGGAAGAAGGGCTGTATGGCACACTTGTGATCTGAAGGGTTTGTGGCATGATAGGAAGGGGGAGAGGGAAAGTGCAAATTGTTTTCTATATTTTTTAATAA
Organism: Aptenodytes patagonicus; assembly: GCF_965638725.1. Classification (NCBI taxonomy): domain Eukaryota; kingdom Metazoa; phylum Chordata; class Aves; order Sphenisciformes; family Spheniscidae; genus Aptenodytes; species Aptenodytes patagonicus. The sequence goes on from NC_134972.1 coordinate 2,752,372, forward strand.
CATCTCGCCATCAGACATGCCACTTTTTGTAGCAATTACATTTCTAACCCAGCCGCTTAATTGGATTTTGTTTAGCTACTCATGTGATGGAGTCTTTCAACTTGACGATGCTGCGAGTGGCACGAAAGCAAAGATCCACCGTGGACTCGGCTGGGAGAGGCACGACGCCGAGCCGGGATGCTCCCTGCACGAGCCGGGGGTTTATAATCCTTAATTTTTGAGGATCAATGTGCAGCTTCATAGCCAAAGGGGGAGTAAAGAAACCTAGAGGTACATGAAAGGGGCAGAGGTGTAGCTCCAGCTGCCCGGGGGACGGGTTTATGTAGAGCTCCCATTTTCTTTCAAGGCTTTCACCAGTAAACAGCAGAATACTTGGGGTTTTTTTTTGCTTGGGTTTCTTTTCTGCCTGCTCTCTGTGCGAGAGTTTCATGAGCATCTGAAGTTTATTATCCCTGTAATTCCCTCCGATGGGTGAACGTGCAAAGATAGCATTATCGCAGGAAAAAAGTAAAGCAGCTGGGTTCACGGGGGATGCCTGCACCGCACAGGGACCGCAGGGCTGCGGCTCAGCCCCGGGCTCGGGGCATCCCACACTGCCTGGCACATCTCCCTCCAAGGGGCTGCCAGCCAGAACACCTTTCCCTAACACAAAAGTCACTTTAGATTAAGAAGAAAGTAAATAAATAAAAGATTCCCAGCAGCAGCGTTACGTTTCCTTCCCCCTCCCCCCGCTCCTGGGTAAGGCAAGAAATTACAGCAAGATTGAAAGCAGAGATCCTAATACATTTTCCCTCAGGTGTTCTTAAGCTCTGAAAGGTGCATATGAGGACTTGTTTAACAGAGATAACTGTGACACCATGCCAAATAAATTCAGGCTATAAGAAGAGCTGCTGACACTCAGACAACTTTGAAAAACCTTCTAGTTAGAAACAATTCTGCCAATATGTCATATTTTCGGCATTCTTCCTTCCTCTTTATTGCTGCAGAGAAAGCAAAGGTGCTGTCACTTAAGCTTACTGGTTTGAGTAAGTAAGTGTGTGCCTTCCAGGGATAAAGGGAGCAAAAAAAAAAAAAAAATTCCAGTTTTTATATGGTTTCCTGCCATCCAGGCAGGAAAGGAGCCAGCCAGGTGGGAGCCGAGTGGGCGCAGACCCCGTGGGGTGAAGCAGAAGCCGGCTAAAAGGTGAAAAACAACTTGTGTCTTTCTGCCCCCAACCTAAACCCAAACTACTTCTCCCAGAAAAGAAAGGATGGAGGGGGAAAACAACAGCAAAAACGAGGGCAGGGCTCATTCTTCATGGACCAGTGCAGCATAAAGCACCAAGGCGTCCCGCTCCGGGGTGGGGAGGAAGCACAAAGAGAACAAATAGATTTATTCCTCCCGCCTGCTTTTGCTCCAATTTTGGTTTAATTACACAGAGCAGTTCCGTGGGCGCAGCTCCCCTTACACAACTTTCTCTCCTGTAGTTAACACAGCAGAATTTGCCGCACAGGCACTGTGGAATTATACACTGGGTCCTAATATTTCAAAACCCAACAGGAACAAATATGCAATTATATAGCTCAGTGATGCAGCACCGTATTGGCAGCTGGGGAGGAGACGGAGTCACCGCTTCAGACTCCAGAGAAAGTTTCCCTGCATAATAAGTCAGGCCACTGGCTTGACTCCTTCCAACTAGGGAGCCCTTGCAACGCGCGCCGGCTTCGGCACCGCTCGGGGCATGGAACCGTGCCCCTTTCTTACGCAGCCGCTTCCCAGAATGGGATACAAGGCAGTTGTCTGGAAGTTAATTAAATGTCATGTAGCATTAAATGCAACAACAGACCTGCCGTACGCGTTGGAAACGGTGAATGACATTTGTTTGTTTGATGTGGGTTGGGTTTGTTCGTAAGCATTGGAGCAGTTCAGCCTGACCAGGTCAGACTAAAAATGAAAATTTAGTTTACACCAGATGTACACCACGTCATCTTGCTGACTTAAGTGAGATTGCTTCGACTTAAAACAATCCTGAGATGGATTAAGCCTTATCATTTGGTTTTGCAAAATCAGAACTAGTATTGATTTGGATTGGGAGGCTTTATTACCCTAAAAGTATATAAATGGGAGCAGTGGAGCTGAGAACGCTATGGCTCAAGATAGGCAATTGCTAGTTAAAACCAAGACTAGGCTCATTTTCGGTAGCGCTTGGCTGTGCTGGGGTTGCCATCGCTCTGTGAGTAGGTTTGTGCTGGGTGAGCCCGCGCTGCCTCCCGTCCCCAGCTCTGCTTGCCCAGACGACTGTTCCCTGAGCCAAAGTACCGAGTGCCCTCATGCAAACCCAACAAGAAACTTGCAATTAATTTCTATGCATCACCTCCTCACCAGAGGGAGACAGGAGGATGCACAGCACACGCGTGGCTCGTGCTTCTTTGCCTTTTTTTTTCCATGTTATCTAGTGGCCTAGAAAGGGAAAACCATGCTAGATCATTGCAAGAAAAAAAAAAAAGGCAAACACCACAACCCTCCTTGCTTAGCATTTCCAGCCTGCCTGAAAGAAGCAAGCACAGGTTTGCTCATTTTGGTTTCCCTGACTAATTGACTATAAGACAGTACTGCTGACCTCTTACTTAAGGGCTAGACATGTAATTGCAGCAAGCAAGCACACCCAGCCGTGGAGTATTACAGGGGGTGCTCGAGCGTTAAGGCTCCTCTAAATAACCAGCCACCAAATAGAGCTCTTAAGGATATTTGGAAACAAGTGTTTGTTTTTCTTTAATGTTTTCCCCAATATATCCCCTGCACTGAACGCTCCAGGCAAATGAAATCACTGTAGGAACAGTTTTCTTCTTCCCTCATTGTGCCTGATGATTTGTTGTCAGATTAAATACAGCAGCCGTTTAATATGAGCTACATTGTCCACGGGAGGATCCCATCCTGGACCCGCGGGAGGTTAGACTGGGTAGTCTAATAGGGCTTTAATGTCTCTGCTGTGATCTTTAAATATATTTTCAATCACCAAGATACAGCAGCGCCTTCTGCAAGTATGAAAAAGAGAAAAAAGGGGAATTTAAAGTAGAGCATCTGCATCCCAAAGACTCGGACAGGGTGAAGGAGGAATGGCTGGAAACTGGAAGTCCTTCCTCCCAGCAAGGGGAAGGACACGGGGGTGCTGCTAATTAATCTGATGGGTTTGACCAAACGAAGGGCTGGAATTAGCAGATGACTGCACATATTTCTCCCTGGTGAGGAGCCGGCGCATGGCTGAAGCCGCAAGCATTGTGAACTATTCGTAGCAAACAATTTATTCATGAATTTAGCTTATTTGCTGTGTGAGCCATCAGAGAAAAGACATGGTGTTTTCCTGCCTATCTTTGTATTTCTCATATATATTCTGCATTGCGTACTTGCTTTAGGCTACTGCCTGGCTCTCTGCATGCGCAGCATCCCTGCCTGCCCAGGGCTGGGTGCGATGGGTGTACAGCCACAACAGCCCCCGGGGAAACCACCCAGCTCCTACAGACAGGGATGGCAGCTGGCTTTTGTGGTTAAGGTACTTGTCTGGGACCCGTGTTTCTCCAGGTCTTTTGGGTTTGGCTCAGAAAGTTCCACTAAAAGGTCAGTTCTCGTTTTCCCTTCAGGTTTTGGTTAAATTCATCAGAAATCTCCTAATCCTCTTTTAATCCATTTTCATCAGCCCTCGTTAGGGTCTTTATTTGTGCCCAATTTATCTCTGCTGCCACAGCCTCTGAATGAGGATGTACAGCATCTGCCCTCCATTTGGTTTTTGTTGTTGATGCTTATTTACAATCACATTTTCAGTGGAAATCAGCCCATTTATTCATTAACTTTAATACATCCCCTTTGGTGCACTGCTGCTGTTCAGAATTTTATCATCACTTACTGGGCCTCTTTCCACATGTCAAAACTTTATTAAATATGTTTCTAACAGGGTGGAAATGTATAAAAAGACACTGAATGCTTTTAAATTGTGGTAGTTTTGCATTTTGTTGATACCCTACCCAAGCAATAATATATGACAGGCGGGCAGTGCTTTCAGAGGCAATTATATCACACTTCAGGAGGCGGCATGGGGAACGATAATGCAGAATAGGAAGGAGATAAAAGAAAACAACTTGCTCTCTCGTTCTCTTACACACATCCACAAACGCACCACTGTCCCACCAGGACCAAGCGAGCGATGAGGGAAGACATCAGAGGTATTACTACGGATGATGCAAGGCAGGATAAATAGCAGAAAAGAAAGAAGGTGAAACTCGGCAAAAGATAGTTTAAAGTAATTAACAGAGAGATAATGGCCCGGATCCTGCGATGCCGGAACAAAAGCAGTTTACACTGATGATGCTTCCAAAAGCGGGGAGTATCTGACTGTGGAGTATCTCCCCATCTCGCTCCTCCATGACTCAGCCACCATAGGAAATAAGCAGCACAGATTTATCTATTTATCCACTTAGTGACCCAGTCAACATCGGAAACAAAATGTCTGTTTATCTACCCATACATCCACATACACTTTTAGAACTACCATCCTTCCCTCTGTTTCTCCTTCCTCCCATTCTCTGACACATTCATCATCGAAAACAGGAGAGAAAAGTATGTTTATCTACCCAAAGGGCATGTTCCCATTCGCTTTTCCCCCCCATGCTTAAAGAAAAAAAAAAAAAAGAGTGGCCTTTCTGAGATAAAATATCTTTACAGCCCAGTGAGGAAATGAAAACATCATGAAATTAAAAGTCTCCCTGGAGCCAGAGCACAGGGGGGACCCAGCTGCTACAGGCTGGATCCCAGGGCTGGGATGCTCAAGCCAGGGTGAGCAGAGCTGGCATTCTCCCTCAACAGGAATATCAAGAAATTATTTGAGCCCCAGGACCGAATACAGAATACCCGAGGGGATTTAGGAGCCCAGATGTGCTGGACTTGTACAGGGAGCAGGAAAAAAGTCTATGTGGTTAAGTTTTTTCCACACCAGGGAGGGATGGCGGCTGCAAAAGGGGATGGTAAGTGCCACCAAGAGCTGCTGAAGTAGGTTTACAGTGCTAATTAATCATCAGTAATGAATTATTGCACAACTGCCTCGTGGCTTCCCCTGATTTTGGGCTCAGAGATGGGTTTTGTCCCAAAACCAAAGACTTCTGCTGAGAGGGTACATGCACAGCCCCAGTGCCTGCCCCTCCCCTGCCTGGCACACAAGGCTTATTATTAGGTTAATTAAAACCATAAAAGTGAATGCCAATTTCACTGAACATTTGGGAGCAGATGGCAACAAGTACCGAGCTCCATAAAAGAGAATTGGAAGTCGTGAAGTGTCTCTGGCTCATCTGTGCCAGGGCGCTGGGAGAGCAGCAGGTTGGGGCTGCAGGTCCCTCGTGTCCAAGCCCCCCAGTCCCACAAGCACCGGCGCTGCCAGTAACCCCACGTGTAGCTCCCAGGGGACATCTATGGCTGGAAACTCATTAATTTTTAAAACAAGTGAAACCTGAGACTCTCCTGTTGAATGCCCTCTCCCCATGCCTGACGCTGCAGGGAAGTGCTGGGGACGGGCAGTTTCTCAAATCTCCTGGGCTCTCAAAGAGGTTACAGCAAAGTTCATAAATCCTTCAAAGTTAGGGTGAAGCTGTAGCTGATTTTCATTCTGCACAGGAACAATGTGGCATTTGATTATTTCAGCTGTGTTTTGCTCTGAAGAACCCCATTTGGAGCTCTGCATTTTCCGATACAGCTGGGATTTTCAAAATACCCCATGCAGGCAGAAAAGTTGCAGATACCCATCAGAGCTGACATAGGCAGCTGGCAGAAGGCGGCACTCAAAAACGCACGAGGAAGCAAAGCTTGGCTAGATTCATGAATGCCACGAGCAGCAAAATGCACCCTGAAGCCCCCGCTGCCTTAGCCTTGACCCCCCTTGCATCCCCTCATCGGTGGGGCTGGCAGGAGGGTACCCAGGTACCTCATCCCATCCCAGATGCGTGCAGGAAATCCACTTGAGGCAGAAGTATTGAATGGAAGAAAGACAGCAGGAGAAATGAAGACAAACAGCTTCGGCTCCTTTGCTCCTACTGTATATTCAAGAAAAGAGCAGGCAGTGCTGTTAAGGGGGAAAAATAACACAAAGAGCTATTACAAGCTACCCAGCGGGTTGCACTGCCGCTCACCCGCTCCCGTCCCCTCGAGCACCTCGCGGGTCCGGGGGACAAGAGGCTGCTCCCAGCAAAGGGCTCAAGCCACCGAGGCTGAAACTGCCCTTGCAGAGGGTGGATTTCCCAATCCAGTGACACCCTCGATGGGTTTGGCATCTCCCGCATTGCAGGAGGGACGGAGTTGCCAAGGTCATGGTGAAACAAGGTCTCAGCTAAGGGCTCCACAAGGTTGGAGACCATTCCCAGGTACCGGGCACCCATCGCACAATTTTTAGGTGCATTCCCATGAGAAATCTGGGAGGCTTGGGAAGGCAACGAGAGCGCTGACAGAAGGCATTGGGAAGGACTAGCCTGGCTGCTTTGGATGGATTATGTCCACACCAGCAGTCAGGCAAGGGAGATGCACCCGGAGGAGGCGCAGCCGGCATGGCAATGGGCTTGGCTTGGCCCTGGGTGGCTTTGGGTGCAGCACCCGTAGACACGGGAACATCTCTACAGCGCAGGGAGGGATCGGAGCTATTTTGGAAGACGACTATGGCAATCAGAGCCAGATCCCGAGTACAAAGAAGGGGTTTATTAGCAGGAACTGCACTGCAACAGCAAATCCTCCCTCTCCAAACAGCACAACTGCAAGGAACGGCTCCATCCAAATGTTAATGTATTTTTGTTGTTGTTTAATTTGCAAACTTATTTATCTGGTAGTCTAGAAAGGCTGCCTTGTGCTCAGGATGCTGAGCACAGCCGGTCTGTGCTGCTATGATTAGATGGCTAAGACCCAACCTCAGCAGCTGCTAATCCTGACTATTAATTAGAAGATTTGGGGTAAGAATTCCAGCACAGAGGCTCAGTTAAGTTCAAGCAGTTTCTGCATTTTCTTTCCCCCTCCTCTTCTCTCCCCACAGCCACCCAGCCCCTGCCTGTCATAATCCCTTGCAAAAGCTACGCTGCCAGCAGGATCTGACCCTGCCAAGCAAGGACGGCTGGGCACAGGCTCTGATTTTCATCACTGGAAAGAAAAAGCCAGGGGACTGCCATGGTGACACAGGGAATTCATCCTAGCCTCAAATGACAGCATCTTCTCCTTGGGCCAGTTCATTAATTTTTATATCACAGTGGCTTTGAGAGTCTTCAATTGAGGTCAGCGCCTGTTTTATTGGGTGCTGTATATGCACTTTGCAAAACACCGCTCCGGAGTATTTAGGTCTTGCTCAGACCACGTCATGTAGCTGCCTAATCTGGGCTGGGTGATTACTTCTCTCTGCCAGGGAAAATACGGCTCACAGCTGCTTCCTTGCCGCAGGTTGGGGACCACTGGCCGGTCTGGCTCCCCAGGCTGTCCCCTCTGCTCCGACCTTCTTCTGAGCTGCACTGGCAAGACGGGGTTATAGGATGCTCTCGGGCATCTGCCAAGCTCCATTTTAACATGCAGAGAGAGGTGGCATCTTGAAAGCTGGGCAAACACAGCCCAGCGACCGCTGTTCTCCAAATTACTTGTTTGCACTGAAACCTAATTTGCTTTAATTGTGCGCAGGGCTGCACTCGCTGCAAATGGTCCCGAGGACAAGTCAGTCGAGCTGCGCCTTGCACCCCTTGCTCAGGGACGGGGAAGGGGATGCAACCTGGGTGTCTGCTGAGCGGTGGGAGAGGCCAGAAGAGCTGATGCTCAGGGGTTTTTTTTGCATTCCTGCCTGCACGGGAGCTGATGTCCGTTTTCCTTTCCCAAACAGAGCGGCTGTGATAAAGCCTGTCCCAGCGTGGACACACGCACCTACACACTGCATAGCTGAGCAAAGGGTGGCAAGTTCTCCTTGGACTGCACCCAAGAAAGGGGTTCAAAGCCATTAACATCTCTGAGAATGAAATATTGATGGCCAGAAAGCTGTTAACAGGAACAAGAGAATTGGCAACCCCGACACCTGGTATCCTGCCCATTCTGCTTGAAAAAAAACCCCAACAAATTAAACAGAAGAGGAGGGGGAGGACCGATGAGAGCAAACACAAGCAAGATAAAGCGAGCAGCAGTGCCGGGAGGTGAGGGACCCGTGGGCTGATAATGCACAATGAGGCCTGTCTCTTTTTTCCTCCTCCTTTTGCATTCTATAAACTAAATTGATTTACAGAAGAAAGGAACACTTACCACATTCAAAGTGAGTAGCCTTTTCTTTCTAAAGGAGGCAACAGCTTTAATTGAATTTCTGAGGGTTTGCTTTTTCCGTTTCCTTTTTTTTTTTCCCCCCTTCTTCTGTAAATCAGTATATTACATCTGAATGAAAAGCAGGCACGCGTCCAAGCCTGTGCTTCGGAAAGCTGCCATCGCAACCTCCCCGAGCTGGAGGGACGGAGGCAGGATGAGGGATGCAGGAGAGGATTTCCCACACCTCCTGCAGTCACTCACTGGTGGGACATCTCCCTTCTTCTCCCCCATCTCCTGGGCATGTCTTGGTGTACCTTGTTCATCATACGGCTTTGACTAGTGCTTGTTTATAGTTGGGCTTTTGCTGATATTGGTCTCTTCATACAATTTCTCCTTCTTAATGGATTTTTTTTTTCCCCCCTCCCTTTTATTTTTTCACTGAAAAGTGACCCAGAGCAGCTCAGTGCTCTGCTCTGGAGGTACCAACATCACATTTCATAGACTTGGCATGATGGAGACCTTCCTACCATGCTGTGCTCTGTGGAGCCACCTCTGCTCCCCCCATGCTGGGGGTGGGGGGGGGTGCTCAGGACCCCTCAGGACCCCCCAGGACCAAGCAGTGCTTTTCCTCCATGCTCCTACCCCAACCTCAGCATGGGACACATCTCAGGCCAGTCGCAGAGACAAAAGCCTGGCTGGGTAACGCCAAGAAGGAGGTTTGCAGAGCAACTCCTCAGCACCATCCACACGGCACCCCCATCCTTCTCCCCAAAGCACCCCGAGCACCGCAGAGCCTCCCCCTCCCACTGTCTGGACAAGTTTCGGCTTTTTCTTCACACTGTGGCATTTCCCCCGGCCCTCTACCGACACATTGACTCCAGGAAGTTTTTGAGCAGGGGATAATTAATTCCAAAACGAAACAAACATTTAACCTTGGGTCAAATGAAAGACTGAGTCGATCCCAAATGATTTCCTTTTTTTAATTCTTTTCCCCAAATAAGAATAAATTACTTTCACAGAATTGAAAAGAAAAAAAAACCCCGTGATTTGCCCATCTCTGCTGCTGAGAAGTGCCAATAGTATTGCTCAAGGAAGAAGAGCTGGGGTGAAGGAGAAAGACAGGAATTCATTTTGTGCATTGCTCACGCTAACTACCAGCCGCTTCCCAAACCAGGGGGACCAGAGCATCTCCACCGCATCATGTCAGTGATATCTGTATTTAGCAGAAATAACCTGATTATTTAGGGTTTTTTCTGGGGTGGCAGGGGAATTCACAGCTTGGGGTAGATTGGACAGGGCTGAGGGACCTTTGGATTAAGAAATCCTTTTTCTCCCCTCCCACAAAATTCACTCTATTTGCTGCATCTCTGTACCTGAATTAAGCAATGGAAAAAGAGCTGCTGTTTGGGTCAGGGGCAATGTGCGCCCTTGCTGGTGAAAGGACTTGGACTATAGTGGGGTGGAGGGGGCTGCAGATACCCCCACATGCCCAGACACCCTCCCTTTCCCCTACACCACCCCATCTGCCAAGGACAGATCTGTCAGGGCTGGCTTATCTTTAGCTTTCGTGACTGCACAAGTGGAAGAGGCCTCACGGTGACATTTCTACCCACCCAGACGTGGAGTGGTGCAAAACCAGCTCCAACTTACTGGGTTGCATTGGTACCACACCAATCTACACATACACAGCCTCACCACATGCATGGTCAGACACTTCTGGGTTTGAAGACACTGCCAGCAAAAGAAATGCTCATTTTGAATACCAGAAGGGCAATTAACAGCCAAAATACAGCAGTTTTCTCCCATATTTCCTTCTCAGCAAACACCTACAGGGATGCTTAAGTGCAGCCCTCTCTCCTTGTCTGCACACATCAAATCTGTGTGCACACACACACCAGCGCAGAGGCATCGACTTTTAATACCTCCCCACGCTATTTGTATAGTGTTATTGAAGCGCTGGGACTACGGTCACGTCTGCCCCTTTTTTATACACCAGAAGATTAAATTACACACACACAGAGTTGTTATCCCCACACATATACACACACCGCAATTTGCATTCTAGTTAGGAACAGACTGTTTTCATATTCCTGCAAACATAGCAGCCTCTCGGTCTTAATAAATTCATGAGCATTGATTTCTGGGGGTAACAGCATGAATATTATACTAGAAGACACAGTGTTTCTGACCAATGCAAAACACTTCTCTCTTCTTTCCCTTCCCCTCTCCTTGCAACCTGTAAAACCCTGTAACACCACGTACCTGTACTCAGGTAGAGAGAGCCCACGTGCAAAACCAACTGCAAATCCCACCTCAGAGTTGGCTTCCGAGGCTACTAAAAGCAATACAAGGGGTTGCTCTTGGGGGTCAGCTTTCCTTCCTGCAACACCCTCAGTAACTCAGCTTAAGTCCCTATTTAAAGGGCTATTTAAATAGAGCCTCCCACCTGCGCCGGGGCTGCTGAGATGCAGCTGTGCCTGGGCTGCAGCACAGCCCCTCGTCAGTGGTGGGTGACCACAAAAAAACCCAACCCCCCCCCCCCCAAAACCCCAGTGTGGATTTGGGGTTTTAATGACTGATGCAATGAGGATGATCCTGCAATTCGCCTCCCGTGCCCTTTGGGATAGAGCCATTGATCCATCCAGGACGGACACGCCGGGGCTGTCTTGGTGTAACTGCACTTCTGAGCAAGGTGCTCGGAACAAGCCAGGATGGTCCCTTCACCTTTGAATTACCACTTTTCTTCCCCCGGCTTTGCCCGTAGTAATCCCATTTTGCAGCCTCGGTTTCTGCCTGACATTTGAAGGATGAGCTATTAACGATACTAAATTAATAACTGTTATAGAGTTTATTTGAGAAGATCATAAAAAAAATCAGTAATGTCATCATGTCAAGTTTCTGGTGGTTTTTTTTTATTATTATTATGCATGTCTTCTATTTTTTCCCCTTCCATCATTGATCTGAAGCTTTCAGAGGGACATTAATATACATGCCCACATCAGAATCCTTAATTATTCACCTCCAGCCAATCAACTAATTCTCCAGGGACTCCCAAAGGACCTAACACTGTTCCCGTGCATTTCTGAAAGTCCTTCTCAGAGTTGACCCTTTCCCTTCCTTCATGTCTTTGCTTTCCGCACATAGCAAAGAAGAACTGCTCATTTGCAGCCCCACGTCCCCTCACGACCTCCCACGCCCGTGGGGAGCCGCCTGCCTGCCCACTGCCATGCACGGGACCGCTCAGCGTCTGCCGACCCAAACCACCTCGCGTGCCACCACGGCACCTCCCCTGGAGCCTGAGCAAAGCCTGGAGACCCATCTGCCATCCACGTGGACGGGAGATTGCATCCCCTTCACAGGCCAGCACAGAAGTGGGCGTTCTCTTCTTTTATTATCATTCTCCCCAAGCTAAATTTGCCCACTTCTGCCATCGGAAGGAGCATCCCGCCAGTGTGCGGAGCAGATCTCCGGTGGGTTGGATGGGCAGCGCTCGGCAGCGTTGGCAGCCTAGGAACAAACTTTTAAAGAGTAAAATTCCTCCTGCCCCCGCAAAAGCGAGGCGGAGAGCGGCAGAGACAGAAATAGCCTGCAGAAGGAGCCGGGCAGCACGCAGGTCTGCTGGCAGCCGCTGCGCATCAGGCAGGCGATATATTCCACCTAGCAAAGGAGCTCTCTGAGCAGAAAAGAGAGCAGGTAAAAGACGCTATTACTCCCTGGGCTTTGCAAGGTTCCAGGCAGATGATAAAGTGCTTTCTTCTGCCTTTTAAGTTATTTTTAATAATCAGCTGAAGTCCTGCTAAAAGCCAGATCAGCCCGAAAGGGCTGGGGCAGCAGACAGGCTGGGTATGCACCAGTGTGCCCAGTCCGCCCTGGACACCTGGTACCGGTGAGCCCCTCCTGACCCCGCAGCCTTCCCTTCGCTCCCCCCGACAGCAGGAGGGTACCGTGGCCACCAGCCAGATTTGGGGTTCATATTTCTGTGCATCACTAGACATCTCCCTGCACCCCACCAGCGTGGGACTCATCCCCCTCACCCCAGGGAGGCTGGGGCTGCCCATCGAGGGGTGACCCCAGACAAACCTGCTGGGTCCTGGGGGAAACCAGCTCCCGGACAGGGATGAGCTGCTGTCGGAAGATGCTGTTTCTTCCCAGCGACTGTAGAGGGAAGTAGATGACTAAAGAGACTTTTTGTCTATGGCTGAAGTGAGGTGGCCTGAATCCAGGATAAGCCCTAATCAATACCTTCCCTAGGAGACCTTCCTTTCCAAGCTTATTTTTGGGGCTATTGGCAGCTCGGGCTGGCTCAGCCACAGCAGGGCAGTGTCTGCAGCCGGCCCCGTGCATGGGCACCCTGCGGCTGCCGGCTGCCTTTGCCCCTCGCCGTCATTAATCCGCAGCAGTCACCCAGGGCTCCAGTCCCACAAAAGTGCTTTTTGTGCCCTGAAGCTGCTCCTTTGCGCCCTTCCCCGCTCGTGGCAGGAGAACAGAGAAGCCTCTTCCCCAGCTGGGGGGAGGCTCAGGGCCAAATCCCCCCGTGCCAGGATCCGTCCCCGGTTGCAGGAGGGAGCCTGGCTCCATGCGTTTGATGCTTTACCTGAAGCACCGTGCAAAGCAGCTTCCAGCTCGCTTTCTGCCAAGCACTTGCACAGAAGGCATGTCTTACCAGGGAGGTTTTTAATCTCCCTGCCACTCGCTACAGAGCAGAACAGATGAGCGGGTTTGGGGACTCAGGAGACTGACAGTCCCCAGAGGTGAATTAGCAAAGGGTATATAGGAGGTTAAACACAGAGCCCTTTAAACCGCCTCTGCCTCATGTCCTGCGTGCTGTCAGACCTCAGAGGGCACAGGGGCCGTGCCAGCATTTCGCACGGGTTTGGGGGGCCAGGGAAAGGGCAGGCGGTGGTCCCTGACCTGCAGGCAGGGCCAGAGGAATGGGATGGAAGGAGGAATGTCTCAGAAATGCCCTTTATAGAGCCTAGGGACTTTTTCCTGCTCAAACGAGATGTAGTGGGAGCCTCACTGGGGCCACCAGCACTGAAAATCTGCCCCGGAGCCACCTCAGCATCACTGGGTTAGGTGGGGGGGATTTTCCTTGGTCTGGCCGCACTCTGAGCACCTGCACCCCGTGAGCACAGGTAGTGCCCAGACAGGCCCTTAGCAGTGGCTGAAAACACCATCTTCTACATGCACGTGACTCCCGGTCAGCGTGAATTGCAAGCAAAGTGAGCCAGCATCTGCCTGACAAACACCGCTTCGGCCCGGCCCGCGCGACCTCGGGCAAAGTGAGGTGTCAAACTCAGGTCTTAAAAAACCCAAGTCTTTGTCCTGCAGTACAGCAGCGGGGGGGGGGGGGGGGGGGGGGGAGCAAAGCATGGTTTATTCAAGGATTTCTTCTGGTATTTCTCGTGTCTCTCACCTTTCCTAGCCTTTCGCTCTTTCCTCCGCACATCTCTCCCTTGCTGCTCTCACCTCCGTCCTTTCAAGGGAGGGTTCAGTTCTTGCTGCCTACACAGCAAACACCCGCACGAAAACCTCCTGTTAATGCTCTGGCATTTGATACATTATCAGTAGAAGATACACAGAGGGAAGAAATATATTGTGCAAATTACTTGATAATGCACAGCAAGCCAGCACCATGACCTTAAAGAATGCCTGTTAACAGAAAAAAAAAAAAAGAGAGAAGAAAAGAGACGGGAAGACTTTGCTGGGAGCCTTGATAGTCTAGGTGGAAAATGGAATCGTTTTTTTACGATTTCCAGCCTGCTTTAACTCTGCCCTCCAGGTCAATAATCTCAGTAACAACCTTTTCCTCCAAGAAAATGTTAGAGCTCGTGCCGGTCCCTATGGGAATTCAAGTTCAGGTGCCTCCGAGAGGCAGCTCATTGCCGAGCCATTTGCTCGGCAGCCAAAATAATGCCAAAGCGCCCGAGCTGGGCAGCGGGGACCTCAGGGAGAGCCCGGGAGCCCCGAGGATGTTACCCCATGGCCCCATCTGGGGCTGGCACATCCCTGCGAGCAGCGGGGATGAGCAGGACAAGGCATCGCCTTGCAGGGACATTTTGCCTCTGCCTTTTATTTTTTTCCAGGTTTATTAACCACCCCCCTCCTGCTAAAGTTTCCCATCTCAGCCTGGCGATGGAGAACAAGTGTTCTCCGGTGGCCAAAAAAGAAAGGGATGGGTTTCCATGGCAACTCCCTTCCCAAATGAGGGTTGCTGTCACCTGTACCACCCGCTCCCAGACAGCCCTGCCGAAAACCATCGCCCCTGGACCAGGCAGGGGCGAGCAGGGTGCCCGCTGCCACAGGAGGGGATGTGTCACTGATGCTCTGCACAATTGCCCCATCTCCAGCACGGGGGTGGTTTATTCACAGTGTCTCTGCAAATACAGGTGCTGGGGGGACCTGGGGAGGGCTGCACTCCCCAAGGGCTTCCTCCACCCACATGCAAAGCCTGGGCAGCGGTGCCGGCGCAGAGCCGGGAGGGCAGAGCAAGGCAATCTTCCTGGCAAGGCAGCAGCCGAAAGTTATCATCGCCTGTTTGGGGCCTTCATCCATCTCAGCTGTCTGAGGGACAAGACCTCTTCTAAAAGGAAAAGCGTGTTTATAGCAAAGCACTTGGGCGTGTGATTATGTCAGATCCTGCATTCAAATGCCAGCTGTCCGGGCAGAGATCGAAGTGATGTGCGGAGGGAGACGTGCCGCCACAGCAGCAGCCGTGACGGGCAGCCACCAGCACCCCGTCTGTGAACTGCCGGGGTGAGGGATGTGCCGGCTCGAAGCTTTGCCTCTGGGGTGACTCCATCACCTCCCAGACATCTCCCGGCTCATCCCTGCCGTGCCCAGTGCTGCCAGGGCTTTGCCGCTCTCTCCTCCTCCGCACCTGGGGCAAGGCAGAGGGGCTCTGCAGAGCCTTTGTGCATGCACACATCTGCACAGGCTCCTGCCGAAAGCAGCACTGCCTTTAACAGCCTTTTATTTAAAAAAAATATAACCCAGTTGGGTGGGTTTGCAATGGTTTCATTAAATGGTTTCCAGCCGGGTTTAGAAACACATTGTCAGCTCCACCAACAAGAGCCTGGTGCCAGAGCATGCTCAAAGCTCCTGTCCCGAGCATGGCCAGACCCCAGGATGCCAAGGCACTGCTGTAGCTCCCCATTTTGACCTCTTTGGTCTTCTGTTGCCACCTTCCTGCTCCTCCTGCCTCGGGCACCCTCGCCGAGGGACCCACTCGCCCTGGATGCCCCCCTGCTCTCCACCGCAGCTGCACGGCTGGCTGGCAGCTGTGGGGAGGTCCCAGCTCACGCCAAGCGAGGGCTGCTCCTCCAGCAGCGCATCAGAACGCGTCTCGGCTGCTGGGGAGAGAAACACGAAGATGCATTCACCAGATCCCAGGCTTTGAAGCGAGTCCCTGCACCAGCGGGAGGACTGGGGGCTGACAGCAGGGCAGGGAGGGTGGGCATGCTGTGTGCACCCAGCAGGTATGGCTGGCGCGGGAGATGGTCCCTGCACACATTGCAGCAGCAGCGGCTGTCAGCTTGGATCACATCTTCAGGCACGAAGAGGAAAGTGCTTTTGCACGGGCTCCTGGAGACAGGAGCTCAGAGCAGCCCGGCTGCGCGCAGGGTCTGGTGCTGATGTCTAGCACGCCCCTTCTGCCACATCCTCCCTCAGGATTTTGGGTATTTTATCCCCCTCCTACTTCAGCCCTTGGTCAGGGACATCTCTCTGTGCTATATTTGTGCAGACGCCAACGCACGGGCCTTGGGGCTGGGCGCAGGGCGAGGAGACACGATACACATCGGCCATGGCACTCACAAACTGCAAGGCTGCTCTTTTTTCTCCAGAGGCAGACACATCTCCCCAAGGCTCTCGGAGGGCACGGGCTCGTCATCCTCCCCTCCTCCAGACGCGGGAGGGCACGTCTGCAATTATAACACAAATTGATGCTCTTTGGTGCTGTCTTCCAGTAGCCTTAATTCAGAGCCACGGTAGCACTAATTGAGATTTTGGTGCATTGCTCGGCCCTCACGGTTTGGATTTACGATGCTTTTCTGGATAATGCCCATTGCCAATTTGAATTTCACCCCGCAGTTTGCATCGCACAGCTTACCCTAAGGCCCATGCACAGTGTCAGTATTTAAAGAGATTCAGTGTAACACAACCTGACATTCATGAGCTGAACTGGAATGTGAATAATGTCTTTCTGGTGCGCTGTGCCCCCCCTTTTCCTTCCCACTTTCCTTTTATATATGTTGAACATTGGGGTTTCTGTCACACCTCGGGTCTGTAGAAGAGGGAATGCAACTTCCAGAAACTAGAAATCTCACTGGGGGGCAGGGGGGGCGGGGGGGGGGAAGAGAGGAGGATTTCTCAGATAATTTGCTGCATGAAACCCCAGCCTTTGCCCATGCCAACCAAACAGAGCTCCCCCGGCTCCGGTGGGAGCTGGCGGCGGTGTCCTGGCTCTCCGTGGGGCTTTTCACCTTGCAAACACTGCACACCGGCGAGCTGGCCGCTTCCCCTGCAGATCTCGGGCAATATCTTTTCGCAGTGTAAGACTGGTGCAAGCCAACAGCAGAGCTGCTCAGTAAAGGCAGCAATGGGGTGTTATGGCAGAGCTGCGGGTCCCTGAGAGCTGAATACTAAAACATCGCTGTGTCCAGAGGTGAGGGCAATAACAGACTTGAAATAGAGCTGAAATAGCGTCAGAAACTCTGTGTTGGGTCAGGGCTGAGTGCCTGTTCAAGGGACCATGGGCAGGGTGTGCTGCAGGGCAGACTTAAGATGATACAGTGAATTTTGGGATGAAATATCAAGTGTCCAGAGCTTCCTCGGTACCCAAAGCCTGTCTAGAGCAAGTCTGTAGGAGAGGTCGGTGCTGTATCCAATTCATCCTTTGGCCAAAGTACAAAGCACTCCTCTTTTCTCTGCGAAACAAGGAGCAGCAGGGAGCACAGGGCAGCTCGAAACGGCACATGCAGCCCCTGCTTCAGATGGCACGGGTGTGCCGTGCTGCTCCTGCAACCCCAGGAGGAAGCCTGTGATGCTCTGTGGTGCCTACGGGGTTTGGGCATGACCAGCCCTGCACAGAAGCCCCTTTTTACAACAGCAATATGGTTTTGTTTCTGCCAGCCCCCAGCCTGGACCCACTGAGCCCGTGTGCCACCATCCTGTGTGCCCAGAGCATCCCTTCATCCCCAGCCTGCCTCTTTGAGCCGGGAGCAGGGACGCTCGGGGGTCCCCAGGATGCTCCAGGGGTCCCTGCGGTGGATGCAGAGAGCAAAGGGCCGAGGGTGAAGGCAGCGTAGCAGCCTGGTTCCTGGCTGCTTTGGCCCGACAGACTCGCATTTATGATCCTTATCTGCTTATGCATTTTTAATCCTGTTTGAAAGAGGCTCTGGCAAAGCGCCGTGCATCCTGCTCCCCCCCACGCCGAGATGGAAGGAGATCCTGATTGCTCACCGGCTGCACTCGCAGAGACCCAAATGCTAACAGAGGGCTTCTCCTCCCCACAAATCAGCCCCAAATGGGATGTCAGAGAAAAATCTGCAGGGCGGGAGGGTAATTTTTATTGTCTTTTTGCAGCTGTGCGCACAGGCGAGCTATTGGCATGCTGCTCAGGAGTGCCGGTTCGCTCATCCCGGCGGGCGATGCAGCCCGGCTCACCAGGACAGGGTGGATTGCAGGCTGGTTCTGCGGGGCTGCTGGCAGAGGCAGGGCTGTGCGTGCTGCTCAGCTCTCTGCCTTCAGCGGGACCATTGCAAAATGGGGCCGGGAGGGACTGGAGCGGTCGCACACTGCATCCTCCTGCATCATTAAATCATCTCAGCCTCCTCATCGCTAGACTCAGCCCCTGCAAACCTTCTTGCGGGTCCCCCACGGGGACATGATGCTCCAGCTGAGACCTGGGCACAGGGTCCCCTGCCCAGTCCCCCCCAAATCTACCAGGGGACCTGGCACATTTGCCCAGGAATTTCAGGTGCACCGGACGGTTTCAGCGCCCAGCCTCAAAAACTTCAGCGAGCCCCAGTGACCCTTTCACCTGCCTGGAGCCAAGTTAATTAATCACCGCTTCGGAAATCTGGCCTGAGCACACTGGGACCATATGGCCCCTGCTCGGAGCAGCTTGAGCTTCTCGGTGGATGGGAACAGCAGCGGAAACCTCGGGAGTAATTAAAAGGAAAAGTTTGTTTGAACTTTTCCCAGCCGCGGTGGCCTCTGCTGTGCTGGCATATTTCAGGCAAGTGACAGAGACCTTGCCGAGTGTCCTTGTTCGGAAGGAGTGTGATGGATCTGGCTTTTACAAGGAACAAAGAGGCCATGATCTGACATCAACATGATGAATTGTCCTCTTTTCTCCCCCAAATGATTACTTGAGAAAACTTTGCAGTCTGTAAATATTTACTGGGGAGACCACAGCTGTCACCTCTCCTTTAAGAGCACAGAGACATTTGTTTTAATAAAGCATTGCTTAATTAAGAGCAGCACTGCTCCCTGGCACGCGGGGGGCTGTGCTTTAAGGGCAGTCATAGGAAGGGGGAGAGGAGAGTTTCCCAAAGCCGTTTGCTGGCCTGCCGGCAGCAAAATAAAGCATCCCGGCTTGCCAAGGTCCAAGCAGAGCAGGAGCAGCCTCAAAATGTCCCAGCAGCGCCTCATTCCTCTGCTCCCGGTGCCGGCTCCGCGGGCAGTAGCACGGCGTTACCCCAATTTCGCTTTGCAAAATACACCTGAATTTCAGCCCCCGTCTGTAGATGTTTCTGCGCTATAAATAGCAGCTCCAGTGAAGTCTGGTCATGGCAATTCGAGCTCGAGGGAGTCATGTAATTGGAAGCAAAAGAGGTTTTTTGGCTGTTTCCGATTGATGCAGCCAGGCAGGTGGGGACAGTCCCAGAGCAGGCAGCGCGGGAGCCGGGCGCTCTCCTGCCCACAGCTCCCCGGGAGCAGCAGCCCCCACGGGATGGGAAGTTCCCAGCCAGGGCTGGTGGTCAAGGGGGACGAATCCATCCCGGGTGGCTTTGCACAAGGTTAATTTGTCAGGAATACAAAAATAACATCACCGAAGCAATGTCAGGGCTGGGAGAGCGGCCGGAGAGGCGGAAGCAGTGCTGTGCTGCGCCAGCCGTGGGCTGGGTAATTCAGCTGGAAGTCAGCCAGCAAAGGAAGAAAATGTCTTATCTACAGGTTAAAAAAAAAAAAATCAGAAAAAAAACCAAATGGAGATATATAGTAGGGGAGGCGAATTTATAAACAGGAGCTTATCGGAAGGCAAAGCAGATAATAAACAGCTCTTCAGATCTAGGTCTTGAGCTCACAGAGGACGGAAAAGAGAATGGGATTCCTCAGGAAATGGAAAGGGCTGATAAGAGCCCACAGTGACTTAGCAAACATCATTTAAAATTTAAAAAAAAAAAAGCCAAAAAACCTCTTTTGTCTTCACACGAGTAAATTACCCACAGCCCCTGAACAGACTTACTGGGCTCCAAATCGGGTGAATTGGGAGAGGGAAAAACCGCCACTGCTGCCTCCCGGTAAAACTGAGTCTGAAGGAACTGATTGAAATTCTCTTTCAAGGCGGCTTCAAAGCGGGAGGGCAGCCTGGCGGGGGCTGCCTGCGCGGGCAGCAGGCCGGCCATGGGGCCGGGCAGCCCCCCCAACTCGCCTGCCTTCCCTCCAGCCTTCTGAACCGCATCTCGAAGAGGTGCTGCCGCGGCAGGGGCCCCGGCTGCCTGCGCGATGCAGCACCCTCGTCAAACCCTCGTGCATCGTCCTCCCTCTGCTCGTACATTTAGATGCCTCCCTGCCCCCAAAAAATCAACCTGCGATGAGCCAAAGCATTCCGGCAGCTGCAGCGTGCTCTGCTGTCACAGCATTTGCTTGCTTTCGATGTTCTTTCCCCTTTCTCAATCAGAGCAGCACCAGCAGCGACACATCCCTTGTTTGGGATTTGCAGCCCCGTCTGTTTGTCCCCATGGGCCCTGCACCCACGGCATGGCCCTCCAAGGGGCAAGGAAAGAGGGGTACACCTGGGGAGACCCCAAAATCACCTCCGTAACCGTCCAGGGTGCATATTAGGGACCACATTGGTGCCTTTGAGCCTCCGGTGGAGGAGCTGAGCTCCCCGGCGCGGCAGCCCACTGCCCGGTCGTGGGGTTATTCACAGCCCCCCCAGGAGCCGCCCTGGCTGCTCAGTTCAGAGCCTGGGCTGTCGCCTGCGGAGCGTAGAGCTGATGGGGTTTGCATCATCAGACAATTTTTTTGCTTGCGCTCTTGTTACCTGTGTACTTATTTACAGTCAATTGTTCCCTATTTTCATTCCATTTATGTACCATCTTGTTTACGATGCTACTTAAATGCCTGGCGTAGAGGTAATTATGGCACTGGAAAAGCAAAGTAAAAACAAAAGCACATGTGTACACGCGCAAAAAGGGAAGAAAATTACTTTTCCCTCCTGCAGGAGGGATTATAAAGCTCAGCCTGGACGGGGCCCTTGGCGGGTTTGTCCTGCCCTGGCCCTGCCCAGTGCCGGCAGCAGCGTGACGGGCACGGCCGCACCGTTGGCTGCCTTTGGCTCGTTTTGCTGAGTTTTCCCTCTCTCCGGGGCGGGGGTGAGAGGGGGCGAAGCGATGGAGAGACCGAATTAAGAGCGCGAACGCCGCATCAGCACTTGCTGGCTTCACTTCGCTGCATGTGTCTAATAACTGAGTTATAGTTTTTCAGTATGATGAATTCATTTATTCCCATTCAGCCTTTCTTATTATTATTATTTTTGGTAGCCTTATCAAGGGGTGATTCTCTTTAAGCCATTATAATCAAATTTGCAGAGGCAGACCTGAATAAGCAGCCTGCCACCGAGAACTGCAATCCTTCAGACGTGCTGCCAGCGCTACAAAGGGCTTCCCAGCCCTGCCGGGGAGCCGAAGAAAAGCTCATTTGCAGCCCAGGGCCAGGAGGGATCCAGTGTGGAGCCCAGTGGGACCCTTCCCGGCGCTCAGGCAGGCTGGTACGGATGCTCTGAGCTCCTTTCTGGAAAATGAAGGTAAAACCCAGCCCAGGTCATTGCTGGCTTGGCCATACTCCCGCCGCCCCGCTCCCATCTGTGTCCCCCCCGCGTCTCTCCCATGTACGCTACAGTTCGCTACTCTTTCCTAATCCGAGATCGTTAAGCTAATTGCTTGGATGCAACCAGAAGCAAAGGCGCCTGGGCCGAGGCAGAGCGGGGACCTTGCCCGCAGTGGCGGGTGCCTCCACCTGCAGCACTTGTAACGGCACAGAAACATGCTGCCTGGTTTGGGTGGGGTTTTTTTTAGTGTTTCATCTATTTTACAGTAAATTACCTCAGTTTATGGCACTTTTTTCTTCCTTACATAATTGTTATAAATAACCTTCAAACCACATAAAAGCCATAAACATTGCAAGGGAAGGAAGAGTAAATTATAGAGATTTCAGAGCAGATGAAGGAGAACTTGCGCATTGATAAGGCAGGGGAGGCTGCCTGAGTTGTTTTGTTTGCTCTTTTTTTTCCCCCAAAACTGTCTCTCTCATATTTCTTCAATAAATATCCAGCTGCAAATAAATATTTCCTTCCCTGGCCATGGGGGATTTGAGAAGCACCATCTCAAACCGTACCGATCTGCGCGACTGCCAGCCGGTAAATGTTAAAGTGCAGCAGGAAGCCCAGGGGGGTGGTTTGGGAGCACAATGAGAAAGGGTTGATGAACCCCAGGTCGCATCCCGTGGGCAGGATCCCAGGCATCCTGCTGCCCGTGGCCCTGAGCGGTCCCCAAAACAGCACGTGTCACCCACACCGGGGAAATTGGCTTCATCCTCAGGAGAGGATGACGGGGCTGGTGGGGCATCTCCTCTGCCATACGCCTCGGCACCCACCCACTTTGTTCTGGGACAGATCCAGCACCGGCGAAAAGTCCCCCGAGACCCCCCTGCGGCGACTGCAACCAGCAGAAAGGGCAGAGGCTGCTCGAAGGGCGTCTGCAAGGAGCTGATGCTCCCGGGGTGGGTGTCAGAGGGAACATCGCAGTGCAAGGAGCTTCTGAGAGCAGAATAATTGCCCAAGAGAGAGGGCAGAGGACTCACGGCTTGAATTATTTAAAACAGGGCTTCTCAAATCACTGCCGAGATCCCCGGCTGCATGCTGAACTCCCTCCCTCCTGAACACGCCCTGCAGCCAGGTTTGAAGGTTTAGCTGCTTGGGTTGTTGTTTTTATTGTTAGTTCTTTCCCTAACGAGAGCCCCTCATGGGGCCGGGGACAGGCAGAGGTGATGCTCGGAGCTGCATCCCCGGTGGTAGGGATGCTTTGGCCAGCTGAGAATGAACCGCGACACTTTGCCCCTAAACGCATCCCCGCTCCGGCTGCGCAGTGCTGGGCAGCAGCCAGCCACGAGACGCCGCTGATGCTGGGATGGCCCTTGGCAGGGCACAGCCACCCTGGAAGATTTTTCCCAAAAAAAATTGGGAGAGAGAGGTGCTGTTTCAGCACTGGAGAAGAAATGTCCAATAAAGCCCCCGAACCGTGGGGGCAGGCGATGTCCACGACACCAGCGCCCGCTCCTGAAGATGGAGATGGGAAGGAGCCGGCGGCTCACCAAGCCTGCATCACCCAGCTGAGTTATGTCAAGATGGGCACAGATAACACTGCCCAGCAACCCGCTAATCCCAAGGTTTATGCATTTGCGGAGACCTCGGAGCAGCCTCCTCCTCGGCTCCATCGAGGGGCCAGGTAATTTGCTTATGCACCGATTGGGGGAAGACGCATACACCCCGTCTGCAGGGAGCGGACCGCTTCCCTCCTGACTTTTATGCAGGAAGCTCAGCTCCTGGGATTCGGAAATAAATATTTGATCTTTAAAGATCATTTTGTTGCTTGTTGCTGTCAACACAGCCAGGTTTTTAGTGTTTGTTTATGGTTTATATGATACGATTCAATAAAACCTGGCTGAGAAACGTGCATAATTAAGTTTAAAAGGCAGCCTCAACTCCACTCCACTCCTTGTTTTTCAAGCCAGGCTTTATGTAACAAATTTTGTTTATTGCTGACACTGATTTCACCCTTCCCCCTCCCCTTCACTCATTGCATCAAGATTGCTAGGAATTATTTTAAAGATGCAAGGTTTTTAGCAAAGCATCTGCGTGGCAGATTGCGCAGGTGTGGAGGAGGGGGTAGCAACGCGGCCGCCGCATCGCGTCCACGTGCAATCCCTGTCCGTACAAATTAACTAACTCGCATCAGATTTGGGTCGTATGAGGAAAAGCGAGTGTAAGCTCCTGCCTTACTGTACCCCTACCCTCTTGGGAAATGGCGATTTCTAGCTGGGGGTGCCCTCTGCTACCTGGACCATTGCTCGATCTGCTCCTCCGGGTCTGTTTGTGAGCCAGCAGCTCCGGCCCCAGGGGCTGCGGGACAGGGACCGCCCCAGCCTGGCACCGGTGGATGGGAAAACCCAACCTCCGTTTTGCCTGAAACCTGTTGCTGAACCACGGGTTGATTCTTGCACGGTGAGAACCGACGACTGACGGTCCCTGCCCCGAAACCCCGGCCCTGCAAACCTCGCCTTCCTGCGCTTCCTCCGCCTGCTCGCCCTGGAGCCCCATCGAGGCACCAGCATTTTTGTCAGCAAAAGACCGACATGTTCTCCATCTGGAGGTTTTCATTCTGGGTGGATTTTTTTAATAAGAAGTAATTTGGTTTTTTCCTATATGAATTATTTATTGTAGTTCAAGGCATTTCTAGGGCAGTCAGGATCTTAATTACATCTGGACGCAGTTTCAGCCATTGAGAGGGGGTGGATTCAAGCCTGTCTGTCTCGACACACGTTGTCCCCATCCCTGCAACAGCCCCTCTTTAAATTCACCAGCAAATGGAGCCTCACCACTGGTAATTTTTCCTTTACTTAAAAAATACTGTTTTATCAGAAGCAGAAATTGGTGCTGAAAAGGATCTGTTTTGATGAATTCTTCCCCAGTTACAAAAGAAAAGAGCTAAAATAATCAGAAAGTCGAACCCTGATGCTTCCAAATTGAGACCTCCAGCTTTTTCAGCTGAGAATGACTTTTCATTTTGAAATGTTAACTGGTAGTAAGAAGTATTAAAAGCCAGACAGGAAACAAAAAACGTTTCCAGTTCCTTGCAGGGATCTACTTGGTCGACCAAAGAAGCTGCTTTCTGTTTTTGGTTCCTACCTCCTGAAGAACTTCTGAGATTTCAGTTTTACAACCTTACTTGAGGCAGGAAAAGAAAGTATCAAAATTTGTAGCCGCTGCCTGGGAAAGCAGAGCCCTTCGTCACTCGGGTCTGCTAACAACCCGCCAGGCAGTAAGGAAATGGTACAATTTTATAGGTGTTTTATATAAACAGCTACACTTATATATAAGTTTTATGTAAGCGCATGGAATTCAGCTCAGATATCAGAGCTTCATTTAATTAACTGCAACAACACGCTTTCTCTTCGCTACCACCTTTCCTTTCACTGCGCTGCACCGGGGCTGGGAAATTGCTTTTACTGGCGATACTGCCTGCTCCCGTGGCTTTTATCCCGTCCGTCCCTCAGAAAGGATCGCTACGTTCCTTCTGTCACTGTGTTCCACACCAGATATCCATTTCCCAGGTGAATTTGTGCTCTGAAGATTTCCGAATCATCCCCAAAACGCTGCACTCCCCAAGGCGTAACCGCCTTGCAGAAACGCCAGGAGACAGCAGAGGCTGCACGTGCCTCTTCTAACCGTAACCTTGGCTCCCACATCCCCCAAAACACAGCGGGGAGACCCACCAGCCAGGGTCCACCGGCATTCGCGGGGAAGCCGCAGAGCTCTGCTTTTGGTGGTGCCTCATTTCATACCCCGTTTAACCAGCGTGGCTCAGCCGAACCGCTTGCCCCTGTGAGGTTTGCCGGTGGGGAGCAATTACCATAGAAAACAGCTTTCGCTCTGTTTGATTGAATGAGTCCTTGTTACAAACCTAACAAGCTCTTCTAAGCGTGGTCTTTTTCTCTTTCCTCTTCCCTTTTTTCCAGCGCTTCTAGACTCACCGGGTAAAGCCAAGAGGGTTTCTGAGCCGAAAGCAGGGTGCCTTTTCCTCCCCGCCTCCTCCACGGGGTTCGACTTTGGCTCTGAGCACATCCAGCACACAAAGTTGATCATCTGAGTTACCCGTAATAACGCCGAGCTCTTGCCTCACTCTTTACATCTCAAAAGTGCCATACAAGCATTAACTAATTAATTGAGTCACAATGAAGTGCCTTTTATTTTTTCCCCGCAGGCATGGAGGAAAGGGGGACTCTGTCCAAGCTCCTCTCCCCTCCGCCCTCCTCTTATTGCTTCGTGCATCTGAAGCTGTCTTTTCTCATGTGCTTATTTTCTTGGCCTGAGCAGTGGGTGCTGCTCCCCGGGGAGCACCCAAACCCCCGTGCACCGTGGCTCTGCCGGAGGCTGCTCTCACCCAGCAGCGGGGCAGGAGATGCTGGGTGCATCTCGGATGACCTTAGGCAAATCATGGCGGCTTCGCACGCTTGGACACCTCTCTCCAAAGCAGGGAAGGCATTTGCTCCTCTCTCTCTGCCTCTCCCTGTGTCCCACATCAGTCCCAGTTAGACCTGTCAAAAAAACCTCCTGGCTGTTGCAAGAGGGATGAACTTTTGGAGTCATCCCTTGCTTTGGAAAGCATTGCTGCGGTCCCCGGAGAGAGCTCCCGAGCAGCCTCTCCATTGCCCGCACACCGCCCGAGAGATATTCGCTCTGATTTTCTTTATCTGCTTCATTTCTCCCTCGGTAAATGGGTCAAAGTCCTGCAGGAATTTGATGGCCAGGCCAGAAATAGAGCACAGGTGCTCAGCGTCCGTGTCTAATGCCCTCGCCAGTAGAAAGTCCTTATCTGTTTAGTTGTCTGATGCTATGAAGACACAGCACAGCTCTCATTTTCCCTTCTCACCCATTCCTCTCTCCTCTCTTCCTCAGAATAGATCCTCACAAACTCATGTATATGACTAAAAAATAAAAACCAACGCTAGAAATCCAAATCTACAATAGTCTTAATTAACCAGCCCTGTTGCGCTGCTTCTGCAAGGCAAGGTACTTTCCTCTTAGAAATTGAGCTCTTTAGCGGTTCTCATGTAACATCGGTCTCAAAGCTCAGCGATGCTCCCCCCTGCTTGTGGGGAGCAACCACCGTGCCGTGGCCGGGAGCATCCCTCCCTGCTCCCGCAGGAGAAGCCCTCTGTTATGCCCTGGGACATCCAGCTCCCCGTCCCCTCCCCACGCTGACGCTGCCTTTTGCAAGGTCATCACGTAAGGAAAAGGCACTTTTTTGAGCTTCTTGGAGAAAATATCCGCATTAACAGGTGTGGCTGTTGCCCTGCAAAGCAGGGCACGGGGCACAACATCACCATTTCCGAAAGCGTCGTTGGCACCAGCTAATGAAGCAGCGATCCCAGAGCCCGTCCCTCTGAGCTGGTTTGCTTATTGTGATCGTTGTTGGTTTATTATTATCGTACTGGTTATGCTAATAAATGTTTCAGAAAGCCAAAAGGACTGCTGCTGCCCTGAAGGAGGGGGAGGTGAATCAAGGGGCTCCTCTATCTCCAGCCATGAGAGAAGCTGGAAAAGGGTCTGGGGGGGCCCATGAGGGGCTTTCTGCACTTGGCGAGGGGCCGAGACCTGGCTGTGCTCCTCCCAGAAGCACCGGAGTTTGCTGGAGGTCACGGTTCTTCCCTCAGCTGCTAAAAATGTCCAAACTCAGAGAAAAAGATTACAGAAAAATGTCAGGGGTGGGGGAATACTCAGTCAATGTAGATGAATTATTCAGCTCCCAAGCTGCCAAGTGAACATTATCAGCTAATGATCTGTAATTATTAATAAATAATTTAAGCTTTAATAGCTAGGAAATGAAATGCTTAATTGCATCATAACATAATTAATGGAATTAGCTACTATGAATAAAATGAGTTGTGGGTTTCTTTAAGCAAAAATCTTATTTCTCCACAATGCTGTTGGTTATTTTTGTTCAACTTAAACACTAGCGAAGATGCAGCAGAGGAGGAGGAGGAGAGCCTGGTGGGAGCTGCGGAACCCCAGGACAGGGACCAACTCTCTGCAATAATGTGGAAAATGAGGACATGGACTTGATAAAACTTTGTAAGAGCACAGACCTGAAAACATTAAGTCTTCCAGGGAAAAAAAAAAAAAATCTATTTCTGGGCCAAAAACCCAAGCCCAGCCAAGCCTTCATCCATCGCGCAGGACGGGAGGAATAGCGCATCCATCGATCCTGCAGGCGGGCGCTGAGCTGAAGCGGCACGGGGCAGCCGGCCGGTTCCACCCCCGGCGGCGAGGCTGTCCCCGCAGCCACCGCGGCTGTCACCGCAGCCACCACGGTCGTCCTCGCAGCCACCACTCCGGTGTTAACAAGTGTTAATAAAAGCAGGGCCACCATGCGCGACCCATTCAAAGGGCTTTTTATTAGGCCATCATATATTTTCATTAGGTATGGTGATGAAGCACTTAGGTTTTATGGGGTGTTTTAGTGTTTCATTTGACTGTGTTTCCTGATTACCCTGCTAACATTTCAGGGTGACATGGACCATTTTCCCCTCCTGCTGAAACGGAGCCTTTTCAGCAATAGGATGGCCATAAACGGAGTCAGCTCACATCTGCTGGTGGAGGGAAGCAGCCCATTAAAGCCTGGGAATTCAATTCCAAAACCTGTTCATAATTAATATACCTTATAACGCACAAAAAAACCCCAAATGTTACTACAAGATAATTGTTTAAATGATGTAGGGATGAGTTAAACGCCTTGCTGGGCATTTAACATCCTGCTGTACGTCTGGCTTGCACCAGCCCTGCTGCCATCACCCAAAAAGCAAACTACAGATGATTTCCAAGCCCAGATCTTGGCAGATGGAGACTGATGGGTTTAACCCCCCCGGAGCTGAAAATACTTATACTATTGCTGATTTACACCAGCTGCAAGCTTAGCCCTCTCTGTATAAATCTCAACAGCTATGCACGGAGATCTCCCTGCAGGTCACGGTTTGCAAATATGGACCCAGGTCACCAGCCCCTCTTCCAAAACTGAATCCAAATTATTTCTCTGGCTTTGAGCTGCTGGAAGAAAAGAAGAAGGAGGAGAAAAAAAAAACAGGCGGAAAATCTCGCAAGCAGCCAAACTAAGGAAAAATTGCAAGCTCTCGAAGAGTGACAGTTTGCAGAGCGTTGCCAAGCTTAATCGTCACCATTAAGCAATTATTGCACATGAAAACAGAAAGTGTCGGCAAACTCAGCCTGCTCTTGAATGAAATGGAAAAGGGTTAGACAGCATTAGATACTTGCTTCTTTCTAGCTGAGGGATCAAACTACGTTCCCATCATAAAAGGCTTCCAGGCTCATAAATAATAAAGTGACTGACAACTGCAGCATTAACTTCACCTCAGGTTTCCACACCAGGGTCCTCAGCCCTTCCCACCCCCTTATTCCCCCACCCCATCCGTGACTCTGAATTTATTGAGGGATTTATTTATTCACCCCCATGCCCGGTGGGTGAAGGGGACCCAGGACCCCGTTGCACCCCCCAGCACGGCGCTGGCATCCGCAACCCTCCCGGGGGGAAGGAAGGGAAAACGCTCTGTGAATTATGAGTAAATAGATTTGACTCAGTCCAGAGTCTTTTTAGGGTTGGGTTTTTTTTCCCTTTCCTTTCATGGTAAATTTTCGGTAACAAGGCAACCAATGGTGACGGAGCACGGGGATTGAAAACGGTTTCAAAGGAGCCTTATCACGCTGGGGACATATGCACATTGAGCCTTGGAGATAGGATGAGTGTAGGGCCCTTCTGCAGGAGGCAGACAAATACATAGAGGTTTTATTTGCTTTTTCCTTTGGGTTGCATTTTCTTTTTCTATTTTTTTTTTTGGGGGGGGGGACGCCTGTCCAACCTGTCAGCGGTACTGGTTTGGGCTCAGTGACTGCAGGAATTCAATATGTCTCTTACTTAAAGGGTCAATGTCGCTGTAAAAATTCACCAGCAAAATGTAGCGTGTTTTTTAAAGATAAAACTAAAAGTCCTCACCTACATTTCTCAAAATATCAGAAAAACTGAGAAAAAGGGGGAAAGTGCTTTTAATACTCAGCTTTTCTTTCTGGCATGTGTGCTTTGTGTACAGCAAAGTCACAGGTTTAAGGAGATAGCTAAATAGACAGATGGACAGACAGATAGATGGATGGATATGATCTCGGTTCAAGGGGAGGTGGGTAAAGAGGAGATAAGGTACTTTTACAGTTTCATCAGGAGTCCTGTGATAGCTCCTGGCTTTTTAAAGCTCTCCCAGACATCTCTGCAGTGTTACGAGGATCTCGTCTCTCATTTAAATAAGAAGTTGATGGACCCTGTGCTGAAAGGTTTGCAGATGCGAGGCGGCAAGCCCAGGCACCTGCCGGGGGGACGATGGCCGGGAGGAGACCCACGCCCCTGGGCTCTCTTTAGCCCAAGTGGGGTTTGCCATTATTACACCTGTCACGTAATAAATACACCAAAAAACCTAAATATAGCAGTAACGATAAGCACAAGATGCTGCCTAATTACCCTGGCAGCGCCGCCACGCTTGGCCAAAGCCGATTTTCTCTGACAAAGTGAGAACCGTATTACACCGACTGCACTCGCTAAATACACGGGATTTAGCACGCTGTTTCGGCACACAGAGGGGAGGGCACAGTGGGTGCCAGTGGGATGCAGGGTGCCATCGGGGTGCCGCGCACCCCCACCTCTGCTCGTGCTCCCACAACCTCCTCCCAGCCCCTTTGCGTTTACGCAGCATCCTTCACACTCAGCGGCACCCAGAGCTCGAGAGCCACAAGCTAAAGAGGAGCAGGAGGTTTCTAAGGAGGATTTAAGGAAGAAAGGCCAGGAAGAAGGACAGATAAAGTCCTTGCAGCAGTACGGATGCCCACAGGGCGTTTTCCATTAGGATTTAAATTCGGTTTCCCCCTTAGAGGGATGGAAATCTGGCAAAGATGACATGACGGAGAAGGCTTGGGGAGAGGGTGAGCTTGCCCGATCTGGGCTGTCTCTGAAAACCAGTCTCATCCCTGCAGAAGTGTGTGCGTAGGGTTTTTGTTCGGGTTTTGGAGGGTTGATATTTGTTTTGGAGAGCTTGCTTTCTCTTTTCATTTGGCTTGGCAGAATTTCAATACTTCTGCCTTTCACCTCAATAAAAACAGCATGTCAGGCAGCAGGTTTTTGTGATGGAATGACCTTTTCCACATGCAGAAAACCCATACCTTGTCTTGCATTTAGGGGAAGACAGTAAAGCTGCTTTTGATGAAAAACAAAGCCTCAAACTCCACGGGTGATATCACCATGAACCAGAAAATTAGAGTAGTAGTATTTTTTTTAACTAGGCAGAATGACATCAGGATAAAACTTTCATTAACACTGAGCTATTTGCACGTGTATGACAGGGCATAAGAAACTGCCATTACCAACAGCAGAGCCCCCCCCTCGGTGCCCCGGGACGCTCAGACCCGTCACGGGACCACGTTGGGTCAATGTTTGGGGCACTTCAGACTGCTGCATCCTGAGCAATTTTTGTCCCCGAATCCAGGAGAATATAACATTGCTGTTTGCCTTCCTTGTCCTTCCCCATCTCCAAGTCTCCATGGGGGCAGCCCGGAGATAAATAATGCCCACAGAAACCCCTTGAAAGCCGTGAAAGCGCATCGTGTCCTGGTGCCGCAGTCCCGTTCATTAGCACATTGTTGACGTTCATTAATCGAGTGTAAAACTGTAATTAAAAATAATCTCCTTTTCTTGAAGCAGCGGCAGAAGAGAAAAAAAGATGATGCCAAATAAGGGGAAATAAAACTAATGCATGAATGTGCTAATTGCAGCTGTGGGAACATGACGGCAAAACAATTTGCTGTTTTGTTTTCTTTCTGCAGGACTGAGCACGAGGGGTCTGGCAGAGCCAGCACGGGAGAGGCTGGGGAAGAGCTGCCCGAGCCCAATCATGGGGAGGAGGCTGCAAACACCTTGTGAGTGGACGCATCCCGACAGGAATCCATCTTCCCCCCCAAAAAAAATTGCAGGCTGGGCTGATCCCTGCTTGTTTGGGAGCAGTGCAGAAGCCGGGTTGCGGTTTATGTTGGCTGATTTATCTCCTTCGGTGAAGATTTCATTTCAAGTTAGAGGATGTTCAAAGTAAAGCCAGCCCTGTTACAGACTTAATTGAACCATATTTCAATCCCAGTTCATCTATTCAACGTGGATTCCTTATCCTAGGTCCATAAAGTTTTATTAAGTTATATATCAAGGAATATACATATAGGGTATAGAGATACAGTCCTGCTTACATGTTTTTTGAAATGAGGAAGGTTGCCATCGCCCGTGTGTCTGTTGCTGTTCACAGCCAGGTATCTGCTGCCCTGGTTTGGGCATTTGGACCCTTCCCTCCTGCAAAGCTCCCCAGCAGAGGCCGGTGGGCACGGCCACCCCACGGAGCCGTACCTCATCAGGAGGGTGAGTTGCAAAAATAGAAGGAGAGCACCATGGTTGGAAACGCTGAGTCCATCAGCAGCACGTGGACGTCTCATCAGCCCGTGTAGGTGCTGCAGCCCCGTGGCTGCTTGGACGTGGGTTGGCGGTAATTTTGGAGAGTCTAAGGCTGGAGAAGGAGAGGCATGTCTCAGGGTGATGCTGTCCCATGTGCTGGCACGCCAGGCAAGTCCCGTCGGGACCAAGCCATGGGAGCCAGGGGACCACCAGGTAAAGCCTTTCCCAGCCGCTCCCCGCCCTCCGCATGCTTGCTCCGTCTCTCTTGGCTTTAGCTGCTTTTCCATCCTGCTCCTCCTCCTCGTCAGCTGAGGTTATTTTGCAAAGACAAGTAATTACTAGCATGTTATCCACACTCAGCCACGTGTCCTAACAGCGCCTGCTGATGTACAGTAGCAGGCGACTTGATAATGGGACATATTTAAGCTGATTGCCACTGGAGATAAATGATTTCTCTGAATGGATGCAGTTTTGTTAAACTTCTGAAGGCAAAAGGAAAAGTTACCTTTTTTTTTTTTAAAAAAAACCAAACCAAAACAACACCCTTTGAAATGGATGCGTCTCCCCCAAGATTCTCATTTCAGATTAGGATATCAGGTGTACGGCAAGAGATCTCCAATTCCCTGGCTGTCAGGGCCGCTGTTTGATATTCAAACCTGTCATTCGATCGTTCCTGAATAGCTGCCTTGGTGTCCTTGAGGATAGCTCTATTAAATGCCAAATCTGTTCCCTCTCCCTCTGTATCCGTGATGAGACAGAATAACTCTCACGCAGAAGAGCTGGGTGTATTAACGCGACTCAATTGTGTCTTTTTTAAACACGTCGGGGAGAGAGTGGGTGGAGAGGGAAGGGGACAGGGAGGGGAGGAGAGAGGCTGGGGGGATAAAACCCACTTGAGCTGGAGTGTCTGGTTGTGCTGCAAGGCAGACCGGAGAGAAAATTGGCCTGAAGATCAGAAGGTGACAATATCTTTGTTAAGAAAGAAGAAGGAGAAGAAATGAATTCAATGCTTCATGCAAGGAATTAAAAGGCAATGCTTTTTGGTTCAAAAACTCATCAAGAGTCGTGGGGTTGCGTGCAGTTAGCATCCAGAGTGGCTGAGAAGTTGGAAAACACGGGATGCTCGGGGAAGCCTATGCAGAAAGCAATGGCTGAGCCTGTGTCGGGATTTAGCTGACCTGTTTAGGGAGGGAGCAGAAGGCAGCTTCTCTGCAAACCTGTCGCACTCCGCTTGTCGCCGTCTGCTCCCTGCAAGATGATCCAACGCCAGCGAACCAGCTGCGTGGTAACCTTGCGTTGTTGTCATTGCAGCCACCGTGGAGAGATCTTTCCACACATTAATGGCACTTGATTTAACGACATGTTCACATTAGATCTCAGTGTTGATTGCTGAAGTCACTTCAAGTTAATTACAGAGTTAATTACCAGCTAATAACTTTGTTGGTAATAGCTGTAACAGATTTTTGGCAAGAGTCGTCAGAAGGGGCTGATTGGAAGGTCTCTTGGGTAGGATGCTCGTTACAGAAATGGATATACTGAAGGCAAATGATTCCAATCTTTTTTCTTTGATGAACAGTAAATTATTCTAATATCCTTCACTATTGTATTCGCTTATTATCTGTGGGTAATTAGAAGTGAAGAGCTGCAAAGCTGCCTCGGTTGCAGATAGGAGACCATGGCAATTGTGCTGTCTTGATTTTTGATGCTAATAGATTGTTTCTTCATCCCTCAACTTTGCTTTCCTTCCCCAAGACACGCAGCATCCCCAGCGTTTGCCCCGCATCCCCAGCCCTTCTGCACTAACACACCTGTACATGTGCCATCCCAGGGTCCCTGCACCCTATTTTTGGAGACTCCCAGGCCAGGACTCGTGCAAGCGAGTCTTGTGAAGAATCACAGTCGATTCCTCTGCCTCTTATGGTAACGTCTCAGAAGTGACTCTGCCAGCTGGGACATGATGCTGTCCTTCGCCTGTGGCAGCAAAGGATGTCTCTGTCCCTGCCTCCCAGCAAGCAGCATCCCCTGTAACTTCTCAAGCATCCTCGTTCACCCATCACATCCCGGCACTTTGGAAGGCAAGCTGGGCTAACAGGTTAAAAGCTGTGCCTGCGCGCTGAGCAGCCAACAGCCCCACTTGATTTGGATGGACATTAGCAGGCAGCACTTGAAGTTGGGGGAAGGAAGCCTTGGAGACCAGGGGAGATTATCAGAAAACAAATGAACAGAGCAGCGTGTCATCCCTCAGCAAGGCACAACCACCAAAATCAAAGGCGCAAGCAGGGCTCAGTGATGAATTTTAATGCAGGGGCGATCGAGAGCATATGTCCCCATCAGCTGCAGCCTGAGCGGGGACAAAACCGCTGCCCCAGCAGAGCTGTGCTGATTTGGAGCCCTGCAGAGCCCTTTGGTTTGCTCGGTCCCCCCCAGCAGCACGCATGAGGCTTGCAAATGCCCCGCGAATCGCTGCAGCTGGCGGCACCAGGGCTTTCGCATCCTTGCAGCTCCCAGACCACAACGCAAACATGCTGGAAACATCCGAGCAAAAGCTTTATCACCTCCAAACAGCAGATTGATGGGAGATTCCCAGAGACTGAAGACAGGCTTCTGCCTCACAGCCGGCAGCCTTTTCTAGCTAACACCCCTCCTGCTGAGCAGAAGATAAAGCCAGCAGCAGCTCCTCTGGCTGGGGAAGAGGGCAGAGACGCTCAGTGAGAAAACATGGCATGAGTTCAGCGAGAAGACATCTCTCGCATAAACATCTCAGAAAAATTGGTGTTGCAGCTAAATCACTCTTGCAGCGTTACAGAGTCTTGGTTTTGTTTCCTGCTTCTGCTGTGAGCTGCCCGTGAGATGCAGGTTAACGTGCTGCAACACCCCCTGCCCTCGACTCCCACCTGGAGGTACCATCATCTTCCTCACCTTTTTGCAACCGTGTCCCTCTGCCCCGGCTGCCTCCTGCTGCGCTCCCAGCCCTGGGAACGCCGTGTCTCCGAGGCAGCCCCTGGCTCTCTTTCCATGCGTACATTTGCCGTGTGAGGCCCCTGTGCTCTCCCACCACAGGAGTATTTTGCAATAAGCATCAGTGCTGGACCAGAGCTCTCTGCTATGCATGTACAGCTCCCGGCACGGCAGAGCACCGACCCCACTGGAGGCCACAGATTGCAGAGGAGTAACCAGCAATGTCACCTCTCCGTACTACATCATATCTGCTCCCACGTCACAGAATCAACCCAGCCCATCAGCTACGGGTTTTACAGCTCGGTTTTACAGCTCAGTTTTACAGGGGGACCGGGACTGTGAGCCAGGGCTGGGAGGCACTGCCAGCAGGAAGGTGGGCATGGAGTCCCTGTCCATCGACTGAATTTTATCATTGCTCTCAGGAGCCCTGTTGCATTCAGCGGGGCAGGGTTGTACCACGCTGCCAGGCTCCTTGTGTGCACCAAGAAGGGGGTCAGGACTTGAGTTGGCTCTGCAGCCAGCACCCTGCAATCCCTCCATGCTCTCTGCTGCGCCGTGGCAGAGCAAGGCAGAGCTCTCCTGGCACAGCCCCTTTGCTCGGGAAAGCTGCTCCAAAACCCCCCTTACCAATGAGGTGCACACACCGACATCTCGGGGAAAGACCGGGGATCTGAAGGAGGCAGAGGAAACATATTTGATCTTGCATCACTGCAAGGTTTGGAGTGATGGGGCGTGATGGTTGGATTTGGTTTCCTTTCCTTGAGCAAAATATAGAACTAAGAGCGTCAGAGTCTGGAAGCTGATTTCATGGAGAAGGCGGCCAAGACAGAGCAGTAACCCGCTGCCAGGACCGCTGCAGCTGCTTTGGAAAGGCATGTCCCTGCCTGGCTTGGGGCTGGGCTGGGCTGGGGACGAAGGCCGTCCCAGGTGCAGGAGGTTTCTCTCGCCCTTAGCCTGGCAGCTCAGACCCTCTGCAGCCCACGGAGGCTGCTCTGTGCATGCCTTTAGGAGCTGTGGCTTTTAACATCCCCTGTCTCCAGAACTCACTGAGTACTTATTTGCCTGCGCTGAAGTACAAGCACTGCTTCACCGATTCCCTTGAACCCTTTTAATTCATCAAAGGAGCTGACAAGCCCAGGAGGGAGCCTTTCTGTGCCTGATCGGTCCCATTTGCCAGGCTGTAGGGGAGGGATCCTGCCAGGAGGCAGGTAAACCCTTGCCAGAAACAAGAGTGAGAGAGAGGAATTTGTAACTGTCACCTGGACGAGGTGCAAGCCTCGAAATGTTAAAGAAAATGTTTGCTTAAGGAAGCCAAATTGTTGGGTCCTCGCTGAGACCTTGCTCCTACCCTTTTCGATGCTGTACCAGCCCCTTCGGAGAGCTCTGCCCCAGGGCCGTGCTCACTCTCACCCAGCCCTGGCGCACAGCCTGCTCCTTTAGCATCGACACCCCATCAGCTTCTTGGCAGGGTCCCTAAACATGGGGACCCCTAAACAGGGCCATGCAAAGCGCTGAGCACCTCCCTGCCCCGCCGGCCACGGGTGGGGGTGACCGGCCCCATGCGACGGAGCATCCTGCTTCTCATTTACCCTCAACCTCAAGCTTGTTCACGCTGGGCTTTGATTTATCCAGATCTGAACAGAATAGATAAGAGGCAGCTTTGGATCAGCCCCTGACCCGGCCATGTGAGTAATTCCACGGGTTGCTGTTATCTGAATGTATTGTAAAATAATGATCTTTAAATCAATAAACCCCTTACTATTATACACCACAAACGTAATATGAATTCATTAGAGTTTGTAAATGCCATGTAGAGAAAACTAATCCAGAATCTGTTCCAGGTTTTTGTAAGCATTCAGCCCCCACCACGCATTCAAAATATTGAGCTTTCCTGGAAATCAGGCGCAGTGGCAGGTCCTGACACCTGAAAATGCTTCCTTTCAGGCTGCTGCAGTATTTTAGCTTGACTCGCTGAATAGATGCAGCTGTAATCACCCTGCAGTGAATGATGCTTAAAATTGCAGTTCCCAGAATGCAGAGGGAAGAGTGGAGCTGGTAGCAGGTGACAGTGTTTGAATGTCATTTAAAGTTCACTTTCATTATTTTAATTGTCACTGTAAAAATCTCCCCATTCAGGCCTGATTATGCTCGAAGAGAAATCAGAACTTAAATCCCAATCAATCAGACCTGGAAGTGGCGTTTCTCTGACATAGACAGTGGTGCCTGAGCTGTGATTAAGCCGCGGTATTAGCGAGCCCTGAAAAGCTACCAGGACACTTGGGAGCGTGCAGGATTAACACTGAGTAACGTACATGGCCAAAGTCATCACGGCGGCGAATAAAAAGAAACCTTCACCCCTCAGATTAGGTTTTCCCGGCGCTGCTTCGTGGTGACCCCGGGAGGTGAGATGGCGAGGATGGGGTACCGTAGCTGGGCGCCGGGGCTGCGGGCAGGTCGTTTCCCTGCTGGTGCCTCAGTTTCTCTCTTCATCGCATGGAAAAGGTGCAGGTTGGAGTATTTTAAGGGCACGTGAGAAGTCACTGGGCTGTTATCAGCATGAACATGCATGAGGGGCTCGGGCACCCCCACCGCACACAGGCAGGGCTGACCTGTCCCCTGGGTTTTGGCAAGTGTTTAGGCAAAGGGGTTTATTCATTGGGCTCCCAGGGAGCGATAGGCACAGCAAGATCCCAGTCCTTTAATGCAAACAATTAAGGGGGGGAAAAAAAGATGCTTCATAAGCTGCCTGAAAAGTGTAACCTTCTTCCAGACAAACCAATTTGTAAAAAGATAGAGCCAGTGGGATCAGGCAATAACTTAATAAGCATCTCTGAAAAAACAATGCATTTAAGAACATCGGGGTTTTTTTCTCATGGAGAAACATCAACTCTGTGGGGAAATAAATGTAATAAACTAAGTCCAATCTCCACAAACATTTGTTTTCTTATCTCTGTAAAATCAATATACATGTTGCAATTATGTCCTCTGATGAATCCCCCAAACTTTTGATTCTCTCTCAAGCCTTCCTGCTCAATTGAAGTTCATTACATCTGCCTTTCTTCATCTAGATAAATTTGGGTTTTTTTGCATTTCCAAGCCCGAGTAATTTTTTTTTCTTGAAAGGTTTCATTTCTCTTTTCCTTACATTGTAGAGGGAGAAGAGTGCTTCCCTCAGCTCTAATCTAATCAAATTAAATATAATTTAATTGCTGTGCAAGCTTATATTTGTTAGGAATCCCAGCAACAAATAAATCAGAATAAAATCAAGGCAAATGCTCTGCCTGTCATGGGTCTTCCTTACTTCTCAGCTGAAATAACCCAGTTTGGGTTTCAGCAGGTTGGCCAAGCTTGACTCCGCTCTACAATGACCAGGGCTAGTTCTTCTCCCCGACCAAAGCCATCACTTGATTTCAGAGCCGGCTGGACCGGACCCAGGGAACCAGAGCATCCCAAAGCCTCCGCAGCCAGGAGCGGGCAGAGGACCAGACCCACGGCTGCTCACTGCCGCATCCCGATGCTCTCAACACCGTAGGTGATCAGATGTGAAAAGAGGAGGGTGAAGACATCACCTGTCATTTGCAAACCAGTCTTCCAAATCCTTAATCCTTCACCAGAAAGGGAGAGAGATGGGGAGCTATTTTTTTCTGTTGCCCTACGTTGGGTCAGTTTGCTCGCCCGCCCCTGACGGCTGGGAGTTACCCACGGAGACAGCAACAGCCCCATCCACTATGCACAAGGTACATAAATAAATTTGGGTAATTATCACCCAGGGGTATCCAATTTTCTATTTTTCTTCAATTTTTAATGAAGAAAAAACATTGCGTGTTCATTCAAATTTCAGAGAAACAGAAAATACCTTGCCAGCCTATTTGAAAAAGACCTTTCCAAGCAGATCCACACGGACATGGGCAGCTCCGCTCTCAATCCCGGTGGGCTGCAGCCCCCGGGAGCTGCCCTAGCACCAGACCTCGCATGCTGCGTGGGAACAGAAGGCAGGAGGTTCTCAGGAGGTCACCCAGCATGGCCATTTCTGGCCAATATTGAGTCATTTATGCTTTCCAGTCCAGCTCTCAAAAGGCCCTTCTGGCCCCGGAGGATGGAGCAGAGGGTTAGGTATCTCTGAAAGCCTGTAAGCCAAAAGAAAATGTTGGCAAAAAGTTTCCCTCTCGGGTGGAAAGCAAACTGTCTGAAGAGCGGTTGACTGATGCCTTGCAAATCCATATCTTCTGTGCCTCGATCTGTACAGACGGAGGACGTCCTTCTCGTACCGCTCCCATCACTAACACTGCAGCAACAGGCCCTAAAATACTAATCAAGAGCAAATATTTTGCTGCCATTTTCAAATGACCAGAGTTTCCTTGAAGGAGGCTCCAGAGGAGGTCATGGAGTAAAACTGTAATTACGCACACAACTCTCAGGAGTTGGACTCCTTTTTCCCTTTCTTACCATGCACTGAATTACCCGTATGTTTCTCTTCTCCGCAACCATGACCTCCAGTTCGCACGTCTGCATGCAGACAATGCTGCAAGGCAGATTAGATCTGTCAAGGGAGCAAAAACATTAGGAGCAAAGAGAGGCGGCGCACGTTGGAGAGACAAGAAACTCCTCTGAAATGTGCTGGGTGCGTAAATACCTGCGGGGCACTTCCCGCGGGCTGGGCTTTTTACCTCCTTACGATGAAATCTTTCATTTTTATGCCATGCCTTTGTTCAGGTTTTTTCTCTTTTACTTTTTTTTTTCCTATTTTTTTAGGCTAAGACTCTCCAGTGCTCATTTTTACCCAGAGAACATCTCTGAAATGCTGCTCTTCAAACCTGCAACGTGGCTTATCAGAGCACAGCTGGAGAAGGTGCCTCGCCAGCACCGTGCGAGAGCGGGGGCTAGGCAGGGCACTGTCATTTATTTGGGGTGCTCATAGGATGCTCAGAAGCTCACAAGTATCCCAGCGCCCCTCCTCGATACGGTTTTAATCCTCGATTAGATGTATCAGGCACAGTTACTAGGGGCTGGCTTAGGAGCAGGGCAGAGTATTTGTCATCAGGGGTAATAAAAATTGGGTTTTGGTGGATGCTGGTGCAACAGTGGGATTTTCCTCAGGGTTCCTCCCTGGCAATCAGAGGAGGAAGGCGTCTGGTTCCTCCCGTGGCAAGAAATTTGCTGAACCCATGTTCATGGAGCAACATAAATGCACAGCCTCCCCCAGCGCAGCGGCGTGGGGCTTTCCTGACCATTGTGTTCAGGGGAAGGGGGGAAAGGGGGGCAAGACAAACTGCATTAAAATTAACACATAGCAGCCTGCCGGGCGTGTGGACAGCGATGATTATCTTATTTAACGGGAGCCCCCTCCGGCACAGGGAAGCCAATGTGCCGTACAGCCAACTAATGGCTCATTTGTAGGATTCAGTTGGTTCAGAGAGTTCATAATGTCCCTGTGTCATGGCAGCTTAGTTTAAGAATATGGATCTTCTACTTAAGGAGACACAGCCATACATCAAAGTGTTTAACAGCCTTAGGTCAGCATCCTTCTGTTTGGGTAGGTCTGGGAAGGGAGCCAAAGGAAACCACTCCTTTCATTACAGGACTTCTTGGAGAAGTGTTTAGGAAACTCTTCAAATAACGCATGAGAGCAGGCGTTTGGCTGAGGACAGCATGTTTCTCACCTGCAAAGCGTCACGCAGGGAGTAGGAGATGGAAATGGAAAGGTTTTAAGCTCTGGGCTTTTTCCATCACAACCTCAAGACCCGCAAGGTCCAGCGTTGACATCCACCGGCTGAGCGGCGATGCTCGACGCTGATGGAGACAGACAGGGCGGCTGGGAAGGCACAAACGGGCAGTGAAACCGTGCAGCTCAGCGGAGGAGAAGGACAAGGCAGCGAGGGTTTGGTGGGGGCTGTGACAGGCTTAGAGAAAGTGGAAGAAGGGCACCTGGCTGAACCTGCTCCACAAAGCTCCAGCGGCGCTCCGAGGTCAGTCCCTGCTGCACTGCAGAGAGCTGGGTGGTGGGGACAAGAGTGCCCAGGCTCTCAGCTGCTTTTTCAAAGATTGTTTTCCAACAGATTCCCCCCCCCATGTTAATTCTTGAATGGGAAATTTCTGTTTCTTTTACAATTCTGCACATTGAAAAGAAATAGAAGTAAAATACAGAACTATCCCAAGATATTTTGGTTTTAGCAGCTGACAAAACCTATCCTTTATTTGATATTTAGGGAACTACCTCCTGCCCCCCCCCAGCTGAGCATCTCATCAGACATCTCTGAACTACACCCTGACACAACCGAGCTACAGGCAGAGCGCGACTGTGCTCCCAGTCCCTGGCAATCGCACACGACCATGGTGCAAAGCTCTTTGCAAAAGTTGCGGGATCCCCTGCTAAGAGCAGTGCAGGTTGTTGCCGTTGTGCCCTGCTTCTGCACAGCCAGACGCCAAAACAAACGGAAGACAAAGTCCAGAGAAGATTTTCAAATGACAGGAAAGAAAAAATGTAGAAAGAAAAAAAAAGAAAAGCACAAAACACCAATTATGAAAACCAGACAACATTTCATACTCGTATTGTGGCTGTGAGTATTTTTTGCCACCTCCTCCAGGGATTGCTGTACTTTTTCCTGTAATTAGCAGCAAACTGTGATCGCCTTGCTTTAACAAGTCAAGTGTCTCCTTTGGGTGCCCGCACGGGCTTTTTCCCCCTGTCTTTTCTTCACATTTTATTTCTCACCATATAATTAAATCAGAACTGGCAGCCAGCAAAACTCTTTGAAGGACCAAACCCTCACCAGGCAAGAAAGCAGCGGTTCAGGGCGAATGCTCACCCAGGCCGGGGAGCACCCAAGGTCTCCCCCATCACCCACAGGGTCAATTTTGGAAATAACAACCTGTGACCAACTCCTACAAGCAGAAGCAGCTTTACCCATTTACAGCGCTGCACAGAGTTACTTTTTCCATTTGCCAGCCAGTTTTTGCTTCTTATTTATTGCAAGCAATTGCAATTAAATTTAATAACCACCAGCAGGAAAAATTACGAACTTTTTCTCCTCCTTAGAGGAGAGAAAACCCTCGCCCCAGTGCCATGGTGTCCCTTTCCTTGGCCAGGGTGGGGACACCAAGGCTGAAGGAGATGTCGGGGAGCCCAGCCCTCCCCTCCAGGAGGTCATGCGCTGTCTGCAAGCTGCCGGCAGCGCAGGCAGCAGGCACCGGTGCTGCCACACCACGTGCTTCTCCACCCCGTCTTGCAGTGCAACGGTGGCTGCGATGGAGAAATGCAATGTTAAATGGAAAGTCCGTGAATAAAACATGAAGCAGAAAGTAAATCCTTTCTGGCACCTGGTTACTTCTCTTCCGAGTGCAATATGCGAGGCTGCTAATTGCTTGATTTACTGTAGCAGTCACTCTGCCAACAGCAATAAATAACGTTAATTAATATAAGGTAACCCACTGACAGAGAGGCTGGTAATTACCAGGAAACCGGAGAGATGGGCCTTTTGTGGTACTGTTACAGGAGAGGAGAGCACAATTTCCTCTCCTGTATTTGGTTATCTATCATCCTTTATTTGTTTGCCTTGAGCACTATGTGGAAAGATCTTGGGTCCAATTTCTGTTTGTTTTCTTTTCCTTTTTTTTCCCTTCCCCAAGGATACTGTACGTTAATCAGAGAAGAGTTTCTTTGATTATAGGCACACAGAAATGATGGTTTTTCTCCTGAGCGTGTCCAGTGAAGAAAATCCGACACCAAATGTTGAACATGAACATCCTGTCGTGCCAAAAAGAACTGATGCAAACAGGGAACTGCTATTGCAACGTCGCGACATCTCCCCTTTACCCCGCGAGGAGCCGCGTGTGTGCTGAACATCGTCATCCAGCGGATTTAAGCATCTGCTTAAATACTTTTGCTGAACCTGGGACTAAGGAAATTTAGGCTAATCTCTGGCCGGGGCTGCCTCCCTCAGAAAGATGCAGAAAGAAGCATCTTAATTGTGTTACCGCATGGCAGGGAAACAAAATGCCTTGATCTGTTATAAAAAGTCAGCAGCCTCTCTGCCCTGACCAGCTTTCTTCCATGTCTGGTCCCCTTCCCACTCTGGTCAAGACATAAATCATTGCAAAATCTGTCCATCAGGTTAAAAATGAGCAAGAGATTGCAAGTGCAGGGAAACAAGACAAAACAAGCGAGACATCCCTAAGCAAAGCTCAGCCCGGAGTTCCCAGCAGAAAACGCCATGGCTCTGGGGAAGATGCTTAGAGGGGGTTGAATTATTAAGGGTAAAGTGGCAGCCTCGGGGGGCTGGTGGAGAAAGGAGTCCCCAGGGAGGGAAAGGGACGTCTCAGGACCGGATCCGGGAGTTGTTCACCTCTCCTAATGCCCCAATGATTCTGTCAGCAAGAGATTGCCTGGCCCGGCAGCCACCTG
The DNA here is from genome assembly GCF_965638725.1 of Aptenodytes patagonicus. Lineage (NCBI taxonomy): Eukaryota > Metazoa > Chordata > Aves > Sphenisciformes > Spheniscidae > Aptenodytes > Aptenodytes patagonicus. The sequence goes on from NC_134972.1 coordinate 2,795,552, forward strand.
ATGCAGACAAATTGCTCTGGAGAACAGCACTGACAGCTCCCGACACCCTCACTCCCAGTCCCTGTTGGAGAGACACCTAATAATTGCAGCTACTGCACGGAGGGAAGATTTGACAGCAAGAGAAGTGATGTGGGACACGCATCAGCCAGCCCCAAGAACTGAGAGTCTCCAGGGATCCGCATGTGAACCACAAGTTTACGGAGCAGTGAGGTACTGGAAGAAATCCCCTGTTTTCCATAATGTAGCTGCGTAGCTCCTGACTCCGGAGCTCGCAGCAGGGAGAGCAACCCAGCTCACTTCCTTTCTTTACTAGGCTTTTGGGATTTAATAGCTGGTTTTCAGCCCTAAGCAAAGTTGCCGTGAAAATGTCCCAGATGGGATGAAGTTTTGAGTCCTCCACACAACTTGCAAGTCAAGGAAACTTGTTTGGATGATTTTCACGTTGGGTCTTTCCAAGAAAGGGAGTTTAACACTCAGGTCCTGAAGGAGAGGAGACCATCTTTAAATATTTTAAAGAATATGAAGGAGGTGGGATTGCTGGCTTCAAAATGCACTGTTTGGAAGAGGGTTGTTTTAAAACAAGAAGAAGGAAAGAAAGAAACTGCACGTGAGCCCCGTACTCTGATGGAGAAACTATATTATAACCTCTGCTCACCAAAGGTGTTAATGAATCTCAGGTATTACAATGATAAAAGCAGAGGGCATTTGTTTTTCTAGCCTGATCTCCTAGTTAACAGACAAAATTCACCTTTCCCTCTCAACCTAGAAATACTATCTTGCGAATGGTGGGTCGTTTCCGAGGTTGGTACAAACCTGAGTTGCTCCACAAGCGAGGGAGGTGGGCAAAGCTCCCCGTGTTTTGCTGGAGCTGGATTTGGCCCTGGAATTACACTGATTTACACAGTCAAACACTCTGACCTGGACACGTTTGCAGCAGATTTTTCACAGCAAGTTTTAAGAGCATCTCCCCTGGGGAAGAGCTTCCTGCACATTTCCCCTGCAGTCTCCCATCATCTTGGAAATATGTTGCAACATATGTCATCGTGACTCCACAAAAGCCATTTGGAATAATTTGTCTGCTATATAAAGAGACGGTATTTGTTAGCAAGATGGAAACTTCTCCCTGAACTATCGGGAAGGGAGAGGTGGACTGCGATCTTTCAGTATTATATTGCAAATACCTCACCCCCGTGCCTGCGGCTGGCTGCAGAGCGCGCATTAACCTCCTTCGCTGCTGTGACTATTTCAGTTAGCGGCTGATTTATTCTGCTAAATGATTCCCAGCTTTCCAGCTCGCTCTTTCTTTGAGCACTGCATGTCAGGAGGTTTTGGGGTTGGACGGCTTGGTGGTGAGCAGCACACGCGTGTGCAAGCAGCTGTTTCTAGCCCTAAGTGGGAACAAGAGACAGAAGCCGACGCTTTATTTTTGTTTGCTTTTCTCTGCATATGGAAACCACCTGTGAGCACTCAGCGCAAGTGGCCTTGAGCAACGAGACGTTGCTAAAACAGGACCCTGGAAAGCTGGATTTTAATCCCAGCCTTGCTATGGAGGAGTGAGGATCCTGGTCGTGTCACTTGGCCTTCCCGATGCCACTGCTCATCCCACCTCTTCCCTTCAGCGTATCCTCAGCACATTTGGAAAGCGAGTATCTTTTGCAGAGTGTTTGCGTGTAGCTTCACACAGTGACACAGTTGATATAAGACCGATATTAAATCTACCCAAGACCCTACTTACGTGTCATCGTAGAACTAGGAACTCATTTGAAACTCCCAAGGCTTTGGGGAGAAATTTCAGCTCCTTTAAGTGTTAAGAGCTCATCGGAGGCATCGACTTTTCTATGCAGAAAGCTCCATTGCCAGCATTTTCTGCTCTCTTTGTTCATTAATAACAGACAAAGATTTGTTTCTTCACTCCTGAGCCTCTTCCCTGATCCCTCGCACAAGGCGAGACGGGTGCTGCGAAGACATGCGTGCCATTATTATCCTACATTTATCTCTCTCGAACCGTCTTTGTAAGTCCCTGTCGTTCAGCATTGAGTCCTCTGGCACCTGGCTGCTGTTCTGCCTCCTATTTATGGCTTTGCTGTCACCGCTCACTGCCACACGCTCCTGCGAGTGACAGTACAGCGGGGTCTGACGCCCAGGTCCAACAATTTCTCATCTTCTCGCTTTTTCCATCCCTTTCCTACATGAAACTGGGAGCAACAACAAGCTGCAGTGCCTGAAGTTGAAAGAGTTCAGATTAAACTTTTGCAGCATTGCTTTGGATTTCACAGATTTGTCATTTTTAAGGCCAAAAGGTGCCATTTCCCATACCTAATCTGACATCTTGCCTAATGAGGGCCATATAAATTCACCCAGTAAATCCCATCTCAAATACAATTGCCCGTGGATGGAGTTAGACTGTGTTTTTAAAAAACCAGGCATCTGACCTTTGGTAATGGATCCCATGATTAATTACCAGGCCAGGTAAAAGCATGGATTTTATTTCAATTAGAGCTTGGTTGACTTCAGCTTCCAGACGCAGAGGCTGGACACTGCTCCCTTTGCTAGGCTTTAAAATCGCCATAGCTAGTCCCATGTGCACTGAACAGAGACCTTCACCTACCAGGGACCTTCATGGTTTTTTACTCCAAGGGATTATGCTGAGCTTCTCCCCACCCCTATTAATATAAAGATGCAATTTAATTTTACAAGACTCTCAGAGCATTACTCTTGGGCTTGCTAGCTGCAACCAGAAGTGCAAACCTCCCCAGCCAGAGCCAAGGGGCCTCAAAGAGAGTCACTAAGAGTGGTGGGAACAACTGATTTCAGGGGGATTAAAATTCAGTGCAGTCTGGAGCTGCAGAGCATCCTTGTCGGAGACGTTTGTTGCATTGGAAAATCCAATGTCTTAGTTGTTAATGACAATTTCCATCAATCACAACCTTGGGATACTGGCTTTATAGCTGCACAATATGCAGGCTCCCAGTTTGAAGGCTGTCACCGTTCCTCATCCATGTACATGACTCCTCATTCAGGGATTCAAAGCACTTTCCCAAAGGAGAAGAAACCATTTTGGGGATTAGGAGCAAGACTGGTTGTAAATGGACAGTCGGACCCTCGTTCCCAGCTTGTATACTGGTGTGACCAGCAAGAAGAGAAGAATTGGCTCTTCTCAGAGGATGCCAGATCCTGGCTGGGGCTGAGCAGGGAAAGAGGACGGGACACAGCCCCTGTTCCTGCAGCTCTCACCCCCGAGAAGGTCTGGAAAGAAAAGATCCCATTGCCTTTGAAAAGACCAGACTCGCCCGAGATCTCACCTTCAATTTGCTGGCAGGATTAAGTTACCTTCTGATTGGAGGGGAGACTGCATGTTTTTCATGTAAATGCGCTTTAATGGATGTTTAGTACAAAGCTGACAGCGATATGACAGATAGGATCCTCACGGGGGCTTTTTGCAATCACACTATTAGTTTACTCCTTTAGATGACAGAGATCTTGATCTTTCAGTCTTTCAAGTGCTGTGTATTTTGGGTTTGGTGGGTGTGTTTTTTTCCTAAACTGTGGTGTCCTTGATGAATACACAAAAAAATGCCACAGACCCAAGAAGAAAATACTAGTCTGCGAGGGAAGGGAAAAAAAAAAAGCCAACCTAACACCACAACGGCAGATCAGCGAAACCCCAGCTGGTACGGAGAAGAGAAGGGAAAAGAGATTTCATCAACAGCTCGGCGGGGCGGCAGAGAGGGGTCTCCTCACCCATTTGCCCTTCCCGCAGGTGTGAGAGCTCTGCAGAGACGTCGCGTCTCCGTACAGCCAGGCTGCACCTACGTGGGTGGGCACGAGGCGATACGGGTGCTGAAAGTGGGCAAGCAGAAACCGGGTCCCTCAAGCTGGGTCCCAAGGGGTAGCAACCCAAATTCATGCTCAGCAGAGTAAGCACTGGGCACCTACTGAGCCCTTTGCAGGGCATGCGTGAGGCCGTAGCCACAGAATCATAGAAAGGTTTGGGTTGGAAGGGACCACTAAAGGTCATCTAGTCCAACCCCCCTGCCGTGGGCAGGGACATCTTCAACTAGATCAGGTTGCTCAGAGCCCCGTCCAACCTGACCTTGAATGTTTCCAGGGACGGGGCATCCACCACCTCTCTGGGCAACCTGTGCCAGTGCTTCACCACGCTCGGCGTAAAAAATTTCTTCCTTATATCTAGTCTGAATCTACCCTCTTTTAGTTTAAAACCATTCCCCCTTGTCCTACCGCAACAGGCGTTCCCCAGTCTTTTTAGTGCCATCCGAGCATCGCCATCCTAAGCCGGGCAGCAAGGGACCCCAGCTTTTCCCTGCCTGCGCCAGGACGTTTATGGTCCTTTTGTCCCCATCCTTGCGAGGTACAAGCAGGCCTCACAGGCTCCAACAGCATTGCCCTCATTTTTCAGGCTGGGAAGAGACCTCCAGGCAGAGGGGTTGGCTAAAGTGAAATCCAGGAACAAAATTCCTCCGGTTTCCTCCAGTGTTGTTTGCATTAAATATTTCATTAATGCAAAATCACATGTCGCCAAAGCCGAGTGGATTGTTAAAAAAAAAAAAAAGACATCACACCATATTGCTCCCCAGATCTTCTGAATGCATCGGCTGCAAGAATTCAATTTCTTACTGAATCCTAAAGGGAAATAAGAGGAGTTTGGGGAAAGAAGAAGGGGGAGGAAGAAGAAAGCCTCACCCAAACAGAAATTAATGAATTAAATACAATCCAAACCAACCACTTAAGAGGCCAGCTGCAGTCAAGGGGAACAGATGTAGATGTATAAAACTACTGATGTTAGCTAATGGGAAGGAGAGAAGGCTCTCTCCATCATTTATATTTTCTAACATGCTGAGATTTAGGACAAGCTATTAAGGAGCTGACATTTGCAAGTGTATTTAAGCCCTGCTTAGATTAAAGCTTTTTATTTCTTCTAACTCTCATCTCCTCCCTACCCACATTCTCTAACATTTGCCCCTCTTTAGTGGATTTATTTCTGTAAAGTTATTCAATATCTCCATCCACATCTGTACATCAGCCTTTTTTTCTCTTCTTCTATTTACCATGAAGCTAAGGGTGAATAAATTAAGAGCAAAATGAATATATTCCTTCTATAAATAATTGATGGACATCTCAGCTACGTACAGATCCCACACAGGTTTCTGTGCATGTGGGCACAAAACGCACGGAGCCTGGGGAACAAAAAGAGAGGATATTTGTGCTCCTCATCACAGAAACTCAGAGCTGATGGGAGGAGAAAGGAGAATATTCCTACCTGCCCCATTCAAGCAACAAAATGCAGGTATTATTGCCTTGGCATTGACATATCCAAGCCCCCAGTGCCGTCCCCAGCCCCTGCTCGTGCCACCGTCCCCAGCTCGGTGCAGCCCGGGCACGGCCACGTTTCAGCAGAGCAGCTGAGGATAATTAAAATTTGCAGTTAAGAGATAACGCGAGAGATGCGTTTTTTCCTCTGAGCTTTTCACATCACAGCTGGAGGCATTAGATAAGGTGGAAATTGGCCTATTTTCCAGCCAAAAGTAGCTTTGCTGCGAGAACACAAGGAAATTTAAGATTTTTTTGTCCCTTCATTGAAATAAAAATTTGACGGTTTGCACTGCAACACCCCCCACTCCAAAAACCTCCGGGATGCAGCATCTTCTGAGACCTACAGGATGTTTTTCATGGTAGCAATGAAGAAAAACACCTGGAGATGATCCCGTATCCTTTCCCAGGACATTGTTCCCAGGAAGCCGATGGTCGGCGTGGCCAACACCATTGCCCTGCCAGCTGCAGCCTGGCCGTGGCGTGCACGCTCCGGCCAGCCCCTCCTGAGCAGATGCGACAGCGCAGGGAGCCGCGGGCGGCCGGGGGAGGCCAGTCACCGGGGATTAGCGTTAAATGCCACGTCTGTTGACTTCCGAGCCGTGCCCGGGTGGAAATGCATTTCACCGGGCATACGATGCTCGGCGGAGACAGGCGGGCAGATGTGAGTGACATTAGGCTGTCCCCCTGCCCTCCCCAGCGCCCTGCCAAGCCGCTGCAGCATTTCGATAACGCTTTCTGACACACTTGTATTAAAAACTAGCGACTTTAAAGGGGGGGATTTGTTAGCTCCGGTTCTTGAACTCACCCGCGTGGCCGGGACCGAGGGCAGGAGGAACAGCATGGTTTGCCAGGGGAAATCATTGCCATGGGATGCTGCTGGGGTTCGGGGCTTGGGGGTGGAAATTAAGCAGCTGAGCATTAACGCAGACCACGAAAGCATCCAGAGGAGTAAAAACCAGCATTAATCATCAGGCATTTTGGAAATGGTGGAAACCCTGCTGGTCTGTTACTAACCAAGGGCCTAATTAATTGCAGTTCCATATGCACATACATATATAGACACACACATACATACATATGCTCTTCCTATAGACGCACACTTGCAATGCCCACCCTGGAGACTTCAGTTAAGAAAGGCCTCAGCCTTATCTCCTGACGTTGAGTTTCTCAGACAAATGTTGCAATAGGGTGGGGAAAAAAAAAAATTATCCTTTTCACATTCAGATGAGCTGCACGTTCAGGCACCACTTCCCCCAAGTGCCAGAGCCTTCTCCAAGGCAGACTGCTCCTCACTCCAAATGGCAGTGAGGCCTGGATTGCTGTTTACTTGGAAAGATGCTTTCACAAGAGAGAAAAAAAAGTCAAACGACCTCAATCCAGGATATTGCTTCCTTCCTCCTGACATTTATGAACTATGTATTTCACATCTCTGGTGCCGTGTTCCATAAAATAACATCTGTCATAGCCGGCAGCCCTTGGAAAGCGCTCTCGCTGGGGTTTACTTTGCAGATTTAGGGTTTGTGAAAGGGGGCTCGGCGGGAGCTGGCTGGGGGAGAGGGCAAAAGGGGGGGAAGAGAGTTGGCACGTCCCTGCAAAGACCTGCCTGCAAGCTCCTTGATGGAACTGCCCTGTCTTCCCCCAGAAACGTGTCCATCCCCATTTCAAGCCTGTCCGTGCTAGATCAGGGCGCGGGGCCATGGTTCGGTGAAGGGCATTTGGGGCACAGGATGCAAAACTGCTGCCTCCCAAACCCAGAGCTGAGCGGGCAGCACCCAATCCTGACCCCCGGTCGCTGCCACCGCTCTCCGCTCATCCCGGCTCAGCGGATGCGTAAAGGGAAGGGAATAAAGTGCAAATCTCCCTGCAGCGCTCTCTTTTCAATCTCTTCTCCTCCCCATCCCATTGCATTTTTCTCTCCTTACTCATTCCTGCACTTTTTTTGACTTTTTCCCTATTTCACCCTGTTCCCCTTCTTCCCTGCCTCCCTCCGCCAGCTTCTCGCTCCCCTGCTCCCGGCTCTGGAACAGTCTCTTGACACCTCGAGTCACCATGACAACCTCCTCCATGATGATGGCAATACGGAGAGCAAAATTTTGCTGCCACTGGAGGCTCTTGTTCTCCTCTGGAATAAATTTCCTTGCGTCCTTCCCAGTGAAGGTCTCAAAGGAGCTCAGAGGTTTATTCACAAAGAAACAAACACAAAATATTCCAGGGTTGGAACCGGGATGGGGCACACAGGTAAATGGGGACCACTCTGGTTTCCAAATGGCCACTAAGAAAGTCATTCTGCAAAGTAAGCTGGTCTATTGCCAGTTCCTCCAGCAACCTCCAACGTGCCAGTGCTTGCCCATGCCTCTCGTCTTCCCTCGTGTTAACCATGGTGGTACCTATTCAATACACCTTTCCCATCCCAGCATCTTCCCCTTCCTCTCACCCCACCATCACAGCTTCAGGATATCTCATGATCCCGCATGGACCGTTAGCACTAGTCCCTAACGAAATGAGGCTTGTTGCAGCAGACTGTCTGTGCACATATAACTTTTTCAAGCAACTGGATCATTTCCACCAAAAGTGGCACAGGGAGGAGTCTCAATCTGCAGACAGACACCGCATCGGCTCTGCACCTGAACCTGTCACAGACATGCAAGGACACAAGCAATGGGGAAGAAAAACATCAGTTCTGCCCCAAACTTGCATCCATTAGAAAGTAAAAATCAACTCTTTTTCCAGCGAACAGACCAACTTCATGCTCCTGATCGGCAGGTGCTCCGAGGAAGGCAGCAGGACGGAGGCGCGCACTTTTAAGGACAACACAAGAGACCTTTTAGCTACATAAAAGTTCCTGCAGGCTTCAAGAAACACATGTCACTGGAGCCAAGCGCACGAATAACCAGGGGACCAACAAAACCAGGAAAGCTGAAAGCTCCCTGTTGACTCCTTCGGAGAGAGCGTGAGCGGCCGAGATACTACTTGGAAAGGTGCAACAGCTCGGGATGCGAGGGAGAGCTGGGGAACAGCGAAATATCTGCAGAGCTTAAATTTCTAGAGCTTAATTGCAGCAGAAATGAGGAAGGGAGGGTGACACCCCTCTTTCAAAGCAAAAACAACAGGAGGAACGACTGAGTGCTTTTAGCTGCCCAGCTCCTAGGGGCTTGGGGGAGGTTTAAATTCAAGCAAGCTCTGTGCTTTCAGCTGGATTTCATTTGGATGCTCAACACTCAAAAATCGGGATCCAGCTTCCAAATGTCAGATTTCAAAGACAAATGGGCCTGGGCTTTGGATCTGGAAATGGGTTTGCATTTCAAGCGTCCCCAGGGTTTGAAATTTGGGGGCTTTTGGACCTGAATTTTGGACGTATGCTGTGCTCTATTTGAAAGCCACCATGTTAATCAGTTTTTACGTTAAATTATCATGACAGGCTGAGGCAAGTTACTGTAACGTGTGTCAGGATGAGGGGCACGACTGAGGAAATCCAAGTACTTTGTGATAAATACAGACTGATGGCACAGGGTATGGAAGTGCCAATGCACGGGCATATATTTAATTAGGGCTGCAAGTGAGGCCATGCATCTCTTGCATTCTCTCTTGCTTTCCATGCCTGGCCTCTTCATCAGCCTATTGACTGGCATCCGTGGTTGTCAGATATCCCTTCTACCTTCTCCATGGTAAATCCATTCTCAGAGGTGGCTGCACACCCGTGCAGAGCAGGTCAGCCCACTCTGCTCAAGGTACAACCTCAGGGTATCGACTGCACATTTACAAATAAGGCTGTTTTGTTGCAGACCCCGCAAAAAAATGCATAAAAGCTTAAAAAAATTTTTTAAAAAAAGAAAAGAAAACAGAAGGAGAACTAGCAGAAAGCTGCCTGGGAATGGATCTGTCTCTGCGGAAGAATGAACAGGATCTCCTTTGAGGCTTAATTAATGGACGTTTGCAAAGTGCTCAGAAATCCTAAGGGGAAGGGAGGCCGTGTTATCATGGCAAGGAATCTTTTTCTGAGTTTTATTCGCATTAGCTGCTGCTCGTGTTAAATTCATACAGCACTTTGTAGGCAACTAAAGCACTTTCTCCGCTGCACATCATTCACCGCTGCTCTCCTTCACAGCCCAAATCAAGTTGCTGAAAGGCTCCTGATGTCTCCAAAAAAAAAAAAACAAACCCTTGAAAGAAGCATTCTGTGCCAAGATAATTCTGCTTATATAACACATTATCTGTCTTTCTTTTCTCCTGGATTTTATTACTAAGAGATATTTGCATGAAAACAGGATCTTTGTTGCTTAGGAAATTCATCTGCTACCACTCATGTCCCCATTCTGCTGCGGTCGAGTGACAGCTATTGTGCTCTGCTCTCAGCCCCGGCTATTTATACGCTCCCCGGCAGAGCACGCTGGCCCGCGTGCGTGTCCGCCTCCTCAGGAAAAAATATCCCTGGTTTTAAAGGGGAAAAACAAATTCAGTAAAAGCTGCTTCTTGGTCTTCCTTCGACTGAAGGTGTTGCAAGAAGGGAGCAAACTGTGGCTTTGGCTCTGCCTCCATCTTAGAGCTAAATAAACTATTGCGGCTCAGAGGTGGGTTTGGGCTTTTTCAGGGGGAAAGGAGATATTTTTGGGGAGCAAATAAGCAGGGCTGGAGGGTGTGCAGGAGGGCTCGGGGAGAGGAGGATCGTGTGTACATCCCACCGCACCGGGCACTTCTCCATCCCCAACACACTGCAGGTTTTCCAGGGCTTCACACCAAAAGTTAAAGCTGGAAATGCTGAGAGAGCAGGAGAGGATGGCATCGAGTCGCCTGAAAGCTGGGAAAATGCCTTGCAGTGGAGGAATTGGAGAGCTCAGTCTGCCTAGCTTATCCCAAAGAGGAATGAGGTGTGACTCGATTAGAGCATATAAGACCTTTCCAAGGGGAAAAAATACAGGGTGCTAAAGGGCTATTTAATCTAGCGGAGAAAAGCATAGCAAGAACAAATAGCTAAAGCTAAAAAAATTCAAATAGGAAATAAAGTATACGTTCTTTTATAGTGATGGCGATTAACCATTGGAACAAACTGCCATGAACACACCGAGGACGGGGGCCAGTCAGGGAGATGCTTTTGCCAGACACAGCTTGCAAGGCACCGCAGGTGCGACGCAAGCGCTGGGATGCTCAGGAGGCCACTGACGAGCTAAGGATGCCTTTAGAAATTTTAAATATCTATGATTTTTCTCCTCAAAGTGGGATTGCTTCCTGCAAGAAATGTCTGCATTTGCCTTAACATGGAAATGTGGGAGAGGAAAAACCACAGAAAACTTTCAAATGTAGCAACTTGAAAACGTTTCAAGCCTGAAATGCTAATGCAAATGTTTTTATGGGTTATAAAGCCTTGATTTCTCACGCTTCATTCCCTCACCCTGGCTGGGCTCCCCAGCCAAGCAAATCGTACCGGAGCCATCGATTCAAAATAAGAGGAAAAACAAGGAAATCGGTCATGAGGCACAAAGGGCGAGCGAGCCCGGCCGGGGCAGAGCCGCGATGGGAGCACAGCGAGCAGATGAGAGCAGGGATGTTCAAAAGCAGAAGGAAGCCATCCCGGCTCCACCGGCTCTTTGCATGTCGGCCGCTACCCGCCTACAGATATATAAATCATACAGGTCAGGTAGAGGGGATCCTTCCAGCTTGAAGCACTTCAGCAGAGATAAAAGAGCGCTGCAAACCGAGGGACATCAGTAATGCCACCTTTGATTAAAAATTTACCAGCGTGAGAGCTCTCCTCCGTCTTCCTCGGGCTCCCACGTCCCCGCACAGGCAGGGATGCTCCCACCCTCCTGTGCAAGGCGGCTGCTCCCAGCCCTGCCCCTGCGGTTCCTTGCCTGGGTTTATTTTGCAGGGGTCAGAGACATATTTTTAATTCTTGGTGGTGTGATCAGGGCCTGGCTCCTCTTCTTCTCGCTGGCTTGGCGAGAAGAGGAAGCCTCATCAAGAAAACTAATTTTGGTCTGCACTGGTATCAAGTCAAAGGGGTCAGTGAGTCGGGGCTTACCCATTCACATCCCACCTCAGCTATTCTACAAATGTAAAAAGAAAGTAATTAGTTTCTTTAATGGATCAGACCTATACAAAAAACGGTGGGAGGGGAGGAGGCCATGTACAGATCAGCAGGTTTGGGAACTTTAATTGCTTTTTATTCATTTAAGCTTCGAGGACGTGATGACATGCTCTGTTATAATAGCGCAGCCCTGATCGGATGAAGCCTGTTCCTGGCTTACCAAAACGCTAAATTAACAATGCAAAGGTTATTTATTTCTTTAGCTCCTGTTTGAAAAGCCAATGCCCACATCTCTCTGCCGGGGAAGGCGGAGGTCCCGAGCCCATCTGCAGGGGAAGGCGAAGGGCCCCACTGCAGAGGTCCCTGGGGACTCAGCAGCCCCGGCGGAGCCCCTGCCACCGAGCCCCCCGGCAACCCTCCCCTCTGCAATGCCTTCACAAAACCGTCCCCTCCGCCAGCCCCTGGGCTTTGCCCGGCAGCTGCCGGGAGCCGGTGAGGCAGAGGAAGGAGCCAGCAAGGCCGAGGAAGGAGTGGAGCCCCCGCCACCCACATCTCCCGGCTGCTGTTTCTTTCCTAAGCGCCTCTGGGCTTTTTTTTTTTAACAAGTCCACTCATCTCTGCTGGGAAAAGCTTCCTTTCAATTCTCCTCTCGTTAGCTGCTCCTTAATGTTTCATATTCCTGCCTGGGATCCAGGGCTTAGCATTGCTTCTGAAAAGCTGCTCTCGCTACTCTCCCGCAGACCCCGGGATCAGGAGAGAAGCATCATTAGAATAAACCTGGGATAAAAATACAGAAATCTGCTATCTGTGGGAAATTTTTTAGCTTTTCCTGCTTAGGAAGCCCTTGAAAAGTCAGGCCTTGCAGAAATCATCAGAACCCCTCTTCTTCTGCTCTCACCTCCCCGTTCCACAGGGAGCGGTTTCGGGACCAGGGTTGCGGATGCTCATGGTGTCAGATGGGTCCTGGCTGCATCCAGGACACAGAAACAAACCCAGCTCTGAGCCATGAGGGATGCAGAGCAAGGAGAGGAGGCCGTAAGAGCCAGAATCGGCCTCCTCCCTGGCCTCTCTTCCCCTCCAAACCCCAATGAATTTGGTCTTAAAGATGCGACACTTTTTATAACAATTATAAACTGTGATTTGCATTTTCTTTTCCTCCTGGTTTAGGAGACGCGGGTCATATTTCTAGCTTTTAATAGGAATCACAAGGGCTGGAAACCTACTGTTATTTTTTATGATGATGATGACGATTATTATTTAATGAAAGCTGAGATTCTCACACAATAGCATAACTCCAGGTGCCAGCGCTTTACAGAAAACACCGGAGAGGCTGGGAGAGCAGATGACACAGCGGCGCACAGACGTGTGCAGCATCTCAGGTCTGGTACCCGCTCGGGCAGTGCTGCCTGCCTGCCAGCCCTCTGCTCCAGCAGCCCAGGGGAGGGTTTGCCCCGGAGCCATGCCCGAGCCCCACGGAAAGTTGGTGCACAGCGCTTCGTGCCTCCCTCCAGCGCCCGCGTCCATCTTCTTTATGCCTTTTGGGATGTTACACTAATTGTGATGGATGCTCTCTTTGTGCTTACACAGGGAGGCAGATGATGAAGCCTTAATGTAAGGTAATATGTCTATTAAAGTTTTAAAATAACCCATGCTGCTGGTGATTCCTCACTTTAACGGCAACTCAGCTTATTGTCAGTGAGGCAGCGAGGGGAGCAGCTCCCTGCTCGGGGGAAGCCGGGAATGAGGGTGGAATGGAGAGGGATAAAGGCTCGTGGCACTCAGCCCATCGATAGAAACATGCCCGTACTTGCAGCGAGCCCCCAGGACTTTCTTGTTTTATAGATGCTTGCCTTCAACTCGAGGCTATCTCATCCTTACCTTACCCTGCACGCTGCCTCAGCTTACCCTTCTGTAAAACAAGGCCAGTGCTCCCTTCCTTCACAAAATTATTTCTGCTCCCTGTAGGTGCCATGCCGTAGAAAAGCTAATTACAGCTCATCTTCTAACACGGGGGGCTGGGAACAGCTCCAGCTCCAGAGCCGATCCCACGTAACACCGCAGGGCCGGAGCGCAGGTTGTGTCTGTGTCGGGGGCAGAGAGAAAATTATTCTCTTTACAGCGGATAAATCCAGAAATTATTAAAGGGAGATATATATGAATGCATAACATTATATTTATACTGTCACTTCTCCAGCTGCAGCTATGTTCCTTTAATGTATATTGGAAAGTTTACTCCAAAATGATCCAGTTTAAGGACTTTTATTTAGGAACTAAAAAGAAGAGTTAAAATGTCTCTCTCTCTCCCTCTTCTTCCAAAAGCTTTTATGACAATGCTTTGAATTAAAAAAAAAAAAAATCCCTCCAGGCTTCTAATTGTGCAAGTAAATCTCATAGAAACATATGACTTATTTCTAAATGCTATTAAATTTAAAAGCTAATATTACAGCCAGCAGACTCGACAATTTATACAGTAGTTTGGGAGCACCGAGCTGTCCCTTTCCATTACTGCAGCCAATACCCACAAATACTTTCACCGAAGGATTTTACCTTTAACAGAAGAGGCAATTAGGGATCTGCGCTAGGTATGGGATGCCCGTCCCTGGCATCCTCACTCGATGCCCTTTTCTGTTTGCTTGGAGGGTGTTTTCCACCCCTTTCTGGACAGGCTGAGCCCCGGGAGCCCCCAGCCCGCCATACCGGGCACCAGCCCACCATGGCCCGGCCTGGCGTTTGCAAGCCGAGCTCTGCAAAAAGAGCTATAATCCCCTAGAATCAGGGCTCTGCCAGGCACCAATTCCCCTGCTCGCTGCGCCAACCCAAGGCAGATCTGCTCCCTCGATGGCATGGAGGGGAAAGGCTGCATCACGCGATGTGCTGGGAAGTAAAGTACTCTCTCTGAAGCGTGTTTTTGCCTGGGAGCATGCCAGCACTTGGCTCTGCAGGAGCCATGTAGCCCCTGCCCCGGGCAGGGCAGCCACACAGGAGGTATTCACGTACGTGACACAATATATAGGAATTTATCAGGCCCTTGCACAAGCTCAGCTTCCCTTGCTTCCCCCCGGATATGCTCAGCTCTGCAGCCAGGCTTTTATTTTCAGACTTGCTTTGAGATCCGTGGAACGGCATGCAGCGAGTTGTGGCACTGCAAAAGGACAGCCGTGGGCTGTGCCTGAGCATCCCTTTCCCTGTGGCCCTGACAGCAGGGATCTCCCTCTCCCTCCTGTCCAAGCTGGCAGATGCACAGAAGTGGCTGCAATAATTAGAGTCCCTCCAGGGTTCAGGGTCTCTTTTAATTGCATCCGAGTGGCTGCAAGTGGGTGTCGCGGGTGATGCAAGGCTGGCTGCCGTTTGCCCTCTCTGCTGTGGCTGCTGAAAGAGCGTTGAAACGAGTGTTAGTGGCGACCGTGGGGTTGGAAATCCATCTACCTCCTCTCACACCAGTTCTCAGGCGTTATAAATCTCTGTTAAATTAGCACCTGTGACATTCATCGACTCATCACCTTTCAAAAGCCAGGAGGGAACATCAGCACCCATGGGCTGACCTCCTCCAGATCACAGACCCTTAAATCTCATCTGCTGCCCCAGAATTGAGCTTAATAGGGTGTGTTTGGCAAAAGCGACCTTTCCGGGGAGCTTGATGTGGAGAAAACCTCCTGCTTCCCAGGGGGTTTGAGCCAATTCATCACCCTCCCTGCAATAAACACCTCGAATGGACCTAACTTCTCATGTTAATGTGGCAGGCTGTGTCTTCCAGCCATGGCTGCTAAAAGCTTTATATCTCGTTCCCAGTGCCCTTTGTCAGGCCACCTCCAGGTCTCGACACCTCGGTCAGGGGAAGGGAGAAGGAAAAGAAAGCTCTGGGCACGCAGAGCCGTCTGCAGGCACCCTGCGAGGTCAGCAGGGCCCTGGCTGGGCAGGAGAGCATCCGTATCACGAATGCGACGTGATTCCCATCGCCTTGCCTTGAGCAAGTTTGAAAAAGTCAGGCAATCTCACCGAGTGAGCTTTTTTCCCTTCTAACAAAAAAAACCACAAACCAGCAAAAGCAAGAGACATTCACAGGTTCACCCAAACGCGTAAAATAAGTGCAGCCACAGGAAAAGAGAAATATAGAAAACAAATGAAAAAGTAAAACCACAGCACCCTTCCTTCTCTTCAGCGCTTCCCTTCAGAGCAATCAAGTGGGGAAAAGGAAAATCAGAGTGCAATCAAGGGGGAGGAAGGGACCGGTGTTAAAGGCAGGGAGACGGGAGTCTGGCGGCGGAGGGGGACTGTCAGGGCAACACTGCCCCGGCTCTTTGCTGGCACGAAGCAGGCTGCTGGGCCGAAACGGGTGGAGGCACTGTGTTTTATATCGGCCGAGACAATCGCCTCCGCGCAGAATAAGAACTCTTGATGCTGTATTGGATTTCAAGCACAACCTTATTGCAGCCAACAAGTAGCTACGGGCAGCGATGGGTTTATGCTGCTGAGCCTTCTGTGCATCCCACCCCCAAGCATTCCTCGCGGAGCGTGGATGGGGGCATGGATCTACACTGGATACACGGATACACCCTGGATAGAGACCCGAGAGCATGCGGTGGCCCCGGTGATGCTGAACCCTCTGCCACGGTGGCCAGGGTCCCACTGGGTGAGAAGGTAGACAGCAGAGCAGTCATCGCCCGCCCCGCTCTCCCCTAAGGATGACACAAGCAGGCCTTGTTTCTACACACTTTCCTCAAATAAACTTTTTATTTCCTATTCAAACATAATAAAGACGACATAATGACTTCCTGGAACATTCACATTTTAATAAAAATTATAGAGGGGAAGAGATATGATGTGGCACCTGAAATTGAAACCCAGCTATTTCTTCCATCTTTATCATCCAAAAAAATGTAATATTTTGACATTTAGAGAGAGCTGCAGCATTGCTATTTTTTTAAAATGCATTTTGTCTTTCCCTGTATGATACTAGGCAAGCTCTTCTCCATTTTCTAATTTCATTAACTGGCACCAAGAATAAACCCCTTTATTTCCCCCTGAATCCACCCACTCAAGATTTTTTTCCATTCTACGAAGATCTACATGTAAGACATTTTTCAAGCATGATTGCTCAAAGAAAAATTACAGGGGAGACAAGTGCACAGGCAGCCGAGTGCCTGAGCGGAGCTGCGGGGAGCGAGAGGCATCCTGCATGCACGGGGCGAGGGCAGGGGCGGCTGGGTCTCACAGGGGTCCTTCCCCTTCCCAGGGCAGTAAAGCAGCAAGGAAAAAAAAAAAATTGTCTCATAAGAAAACAATTCCAAGTGGGAAAGGCTTGGATGGAAGGGAAAACCACACAACTCCATGCCGGGAACTGATGGGACAGGGAGAGCAAAGCACCACGAGGATGAGCGGAGGGTGGGGGACCAGAGGAAGGGGAGAAGCAGGTTCCCCCCCGGCAATGGGTGCGGAGAAACCTGCCCTCCCTCTGCAGAGCACTGTGTGCCAACCCTGGTAGGAAATCTCTTTTAAAGATCCTGATATTTAAGAAGCTCTGTGATATACGACGAGGTCTGAGAGATCTTTGTCTCCTCTTGCTTGTTTGTGTTTAAGGGAAAAGTTGCAGTTCTTGGTGATGACAGGTTTTATTTCTAAACTTAGAAATACCGGAGATGTCAAGGCTGCTTTTCCTGCAGGAGCCCTTGGAAGGCTCAGACATATGGATCGCTGCCTTGAACTTTAATTAGGGGGGAAAGAGCTGAAGCTTTCAGAGATGCACTTTCATCCAGGGGATCTTCAACTCCGGAGCTGAATGGGTGCCAATAAAAACAAGTGTAAAACAAACCCCATTGTCGGTGCTCACAGTTTCCTATGCAATTCATCTGTGTGATCCTTTCACAACAGCCATCCCTGCAGGGCTCACAGCATCCCCTCCCCACATCATCCAAACCTGCTGGGAGGGTCTTTGTTTTTACATAAAACAATTTTTTTCACGCACTTTACAAAAGAAATATAAATAAGAGGTGTTCACTGGTACCCAAAGGCATAGCAGAAATACCTGTGCTAAGGGAGGATTTCCTGGTTGAGGTGGACCAAGGGGAGTTATCTGGGATGTTTAAAGCTTCACATCACACGCTGGCATAGGGACCGTGCTGTCCTGTGATGTTCTCCATCCAGGCTACATCCTCGCAGTCCCTCCGACCTGCCAAAGCCGAGTTTGATCTCGGGAGGCAAAACTGCCCGAACTGAGGAATCAAAGCTCCTAAGGGATGGGGGCCATCGCCAGATTGCGCTTTCCAGGGACAGGGACCCAGTAACATCCACCAGGACACTCCAGTGTTCCCAGAGCACTCCACGGACACATTTATTGAAAAAAGGGGCAGCAGCTGAATATCCACCTGCGGCTCCTCTGCTCAGCACCAGGAACTGGGGACCGCATGCAGGAGTGTAAGGTATTTGCAACCAAAGGCAGAAGTAGGCAGAGCTGAGCAGAGAAAACCCTCTCCGAGTCCCTGGATCTGCATCATATCCATTATGCTCACGGCTCTGCAGCAGAAAAAAGACATCAGGGAATTAGAAAGACTAGTGATCTTGGAGGAGGAATGAGAATGATTAATGCTGTAGAAGGACAGGGGTATGATATGGTAAAGTAATAAAAGAAATACAGATGAAATAAAATCCTCCCTTGAAGTCTCATTCATCCAGATCTAAAAAGGTGGAACCTTGCCAGCCACCTAAATCAGGGTTTCCTTGGCCAGAAAAGCAGATAGATAAATAGATAAGGTGCCTGCTCTGTCTCCCTCCCTTCATTCCTTTCCCTGGGTCCCACAAAGGCTGATCACTGCAGAGTTAGGGACTGTGTGCCAGCTCTGCAGATGTTCCCCGTTATCCATCACCCCAAAAGCAGCACTAAATAACAGGCGCGGGTCCATGAGAAGCTGAATTTCTGCGGATCGGTGTCTGAGGCGTCGCACCTAACGGCTGGCAGCTCCGGCTGCCAGGAGGGCTGAGCTCCTCCCGCAGTTCTTATCTTCATGAACCCCGTGCTCCGACAGACAGGCTGAGGACTGGAGTAAGGGGGCAACCCAAGGGGCAGATCTGCAGGGCAGCTTCGTGCTATGCCGTGAGTAAGGAGCCCTGGCAGGCTGGGGAAAGAACAGATCTCCATTCTAGAGGAAATACTGATATTTCACATTATGCTCTGGCTCCACATTGAAACAAGGGAGAGCGGTGATATTTTCCAGAAAATGGACGCTCTGTAAGGTGGGGTGATGGAAAACCAGTGTGCACATTCCCTGGGAAATGCTGGCGTTTACGCTCCCATCCCCATTCACAACAAACTCGGATTTTCCAAGGCAACGTTTGGAAACCCCGCTTTGCTTCCGGGCTTTTATCAGAAAGCAAAAAAAGATTCCCTTCTGATGACTTAGCAATACTAAATATAAACAGTCAATCCGCTATCAAATCTATATTTCTCTATAAGATAGGAGTTGAAAGAGAATGAACTGTAGCAATAAAGTTGAAACAAAACATTTTTAGTTTTCTATTACTGCTGGCCCCAGGCTTTGAGCCTTTGAATCTCTCTGGCCGGGATGGATTGCCTCTTGTCTTGGACGTGAGCTGGGAAACCAGCTCCTCCACCTCTGAAGGAGGACAGCAGCCGGATTTACATGTTGGATGTCCCAGGAGGACCCTCGGGAGCGTAAGGCAGGCAGGGTTGTTTGTGCTTAGAGCCCAGGGGGACGAGCTTTCCCCCCCAAGGCAAGGAGTAAAGTAATGCAAGAGTGCAGTCGGCAGCAGCACTGAGCCCTGGGATCCCCATCGATTGCTCGCTCTGCCTTCCGATGCTACGCATGGTCACACCAGCGTGCAGGTTGAAATCAATAATACAAGACTCTTCTATTAAAGCAAACATAAAAATCTACATTGGGGGGGGGAAGCTTTTATGGCTGGGGAAAGCAGGGGAGCAGCAGCATGGTAGCACGGAGAGCTGTGCTGTGTGCGTGCCTCCTCGGAGGCTCTTGCTGCGCATCCCAAGCCCACGGCGCTGCGGCACAGGGCTAAACCACATTGGCGTGCCCTGCCAAGGGCCTCTGTGGGAACCCGAATTCACCACCCCTTTGGGCCACAGCTCACCCATGCCGTTCCACCAGAAAGCCCCCCAGTGCCCCTGGCCCCCGCCAGATTTTAAACTGTATTTTCAGCATTGACGGGCCGGCACAGCAGCTCAGCGTGTGCATCGGCTCCTGTGGGAAAGGGTATTTGCAGGCCAGGACACGCTGCTGTAGTCATCAGCTTGCATCTGCACAAGCCTGCTTTTGCCGACAGGAGTGGGGACTTCTGCTGCCAGTCATCTCCTGCCACAGTGTTACCAGCCAGAGCATCCCCCCGTGCCTCAGTTTCCCCAGGGGGTTGCATGGCAGAGGCTATAGCAGGGTTTGCATCTACTCACACAAATCTTGGACTAGTGTTTTTTTCCCAGCAAATCACCAACTTTTTGCCACTTCACTCCTGGCGACAAACCTATTTTCCCCAATTTGCAAAGCCAAGATGGGCTCTGGTGGCTGCACCCTCCTGGAAGGGAGCGCAGGCGGGCAGGGATCGGGGCTGGCCTGTCCCCGTGAGCTCTGTCCATTAATGTCGGTGATTGGTGATTTATTGCCACTATTTGTGTGGCCGTGGAAGACAAATGGAGTTAATAAAGCCACCGGTCCCTGTCGGAGACATTTATTATAAAGCTGGTGCAATTCTTTCCTTTCCATTCCTGCCCTGGATTCAGCTTGGGCCGAGATAAAGCACCCAGGAGGCACCTGGAGCATCTCACCCCAAACCTCCTCCCAGCCCCTCGCAGCCCTTTCAGCACGGGGATCCCACAGGAGATGGACACGAAGAACAGGTTGCTCCCAGAGATGCAGCGCTAACAGCCACGTCTGCAGAAAGCCTTGGAGCAAAGGCAGAGAAGTGCATCACCCTCTTTCACTTGTTCCCAGGGAGCTTTTTCTTTCTTCCTGAGGCTTTGACTAAAATTTTGGGAAGGCAGGGGGAAATCGGACAGCAACTCAGCATCTCTCTGCCCGGGCTCGACCCGCTCGGGGCATCCAAAGCTGTTGCTGCAGCTTTCCCAGGATGGAGATCCAACAAAAGCAGCCACATACCTCACAACAGCCTCCGATAGGGATCTTAGTAATTCTATTCCCAATAATCCTCACAAATTAGGAAATACAACTTCATCCTATTTGGAGATATTTCACTACCCGGGGGTTTCTAATAAGCTGATAGAAAGAGCCAAAGTAGCTCAGCTAACCATGCTTCCGAACAGCAGCATCAGGTAGTGGTCCAAAGGGAGCCTCTGACCAATCCGTATCAGGCAATTCCCTTGTTACTTTCCATTTACCTCTTCGATAATCCCCTCCAGCAGTTAATCAGTGCTTCGCATTCAAAGTCACTTAAGTTCCATTGGATTTTCCTAATGTTGTTGACATGTTAATATTTAATAGCCTTTGCACTGCACCTTCTTGGAGCCAACGGACCTGGGATTTTGCTCAACCAGAGCTTTTGTTTCAAAGCAAAGCTGACGAGTCCCCAGGGGTAGATCCTGGGGAAAACGAAAATAAGGACCCAACCGGCAGCTGAGCGCTCGCTGACCTGCCTGCCAACCACCCCAGCGTTCCCTCCGCTTTAAACGAACACCCTGAGCGCTCCCCAAACATGGAGCAGCAGCACAGCAATTCAATTCCAGCACCTCCATCTTCCCCTCCAGCAGGATAGCGTGAAATGGTCCTAGAAAAGCAGAATTTGGTGGATTTGGGGGTATGTCCTTCTAACTCCCACATCTCAGCGTCATTTGTGCCTTCCCCCCTGCCAGGTGTCCCCAGCCCTTCCCAGCCAAGGCTGGGCCCGCAGAAATGGGAAAGACATTTATGGCAGGAAATCCATTATCCAGCTGTAACGACGACTCTTATTAAATATGAATTGTGAGATAATGAACATTTTAATTTTATGTATCCCCCTCTTTCTATTTCTCCCCCCACTTCTTTTTAAATAAATATTTAAGCATCTTTCAAACTGTGTTAGAAGTGCGGAGACGAGCAGGTTGATTTAATCTCCCGTTCGCCGCTCTTTGCCAAACAGGAAATCTCTCATCTGCCTCCTTCACAAATCTTTGCCAAGGGAAGGAGGGAGGCTTACAGCATGCGAGGAGCCCATCCGCCGCTTCCCTCCTTTCTCATATTCTTTTGGAAGTCCTTCAAAGAATGCTATGAAGATGTGATTCATGGTTTTTAATCGCTCTTCTCCCCTTTCTTATTAACTCCTTGGGACTTGAACCCAACGGAGATGCCCTCGATCCTTTTGCAACAGCATTTCCTTGCACAAGATGTCCCCCACTCACTCCCACCAGATTTCCCTGGAGATGAAACCACCAGCTGCTTCCCTGTGAGCCACCTCCCATAGAGGCAAAATCCCCTTGGTCTCTCCCCAGCTTTCCCACAGCTTGCCTTTGTTTGGGTCCATTTAACCCTGAATTGGCACAGAGCCCCTGGGAGCATGAAGAAATTCAATCTCTTTACAACGGTCCTGTTGCAAAGCCCTGGGGCTCCCAGCTCAGCGCTGCGCCGCTGCCAAACTGCGATGAGTCCCCTGGACCCAGGCAGGTACCACGTCTGCAAGGGGATGGATGGATCATAGCGAGATGGCAGACGCCTGGCCTGGCTCCTGGAGCAAACGATGTCCCGACTTCCCACCCCCAGCACCTTCCTGGGGCAGAGAGGAAGGAGCAGCATGGTCGGTGCTGATGGAAGGACGAAGCCTGCCCTGGAAAGGAGCCCCGGCTAAAGCCATCTGCAGGATGGCCCCGAAGGGAGCAAATCTCAGTGCTCAGCATCATGCCTGGAGAGGTCAGTGTCCAGGAAGGGATGATGCACCAAAGGAAAATGATTTATGTTTAATCCTTGCAGTAGAAAAAATAGAATCAACAGTAACAGCGAGCTCCTTGTGGAAAAAAAAAAAAGCCTGGAGATATGTACACAATAAACAGCACCAGAAAATCTAAATAATAACCATGCAACTTGAAAAGAACTGCTGGAAAGCCCTAACTCAGCAAAGCCCTTAAGCCTTTGAGTGGTCAGCTGGAGCCAACTGGACTCTTCATCTGCTGAAAGCTCCTCTGTAGTGTCAGCCTGCTGCCAACCCAGGATGAAAGCAGCGCACCTAAGGATGCGAATGCAATCTTCCACGCAATTTCCTTGGCTTCAGGAAACCTTCTGGGGAATTGTTACCCATTTTCCCTCCAATTCAGCAAAAAGCTTTCAGTTTCTTAATTTTACACTTTGTGCTCAAAACCTTCGGCGAAGCCAGAAAAAGGTCAGCAGATGGGGAGAGGTTTGACACAAGGCATTCTGATCTGCTTTGTAGCTTCCCACGGCCCCCCAAAATGCAAACGCTTATAGTCTTGACCTGCCCAACTCTGCCCACGACTGGAGGTATCGCAGCCGCTCGAGCCTGGCCGCAGTAATTGATCCCATAAAGCATCCGTCACAGCACTCGCGCTAATATATTGTTCTCCTGCGGCCCTCCCAGCTCACGCTGATTCTCAAGCAGAGAATGGACGCAATTTCCCCAACAGAAAGCTGCACACATGAATATCTCTCTGCAGGGCACAGCTGAGAGACATTGAAATCAGGTGTGGGGGAAATCTTTAAGCCGAGAAGCACGGTCACTGCACGGGGCAGCGACGTTTCATGCAGGAACACGAGCAGGGAGTGAAACCTGCCCTTGGCAGGGCTCTTAGTTCGGAATTCAGCTCCCTCTGTGGTGGGGCAAAGGCGAAAAGGAGAAATACCTTTATTTTTGCTACACTTGAGGGTAAGGCAACATCACCCACGCTCATCACCTTACTGCAATTTTGCAAGCTGGCATCCATCCGCCGAGCCTCGGCGACTGCCTGCGCACGCAGAGGGGAGAGCCATCGCGGAGAAAAACCTTTTATTTTGCAACTAGTTCAGGTTAATAGCACAGGAATGATGAGTTTTCCTGGCTCAAGCCCGCAAGCTGCAGCAACTTGATTGCATTCAGTTGTGTGTCCATATCTTTACATCATTTTGGTTTCTTCTCTTATTTAAGAAAAATATTATTATGTTTAATATAAGTTATTTCTTCCTTTCAGTTTATGCTGATGAGTTCCCATTCAGTTCCTGTGGGTGCTTTTACCAAAATGAAAATTACAATATCAAAATAAAAATCAGCTAATGTGGTAGAATAAATGACCCAGAGAGCATCAAAGAAAACGTACCAAGAGTGAATATAAACCATCGTAATTCCTCAATTCTATCTGTCCATCCATCTAACTATCTGTTAGACAGGAGGAATCTCAATTAGCTGTTAAAAGGATATTTATGATTATTTTATGGACATTGCAGTGCTCTTTCCATTCCAAAAGCTCTCGTTACACCTCTCCGACCCAAGGATGGGGAAGCAAACCCAGCAGATTAAAAGATTTCCCGAGAAATGAGATGTACGCCTGCTGCCGCACCGGGGGGGACAGCCCCCAGCCCCCCAAGCCCCCCAGGAGGGACCTGGCTCATTCCCACCAGGACCATTCCCATGTATCAACGGGGAGGGAATAGAAGGAAGCTCTCAAGTGACCCATTAACTCCAGTGTGTGTAATTACCCTCTGAACAACCAAACGGACTGACCTCCCTGCTCCAGCTCTCAACGTTCAGAACAATCGACAATCCCAATTAGCTGTAATTAAGAAGGATTATAATGAATCTACTGCAGGCGTTTTTACATGCACCTATTAAAATCCCAAAATTTTTATTTACAGTCCCTATGTACACGTTTGTGTGCACGAGGAAGGAACACAAAAGGAAAAGGCTTCTTTTTGTTATTATTTGTGTCAAGGCTTTACATCAGGGTTTTCTGTCTGCAGCTGATTATAGACGTCGAATCGAATTCTAACTGGAGACAGAAAGGAATTAAGCAAAAAAAAATAAAACTGCAGAGGCTGTAATCCCCACTGAACAGCCTCACTGGGATCGCTGCGTAATGAATCCAGCTTGTGCTGCCATTACTCGCCTTTTGTTTACCTAACAGTTTGACAATGCATATTTATGCAAATTGGAGACCGGCTGCTTTTTTGCTGTTCATTAATTAGCATCTCATTTTGGACGTGTAAACCAGGCTTGGAGAATTTGTCTAATTTGATCAACAGTTTGATTCCTCTCTCCCCCACCTTCCTTTCCCCCCTTCTCGGGTCCTTAACAAGGTTTTTGTGTTGAATGTAAACTGCCTTGTGCAACGTGGACCTCACGGGGCTCCTGCGCTTGGAAGGAGGGAAAGAGGGATGCTGAGAAAGAGAAACAAAAAGAAAAGCGAGTTTTAGGAAGAGATGAGCAGCAGTGTTGCACCCAAACCTGCATAAATCTGGTTTTCCTTTCCAGTTTCTTACTGCAGCGATGCTGTTGATAGGACTCTCCCCAGAAAGCCTCGCAGAGCAGGGCTAGAGCCCGTTCTGGTGAATGAAGGGGTTCTGCAGCCCAGAAAATGAAGAATGAGGGTGGAGATGGTGCCATCCCCGTGCCGGCGTGGTGCCAGCTGAACCAACACGTGTCCAGCAGTCGTGGGGCTGGGATCCAGGCACAGGATGCTCCTCCAGGCAAAGGCTGGCGGGGGGACCCATGAGCACCTATCCCTCTCCCCTCCCTCTCCTGATGAGGATTTGTCCCTGTTGTCACGGCAGGAAGAGAATAAATCTTTAAAGAATGGGCAGAAACGTCGATCTGCTCCAAGAGGCTTTTACAGATCAATAGACGCCACTGGGAGCTGGTGTGCTGGGCCACCACCTCGGCGGTGCTGTGCCCACAAGGAGCGACGCACTGGCCCAGGGTAACACCGACCCCTTATTGATAAGGAACCATCCCATCGCTCGTGCAAGCCTGCAAAGGGCCTCTTACTTAAACTGCATGGAAAAACAGCAAGAATTTATTGCTCACCCTGAGATGCACCGGGACATAAATAACTCCAGCCAACAGGCGAGTTGATGGGGCAGACTTCTGGAGGAGATGTATGAACTACCAGTGAGCAAACGCGTAAGCAACCTCGCTGATGTTATGTTTCCAAAAAAGATGCTTCTTAAATGCCCGATCAGCACCAAGTGACAACCGCGTTGGGGCAGAGCCACGTCTTTAAGCTGCGGTGAGCTTTAGCCAGGAGCGCGGCAGAGCAGAGGCAGCTCCACCCTGGGCTCCCAGCTGTGTTTCCCTTCTCCCGATGTTTTTATCTGTCCTCTGCTTCTCCCAAGGGCAATTTCTTTTGCTCGATTTACACATTTGTTTACAAATACATAATGACTCGGGGGGGGGGGGGGCACCCACCACCCGCAGAACAACGGCACCTATTTCTAAACAGTGGCCTCTTCCAGTGTTTCCTCTGCAATTTCTGCACACACACAGCCACGCAAAATGGGCCTAAACACTGCAATTTTCCAACCATTTTCATCCAAATTGTCAGCAATTTCCCAGTGGCCCCGGCACCAAATTGCAAGTGAATGCTCAGTAATACTGTGCGGCTGCACAGGCATCTGTGGGCAGGGGAGGGAGGGGAGGGCGAGCGGCATGCGACGGCAGCAGCTGGACACAAACCCTTCAGGAATGGGCTGTTAGGTCGTTACCGGCCACGTCTTGGGCATCAAGTCATCAGGGTGAAAAGACGAGCACATTTTTGTGATGCATTTCAGATACGCCGCCGCAAATCTTCCTGGATGGCTGGGAAAGGGGGCTTTTTGTATGATAGTCATGGCTCCAGGATGCCAAAATAGAAATGGATCCTAATATAAACTGGGGCACTTGCTTGGCTCCCGCTATGACTGCGAGGTTGCTTTAGTACAGGTCGCTTAACTACCAATTTCGCCTTAGCAGGGGTGGGCTCTGCCCCAGGCTGGGCACCTCCGGAGAGTCCAACAATACCCAGAAAGGCAGATCGAGGGGTGCCTGTTGCAGACCTGCAAGGACAGTGCTTAATCACACCGTTTTCAGGAGATTACTTTTTTTGGGTGCTGATAGGGGTACTCCAAGGTGTGATCCCGCAGGAACACACAGACATTGCTAAGCAGACACATTTGGGAAGGAGAGGGGAGGCTTTCCCAAAGCACTGCTCATCTCGCCACAGCACAGGTGCCTGCCTTTGGAGACCTGCAAAGATTTGGAGCAGAACATCTCTGCTCCATGCCAGCTTGGAGGTGCAATTCATGGATCACACACCAAACCGTGCCACCGCCCCCGTGTCACTACAGCCCCATCCTTTCTCTGCCTTGATATTGCAATGGGAAGTCAGGGCCCGGTTCACGCAGCACCCCAGGCTTTATCACTCGAACGCCGTTAGTCCCCATCCTTCTCCCATCGCATCTGCCTCCTTCTTCTCACATGTATTTTATATTCTCTGCACTGCCCAGCGAGATAAGCCTGTTAGATATTTATGTGTTTATCACAGATGGCCTTGGTTTCAGAAACTAACCACGCTGCAGTGAGAAGGAATGTATTAATAATTATATAGCACAACGTGATAATTACTTCCAAAGCAGTCTGAAGAAAGCCTTTTGTCTCTCATCTTCTGATTAGGCAGTTATTTCACCAGCGACCGGGAAAGTCAACAAGTGTCAAGTATGGTGGTTAATTCCTGAGCCGATAGCATTTATTAAAATTGCTAATGAGTCTAATAATTAAACACATAAATTTAAGTTACCTCAGGTATTAAATCTAATTATTGGGCCAGCGAAAATCAATTTTTGTGCATATGCATAATAATGCATGGGCAAAGTTAATTAGAAATGTCCAGATCAATATTTGAATAATTCTTAACTAGTGGAATCCCTGTCTGAAGAGTGAGTCTAGACACTGTGAATAAGTTATATTTCAGAAATGAATGCCTTCTCCTAATGGAGTTTATCCTAGTAAATTAATAATACTCCAGTAAATCTGCAAAATAAATGACAAACCTGTTTGCCTGAACATTGCCCTTAGGGAAATCATTAATATCCTTTGTCAGCAACCTCCGAGGTCAGAGCCGAAGCTCTGCTCCAGCTCGCAGCCAGCTCCCAGGAGGCCTCGCTCCGCAGGGAGGCACTCGGAGACGCAGAGATGGAGCACGCGGGGCTCTGACCCTCGCTCCCCGCTCCTCGGCACGGTGGGCAGCGTTTCAGCTGAATCCCACCTTTCCCACGAGACTGAGCCCCTGCCAGCGCTGCCTCGTCCCCCCGGGCTCCTGCAGCCCAGGCGAAGCTCATCCCCACCTCCAGCAAAATCCACCAGCAGTACAGCCCCACCTGTCTTGGAAATATGACCTTGATTACGGTCCAAGAGCCGTGCTGGTGTAAATCAGTGAAGCGGTGCTGGCTGATGGAATCTCAGATCCCAGTCCAAACAACAGCATTAAATTCGGCAGCACTGACTCTCACAGAGCTCTCCCAGTCCGAGAAGAAAACCTCAGCTATTTTTTTAAAGGTAGCTCCTCTGCTTTGCAAAGAGCAGGAAGGATCCAGAGCCTCATCCCAACGCTCGGGGAGAGCTCGGGGGGCGGCAGAGCCAGGTGGACCTGGCAGCACTGGGGGGATTTTATCACCCCCCTCCCATCCCTGAAGTAAACACAGCATCCATCCATGCATCCCCTCTGCCGCTGGCTCCTCTTGCCAGCGCAGAGATGGTTAAAGAGAAGAGGGAAAGAGAAAAAAGAGCACAAATGTTTTGTTTCGCCTGGAGACGACGCTGCACGGCTTGTTTTAACATGGTGCTAACAGGAGTCTCCACCTTTTCCCTTGCCATCGCCCTGGCACACTCTCCCCTTGATTATTCATCTCAGCTGAAGGGAGATAAAACAGATGTAATACGGTGCAGAACTCCAACATACATCTTAAATCATCTTGTCTCGATGTGGCTCCTTGGCACGCGCGCGAGCAATGCTTGTCGAGAACCTGGCTGAACTATTTCGGTGCACATGAGTGGTTTGATTGCTGGGTTTCTCCAGCGTGCTTCTGGCACAGGCAGACACGATGAAGGGAAAGTTATTCAGTCATGGGTGAAATCATTATGGGTAAATCTCTGCTGTGAATTACACTGGGGTAAATCTCTTGAATGGTAACTCAATTGAGATCAATGGCCCAAATTTTTGCTTTCCTTTACTCCAAAGAAAGGCCTGTGTAATATTTTTGAAGTCACAAGTCATACTCCTGATTTTCACAGCTGACAGGCAAATCTGATCCACCCTGTTTCCAATCTTTTGCACAATGTATTTTGTGAAACAAGTACTTCAGCAAGATTATTTCACGTGAAACCGTCTTTTGCCTTCTCCCCTAGCCACAGTGTTTAAACCACACTGTAGCCCGATTTTGTAGCCCAATTTTGTAGCCCTGGCTCTTCTAAGTTAGCAAAAGGAAAACCTGCTGAGCACACGCTGGGCGGTTTGTTGAGGGATCGCTCGAGCCCCAGCTGCAACATGAGCATCCCTGCCCTGAAACGCCCGGTGGCGATGGCAAAGGGGATCACAGGGAGCCTGTCCCCTTCCTTACAAGGACCTTCTGCCTTATAACCTTGGTGAAAAAAGAGCTGTGGAAGGACTGTCAAAGGAAAAGATCACCTCTGCCTTCCCCAAGAGACGGCCACCCAGAGCATTGTTTTCATAGCTGTGCAAAAAAAAATCAGTGCCTGGCCCCAAACTCCCAAACCACAGCAATATTGTGCAGATGGGTAAGACGGGCAAAGGCCCAGAGGGAAAACAGAAGCAGGGATGAAGCGAGTTGCCAGAGGCCGTGGAGCTGTGGTCCATCGGGTCCCAAGGAAAAGCACAAAGCGATGGGTCCAGCAGGCTCCTGGGCACTTCTCTGCCCCGGCTCCACTAAGGCACGAGAGAGGGTCGGTCGGAGCCTGGGCCGGCTGCAAACAGCATCACCTCGGGTTATGGTTCATCTCCTGGAGCACTTTTCCCTTTAATTGATACTTGTCGGCCACTTTACAGCGATTGAAGCCTGGCAGTGCTCATTAAGAAAGAGGGGAAGGAAGGTGGAGTTGGGATGCTGCTAATTGTATAAAACCCATGGAGAATGGTGGTGGTGGTTCCCTGGAGCCCTCCTGGACTGCTAAATTGAGAGATCTGTTTGGAGTGCTAAACAACCCGGGAACAGCCCACTGAGCAAAGCCACCAGAAAATGGGTGTCATCCAGGACCACTTTTTCTGAAGTGGTTTTTATGTACTAATCAAAGGCAGAGGCACAGCTGCTATGGCTCCGTGTAATTACAGACACAGCGAACAGGTAATTCAGGAGAAAATTGGAAACCCAAAGGATATCCCTGTTGTCAAGTGGGCATCAGGAAATGGGAGCCTCTGGGTAAAAGCAGTCATTGGAAAGGGCTTCGGCGCGGGCTGCCGGGGAGACGGGCAAGTCTAGTCCTGAATCAGAAGCTCAGTTGCTCATTTTGGCGATGGTTCATTTATAAATGATTTATAAAGGCAAAATCACCACTTCACGGACACGCGAAGCATGTTGGAGGCATGATGACCAGCGTGGGTGGCACATAGCTAGGAGGGCAGAAGTTGTTATGCCTCAGTCTACAGTGGCAAAGAAAAAAAGAAGCCCTAGAGACAGTAAAGCAGCAGTTTATTGAGCTGTTGGGTTCTCCAGCAATTAATTCTCCATTTATTAAAACATCTATTTGTCATTTATTTACCCTCCATGTGCTATTTATACATCTGTTCTTAATAAAGTGCAACTAGGTCTTAACAGAGTTGCACCACAGTGGAGAGGATCCAGAGCACATCGCCATCAGCGATCCGCTCAGGTCTTACAGATCTTTTCCATCTCTTTGTACGACAGTTTCCCTGTCTCTATTTGTTTCTGTCTCTCTCTCATTCTCCTGGGATAACACCATCTTTCAATCTACTCTGACACATTCGTTTCCTGAGGGCAATTTAAACTGAGAATGATTCCCTGATTGCTCACTTTTCCTCCTCCTCTCTTATTCTGCAGGGGTTTTTTTGAAAGATCATAAAATAACATGTTTAGAAATAATTGCATGATAGGGATGTTTTCTTGCCATGTGAGCATTGCTCATTTCCTCTCCAGACAGTGTATTCTCAGCACATTTTCGGGGAAGGTTTCCCCCGACGGCAATAGCAGCCTGGGCAGGACTTTGGCGTGGAGAGGCTGCCGAGAGCTGTGTCGGGCCATCGAGGAGCGGTCACTGCTCCGTATCCAAAGGAAAGGTCCCACAGCCCAGCCTGGGCAGGGACAGAGATTTGGGATCAGATTTGAGCCAGCGTTAGGCTCCAAGCATCCTAAACCCTGAAGGTTTTCCCGGCAGGAGCCGGGGCAGGCAGCTCTCCCCGCGCTGGGCTCCAGCCCAGACACCGTCTGCAGGTGGCCAGACCCAACACACTCCCAAATTAAACAGGATTTCTGGAGGTGGCGGAGACACCAACCTCTCCCAGGCTGGCAGACCCCGCTCACTTCACCACAACATCAATTCTACTCAAGAGCTCAAGAGTGTTTCTATTTAGTTGTAAATTTATATGTATTAGATTATATATTGCAAGTGCAAATAAATTCCATGTATTACCCAAAAGCCATTTGATTTAGTCCTCAATAATGAGCAGGTGTACTTTAAAGCAATACATACTGTGAGAAACAAGAATTATGAATAGGTCTGTGGTTTTCCTCTTTCCTTTTTTTTTTTTTTTTAACCTTTTACAGGCCACCCAGATACCATCATCTCCTAATAAATATCCTCCCTGACACAGCCATCATGTAACTCATTACGGCCTCCACAGCGCATGAATTATGTGGATAAGGTTCATGTAACTATGAAGATATTTATGGCAGGCCATACTATTTCTTAGGAAAATATTGATTTGTTAACAACTGAATGACTGTATAGCTATTAAATCAAACCAGTCTATCGTACACCCTGGCGTTAACAAAAGAACAGGTTTATTTTTTACATTTCTGTATCTATTTTATTTGTAAACCGCAGAGGGGCGAGTGGAAGAGCACGTGCATGAAGAAGTGCTCTGTTGCTCCTGGAGCTGTATCTGCAAAGCCTGAGCCCGGACCTCTCTGCTGCCTAAACAGCCGTGCGGGGACTGATTATTTTTGTTCCTTTAATCTGCCATAGATCAGGAGTGACTGTCCCCAGTCGGACAGGAACAGTGTCGCTGGGAAAGGTGGAGGCAGAGCCACACAGTCTCAGTCATTAGAGCATCTCTGATTTACACGGGAGCAGGGCTGATCCTTTCCCTCCCCTTGCTGCAGCCCACGCGCAATAACCTTGCGGAGGGCAATGCCATTATCCCGGATTTATGCAGCTATAACGGAGGGAAGAATCTGTCCCACTTGGGATTTTTTTGGAGGTGGGGAGAGACAAGGGATCATAGCACTGTCTCGGGACTTTTGAACTGATAAAACAGGGTTTGCAGTTCACTATTCTGGTGTTAAGGCCTCGGATAAAAGTGCAGGCAGCCATGGTGGTTTTTTTTTCTTTTAAAGAAATACAACTTTCTTCTTTTATTGATTGCTTGCTTTTCATTTTATATCCTTTCCCCTTGCCTGAAATGAGAAAAATGAGTCCCCGCCACAGGCTCTAAACTTTATACTCCCTCACTATCTTCTCCCTTATCTAATGCCAAGCCAGCAAACCCAGGCGAGAGCACACTGGGTAGTGCCGCAGATTGTGCCATAAAACCTGGAGATAAGGGCAGGGACCAGCCTGGGGGGACAGGGAGGTACCTGCCTCCCGCCTCCCTCCTCCCTCCCCTTCAAAGCGAGACTTTCAATCAAACCCTTAGCGCTGTGAATTTCTTTCTTTAAAATTTGATAACAAGGACCATGTTTTCCTTTGGAGATTGGGCTGTAATAACACTGGAGGGATGAACAGTGGGGGGAAGCACACCCAGGGTTTGGGAAGAGTAACAGCATCACGATTGATCCCAGTCCACAGGGCTCTTTGCATGACTGTATTTCTTGGCTGGCCAGTATAATCCAGCTGAGAGATCATAAATGTCTCCAGCAGGCATCACAGTCTGCTTATTGATCTCTATTTGTTGTTCTTCTCAAATATAATTGTTTGCCTTGATTAAGGCATTTCATGCCTAAGTGTGCCAGGAGAGGAAGGCAATCAGCATGCAAAGCATCGCCCCGCGGCCACGGGCACTAATGCTATCAGGTGCTCTGCTCCCTTGGGACATGCAGGGCTTGGGGCTGGGAGCAGGAGGGAGAGAAAATCCTCAGCAGGAGGACAGCAGAGAGACGTCGAGTGGGATTAGCTCAGCCCTGGTATTTACCTCTCAGTACTCTGTATTAGAGATAACAGCAGATGCCTGATGTGCTAAACACGAGCCTGATCCTGCAAGTCCTTTTTCACCCAGGTCATCCTCGCTCACAGGTTGCTACTTGCAGAGACGTGGTGGGAACCATAGGCATGGAGGGGGCAAGAGGAACGATTACTCCTGTGGACAGGGACTGCTGCAGCATCGCCAGAGCAGGGCCGGGCTCGCAGGGTGCTGGTACTGTATAAATCTGGAGGATACAGGCAGTCCTTGCTCACTTGCTGGATGTGGGATGTTGGACTGCGTGGATTTACGTGGATTGATTTAGGATAATGTTTCTCATGACTATCTGCTGGTGGGCTCATCCCCACGGGTACCTGCACGAGGCTCAATGCCCGAACCAGAGCCGGCTCTGCCGCGGCTCAAGGTGCCCTGGCTGCGCGCCCGAGGCAGCACACCCACAGCCTCGCTGACTTTGAGCCTATCGAGCTAGTTAAAATCCTTCATCTCAGCACGGATGCTACTTAAGAAATGTCGAAGAAGGTAGGCCCAGCCCCTTAGAAAGGAGGAAAGCAATTAAAAGGGGAAAGAGCAGTCAGGCTAAATAGCAACAAGATGCAGGAGTTTGAACCACACAGGAGTTTTTCAATGGCACCGAAATCCAGAGGCAATTGCAGGTGACACAGAGAGGGGGAGTCTAAAGAAGAAACAGCCAAAGGCATGAAAACAGTTAGTGACAAATGTGCCTGGGAGGGGGAAAAAAGGATTCGGTGTAGCGACTGGCCTGCCATAGAATAAAGGGAGCAGGTGAGAACAGATTTCAAATAAGGAGAGAGAAAATACTGGGACTGCTTTGTTTCAAGAGGAGAGGAGGGAGAGGGGGATGGCGGATGCACAGAGCGAGGAACGAGGGGGACATGGACCGGGTGCTTCTGCCTGCCGGCTCGTGCAGCCCGGCTGCCACCAGCACGCTGTGCTACTGAGGCAGCAAGCGTGCAGCTCTTGAAAGGGAGGGAAAAAAAAGGAGCAGGAAAAAATTCTGCACAGCCCCCTGCTTGTCCCTGACACCCGAGGCTGTCATCTTTGACGTGGGAAACTCATTGCCGGAGGGAAGCGTGGGAGAGCAGAGTTCACAAAGGGATATGTGTACATATGTATGTGCATACACATGCATGATCTCACTATCTGCTGCATTTGAAAAAACGTGTTTCCTTTATTCTTGTAAAAGCTTTGATATATAAAGCAACTCATTGCATCAGCTGGAGAATAAGCTGTCCCCAGGGCAGACCTCTCCATATCTGCCCTTGGGGTTCCTCACACCTTCCCCTGACCTGACCCCCCTGTGCACAGGGCAAGGCCCTGCCAGGGCAGGACACAACCCCGGAGCAGCAGCCGGGGAGCCGAGGCCCCAGCACGTTCCCAAAAGCCTCTGCTGGCTGCGCTGGAGCTGGCGGGGCTGCGGCACAGTTTAGCATTGCCATCTAGCGGGGTCCCCGCCAGCCCGGCCGCTTCTCCATCCCCCTCATTGCTTATGATTGTTTACAGCGACGCCTCAGAAATCCTATGCATCCTATCGAACCCGCCCTCTGCACTGTTTCTATCACATTCTCTACAGCCCGAGAAAGGAGGGGTTTGCTGGAATAGGGACAGATCCAGCAACGCCTGTGCTACGTCCCCTCTCTGGCAGCGCATCCCTGGGGTGCTCTGGGGAAATGCTGTCCCCCGTCACAGCCATAAAATTTGGAAGCAAGGAGTTGGAAGCAATCCCTCAGACATTTTTTTGTTCTCTCCATCTCTACAGTCTTCACAAACTGTTTTCTACACAAATATCTCCCTGCTCCATCTCCTTTCAATTAAGAAGAAGATGGCAAAGGTCAAGCTTTGCCCCGGGCTGGCCAGCCGGCAGCGATGGATCCGCACAGTGTAGCTGCCCCCCGCCGGGGAGAGCTGACAGACACCTTTGGTTTGCACGATAAAAGTCAGCGCTGAGTTAAACTCTGGGCAGTGAGACACAAACTTCCTTCCCAAGGGCACTGAGGGCTTGTTTCAAAGGGTGCCTTCAGTCAGCGAGCAGTTTGCCCTCGGATGACAAAGCCCTTATGCACAAGGAACAGATCCTGTTACAGACGAGGATCTGAGGTTCAGAGCAAGGGGAGCGACTCGTCCAAGGGCACAAGAGACGAGGCCACATCTTGCAACCCAGTATCCCGGCACAACACTGCTCACACCCACCGAACACCCATAGCAGATGCCCCAGCGCATCCGGCATCACCTCGGGATGCAGGGCTGAGACGCCGCCTCCTCAAATCCCGGTGCCTGGGTCCGAGCGGGAAGTTATTATATCCCTCCAACTTGTAATTCCGTGTAGGTAAACAGCATTTCTTCACAGAGACGGTAAAAGCCAAGCGCAGCCTGGACGGGCACTGGGCACCCGAGGAAACTGCTTGTGATGGGCAATAAACATTTAAGCAAACAGCAAGCTCAGGAAGAAAGGCAGCGTGCGGTGCAAGAGAGCTCTCTGATTGCCATCCAGCTCTCTCTAAATGATTCATGTCCCTCCCTGCCTATTCCAGGAAGACCCAATTACCAACATTTTCTTCTAACCATTGAGATATTTGAAACTCTTCGTTGTCCAGGCGCTGGAAGGAAGAGAGGAGCAGGTTGCCTTTGCACATCACTTAGTGCCCCGTGTACTCAGGGGCCAGATTTGCTGCAAGGCTCCTGGATCAGCTTGGAGAGGGCAGAGCTGAGGCTCTGGGGCTACCAGACCCCCTGGGCCAGGTTTGGGTCAGGGCAAGGGGTGGCAAATCCCTGTCTCAGAACAGCTTCGCCAGAGCCAGACCCAATGCAGCTGTAATACAACAGCAATGTCAGCAGTGCTCAGAATTGAAGTTTTCCAAACATGCACTTAATTTGGAATTAATGGGATGATTTCCCCCCCGCATTTATTGAAAGGAAAAAAATTATTATTAAACACAGATTCTCTGAGCTTTGACAACCAGGTAGTAAATATCCATCCAGCACATGGCTGCTAATCCCCAATAAATATGCTTCTTTCAATAACCAGCTGGTTTTAATTTAACAAACAAATAGCTGTCTGGTAAAATCTGAATTAATTGAGTGTTTGGAGACCTTAATGGAAAATAGCAGTTGTGTCTCAGCCCCCACCCCTGGCCTGTGCAACCTCCCCATCCCGGTGCAGCGGGAATGTGGAGCTGGGTGCCGGTAGGGAAAAACAAAACTGCGTGGGTGCCCCCGAGCCCATCCCTCCCCAAACCCATCCCTCACGGCCACACATGAGCGATGAGCACTGCACGGCTGGGAGCAACGGAGCACTTTTTGGGCGCTCCCAAAAACCCAATTGCTCACACCGTGTCGCCTCTTGCCCTCATTTCTGGCTGCTCTGTACATTGGGCAATAATACTAATAAGTTAACACTTTATTTGCACAGCACCTTCCCTGCTTGGGATGCCACGCAACAGCATTAACGGGAAAGGAATAGAAAAGCAAACCAGACACAAGTTATTTTCAAATCTGTCTTTTCCAGGAGCAGCCTGTGCCATTTCTGGCTGTCCCTGGTAGAAGGGAGAAAGTCAAAGCAGCAGCATCTAGACATTTTGGCTGGGAGGGGAAAGCAGGGCCGGGCAGCAGCAGAGAGGTGACACAGCTGCGTGACAATGCACCGCATTGGGCACCCCTCTGCAAGGTCTGTGCGACCTTTGCTGCGCCTGCAAAGCCCCTTCATCTCTCCTGCAGAATAGCAAACGCTGTGAAGCCTTTTTCCTTCCGGGTTTCTTAAAGCAAGTTGCTAACAGCTGAGATACAGCAACCAAGCTGCCCAGAGGGTTATTTGCAGAGGAATGCAACCTGGAACAGTGGACCAGGGAAAGAGAAATTCAAGCAGCCTGTTGCAGGAGACAGCAGGGACCACCGGGACCACCGCTGCCCTGCTGCCATCCTGCTCCTGGCCCTGGGAAATTTACTTCCAGCCTTAAGAAACGCAGCAATAAAGTGGCCCCATCAACTGAGCGGCTCTTTAGCAAACGGGGGGAAAGTGGCCCAAATTACCCCCGGCGGGAAGCTCGGCACTCCAGTCTCCATCCACGGCGCAATCATGCCGCCACCGAATCAAGGTCTTCGTTTCCCATTACTGACCCCACCACATGCAGCAGGCGCTGGCGGCCGGCGCGCTGTGCCTCTGGGTTATTGTTTTGAATTTGAGTCATTACAACAAATTACAGCGCTTAGCGCCTTTCACGGCATCCATCCACGCCTGTTGTCACTCAGGCACCTCCGTTCAGGGTTTATATTTGGAAAAAAAAGATGAACGGCATAAGATATAGCCTGCAGGGTGCAGTGTCCGTCCCAGCCTGGGCATGCTCTGCAGACCTGCGTGGAAGTGACACCCCTAAAATCTGAGCAAGTGACAGCTCCGGCTGCACCACCTGCATCCAGCAGACCTCCTTTGTCCCTGAGCACTGGGAGAACAAACAGCACAGTCAGGGTGATTTACGCCTGCTCCTTCAGTCAAGGATCTCTAAGCACTCTCCAAGTAATTCTTTGACTTGCCCACAGGTTTTCCAATATGTTTTTCTGACACAGCCAGAACAACAGTTATATCAAGCCCCTATAATGCACTTTTCACGCTCCCTGTGCATCAGATCCCTGGAGACGCAGCTGGAAGCCCAAGCCCCAGCACATCAGCAGCTCTCGCAGTGCGTTACGGGGGGAAAAAACCCAACATTTCCACGAGCAAGAAACAACCTGGCCCTGAAGTTCAAGTGCAATGCCCTACAGATTGGGCAGCACCACCAGCACAAGCAGCATGAAGCATGTTCAGCCTCAGAAGATACTCACAGCCTGTTTTACAAGTGGAAGAAGAGGGGGGAAAGCACAGTTTGCTGCAGCGACCAGCTGAAGGGGACAGCAGTAATTCTTTATAATCCTTTAGCTGGCGGTTTGGCTTCATCTCTGGAGCTGAACCAGCAGCGAAAGGAAGGAAGGAACGGGGAGTCAGCGGCTGAGCACAGCCATCGCCTTCCAGCCTCTCCTCCCTGCTCTGGCGCAGCACAGGATCAGGGGATTAAATGAGCACATAAAAGACCTTGCCAGACACCATGCAAAACTGTTTAATCAGAAAATTGCCTTTTGACCAGTGCAAGACTTTCCAGCTGTCATGGAGATCCCTGTCTTTGTGAAAGGGTTGCGGCAGGGCAGAGTTAAATATCTCTTTATTAAATCCGGGTGTCAGGGATACAGTGCCAGCCTGTTTGCTTATTGCGGAGAACAAGCCGTGACCCTGAAAGGTCCAGAAGCTGCGACACAGAGCCGAGAATGAATTGCAGACACTTCAAAGAGGAGCGATGATGAGATGTAAGGTCAGCCTGCCTCCCCCACAGCCTCCTCCCCAGGCTGC
The DNA here is from genome assembly GCF_965638725.1 of Aptenodytes patagonicus. NCBI lineage: Eukaryota > Metazoa > Chordata > Aves > Sphenisciformes > Spheniscidae > Aptenodytes > Aptenodytes patagonicus. Next base: position 2,833,592 of record NC_134972.1, read on the forward strand.
CGCTGGCTTTCGGCACTTTCCTCCTGCGCCCTAAACTCCCGCGGGTGCAAATGGAAAGGGTCCGACGTCCTCGGGGCTGATGTACCCAAACAGCATCGGTCAGCTGCAAAGTCACCGGGGATGCTGCCTCCTCCCCAGCCCGATGCAGAGGGGACTGTATTCCCCACGTGAAAAAAAAAAAAGAAAAGTCCTGTAACAGCTTTGGTCTAAGATCCTAAGAAAAAGGAGAAAAGCTTGATGCTGATGTCTCAGGGAAAAAAATACCATTTCCTTTCCATTTTCTAGAGATGAACTGATTACATCTGATGATGTACACAAACACCAGCTAACATATACCTCTCCCCAGGTATCCGCAGACACGCTCAGCTGCTGGAAGTGCTCCCAGTTGACAGATTGGGCTGTTTGGCCACAATAATTCCTGTATCCGCGGCATAGCAAATTTTGAAAACCTGATATCTGGGAGAGGACCCCAGACTTTAATTATATCTTATTTCACAGCTGCAGTCAATTCCTGCTACAGCTTAATAAACAGGTTGCATGAGCCATGAACGTATTTTCTTAATTTTCCTCGGGAAAATTGAGTTTTTACTACCATTTTGGCAGAAATGCTTATCATAACAATTACAACAAATTGGTGAGAAATTGAAAACATCTGCAACAAAAAAAAAAACTTTGGGACAGAAGGACGTCAGTCGGTCTGGGCAAGTCCAAAATGTGTTTTTCAGCAGAGGTAGGTGCCCTGGGTTGGTTTTTTTTCTCCCCACACTAAACATTGGGAAAAGGTGGTTCAGAACTGGATCATTTGAGATGAGTTTGACTTAAGTGTATGTAAATCGGAGCTTTGCTTTCCTTTCGGGTGTCTTGACAGTCATGCAGCCAGGCAATTATTTAGAACAGGAAGGGGAAAAAACCTAAAGGGGGTAAAGATGCATCTGTATTAGAAATACTGGACTGAGACAAAAATGTGAATTTAATTCCTACCTGTTCGACTTTGGACAGTGCCCTTGGCAAAAAAAAAAAAATATTCAGGTACACTCCAAGTTAGGCGCTGACTTAACTTTCTGTAAAACAGATGAGTTTTCCTTTTTCTTGCCTGGAAGACTCAGGGCTCCTCGCGCGTGCGTACAGCACATAAGCATCACAAGGCCTTCCCAGGAATTAGCCTAAGTTTTATTATAACAAAAGGAATAAAATTAATTGCCTGGCCCCTCTTGAAGCCCCCACTTTGGACCAGCTCAGTAGTTATACAAATTGTATTTCCACCAGTTTTTCATCAGAATTGTGATGTTAAAAAAATCCACTCAATTCTACATTAATACACTAAATACCTCCCCCCCCCAAAAAAAAAAAAGACTGATGTTTCAATAAGCTGTTCACAGTATAAGGGATTTTCCACAGCTTTCGTTTCAGCATCTGCTGAGCCTCGACACTGCCCGTATTTACAAGAGCTGGAGGAAGGTCCCGTCGGCACCCCTTTGGGGCTGCGGGCGCTTTTGGGCTCACCGCAGCATCCCGCGTCCCCTGCCCAGTCCCGGGAGGCACATCAGCTCCGCCGTGCCCCGCGGGCCGCTCCTCTCCGCCAGCGGTTGTACAACTCATCAGTGGATCCTTATTTCAATGAATTCCCGGTGAATGGGATTCAACAAACTTCAACGGCGAAGGCTTAGAGTGATCAAAACAAATCAGCCAAGACATGAAAGAAGAAAGGTTGAAGCAGAGGTGTGGTGGTACAGGAGTGGTTTTCATACTTTTATTCTTTTTTTCCCCCCTTCCTCTCCATCATTTCTTATGAGATGATTAAGTTCAGTCAGAAGTAACATTGTGATTTTGATGGCTAAGAGATCTGAGGTGTTCAGCTGTCAGGAGATGCTCTGCATTTAGCATCTGTAATAACTTACAGACACCGTGACATGAAGCTGCTTTGCACACATCAGACCCCCCAGAAAACCCACCAAATGCTTGTCAAACAAGAGAGAGATGCATCTGCCGGTGTCGAGACCAGGCAGCCGGGCGGGTAAAGGCAGAAAACTAAGGGTGAACCTTACCAAGAGCAAAGGTACACAGGGAGAAGTTGAAACGTGAATTTGCATCTGTTTAAACGATACCACGACACCAGGATTTCCTGGGGAAAGAGGCAGAAACCAAGAAAGCTGAAGATGAGCTGCTGACTCAGAGCCTCAGCAGGAGCATTAAGCAACAGCCGAAGCCCCGGTGCTGCTGGTCCAGCCCCACACACGGAGGGTCTCTATTCAGCTCAGCTGCCTGCACTGATCCTGCTGCTGCCCTGCAAGAGGACAGGAGAACTTGCAGCCCTCGGCATGGGAGATCGTGTACCCACAGCCGCAGGAGACACGATTCCAACTTCTCAGAGTTTGTGTGTGAACAAGAAATTCCCTGCGAATATCATGCAATAATATCCCTAACAAGCAGAGCTGGGAACAGGCTCTGCTGAGCAGCAATTGCCTCCAGAAGATTTACTTTATAGGAAGGAGGCCAATGTGTTGGAGTTACAGGTAAGGAATTGACCTTTCTTGGACATGAATTTAATGCTGAAAAAAGTCCAGATAGTCCATATAACTTTTTTCTGGCAGTCAAACCTTTCGCCAGCAGTTTAAGTCCCAGGAAGAGACTCTTAACATATTTCTACCAAGAAAAAAAGACCATTACCACCACCGCTGCATTAATTGTTTCCTTGAACAAACTAAGATACACCCACAGAAGCGCTTCACACGCGGAGCTCCGCTGGGATAGAAAAGCGGCTTAAAAGAAAGAAGAAATTGCACCCTCTGCCAGCACAAACATCCCCGTGTACATTTTAAGCACAGCCCACGTGTGATGCTCAAATCCTTCCTTCCCTCCCCACAATTCAGAGGCCCAAAGGGCCTCTCGTCACAGGCAACAGCGCGTAGCAGCTGCAGGAGCGAGCTTTATGGACCCATCCACTTCAGATGCAATCCAGTTTATTGCTAGAATTGTCGTCGGCGCTTTGATGAAAGCAGCGTTTGGTCACTTAATGGTGCGGGAGTCAAATGAGCGTTTGCGATCGGCTGCGCAGCCGAGCTGCCGCTCGCAGGGACATCTGACACCGTGCCTCTCGCACCTGTAATTTAACATAATTGGCCATGGCCTTCATTGTTCCACTATGAAAATGAAAGCTCATTAATGTGGCAGTAAAAAGTAAAGGGGAGGGAGAAAATAAAAGAAAGGAAAATGAAGAGACTTTTAGCAGCGGATGGCTTAGTGCTTTCGGGGGAGATTGGCACCTCGGCGCACTGCTCCAATAAGCACTGGGCTAATTTCACCGTGGTACGGAGGGAGTGATGGATGGAGGTAGTTACGAGCACCATGACAGCAATAAAGAAGATGATACATGCCAATGCTCGGAGAGCTCCACCTGCACGTCTTTTTCCTCCACCGCCACTCTCCCTTCCAGATGTGGGAGAGGGGGACAGCAGCGTGGGAAAGCCTCCGCGCCCCCTGGCACACGTGGCCTTGCGGGCTTTACTCTGCTCTGGGAAGCAGGGTAGGAAATACGTACCAAAAGCCTTAATTCTGCCCCCATTAAAACCACATGATGATATTAATCTGCCGTGAAGCATCAGCATCTCAGCAGAGTCAAATCTGGGCAAGCAGCTGCTTGGGTTATTTAACAAACCGTCACCACCGAGCTCATCCCGGAGGAGACGCTGGATCCCGGCCGCTGCAGGCTGCTGGGGGGACGGGAGGATGCGTGGGGCTGGCCAGCGAGGCAGCCCGAGCAGAGGAGAACAAGGCAGGTTTTGCTGGGGGTTTTTCCCCAGGTTTGGGACAGGGGCGCTGGCAAAGCTCGGCAAGGGCGCAAGGCTCGGCAGAGCAAAGGAAGCTGCAACTGCAGCCACAGGCACTGGCAGCGGGATGCAGGGGGGCAGAGAGGTGTTGCTCAGCACCTTTCTTTGGGTACGAATCTGCTGATCCTACCCTTCGTTTAAAGCTCCCTCCTCTCCCCGAGATGTGAAATACTTTCGGTCTCTGATCAGGACTAAGAATAAAACAAGCTGAATGTCAAACCACTCCGGACAAAAAAAACAATAAACAATAATAACACTTTGCAGCCTCACTTCCTCGGCACTGGTTCATCGTTGGTGGCTTTTGAAGAAGACTCGGTCATTTCATCTCTCCACCTAATCTAGCACTAAAAATAAACTGCTATTTTCCTACAGGTTCTCAGGTACAAAGCAGCAAGAGTGCTTTGTAATTTACTTGAAAGAAAGGAGTTATTTTCTTTTTAATCCCCTAAACAGCATTTTTCCCTCTGCAACGTGCCAAATCTCTGGGATTTTTTTTTTATTTTAGAAAAGAAATTAATGCACGGAACAAAACACTGCCACAGAACAAAGCAGAGAGGGTTTGTTTGTCCCCAGCAAAGAAACTGAGATGACAGACAGCATTCCACCGCAGGTACAGACCAGATTCGCGCTTCTTTGTCTTTGATGCCTCAAATTAAAATGTGGTGGAAGACTGTAATTAAAGAAAATCCTGAGAACCATTTGGCTTTTTGCATTCATCCAGTACCTCAGCCGTCATGCCTCAAGATTTAACCCTTTGAAGGATATCTCCCCAGGAATAGGTGTTGCCTGCAGACACTCGTAACTGAAGGGGAAAGGGAGATTCACGCTGCGTGTCTGAGATTTCCCTGCAGGACAATAAGGATTGTGCTCGAGCTGGGGACCAGAGGGAAAAGGGACCCTGCCCTGCAGGGAAACCCAAATCCTTGCAAATTCATATCAAGAGGAGGTTGGAGCAGAAGACTGAAGATTGGGTGTTTTCCTCCCCTTCTTCACCCCGCGCACCCTCCAGCCTTCATGGCCTGCAACTTCTTGCTTCCTAAAATCATTCTTATTCCCTTTTTTCACCCAGGTTATAAACACAGCCCTTTTCTTCACCAGGGAACACGCCTCGTGCACAGAGTCAGGGAGGCTGAGGATTCTTCGGGCTCTATTTATGGCCATACAAATGATTCACTGAGTGACCTCGAGGAGAGTCCTTCTCCCCAGTATGAGTCAAATCCTGTACACGCTCACAAGTGCATCTTCCATCATCCTGAGTGCACTTATCCTGCGCCCGTGCTGGTGTAAATATGAAGAGAACTTGGTTCTCCTCTTCAATGCTACCCCCTCTACCCTGCTACAAAATGTGACTCATACTGGCAATTCTCCCAGTGGAAGGTTGTAAGGCTAAATTAATGTGTGCAGAGCGCTTTGAGATGCTGAAAATCGTTTTATGAATGCAGGGTATTAATAATATTAGTGTAGTTACCATAGAAGAGGAAGGTGATTTAGTGCTATTTGTATCTGAGAATTGCCATGCACAAAAATGATGCCATTACCATAATGAAGAGGGGAAAAAAGCTTTATCCAAGATTGATTTGTAGCAAAAAGGTGGCAAGGTGTCCTCACAAACTACCTCTTCCGTGTCCCCGATGCGTACCCCAGAGCAGTGCCAGGAGACCCCACTAGAGACCAAAGCCCCACTGGGCCAAGTGCTGCACAGGCACTTGCAAGGGCGAAGCTACTACAAAGAGCTGATGGAAGGCAGTTGCAGAGGAAGAGTGAACAGATTTTACCGTGTTTCAGCAGCACCCTGCTCTCCAGGTCGTCCCCAAGACTATTGAGCCGAGAAACACAGGCGTGATCACTCCCAGCCCCAAGCATCGCCTCTGCTCCTGATCAGTGTCCTTGACATCTCTCCTAGAGGTTTCAGAAACCATCTGGTAAATGGATATGGATACAGAGAGCCACCTATTTTGGTCAATCCCCAGCAAGAATTTCAGCAACAAATCAAACCACGCAGAGACTGCAGGTCTGGTGGGTGCCCGCACCCTGGGGGGATGCGCAGCACGGGCTGCAGGAGGGATCCAGGTGCAGGGGGTGCAGGACCGGCTACAGCTCAGCAGCCGCTCACAGGGAAAGTGCACCAGCGAGGACCCCCAAACAGCACAGCTCTCATTAAAGCACCTCCAGCTTGCGGGAGCAGCTACTAAAGGTTAATCCTAAAGTGAAAATGAACCCACATCACAGAAATGGGAAATGGCTTTCTGACCACAAAAACCCTAGCAGCTTGCTGGAAGTTGGAGCAAACTACCGGGATGAATCAGCTGGGGAAGTTTGCCCATCAATAAAGGATAGCAAAAGAAAATTAAGCTGCAAGATCTGTCTCCTGTTAGCCAGATGCTTCAGCCCATGGCCTGGGGACTGTACAGTAGCAAGAGGAAATGCGAGCACAAATCATATCACAGGGCAGCAGCAAGACATTATTTATCAAAGCAGAGTGAACAAATACATTTGCATCCATTAATAGCTCCATGATCAATTACTGATAAGAACAGACTGCGCCATCCTTCTTGATCACTGAAAGCTCAGTGCTAATTTGGTCTGTGGCATATTTCAGCTAATGAAGCCAACCAAATATGAATCAATCCACCCAGGGAAATAATAATGCCCAAACTTACAGTGGAAAAGAAATAAGTGTCCTCTTCTCAATACGCTAAATTGATCATCTGTCAGGTTCAAGGAGGTCCACTGGAGTTAAGGGGATATGGCAACATCTCCTGATACCTAATGGTAGCGGAGAAACAGCCTCTTTCTTAATTATCTCCCGTGGGAAGACAGAAGAAAACAGTGCTGTAGTAAACACTTTAAAACTACACACATTAATTTATGCCGGCTGTTGCCTTTGTATTTTGGAACAAGTCGGACTTTTTTTTTTTCCCCCTAATTGTTTGATGAAATGTCCCATCAATCCTGTCAACACAAATAATGCCACTAAATAACGGATGCCCACGTGCCACCCAAACGGCAGGACTGCTAATTAGAGCCCGCAAACAGATGCAAAGGTGCAGGGGGAGAGCGGTGGGCAAGAGGTGACCTCTCCTCCACCCACTTCCAGCTCCGCATGCCAGAAAGGAGATGGGCCGGTGGAAACCGCGGCTGGCGCCAACCACGCCTGTCACCGCAGCGTCTGGTGCCGATCAAGCACTTGGCAGCACTTCCCCCAGACCCTCCCCAGCTTCCCCGTGGACCTGTTTTTAGCCCGAGGATGGGACTGGATGTCCTGCCAGCAAGTCAGACATCGGCACGGTGCTCTCCCACCCCCTCCCCAGCTCGGCGGGGACCCGGGGTGGAGGACACCCAAAAGACGTGCCTCCAGCTGCAATTAGCCATGTCGCTCCGTGTGGTGGAAGCTGCCTTGATCCCAGCCACAAACCGCACTGCCCGCTGAGGGTCATGATGACAAAAAAAAGGGGAAAAAACGGTTGTAAAGAGAAGTAGAATATCTTAATAAAACCCAACAAGGTTTCTGGGTATGTTTCAGTTCCGTGCTGCTTTTCAGCACCTCCAACTGAAAGAGGGTAATTCATTAACTTGCTGTGTGTATGGTTGGATTATTCCTTATTATTTTGGCTGTATTGCTGCAGCTAATTTTTGGCAGCGAGAGCATACAGGTTTATTGCTTTTTGAAAAAGGTAGACCGAAGTATTCTCCTTGGAAGCAGCACCGATAATTGATTTGTCATTATTAGGGAGATAATTTACTTAAATGCAATAGCAGGCCCCTGCTGAATATAGGACCAGCTAAGTCCAGCCTCGGGTTAATGCTGATAAACGCGATTAGCGTGGACTCGTGGAGCTCTGCAGTCCCTGGAAGCACTCAGGCCGACAGGGACTGCTCACTGGAAAGCTGGATGCAAGCCTCAGACCAAATGGGTGGTGTGTAATAAGTGCTGATACGAAAATGTTGTCTTAAAAATAAGCCCAGAGTCCAGAGCAGTGAGCCCGGTTCACTACCTCCTCCCTTTTCAGCCCCTGGGTCACTGCTGGAAGGCATCTTCCTTGCAACTGAGCACCCACGTTGTTTCAGGATGCTCCTTCCAACACGCTGAATCCCAAATGAGAGCAACCCAAACCCTTCGGGTTTTGTGCAGTTTTGCTTGACTTCAGTTTAACAGGCTCATGCTGCGCATGGGATCGTGCAGGTGCTTGGCACCCGTATCCACGTGCTCGGAAGGGAAGCGTGTGGCCCTCGATGCCCTCATTTATCACAACCATCCAAAGGCAGCCCGGGCTGAAGGTCCCAGCTCCATCTGAGGTGAACTTGCATCTGTCAGCCTCTTCCAAAAGCCCATTGAAGCCGACAAGACAAACTCTCAGTACAGAGAGGGCTGCACGGGGCGCTGGGAGAAGGCAGCCGGTGCTCAGGGTGCAGCAGGCAGCGCTTATTAGAAATAGTGGCAGCATCCGCACTCCTTACCTGTGCATCATGCTGTCACCCAGAGAGGAGCCCACAGACTCACACGTGCACGTAACAAAGATGTTGTTTAGCAGCTTGTCAGCAGCTGTAAATTGGCCAAGGAGCGGAGCCGTTTGCGTTCTCCGTAGGGCTTGAACTGAGAATTAAAGAGTGGCAGCAACTGCTGCTGCTGCCTGATGGAGCAAATCAATTCTCTCCCTCCCTCCTTTTCCCCGGCACCTCCCCAACCTGGATTCATCGCAGGGTTGGCCACGTAGGGCAACATTAGCCAGACAGTCCTTCAGGGCCAGCAGGAAAAGACAGCGAGACAACAGGGCAATTAACCTCAAAGGCCCCTGGAGAATGAAGAAAGGAGGAGAATGGGGTAAAATTCAGGATCTGAGCCCTCCATCTGTCCGCACGTTGCTTTAATTGATCTGGGAGTCAATCAAACCAGCAGCAGCTTTTACTCAGCTAATCCGAACTCTGTGCAAAGCAAGCAAATACAGGGCAAAAGGGCAGAACGGGATCCTCCAGCATCTCTGCCCATCACAGATGAAAGGTCTGACACAGGTAACAAATCAATCAGTGGAAAGGGAAGGCAGGGCAGGACAGCAAGGCACGCCGCACCGATCGCCAGCTGATTATGTGGTATGTCGAGACCAGGTTTATAATGATGGAGAAATTCAAAGACACCTCTGCATCTAATCTGATTAGGAGCATCCAACTACGCAGCCAGTGCCCAGCACCACCACTCGGTGATTAAACACCTTCCTAAGTGACCCAGCAGTTCTGGTGCTGCTGTCCCTGGGATCGGGGGGGGGACAGACTTGCTAGGCTACAGGCTTTAGCCATCTCCTGACAGCCTCTGCTGCAGCCGTACCCCTTCACCCTCTCTCCAGCCAGCTCTGACTGCTGTTTCCTGGGCCAAAAAGTAATTAGGAGGAATGGTTTGTAAAGGCGGGCCATCAATAACCCACCTTAAAACGGTGATGCGTGGGAACCAGGCAGTCCATCACAAGGCAGTGACAGATCGCCCGGCCAGCAGACCACAGAGAGAGTTGTCCTCCAGCACATTAATCATCCCCAATCCCGGGATAACCTTGGAGACCTCGCCAAACATTAGCAACACTTGCCTTCATCCCTGCCACTTGCTGCTTCTCCTCCCCTTGCTCTTTTCTCATCCTTAGTTCCCACTTTCCTCATCTCCTCCACATAGCACCCTCCCAACGTCTAAACGCCTTTGGTGAGCAGGAGTAATAGATATGGGTGGGAAGAGCCAGGGCTCCTGCCCACAGCTCTGCTGTTTCCACATTACTCAGGTGCCCTAGCGCTCACCCCGGCAGTAGCTCAGTGCATTATCCAGTGATGAACATCATTCGCATCCTTGCCCTGAACAGCACCATGCTCAAGCCACGCAGACCCGCTGCTGCCCTCCCACCTTTCCCCGTCCCGCACGCGTGCCGTTACAGTCCCAGTCTCTGCAAACGCAGCAGGCCCAGCAGCACCCACCCACGCTTTTTTGCAGAGGTAGCAGCCTGCCGGTGCCCCTCCGCTTGGAGATGCTGCCCTTCCCCAGTGCCCCTGCTCCCAGAGCCAGCAGTCTCACTGCGTGCAGAAGCGTAATTAGTTCAGTGTGGTTGCCTTTTGTACAGCAACATCTGTTTTGCATGGGCAAGGGAAAAGGAGGGAAGTAGTAAACATCATCTTTATTTTAGAAGGAAGAAAAACATTAAAAGCCTCTACACTGCCCTTTCCAAAGCCCTCTGGCTTTCTGATTTCTCTTCAGAAGACAATTCTGTTATTGCAACCAGCTCCGGGGAGCTGTTTTGTTCTTGTGAGTGGTGCACATGCAGAGAAATTACACTTCTCCTGAAGAGCTCTTACGTGCATAGACATACTCTGTCAATGCCCAGCCTGGATGATTAACCCCAGGCTTTGGCTCTCCCATTCAGTCTGAGATGGTCTGCGGAGGCGTCTACTTTCCCCCTGCTTTAGGAATGGAGAGTGCGAGACGGAGACGCTTCCCCTCTTGTTTTCTTCTCCTCTATATGGAAAGGTCAGCTCCAGCCCTGCCAAAACTGTGCAAGGCTGCCAGGAGACTGCTGAACCCAGCTGCTGACAGGAGATGGAGTTGGAAGAATGAGGCTGCATCCGTCTTTTATGAAAGAAGCTGTTTTGCCATCTTGCTCTCTCACTGGGCATGGATAAAAATGTGGCTGGATAATGACCTGCTGATGATGTTTCCCAGTTTAAGGGTCTTTCAATGCATCCCCAGGCATCAGCTGGAGTCGGGGGGAGGAAGAGCTTCAGAATATCCTTGCCTACAAGTAGTGTTTGTGCCTGCACATCTCTGGATCTGAGGGGGTGCTTTCTAGGGACAGATGTTCAGGCAGAAAGCAGCTGTCTGCACATGCTACCTCTGCCCAGATGTTTGCTGGTCCCCTCTGGCAAGGGGCTAGCCCAAAAACCAGGATGCAACCGTGCCCTGCTGCCTGGTGCACCCCCACATCAGCAACTGCATCCCCCATCCCTGCAGGGAATCTCCTTACTCACCTTACACAGGACTCAGCCTCAAGTCTGGGAACCTCTAATCAGGGAGGACCTTTACAATAACTGTGGGTTATTACAAGATGAAAGGTTATGTAAAAAAATAACGTAATGGCCATGGCTGTACCCCCTGTGTGTAACCACCACTCCTGTAACCAGAGCGGTACACAGTGTTTCCAACCTCCTGGGGAAACATCAGGTTTAGAGTTTGTGCTGGGGCTAATCCCTTCCTGGAAGAAACATGTGCCTCACTGAAAATAAACATCCCCATCAGCAGCAGATATAAGCCTGTATTCTGCAATGTGATTCCTATCAGCTTTAATCTTATCCCTCAGGCTTACCACCTACCCTCCACACGTGCCGCCTCGTCACCAGAGACAGTGTCTGCAAACTCTGCCACGCAGCTCTGCCCTGGCTTTTCAGTGGGTACATCAGCACCGAGAAGGTTTTTGGGGAGGCTGCAAGTTCAAAGTGATGGGCTGGATCAGGTACCAGGTGATGGCTCATGCTCTGGTATAAACCCTGGGACTTTGGAAGAGTTTGAAGCCATGTGAAGTTCACACCGCCTTGGCTGGCGGATGCTCTCTTGCTCTGGGCTGTGCTCCCAACATGAGTACTGGGAACACCTTGTTTTACCGTTACCAGTTGACAGATTAGACAGTATTAGAAGGGGTAAATTGGCAGAGCAAGTCTTTGAAGCCCAGATTAGTACCAATGGGTTATCTCCTTTCAGTTCTTAGGGCTGGGATGAGAGGAACAATTAGATCATTAGCAATCCTCTCTAATTGTGCCACGATGAAAGAAGTAATCAATGCCTGATGCCTCCTCTGCACCAGCCGCAGGGGACAGGCTGCTCTCTGCTCAGATCTTTGCCTCCCTGGAGCACAGACCAGCTTTGTTGTGTTTACTCTGCAGCAGCTACTCTGCCCCCAGATTTTGGCATGCAGAGACACAGGCTGGTGCTATTCCTCTCCCTGTTTACTTCAGCCTAGAAGAGGTAAAGCAACTCTTCATCCCCATCCCAGGAGGAATTTCCAAGGCAAAGAATTTGAGGAAGAAACTGTTTCTTTTGTTGTTGCTACAACATTTGGTACCAATCTTCTCTTTCAGGTGCTCCAGAGATTAATTTTGCATCATCTGTCTCTCACTCAGGTTTCTGGCCCGATAATATCACAGCACAGACTACAGAAAGGTTACAGCAGCACCAGCGCATGCTCAATACGAAATACCATTAGGGAGTGGGATGTGTGACAGCTGCTGCCTTCCTGCTGCTGCCTACAGCTGCTGCCAGCCACCAAGAGCATCTCTAAAAGCAAAGTCACAGCAAGATAAAGTTACAACAAGACTTAAAGCAATATAGTGTTTCTGTGTACCTCTCACTTAAATGGCTGTTTGGCTGAACCGCAGAGCCAGTGCTGTCTGTGCCCTACCGGGAGGGATGGACACGGGCTGGAAATGCAGCAAAGTGCCTCAAGCAGACACCCGGCTCCTCTTGCTCTTTGTGTTCCTCTCTGCTTTGGAAAGCAGGGGCTGAATGGGCAGAATTGAAAAAGTCTAAGCAAGGGCAAGTTTGTTGGGCAGCTAAAGATGACATCTAAATGGAGAATGGGGGGGGGGGGTGTAAAAATCTGCTGTTATTGCAGCTCAGCTCTCAGGACCACCTGGGTGATGCTCCTCAGTGAGGCAGGAGCAGTGGTACCTGGCCACAGCTTTCAACAAAATCATCCCCCAAAGAAATCACAGACATCCAAACCACACGACAATCCCACGTCCAAACCAGCACTCTGAGCACGTCCAAAATCCAAGCCAAGATTCACCAGGCAAATATAACCTTAGTTTGTAAAGCCTTGCCGAATCCCACCATCCTCGAGCAGGGCACTCCTGGATTGTGGGAAAAGATGGGAGGCAGAGTCCTAAAGTCTGGCTGGAGAAGGGATTTTTGCTGCTTAAGCCCATCCTGGTCCACACAGCTCCAAGTGAGTTGGCAGATTTCCACCTCGGCAGCTTCAACGGTATTTTCAGAAGGAGACAGCCCTCATCCTTTTGCATGACTGACTCCTGCCATCTAGTGCTGCTCAGCAGCCCCGGCTCCCCGCAAACCCCGGCTGCGCAGCCCGCGGCGGGGCCGAAGGCCAAGTGCAAAAGCTCACCAGGGACCCGGGGAAATGGCTCTTTCCAACGGGTCATGACACAGGCCAGGGCTTTGGGGCAAAAATCTAAGAAGAGCCCAAAGAAGGTCAGACAGGAGAGCAGAGGTCAGAGGAAGAGGGTCTTGGCGATGCTGTAAGGGGGGATGGAGAACAAGGGCTCTTCTCTGGCAGCTGTTCCTCAGTGCCCAGCACAGCTCGAAGGCAGAGGCTACACCGACCTGCAAAATCAGTCTGGGTGACCTCCTGGCGAGCGTGTTTGCTGCAGGGGCTGCAGACGTACCAGGAGGAAAGCCAGGCGCTGGCAGCCCCAGGCAGGCTGCCCTGCTGCCCTCGGAATTAAAAGCCTTTTCATGGGGCTGGGGCCAGAGGGGTTACAAATGTGGAGTGCGAAAAGCCCCCCTGGCTGCTCCGCACTCCCGCCCAGCACTGCTGCTTTGGGCCCTTGCAAGCTCGCGCTTGCACGGGCACAGCTCCGGCCTTGCAGGTGGCACGGGCACAGCTCCGGCCTTGCAGGTGGGGTCGCACACGTGTTGCAGGCAGGAACAGCCACAGCCCTTGTCCAGCTCACATCTCTGAGCCATGCAGCGTGCAGTTCTGCTCACCTCTCCCCATTCAGCCCGAACCCACACACAATCCTTTTTTTTTCCCCTGCATAACCATCAGTTTTTTCCTGGCAAATCCATCAGTCATTCAGCTGCACGTGCATCACCTGGACCAAGAGGTTTGTGCTGGAAAGCCGTGCTTGCAGGGCTGAGGGGGTCTCACACCCCCTGCACCCCACTAACTCCCCAGCTATGATGCTGCCTCCCTCAGGGCTGCTTGCCTCCATCCCAGCATGGCTCCCCACCACCGACACCCTGGCAGAGCCTTTCTCCAAGTGCTTTCACTATAATAAGTGGAACCATTAGGCAAATTTGTTATTGACTGTTTCATATTAGACTACTTTTTTTGTACTTTCATGGCAACACGACTAATAAAAATGCACTTTATCTTTCTGGATTTATGGGTTCGTAAAGCTGCTTTCGTGTACCTTGGGGAATCAGGGGATTAGAGCTGTATTAAATATCTCCAGTGAAAATGCCACTCAGGTGAAAAGGGGGAGGGAAAGGGGGGGAATTCAAGGGCAAGGAATGAGCAGAAGCAAACTTGGCAAAAAATATGGTTTTAATATATTATCTAAAGAATAAAAACCTCATAAAAAAAGTTATCACCAGGCAGGAGGAATTCATAATACCACTGCTTGTGAATTCTGCCCGGGAACTTCCTCCGTAGCTGAGAGTCATTAAGTAAAAGTGAGATACCAACACATAGCCTACCTGGACGGAGAGGGAAGGAAGGAAAAGGTGGGGGAAAACTCTCATTAACACAAATCACTGCTCCCTCCACAAAGAAATTAATGTCTCTCACAAGCAGGGGATATTTCCAGCCATGGCAGGAAATATCTCCCATGCAGCAGGAGGGCGCTCTGGGGATGCAGGTTTGCACTGCTCCCGGCGGGGCTGGAAGGAGGACAGGGGGAGCAGAGAGAAGGGACGACCTTGCACAGCAATGACAAATGGCTTCAGGGATCGCCAGGTATTACCCACAGCTACGGTTTATTTGCAGTCTGCATGCAGTCTTATCTCTGAAGTCTTGTCTTGTACCTGAGATAATTTTGCTATTGGAAATTATTATCTCATCCCAAATGGTTAAGACTTTTGGCCAAAAATGTCAAAATGAAACAAAACCTTTGAGGAAGTTAATTTTGTTACAAAGTCATCTTTTCAATAAACAATCACTTTTACTGGAAAGTCATCAATACTGAATTATCTTCACAAAGCCTTTGATTTCAGCCAAACTACTTTTCCACTCTGGTTAAAGCATTTCAAGCCTTGTCACTGCAGCTGGTGATCTAATCAACAGTCCAGAGGAGTTAGCCAGGATTTATAGCAGTATGAGAGCAGAATCCACAGCGCTCACCACAAAGTGCTTTAGGATCTGTTACCAACAGAGTTAAGCTATTAAGTTCTACTTTTCGATGAGCTTTAGCAAAAGGCATAAATTAGGTTGTTGGGGTTTTTTTCATTTATTTATATTCATCATTTCCAGGCCTGAATCTCTTTGGTGACATAGACCTGCTCTCCCATGCAAGTTGTCCCCTCTGCCCTGCAGTCACCCCCAGAGCAGAGATTAGCCCCTGCATTTTGATGCTGCATTTTCTCCTCCCTTTCCTTTGGCAAAGAGCCTTTGGAGAAGTTTACCCACAATAAACACACACTTGATATACAAACACCCCACTCTGGAGACATCTGAAGAGAGGGGTATATATCGCTGTAATTAGTCCTCTGAGGGCACTAATGGC
Organism: Aptenodytes patagonicus; assembly: GCF_965638725.1. Taxonomy (NCBI): domain Eukaryota; kingdom Metazoa; phylum Chordata; class Aves; order Sphenisciformes; family Spheniscidae; genus Aptenodytes; species Aptenodytes patagonicus. The sequence continues at coordinate 2,848,897 of NC_134972.1, forward strand.
ATAGGCAGCACTGCTGGCGTAAGTCAGTTGCTACTAAACAGCTCGTGTTATCTAAGGAACAAACATGTTCCACACCCAATAAACATCCCTGGTGATGAGTGCTGCTAAAGAGACTGTAAATCTGCCCCCACCTCCCCGCACACATGGGGACAGGCACACAGGAGTGTTCCCCAAAGCAGCCCTCCTCTTTACAACAAATCCTCCCGGCATTTTTCTTCAGCTCGCCATCCAGGGAGGGGACGGTTTTGCTGCAAACTCCTTAGGACAGGATCCACCTCCATGGGTCAGTCTCAGTTGCAGGCTGCTTACGCCCAACATACTGGTAATTATGCATAAAATCACTGCTCCACTGCCAGCACAGATGTGCCCAGCGGCTGAAGCAGTTTAGATCTGTACAACACCACATTTTTTCCCCAAATTCATGGCTAACCAGAAACAAGCACCATTTTATTTAAGCATCCCTGGATTCAGACTCCCTGAGGCTGCAAATGCCTCTACTTTGGTGCCGAAATATTTTCCCAACTAGCCAGTGCATCAGCAGTGATTTGAGCTGAGCTCCAGCCCGGGTTTCTCAAACACTGCCCTCCTTTAAACATCGGCACACACAGCTGGGTGCTTGCAGAGATTTCCAGCAGAGTCAAGCGAAGGCTCAGCAGGCCCTTTACAAACTTCAGCCCGATGCTTTCCTTCGGCTTCACCTGAGACACATCATCCCCACGCTACAAAATCTGTCCCCACAAGCTGCAGGACACAGCAGGATCACCAGCCCCACCGTGTGCTGTGATGTTTCTGGGAGCGACCACTCCTGAGTCCGGAGAAAACTCCCTCCTTCTGTCTCTTTTTGAGACAGATCAAAAGCAAAAGACCATATTATACTTAAAATCCATGATATAATAATAACAACAAGCTCTGTGACGATGAAAAGAGAAAACAGTAATATGAAATACCAGGTGAAAAACATCCTGTCTTAGCTCAGTTTATATTACTTATGTTTATGACAGCACTATCATACCAGCCACAATAAGATAGATCAGTAAATATTATCGTCCTCCTGCAGAAAGAGAGAGCACAAGTCCCAGAGGTGTTTAAGCAGTTTGCCAAGCCCAAAAAGCAACAAAATCCAATACAGGCTTTGCGAGAAGAGGTTCCCAGAGCCCCCTGCCGCATCCAGCCCCCCCCCAACACGTATGGTTACAGCTCTGCGTTTTAGAGCACACGAAATACGGGATCAAGCAGTGGGTTGCAGCAGCCATCTACACGGCTGCTGCCAAGTAGTAGCAGTAATATGTATTGTTTTCATTCCTCTACTCCCTAACTACAAAGTCCTTGTCTGGCTCACCTGTAAAGAACCAGGTGGTGCAAAGCAAGGAGTTTTCCTCCACTGCTTCCAGGAGGGGCCAGCTGTTTAAATAACTTTATTAAAGCTGATCCTAAGCTCTTTAGGTCAGAAATTGTGTCTTCTTTGTTATGTACAGTCTTGCCCCGATGGATTATTGTGAAGGCGAATTCAAAGTGGTGCGAGGCTGTGTGGTACCAGGCTGTGAGCACCGTCCGAGCTCCGAGATGGATCCCACCTCTCCCTGCCATGGGGAAGAGCTGAGCACATTTCAGAGACCACAGGGAAGGGAACAGCTGTGGCAGTTGCACCGGAGCAACTATCTTAAATTAAGGGAGAGTTTGTCAGCTGCTGGAAACAGGGATCTATTTTAATGGTGCAGTGGTTTACACCAGGAGCCCAACTCAGATATGTCAGTTATACATACATATACACGGACACAAAACATAGGGGATTAAAAATCCCTGGGGTATTGATTTTCATGTTTCAGGCCATAAAAACCATCTGGGATGGTTTCACATGCTGGTGAGAGAGGCAGACAAATGTCAAATGCAGTGAGAAAAATTGGAATATGCAAATGATTTTCATCAACTATAGGCAATCAGCCACGTTGCTGCTCGCGCCACGATTCTGCTCAACTTCCAAAATAGTTTTCTTGAGTCTCATTTTCATTCCACAATTACCTTTTCTTTCTAACAATCAGATACTTGCAAACAATCATCCAGAGGACTCAGGGAAGAGTTATACTAAATGCAGGAATGTAGTAAAAAAATTTCTTGTTAAAATATTACATTACCTTTCAGATACATATAATACCACAGAGAAAATTTTGAGTTCAGTAACACACACATTCCAGGATTATAGAAAATCAGATTTTGCTCTCCAGATTACCAGGGCTTCACCAGACCGAAACCCTTAGTGTGTATGTACTATTTTATAGCCCCATTACCTCGGTAATACCTTTTCTCTGGACACACACATTTAACTGTTTCAGAAACCTTAAAATTATACAGTTACAGTTACATTAGGTAAAGCCACAATTCTGCTTGGGGATTTTGGTAGTGATGTGCATGTTAAGTACAACTCAAACATTTTCTCACCAGATGGAATTTCCCTGCATTGCCAGGTAGGAGGGTTTTACTGATCATTATTTTAATTAACATCAAACCTATTGAAACAGTGGGCTGAATCCCTCACTGTTGTACAACACGCTTCAGTTCATTCCCATCCATCCCCCTCTGCTTCAATGGCATGACTTCGCTCACACCGAGCACACACCTGAGCCTCGGCTGCCTTCGCTGCAGTGAATGCTCTGACCTACAGCCTCCTCTGGGCCCCGTGTTTCCCATGGTCACCTCTTGGGAGATGCTTTTCCTGCCATCTTCCCTTTTTTTTTCCTCCTTTCCTAAGCAGACCAGTGAACGCTTCCACTATTAACTTTTAATCACGGGTCTTGAAAGCTTTATGCGAGTGTTAAACCTCTGTCGGTGCTAATAAAACCACAGAGCTGGAAATACTTGCCATTGGGAGGGTGACTACAGAGAGAAGGAGGAAGGGAGAGCTGGGGAGACCCAGAGGACAGTGCTCTGAAGGGAAGATAAAGACAACGGAAACTTTGAGAGCTGATTTTTCTGTAGCTGGCAGGGAACCCACCTGCAATTTTCAGGAGACAGAAGGACTTCTGCCTCTGGGAGTTTCCTCTGTCAACTTCACCGGCAGCAGTGGAGGCTCTGCTGGTTTCTCCTGGATTAAAAGCGCTGCTGTTGCCTCCTGGAGATGCTTGAACAACTGTTTAGAAACAGTCTCCCTCAACGTCACATAACTTCCACCTTCCTCTGCTTCAGAAGAGAGAGGGAGAGGGCAGGTTGCTGATTTTCACCGAACCTGGACGATTTCTCCCTTTCAGAGGACAGCTGCCCACTGCTAACTCCCACTACCTGCTGGAGCCCTTCCTTTCTCCTTTCCTACAGAAACTGTTCCCCCTGGGTTTCAACTACCCTTCCCAAACCCTGCCAGGCACTAATGCTTGCTTTCTTCCACACTCTTTGGGAGGATAAGGCTCTCAAACTGCAACAGCAACCTTCACATCGAGATTTCGGTGAGTTTAACAAATGCAAGGGGATGGCCACCACTGTGCAGAAAGCCATCCCAGGGACTTCAAACCCAAAGCGTCCTCCAGCCACTGAGCAGAGCTCCTCCTTGCATGGCTGTAGTAGCAGCCACCACAGACACAGCTTCCAAACACAGCCCTGGCAGAAGAACCAGAGCTTCATTACAATGTGCCACTCTGCAACTAAGTACTCACCTGAATGTTGGTGGGGATTGGAAAGGAGAGAGAGGTAGGAGCACCTGGGCTGCAACATTTAGATATTAATACAAAAAACATACTGATAACTTTTTCTCATTATTTCCATGTTATTGTAATTTCATGCAAACTTCTTTCCAACACCGCTCCTGATGGCTGCTACTCTTGTTCTGAGCTGGATCTGTCCCCCAGCAATGCTAATAATGGCTTCCGGATCATTTTTATTCATTTTGTGTTTCACTCACAGTACTTCATGTGACTTATGCATCCCCCGAAGCTCATATTTCTATTTGAATTGCAGGGCAAGTAGTGGGTTTTAACATTCTGACTGCACACACATTCTCCTTTCCCTCAAAATGAAAGGTCATTTGAACTTTGAATTGCATTAGCATGACATTTTTCTACTAAATTACCCTGGCTGCACTCAGTCTGAAAAGAAACAAACCCCTTTCAACTTTGTGTAGGTTATGCGGAAGTCTAAACACCAGAGGCAATGCATGGGGGACAGAAGAGGAGGGGAAAGGTCTGCAGCACTGCTTGGCACCCTCACCCCAGGAGAGGCAAAGCCCATCTGCGAGTCCTCCAGATCTGAGCCAGGATCTACCTGATCCCTTTCCAGGACAGACTTGGAGCATGGAGGTTTGAACATCAGTCACTGACTCAGCAGCAGCCAGCGCTGCCAGCAGCACCAGCTCCATGTAGCTGGGACAGCTTCACATCTACATCTGTGAGGACAACACATCAACTTCTGCAGACCATCCACCCACCCCTGCCCTTGCACACCCTCCTGGCCACTGCAGGATGACGGATGTAAGCAGCATCAATATTTGGAGACTTGGTTTTCAACGCCCACCCCCATGGGCTGCATCTCTTTGGTGGTAAAAAATGTCCCTGCTCCCTGCTTTGGGAGGCTTTCAGGTTGCAGGATGCCAGATCCCACTCAGATCCAGGGGAGTTTTTTGTTGGTTTTGGGTTTGTTTAGGTTTTTTTAAGACAACCGTGTAGTATCAACAGGTGACAAATGTTTTAGGCCTGGAGAAACATTTCAACTGCCTGTGCCATCACAGCTTCCCCCTCAACTCACAACCTGGTTTATCCCCGCCGTTCATCCAACCACATCAGTGGTTTGATCCAAGTGACTCACACTTGACCGCCACGTTTTATATTACGAGACACTTTTCCACGCCCAAACTGGCTCCTCTCAGGATGAATCTCCTGGCTCTGTAGACATCTGCCTCTCACATTTACAGGCAATGCATTTCCATCTGAAGAGGAATTTAAAAACTATTAGTCAGGGAACACAGCAGATAGTAACTATAGCAATGCATCAATCACAGCATGGTAATTACACACCACCGGGTTGCCTGTAAAAGCTGGTCTACCTGGCAGAAAATGGCAGTAATCAGCCTATTGGCAGCAGACAATACAGCATCATTTGTAATTCTTATGGCTGCATGTTCTTCATTTCACAGGGGCTGGATGCTAATCAATGAGTTGCCATAGTTACCTGACATCCCTGGCCATCAATACACAATGAGATGCAAGGAAATTAGAGGGGCTTTTAGTCACCACTGCTGGGGAGGAGTTGGGGGACCCAGCCGGCTTTAAACTTCCCTCCACGCTGTGCCTACAGGTTGGAAGCTCTGAGCTTAGGCAGATGGTTTGAACTCTGCTCCTGACTTCTCCTCGATGACCAGTGATGCAGCCAGAAGAAACCAACTTACGTTCTGAACACCACAGCCACCTCCCAGCCCTGTGCACTGAAGAGGGTCCCTGGAAGAGGTTGAGGGGTGGCAGAGCCACAGTGCATCTCCACGGAGACAAGGGGCATCTCCTAACGGGGAGCAAGGCACTGTCTCTAGCCCATAAGCCAACAGCACAGACATGGCAAATGAAGATTGAGGCCGGAAAAATGGAGGAAAAGGCAGTCAGATGGCATTGCCAAGTTCACACAAGGAACCCACAGCAGAACGCAGCACAGGCTGTCCAGTGAAACAGGCAAAGGCTGCCCACAGCGACTGCCAGCCCATAGGCTTGGCCAAGGTCAGAAAGCAAAACCTGCCCCAGTGTCAGAGACATTTCATCCTAGTCAGGCTTGTGTTCCCAGGATAGCAAGGTTTTTTGCTAATAACCTAATTACTTTAATATGCATCAGTATTAAAAAAAGAAAATTACATTTGATGTTCATGAAATTTAAGTCTAGTAATGAATCAATTTCCTAGATTGTTCTTATTAAAGTAATTAAATTACCTGTTTTGTGCTGGAATCTCCTGGGAAACCATGAGAGTTTTTCCTCTCTTTGGGGGGTTTCGGGGAGTCACTGCTCTGGGGACCCAGCATACGAGACATGCCAAGGGCACTGTTGACCACACAGTGGCAGGGCGAGGGGGCCGGGTATCCCCGGCTTCACAGCAAGCTCCAGGGAGTGACCTGCTCTGGTGCAGCAGCTCAGCCCTTTTTAATTGAAGGGTCATCTAAGCTTTTTCAAGAAAGCCTCTCAATAGCAGCTAGCCTTTTCTAAAACCATCCAAGGATTACCATCTGCAGCATTGCCTTTGTATTTCGTTTATAACCACATAAAAGGTAGGTTGAACCTTGAAGGCTCATTCTGTTTGTCTCCATTCCCTCTTTGCTTGAATGCACAGGCACATCCACAATGATTTAAAAGATAAACATCCACGGGGATTTCACAGACCAACCACGCCAAGTTTCATGGATGAAATGAGATAGAGCAGGACAGAAAAGGCACTGAGGGGCAGCCCGACTGCTGATTACAGGAGGACGCAGGTTTTAGGATCAGCAGTTCCTGGCCCAGCACTGGTAGAATGCAAAGACCAATGTCCAGAGCAGATCGCAGGAGTAAAGAGATGAAGTATTTTTAATTACACACTGGGTTTAGGATTGATGCTCCCCCTTTCTGTGCCATCACTTCTCAGCTAATGTGGAGGATGAGATCCAAGGAGCTGCCTGCTACCCATAGGCAGGAGAAAACCAGACAGCAAAGCCCAGCACAGGTTGTTGCTGCTTTATAATCATCCAGTCCAAACTATTCATATGCAAAATGCATGAGCTCCATCTATTAGTGGTGCCATTCTCAGGTGGCTCTCAGCAGGCCTCTTGGCATGGAATGAGGTTTGTTGATGTGAAATAACACACAGTGTAAACACATTTTAGTATGCATGAAGAGTAGGACCAAAACCACTCAAGAATGAGGCCAGGAGAGAATGAGGAGGCTGGCCAGGCCTCCCCTCACAGCCTCGGCCAGCAGATACTCAACCACTCATCTCTGCCTCTTGCCAGGTATCTCTTCTCCCCTTGACAGGCTGCGGACAACAAGGTTCTCCCTCCCCCCTGGCTGAAGCAGAACCACTCAGCTGCTGAGTGGTTCAAAATGGGACTGTTCTTCCCTCCCCTACAGCAGGACATTCCCATGGGAACATAGGTTCCAGATCCTCAAATCCCTACAAAAACCACCGTGCAAAGGCGCAGCTGGCACAGACATACAGGGTCCCGGCACCGGCCCGATTCCTGTTCACCCACCACACAGCCAATTCCTTCATTCTTTGCACAGGACCACTTTTGCCCTGTTCCCCAGGGCTCGAGGTGTTTTCCCCCTTGGCTGTCCCCAAGGAAAACCCCCGAGGGGCTGTGCTGCCCTGTCCCAGCACCCTTTTCCAGGGTGACCCCCAGCACATTTGGAAAGCACTCAGTCCCTCACCCATTTGGAGAGGAAACAACTTCTTCCTTGCTGTTCTGGTCTTGTTTTATTCTTGTTATTCCTTTAGAGTGAGATTTTTTTAAAAAAAAGGAAAAGCTGGCATCAGGGACACTTGCAAACAGCACCAGCAGCCTCTTGTGGGCAAGGCGAGTCCTACAGCTCCGAGCACCCGAACCTCAGGTCCTGGGCTGCAGGTGCTTGTGCAAGTTGTCTCATTGCTCACTTGGGTAAGGAAATGCAGCACAGTCAGGCCCTCATCTCTCCCTCCTTCAAGATCTAAAAATAAAAGTAAAGTGAAGCACCTATCCACAGGCAGGATGCTAGCAGTCCATGCTCGCCTCTGGAATCTGGCCTCAATAAACCCTTTAAGACCAAACTCACCACCCCCGACTACATTACGCCCCTGCTCAGTGCACAGATCTGCTAACAGAATTAACCAGGAATTACATGTAAAAGACATTACATTAGAAGGGCTTCACCTGACAAAATTACCTTCTGACTAAGCACTTAAATCAGCTTTCTCTACCTATTGCACTGTCTAGCTGAGTGCTGACTTCAAGTCACACTCTGCACAGATAAGCCAGCCCTTATCTTGTCAGCAATCCTGTTTTCTCCTCCAGTGTCTCCCACTCAGGAAAATCATGGCACAGCCATGATTTTATCTCGCAGTAGGACCACTCAAACCAGATGCCACTCAGCTTGCTCCAGGCTAACCTGGGATTTACTTAGAATATTGTCTTTAACCTGCTGCCACTTGGGAAACACAGTGTAGATATAGGAGACAGCCCGCAAATACAGTAAGGACTAAGTAGACAAGAAGGGGGAAAATATTTTGCCCAAGACTATCCAATCGCAAGAACTGTGCCAAAGCCAGCAGCATAATCCTCTCAGCTCACAGCAAGCACAAAATTGCTAAATCCCACTCCCTCCCCAGCAAAATCCTGTCTGTCCCCACCTCTACAACCCCACAAAATCATCTTTTCAGCTTCCTAATGCAGCTTTTTAAGTAAGATGGACCCGCTCAAGAGGATACAAATCTTTACCACGGGGTGAGCAATAATTAGAGTTTTTATGGAAAGGCCCAAGATGACTGGAACCGATGGAACACCCATCCCAAAGCCGCTCTGCAGAGTGGGCTGCAGCCAGCCTAGGGAGCAGCAGAGCCCAGGGCAGTGCCAGCTCCTCCGCACTGGCACCGGTCCCCCCCCCATGGCCCCCCTGTCAGCCTCTCCTCACACAAAGTAGCAGCCTTTTGCTGGGTTCCAAGCAAAAGTCTCAGCTCTGCCCCCTCCCAGGGTTTTCTCTCCATTAACCAGCTGGCTGCACAGAGTTGCCAAGTGCAAGCAAACAGGGCAAACCACCCATTTTGCTCCAGAAACATCACAGCTCCTGGTGCTTTTCGGAAACAAACAGTCCCCTGAGCAGGGAAAACATCAGACCCTTTTTCCAGGTGCATTTTGTATTGAAAATTCTCCCACACCTCTAAAAGGTGGAGAATAGCAGGCTACAGGCCAGATTGCAGACCACCACCTGCAACACGGCTATCCCACATCTCCCTTCCCCACACTTTGGAGAGGACGCAGAGAGCAGCCAGGAAAAGGGTTTGCATCTCTTGTTTCTGCTTTATTTTTTTCCTTTGGGCTGTTAATTGCTAACCAGAGAACAACACCCACACGCTCAGGTGGCTCTGTGTCTGGGACCACTCTGTCCTGCCACAGGAGGAACAACTGCAAAGCACACAGCCCTACCCATACCTGCCTTAACCTGGCCAGGTAACAACCAGAGCAAGAGCACAGACCGCCCGGGCACACGCACACTTACCTGGGTCAGCAGGCTCTGCCACAGCTCCTAAACTTCTAGCTTTTCCACCTGCAGCCAAACCCTCCATGTTCCCCAGGAGCCCTTTTATGGGCTTCATCCCACCCACTTGCACCACCCTTGGGTGCTCCCCAGGTGCCAGGAATTCCCTAATTGCCCTCTGCTCCCAATTAACCCTTTCAGTTCTGCTGTGGGGTACCTGCACACTCGTGGCTCTGCTTTTGTGGGCATCCCCTGTCTCCCAAAAAACAGCTCTTACACACCTGAGCCTCCTGCCCCGGGTTGAGAGGCCTGTTGCTGCTGTGACAGCTGGGGTGGGCTCTTGGGGGAAAAAAATGGCATTTCCCTACAAACTCTTGGGCCTTGAGACTGGTATCTGGGCACGGTTATCTTCGATAGATGTGCAAATCTGGGAGGTGTGTGTTGGGACTGAACTGAGACGGAGCCTGCAGAACTGCTGACGGGTCACTGGGCTGTTTGCAGCAGAGGCAGCTCTCCTGGCTGCCCGAGCGAGGGTGGGGAAAGTGTCAGTCTCCTGCCTCCCCCGACCAGGCTTAGCTTAAATCAACTTGAAACTGGTTTAAACTACTCCGGAGAAAAAGCAGAGAAGAATAGCTGCTTCGGGTTTTGCCCTGATTTAGTGAGGCCAGTTTGTATCTGTGTTTATGCAGACCCCACTTCGATAAATCCCTGGATTACTGCTTGCGTTTTTAAGTGATTTAAGTTGATCTCAGGGATTCGAATTTGCAACAGTGTAGCCAAATCGGTATTTCACACCAGGGCCAAATAAATAAACAAATCGTGGAGACGAGCTCTTAGACCCTACTGAAGCTGATTTCACATGCACTGACTCCTGCTCCTCCCCAAATGAAGCACGGGAGGCTCTCATGCCGGGCTGCGCTGCATCCCCCAAACTGTCCCTGTGGGGCCTTTTAACCCAGTTTAAACATCCTGTATTTGAGTTGGGATAAAACCTCATTACGAAAGCTCTCCTTTCAGCTCAGCAGTGGATGCTCCCTGTTCCACGGGGCTGTTTTCTGTCTGGTTGCAGTGGATACAGCACAATTTCATCCTGCACAGAGAGCTGGGGTTAACCGGTGACCAGAAAGTGCCATGAGCCCCCCCCAGGAGCCTTGGCAAAGGCAGGATGCGGGGTCCAGCCATGGGTGCAGGCAAGGGTAAATGCAAGGGGTTTTTGCATGCACCAAATTAACAGATCACCAGTTCCCCTTGAATGACGACTGCTGTTGCCTCATCTCTGCTCAGGTCTGAGGACTCCTGAACCGTGACTGTACTGGAGCAGAGGCAAGGGCTGAGTCACGATTTAGAAAAAAAAACCACTTCCCTAAAAATACTTCCTGGCAGCCTTTTGCGGCCTCCTGCCCTGCATAAACACACCATGATTCCCTCCAGTGCATGGCAAAATAACCCCACATCTTCCAGTTCTGACCCAAAACTCAGCCCAGGCCACATCAGAGCATCATTTCTGGGAAGGGGTCCCCGCGGCAGCCGTGTCCAACACGGCCCCTCTCCCCGTAGCAGTGCGGCTCCCACCTCCCAGCCCAGCCGGGTCCCCCCAGGGCAGACCCCCCCAGGCTGCTGGGTGCCCCCGGCTCTGCTCATCTTCCCACCAAGGGAGCAAGGTCTCCACAGGGGACAGGTCCACCGAGTCCCAACCGGCTGCTCCTGCTGCTTTAATTGCATATCTGCGAGGTGGAGAGCTGCTGTAACCACAGCCCTGGCACACTATAAAAGCACATAAAGAAACGCATGTGATCATTATGCAAAGGACTCGCTCCTTTATGGGGTTTGGATTATAGTTTATAATATACAAAGCTAAAGTGCAAAGCGCATTTGGGTTTTATGGGCGCCATAAACACGAGCGGCAGCGTGCCTGGGAAAGAGCGGCTGGGCCAGGCGGCAGCGCGAGGGTCATCGCGTCCCCGTCGGGATGCGGAACAAATGATGCCGGCTGAACCCAAAAGCAGGGATCTTGCCCAAGCCCCTTTGCCTCTGCTGCTGCAGACATCATGCCACAGCGTGGGGCGAAGGGGCTCCTGGGCAGCAACATCCCCCTCCTGCAACTCCAGCTCAGCCCCAATCCCCAGCGGACCGTGAGAACAGCACGTCCCATTGCTGTCCCATGTGCAGAGCAAAGGAGCAGGAGGAGGAGAAGGGGAGCCGCTTCCATGTGGTTTTTTGGGGGGGATATTCCCTGGTGCACGGTTCACACGTGCCCAGGAGGCTAGGGAACCCCTGAGCTACAGAGGAGGGTGATGGTGGTGTCAGCCCAGCCGCCACGCTCACCCACTTGGCTGCAAATCTCATCTTTTATTGTGGTAATTGCCAATGCTTCCACCACCGTGAAAATCAAATTATTCTGTGCAGAGATAAGGCCAAGGCCCAGCCCCACACTGGGGAGGAAGGGTATGGGGGGAAGGAGCCGTACGGCAGCTTTTTATCACAGGGATGCAGAGGAGAAAGGGATGGGAAATATAAGGCGACCAGTTGGGGATTTAGGTGATTTTTTGCAGCCTGCAGAGCGGGGCATTGCTGGTTGGGAAAACAAAAAGGGCCTGACCAGTGGAAGGGCATAATCAGTTTTTTCCTTGCCTTTGCTCAAGCTCTTTCACCCCCATTTCCTCCAAGAAAAATGCTGTCACCCTCAGCCCAGTCTGAACCTCAGGCTGCATTTCTCCTTCCTCCCCGAGCCAGGGCACATTTCGGGTCCGGGGCGCGGACTGGGGTGGGTTTGGGGTCCAGGACACAGGCTGGAGCTGCACTGGCGGAGTAGGGAAAAGCATCTGTCAGCATCCTGCTTCTTTCTGCTGTTTCTAAGTCACAAAACCATCCAGCTCTCCATTGCCTGACGTGGCACAGCATCATCCCCTAAAAGCTCCCCGAGCCGGCCCCGCCAGCCCCCATCTCACGCCGGTTGCAGAGCTCTGCACACCTCCAGAGCTGGCTGCGCTTCAGGCCTGGAAGGATTTCATAAATATTTGAGCAAAATGCTTTCAGCATGATACGTGTATGGTGTGTGCTACTTACACTGAGCACTGAAACTGAAATATATAGGGATAACTCCGTGGGTGTACCACGTTCACACATGCCCTCTGCAGCCAGTCTGTCCCCAGCTGGGTTAGTGATCATTGCTTTGCCCCAGCCACCGATGGGGAATTTTTAATTTAAACAGCCCCTCGGAAAAGCAGGCACATATGTCTGCTCACGGAGAAATCAGCTGGCTGCTGACATAAGTTGCTCAACGATTCCCCGTGGGAGAGTCATCTCCGGCGAAAGGGATTTGAAAAAACAACACGGGTGTTTCACATGCAGCTGCTCAACAGCTTCGACCCCCCACGGCCGCCCCTTCCCTTGTCCTCCCCGATGTCCTCCCCTTGCACAGCCCGAGGACCAGGCTGTCTCAGCCACCTCCCTCCCCGCACAGCGAGATCCCAAACATCCGATGGGAGAAGAGGAGAAGCACGAGTCTCTGCTGTCCCAGCGCCGAGTGCGGCCAGCGCAGCCTGTGCGATGCCGTCACCCATGTGACGGTGGGTGGCACAGCCCGCTCCCCAGCTCCGGCGCCCCCGGGAGTAGCCCCTCGCACTGCCCCTTCGCTCCCTTCTCCTGGGAAGTCCTGGCTGACTCCAGGCTTTGCCCAGAACACCTCCACCTTCGGGTGCCCACGGCAAAGGGAGACGCAAGGGACTCCAGCTCTTGGTGGCTGCGTGGGATCCAGCTCCCTTCAAAGCCCATAGCACGGCAGCCTTTCCCGACAGCCCTGACAACAGGAGCATCTCGGCCTGATCAGAGGGAAACTTTGCTCTGGAAGGGAGTGGAAGAGCCCCAAAAGCTTTGCTCTGAAGGGTGATGTAACCACATTTCCCTCCTCAAAGATCCGGGATGAATTATTTAGACCTGTAGTGCAGCAGCTCTGCTGAATTATTTAGGGAGATTTGGATTTGTAGGCCAATGAAGCAGAAGCAAACTGAGCTGAGCAGCACATTGAATAGTCCCAAGAGAAAGCCTGGCCCTTTTTCCTCTTCTTTTTCCCCTGGTAAGCGTAGAAAAGCAGCACTCAATATTCGGGGTGAGTCTTGGGAGCAAGGCAGGCAGACGAGTCAGACAAACTGCTTTTTCCAGCAGAATATTTTTGCTGCCCAACTGGTTATTGGTGTGTGTGCAGGGCTGGGAGATAAGCATTGCACAACCCAGTGAGCAATGCCGAGGAGGAGGGGAGCAGCAGGAGGAAAAGGCTGCAAGAGGAAAAACCTCTGCTCCTCTCTACCCGGTGAGAAACCCCACCTGAGCTCCGGGGTCAGAACAGCACAGGGGCTTGGGAGATTTCAGCTTTGCAGCTGATTTCTCTTTCTGACCCCAGATGTAATGCCCGGCTCCAGCTCCTGCCTGCAGCTTGGGATTACCCGCTCGCTCTCCCCACCTTCGCCCACTGAGATACCATCCATCAGCTCCCTCCACAAATCATAAGGAGGGTTTGGAGTGCACGATGCTCTAAAAGATAATATATCTGAGGGTCTGTGTACATTTGCCTTTTGTCTTGAATGCCCCGAGGAGCCAAATTTTCCAGCTTCTCTTTCTGGCCCTGAGGACTAGAAACTTTGTTTACTATCAGAGTTCCTGTAATGAGATGACGCCAGGATGCTGCTTTAGAAGAATTCCTGGTTGCTGTATGAGATCTGGACTAAACAAGCAAGACTTCATGGTGTGACCGGGATGTCCAGCTAACAAATACCCAGATTAGCATTGCAGATCAATACCGAGAACCACACAGCAACTTATCACTGTTTTGCAACTCCACCGGGCAGGGGAAGCTGCTTTGTTTAACTGTGAAAGCAAACTTTGCTCTGAGGCTCTGGGGACGCAGTCTGGGCTTGTCTCTATTTTAGCATCAAGCAAAGGAAGAGGCTGAAGAGCTACCAAGGAGCTGAGATGTGCTCTTATCATTAATTTTAATGGGAAAGGAGCAGATGAATCCCAGAAGTGGAAGAGGAAATTTCAGTCTGCCTTTATAAGCTCAGATGTGATATCCTTTTCTCATGACCTTTTGGGGTTTTTTGCTGCTAAACTGTCTGGGATTGAAACCAGGGCTGCTGGCTGCTCCAGGAAAGGGAGCCGAGAGCAAAGTCCGGTCTAAGTAGGCTCGAACTCACCAAGTGCATGTCTGCTGCTAGGCTGGGAAAGCCACATGGAATTTACTTTTCATTCCAGTTTTGACTGGCTTTATTTTACATAAAATTACAGAGCGTGCAAGGAGAGAGCGCAGAGGAGTGCTGACAAGTGTCATGTTGGTGCCACGTCATAGAATCACAGAATCATTTAGGTTGGAAAGACCTTTAAGATCATGGAGTCCAACCGTTAACCTAGCACTGCCAAGTCCACCACCAAACCATGGCCCTAAGCACCACATCTACACGTCTTTTAAACACCTCCAGGGATGGTGGCTCCACCACTTCCCTGGGCAGCCTGTTCCGGTGCTTGACAACCCTTTCGGTGAAGAAATTTTTCCTAATACCCAATCTAAAGCTTCCCTGGTGCAACTTGAGGCTGTTTCCGCTTGTCTTATCGCTTGTTACTTGGTGTCCTGGTTTCGGCTGGGATAGAGTTAATTTCCTTCCTAGTAGCTGGTACAGTGCTGTGTTTTGGATTTAGGATGAGAATAATGCTGGTAACACACTGATGTTTTAGTTGTTGCTGAGCAGTGCTTACACTAGTCAAACACTTTTCAGCTTCCCATGCTCTACTGACCGAGAAGGCTGGAGGTGCACAAGAAGCTGGGAGGGGGCACAGCCAGGACAGCTGACCCCAAACTGGCCAAAGGGACATTCCATACCATGGGACGTCACGCTCAGTACATAAACTGGGGGAAAGCTGCCCGGGGGGGCCGCTGCTCGGGGACTGGCTGGGCATCAGTCGGCGGGTGGTGAGCAGTTGCATTGTGCATCACTTGCTTTATATAGTCTTTATTTTTATTATTATATTTTATTTTATTTCAATTATTAAACTGTTTTTGTCTCAACCCACGAGTTTTCTCACTTTTACGTTTCTGATTCTCTCCCTCATCCCACTGGGGCGCGGGGGGGGAGTGGGCGAGCGGCTGGGTGGTGCTCAGTTGCCGGCTGAGGTTAAACCACGAC
The DNA here is from genome assembly GCF_965638725.1 of Aptenodytes patagonicus. Classification (NCBI taxonomy): domain Eukaryota; kingdom Metazoa; phylum Chordata; class Aves; order Sphenisciformes; family Spheniscidae; genus Aptenodytes; species Aptenodytes patagonicus. Next base: position 2,864,229 of record NC_134972.1, read on the forward strand.
ACTTGGGAGAAGAGACCGACCCCCACCTCGCTACAACCTCCTTTCAGGTAGTTGTAGAGAGCGATGAGGTCTCCCCTCAGCCTCCTTTTCTCCAGGCTAAACAACCCCAGTTCCCTCAGCCGCTCCTCATCAGACTTGTTCTCCAGACCCCTCACCAGCCTCGTTGCCCTTCTCTGGACACGCTCCAGCACCTCGACGTCCTTCTTGGAGTGAGGGGCCCAAAACTGAACACAGTATTCGAGGTGCGGCCTCACCAGTGCCGAGTACAGGGGCACGATCACTTCCCTGCTCCTGCTGGCCACACTATTTCTGATACAGGCCAGGATGCCATTGGCCTTCTTGGCCGCCTGGGCACACTGCCGGCTCATGGTCAGCCGGCTGTCGACCAACACCCCCAGGTCCTTCTCTGCTGGGCAGCTTTCCAGCCACTCTTCCCCAAGCCTGTAGCGCTGCATGGGGTTGTTGTGGCCGAAGTGCAGGACCCGGCACTTGTCCTTGTTGAACCTCATACAGTTGGCCTGGGCCCATCGATCCAGCCTGTCCAGGTCCCTCTGCAGAGCCTTCCTACCCTCGAGCAGATCAACACTTGCACATCAAGCACTCAGCATTCACTTTGCTTTGTCCTTAAACCCCGTCAGGAAGGGTACGGTCAAAGGGGATTAGCTGGATGGATTCTCCCCTCCACCTCAACCAAAACAAGAAATATCCCCGGCCCTGGCTGGAAATTGCTTTGTGCAGCACAATGAGGACAATATCACGGGCATGTCAGGGATATCAGCTGGTGGCTTGGCCACAGCGGGGCTGAGCTGATTAATATGCATCACCCCCTGCACAACAGCCTTGCAAAGCTTAAAGCAAAGCCCACATGACACATAAGTAGCCACCACTAGCATCAGCCAAGATCCTCCTTGGCCGCATACATAAGCTCCTCTCTCGCTATCTTGCAGATTGCTACTGTAGTATTTACCCACCAACAGGATAGCTAAGCCGGCTTCTTTTCTATTCTGCAAGATAGCCCATGTGAGCATGCACATGTCCCTGCAGCTCCACCGGAATTACGCTGAGCAGGTTCACGGGCTAACTGTCATTTGTAATCCACCTGCCCAGCCGAAATGATCAAACACCGAACACCCATTCTTCTCTGCTGCATTTCATCTCCAAATCCCTGGGCAGGGCCAAGCACAGCACTTCCCTGCAGCAGACAGTGCGTGCTTCCAGGGAGGGTGAACCTACTGCGGGGATGCATTTTCAGCTTACGATTTGCTAAGGAGCTGGTTTTCAGGAGGGATGAGGGCTGATGCTCCCAAGCGCTCAGCAATCCCAAGGGCATACCCCAGCCCTGAAGCCCCGAGTCCCCGCTCTATAGAAAGGCTCGGACTTTGGGCAGCCCCCCAGAGCGCTCTCACGTGCAAGCTGAACGGCAGCCAGCTTTACCTGTTGCTGCTTTCTCCCCGCTTGGAAGCGAAATACCCGTCTGTGCAGTTTTGGGAAGCAAAGCAGGGCATGTGCAGGCAGAGCAGCTCTGTCCCCCGCACCAGGGTGGCTGTGACACCCCCCTGTATTGGGGCAGAGCCTGGCCCACCCTGCTCAGCTGCCAGCCCCGGCACCAGGGATGCCCCTTCCCTGCACCGCCGGCACTTCCCGGCTTGGCTTCACATCTGGTGCCTGTGTCGCTATTTAAAACTCATGTGCAAAAATAAAGGTACTATTTATTCTACCAGCATCCTTGTCCTGTTCCTCTGGGTACCATCTGAGCCCTCCAACCCTCCGGAGCGTTTTGCAGGTTCATTTCCTTTTCCCAGGCTTGCCTCACTCTTCCAATATTGCTTCATAGCTCTGTAGGGGAGAAAGTCATTAAATGCACCTAGTTCTTGCTTTTATCACTGATCTTATTATCTTGAAATACCCTTACAGAGCAGTAAATTAGTATGAACTAAGTTATATCCAATTTCAATGGATTTGTAAATAATTTGTTAGTAAAAAAAAGAGGAAAAAAAATCCTGTCTTTGTCATTTCTGCTTATCCGTTATCCTAAAATATAAGGGAGAAGGGACTGTTATTCAATCTATCCATGCAAATCCACTTAGGGCTGCACCCAGGATGACTACGCTAAGTGATTAAGAAAGACTAGTATCAAGTGGAAGGGATCAGGGACTGACTCACTCACCCACTACCTGTGCCCTGAATGCAGCCGGTCCCGGCACTGCCAGCAGCAGCCGGAGGTGCCAGACTCGAGCGAGGCGGGTGAAGATCTCATCCACTCTCTGCCCCAATTTACCCCAGAGAAACAAGTTGCTGCTATTTCATCGCCTGTTTGCAGCGAGGGTGCAAAAAGTGGATTATTTTAAATTTTGGGGGGGTTGGATTTTGTTGGAGGAATCTTTAATCTCTTCGTTAATGAAGGCAGGATAGAGGGGAATGTTTGCAGGGAGGTCTTTCACCAGGGCTCAGCTCCCAGCATCAGGGAAATCCAAGCTCCACACCGCGCTGGCAGGACAGGCCCCCGCAGGATGCAGGAGGGCATCTGCCCAAGCACCCCACAGACAGGCAGGGGCTGGGTGTTCTCCGCACGCTCCTCAATAACCCAAATCTCCAGAAGGGCCCTTTACTATTACTCTCCAGGGCTCCCTTGCCCTGGGAAAGCTTCCAGGTGACTCGGGGAGGTGAGGCAACACCACGTAGTCAGACTCGTTTGCGGGGGCGAGGACACGACAGACGGGGCGAGTGCTGACATGAACAGGACGGATGAGCCGGGGAGGACGAGTTTCAGCCCAGGAGGAGCCGCTCCAGCACGAGGCCGACGGGGCGGCGATGCAGGCTGGGAGACAGCAGCCCCCCCACAGCCAACCGGGGACAGCCAAGGGACACAGCGGGGCTGTGCCCCCCCTGCCACCCTCTGATGATGGGTAAACTCCTGAGCTCCTGGCTGCAAATTCTGCCCAAGTCAGGACGATTCCTGAAAAGCTGCAGATACAACCGCTGGCCCATCTGGTACAAATAACTTCTTGGCTTTGCTGCCTTGTTTTGTTATGACTTGCTATAGAAACACAAAGCTCCGCTCGACTGAAAATGAATCATAATTTTTTTTTGTGCCTTTTCCCCTTGAGTGAAATCCTGCTAAACCATTCCTCTGCACTCACATGAATACACTTTCTTCTTCTTCTTCTTCTTCTTCTTCTTCTTCTTCTTCTTCTTCTTCCTCTCTTCAATTTTTAGGTCCTAAAATAGCAAATTCCAGCTGACTGCTTTCAAGGCAACGAAGCACCCGCAGGATTGTGGGAGCGTTGCTCAAATCAGCAGAGAAACCAACTAAGCTGCCAGGAAACAATATTAAAAAAAGCAGGGGGGTGGATCTCCTCTGCTGAGCACCAGCTCCATAAATCAAAGCCCTGCGGTTTGTGCAGAGCTAAAACCCGTGCTCCACCCCGGCGTAACTATTTTTGCTCGGTGTCAAATGCCCTGATAGTGGGAGCTGAGGGCTGGGATTCGGGCACACTCCGGCAGAAAGCAGGGCTGCAGCAGACCTCGCTGCTCCGGTTCACACCGTCTGCCTGTTCACACGGTGCCGGCCAGGCTCCCACAGTGGGAGCAAAGCAAACCCCGGTGCTGAGCCTCAGCCGCTCTCCTCGAGTTGTGCCAAAGGCTGGCAACCGCAGCATGACCGTCCGCGGGACACGAGCCCTGTCCCATGGGGACCTGCCGGCTGATGGGTGCACAGACCAGTTTGAGACTGGTTTAGTCCCTGTCCCTGAGGACCTGCAGTCCTCTCGTTCCTGGAGGTCCTGCTGGGCCCACCTGCCTCTCCCTGTGCTGCTGCTGGGGCTCTGTGTGTGTGCGCAGGGATGCGCACACTAATGCTGTACCGAGGATGGTTTCCCACATCGACTTTGGGAAGGGAACGGCTGCAGCTCTCCTGCCGTACAGCCAGACACACACTGTGATGTGCCAGCTCACGCTGGGGCTCCCATCTTCCCCAACCTCACTCCATCTCAGCACTGAGAAGGGCAGGAGCTGACGTGGGGCTCGAGGGAGCCGACAGCTGCTCCCCAGCACGGCGCAGGTGTGTGCCGAAGCGGGGGGAGCCTCCCTCGCTGCATACCTGACCGGGACGCAGCCGCGCAGCACCGTGCACGGGGCAAGTCCAGATGTGCTGCCAGCCACCCAGCAAATTCCTGAGTGCTGTGTCAGCTGTCGATGGCAAACAGGCCTGCTCAGCGCGCGCAGGCAGGAAACCTGCCTCTGTGTAGGAAGAGATTAACGACTAGGTGAGGAAGAAGGAGGCAAACAGATTTCCCCGGGGGCAGACGTACAGGCAAGGAAGGGATGTGGGAACATAACTGCACCTCCAACCTGGCTCCAGCCTACCGGGGAGCAGCGGGACATACCGAACGCTGCTCGGTGTTTGGAAAGTCACAGTGCCTGTGGGTACCCACTCAGCTTCTCCCTGATATTGGAAAAATCGCATCTGCACAAGCAGGGTCGGCCTTACCTGTGGACAAGCACAGCCTGCTTGGGCTACCGAAATCGGTACCAGGGCACCAGCCTGTATCGCTTCAGGAAGGCAATTTAGCAGACATGCTCAGGGTTTTTTCTTTAGAGCATCCCTCCCCACTGTTCAGCACTAAAGGTGAGGCCGGGAGGGGTCAGGAGGCTGGTCCCCCCCACATCTGCACGTTGGCACAGCAATTCCCATCCTCAGTCCGCGCTGACCTCAGCCTGCTGCTTTTGGGACGTTTTTGGTACCTGAAGGTAGGGTTGTGCACAGAGCAAACTCCTGCCAGGCTTGACAGCGCTGGAGCCAGGACGGGAGCAGCCACCCGCGCACACGCTGCTGCAGCTCAGCTTCCCCTCGTGCTGCATTTATTTGCCTTTCTGCCTGATAAAACATACGCACACGGGCACTCGCAGCGGAGCAGCCCAGGGGGTGGCTTGTTTGTGAAGCCAAAGCCACTTAACTGAGCATCAGCCTGAGCAAGGTGAGGCTCCTCTGCTGACACGTGACAGCGCAGCTGGCTCTGCACCCATTGTAGCTGGAGTAGGTCTGCAGGTACTGTGCCTCAGTTTCCTCATCTGCACCTAGGACGGCTCTGGTCACAGCCCCACCAATTCGGTTCTCCGTGGTCAGAGGCCTGGGGAACGTGTCCTTATTTCTGCCGTGAGGACTAGTTGTGGCATGAGCGAGACACACCCTGGCCCAGGCCCGTGCTCATCCCAAACGGGGGATATTGCAGACTCCGCTTCAAGCCCCTGCTCCAAATCAAGGAAAACAGGAACTTCAGCCCAGACCTTTCCCGGCCGGGCGAGCTCCCTCGCTGCTGGCTGCTTTTCCAGGGCTCTCGGCTCTTTTCCCGAAGAGCTTTCCGAGGCGCCAGACTGAATCCCAGTGCCGGGCAGGAACGGACGCACCGACGGTCCAAATCCGGCCGCGTTTACCCAAAGCACCTCTCACCCCTTCCTCTCCTTTAGCATCTGCCCCGGCCCCAGAGCGAGCAAAGGACACCCCCCCCCCCCCCAACCCACCGACGGCGAGCGGGGACGGGGGGGGGACGGGGACGCCCCGCGGGCCGGGACACAAAGGCCGGGGGCTGCGCCGGGGCGGGCCGATGCGCGGGCGCGGGGCTCCAGGCTCCTCCTCCGCCGCCGCGCCGGGGATGCTGCTGCCGGGCAGGCACCGGGAGCCCCGCGGAGCGCCGCGCCGCCGCGCAGAGGAGGCAGCGGCCACCCGAGGTGGGCGAAGCCCCGCGGCTGGGGACGGAGGGGACGCGGGGAGGAGGCGGGGAGCGCTGCAGGCCACCGGGGTGCCGCTGCCCGGGGAGCTCCGTCCTCCGGGCAGAGGGGCAGGGACGGGGACGGGGACGGGGGCTGAGCTGCGCGGCCGGGACTCCCCCCGCCTGGCGCGGCGAGGGGGCCGCGGCCGGAGCGCGTCGCTTTGGGGTTAACCGGCACGGCGGGCGCCGTGCCTCCGCCGGGGCACAGCCGGCCCCGGCGCTCCGGGGGTGCCCAGCACAGCACTTCTCCCGGCCCGACCCCGCGGTGACAAGGCGCGGGGGTCGGGCACAAAGGGTCGGAGCCGCTGCCCAAGCCCGCGGCGCCGGCCTGCCCGGGAGAGCGGCTTAAACGCGGTGCGTCCCCGGCTGCACATCCCTCTGCGAGCTCTGCCAGGTCGGAGCCGCCAGCGGCTCCCACAGGGCTCAGCTCCGTCTTTTCACTTCCCTCTGAAGTCTGGAAAACTTCTTTTCAAGGCAACGAGAAAATTCTGCCTGTTCAGCACCTTGGTTCGTGCTGCTTCTGGTTACACAGTCCCCAAACTCTCCGGGAAGAGAAAGAAAGGAGCAGATGCCTTTGGTTTGTTGTCATCAGCGTTGAGCCATCCTCGGGAAAGGGGCTGCCTGCCCGTGGTAGAAATTATTTGCCGATAGTGCCTGTGTGCGTGGGGTAGGACGGGCAGCAAGCGGGTGGGTGGCGTGGGTGGAAGAGGATTAGCAAGGACGGAGGCTTGTGTGGGCATCGAGTACCTCTGTGTGCAAATACTGATTGTATCTGGATGCGGGTATCGTTGCATGTGAGTGTGCAGCCAGGTATCGCTGGAGGTGTTTTAGCCTTTCCTCGGGTGCACATACGCACGGCCAGGCAGGTCTGTCGATGCTTTCCTCGGTGTGTGCGCCCACTGTGCAGGCTGCAGGATCTGTGCCTATTTGTGCACACAGGTAAATGTGTAGGGGGGAGGTCACTGCTGACCGGAGGATGCACAGCGCTCGGGGGGGGTGCCCACCCAGGTCCTGGAAAGCCAGGGATTAACCTCTGCCTTTAAAAGCAGTGCTGGAGCGTTGCCGTGGCTGTGGCAGAAGTCAGCTCCGGGCTGTCACTTCTCACCCTGCTGATGCTCTGCATTCGGTGCCAGATCTGCACAGCCTGGCAGCTGCCGACTCCAGTGGAGAACAAGCACGGAGCCAGGTCCCGGGCTTGGTGCACGATGCTCCCTTCTTTGCTCAGCCAGCTGAGGAGCTTGCACCTTGCTGTCTCTAAAGGAGCTGGATGCCTGCTCGGGCTCTGCAGAGAACACCTCGCTTTTTCTCATAGTTCAGGCATATTTGGCCACAGGTACGGATTCCCAGTAGAGTGGCAAACAGAAGTTGGCCTAGGATTGGGGAGGATCCCTGAGGATCCCCAGCTCCCATCCAGACCCCCCCAGCCCTGATTCCCCCAGCACAGCTGTGCCCACACACCTCAATCCCAGCTGCAGCGGCGGTACCACTGCATCACTGCTATGAGCCCCATTCTCCCCAGGGACTTTGCATTTGCTTTCCCACTGTTCCCTTCTGCTAACAGTCCCCTGGCCCCAGTGTCAGCCCCTTCCAGCAGCGGCGGGCACCTCCTCAGTCGAGGCTGCCCCAGAAGAGCAGTGCTGGGGGCTTTCTCTTCTCTCCTGTGTTAACAAGTGAGCTGAGGCCTGTGAACTCCCTGCATGCGTGACTCTGTGTGCTTACTGCGGAGGGACCAGCACCCGACCCATTTTCCGGAGCAGGCTTGCATTTCTGCAGTCATTACCGTGGCTGTCCAAATTCCTCCAGAGAGCTTGTTTTCCTCACTGAAGGCTGTGGCAAGTGGAATATGAGCAGGAAAAAAGTCCTCATGAGTCTCCACTATCTGTCTTCCCGATACCATCACTCCAGACGCTGATTAACCTCCCTTTGAAATCATTGCCAGGGCAGAGCCTGCCCGGCTGCTCCTCGCCTGGCCCCAGCCTCCCACACTAGCCTGCAGTCATGGCCATGCACTGTCGCACACCGTCTCGCCGAGCCCCTCTGTGTCGCGCCGCGCCGACCTGTCCGGCTCACACCTACGCCTGCAGCCAGGCTTTTCCGAGGGTCTGCAGAGCCTGCCGTTAGCCATTCTGCTGTATCACCCGTGCAATTAATGGCAGGGCCATTAATCAGTGGGACAAAGAATTGTAAGTGCAAAATCATCAGTGCAATCAGCAGTGGGGGCAATTAATAGCAGCTGCAAAAGTGCACTCAGGAACACAATCGCACGCTACGGGGGATGCTCTCAGCTCCCTGCCAGGCCTCCAGCCGCAGCCCCGCGGCGCACACACGCTCGAGGGGCTGCGCTCGCTGCCGTGGCAGCTCCCTCACCCTCAGAGTCCCCAGCTGTGCCGGTGCCCCTCCTGCTCCCCAGGTGACCCCCTCCTCTTGGCACCGCGGGCTGCTAAATTGGTCTTGAGTCGTTTTTTTCCACCCACCCCTTAGTCACTCTTCCCTGGCAGGCAGCGCTGCGGAGCGGTGGGAGGCAAATGAATGTGAAACTCAGGCAGGAAAATGAGATTTCAAGAAAAGCCAGCTCCCCTGCGAGCCACTGAAGTGGGCGTAGGGGCTTCCAGGGCAGGCTTCCCGTGCCGAGGGTGTGCGGGGCAGACCCCCACCCCAGAAGCTTGGGCAGAGGGGACTTGGCGCTGGAGAAAGGGGGAAAGCCCAGCCCTTGCAGATGTTCCGCTGCAAAGCAGGGCCAGGCAGAGACAGGGATACTGCCCCAGCAAGCTGCCGCTGCTCTCCCGTCCCGCGCCTCCCACAGCCCTTGCTCTGATGATATCCTTAGCCCTAAATCACTATTTTTCCCCTCTTTGAAAGCCTCTATTTTGCTGCGGGCAGGTACAGTCACGCTCAGGTGAGGCATCTGCGGCATGCAGAGAGGTGGGCAGCTGCGGAGCAGCCGCTTTCAGTGTAACAGGGAGCAAAAGCCGGTCGAGGGCTGGATCGCATACCTGCTTTCCTTGAGACCATTCAAAAACTCATCCCCATCTCCGACAGCAAGAGCTGAGCTCCAATCTCGCTCCCCGGGGCACTCAGTCACCCACAGACACCCCGGCAGAGCTCAGAGCCTGTGGTTCATGGTGCTGCGTGGACGAGTGTGAAAAGATAGTATCACTGCAGCCATTGCAGGAAACGGGTGCTATAATTGCTCCTCAAAGCAGCACAGACTGGCAGAGGCAGGACCGTCGCCCTGTACTGCTTGATAATGGAGCCACACGGGCTTTCCTCGGGCAGTGCTGCCTATGCCTTGCACCCCAAGGCATTGGGGCATTGATCTTCCAGCACTTAGAAAGAGCTTAGCACTGACGGGAAACTTGGAGGCTTTTTCTTCTACTCCACCTAACCACTGACTTCATGTGTTTATAAATATTTCTTTCTCCTGGGAGGTCTTAAAAGTGTCCCCCCCCGCCTAATTTATTTGATGTTATATGTTTGCCGGCTGCCCTTGGGTTTGCTGTCATGACTTTTTCTGGGAGACCTCTAGGTATAAGGCTGCAGAAAGCCCCTCTGCGGACAGGGACAGCGAGCAGCAGCGGGAGGCAGGATGCAGGGAGGGGACGTGGGGTGTACGGTCCCCGGGTCGGGGAGAGCAGCGGTGAAGGCGTGCGGCCGGGAGCGGGCAGGACCTAAGTGGACGGTTGCCATTAGGGATTAGTTAAAAATAGCAGGGAACGTACAAAGATTTGGCACGCAGGTCACAAAGTCTTTCCTACACAGATTGTTTGCTACTATTGGGTTTTCATGCTTGCTCACATTAAGAAAAGCCCCCCCTTGAGCAGGAAGGCTCAGCAAATTGTTTCTGGGAATCCCTGAATGCGTGCACACATGGCCATTGCCTGGTTTTGGAGAGCAAAATCTGGGGGAAGGGGGACACCCCGTTGCACAAGCAGTGCCAGGATTACTCCAGAGCTGCAGGAGCAAACGCTGACTCTGCATTGCTTTGCAACCGGGCCCTCTCAACAGCAGCGCTCCGGTTCAGACCTTCCTCTTCCTCACACACAGAGGTTTTCCTCCTGAGCTAAAAGGAGATCTCCATTTATCTCCTTAGCAGCGTAAGGCCTCTGTGAAACCCAGCTCCTTCCAGCAGAGGGTAGCAATGCATGTGCACGCTCTCCTCCTTAGAATAAGAGGAATTTTAATCATTTATTAAAGAGCCTTATCTCCTGAGCGTCTGGCTTTTGGAGAACGGAGCACCTCTCCCCCGTAGGGCATTGGCAGTGCTCAGGTCTGAGAGCCAGAGAGGCTGCAGCTTGCCTCCCTCTTGCTGGAAGAGAAAAAGCCTCCGAAAGGTCCATCTTAACTTGCCGTCATGCAATGACACAGGGCTGTTCGCCAGCAATGGCGTTTTCCAAGAGAAGTTTATCGAGGTTTCCTAGATGCAGAAGGGATGAATTTGGCCACTTGCCGTATTGCCTAAGCACAGATAACTATGTCAGAGGTTCTAGCTCAGAATGCAAGTCGGAAGGAACGTTTAGGTATTTAATTGCCTTTTAGCAAGACATCAGTGGTAACAGCAGCAAAAGCCAGAACCATCTCACAGACATACTCCTCTGAAATGCAAGTGCCTGTGTTTATTTTTTTAAACAATTAAATGACATCTCTGTAAGCCAGTTATGGATGATCTCCTTTAAAGGTTAATTGAATAGTCCTTGCAACTTTGATGTGCATTTCTCTTTTGAGAGAATTGCTCTATTTGGCAGCCAGGCATTAAAGGGGTGGTTTTCACAACGGGCCAAGTTTGAAAAAAGAGGAGGAGGAAAATAGGAAGCGAGAACTGAATTTGCCTTTTTTTTCCTTCTGCGGCTGCTGCATTGAAGTCTAGTTGAGCGGAGCAGGGATGGGGCCATGTAACACCCTGGAAAGCAAGAGAGGGAGTTAAAGGATGAGAAGACAGCGGCAGTGCAGCAGAATGCTTTTCGCAGCAAGGACTGAGGTTGGCTTTTCATCAATATGCAGAAGTTGCCTTTTCTCAGCTCCCACTTGGCTGAGCATCATGCAGGGTACAAAAATACCCAGCATTTAGACAAACCACAGCATGACTGGTATCACAAACAAGGAAGGACAGCACAGAAATAATGCACAGCTTAGTTTTGGGGCTCAGGTGCTGTGAAGCCAAGCATAGACTTGACATGGAGAAGTTTACTTTGCTAGAAGATCTTTAGGTCCTACCTCAGAGGAATTCTTCCTCTGATACTCACAGCCTTACTGCTAAAGACAGAGATTGAGGGTTTTCAGCTGCTGCCATGGTCAGTTATTTCCCCTCCTGTTTCTTAGGGAAGCAGCCAAAGCTTCCCACTGCAGCAGGTGGTTTCCAGCCTATGACTTTGGGAGTATGTCCCAAGAGAAGCAGCCCTATCTCAGCCTCTGGCTGCTCATGGCCTCAGCTACCTGGCCATCACCAGTGAGAAAAGAGCAAGGGAGAGCAGACGGTGGGTCCGTGCACCCTGGCAGCGCTCATGTTGCACGAGAGCCCAACAAGGCTGAGAGAGAAGCAGCACAGATTTGCTTTGCGATCCCCAGATGCACCAAGGAGGTGCCAAAAGGCTAGAGGAGGTGAAGGGCCAGAGAAGAGACTCACCTGGACCTCCTAAGCACTTACCTGGCAGCCAGGGAAGGCGGGCTGGGCAGCCATGGCCAGCAGGAGCATGGGAGGCAATGCGGGCCGTGCTCCTGGCTGCTTTTCAACCACTTGGGAGGGGAGGAGAGACAATAAAAGGCAAGAAGATTGCAAACGGAGCCCTGTCTCCATGGCAGCCTGCAGCTCCACTTCTAAATTTTCCCTGTACATGAAGAGGATGCTTCTGCCCTGTATGCTCTCGGGAGAGTTTTGCAGCAGAAAGAGCCTTAGTCCAGGTATTTCCTGGTGGTTGGCGAGGGACTGGCTTGTGGAAGAAACCCTTGGTGCTACCATCTTGTCATAACCTGGGGGAAACGGGCCCACTGTCCCTCATTACTGTTTTATCCATAATTAGGGGGACAGAGAGAGACACGTGCAAAGCCTGTGGAAGCGGAAAGCTGGGAGGAAAAGTATTTAGGGCTCATCTCAAGTTACATGAAGTTCTCGCTATTTTTAGCTGGACAGGCAAGCCCTTTCCATCAATTAGACCCCAGAGAAAGCGCGTGGGAGACGTGTAGGACACCAAACCTCACCGGTCGGGCTGCTAACAGGGGCTGCAGCTATGCCGATTAGCACCAGGCACAGACCTCGCCGCGTCGGTGCTGCACAGGCAGGAATTAAAGGACAGCATCTCTGCACCTTCCCAACCACACTCGGAGGCACCTGCAAGATGTATGGAGACCCTGAGCTGCCTCGTGCCTTGGGCAAGCCAGTCCCTTGTAACCAGCTTTTCTGGATGTCCCCCCCATGCTCACACCCTGGCAGATTGTGTTTTACAGGGTCGGAAATAGATGCGCGAGAAGGGGCCTCGCAGATCCCAAGTGAAAGCCGTGCTCAGCTGTCACCCACCCCGGCACCAGCTGCCAGCCCCAGACGGTTCCCAAAATAACTAACCCATGGCAGGGATGCGAGGGCCCCCTCGCCCTCCTCCGGGGGAAGGAGCCGTCGCTTTGCACCTGCCAGCCTCACAGGGACGAGCTGCCATGGATGGTACCTTCTGCAAGGTCCTCCCTGGGAACGGGATCCTCTCCCCGACAGCATCCCTGGGCTGCAAAAAACCCTCCCCAAAACTTGCCCCGTTAACAGAGGGGTCCTGCAAGCAGCCAGCAGAGAGTGAGCGGGTGCTGGTGGCCGTGGTGGCATGGCGGGGTCTCAACGCTGACCTGGCTGTTCCCCTTGGACCGATGGTGCCTGTCACAGGAGGGGTGTGGAGGAATTAGCCAGTCTGGAGGTGGTGGCCGTTCCCCGGCGCTGGCGTTGCCGTTCAGGTGTGCCTGCCACAGCCCCGGCGAGTCTGCAAACCTGTGAAAGACAAAAGCAAGGACCAGAACATTTCTGAGTTTCCAATTAGCAGGGCTTTAATTGCAGTATTAGTTGCTCATTAGTGGGAAAAGCCAGATGCTCTTAGGAATTAAGTAAGCTGAAAAGATCTTTCTCTCCACCCCAGGAATATTTAACTATGTCTCATACAAACATTTCCTTTGTACCGGGAGCATGACTGATATGACTTGCGTGGGTGCTGTGCTCAGCTGTTGAATCACTGATGAGCTCCAAAATCCGTGTGACGTGAGGCTGCTGGCAGGAGCGGGGATGAAGCTGCGAGGAGGTCTGGGTACTTCTGGGTGGCACAGGTGGGGTGTCTTCGCATGTGGTTGAGTGATGGTTGGGAGCTGGAGCGTCCTGGAGTTGCATTTAACCTAAAACAGAGTGAGAAAGCATTTGGGCTCTGGTCTGAGCGGAAAGCTGGGGACGTCACGGGTAGGACTGAGGGTTGCTTGCAGAAATATATGGCATCAGGAGCATAAAGAAGAGCTATAGACCAAGCCAAGGTGGTTATAATGTGGAGGATCAGGCTCCCAGAGCAGTGCCGGAATATTCTCACGATGCCCTGCTGTTGCTGTGCTTGCATCCAGCGAGGGCAATGCATCTTATGGGGCCAGCTCCTCTTGGGAACAGCCCCTCCCTGAGGTCGGATGGGGGGTACAGGGACAGTAGGAGGGAGGCCGGGACTGTCTCAAGCCCAGCTCCTGATAACGCTGTTTGGATTTGCTTGCATATGAAGCTATTTAATATAAACTGCAGCTGTGCGGGGGAGAGACAGGGCGTTTCGGCACCAGAAATCCCTCGTTGCGCTGTGCACAGAAACACGGGCTGGCTCTGTAAACAGCCCCGTCTCGCCTGGGTCGGCACGAGTGGTGCTCACAGGCTGGCCAGGGAGCATCAGCTTCCCGGCACAGCCTTCTTTTAATGACACCGTCCCATCGCTGACCGCTGGCCGGGCTGGCAGGTGGCAGCAGGTTAAGCAGGTGATGTTTCGTCCCACGTCACCGCATTGTTCAGTGACCTTCCGAGCCTGAGGATCGGTTACGCTGCCCCAGCCCAGCCCTCTCCCAACAGGTCATTTTGCTCATCTCCTGACTTTCCTGTGGGCTGTAACTCCCTGCTGCCAGGGCAAACACCAGCTTTTCCTGGGAATAAACGGCTGCTGGCTGAGGTTGCAGCCTTTCAGCCGCCAGCAATAAGGTTTTTCTCACTTCTAAGTCCCTCTCAGGCTAGGGAGACAGAAAGAATAATACATCACTTTTTCTAGCCCACATATTTGCTGGTGTTATTTGTTTGTGCTCAGGCTAACTGTCCAGTAAGCAGTTGCTGGCGAGAAAGCACGTGGCTCTGCAGAAACACAGACGTTGAAAGTCATGGGACTTTGCTGACTTACACCAATTTTCTGTGGGTTGAGCAATCGTCCCCGGGCAGGGACAGGAGCCTCTCCCCGCTCAGCCAGGGAGGCCTCTCTCCCGCACAGGGAAACGCTGCCGTCTCCTCGCAGAGGGACCAGACAGTATAGAAGTAGGCACAGCACAGCGGGCGTTGAGCCGATATCCTCTAAAGCTCGCTCTGCCAATATGATTCATCGTTAATTTGAGAAATTCCTCTTACTCTAGTACTGGCTTCCCCAAACAAAGCTCAAGCCAGTCGCCTCAATGCCGCCTACATCATCACACGGACGATTTTGCCCTGCTCTCCCATTAAAGCCACTCGTTGACTCATCCCCGGTCAGGATTGATGCCTCGATTGCTCGATGGATGGGAGAGAGTTGTACACAGCTCCTCCAAGCTCTTTCCAAAGCTGATGCTGAATTCAGCGTTGATTTTTGGCTTTTCCAGCAGGGCTGGCAGGAGGAAGGGTGGTGTAAGTGACCTTGACCTGAGTCTCCCTCCCACAGGAACTGGGTGCAAAGAGGCAGCGCTTGGTGCTGCCGATGGGCTTCAAAACGGACGCAGATTGCCTTTTGTTGCTTTTTTCCCTGTTGAGCAATTGCACCTTCACCTCCAGGGCCTGCAGCAGGATCACCGGTCGTGGCGTAAGAGCCCAGCTGCCAGGGGGCACTGGCAGAGACACGGCACAGTCGTCTACTGCTGGGCTGGCATGAAGCCCACCCAAATCCCTGCCAAAGCCACTGCTGGCTCCTCTAACAAGCACCAGCCAGTGGGTGTGAATTCTTTTAGTGTTCATTGAAATAACATTAAGTGTGATGGACTCCTGGGCTATTAGAGTGGATGTAACATGTAATTGAGGCTGGTTATTCTTCATCTGGAGTGTCCCCCTTCACTAATGGCAAATCAGGGCAGAACACATGGTGCGCGCTTTGTGAATCCCGGACTCAATTCACTCCCTGCCTCCGATCAAAATGATCCCAATGAATGTCAATGAATGAGCTGGGGGGGGGGGGAACGACACGACAATGAATTAGAGTGAATGAAAGCCTTGTAATGGGGCCCTTCGCCGGCACTGAGCCACAATTGAACACCACAAGGATGGCGTCTGCCTGGGCGGTGTTTGAATTCATCCCCATTAGCACGATTAGGGTGAAGATTACAGGGTGGGGGCAAGGTCAGTTCCACTGATGGGGCTCTCCAAGCCCTATTGCTGCCATTTCTTTGGAGACCAAAATGAGCAGGTTTCGGAAAGCCCGGCTCCAGCTGGACATGGGGAGAGCGCGCCGAGCTCGTAAATCTGAGCAGAGACAGGCAGATGCTCAGGCAGCCCAGGGTGGGTCCGTCTCACCGGCCTGGTGTTCGTTAGCGTTTGAGGCTGGGGGTCCTGAAATCAGAATCCGGTTTTGATTGCAGATCCCAAATCCAGCTCAGTGGGATTGCTGCACTCCAAATTTTGGATTAAGCCATTCTCTTCATTAAAACATAAGTCAGATGCTCCAGGTAGCACGTGCATGGCTTTTTACCGTGGAAATGCCCATATTTTCCCCTGGGGCCACATTCCTGGTGGCTCAAAGACCCAAATCACTGAGTAAAACAGGGGCTCATCACCTGGCAGCGATCGAGGGAAAGAGGAAGGAGGCCGCTCCTGGATCCAGGCTCTTGGCAGCTGCTGCTGCTTCTGTATTATCTCTGCATCTCCCAACAAACACCCAAATGTGTGGGTGCATCTGCACAGAAATGATGAATAATAATTCAAGAGGGAAAAAGAGTAGGCGAGAGAGCACAGGGGCGAAGGAAGCTTTCGCATACTGAGGGGAGAAGAACAGGATCAGCAGGGAGAGAGTAACTCTGTGAAGCCTGGAAGGAAACCAAGGCTCTTACTAAGATGACCTGTCTGGGGAAGGCAGAGAGAAAGCAACTGCCTGTGAAAAACTCTACAAGGAAGAGGGAAAGGCTTCAAAAGAAACTGTGCTGCAAGGAGATAAGCCTAAATTCCTGCAGCCCATTCAGAAAGGAGGCGATGGGGAGAGTCACTCTCCCACGTGCAATTGCAGGGTAGGCATGACTGCAGTGAATGTGAGGTGCCATTCATTTTTTCCCCCCCTCTGTTTCTGCAAAACCAAGAGTGGGTACATCTGTGCATTCAGCCCCTGATCCCATGGGTTTAGCCCACGCTGCCTGGGTGTTTACTGGGGGTCCGTCCCACGGGCGATCACCGCTGGACACCCGTGCCTCCCGGCTCACCACTCCAACTCCTGGGTTTTGTTAACAGCCTCTTGAAGTCCCACGAAGGGTTGTGGGGCCAGACTTGAACACAGGCACTGCCCCTTGGCACAGCGTCGCCCTGGGGGTCCGACCGACACGGAGCTTCTGCCATCACCCCGGCCCCCTCCCCACCATGGCAACAAAAGAGCTTTGAGGGGCTCATTTCCAAAGGCAGCAGAGTGAGAGGGAAAGGCTTGTGACTTTTCTGTCTTTCTGTCCTCGTTAATTGGTGAGTGACAGAGCAAATCACGTTTGAAAGTAATCACATTTAGCACCGAGAGCCAGGCAAGGCCGGGAGCTGAGTGGGTGGGGGGCTGCAGCGGTCGGCTTCAGGGGCAGAGATGGGCTGGCACGGTGGCATCACTATTGCACACTGGCAGGCACACAGACCCACAGCCGGCAACGTGCACCCCACAAACATCCAGCCCTGATACACCTACATGCTTATCCAGGCTGCCTGCACCACCCGCCGTGGTGTGAGCTCCCCGCTTGTGCCTACAGCCATGGTGCCACACACCCCCGCTGACCCAGGCACGCACCCCATCTCCAGCACCCCTCCCACGGCTGCACGGACCGGGGCACCCACCGTTGCCGAGGCATTTGCAGACCCTGCACTCTCAGTATCACTCCCCCCCCCCCCAACCCCTTTTTACACTTTGCAATATGCCTAACCTAACTGAACTGTGGCTGTTGCCAAGCATGCAAAAGCCCTTAAAATATACATATACACACATGCATCTAAATATATATGTATGTACATAATGGCTCGTTTTTGTTTGACTCGGCAAACCAATCTGGCTCCCTGTAGAGTCACACAGTCACTAGATTTGATGCAGGGGAAGATGCAAGCATGTACCACAGAGGCTGAACAAGGAAGGGGGACAAGTCTGGTGCCCCCTTTTTGGAGGTGCCCCAAAGCTGGAGCAGAAGCCTGTGCCCTCTGCTCGCTTGGTGTGCTCCCAGCTGTGCTGTCTCCAGAGCCTTTCTCTTTCTGCTAACGCTGTGCATGAATGCCAACTCCTCCACGGCTTTCAAAGTGTTCATTTTTAAATTGAAAGAGGGAAGAAAAAGAAAAAGACATGCCCAACCCTCTCAGGCATGTGTAGGAGGGCTGGGATTGATGGAAATGCCTCCTGCCAAGAGGCTGGAAAGTCCCAGCTCTTCCTCCCCACACTTCTGTCTTCTGCGGGCACCCAAAAAACCCAAGGGTGCATCTACCCAAGGGGCCTCGTTGCTCCCCAGCGAGGTGCTCCAGCCATTGGAACAGCAAACCTGGCATCCCCGGAGCACCAGGTCCATGCACCCTGCACTGCTCCGTGTTTTAAGGCATCAAACCTCCCTGACACCTCTGCCATAGCTGTATGTAAATACACCGGCTGCTTCCCCCCCTGCCCCGGCTCGCTCACACATGTTGAACGCCGTCTCCGGGATGCTGTCGCTATAGTTGGCATCTTTGCTGCTGTGACACTGCCTTTTCTTTTCCGCAGGCACATACACACAAGCGTGGTGTCGGGAACACACGCTGGCGGAGCAGCCTCCTGTGCCAATTATCCTGTTCCCTGCAGCGATTCCTCCCCCTCCACGCACATTATGCCTCTTACCCTGTAAAAATGAATGAAGCCGAAGTCATCGATCACTTTTAGCGTATCAGCATCCAGGCAGCAGTTCAGACCTTGGTTCTTACTTACTTCTCTTAATCTCCCAAAAATGGATCTAGGGATTAAAGAGGATATTCTGTCTTTCTGGGGCTTTTCTTTGACACTTAATCAATCTGGGTCCTCAGGGCACAGAGAAAAAGAAAACAAATAAAGCTGAGGGATGAACGCAGGTTCGTGTCACCCTGTTCAGAATGCAGAGGAGCCTGCACCAGAGCAGGCGTAAGGCGGGACATAACAAAGAATGGGAAAACATAGGAGCAACTCTCTAGGCCTTGAGGATGAGGCAGCGAGGATGCCCTGGCACACCGTGCCTGCACCCTCCCATCACCCGACCCTCTCCCAGCAGTCTCCGAGCGCTCTCCCACTGCCGGATGATATTTTACCCCCGGGATGCCTGCTCGGGCGATGGGAGCCCAGTGCGGGGCAGCTCCGGAGGAGAGCTGGACCACGCAGCACTGGTGCTGCCGAGAGTGGAAGCTTTGAGCTGTTCCATGCACAGCAGAGAGCAGAAGCATTTCCGATCTCATCATCCTGTGCAACCGGGATTTAGCTCATGTTGATTATGCATTAACTTCTGCCTACGAGCGGCTCTTCCCCCTTCTCCCCACCTCACCCTTTAATTATCTAGATGGAGGGTGCATCTCCATTATAGCCCTGACACTGGGTGCCAAGTGTCACAGAAGCCACCAGGAGCTGGGATTTTTTATTTTTCTTTCTCCCCCATAGCAAAGAGAATTAATGCACAGCCCCGCATACCTCTGCATAATCACAATACTTAGCACACACATAACACCTCTTGTCTTCTTAAGTGCTGCACAGATATTAAGCGTAATTAAGCCTCACAGCATCCCTTTTCAGGTAGGTTAAGGGGAGCACTGAAAATTGGAGAGAAATCAGGGAGCGACAGGCTGATGCAGGAGAGGTTGTGACTGCGTCTCGCAGTGCTGAGTGCGGCTGTCAGGAGACGGGATCTATCCTGCATGGCACAAGCAGGAGGCACGGGTGCCGGTTGAAATTCATGCCTGTTAGGCACCTGAAAATCACTACAAATCCCTTTTCCTCCTCTCCTTATTTTTAGTCTCCTGTGTCTCATAACCCTCCTGGTCTCATCCGGGTGCACCATACGCAGCAGCTCCCGATGAGCCCCTGGGCACGGGTCAGGATGCACCCAGCCAGCCAGGAGCCATGCCACGGCGGGTGCCAGCCAGCCTGGGGGACGCAGGCAGGTCACGGGAGGCTCCTGGAGCCGTCCCCAGGTGCAGGGGAAAGCCCTGCACTTCCCCGCCTTCCTCATCTGCCACCCTCCTTCACATGGGGCTTCTGCGGAGGGACGGGGAAGAGCAGCCCTGGGCTGGCAGCAGGGTACCAGCCTCAGCAAGCATCCCTCTCCCTTTGCACGCACCCGAGGACCGACCAGCTCATCTGCACACACACCCCCAGCCCAACACACACTGACCCATCCCTGGACACACACATGGGGAAATGTGCACGCTGAGGTGCCCACACCCCCTTTGCACAAGCCTTTTCACATGCTGATGCCAGCTTGTACCCAAACGTGCATGCAAGGCGTGTGTTTACGCACTGATATCGTCAGAAACCGCCCCGCTCCTGCCGATGCCCAGACCGTGGGTGCAGCATTGCACCTGCCTCCCAAACCGCTTTTCCTCATCCTACTCTCTTTGCCTCCCCCAGGCTCGCAGCTCCCGGGCGCAGCGAGGTCTTTGCTATGATTGCAGCAGCGGCCATCTCTACTTGCTGCCCAGACCCCTCGCTGCACGGTTCAGCCGGGCTCCGCTCCCCCCGCTGCATGCCCCCCGCCCGGGAGCAGCATGGGCAGCGTCAGTAGCCTCATCTCCGGCCACAGCTTCCACAGCAAGCACTGCCGAGCCTCCCAGTACAAGCTCCGCAAGTCGTCCCAGCTGAAAAAGCTCAACAGGTACTCGGACGGGCTGCTCCGCTTCGGCTTCTCCCAGGACTCCAGCCACAAGTCCAGCTCCAAAAGCAGCAAGAATGAGGACTTCTTTTACATCAAGGTCAGCCAGAAATCGCACAGCTCCCACCGAGCGGACTATACCTCGCTTGCCGGTGGGGAGCTGGGCAGCCAAGCCGGGACAAGCGGCATGGACTTCGGGACGCCCACGCCGCAGAAGCTGATGCCCTTTCCCAGTCAGCTGGAAGTGGTTAGTAGGGGACGCGGTGGCCCCAGAAGTAGGGGGTGTCCCACTGGACTGCATCTGCCCCTGAAGTGGGTGCAGGTCCCACCACAGGGTTTTCCTGGTCCTGGTCCAGGAGAAGGCTCAGAGAAAATAGTTTGTGCCGAGGAAGCGGGAGGAGAGGGGCAGCGGGGGGGTGCTGAGGGCACCCTGCCACCCTCTGCTTTTGGGAATTTGGATCAGCGATATGATCTGTATCCTTTCATTTCCAAACATGCCGTTTGCCTCCCAACAGAGGCAGTTTTAGCCATCAGCATCCTCCTGAGCTTTCAGCCCTTGATGGAGACCCCAGCCGTCCCTGCTGTGGGGTTCTCATCCTTGGGGGCAGAAAGGCTGGGGGAAAAGAGATGACGTGGTGTCGGTCTGTGCTGACAGGCTCTGCTCTTCTCCCCAGGGCACAGAGAAGCCAGCTGTGCGACCGACCGCCTTCAAACCGGTGCTGCCCCGGTCCAGCACCATCCTTCACTCCTCCCCCGAGAATGGGGGTCACCTCTCCCAGCAGCTGCACCCCCCGGAGAAAGCCAAGGAGCAGGAGCTGAAGCCGGTGCTGTGCTCGGGGGGTCTGTCAGACTCCGGCAGGAACTCCATGTCCAGCCTCCCCACCCACAGCACCAGCAGCAGCTACCAGCTCGACCCCCTCGTCACGCCCATGGGACCCATCAGCCGCTTCGGGGGCTCAGCCCACAACATCTTGCAGTGCGCCATCATCCAGGACAGCAACATGATGAGCCTCAAGGCCATGTCCTTCTCTGACGGGGGCAACAAGATCCTCAACCCCAGCAAAGCCCCCCACCACCACGCCACCGAGAAGACCACTTGCATCCGTTCACCCATCTCCACAGACGAGTCCACCATCCAGGAGCTGGAGCAGAAGCTGCTGGAGAGGGAGGGGGAGCTGCAGGAGCTTCAGTCAAGCTTTGAGGAGAAGGAAGTCAGCTCCTGCCAGGCTTATGAAGAGAAGCAGCGGCGCTGCAAGGAAGAGCTAGAGGGCCTCAAGCAGAAATGCAACAGCAAGCTCAAGCAAACCTCACAGAAAACCCAGCGGACGCAGCAGGTCCTTCACCTCCAGGTGTTCCAGCTGCAGCAGGAGAAGAAGCAGCTCCGGGAGGAGCTGGAGAACCTCATGAAAGAGCAAAACCTGCTGGAGACCAAGCTGAGGTCCTACGAGAAGGAGAAGACCAGCTTCGCCCCGGCGCTGGAGGAGACCCAGTGGGAGGTAAGTGGCACAGGAGCACCAAACAGTATCTCGGGCTGCCAATGCCGAAAGCAAAGCGTGTGCGTGGAAGGCGATAGCTCCAGCACCAGCAATAAACCACGCAGCTCTTCTCCATTTCTATACCTGCATCCAGCGGCACCACAGAGGGTTTGAGCAGAGCAGATGGTGCACGCACTAAGCCCAGGCTGCAGGAGATAGATATTAAAGCCAAGGAGAGCCCTAGTCTGTCACGTGGAGGCTCTGCAAGTTATAACTGAGTGACTCACTGCCCCTCTTAACCCCTCAGCACTTCACATCATATAAGGAAACAACCACTGCATAAAAACCTCAGTCATTAAAATAACTTTGCGTTCCCAACCTCCAGTGCAGGGTTTTTCAGGCTGCCTGCCCCAAAGGAGCAGTAAAGCTGCCTTCCCACGTGTAAATAGGAACTACTGGACTTGCCATGGTCATTTATTAGAGAGCAGTAAAACCTTCCACTTTCTGCTTAAGCTTAATTTTCTCACTGATTGGGTATCACTGAACAAAGACCGTTAAACTGCTGAAAATTCACAAGTGAGCCTGTTCAACCACCTGAATAACACACAATTATCATTTCACTGCGGCTGTACAGGGAGAAGCATAGCTGTTGCCAGGCGTGCTTCAGGGAGCATGGTGCTCACCTTTGCTCCCTCGCATGCAAGGATTTCTCATATCACTTTCAGTATCTCTAGTTTATTTGCATTTTTGAGCCGCCTTTCCAGGCTGCTCGCAGGCCGTACCGAAATTCCAGCTGCAGGGTCCCACCAAGAGCGGCTGGATGCTGAACCCCCAAAAGCTGTCTCCGGGAGCGGCTGTACCAGCCATGCTTTAGGCTCCAGCAGGATGCTCCAGTGGGATTTACATGCTTTGCTCCCAGCTATGATTTTGCGGGGTGTAGGATGCAGTTGGATGTCTGCTTGTGAAACAAGCTCAGTGAGTTTAACTGACCGCGTGAGCCATCAGTGGTGGTTTCGGCAAACATGTTGGACGGGGTGTGGAGACTTGAGCACTTCTCGACACCATCCATTTCCACACCTCAGCTGAGGTGTGTCAGCTCCTTAAATCCTCACGGATGTTCACGAGCAGCCCTCCGTGTCAGCTGGGGTGTTGATGCATGGAGAGCGTGGGGTCCCGTCCAGCCCCCCCATGAGCTGGGGCATTGCCCTCTGTGCTGGGGCATCTCCCTGGATGTGATTTCACAGTCAGGGTCTCCATATGCCGAACGCCAGCTGTGCCCAGCATGGCTTGCACGGGGTACTGCAGGCGCTGTGGGCTTTCTCCAAGGCGCAGCCCTAACTCGGGTGCTGCATCCCTCCCCACAGGTGTGCCAGAAGTCGGGGGAG
Organism: Aptenodytes patagonicus; assembly: GCF_965638725.1. Classification (NCBI taxonomy): domain Eukaryota; kingdom Metazoa; phylum Chordata; class Aves; order Sphenisciformes; family Spheniscidae; genus Aptenodytes; species Aptenodytes patagonicus. Next base: position 2,887,089 of record NC_134972.1, read on the forward strand.
ATCTCCCTCCTGAAGCAGCAGCTGAAGGAGTCCCAGACGGAGCTGAACACCAAGACTACTGAGATCCTCAGCCTGAAGGCTCAGCTAAAGGAGGTGAGGGTGAAGATGGAAGGGCTGGAGATGAAGACCCAGGACCTGGAGGGCTCCCTGCGCACCAAAGCCATGGAACTGGAGGTATGCGAGAACGAGCTCCAGCGCAAGAAGAATGAGTCCGAGCTGCTGAGAGAGAAGGTGAACCTGCTGGAGCAGGAGATCGTGGACCTGCGGACGGAGCTCGCTGTCCTCAAAGAGCAGCTGAGCGAAGCCCATGAGGTGGCCAGGCCCTGCGCCGTGGTGGACGATGCTCAAGCCCTGCAGGGAGAGGTGGAGAGGCTGAGGGCAGAGCTGAAGGCTGAACGGGACAACAATGAGCAGATGACCTCCGGCTTCCAGCACGAGCGGCAGACGTGGAAGGAGGAGAAGGAGAAGGTGATTCACTACCAGAAGCAGCTGCAGCAGAGCTACCTGCACATGTACAAGAGGAACCAGAACCTGGAGAAGATGCTCCAGCAGCTCGCTGCAGGGGAAGACGGCAAGGAGCCCATCGAGCTGGACATACCCGGCGCTGACGTCCCCTACGAGGACATCATCGCCACTGAGATCTGAGCCAGGTCTGCCTTCTCCTCCTTGCAGCTCGGGGGCGGGCGTCTCTTCCAGGCGAGAAGCGCTGCCCCGCAGCTCGGCCTACGCCTTGTACAGTTCAGATGAGCCATGTATTTATTAGCGGAGCTGGTGGCCTGGCCAGCTCGCCAGCCCTTCTCCCCTCCCTGCGTCGCACTGCGGCGATGCCCGCTGCCTGTCGTGTTACAGAGGTGAACAAGCAACTTGTGCCAATGGTGACGTGCCAGCAGCTCCCCCTCGACCCGCTGCCGCCTCGGCAGCATCCCTTCTGCCCCCTCATAGGACTGAGAAGCCAGCGATGGGGGCAGTCAGGGAACAGGACTTCAGCAAATAATCTCCCGTCAGGTAACGAGATGATGCAAAACTCCCAGGGGATGCTCTGCTCTGGGCTCGGAGGGATCCCATGATGGCACAGCTCTGGGGACGGGGACACCACTGCCCTTCCCACCGTCTTCGAGAGGAATCGGCCACAGCACGTTTCCAGCTGCTCCCTGCTCGCAGCCTGGAGGAAGCGCCGCGCTGCTCTCGCACCTCCTTAACCTTCCTCTGGTCGGTGCCGATCTCCAGGGTGCCGTGGGACTGAGGAGCCACCTCCTGCCGCCGGCGCAGGCTGCACATCCACTTCTCCCATCCTTCGACTGCTGTAGTGCCTCAGGAAGGACCCTACCCACACACACGCACACCCCACCTCGTTACAGCCAACACCCCCACCGAAATCACCTTTCACTAGCAAGCACAGCCCACCCTGCACCCATCCCATCCCTTGGCCACAGCCGCACCAGCACAACCCTCCTCCCTGGACCTGCACAGCCATGGCGAGCCCAGCATTCCCCGCCCTGACAGACAAGGACTCGGTGTCCCTTTTCTCCAGCTGCCAGACGGGCAACCGGATTTACGAATTAACAGAAATTTCCAAGCCACAGTCTGACCCGAGGAATCGAGGGGGAAATCGGTTGTGTTTGCCCCACGACCCCACGCGCTCTCACTTGCTCGCTGTGACCGTGCCTCCCGGGAACCCCGGCTGCCTTATCTCTTCCTGTGCCCTTACGTCCACGGGCTCCTGTCAACAGGAGCTGGTTAAAAAAACCCAAACCAACCACTTTCATTTTGTTTTCTACCACAGCTCTTAAAATTTCCTCCTGTGGCCAGCAAGCAGATAACAAGGCTCCACTGCATGTCACCAGCAATGACTCTCCTGTCCCCCCGCGGCTCGGCCCCACCCCAGCTTGCCAGGGTGGAGGTCTCCAGCCGGGACCACTTTGTGGTAGTGCAATGGTATTTTTACCGCAATATGTTGTTTACCCACTAGCGAGCTGGGCACCAGCCTGGGAAGCCCCGTCCCAGGGTCGTGGGGGCGGGGGTGTCTTGCACCATCCCATGCCGCAAATTTGGCCAAGGGCTCAAAGCTGTGCACAAGCAGCAAAATTCAGCATCCCTCACCCCGCTCCAGCCAGCCTGCAAAGGCGACACACAGAAACCAGCCTGTGCCTTCTGCACCTGCCCCTGAGCACCCCCACCACGTGCCGCCCCGGGGCGTCCCGGCCAGTCCCGGCGCCGGCACACAGCACAAGCCAATCCTTAGCCATGGTCCGCTGGAGAAAAGCCAACTTCAAATCCCAGTTCCAGCCCTGCGGCTGTAGGTCAGGGCCACGTCAGGTCAGCCAGCCTTTGCCCAGACCTGCTGAGGGATGTTTTGGAGAGAAGACCAGGAAATGAAGGATGGCACCCGGCTCCGCTCTGGCTCATGAGGCCAGAAGGGATTTTCTGCATCATCCAAGCCATAGCCCTGCACCAAGGGCTCTGCACACCCTCTGCACCCCGCGTCGGAGCCAGAGCACGGCAACCAGGAGCTTTCCAGTACCAAATGCTCGCGGGGTGCCGAGGGGAGCAGAGCCCTCCCCAGCTGCCCCGTCCCGCAGCCCCCATCCCAGCAATGCCCACGCCTGCCTGCCCAGCCCTGTTCCTGCTCCCGCTGGCCTCGGTGACACCTATCCCCTCTGGCTGGGGCACCATCGCCCCGGCCCCATGTCCTCCCCAGCCAGCGCTGTATGATGTGATCGCCCAGAGGCGTCGACGTGCTGCCTTTGCACAATGCTGTGTGTGACCGTCCGTATCGCAGGTGTGTCGCTCCCGGTGTGAGCCGCGGCCACGCTGCCCACTCTGCGGCTGGCCAGGTTCAGCCTGTACATATAATTATTTTTCTGCAGGTTTTTTGGATGTTATTTCTGGTGACTGATGTAAACTACTGGTAATTTTATGTTTTTATTTATAAATAAATTTTTAAAAACTTATTTAGCCTCTTTGAGTGTCAGGCTTCGCAGCATTTGGAGGGTGTTCATCACCGGTGAGCGGCAATGCAGGACAGTGCTTCACCGTGCCCCTCTCACATCACCCTCACAAGCCACCAACCATTTATCGTGACACACCAAGGTCCCCTTTGGGGACATCCTTCCACCTGGTCCTGTTTGTTTCCAGTCCCGCAAGCGCTTTGCCGCGTGGGCGAGCAGCATTATCTCCGCTGTGCAGCTGGGATAACCCATGCATGGAAAAGCAGCAACTTGCCTCCGGCGAACACGGGGGTATTGGAGAGGAGGAGATAATCTGCCTGGCCCCGCTCCCAGCCTGCGCCCCACAGGCTTTGCCCTCCTGCTCTGCAGGTGAGACCGATTTTCATCCCAACCTCACACAGCCCAAAAGCCCCCAGCCCCGGCAGTCCCCGACCCACCGTCCCTGGTGTGGGCAGGTCCACCCCCCCTGGCCGGCAGAGCCGGAGAAAACAATTACAGAGGTAGAGATACAGTGGAAACATCTTAACAAAACCGAGGACGTTTTGACTATTTAAGCTGTTTTCCTCCAAAGCCAATCAACTCGGAGCCTATTTGCACTGCACGGATCTGGTGGTTTCACAGGTCTAAACAGCACGGGGGGAGGCAAAGGGGGAGGTTGGGGGGCAGAAAATAGGGGGAAACACTCATTGCAGAAAACACTATTCATCCTGACTCATCTGGCTGTTTCCATGGGGTACTCACCCCACCACAGTGCAGGGCGGGGGGCCCAAGCCACACAAAAGCTGCTCTGTGCCCCCCGAAAGGGCACCCGGCAGCAGCACCCAGCTCCCGCCAATGCTTTCCAGGGAAACCTTGGCTCTGCTCACGCTGCCCGAGGCATGAGGGAAATCTATTTTTAGAGCCTTTGAAAACTGCTGAGCAGGAAGGAGATAGAAAACCACATGTGAGGGTTCTCTTTCTCCTGAGCGGCACCTTCTGTTACAAATCATCTCTGACCATCGCCTGCCCCGGCTGCAGGGTGCTGCCGGCTCAGCTGAGTCCTTCCCAGGCTTGTCCATGTATCTGGGTCAGGGGAGCAGCGAGGAGGAGACCCCCAAGCCAGCTGTTATCCCAGGGGACATCCCTGTCCCGCAGAGGTCGCAACCGAATTGCGGATACTGCAGCACAGCAAAGCAGAGACTTACTGGGGCTGAGCAGCAGTAGGGTCAGGACAGGTCCAGGAGCAAGTGCAGCATCCCTGAGGGCACATACGCTGTAAGGACAGCTTCTTGGCAATGCCTAGGACACTGGGAAGCCAAAACCCCAGCCCTGGGGACCCTGGGCTGCTTCTTCCATTAAAAAAGGTGAGGGTCCCACCCCTTTTCCACCAAAACCCTAATGAAGCTACTGACGAGGAAAAGCTGTGTCCTCCCCGCAGGTAGGGCTCAGAGCTTCCTCTGCTTCAGGCGGCAGAAATCAGGTAGCGGGCACCGCCTGGCCCTTGTAGGGCTGTTGCACAAACAGAAGCACAGCGCCAGCGTTAGGATGCTGTGAGATCACAAGGAAAGCTGAGCAGTGGAGGACAGCCATGGCCAGGGCAGCCCGGTCCCTGCTGCAACCCCGCTGCTTCATGCCCAAGAGGAGGCACGTTCAGGAAGGAGCAGAAAGCCCCGATAATGCCGGGGTAAAGCCATTCTCTCATGATACCCAGTGCTTCCTCTGTGGCAGGTTGAACACGAATGGGATGGCATCAGTGTGTGTCGTGGCTCCTGGGCTGAGGAAGCGTCCGGACGAGGGGCACGGTTGGCTCAGGTGTTGGGGGGCAAAACAGGAGAAGCAGCACCAGCTCGTGCATCTCCCGCACAGTCACTGGGGTTCCCTGCTTCGCCTGTGCTTTGGGTTAGCTCTGCTCCAGCTGCCCGAGCACCAACCGTCCTCAAACAGAAGGAGTTTGAATTAGTTGTTGAACTAATCAGCGGATGCAAATAAGCTTCGAGACGGAGAAAAGCTAATTTGCATCTTCTTTTAACACCCGGTGCCAGTGCACCAGTTTCTGGCTGGGGGGGGGCAGAGTCAGACTGAAAATCTCAGCAGAGACAAGACCAGGGCTGCCTTTGAAAGAGCAATTAAATCGAGCCACCTCGTGCTCACAGGGTGATAGAGGGTCGGAGGCAAAGCTGCTTTTGATGTGCAAATAACCTGCAGCAGCTCTCCCCACCAGCCTGCTCCCCTGCCTTGCATCTGCCAGTCCCAACTGAAAACCCAAGGGGCAGGGTGGGGGAAACGTGTCCAATGTTTGCTCTCCTCCCCTTCTGAATGAGCTGACAGCTGGCGTGTGCTTCTCAGAGGGACCTGACTGGCTGACATCAGTTGGCGAAGGGGGTAAGACCCCCAGGCAGTCCTCATTAGTCATTACCAAAAAAAAGAAAAAAAGAAAACAGTGTGTAAATGCACTAAGGCAGCAGCTGGGAGATCAGCACGTCCCATTTAGCATGGTACCTGCTGTCTCCACGCCATGAAATATTGGGCTGTTTGTTTAGCATCCGGCTAAGCGCCATGTCAGGAGCTGCCTGGTGATGGCTCACAGCGCAGCCCAGCCCGACGCCACGCAGAGGGGCTCCCCTTCCTCCCGGTGCTGAGTGCCCCTTTGCTTTCCCACTCCATTTTCCTGGCGAAGGGCTATGTTCTCGGCTCAGTGCTAAAATAGCTGTGCTGCAAGCCCCAGCCTGCTCCCCGGGCCTCCGGCTGATGGGAGCTAAAGCTATTTTTGTCATTCCTCCCTTACAGGGCCCTGTGCCAGGCTCAGGCTGTTTGCTACCTGGGAGCTTCTAGTCTGTAGGACAGGCTCTGCTGCAACCTGGGGACCTGCCTGCGCACAGGGTGTCAGCGATGCCCTGCCTGTGTTGGCAGATGCGTTTTCTCCAGCAGCCAGGGAACACGAGCCAGGAGGAAGACGGAGATTTCTGCCCTGCTTCAAGTCTCCAGAGCTGGAGGAGAGCAGGCTCAGGCGTGCCCTGCCGTCCCGGCAGGAGTCACTGATGGTGAGGAGCAGCGTGGCACGGGCAGCGCAGCCGCTGCAGCCCAGCCGCTTGAGTGCATGAGTCCAGGGAACAGAGGGGACAGGTCAGAGCTGGATGTTGCTGCCAAACCTCTGCCAGATACATATGCCTCATTAAACCAGAAGTCCTAGAGGTTTAAATAGCAAGTAAGCCTGAATTAACTCCCCCAGAGAAGAGCTGAAGAGCCTCAGCAGGCTGGTTTTGTGCCTATAAGCACAACCTTCTCCCTTGACCTCACGAAGCCAAGCAAACCAGAACCAGCCCTACCCCTGGTCCCCACAAGCACCGTTCAAAAACTCAGTGCATTTGAAGTCAGTGGCATCCAAGCAGTCTAAGAAGCATCACTGCTGCTTCCAGTGGGACTGATAATTTCTGAAGCAGTTCTTGTGCACTGCTGTCTAAATATTTGGTTGAAAAAAAAGTTATTTCCAGGTGATACAGGGTCTGAAACAGCGTTGCCCTTCTGGACTGCAGCAACACGGCTGGTTCAGGAGCCAACATGTGGCAGCTCGCTCCATCCCCTCTCCGCTTGCTCCTGGCCGGGCGTGCAGTGCCACTGCGTGGCTGCCGTGCTCCATCCAGCACTGCGCTCGCCGCAGCCCAGCCGGCCTCTCCTCACGGCGCAGGCTGAGCACGCAGCTCCTGTGTGCTGCAGACAACAGCTATTTTATCCCCGGCACAAAGCCACCCTCGCTATTTATATTCAACCCAAACCTTTGTCTGGCCCCGGTGAGCCACGCTATCATTGACAGCTTGCCTGTGCGCCGGAGCCACTCACCAGCCTGCCCTGGGCCGCAGAATACATCTCATTCTTTCCCCTTTGCTCCCACCAGCTGCAAGTTAGTAGAGCTTAATCAGCATGAATATTCTTATAATTGCAGAATTCCTTTTGGTTTGCACCTTTCAGGAGCCACGTTGTCCATATGCAGATGCTTGCAGGTATCTCGTGAGAGGCAACTGCCTCGCTCCGCAGCACTCACCCACCCTCGGCAATGCTTGTTCAACCTTTGTCCCCAAAACCTATCACCTGCTGAAGGATTTCAGGAATTCACCAGACTTTGGAATTTCTTCTTACTCGTGTTTTCAAAACCTGCATTACTGAGCACCAACGGCTGCCATCTGTTCATAAAGTTATTCTTGTGCCCTAACCACGGCTCTTCCTCAAGACAAAGTGACTGTAACTGAGGGGGTAAATGGGTAGAAAAAGTCGAAAGAAGTTAGGACAAATTTCACAGCCATCAGACATGTTTTTAGCATACTAGATCCTCCTTCCTCCACCTTAAATGAACAGTCTTTCAAGCTCTGTGGGACAATCAAAGCCTTTATTAATACTGAGGATATGGGATTTGTTACAGTGTCTCTCCTGGTAAAAAACACTGCAGGAACCAGCTTGGACATTTAAATGAGGTTTAAAAAAAAGCTAATGTCTTTATCTACTTCAAGGACTTGTACTTCTGTACAAGAAACAGCTGAAATTAGTACAGCACAGTACAGCATTTAATAGAAGACCTGAGACAGCCTCGGGCTTTCCTCAGTCAGAACAAACTCTGGTTTAGAGAGACTGCGTCGGTGCAGCTCAGCACATCAGGGCACAACTCTCTAAAGATGAATAGCAAAACCAGCAGAAAGGAAAGGTGCTTTCTTCCCTCATTAAGTGACTGGTTTTGATGTGCACATTGTTCAGCAAAGGAAGGTATGTTTGGGTTTACCTCCGCTCTCTGGAGTACACCAGGAAGAGTCCCAGATCTCCCTGTTTCACGCTGTTCTCAGTCTCTCACCTTCACCAGCCATGCTGCACCCCCAAAGCAGGGAAACTCTTACAACAGGTAACTCATGGAGAGGGACCGACACCAGGAATTTAAGCAGTCATGCCCCAGGCTGTCTGCACAGAACACCTGAATGAAGCTAGGAGGCCCCCCCTCACCCTTAGCAGTACTGTTCATACAGAAAATTTAAAGTCAACATATGCCTAAGCTCATTTTCAAGAAGCCTTTTAAGGTTTCCTAACCTCCTCTAGTGCAAACTACCCGTTTCCACATGTGTCTCAACAGGTATCACATTACTCTCCAACATTCCTGCAGAGCCTTTCCCCATGACTGCACCACCCACCCACTCCACCGGCACAAAGCATTCAGTCCTGAAGCTGAAGGCCGAATCCCGATCAACAAAAGCGACCAGCTCTAGTAATAATGTGGGGGTGGCTCAAGTGGCCCTCACTGCACACCTAGAAATGGAAGCGAAAAGTGTTTTCAGCACATTATGAAGTAGTTTTATTCATGCAAACAGGATCCTCGGTGGCAAAGGACATCTTGGCCACTGCCGAAAGACCTGAAGTTGTTTTTAACCACAGAATCACAAAAGCTTCCATTTTGTTCAACACCTTCCATATTTAATTTATTTAGATATTCTCTACATTAAAGTATTGTCATGCCAACAGTTCCAGCCTCCCATCCCTACCTCAAGAAAAATAGACTTGACACAGCTTTAGGGTGGAAAGCACTGGAATAAAGTTGCTATTGCGTCCAAGTTACAGAGAACACTGAACAAACTATAGAAAGAACTGCACATAGGAGACGTCAGGGAAAGCTGGAATTAGTACGCTGTCGTTCGAGTCATGTTAGCACCTTCCTAGACAAGCACTGAAGGCGTTTAGAGAGGTGCAACATGCTTTGGTTAGCTAGACCAGAGCTTAGACTACATTAAACCTGGAAAAAAGCAAGTAAGCCTGCCAGGACTGGGCTCGGAGCCTCATCTGAACCAATTTGAAGAAAAACAACACTGAATTGACTAGCCAAGTTTGCAGTGTTTGGGAATGCTGAGCTCTCCTGGCTAGCCAAATCTGTGCCTGGAGTGCAAACCACAACAGTTTCAAACACGACTCGGGACCCAGTGCCACCTAGAGCATGCTTCATAACAGAATTCAAAATATCCATTCACACATTAAGTTGCTTTCTCCTGTTGCATTGCTTAGTACAAGACATACTTTAAAAGCTGACCTCCCACCAGTACAACTGTGTCAGGTGTAAGAGTTTTTCACATCTCAATCCCCTTCAGTAGCAGCACAAAGCCTTGAATTACCTACAGTTTTGCCCGCTGGGACACTACTGATCTCGGAATGCTTTAGCTGCTGTTTTGTGTCTCTGGCATTTCCAGAATTCAAAGAAAAAAAAGGGTAAGTACAAAACTTACTCTGCAAACTTCAATTTAAACCCTTTAATTCAGTAATTAAACCTTATCATGCTACCTTCAGGTAGCAACCCACTGGCCTGTGACCTCTGAAAAGACCCTTTGCTAGTGGAAAAGCACCTAGCGTGCCTACAGTGTCCTCAGTTCGTGCATACCTTTAAGAATCTTAAGCCATAGCTGAAAATCGGTGACTTGCATTTTTCAGAAAGGTATGTTGTCATGTACCACGCTTTCCACATATTAGCCTAGTCTTCAGGCACAACAGCAGGACAGCAGAGTGCCATCTGTTCTACCAGCAGCGTGGCAACTGCGTACGATCAGATTGAGCAGATGCTTTGGACAAAGAAGTCACATTTGCTCTTTCATGTTTTTTAAACCACGTGCTCCTGGTTTGAAAGCAAAGATTTGCAATTTCTGGTAATCCTCAGACATTCCCTTGAAATGTCTATAAAAGGTCCAGTTCAAAAAACAAGCTTCATGATAGCTATTGCACATTTGTAAGAGCTGGCCTAAATATTCTCCTGAAGATCCAGGCTTTGGAAGAAGGGATATTTTAAAAACTGGTATCAGTGTACATTGGAACACTGGCACAAATGTCACCTATTCTTGGTTTTAATTGTAAGGGCGACAAGTAAACACCAACACATGAAAAAAGAAAACAAACAGCATTTCACAGAGCAAGGAGTTGGAGATGAAGCTGTGGCTAGTGTTTTGCAGTCGAATCTCGAGGATAGAATTCAGCCAGTGTTGACTGAGGAATTCTCTTCAACATCTCCTTGGGGAAGATTCGCAAGAGCTGCCATCCAATGTCCAAGGTCTCGTAAACAGTGCGATTTTCATAAGGACCTGCAGAAAGCAACCACAGACTGAAACGTGGGGCAGGAAAGTGTCTCACCACCAGGGAGATCTGAGAACAAGACCCGGTGTTAACGCATGCTGTGATGTTCTTGAAACAGACGCTTACCCTGAGCAATGAAGTTCTTCTCAAACTTCTGCAGGAACTCCAGATAAAGAAGATCATCTGAGGTAAGAGCTTCCTCACCAACTACAGCCTTCATAGCCTGTACATCCTTTCCGATAGCATAGCAGGCATACTAGAAGGGATAGAAAGAGAAGTGCTTTTACCTTGATCATCCAGGTAACCGTTTCTGTTCAGACCCAAACAAAGGGTCTCAGCTTGATGACACTAAGCATTCAGCCAATGCTTTTAAATCCGCCTCAGGAGTGTTCTGGATCACAACTGTTTGGCATGCCCTTTACAGGCTGTTTAGTGAGCGGTATATTTGAAATACGCCTCTGCTTCTCTGAGGAGGTTTTTACATACCAGCTGGTTGGATACATCTGCATGATCCTTCCTGGTCATACCCTCTCCAATAGCTGACTTCATCAGTCGAGACAAGGAGGGCAAGACATTAATAGGTGGGTAAATCTGGAAGAAAGACATCCAAGAATTTCAACATTAATACCTCAAGAAGTACAGAGTAATCTTAAATATGTTCTAACCAGCGTGGTACACACCTGTCTGTTATGCAGCTGCCTATCCACGTAGATTTGTCCCTCAGTGATGTATCCAGTCAAGTCAGGAATAGGATGAGTAATATCTGTGGAAAAAATGGTTTGACAGGTTTCAGATCTTTTATATCTGTTCTAGCACTGATGCAGCAGCTTTTTGCAGTTAAATGACTCCTAGAGTAAGATGCCATCAGTTAGTATCCCCACATATCACTAAATGCTCTTATGCAAGGATTAGAGCTGGAGGCACTCCTTAGAGGGCTGGAGAATGGTCCTGAAGTCTGAAATGGGCAAAGCATTTCTATTAGCAATATAGACAGAGAAGGTAGCCAAGAACTGCAATATTCAAAACCTAAAGGCCGCAGGACCTCCTATCTTGCCGTGTGTCCAAAATAAGGCAGGTTGCTCTAAAGGAGTCCTTTAAAGTGCTATTTATTAGAAACACTTGAAGATAACTCACCATCATTGGGCATGGTAAGAATGGGAATCTGAGTAATGGAACCATTTCTGCCTTCCACACGCCCAGCACGCTCATATATAGTAGCCAAGTCAGTGTACATGTAACCTGGGAAGCCACGACGGCCTGGCACTTCCTCTCTAGCTGCCGAAACCTGAGGCAATCCAGGAGAAAGGTTTCCAAGAAATCAGATCACCCTCACAGACCTGCTGTCTCCCCTCATTAAGCTACACTAGTGACTTAAAAGTACCTCTTCCTGTAGGCAATACCAAATACAGCCCCACAAACCGCTGTTAAGAGAATTATGTCACCACAACCATGTATGACAAGACAAGATGTCAAGCCGAATCAAACTATAATATCAAATTGCTGAAGGCCACTAGTCAAGTTAAGTTTAGCTATCACAGAAGCAATAGCTGTTTGACTGCTGAACATAATCCTGGACAATCAACAAGTAACTAAAAGCCTCGCTGGCTATTTAAGAACATTGTAATGAATACTAACTGTAACAGCTTGAGCAGAAGTTTACATTCTCACTTTCTATTAGGAACCCTTTCTGCCAACACCCAGCACACGAGTTAATAAATGCGTACCTCTCGCAGAGCTTCAGCATAGGAGCTCATATCTGTCAGAATGACCAACACATGCTTCTCACACTGATATGCCAAGAACTCCGCTGTTGTTAGAGCTAGACGAGGTGTGATAATGCGTTCAATGCTGAAATAGAACAGTACGGCATTATTTATGACAAGTGCTTTAAAGCTGCAAGGTAACAGTTTGAAGTCACAAATACTTTAAAACCCTCTGAAAATCTGCTATGTGCACCGACTGGAGTACCAGCATTTCATATTCAACTTTGCTGCAAAATGTCAACATAAGTGACATCTGGCAGGACACCAGTAAGGCTTCAGCTTCCAGTTTACTTGTTCTTCTCAGCCTTTTCCCAACCAACATAGTGTAACTACTTACGTTGGATCATTGGCCAAATTCAGGAACAGACACACATTGTCCATGGACCCATTTTCCTCAAAGTCTGATTTGAAGAACCGAGCAGTTTCCATGTTCACCTAAATCACAATACTAAGGCATCAGTTCCAGACCAGATTTTAGGTTACTACATTTTGCATCATATTAAGGTCTAAACACCTCATTAATAATCCATAAGCAAAGCTCTCTATCATGAGGACTCCCGTACATTCCCAACAGAATGAGTTATTTCTAGAATTCCAGGCTAGAGATTTTAAGTTTAAGACACTTTATCCTATCAGACACACTTTGTGACAGTATTTCTGGCCATTTGGGATTTTCAGCCATTCAGCCAGCCAGTTTAGCACCATTTAGTTATATACACAAGACCTACTTAGAATACTTTCAAAAAACTAATGTTCAGCTACTCTCAGCATCGGCTTATTTATTACTCAAGCATCATTTTCCTCCAATAATACTGACTTACACCCATAGCAGCAAACACAATGGCAAAGTTTTCTTCACTGTAGTCCATCACATCTTTGGATTTCTTCACCAAGCCAGCTTGGCGACATATCTGAGCTGCAATCTAGGGAAAAAATGTTTCAGTTCATCTATATATTTGATGCTATTACACAGACCAGAATTTAACTTAGCTTACTTCTTAACACCAGTGGAATGCAAGCCACTGTTTAGAGAGTAGCTTTGAGTACTCACCTCATTGTGGGGCAAGCCAGCAGCTGAGAATATGGGGATTTTCTGCCCCCTGGCAATACTGTTCATACCATCTATAGCAGAAATGCCAGTCTGAATCATTTCTTCTGGATAAATACGACACTGGGGATTGATTGGCTGACCTGTTATATTTTTTAAGAGAACACATGTTATTCTATGTGCATGTTTGAAGCTTGATCAAACTACCACTGACCCTGAGCACTGACCTAAGGCTCATGTCAAAAGGTGCGAACCCCACCATTAGGCCTACAAATCTTTAGATGTGCCTGGTCAAACCTGAGCCTTTTGTAGATCCCAAGACTCTGGCATTCTGTGGTCATGTAAGTGGCAAGAGTGCTTTCAAGAAAAGCCTGTCAGGTTATTAGCTTTTTATCTTTGGAGGCTGTATAATTAAGATAGTCTACAAATACTTCAAAGAACAGCTTCCAAGCATTACAAAAACCAGTTATTTTCTGCTACCTCATGTCCCTGCACTTGTATAAATTTGATTTGAGTGTGATGCCACATCAACACTTAAAAGTAAGATTAAACTCCCCCTAACAGTTAGATCCTATGTTCAAAACCAAATCTATTGTAACATTCAGAAATCAGAAACACCAGATTTGTCTTTAACTCCATACCAGAAGTGGATTAAGAACATACCCATTATGTCAAGGAAATCTTCAGCCAAAACAATGGGGCCTCTGTCTATAGGTTTTCCTGATCCATTAAATACTCTGCCTACAAGAAACAGCAATAAAATCAAAATGTAAATTAATGTGAAGATAAGTTAACATGTGATAAGTCTGTTCATTCTTCAAAGCAATATGCAAGTACTTACCAAGCATATCCTCAGAGACAGGGGTTCGAAGAATATCCCCGGTAAACTCACAAGACGTTTTCTTAGCATCAATACCTGAAGTTCCTTCAAATACCTGTAAATATACCAGAAGAAAAAAAAGACACAGGAAAAAGGAGTTAAGTATTGTGCTTTACAAAATAACATACTAGAATGCTGCTTCACAGCTTGAGAACTTGATCAGCCACAGGGCAGAAAAGCAAGGCAGCCCTCTGCAAGAAAAGGATTTCAAGAGCCGCTTGCTAGTACAAAACATCACATAAAAACCTACTTTAAACAAAGTCCATGAAGTGTATCAGCAGCAACCAACAAACCCAGTGCCATTCCTTTGATCTCAAGTATTTCCCTTTGCCAGCAGGGTAAAGTTCTTCAGATAAGAAGAATTAATATTAACAAGAAACAGCTGCTTAGAAGAAATACCTGCATCCACATAGCATAGGAGTTGATCTTGAATCTAATACTGTATAATTACAGTACAACTCCTTTAATCTAGCAGCAAAGAAATCTACGGGGGGATGCAAATAAAAATGTCACTGTACTCCAGCTTTCCATCTTCTAAAATTGTTCATGCCCCTTGCACTTGGAATAAGTAGGTGACTTTTTTTTAATTTACAGTACCAAAAGAACATATCACAAGATAGATTTGACATGGCTCAGGCACATGCTAATTAATAAAATATTTTTCTGTTGCAACAAGAGACACTCCTTCCCTAGTCATACCTGAACCACAGCTTTGGAGCCACTGACTTCCAGAACCTGCCCACTTCTTCTTGTGCCATCAGGAAGAGTCAAGTGGACAATCTCTGCGTACCTAGGAAACTGAAGATGAGCAAGAAAGATGGTGGAAAGCATTAAAATCCAGAAGAACAGTCACGAAACAAAAGTTATCAGTTTCAAGCCAGCTTAAGCTTAGCAACTAATCAATTATTTTTAAAAATAATTTTATCAGAACAAAACTCATTCCAAGGCAATTAAAATTTATCAGGCTAAAGCCATTTTTACAGGGACTATACAACATTTGCTCAGAGTTGCAGGCTGCAGAAAGACCTGACAGAACCCATTCCAAAAACCCTAGCAGTCCTGAAATACTAATGGAAAGCTACGATGCAGCATTTGACAAGAAGAAAGAGCTGGCTTTTGCCTGTACATAGCATCAGTTGCTTGCCTTCAACAGTAACTTGCCAGTAATTTGAAAACAAGCCAAAAGTGTTTACAGTTCCCTTTTACAGGGCACTTATGCTTTGGTAGCAGAGGTCAAGAACAAAGTGAGTAGGTATGTTTCTGCATTCAAGTTTAGACAACATTTTGGGGATTTTGGTGAAACTGAAACATTGTTTCCTTTCTTTCCCCCAACAGTCTCAACAACTCTCCCTTTCTTCCAGGACACAGACAACTCCCCTTAGCTTTACAGCAATTTGCGTGTTCTCATTTATCTTAGCAGTCAGAAACATATCTTGTATTAAAATTGCTCAGTGGACCCATGAATTTCACAACAGCCGGATTTAACCTGTCACAGCTTTTCTTGTAAACTCTCCCTCAAAAAGCTTCATTCATTAAGAATCTGAGTCTTTACCTTAACCTGATCCAAGATAACCAGGGGACCATTCACACCCGACACAGTTTTATAAGCTGGAAGAAAGCAAGCCACAAGTCAGGTACTTCCTAGAACATCAGAAATATCCCACAAAGTTTTCAAAATTTCATTCCTATCACCAGTCTCAGGTCTGCAGATTTTGGGCCTGGCTCTGTACTGCTTTTATGTTTATTATGAGCTCTACAAGAAGGATTAGGTACTGAACTGTGCGGCCAGCATTTTTTGCTGCTACTTGCAAAGCACCTGAGGTAACATTAAGATATACGATATTGCCATTTTCTTGTCCATCACAGAAGTCTATACCCAGGGATAATTTGAATGCCATCAGAAACACCAATACATTGTAGAGTTGACATTTTAAGCTAAGAAAAATATACAGTTGCAAGATCTTTAAAAAGCAGGGATAACAACATCTAATCTGTGATAAAGAAGGTGTCACTGCAATTTATGTCCAACAAATCGTGAGAAGACCTTAATATCAATACTCAACTTCTAGGCTTTGTTTTTTTAACCACAGAGTGTCCTGCTCCATGACACTGAAACAGCTCATGTGAAAGCCTGTCCTTAACAAAGCAAACAGATGTCGTGCTCAAAAGCTGATCAGCAGAGCTTCTACAGTAAGTTGTGGGTTTCGGCACACTGCTAAGAGGAAACCTTATAATACCTTTCCTGTCTCCCATGAAAAGGTCAATGCACTATACTGTAAAAGGTTGAATTTCACCTTAGCCAAACTCCTCCTGCTCTTGAGTTGTCCTGGTTTAAACTTAAGGATTGACACCTGATAGAAGGCCACAGCTAGCCAGCTCATCAGAAGGCTCATGTCTTAAACATCAGCGGCTCAAGTACTACATACAAGCACTACAAGCTCAAGCACTACATACAACTTTCTGAGGTATCGCATGCCCAGAATTCATCACTCTGCTATCAGCCCAGTGGAAACGCTGTGAAGACGTAGTAAACAGTCCTCCTGCGCTGCTCTAAGGACACACTAGCATCCCAGCTAGAACCCAGCATCACTTGATCCACAGATAAAAGTAACATTGAGTCAAAGCTTTATCACGGTCACAAGGAGCAGTGACCAAGAGAGTGACTGTTAATCACTTATCCCTGGGACGGAAAAATGAGCAAGTGAAGCCATTTGCAGAACAGGAGAGACACCAGCAGCCGTTCTTGGTCACGCTACAAGGCAGAGGAAACAGGCTCTCGTGGTACTAGGAAAGATCACAAATTCCACCAGCACCAGGCCACAGGGAATCATCTGGCTTAGACACTTCAGTCTGCCCAGGTTTGACACGCTTACATGCGTTGTCTAGACTGTCAACAACGCGGTATTTACACTTAAGCAAACAGTTTGAACTGTTGCAATGTAATCTCTTAATCAGCAATAATCAAAACTGCATTAGATAAGGTTTGAGGGTCACTGGGTGTGTAAGATAGTCTAAGGCTGGAACTCCTACTTCTTAGTTTTAGTCTTGTCAAAATCCTGCTAAGCACCCTGAGACACAACATGTGTCCCTAAATTAGTCTAATCAAAAGCACAGGCTGGCCTGCTCCTTTCACCTGAGCAAGGAGAATTACACAGACATTATGCTATGAAGACTCTGCTTAGACTGCAAGTGCTTGCAGCACACTGTCCACAAGAAGTGGAAAACATTATCTTGAGCAAAGCCTTTCATCTCATGACTGTCTCATGAGCACTTCCTTCTCAGTCAACAGGAAAGGACTTACACTCCTTGCTTTGTCCACACGAATATATTTCCTTGACATCAATCAGCATCAATGCCCCTTGAAAGCAGCTTGCCACCGACTCAAAACTCCTGTTTCCCATAAGATCAACCAGTTCTATGACAAACCAAAAGCAACCGAAGTGTTTTTCATATCCAGCTTGCAAGCAACGTCAGTTTGGGCAAAAGCCAAACTCTACATAGAAAAACATTAATTGAATACAAAGTCCAACCATGGACATTGGCTCCAACCATGACAGAAGCCTCCACTCCAGAATAAAGCAGAGCAGTAGACTTGGGGGTGCAGGAATGGTAATGATCGATCTGGCTTTCAAACCAGACTGACATTTTCAAAGAAACCATTGCAGAGAAGCTTCCTGGCTACCACGTGGTAAGTACTCACGCTATTTAGGTGTACAGGTAGAGTCACTCATGGAATTACTACCTAGATCAAAAAAGAGGCCAGAAAAAAAACGCACCTTCAAACAACTTTGACTTTCCCCCTACTACACTGCAATAAAGGTCGTTTTATTTTTTTATACAAGGATATTGTATTTCCCCTTTTTCATCAGATTTCTCAACTTCATTTTAAAGGAGCAGAACCCACACCACCCCCCACAATTCACAGCAATTTTCAGTTCCTGCCAAAACGTAAGTTTTTCACGAAGGACACTGAAATGGCCTATGTTACCCAGCGGGGAAGAGCCTCGTGGCTCCAGCGTGACTAACTTAAGTACTTAGGCAGGACAAAGCCGTGAAAAGCACCGCTGCAGCACCCGGTGCAATCAGAAGCCCAGCTCGAGCGGGACAGCGGCCCGCAGCCCTCCAGAAGCCCCCGCGCACCTCCCGGCCAGCCCGGCGCCCGTGCCCGAAGGAGGGCCCGGGCGAAGCCGGCTCTGCTGCAAGCAGCGGCCCGGCCTGCCGGCCTCGCCCGCCCGCCGCCGGAGCTGCGGCCCGCCCGGCTCCGGGGCAGCCCGGCCTGCGTACGGCCCAGCGGGCTCTCGCCCCCGAGCAGGGCCCACCCTCCGCAGCGCCTCTGAGGCGTCCCGGGGAGCCCTCCCGCCGCCCCCCCGGGCCCCGCACTCACTGAGGCGCGGCTGGGAGAGGTAGTCGCGGGTGAGGGCCGCCACCTGCTCCCGCGGCCCGCCGGGCCCGGCGCCGTTCACCAGCCCGCGCACCGCCCGCACCGCCGCCATCTTCTCCGCCGCCCCGGCCCCGCCGCGCATGCGCTGATATAGCGCCGCCGCGCCGGGCCCCGCCCGCCGGGAGCGCCCCGGCACGGGGCGGGGGAGCGGCCGGAGCTGTCCGGGGTGCTGGGGGGGGCGCGGGGCGGGGGGCGAGGGAGGGGCGAGGGGAGAGGGGAGGAAAGGAGGAGGAGGAGGGGGAAAAGGGGAAAGGAAAAAGGAAGAAGGAAAAAAAGGAAAAGGAAAGGGAAAGGGAAAAGAAAAGGGGAAGGGGAAAGGGAAAGGGAAAGGAAAAGGAAAAGGAAAGGGAAAGGGAAAGGAGAAGGAGAAGGGGAAGGGGAAAGGGAAAGGGAAAGGGAAAGGGAAAGGGAAAGGGAAAGGGAAAGGGAAAGGAAAAGGGAAAGGGAAAGGAAAAGGAAAAGGAAAAGGAAAAGGAAAAGGAAAAGGAAAAGGGGAAAGGGAAAGGGAAGAGAAGAGACGAAAAAGGAAAGAGAAAAAGATAAAAAGAAAAAGAGAAAGAAAAAGGAAAAAGAGAAAAAGAGAAAAAGAGAAAAAGAGAAAAAGGAAAAGGAAGAAAAAGGGGAAAAAGGAAAGAAAGAAAGAAAGAAAGAAAGAAAGAAAGAGAGAGAGAGAGAGAGAGAAGAAGGAAGGGAGGGAGGGAGGGAGGGAGGGAGGAAATTAGTTAATGGATTGACAGAAGGGTTAAATGGCTGAGAAGACAAGAAAAGGAGTAATTCTGCTGCAAAAGGAAAGCAGAGCCCTGGCCTCCCACCCAGGAGATGACCCCCACACAGCTGTCCCCAGCCCTGGGCCAGGGGTGCGAGGGGCATTTGGGGCCCTCTCTGGCCCGGCTCGGCAGTGCTCCAGTAGAGGGGTTTGGTGTCCTTACACCTCAGCCATGATTTCATGGCTCTACTTCAATCTAAACCAGCACTTTGATCTAAGAGTGTAACGGTAGCTGCTTAGGGGAGATAGGAGGTAAGAAATAAAGTACGAACTGGCAATGAGACAGGGCTGCCAATGGCAACACCCCACTTGCACTGATGCCGCATACTCAAACATCAAGGGCTGACTGGTACAATTGTGTAAAGGACAGAATGAGAGCTGCCTTACCCCCTAAACCTTTAATTTAATAAAAAAAGATAGTGGGTTATTTGTAAACACCTTTTTCCAGGAAACCATTAGTCTGCCAACCTTCTAATTCCTTATAGGTTATGTATCTCTTCGTACATGTTAAATTTTAATAGTTGCTGTTTGTTCTCCTCCCCGCTTAGCAGCAAGATAGAATTATTTGGTGTTATAAAACAATATTCTATCTCTTTCTACATTAAAACTAGAAATACTTTGGGAGAATATGTTTTCAAAGAGATACTGGCAATTCTGTGCTTGTTTGGAGGAGCAACAAAGTTCCAAGGACTGGTGAGACTGATGGAAAAAAACTAAACAATCGCACAAGAAACTGGCTAAGAAGGGAGCAAACACAATAAATAACCCCCAGACAAAGGGACAATGCCGTCAAGTGGATTAAACACAAAACTGGAAGGCTTTGGCCAGGTTTCTGCTCTCCTTCTGATGCAACGTAACCTTGAGCACATTACCGAGCTCTCCTGTTTGTTAATAGCCAAAAGGACTTAACAAAATACAAACCAGCAGGACTCATTAAATGGCAGCCTCAAGAGTTACTTTGACCAGCACCACTTTGCAAACTGCCTCCACCTGCATTCAAAGCCTGGCTAAAAGGTGGCCCAGGGATGCAAATGCCAATTGCTCAAAACAGACCATTTTGTGTTCTAGATATTTTTATTCAGTCCCTAACTAGTCTTGCAGGCTGCGAAAATTTGCCTCGTGGACTAACAACAAAATAGCCTCTGAGAGGATGATGCAAATTCACCCACTGGAGAGCATAAGGCAACAGGCAGCGGCCACTTCCAGGGCAGCGGTTCCTGTGCGGGGTAATAGAAACCTTCTGGTAAAGGGAATATTAGCAGAGAGTGACTTTAAAGAAAAGTATGGTTTTACGGGTGCCTGTTCCAACCTGTGTTTACGCTGTCATGTTCACCCCACCCCAGGCTGGCGGTATTACATCTATAAGCCATTCGTCTCACGCTGGTTTGTAAAATGCTGCTCTGTGCGGGTACGCAGGAGCCCTCGCTGCACAGCGGATGTATTTCACTGTACCTTTGAGGTGAGTCAGCAGCAGAGAGCAATCTCGCCGAGCGAAGCCTGCTGTCGACTGAATTCACCAGAATTGCAATCAGCCTGCGGAGCCAGCGTGAGGTCTGCTATCAGCGATTTTTCAGGCCCACATCCTATGCTGGGTCTCGAGACAGCCCATAAATTCTCTTATACTTTTCATTACATCAGAAACGTTCACTATACTTTACTACCTCAATCTGGCCAGGAAGAAAATTGTAGTCATTTTTTTCTCGTAGGGTTATTGAAAGAAAAATTCATGGCAAATATTTATAATGGTTAAAACAAAAAAAATCTCAAAGAGAACTGCCTGGAAAAATCTGACAGACACATGGAAACGCTTCCAAAGCACATCTGAGTAAGCTTTCCCGTCATCTCTGCAAAACAAGTGACACGACTGCAATCTCCTTTGGCTGGTTAGGGCTGCCAAAAGAGACGGTGTCCTGACCTTGGGGCCTACAAAAGAACAAAGGTAATGGTAACTGCCTCCACATGCCCCTCCTCACCTGAAGGAGAATATTTTCTATCCAGAGCCCAAGGTACAGCCGAGCAATTCTGAGCTCCCTCAGTAGATGGTAGTGCTGCACTGCTCATCCTCTCTCTACTTTGCAGATATTTAGAAAGTAATTTCCAGGCCTAGCCATTCAATTCTCAGCTCATGGAACATATTTAAAGGCTTCAACTTCTGCACTAACGCACACCCAGGGAATTCCTTGGTAGGATGCACTCATCTCACGTTATTGGCAATAGTTTTTGGCCGTGCAGAAGCCAGATAAATGGCCTCAATGGCAGATTTACACGCCAACAGAGAAAAGGTTAATATCTTTAGGATTTATTTTCTTTCTCTGCGGTAAATCTCTGTATCCTGAATGAATGATGGTGTCAGTTTTGGTTTAAAAAAGAAGTCACGGAGCAAAGTGTCAAAAGTCTAAAAAAACAGAAAAGATGGAAGAAAAGAGATCACATTTTCAATGGCATTTGCAGTACCTGACCCATGCATGGGTAGAATTTTCCATCCAGCTTTGCTTATGAGAAACCGGCCTTGTTAGTCCAAGAAATATCTCCTTGTCCCTGGAGACAAAGCAGACAGTGTAACAGCGTAGGGAAAAGCTGTGGATAAAGCACCCCACTGCCAGCATCCTTCTGCGGGGAGGACACAAGGGCAGAACTCAGATGTGGAGGGACCACAACCTGTTTATAACCAGGGGAGAGGCGAGATTCCCCCATACCTCACAAAAATCATGGGCTGGATCAGTGCATTCTGGCCTTAAAAATATTTCCGTCTGCTATGAACGCTTATCATCACACTTACAATTTTGGAAATCCTGAAAAGCTGATCTACGTTGCGGACTAGGTGAAGGCAGCTTGTCAGCATCCTATGGAGAAGCCCACAGCCTGAAACTCAGTGACCTAAATACTTCTCTTTTATGTTTGAGGAAGAGCTTTCTTGTAGTTTATTTTCCTTCTAATGCTAAAAACATTCAGCACATAAAGGAAAAACCTGCCTGAGAAGGGATGCTTTGGAGGGAGCTCCTTGTACTATATCCTGCGGGAGAAGCAGCAACTCTGGTACTGCCTGCTGTGGGACGTGCAGCAGGCATGTGGGACATGTTGGACATGCAGCTCCTTTCCCTCCCTTTGCAGGCTGTAAAGCAATGCAGATCTCCCTGCAAAGCCTCCACACAGACCCTTTAGCAAAACCCCCCAGCTGCTGCCTTTTCGGCTGTGTATCCTGCAGAAGCCTCTCCCACCCACACAGCGAGTCCTTCTCTACTTGCTGGCTGATGCATCTCCTTCACCACGTGCCCAGCACACGCGGCAGCAGCGACACGCATGCATCAGCCCACGCACCGGCACCCGCTGCCAACGTCCACGGGCTCAACCCAGTAAACACACACGTACAGCCCACGGTGACGCGCAAACACGTGCAGAGGGAGCAGGGAAGAGCAACTGATGCGATGTCCCTCTTTCGTCAAATTGTGCTCCCTGAGTTTTGGAGTTAACCAAAAATCCCTGGGGTGCTGCAGGTCTCGTCAGTGAAATCTGCCTGGTTTTACCCCGGGATGTGTAACACGGAGTCACAGTTGGAACAAGGGCAGCCATACCAAGGACAAGCAGCATTAGGCAGCAAAAGAATGGCCATCAGTCACTGGACAGTAGTCCAAGACCTAGACTATTATGTATTTTATAAATGCATTTCCCAGGGCCATTTAACGATGCCAGCCTTGCCTCCCAGTAATGAATCCATTCGCTGCCACTCGGAACTACCTGCCAACGGGCAGAGCAGGCTTCCCCCATGGAGGAGAGAGCTGTGCAGTCCCAGGGTGGAGTGTTCAGTGTGCTCAGACCCAGACAAGAGTTAAGGTGCTCAGAGAGAGATAAGCGTTGATGAAAGCCTGGAGAGCGGGTGCCTCTGCTGCAGATAAACACTCCTGCCTCTCTCCTCATCCCCCTCAGCCCACCCCACCATCCTGCTCTGACGCAGAGGGAGCTGCAGGGCTGAATGAAACTTGTTTGAGGTTCCAATTAAATCTCCATGGAAGAGGGGCACTCATATCCTCTTCTGATAAAAGGTAATCATAAATCCTCCTGGAGCAGCGGCTGCAGACGACACCGCCTCCCGCAGCAGCAGCCGGCTCTTCGCACCAAGATGGGCTCCAGGGTAAGAGTGCATTTTCCTCTGCTCCATGCAACATGTTTGCATTGAGAAGGGGACAGGGTTTGTGGCTTGAGACATAAGGGCTACATTAGTCTACATGTCTTTATTGTCTATGCTTCCTTACTCATTCTCTCTCTCTAATTTTTATATATATATATGTATCTTCTCTTGCATTAATTCTATTATTTGGTCTTTGCTACTACTTGGAGGTACAGTGAGAAACCATCCCTGTTTCCCAACTAAATGACTTGTGTGGCACTCCTATTTGATGATAGAGCGTTTGGACAGTTTGCTTTTTTTAATTAAAAATTGATAAATATCATTGGCTGGAATTTCAGGAAACCACAGGAGTATCGGAAAGAGTGATAGTTTGGACTCAGCTCCATCCATTTTGCCACTTAGTCTCTGAAGTGCCTAGAAGCTATAAGAATGTAAATGGCTAATTGTTTGGTTGGTTTAGTGCAAATTTCTGATTGATATTTTCAGTGTGACCGAGCAAGCAATCTTCTCTAAGTCCATCTGAAGCTCTGATCTTAATCACGTATGTTAGGCTTTTAAGTCCTGTATCTTGCCATGACATTTCAATTAGGTCAAATGAAAAGACATGTAAGGTAAATGAATTTTCTTTGAGACCTAATTTAATCTCCAAAGAACAAACATGGAATAAAAGATGTAGAGATTACCACAGATAAGCTACTGGCTTGATCTGTGCTTTGAGTCTTTGGAAGAAGACTTAAATGATGCCTTGAAGCAGGTACAAGATGTCTCAGGAGAATGGAAATAGGTTAGAGTGCACTCCATCTGCAACTTTAAATGCAAGCTTGACAAAACCACGGTCTTTGATAGCAAATCTGGTGGTCCCAGCTCCTAGGGAAGAGCACCCAGCTCTTGGAGGACACAGACACTAAGTGACCTCAGGAGTTGCCTTCTCAAGGGAGAAGCCATGAGCTGTGGGAGGTTGTAACCCAGAGTGTTTTCTTTAAAGGTTATAGGAGACCTTCAGCCCTGAAAACCAGGAGCCAGCAGGACCCAAGCTGTGAGCTCCAGGCTCTCAGCCATGCCCCCGGCTGCCGAACATGTGCCCTGGCGATGGCTGGTGGCAGGCAGGGCGTCACGGAGGCTGGTGCTGGTGGTGGTGTTCGTTGCGCTGCTGCTGGACAACATGCTGCTGACAGTCGTGGGTACGGCGTGCGGCTCTCGCTGTGCTCTTCGGGTGCCGCCTCAGGGTTTGGGCTCCTCGGTCGGTCTCCGGATGATGCCGGCAGGGTCCTTGCACAGGGAGAGCTGTGGGGAGGGCTGGGTGCAGGGAGCTTGCAGGACACCAACATCTAGGCAGCACCATTCAGTTCAGCTGCGTGCCAAGCCAGAAAATGGAGTAAAATCACTAACTAATCCCTTCCCTGGCTTTTCTTCCAGTACCGATCGTCCCCACCTTCCTTTATACAACAGAATACGAAGGCACCAACAGCTCTGTTGCCCCAGCCCGGACTGAGCCAGCTCCTCCAGCCTTGAAGGCTCCTCCTTTCTCCTCCATGTTCTCCTATTTTGACAACAGCACGGTGACTGTCTCGGGCTCCATGAGCGCTGTGGACTTGGCAAACGGGACGGAGAGCAGCCACCCGCCGCAGCCCCTCGCCAGCAGCCCACCACTGCCGAGCGGCTGCCCAGAGGGCAAGGAGTTCCTCGCCAAGGAAAACATCCGCGTGGGGCTGCTGTTTGCCTCCAAGGCTCTCGTACAGCTGGTGACCAACCCATTCGTGGGTCTCCTGACCAACAGGTAGGTCAGAGACCTGGGTTTGTACCAGGGTGTAGCCCTTCGGGGACAGGCAGCTCCTGCCTGCTAATGAAATCACCATTAGCTGAGCAGTAAAGGTCTGTGCTGCAAATGTGCAGCCCCTGCAATCACGGAATTACAGGAACCGGTGGGTAAAATAGCAAGGGGGAGGATATATGCATCAAAATAAGCATGAATTTTACCTTTTCTAAAAGCCTACAAATGGCTTGCAGGTTTATATTACAACATAAGCCTCACTAATGCTCTTCTCAGGTGTGGACAGATGCTATTTAATACCAGTAGTCATCAAATAAACAAAGATTCCCACCCCGCTATGGATAGAATGTTGTTGTTCAGATTTTCTGCCCCTGAGTTTTAATTTGCCTTTGTCCCTAGCAGACACGCGTGAGGGGCGCTGGGCTCATCTCCACCCATGGTCTGGGTGGGCAGATGAGTTGGCAAAACAGAGCCGTGTCTCTGGGTGTGCTTTACAGTATTTTCTGGGGGCACTTAGACACTGGATACTTCCTTGAACAGCACGCATGGGCACATCCACACATTCAGGAGATGCTCACCAGCCCACAGAGATGTGTGTGTTAAGGCTGGGCAGCAAGACCAGATCTCAACCTGGAATGAGGAATCATCCCTGAGATGGTGCCTCTTTTTTCCCTTTCCAGGATAGGATACCACATCCCCATGTTCATCGGATTCATTATCATGTTCCTCTCCACAGTCAGTGAGTATCGCCCTTCAGTCTGCCCTTCATATACAGCAGCACAGGAGAAAATACTTCAGTCTGTGCCTGCACTGCTGTCCCTGTGCAGGAGAAAGGAGTGAGAGCAGAGCAACCGGTCTCAGAAATCGGTGACAAGAAAGCATGAGTGGCACCCAGCACCCTCCAGCACCCAAACTGGTGCAAGCTGGGGCCGCTGTTACCCTCTGCAGGGTTTTAATGCTCAGGCCGCAGTTCTGCCTGATGCCGTCTCTCTCTCCTTCCTCCGCAGTGTTTGCTTTCTCAGGCACCTACACCTTGCTGTTCATCGCCCGAGCCCTCCAAGGCATAGGGTCATCGTTCTCATCAGTCGCAGGTAAATGTTTTAGCTACACCTTAGTCTCTGCGTTAGCTCCCCTTGTCTGGGTTCAATTATCATCTCAGGAATGATCAGCAGCACAGACACACTCAGTGCCTTCCTCGGCTTCAAACTCCACCTCCTCGCTGCACCTGCCTGGCTGGTGCAGACGGTGCACCCACACAGCCCAGCCGGCAAGCAGATAAATCCCCCCAAAAGCCCAGGCTGCTTTCAGAGAGGAGCCCCACCACCACGGTACCAGTCAGCCTCACGTGGCCTCTGCTTTCTCTCTGCTCCCAGGCTTAGGCATGCTGGCCAGCGTGTACACGGACGACTTTGAGAGGGGCAACGCGATGGGGATTGCTCTTGGAGGCTTGGCCTTGGGTGTGCTGAGTAAGGAAACCTTGTTCCCAACGGGGTCTACATCAACGGCATCTCCAGAGCCTTGTCGGCCACCACCTATGGCTTCCACCTGCCTGGCTGTGCCCCTTCCCCGGCGGCATTCCACGGGCATGGCTGGCCTGTCCTCCTCCCTCCCTCTGCTCGCTCTCCACGACCACAGCCCACTGGACCCGACACCTTCTCTAGTATAACCCATCACCAAACACCCGCTGGGGGATTCAGAGAAAACCACAACAGCAGGAGCCGAGCGCTGCTGCCCGGGTGCTGGGGACGGTGGCACTGCCACTGTGTGACGCAGCCTTTCTCTTGCAGTCGGGGCCCCCTTTGGGAGCGTGATGTATGCCTTCGTGGGGAAATCATCTCCCTTCCTGGTCCTGGCGTTCCTCGCCCTCTTGGATGGAGGTGAGAAGACAAATGGTTTAATCCTACCAAAAAAAAACCATGTGAAAAGATTTAAATGCGGCTGTTTCGGGGAGAATCTCACAGGGCTTGTGTGAAGGAAGAGGCAGTTTAATACAACACGGGTGATATCACCGCACTGGTTATTCTGTCATTGCTAAATCATATGTTTTCTACCACCAGATGCATGACATAGCAATATAGTAAGAATTAGTCCTTCATTACTTAATAAACCCCTTGATTGCTTTAATGGCTTGAATAGCACATTCAGCAAAGCTCTTTGAACTGTGAGTTCTTTGTAAAAGGCACACTTGTCTGCAGCCTCTTCACCGTGCCACAAAGGAATTAGACTTTGCCAGCATAAATGGTGATCCTTGTTCTTCCTCTGATAGCTGTATTACAGATGCAGGCCACGGGAGCCTTCAGAGTGTAATGGCAAAGTTATAGATAGCAGAAATGTGCATTTTTAGTGGGAAGTATTAAGCTAATTAAATTATAGTCACAATTACCATCTTTGCCTAGATGTAATGCAAGACATCTTTAATGAAGCATGTAAGAGCTTTTGGAAAATGAAACGTAGGTCCCATACAGAAGAAACTTTCTTTTTTAATCCTATTCTTTTCCACATCTAATTTCTGTCATGCTCTAGTTGTGGCCCCCCAGCAGGCAGCTGGCAGTCTGATGGAGAGTATTTGCATATTTGACTGCTTCATGGGTTGACAAAACACTTCTAACACAGTCCACTTCAGGGAGTGTTGCTGCTCCCTCCTGTGAGAGCAGGGCTGGGACCCTCCTCTCCCTCTGCCCGCTTGAACAACGTCCCCAAACACAGTTACTGCATCCCCGGGGGCTCTGCCAATGAAAGGGGTCATGCTGAAGGAAAAGCCAAAGGGAAATGCGGATTGAAGTGATGCTGTCTCCAGAAGTAAGCTAACATCAGTTTTCTTCCCAGCTTTGCAGCTCTGCATACTGCAGCCCTCTAAGATCTCCCCCGAGGTGAGTACGGATGTGTGTGCATACGTGAGCCGGTGCCAGGCGGCGTGAACGAAGCGGGCGCTCCCCGGGGAGGAGGGCTGTGCGGGCACCGAGCCGAGGATGGGTGTGAATGCGCACGCGGCTCTCAGCCGACGTAACCCCCCTTTGCCATCCCGCAGAGCACCAAAGGCACGCCGGTGTTCACCCTGCTGCGAGACCCCTACATCCTGGTCGCTGCAGGTAAGGGCGGACGTCAGCATGCACCGCGCTCCTCTGTGCAGCTGCGTCTCCTGATTAAGGATTCACTCGTGCCTGCTTGAAACAGCAGCAGAAGGTGGCTGAAATAGAGCATTTCTCCCTTTTCTCCCCATCAGGAGCCCTCTGCTTCTCCAACATGGGGGTGGCCATGCTCGAGCCCACCTTGCCCATCTGGATGATGCAAACCATGTGCTCCCCAAAATGGCAGCTAGGTAGGTGTCATGCTTTGCAGCCTTCACCCCTGAACAGTTGCTTGATATAGTTCAGCTAGAACTGGTCCTGCTTTGGCCCTGCGAGATGGATTGAATAATCTCTTCTATCATTCTAAAAAAGAAGAAAACATATATCCTCACCCGCACAGAGTGAGTGATCCCAGGCTGCGTGCTGCTCCAATTTCAGCTGGAAATGTCCTTAGTGGTAGCTATACAATGTGCTTTTCTCTATTACTGAAAAAATTGTATAGAATCAGACTCCCGACAAGAGCAATAACAGTGGAAGAAAGGCTGTTTCGTGCACGGGAAGGCTGTTGAATCCTGTCTTCTGCAGGGCAGATAATGGTATCGTGCTGGGCTGAAATTGTGGCAGCCAGATGGGTTTTGCAGAGGCAGCTCTGAGTAAAACAAGGCCATTTAGAGAGTCCCAGGCAGGACAGGATGGTACATGCTAATTACCAGCTGCCTAGAAAATGTGATATGGAGATAACATTGTCTGTGTTTGCTACAAAAATAAAAACTAATTGTTATAAAACCCAATTGTCTGAGGAATGACCCGGGGGGGTGCCCCAGGCTACACTTAGATCCCAAATTGGATTACAGCCTGGGAGCAGGAGGGCTGAGAGAGCTCCTAATCGAGTTATCCTCTGGTCAGGCAGGAGCATCCGTCCTGATAAGAGCCTACGACACTTCTCATGAGCAAGTGACTGAGCAAGGTTGGGCGAGGGTAAAGCAGCATCCCAAGGCTTCTGGCAGTGGCGAGAAGGGACAGCGTAGCTGCCTGGTAACCACAAATGTCACAGGCTGAGAAATGCACTCAGGGCTGCTCCCATCACCACTGAACTCAAGGGGAACCTTTGAGGTGACTTCCCAGAGGTCAGTGGGCATCAAAGAAAATCCCAAATACATTCACTGGATTTTCAGGTACCTGAGATTTGAGAGTAGTTTGGATTTAGACACAATTCAACTGCAAGCCACCCATCTCACGAGCCATTATGAACTCAAGGCGCTTCTTTATTTGTATGCTTCGGTTTGCCCACTCCCATAATTCTGGGGAAAAAAAACAGAACAGCTTGGACTGAACCTGCAGGATTAACCGTGTTCTGCAGCTGTTAAAGAGAGGAGAGAAAATTAAACATAAATCAGTGTGTTTCAATAAGGAAGTTGTCTTAGTGAAATGGAGCTGATCAGTTTTATTTATAGTTGGCAGGAGAGTATATTAAAAATAAACAACTGGTAAATCAGCAAACAGTGCAAATATTTAATTTTGACTACAAAATGATCCCTAAGCTTTTTACTTAAGCAGTTATTTTATTCCTCTTTATTTAGTAAGTGGAAAGCAGAAGGCAAGGGGAGAAAGGTGGAAGAGGAAGAAACTATGACAGGAGAGAAGGACGAGTTTATTAAGGCAGAGGGGACAAAAAAGTTCTGCATTTAGCACAAGATCATTCACCCAGATCTTGTGGGTGATTCACTGTGCCTCAGTTTCCCCCGTCATCAATAAGCAAATGCGCTTTCTATGCCTCCCTCTGTCTTCATAGAGGGATCCGCACCCTTCTACAGGGCACGGAGCAACGGGGCAGGCAGCGCAGCCATGACACGGAGCAATGGCAGTGGAGGACATGGAGAAGCACCGTTGCATGGACAGGCACCCCCAGAGTGGGTGCTGGACGTTAGCTTGCCTTGCCTGGCTCACGATATTCTCCAAATGAGAGAGGCAGTTAGTGAAGTGAATAATTTTGCAATTCCCCTGTATTTGCTTGGGGATGACACACACTTTTTTATTCTCTCTCTCTCAGGGATGGCATTCCTCCCTGCCAGTATATCCTACCTCATCGGCACCAATCTCTTTGGGATTCTGGCTAACAAAATGGGCCGGTAAGTGGAACGTGAGAGTTTTCGGCTCAACCCAGCGCAGTCCTGCGCTTTCAGCATGAATTACGCTCGTGGTGTTGTGCGCACTGAGAACATCTGCCCTCTCCCAACTGCGGCCTCGTTGCAGGTGGCTGTGCTCCCTGATCGGCATGGCTGTGGTGGGAATTAGTCTCCTTTGTGTAAGTAGCGCAAGACAATTTCAAGACCTTTCTGTAGAAGAATCAGCAGGGGCAGTGTGGGCGGTAGTACTGAGATGGGGTTCCGTGCCTGGCAGTCAGTAGATGTTCAGTGGTTGCATGTGTGTATCGGTTTCACAGACCTATGTTACACCTCCACACCTCACACAGCAATTCTGGCCTCATTCATATACCCTCTCTCTCTCCTCTCAAAGGTACCTCTGGCCAAAAATATTTACGGGCTGATTGGCCCAAACAGTGGGCTTGGCTTTGCCATAGGTAAGCTGTCGGTGGCCAGGCTGTGCAACACAGCTCAAATGCAGCTCTCACCACTGCCCTCAGCGAAGGCGATGGCTGATCGGGTCCTTCTTGCTTTGGGCAGGAATGGTGGACTCCTCAATGATGCCTATCATGGGTTACCTCGTGGACCTTCGCCACACCTCTGTCTACGGCAATGTCTATGCCATAGCTGATGTCGCCTTCTGCATGGGCTTTGCGATTGGTATGGACGAACTCTTACCCATGGGATGACGCACTCAGTGTGTGTATCACTCGGTTTATCGCTCCTCCACCCAGCGTTCACTGCAAGCAACCGGCACTGAGTCTGCAACCCAGTCACTGTAGATTTATAGACCCCCTCCAAACTGGAAAGGCACCTTTTCCTCTCTGTCATCTTAGCCTTTTTTAACTTTTAAATTTGCAGGTCCATCCACAGGCGGTGCGATTGTACGAGCTATTGGGTTTCCCCGGCTGATGATCATCATTGGAGTTATCAATATTGCTTACGCTCCCCTCTGTTGGTACCTGCGCAACCCTACTGCTAAAGAGGAGAAGATTGTGAGTTTAAGTACACTTTATTCCCTTAAAGTATAGGGGATTGATAATCCAGAGATTTGCGGGGGGATTAGAATAAATTTGCCAGGGATTACGTCTTCTCTTTTGGGCTCTACTATGCCTTCAAAAAAGGGACAAAAAACTCAGACAATAAAACCAGAAAAGTTTAGAGCTACAGTCCTTTCCCTAACTCACAGCTTGTATTCCCTGGGCGAAAGTTGTTGGCTGCTCTGGCTTTGTCTAAATGTGGTAACGCTCCTGTTAACTATTCAAATTAATCACCATTTTTACTAAAGCATGATTTCTTCTCTCCTTTACCCAGGCAATCTTAAGCCAGGAGTGCCCCATGCAAACCAAAAGCTACACCACTCAGAAAACCCTGCGCGATTTCCCTCTCACAGATGACAGCGACGTGGAGGCAGAAAATGCGGAATAGCAAGTGCAAGGATGCGTGCCCTGTTTTGAAGCTACATTTACAGAACATGGATGTATTAGCACCCAAGAATAACCCAGCCTCCCCCAAGACTTGTGGACACAGGATGGACACAGGCCGTATCATTAGCCTGTTCTCTTGGCCATGCAATCCACAGCAGGGAGTAGAGACCCAGGATTTGGAGGCTCTATCCGTTTTAGTTAAGCCACTCATTTGCCGTGTGACTTCTAGGCAAGTTACCCAAACTTACGACATCTCATCTGTAAAAAAAAGTTACAAAGATAAGGAGAATCGTATCATCCTGTCCTGCAGAACAATACTGTCCTGGGCACAGCCCACCCATGCAGCAGGGGATAATATCAACATCTCTCCCAGATGAGTCCAGTGGCATTTGTTAATGTCTTTAAAGCGCTTACAGTTCTTGAAAGAAAAGCACTGGAGAGAACGAAAATGGAATCAGCGGCATCAGCTTTGGGAGATTTCTTTCTCCAGAATTCTGCTATATTCCCCAGCATGAAACCTTTCTGTAACAACAGGGCACTATCCATCTGTGTCACTGCCAGTCCGCCAATAAAGATGTCACTGTACCGCTACTGCGCTCCACGCTCCTCTGAAGACAGTTAAAAAAAGTGTTCATTGCTGTCTCGGTATAGCTTTATGTGTTGTGCTGTTTATGTGCTACTTATAGCTGCTTGTGTGTCCTTTCCAACACCCATTAAATTAATTCATTTATCTGAAGAACTCTAAGAAATTCAGGTAGAAATAAGGCTGAAAGCAGTTTTAGACTTTTAGACACAGAGTCGGCCCACAAAGCTAGTTAGATCACTTGTGATTGTAAGTGACTAATAGAGCATTCTTAAAAATCCCTGCCTCTCAGCTGAGATGGGGTAACAGGCTGTGTTTGTGATCCTAACCCACTGCAATGAGAAGTACAATAGATTGATTTAATTGCCCTTTTGCAATTTCCTGGCCACAAGTTTAGAGAGAGGGCAGCTGCACTGTTAACCGTAATTATTGAGTATAATGGTCCTTGAAAGTATGGTAGAGTTAAGTAAGAGAGAGAGAGTCAAGTAACAGAGGTACCAGATTAATTCTATAAGTATCAGTGATCTCATTTTTTCCAGTGAAACCTCAAACTTACAACTTCTCTGGTTCCACTGTTGGCAGTTTATATAAACTCATTTCTTCTCTTGAATGAGCAGTTGTGTAACGCACAGCCATTTCACTTGCCAGAAAGAAC
Organism: Aptenodytes patagonicus; assembly: GCF_965638725.1. Classification (NCBI taxonomy): domain Eukaryota; kingdom Metazoa; phylum Chordata; class Aves; order Sphenisciformes; family Spheniscidae; genus Aptenodytes; species Aptenodytes patagonicus. The sequence continues at coordinate 2,919,771 of NC_134972.1, forward strand.
AGATGATTCACTGCTCTGGAGCCCAAGCAGCACAATGCAGATGCGCTTGCCAGCAGGGAGACAGGAGGATAATAACAATTCATCGAGATTTGGTACCTTATGACTCATTACCAAAGGTCATAAATGGCTATTGTCAGGCAATCCCACATCCACGGTGGGCCCATTGCCCCTCGCTTTGCTCATACAAGATGAAATTATATTTCTTAGGCTGACTGGAAATGACTAATGCTAAGCATGTTCTCAAAAACTGGTTATTTTTGTCTTCCACCTGTTTCCCTGCTTTGCCAAGAATAAAAGGAAAAATGTGTTTGCTTTCTGTGATGGAAGGAAAAAATGCGAGCTGTTCTATTTGGGGATCTATTCACACCTCCACAGTGCACCTCCCAGTTAAATATTAACACTAAGCCCCTCTGCGTGCCCGGTGGCTGGTTGCTCTGGAAACCCACCCCCTGCGAGCACCACGAAAGCAGACGAGCCTCTGATTCCTGCAAGGCGGGCTCCTCGCCAGCCAGCCCTCCCCAGGCACCTCACCCAGCAGCGCTCTGCTGTTCGCATCGGCAACGCAAGTCAGACTCTTTCCTCTGTGTGCTGGTTTTGGCCGGGGTAGAGCTAATGTTCTTCACAGTAGCTGGTATGGGGCATGTTTTGGATTTGTGCTGGAAACAGTGTTGATAATACAGGGATGTTTTTGTTACTGCTGAGCAGTGCTTACACACAGTCAAGGCCTTTTCTGCCTCGCACCCCACCCCACCAGTGAGCAGGCTGGGGGGGCACAAGAAGCTGGGAGGGGACACAGCCGGGACAGCTGACCCCAACTGACCCAAGGGATATTGCACACCGTATGATGTCATGCTCAGCACATAAAGCTGGGGGAAGAAGGAGGAATGGGGGGAGGTTTGGAGTGATGGCGTTTGTCTTCCCAAGTCACCATGACGTGTGATGGAGCCCTGCTTTCCTGGAGATGGCTGAACACCTGCCTGCCTGTCCTGGTTTCGGCAGGGATAGAGTTAATTTCCTTCCTAGTAGCTGGTACAGTGCTGTGTTTTGGATTTAGGATGAGAACAAAGTTGATAACACACTGATGTTTTAGTTGTTGCTAGGTAGCGCTTACACCAGCCAAGCACTTTTCAGCTTCCCATGCTCTACTGACCGAGAAGGCTGGGGGTGCACAAGAAGCTGGGAGGGGGCACAGCCAGGACAGCTGACCCCAACTGGCCAAAGGGACATTCCATACCATGGGACGTCACGCTCAGTACATAAACTGGGGGAAAGCTGGCCGGGGGGGCCGCTGCTCGGGGCCTGGCTGGGCATCGGTCGGCGGGTGGTGAGCAGTTGCATTGTGCATCACTTGCTTTGTGCATTATTATTATTTCATTTCAATTATTAAACTGCTTTTACCTCAACCCACGAGTTTTCTCACTTCTACTCTTCCAGTTCTCTCCCCCATCCCACCGGGGAGGGGGGGGTGAGCTGTGTGGTGCTCAGTTGCCGGCTGAGGTTAAACCACAACACTGCCGACGGGAAGCAGTGAATGAGTTCCTTGTTTTGCTTTGCTTGCGTGCAGAGATTTTGCTTTGCCTAATGAACTGTTTTTTTCTCAACCCACGAGTTTTCTCACTTTTCCCCTTCCGATGCTCTCCCCCATGCCACCGGGGGGGAGTGAGCGAGCAGCTGCGTGGTGCTTGGTCGCCAGCCGGGGTTAAGCCACGACACTCTGGCTGGCATTAGCAGCTCAGACTTTTCAATTAATAAATTAGTAGCAGTGCCGATGTCATTGATGGGAGTTTCTCCGCTCTGAGTGAAGAATTAGGTCATAACCTTTGCATCAAACGACCTGATTTTTTTTACCAGATGAAAAAATTCACCTAGTTCTTGAGTGCATTAACAGCGATATAAACAGGTACCACTAGCCCTGCAGCTTGGGGAGAGGGAGGGAGACACGGCGGGCCTTGGTAGCTGTGGAGGAAAGAGTTTTCCCCCCTCGGGGAGAGAATCTGCAGGCGAACGTTTCCCTCACAGCTCCTGCGCTGTAAAATTAAAGAGCGCGGGGTCTGCATCGGGAGCCGATGGCACCGGCCGTCCCCGCCGTCGCTGAGGCAGCGGCCATTTCCTACTGCCAAAGGCAGAGCGGAGGGACGACAGAGCAGACGCGGCCTGAGGCCGGACCCCCCCTCTGCCGCCTCAAGCACGAGGCAGGCCTCGACCAGCACCTGTTCGGGGCTGCCCGGGGACAACGCTCTTGACAGGGCTCGCTCAGCGGCGCGCACCGGCAGCGGGCCACGACAGCCTCGCAGGCTTACGCGCCACGGGCTTACTTCCCCGCCCGGGCCACGGCCGCGGCCCTACGCCGGAGGACCCGCCGCGCCGCCGCCATGACAGGACAGGCAGCCTCCCCCCCTCCGCCCTTCCCGCGCCTCCGCTCTCGCGAGAGCTCGCCGGGCCGCGCCCCGCCCCTTCCGGCGATGGCGGCGCGCTAGGCCGCGCGGCCCGGCGGCACCCCCCCACCATGCATTCGGACGACGTGAGTCCGCCGGAGGATTCGGGCCCGCACCCTCCACCCCCCACCCCCCCCTCCCCGCCGCAGCCGATCGGCGCCCGCCCCGCCGCTGATTCGGTTGCGTCCGGCTGGGCCCGTCCCCAACCACCACGTGGCGGGAGGGGGGTGTGGGGTGGTCCCCGTCCCCGGGCCGGGGGGCGCTTGGGGGGCGGATGGCGGGTGGGGGGGGGGGACCCGTAAATGGGAAGGCGGCAGCGGCAGACGCGCTGTCCCCGCGCCTCTTGCTGCACCGCACCCGCCCCGCCAGCGGGGTGCGGGGAGGGGAGCCCCGTCTCTGTGGGGGTCGTCGTCGTCGTCCCCCCCCCCCCCCCCCCGTTAGAGCCGCACCGGGGGCTGCGGGAGGCAGGGGGTGCCGAGGGTGCCGGCCTGCGTCACCCGCTGTTTGTCCTCACCCTCACAGGTTGTCTGGGACACGCTGGGGAACAGGCAGTTCTGCTCCTACAAGATAACGTGAGTTTTTGCGGGGAGGGGGCGGGCTGAGCTCTCCCAGCGCGGGGGGGGGGGGGGGGGGGTCTGCAGGGCGCTTCGGTGAGGAGAGGAGGGACAAGTTTGGGTGCCCCTCTGGCCCCGGCGTCTTCCCCTTGTCCCTGCGCCACCGCGGCCACGCATGACAGGCGCAGAGAATGGTGTAGGCGGCTGCGAGGGGCAGGGGGGGGTACTCCCGCCCTTCCCCTTTATCCTCGCCTCTCTTCTTCCCAGGACAAAAACCCAGAACTTCTGCCGCAATGAGTACAACCTGACCGGTCTGTGCAACCGTTCCTCCTGCCCGCTGGCAAACAGCCAGTATGCGACCATCAGGGAGGAGAAAGGTGAGAGCCTGGCAGCTGCCGTGAGCAACCCCTTGGGCGGGGAGGGGGCGAATACCCCCTGCCCGAGGGCACCCCAGCTCCGGGCACTCTCCCCCTGTCAGTGACGTGCTCAGTCTTTCTCCGGGGATCACACTCCTCTTTTCTTTAGGTCGGTGCTACCTGTACATGAAGACGATAGAGCGGGCGGCTTTTCCCCGTCGACTCTGGGAGCGGGTGAGTTAACGAGAGCAGACCGCTAACGAAGCGCGCTCTAATGTAACAGACCGAGAGGCAGTGGAGGGCAGGGAGCGACGGCGCTCCTCCCAAGAGCAGATGTGTCCCCGCTTTGTTGCCACTCTGTAGCTCAACCCTTTTCCAGGTCCTGCTAAGCAAGAACTATGAGAAAGCACTGGAAGAGATAGACGAGAACCTCATCTACTGGCCGCGGTTCATCCGACACAAATGCAAGCAGCGATTTACTAAGATCACACAGTACCTTATCCGCATCCGGAAGCTGACGCTCAAGCGACAGTAAGTGACACAACTAAGAGCGATCGTGTTGGTTTGGCTTATCGAGCGGCTGCCTGTCCGCTGAGCCACTGTCACTGGCTGTACGCACAGCCCTAGCGTGCCTAGCTGTTTTCCTGAGGCTTTGGCAGGCTTGTAAGTGAACCTGGCTGAAATGGATTTAACTGCAGTGTAGCCTGCGTATATAAATGCACTTAAACTAGTTGCAGCCACATTTCTAGTGATACAACTGCTGGTTCCTGCCCCAAATGAGCATTTGCTCATCTGCTACACAAGAAAGAGGCTGACAGATTCGCTAACTAGCGCATGTTGTTCCCTGTAGGAGGAAGCTCGTTCCCTTACGCAGAAAGATTGAAAGGCGAGAGAAGAGGAGAGAGGTAATACCACTCCTTCGTGTAAACTCCTGTCCATTGCTTCTGTTCCGCATGTCTTTCAAACAACTGACACAGCTCCTCTTTGCTCCATTAGGAGAAAGCCCTGATCGCCGCTCAGCTGGATAATGCCATTGAGAAGGAATTACTGGAAAGACTGAAACAGGATACAGTAAGGATCGCTGCCTTCAGAGCACAGCAGTAAAACTGCTCCTACTGCCCTCTGTCCGGCTGGTTCTCTGGGAGGGACACGGGCGTTGGTGTGAAAGAGAAGCACCACCCGCATAGGAGGGGTAGGGGATGACTGCCCTTCTCGAGTGGCTTTGTAACAGGCTGGAGGACTTGCTTCCCCAAAACACAGAGCCCCTCATTGTCTGTACAGGAGTGTGTACTTCAGAATTAGGGAAGGGGCTGAACCACAAGTTCACCCTAGTTCGATACTGCCTCCGCACAGGCCATAGGCTGTAGATGACCCTACCACCAACGGCTGCCTTCCTCCTGTGACTTACAGAAAATCCATTTTCCTTTTCAGTATGGAGACATTTACAACTTCCCCATTCACGCCTTTGACAAAGCTCTACAACAGCAAGATGCAGAAAGCGAGAGCGAGTCCGATGCAGAGAAGGAAGAAGATGATGATGAGGTAATGCTTTCAGCCACAGCACCACAGTTAATCCTTCCCTGACCTGGTGCAGCACCTCCGGTTCACCTACCTGCTGGGCACTGTAGTGTGAACGTCAGGGTGAGAACAACACATCAGGAGAGGTGAACTCAGAAAAAGCCTGTGTGTGCGCAAGTGGTGACTTCGATGGCTCATTGTTGCGAGTTGTGACACTGTATTGTGCTCAGTGTCATGTAGTAGCTTCTGACTTTATTTCTTACAGGACATGGATAAAAGAGAGTTTGTGGAAGCAGATGACAGCGACCTCAGCGACTTTGAGGTAGGTGAAGCACCAGCTATAAACTGTCAGGCTAAGCTTTTTGAAAGTAACCTCCAACCTCTTGGTGTCGCTGGTGATGGGATAAGAGCCAGCAAAATCAGACTTGTGGTACACAATGATACAGTCAGACTGCACCGTATCCACTACACCCCGACTCCTCTGGCTAGACAGCTGGGAGCCAGGAATTATAAAATGGAATTGGATACACAAGATGATCTTGCAGAAAGAGGAGGTAAACAGCGTGCTTTGATGTCACTCTTGTCTTTCTTTTCAGGACATGGATAAGTTGGAGACAAGTAGTGAAGAGGAGCAGGAGGAGGAGGAAGAAGTAGAGAAGAAAGCCCCTCGCTCCAAATCTAAAGGGAAAACTCCACTGAAAGGACCAGCCAGAAGAAAACGTCCCTACATTGAAATAGAGTATGAAGAAGAAACAGAGCCAGCCACCAAAACAAAAGCAGCCTGACTCCTTCCTGAACCTGGATTTTGTACTGAATGACAGGACTCCAGATCCGTCACTAAAACTCCTTCCAGCTTTCACCACTCTGTGCAGGACCCTCAATATTTACTCCTTTTTTCATATTCCAGACTAGCAATTTTCTTTAAGAAAAGAAGGGTTTCTGTCCCGACCCCAGGCAATCGCAGCAAGTTTGTACAACTCCTGCACGAAGTGCAGTTTTTAGGGAAGGCGACTCCCCACCGTCTCTACAACCACACAAGGCTCAGCTCGGACTGTGCTCTAGGAAGGAACCTAGACTGGGGGCACTGCTGCTTTGTTCTACAGCTGGAGAAGCCCGCATGTGGCTAGGCGAGCACACAAGTGTGTCTTGTTTGGGGCAGGTATGGGGCTAACGGGTGGGATGAAAGAGACAGCAACTTTAAATAAATAAAATTTACTGTACAAAAAGCGGGGGTGAGCATTGATCAGCCACGCCTCACGTGTTCTCTTGCACTTTTCTGATGCATTCCCGTACACGGTTCTCCTCACAGCTGCTGTACACGACTTCCAGCAGGACCTGAAACAAGAAAAGCATCAGTTTCCAGTGCCTTGGCACACTCAGGTTTATGGTGTTAGCAACCCTCCCCCAGCTATCTGTTGGAAGAGAGTTCTACAAAGCATCTATAGATACCTGTTGAGATACACGTATCAAGTCATTTATCAATCAAGTACTAACGTTGAGGTGGGTGGAAAGGGATGCTTTCAAAATACTGTTGGACTGAGGAAGCAAGTGGGCTCTTGCATGCACCATGCTGCCCCTTCTAAGGGGGAAGGGATCAGAGATGAAGCAGTGCTGGGCCCCCGGCTCACCTTCACTTGCCCTTCAGAGCAGCGATCCAGCAGGATGAGGCATTCAGTGGCCCCCTGGAGCAAGGCGGCTTTTACCGGCTCTGGCGTTGAACCTTGGTCAGTGTGTACGTCCCAGATCATCTTCAGCAGGGCTTTGAGGAGCACAGGGAGTCTGCATGGCATTCTGTGGAGGGAAACGGCAACTGCTCCTTATTCTAAATCCTCTTCACAAGCCAGGGGAAAGCACGGCCTTGCTTAGCAGTTCCTAGACACTTCAGGCAGGAGCTGCTAGTTGCCATTTACGTGTGGAGCAGGATTGTAGCTGGCCTAAATGAACAACTGCTTCAGCGAGGAGGCTGAAGACGCTGCCTCCTTCAGTATGCCCACCAGAGGGAGGATGCAGGCCCTGAACACAGAGGTAACCTTAGGATGGTGTATCGGGAATGCCGTTCATTGGGCAGCCTAATTCACAGCACAGGGCTTACTCCACAGTTCTGCCGTGCAGAGAACAGAGATTAAGTTTTTAGCCAAGTTGATGCTTCTAGAACAGGCAGAAGTCAGGTCAAAGTGAGGAGCTTAATTTTTGGGCCAGGTTTTTCAGCAAAGCAGTAATGCCAGTGATTCCTCCCTGTGACAGATTCTCCCTCAAGATTTCAAGGCCTTTTCCTCAAGCAACAGTAACTTTGGCTCTGAAAGAGTGACAGCATTCAGGATATGCTTTCTACAGCGTCTTTCACCCCCAGACAGGTACCTGGGCCAAGCGTGCTCTATGATGCACTGCAGTGTCTCCAGTATTCCCAGCCGGGCTTCTTCCTCAGGGCCATCACAGACTTCCAGATACCCCAGGATAACTCGCTCCAGCCTCTTCAGGTGCCGCACTATCAGGATGCCAAGCCTGCCGACACGAAGAAACACACACTGAGGAGGGAGATATATACCAAGGCCAAAGCAAGTCCCTGCAGGGCTGCGGTTGCTGCTCTCACCTCTGCACAAAGGCAGGCAGGGTCCTGGCGTACACCCGCCGCAGCGCAAGGCGATGCTCTGCCTCCATGTGGGTCAGAACCAGCTGCAGCACCTCATCGCAGGGGGTGGTTGGTCTGCCCTGCTTCTGCTGCCGCTGGGCTCTCTCCAGGATGGGCAGCAAATCCAGCAGGCACAGCAGTACTGCCTGGTTCGGTGCAAGACAGTAAATCTGGGCAGTCCTTTTGATGTTCTCTCCAAAACACCAGTAACTTCCAACCCCCCGACCACCCACAGCTGCTGCAGCTCCCCTGTCAGAGCCGACCATTTCTACTACCTGTTACCCCTGTGACTGGCCCTCTTCAGCAAGGCTGCCACCTGGAAGGGGACAGGAGGCAAGAGGTCTTCCCTCCACTATGAGATTTTCCTGAAATCTAGAGTTACTTTGTCTCTTGGCCACAGACATCGGCTAATAACAGCTGGACTGGACTGTCTGTGAGGAAACAGGTTCTGCCTCCTCATGCCTTAAGCTGGCTGTCCCTCATGGGGCCGATAACATGCAATACCACGAGGCAGATTAAAATGAAGTTCTGCTGTCCTACCTTGATGAGAGGGGCCTCTCGTGAATAGAGATGGTTGTAAAGGGCATGGTACACAACCTGAGCCCTGTTGAACTGGCACAGGTCAGCAGCTGGCTGCAACAACAGAGAACAGAACATTATTCCTGCGCGTCACGTTCAGCACCCGCTTAACCTAATAAAAGAGAACAACCTTCAGAAACCCAGGTTTTATTTAAAACAAACAAACAAAAAACACAGACCACCACAACCCTCACACATAGTCCACATTAGGAACACTGCTTACAGGAAAGTGGGAGCAGGTGCTATAATAAATGCAGGTTAAACCCTGCCACGCACAGGAGTGGCCGCTTTACCTCACCTCCCCAGCTGCATTTCTGCAGTTCCACTGGCATTACTTTAATACCCTGCTCTGCAAACCATTGTCGGGCCGATTCGTGAATCGGCTGAGTTCAAAAGGTGGCATAGCAATTCTTTGCTTCATGTTAACAGATGTAAGAGCTACACATATTTAAACACACAGGGACAGCATGGCAGATGGAGCAGAACAGCTAGGTTAACAGCAGAACCAGGATTACAAGTTAGGAATCCTAACAGGTGTCCAACCCACCCTTCATTCAAACAACAGCCAGAAAGGGATCGAATTTCTCAAATCCCATACCACGTTGAGAATGATATGATGCAGGCAGCGCACACCCAGGATTTTATTCTCCTCCCAGTAGTCGTCCGAGATGAGCAGCGATGGCGGGAGGACACGCTCCAGGTAATGGCTAAGCCAGGGCCGGGTGACATGAGGCAGCGTCCAGGAGAACACATGCTTCGTGGCAGGGTTACGCTTCCAAGTGTCTCTGGAAATACAAACATAAGCTCAGTGAACGCTGGAACTAACGAGGGCTCATTTCCTATGCATTTACGCCTCTCAGCTGGCAGTAAGCTCTGACTGATTCACCCACCACCACCTTCCATTACTGGGTATTTGTAAAGCTCTTGGCCCCATATTTATCATCTAGTGTCATGTAATGCCTGAGCTCACAGTTTCCCAAAAGTTGCCAGTATTTCCTACCTAGAGACCAGCTAAACAGGCCACCCTCTCCATCGCTGCCCTCCCCTTCCTACTCACTTGGTTAACTCTTGTTTCAGGAGCCCCATCACTGCTGCAAATATTCCTTCCTCATCTTCATTCTTTCCCCGAAGGAATTCAGCCACCGACCCGCAGCCTGCGGCCTGAACCAGCAACGCCAGCAGCTCCTGTGCCACCGACTGAGACCTCACATTTGTCCAGGGCCTCTCCACAATATGTGTTGCAGCAAAGATGTAGATGGGTCCCATCACACGGCACAGGACTGGAGCCACCACGGGGACGCCCAGAGACTCCTGGGTCTTGGCAGCTTCCAGCTTCGCAAGGAGGTGTAGAAACACTGAGCCAACATCTGCCGCTCTCTCAGCTGCGGCAGTGTACGCACTGTCCTTACTGGGGAGATCTGCAGCATCTTGCTCCTGCTTTGGGGGTGCTGCGTAGCCATTCAGCGCAGCCACCAACTCACCCAGCGTCGCAGGGCTCACACCTCCAAAAAGCCACCGGCAGTCTGCAGCCTCGACAAGCGCACCCAGGTCTCTGACCACGCCGGCCTTGGGGGCGCCGCCGCCCCCCTCCGAGAAGAGCAGCCCGATCTGGACGAGGACTTGCTCGGCCGGCGGGACAGCGGGGGGCGGCTGCTCCGGCTGTGCCCCGTCCCGCGGCCCCTCCAGCCTCAGGGCTCGTACTAGGCCGCTGAGCTCCATGGCCCGACCAGGGCCGGACCCGCACCCCAGGGCCACTTCCCACCCCGCGGTGTGACCGCCCCCGCTCTAAAACGCCTTTAAATACACCCACACCCCCCCATTTAAATACACTTCCCGGTACTGACCGCGGGCGGCCGCGCTCTGCGAGGAGAAACCCGCGGAACCCCCCCAGAGCAGGGGGCGACCACCTCCCCCAGCGGACGCCGCAAACCGCGCCGTTGTCGCAAAACCCCACCCTTGCCGTAAAGGCGGTGGCGAGGGGGGCGTGGTGACGCGTGAATAAATTAGCATGGGTAATAACTCACCAGGATGCGGGGAAGGGCGGCCGTGCGGCCCGGGGGAGGGCAGGGGGAGGGCTGTGAGCGCGGGACCGGCTGATGCAGAGGGGGGTGCACCGGTAGACGCGGCGGCCCCCGAGGGGGCTCGCCTCGCCCCGACCTCGGGGTGAGTGGCGCGGCGGTGGGGTGCGGCGCGGCAGAGGCCGCCCCGATCCTTCCGGTTCATAGCGCATGATGAGTGGGAGTGGCACGCGGCTGCGTGACGTGTGCGCCCCGCGTTACGACGTGGCACAATTCCCTTCTGAGCGCCGGGGGGTCGGCAGCGTCACTGCTGGCGTCACTGTTACTTGTATATGTGAAAAATGAGCGAAAAGAGGGGGGCGGGGGGCGTGCCCCGGCCTGGGCTCCGCCCGCGGGGGGCGCCGGGGCCGGGGGGGGCCGGTGTGAGGCCGTTTCGGGCACCTCGGGTAACGCTTCAGGGAACCGCGGAGGGTCTGGGCTGGGAAACGGCCCGCGGGGATCGGGCGGGCCGGCCTCGGCGCTGGGCGGCGGGGCCTCTGGGCTACAGCTGCCAGCCTCCGCCGGGAGCGGGCCGGGGGATCCGCTCTGTTCTGGGAGGGGAGCCGGTCTGTACTGGGAAGGGGGCAGGGGATCCAGCCTGTACTGGGAGGGGGCCAGGGGATCCGCTCTGTTCTGGGAGGGGATCCAGCCTGTACTGGGAGGGGGCCAGGGGATCCGCTCTGTTCTGGGAGGGGATCCAGTCTGTACTGGGAGGGGGCCGGGGGATCCGCTCTGTTCTGGGAGGGGATCCAGTCTGCACTGGGAGGGGGCCGGGGGATCCGCTCTGTTCTGGGAGGGGATCCAGTCTGCACTGGGAGGGGGCCGGGGGATCCGCTCTGTTCTGGGAGGGGATCCAGTCTGCACTGGGAGGGGGCTAGGGGATCCGGTCCGTTCTGGGAGGGGATCCACTCTGGGGAGCAGGCTAGGGGATTCGGTCTGTTCTGGGAAGGGATCCAGTCTGTACTGGGAGGGGATCCGGTCTGTACTGGGAGGGGGCCAGGGGATCCGGTCTGTACTGGGAGGGGGCCTGGAGATCCCCCACGGAAGAGGGCGGGTGCCACGTGCTGACGCGAGTGCGGGGCCACGGCCCACGGTCTCCTCTCCCCGGGGCTGGGGGGGGTCTCCCGGCCTCCCCCTGCCCCCCCCCCCCCCCAGCGCCGCAGGGGGTTTCTTCAGGCTCCCCTGAGGCGCCGCCGGCCCCCGCGAGCGCTCACAGCTCAGACCGGCTGAGAAATCATCCGTTTAATCATCCTTTTACACAAAACTGTACAGCCCCGCCGCGGGCGTGCAGGGAGCCTGAGAGTCCGGAGGGGATCAGGTACAAAAATACTCTGTGCAGCAAAGGGGGAGGAGGGAGCGGGGGGACGCAGCCCCCGCCTGCGCCGTGGGGGCTCAGCTTTCCACGGGCAACCCCGGGTGGTCCCGGCTCCACGCGGTCCCCGCGGAGCACAACCGGGGCGACGTAAAGAAACAAACAACCCCCCCCAAAACAAAGCAACGACCTGCGAGTTAAAAATCCCAACTCGGAAATCTCGAATCCTTCGAGACGAACTGTTTGATCCCTCGGGACGTGCGGGGCCGGGTGATGCCGAGTGTGGGCAGCCCCAGGGAGCCGCGGTCCCGCGACAGCCCCGGCAGGATCTGGCCGGTGAGGAGCGGGGCTGCTCATACCAGCTCGTCCAGGAGGGTGCCGATGCCGGCGCGGGGCTGTGCTGGACCCGCCATGGGCTTGTTGCACATGGGGCAAACGCAGCGCACCTCCAGCCACTTCACCAGGCACCTGCGGGGCAGAAACACGGGAGGATGTAAATCCCCGCCGGGGAAATCCCCCCTCCCCGCACCTCTCCGCCAGGCACCGTGGCCGTACTCACTTTCTGTGGAAGGCGTGCTGGCACGGCAGCACCCCCAGCTCCTCCTTCACCTTAAAATCTTCCAGGCAGACGGCACAGGTCTGCTGCGGGAGGCGAGACGGAGGGTGAGGGTGGGTGCGAACATGTGGGACCCAGCGCGACGCCCACGCGTGGTCCCGCTCCCACCAGAAATGCCACGGGTGGGGAAATCCCACTGCTGCGGCACCTCTTCCCAGGTATTTCCAGCTGGGAGTTCAGCCCAGTTCCCAAACCGCCCCCGGGGAGGGGGTTTTTCTCCCGATTCCCAGCCATGCGGTGTCAGCACGTCCCCATCCCGGCCCCACTCTGCCTGTGAGCCACCTTCGACCCCATGGAGCAGAGGGGATGTGCCCCAGAGCATCGTCTCCATTAGCCCCAACTCCATCAAAACCCAGAGGTGGTACCACTCACCCCGTGCACGTTCAGCCTCCGGGCATCGCCTTTTAAAACCACCTGAGGGAGAAAAGGAGGCGGAGGATTTAACATCGGGAGGGATTTTGCCAGGAGCCCCAGTGGGAGCTGAACGGAGCCGGGCAGGGGCAGGTCGAGCCCGGGCGCAGCGGGCAGTGTGTCTCGTCGCACCACTTTTGAATGCGCCCAGCTGGGACGAGTAGCATCGGTCCCCGCTGCGTCCCCACCCGCCTGCGCCCACCTCCCGCTCGGCCCCAAATCGCTGCAGGTACGTGCAGGAAACAACTATCGACTTTACCTCCTTGTACCCGAACCTCTCGCTCTGAGCCTGGTGCCGCAGTTTGCTGGAGAGGGGGAGAAAAAGGCACCGTCAGTTTTACAGCATCCTCAAGGGTCACGTCTGAACAGTGCAGCCAAAAATATTTGGGAGGCATCTGAAATCAGGGGAAAGCACCCTTCCCAACCAGGATTTGGGGATAAGCTGCTTCGAGGCTGCGCTTGTGCCATCGGAGCAGCGCGGCCACGGGCAGCACCAGCCCAAGGCTGTGCCCCGGGCAAAGCAGTACAGCGGGGCCCCGTGCCGCATCCAGCGCCGGCAGGAATCGGCAGCAGGGAGCGATAAGAGCCGGCAGCCCCGATTGTTTGCCTTAGGAAGTCGTTCATGGCGCAGGAAACACTGTATTTCCAGCGCTTGCCCACCAGCAGCTCCCAGCCCTGCTGTGACCTTGGCCGGGGCGAGGACTCTGGGGAAAACCGCCTGGCAGAGAAACCCAGCAAGACACGGGGAGAAGGAGACCGCTCGCAGCCTTCGCTGGTCCTCCAGCCGAGGCACCGAGACCTGCTTCCGCAGTCCCAAAAATGGCTGAGATGTGCACAGGACATCGGCGGAGACGGGGCATCCTGCAGGAAAGGACTGAACCACCCGGGCCCTGCAGCAACGCCAACCGCTGCCTCGGCTTTGGGTTTAAAAATAGCCCTCCCTGAACAGGGAGTGTAATGTAAAGACACATCCTCTCCCGTGCAGCACTGCTCCTTCCCTGCCCGACACAATGCGTCCCTCCGCGCGGTCCCCTGAAAAACAAGAGCCCCTTCCTGCGTTTCCTGCCTCCTCCGGCCGCAGGGGACCACGATCACGCCTGGCTCGAGCACGGCGGGCGGCCGGCCTTGCTCCTTGGGGGAGATCCTCGTGGCGAGCGGCTCCCGTGTTATGGGACAAAACAACGGGGCACTGGGAAGGGCTGGGGATGCCCCAGGGATGCCAACCCACTGCCACAGCCCCCCCAGCTCACCTGATGAAGTAGCAGCAGAAGATGAGGCTGAGCACGAAGACAAAGATGCCGGTGCCGAAAATGACCATGTAGATGTTCAGTGGCAGGTCCTGGAACGTGATGGGAGGCATCGTGCAGGGTTTACTGGTATAGATCAGCCCCAGACTGCAGGAGCACCCTTTGCAGGGGGGAAGAGAAAAGACAGCGTTTAGGATGGAAGAAGGGAAAAAAGAGGTGAAGAAGATGTGCTGTGAGAGCGGAGAGAGCCTGGGCTGACTCCGTCACCTCTGGAGTTTGCAAAGTGGGCAGAAACCAACGCCAAGCCATGGTCTCGTGGCCTGTGAACTGGAGATCTCCCCCAGAAAAGCAGCAGCCCCTCAGAGCAGCTCAGTGCGGCACAGGCAGCAGACACCGCTGCATTTCTACCGTCACAAACCCCTTCTCCAGCAGCACAAACGTACCCCAGGCAGAATCCAGGCGTCTGGGAGAAAAGGAGGCCCCGTGCTTTCATCTCCAGAGAAATACATGGAGGCTGGAAGGGGATTTAGGGAAGGACAGAGCAAAAAAAGAGCTTGAAAAACAAGAACAGCTGGCGTCTGTCATTGTTCCGTGGGAGCCAGAAAGAGCAAGTAGCTGGTTCGTCCTTGGTGCTGGGAGAAGCGCCGGGGCTGTGGAGGAGCACGTTCAGCACCACAGTGACCGAATCCCCTTTCTGAGCAAAACCGTGGGTGCCAGCACACACCAGCCACACGCCGCTGCTTGGGCCACCACGTCTCGCTGCAAGTCTGATACCAGGGGGGAAATGCGGAGGAGGGCCTCACACAGAGCCCGTGACGGCGCGGCCACCCCAGGAGGGTCCCCACCTGACCAAGGGGGAAAGGCGCGGAAATACCAGACCCACTGCAGCTGCCTCTGCTGGGAGCTGATGCAAAGTCAGGCTCTGGCAATAAGTAAGCACCGCTTTTTATGTCTCAAAATCATGCTGACCCCACAAGAGCTGGAGCTTTGATTTCTCATCAGATCTCACTCAGATGGGACTTTAAAGGAGAGCAGCCCCCGAGCCCCATCTGCGCTCCACGGAGCATCTGCCCCCGCCCCTTCCGCTCAGCACCCTCTGTTCCCGCGCTGCGCAATCTCATCAAAAAGCTCCTACAGAAACACTTCTGGGTTTAATTACAGCCCACTAAAATCCTCTGCCTGTTTCTCATGAGAGGATGAAATTGGCTCTCCTCCGTGGAGAGCAGAGACGGGAAGACAGCGGGCGACAGAAACCTCTGCACAAGCGGCGAGATCCCAGGTTTGGTCTGTCTGGTTTCCTCCCCACTGTGATGGGGAGAGAAGGCAGCAGCGTGTGCTCGAGAGAGGCCCGGGCCATCTGCAGAGCAAGGGGAGCCCGAGCAGGACGGGCAGGCGGCTCCCCTGGGGTGAGATCCTGCCCTGGGGGACACAATTCCCAGCTATTCCCGGGCATCTGCTTTGCGGTGTGCTTTGAACTTAACGTGCCCCACTGATGCAGTGGCCAAAGCCACTGTGGCCAGAGAGGCACCTGGCTCCGGGGACCACGGTGCAGCCGGAGCAGGCACCAGACAAGAGTCTGGACTGTAGGAAATGGGGTTTTCCTGCTACAGAGGGCAGAGCCACTTGCTGATCTTTGCCTCTTGTAATCGCCAGAGACAATTCATCAGCCACCTCATCTACAGAGCGAGAAAGGGAGGATTTGTTTGTCGGTTCCTCCTCTCCCAGCCTGCTGCTCTTGAGACCACCAGGTGCAGGAAAAGACAATAGGAAAGGTTGGGGTTTTTTTCCATTTCCCTGCTGGAAATGATTGAGAAATGCTCAAAAAAAAAAAAAAAAAAGTATATCAGCTCGGAAAAAAAACACTGAGCAACTAAATGAGGTAATGCTGGTGCACACGGTGGTGGGACACAGGCTGCAGAGCAGCTGTTGATGGATGGAGGAAACGTCATTCGAAGCTGGCCAGACAGAGAGTGGTGGGTTGTGGTAACAATAACGGGTCACAAGTGAAACAATAACGCTTCCTACGTGTATTTCAAACTGCGAGCTATTCCAACAATCTGCTGAAAAGCACCAGCCGTTCCCCTCCGTGCCACAAGAGCCGCGGCGACAGAAACAGCCTCGTGAGAAGCAAGGGGAGAGGGGCCCGAAGGGCTGCTGCTGGCCACAGCGAACGCTTGCTCTGTGCGTGCCACAGCTCGCCGCCAGCCAGCGAGGGATGACCTGGACCTGCCCTGTGGGCAGCTGCGTGGCCACCCGTGATGAGATGGAAAAGCCTTTGTCTGGGGATAGCAGGAGGAGAGTCGGCTCCACAGAGAGCAGGGAAAGGCTGGGATGTGCGTCCCACAGGTTTTCCAGGAGAAGCACTGGGCGGGCTGGGAAGGAGAGCCCCGAGGGAGACAAACCCTGCCAATCCCATGCAGGATTGGCATCTCCCAATTGGAGATCTCCCAGATCTCCAAAGATTGGGATCTCCCCAGCACATCCCTCTGCGCTCATCTTAAGGGGCTCAAACCCTAGCGTACGAACTCCTGAACATCACACCCAGACATCGCTCCTCTGCACGGGGTTGTCCCTACGGTCCCCGCGCTCTGCCCGGCTGCGCCCCATCCCGTGGGGCAGAAATCGTATTCCCCAACCCTGCAAGCTGCTTACTGAGCACTGCTCCACGTTAGACGCCCAAATTCTCCACAGGTGGCAACAGCTGCATGTAAAAGCCACGCAAGTGCTGAGAGAGGGGCAGTCAAACCAGCAGCAGCAGGAGGGAAAAAACTGAGGTGGAACAAGAGGTGCTGTAACTTGCAGCCCCGTACCGAAGGAAGCAGAGAGGAGCCGGTCTAACATGTCCCTGCCAGCCGCAACACAGCTGGCCAGGCCAATTTTAGACTCACCAGCTCAGCAAGGCTCATTCCTGTGAAACAGACTTTCAAGAATTCATGAGCTCCAGGCTGCAGTGCCGAAAAGGGAGCGCGGCTCCGGGGAAGTGCCCTTTCCTCGTCGGGGAGCAGCCATCGGCTCAGCTGAGATGAGAAGGTCCTGCCAGGACAAGCCCCTGAGCAGCGGGTCTCAGCGAGGCAATGCGAAAAGCGAGGTCCTCCCGACCCTGGCCAGCCCCTGCCCCTCCCGCTCCTCCCCACGAGAGCTCATCGACATGGTGGGCGCATTGGCTGAGCGATGGTTTTGATTAGCGCAAACCCCTTCGCCTGACAAAGGCGTCCGTATTTTTAGTTCAAGGGGAATGGATCAAATCTGGTTATAACCAACATGAAATGAAGACCTGATGGGCACCAAAACCAAACCAAAACCCATTTCACCAGCTTAAGTCTACCACTTTTGTACCTGAAACCAGAATCCCTGAGTGTAGCGTGGTAGAACAATTATTTAGTTGAAAACTGAGAAAAGAGGGGTGACTAGGCATCTGTGAAAATACCTACAGACACGCACCGACTTTCTGGACCCTTCTCACTACGAGGAGGCTCAGAAAGGTGGTTCATTTTGCCAGCAATGTTTTTTCATGCAAACTGCAAAACCTCCCCTTCGTAAGCAGAAACGGCAAGGGTACGGTTCGACCCGTCGGGGCTGCGGGTTGCACCTCCTCCTCCTCCCACCCACACGGCTCCCTGGCAGACTTAAGCACTGAGCTGGCCTAAATACCCCTGCCGCGAGCTGCGGTGAGGACATGCGGTGCCTCCGGTTGAGTTGGCTAACGGGGTGACGACCCCAGCCCTGCTCCCCCCTACCTAACCCTACAGCATGACTTAACCATCACGACCCCACTGAACAGCCTAGCCGACGCCTCTGCAAACGCGGACCCTCGTGCTCCGGTGACACCACGTGGTTTGGCCCTCCGGACACAACAGTTTGCAGTATTTCACAGTATTTCAAGTCAGGACAGACACAAGTTTCTGCCTGTACTGCGCAGGCACGGGGTTTTTGCTGAGCAGAGCTTCTCCCTCACCCCAATTCTTGTTCAATAAAACAAATGGAAAACTCAGCAGGTCATTAAATAAAACCATTCCTTTCTACTCCCACACAAAAGCTGTGGGCTTTGCATCAGAAAATTGAATGCAGCTTCCATAAAATTTTTGCTGTGATGCTGGAATAGGCTTCCTGCAGAAGTTGCCCCTAAGCCAAGCAGTTCTCCATGGGGGATAACCAGCTCCCCTCCAAGTAAAGTTACCCGGCTCGTGCCCGGTGACTGCAAAGTCCCCTGAACTACAGCTGAGCAACAGGAGGAAAAACTGTGATGCAAAAGAGGAGCTGAAATGCCGAGGCAGCATAGCATATGCTGTCTGTTAAGACATTTTGAATATACCTATTTAGGTTGAAAATGTGATTTTTTACTGGGTCTCAGACTTATTTACACCAACGGTCCCAATTCTGCAAAATTTTGCTGGACTCCGCTGATTTAAATATTTGCGAGCTCAGGGCTTAAAGCCAAAACATACAAGTCAGATGCCGGCGGCCGGTCTCCTAAACCCACGTCTTGGCCTTTGAACAAGGGTGGGCTCTGTTCGCGGGGTTTCCCAAAGCCCGTGCCTTGGGAAGCTGAGGAGAGCTGTGGCTGCTCAGAGCCTCTAAAAGCAAAGTCTCTCTTATTTAGGATGTTTCTTTAACACAGCCAAGTTTGCATTTTCTGCTGTGGAGCATTTAGATGTACCCCGTTTAATGGAAACCCGCACACTCCCCACATGGCCAGGGCTAACTGCCTGCAGGACCAGTGGCTTCGTATCCCCCAAGTTGCACAAGAACACACAAGGTATGTGTTACAGTAGAGGAAGCCACTGGTTGCATTATATTTAGCTTCAAAGGCTGTAACCCTTTCATAAATTAAAATAACCCAGCCTTTGTTGCTCAGGCAGGGCTTTGATGGTGGAATTCCCAGCGCAGCTTCTCAACTACTTAGTCATAAAAATAAACCACTTCTCATTTAAACCAAAACCCCCTCACATGTGCAAACTCAGTTCCACTTTCCTGAGAATTTCTTACAGCGAACACGAGAGCGAGGAGCCAGGGCCTTGTCTGGGGTCCTTTAAAAATAAGTTTATTCCACTTGTGCGGACACATGAAAGGGGTTTTTTTTTCATTGCCACCAGCACACGAAGCGAGAGCATGGCAAACTCATTTAGTAATTGGCTTTATTCCTGGGAGCTGACCAGGACTCGCTGCTCTGGAAGTAAAACTGCTTCCCCGGCTCATCCCGGGGCTGCAGGACCGGGGCTCCCGGCGCCGGGCTGCCCGGGGACCCCGCCGCGCCCCGCACCGCTCCGGAGCGGGGGCTGGAAGGCGGGAGGCGAGGCCAAGGGCGAGGCGGGGAGCAGGGACCGGCAGCGAGGCGAAACTTTCCCGAGCCGCACGGAGGGGCTGGGGGGGCGGCGGGGGGGGGATGCCCGCTCCCCCCAAGCTCACGCCCCGCAGCCTCCCCCCCCCGGGAGCCTCCCCCCCATCCCCATCGCCCCCGGCCCTTCCCACAGCCCCCGCCCGCCCCCCCCCGGACCCCGCTCTCACCGTTGCACCACTGGAAGGGGGGCATCCGGGAGCCGCTCCGCGGGGCCGGGGCGGCTCCGCCGTGCGCGGCGCCGGGCCATGGCCGGGAGCGGGGCTGGGCTGGGCTGGGCCGGGCGGCCGGGAGCGGCCCTGCCCGCAAACCCCGCCCCGGCAGCCCCGGCCCCCCCCGGAGCCGCCCCCGCGGCGGGCGCAGCGCCGAGCACCCCGGCGGGCCGCGCCGCCGCCCGCCGGCCGGCCCCCGGAGCTGGGGCAGGGCGAGGTGTGGGGAGCTCCGGGCACGGCTTCCCCGGGCCGCGAGCGATGAGAAAGCCGGGGCCCAGGCTGCTCCCGCGATGCACCTTCCTACCACGCACGTTTTCATGATCCTCGTTCCTGCCATGCGCATCCCCGTGGCACGTGTGCCCACGATGCACCTTTCTGCCATGCGTGTTCCCATGAAACATGCACTGGCAAGGGGCTCTGCTCAAATACGTCCCCATCATCTGGCAGAAATGCCCTGCACATGACCCAAGTTTGGATTACCTGCCTCACGTGCCACCTGGCTGGAGCCCAGCCTGTCCTTGTGTATGCACCAGCCCTTTGGGGGAACCTCCCAGAAGGCACCGAGCTCCTGGTGGCCTTCGGTCTTGTGCAGGGGATGGTTTTGGACATGATCAGCATCTCCATCCGAACTGCGGACCCTGCAGGTGACTGGTGACCATGAGGGCAGCAGGACTGGCAGTGTGGGGCTGTGAAATGGCTCTGTGGGTCCCCACGTGCCCCGTGTCAGGGATGGCGGCATCGTGGGCTCTGTGTGTCCTCCCCCACCTGTAGCTCCAAGGAGCAGGCAGGTTGCCGCTGCCGGTGGCTGGGGCTGTGCTGACAGCCCTCCTGAAGTCAGGGTACTTCCCCACACTGCATCTTGATCTCCCAACACAGGTGCCCGGCCACTGCAGGCACACAGTAAGGTACAGCACACCACGGGCTCTGTCAGTGATTTCGCTCTCTGGATTAGTTTGCTGATCCTCCAAACACAGTCTCCCCTCGTGCTCAGAGCCTCCCTGATCCCAGCTTTGTCAAATAACAGCCACGCTCTGTGTTCGGGGGCCGATTAGCAGCAGGCTGCCACAAAGGGAGCTGCACAGCAGCAAGGAGCACAAAGCAGAATTGCAAAATCAGTCAGGAGACATTTTACACCCCTCAGGACCTTGCCAAGCTGCAATCCCCCCCGCCGAAGCTTCTGGCATGTCCAACACTCCCAGCAGCACCCAGCACCACTGCAGAGCGTGACCAGGCCCTGCGCATTGCCCAACGCCAGTTCCTCCTTGTCTTGGTGTCTGCAGCCCTTGCTCGGGGTAACTTCGGCCCCGCCGCCAGCAGTCGGTCTGTTGTTGTCCCTTCCGGTGCCTTTCTGGCATGGTGCCGTGCCCTGAGCACCCTGGGGCAACTCAGGGGCCTGTAAGAGCAGAGCCCCCAGCCCAGGAGCTGGGCATCACACACACAGGACACCACAGCTGCTGCAAACTAAAGTTTGCTCTCCCTGTTGAACTCCAGCTAAAGGCAGGCGTTCCCTGGAGCAGGGTTGCTTGGGGCCACCAGCTAGCAGTGATGGGGTGCTACAGCATGGGCCTCAGCGTGCCCCAAGCCAAGCGGCTCACCCTTCGGGCTCCTCTGGCTATGTGTTTACGTGATCTCAGCACAACATATAGCCGGCAGCCCAGCGGTGCTTCGTGCACTCTCAGGAAGCGGAGGAAGAATGGGGCTATAATAAGAGCAGGCAGACAATGAGTGCCGGCAGTGTGCAGGGGCAGCCCAGAACCCGTGGGGCCCCCCAGCACCCATGCGGCTGGTGCCACCACAGACACTCGCTCCTGGCCCTGGCCATCCTCCTGGGGCTCGGCTCGCCCATCCCCTCTGCAAGCGGCGAAGGTGTTTTTCGCAGGCCCCAGTGGACAGCTGGCCCTTCTGCAAGCCCGGGTGGATAGCTTGGTGCCTGCCTGCCTGCCTGCCTTTGGGAGACCGACATCGCCACCTCGTGATGGATGGCGACCCTGGTGACGGCCAGCCTGGCTCTGCTTTCCACCAGGAGCCCCCCTTTCTGTCCCCGCTGCTGGAAAAAAAGAGTGGGGAGGCCCAGCACAGGCACTGGCCACCAGTGGGGTCTGACAGGTTCAGCCCCTGGACGGCGGATCTGGGAGGACTTCAGGTCCATCTCAACCCAGAGCACTCAGGGTGATGCCCTCCCACCGACTCCTGGGATGGATCCCAGCCTGAACACATGAAGTCTGTCCCAAAGCACACAAGGGATGGCCAAACTTTTTCCTTAGTACTGTCTTTATTTTTACAGGTTAACACTAGGCATGGAGGACATCCAAACACTACGACAAAAGGCCTGTTTGCCTGAGCCCACACACCAGACCTAATTCACATTGCTACACAGACCAAAAACGAATGGGAAACAAGACAAGGAACACACAGAGCTTCAGTCTCCTGGGAAGGAGGGACAGGACTGCATCTGCCACGTGGGAGAATGAAGCCTTGAAGGCTTCCTGGAGCCAACAGGGATAGAGTAACCTGAAACGTGGGGCTGAGTCCCTCCGGAGGCATCTTGGAGCGAGCAGGCTGGGAAGGAGGCTATACGTTAGGCCTGCCTAGTTGGCAAGATTGCAGGTTGAGGGCCTATGCTTTACCACTAGGAATAGCTCGCGTGTCTGGGGACCCCCTTATAGCTGAGGAGGAGGCCCAGGGGCCAGTTGCATGTAACCCATTAGCTGCCAAGCGTCTGCACCATGAGGAAAGCCCTACCTCTGCCACTCAGCGGGCATCGGGGTCAGGTGAGCACCGCACACAACGCTCCCACCCTCTCATCCTCCTTCACGCACTCCTCTTCAGCCTCAGGGCATTGTCCAGGGCGACCAGCTGGCGCAAGAAACCCCGGTTGGGGATGATACCACGGTGGTCCTTGACCGTCTTTATGGCTTCTACAAGGGGCATGTGGTGGCGGATCATGAGGTAGGCGAGGACCAAGGTGGCCGACCTGCTCACCCCGACAGCACAGTGCACAAGGATCCTTCCTGGGGGTGAAACACAGGGGCTGTGTCACAGCAGACTGAATATTCCAATTAACAAACGTACTGAGGACCCAACTGTTTGCCATGGTGCATCCTGGAGCTGTGGCTCAGGTGTGCAGCCTCTGGGGTTAGATGTAGGGCCCCAGTTATGGTATGACTGTGATGCACTGAGGTCCCCGTCTTGGCAAAGGGTATCAGTGTATCGTGATCTCCCGAAACAGACAGAATAGAAGCAGCCACAGCTCAGGACACAGGCTGGGGCTGTGACCTGGGGGGCCAGTGCTCTCATCTAGCCTGTTCCCTCTTTGGAGGAGGTGATCCAGTGCAGGAAACGCTATCCTAGGCTAGAAATACTTTTGTTTTCTAGGATGCTTAGCAATAGGATATCAATCCAGCTTCCCACCCGCCTGGGGCAGTTTCTTCCCATCCCTGCTCTCCACTTCTCTCGCAGAAATCTTTACCACCGACCTTCATTCAGCGCTTGGTGGATGAAGTCAGCTGCAGGATAAAAGTAGGGGCTCATGTCAAAGGAAGGCGAGTCATGGGCCTCAATGCCCAGGTAGCGGATGCCTGTGCCCTCATAGTACTCAGCACCCCCCCTCCACTTGCTGTGCGAGGCATTGAGGATGTGGGTGATGCGCAGGTGAGCCAGCTCGCGCCGGTTGGCCGCTATATCTCTGCGGAGAATAAGAAACAGTGCAGAGATGCGTAAGTTTAGGTTAGTTAAAAGAAGAGTTTCCAAGGACAGTGTGAGGGCTGTCCTGGACAAACATTTATGTCTGAGAAAGCTGGATGCAAAGGAAAAATGCCAGACTCTGAAGATTCTTGAATTTTAAGTCAATCTCACAGTCCCTGACTCCACGGACACTCCACTTCTGCCTACCCTACCACAGCAGTGCTCTGAACTCTCTGCACAGCTGTGCTTATGTCCTTCCTCCTCCTTTGTCCCAATGTACCACATCCAACGTGTCCTCCTCTCCCTCACATTTCCCAACCTCCCCTTCCCAGATTTCCCCATTTCACAAAAATAGCCCTGACCCCCCCCAAGTTCTTGTCCCCTTCCGATACATACTGATCGCCCAGGTAGAGTCCTGGCCAGACCTCATCAGCATGATTACAGGCTGTCTTTCCCGTGTACAGCAACCTTTCAAGCTCGAAGACGCTGAGGATGGGGTGGTGGTTCCGCTCTTCCCGTGAGCCCCGGCTCGGTGACCTGGTGCCATTCCTGGAGAACCTGGACAGGAAAGCCATTGGAGCTGCCGAGACCCACAAGGCATACCTGTGGGTTCGTGAAGGCCGGAGAGTGGCCTGGAGGTCGCTTCTGCTGCTGCTGCCACCCACGGTCCTGTCACGGAAGCAGTGGAGATGCCATTAGAAGAACTGGGGACCTTTCACTCCATCCCTTTTGTAGAAATACTGGCACAAAGCAGCCAATTTTCACTTTCCTGATGAGAGGGCTGCGTCAAGTCAGCTACCCAGTGGTTCCCAGTGTGAGACAGAGTATCACCTACACTCCCTTCCAAGAAGCAATACTGCTGGGGAGAAGTTTATGATGCCAGGGCTGGTGAGGGAAGCCAGAGAGGCAGCCAGATTGCTGAGTCTCCACAGGCTGAGGTTTTGCTCCATCTCCACAACTTTGGGTTGAGGCCACATTGGCAAGAGATGTTCTACACAGGACCACCTTCCTTCTGAGCTGGCTCTGGGGCTTTGTCTGCCAGCGGGACAATGCCAGCTCAAGAACTGGTGCTGCCAACCTGCAATCAGAAGCAATGAAAGGCGGCCAGGTCTGGGCAAGCCACCAGGACTGGGGAGGAAAAACCCCCAAACAGGTGGAGGATTCCATATGGCACCACGCAGAGTCTGGCCAGGACTCAGACTCCTACGGACCACGCACAAAAGCCTGCGGGGAGGGAGAGGCAGGATTAACCCCTCCAAGTGCAGTAGTCCTGCCACTGCATTTGAACATCTAGGACTGGTTTGGGGTGGGAAGAGTTAATTTCAGGGGATGAGAAAGCTCATTTTACAGAGCAGATCCTCTAGGATGCAGCTCTGCTCTCAAATCTTGAGATCACATCGATACTTGTCACACATCTGCAAGAAACCTCCCTGGACAGCCTTACCCATGCGGAGCAGTTAACAGTCCCTACAGCCAGGTGTTTGTCAGAGCTGCCTTTTTTTGCTCGTTTGCTGCTGCCTCACTGACAGAACCCCACGCACATGAGAATACAATTCTCTTTCCCACCATCACTGCTGCTGCCCTGAGCTGCCCTGGAAGGTGTCCAAAGAGCATCCCATCACAGCCCCCCCAGCAGCAGCTCAGCACTGGCCACTGTCTCTGGGATTCCGGGGAGGAAACGCAGCGACCTTGGGCTGGCCAGGCTGGATCAGAGCATGTCTGTCTCCTTTGACATTTTGCCTAAGGTGCTGGCCAGCAGCCAACGGTGCAGAAGGAAGAAGCCTCCAGCCATTTCTTGGCAATGTGCAGAGGAGGAAAACATTGCAAGGGCACGGGGGAGCTCAGAGGGAGTCCAGAGACTCATGGATGTCTCCCTGCCCACCCCCTGTTCCAGGGTGGCAGTTCAGATCCTGCCTGGCATCCTGGGGTGCTGCACAGGAGAGGTCATCCCTGCCCGCGCTGCTCATCCCTGGCACCGAGCACACCACACTCCCCCAGCACGGGGTATGGGCCAGATCTCACCCTGACACATCTCCCCTGCCCTGATGAATTTTGGACTCCTTTACACTGGGAGTTCTTCAGACTTGGCAAACCCCACCTGGAAAAGACATTCAGCATGGCCATGTGCTGGGGCCCTTAAACCTTGTGTGACCTTGGCTGCAGCACTGCCATATGCCACCAGCCCCAGGCAGCATTAAGAAACAAACAGCAGAAGGGTCTGAAAAAAGCAACTAAATCATCAGCATAAGGCTGTAACTAGCCAAATAGCAGACCCTCTTATTGCTACAGCTGGCTGGAAAAATAGCAATCCACACCTATTCTGGGATGTAGCTCTAGAAACCTCAGGCCCAAAGCTGGCTTCCAGCACCCCACCCCCAACACACCACCACGCCAGCCCCTGCAAAGTGCTGCAGGGGAAGAGAAACTGCCCCACATCCAAGATCTCAGAACAGACCCCAAAGCACTCCTGGCACCCAAAACCCTCACAGGCATCGGCTGTACCCCCTCTTTTGGCAGCCAAGCCCAGGGGCTCGGACCCCGCTCCCCCGAGCACGCTCATGGCTGCCTCCGGAGCCCCTCTGCCAGTCATGCCATGCTTGAAGGGAGGGGAGAAACAGCCAGAGCCTGCCTAGATGCAGAGAGCGAGCTCTGAAGAGGCATTGCTGAACGAGCGCAGGCTGCTTAGCCCCGCACACTCCGCAGAGACAGACAGACAGACACGCAGGAGGAAGGAGACGCCCACCCCGTTACTCTACCTTTGTGAGGGCTGTGATTTCTCGGCTCAAAGTGAGTGTTGTAGTCAGATCCAGTCGGCCATGTCTTCCTGCTGCTGCCGCCGCTGCTGTAGAAAGGCTGATGTATGAACATCTATTTTAAGCCATGACATGTCCAGAGGCAGGTTTGTTTATATCATGCTGTGCATGGATGGATAAGAGAGGAATGAGGGAGACAGACACAAATGCAGAGATCGCATGCGAGCATGCACAGACATAGACGTAAGTGCCCATTACTACACAGACAAAAACAGCAGCAACAATAACATATCAAAATTCTCCTGTCAGCTTTTCTCTCTCTCCTCCTCCAACAACCCAAAAGCCACAGGCGCGCAGGGAAGGAGAGAAGAAAAAGCCGATAAAGTGGTGCTGATGACATGATTACCCATATCATAAATCTGTAGCCGTCTCTAGAGGATGCTCCTTCATGGGGTTTTTTTTTTACAGTTGACCTTGTCTTCCCCCCTTGCTAGGGTCTCTTTGGCAGAGCCACGGCTTGGTGACATTTTCTTCATTTGCCTGTGGGGGGGTATGTATGTGGTGATGACAAACTATTTACAAATTCATGTCAAAGTCAGGGAATACTTTTTTCGGGGGAAAAAAAAAGAAAAAGAGAGGAAACTCAAAAGATTGAAGCTTTTTGTTTTGACATTTTCTAAATGACACCATTCATTTCAGAAGTGCTGCAATATTTCAGTTAAACATTTTCCAGGTGGAATATTCTCCTTTTCCCTTTGAAGTGCTGGCTTTCAATTTAAGAGTTTGACTCAAATCAGAAAGTAGGAGTGTGGTGGAAAAAACAACCTGAGGAAGAACTGAAACATGCCATTCCAGGCCAAACGACACATCCTAGGAAGATTTATGGCATTCCCTCCCCCACTCCTATTTGATTAAAAACCAGGAAAATTTCCTGTTTTGTTTTCAGCTGAATTTGTGTTTATCCCAGGATACAATCTCAGAAGCTTCAAGGATTAACTCAGCATCACCAGATACCCATCCTGTCCCACCTGCACCACAGTATGTACACACGATGAGGTTTAGCTGGGCTTTTTCAACATCCATCACGGACAGCACAGGTCCCAAGAGTGAAGCCTCAAAGCAGCACGCACCTTTCAGTGTATCACAGGCCTGTTTTTTTCCCCCCATTGTGCATAGCTAAATGACAGGGTTGTCAGGAGCTGTACTGGAGGTTAACAGCATACATGGGTTCAAGAAGACTTTGGACACACCTGGATTTCAGATCTCTCAGCCTTCACCATGAAGTTCTGGATACAGCTTCAGCCTAGGAAGTTGGTAACGCCCCAGATACTGGAGGATATGCTCAGGAAGGCATTTGGGATATGCCCTGCTCTTAACTGCTTTCCGCAAGCAGTAACTGCTGGCCGCTGTAGGAGCTGGGTACCAGGAATGATGGACTTTGTCTGTTCCAGTTCCTTTGCACCTGTGGAAATATTCACCCGGCGCTAACAAGTCCCAGGAGAGACCCACATGCAAGAGCTGCAGATCCAGGGGGTCCCCATAAGACCTCCTGCCAGCTACACTCACCTGATCCTCAGGGAACAGAGGGTCCAGCTCCGTCCGCCCCAAACGCTCCTTACCAAACAGCTCTGCTGTGTGAATACCCCCAGGGTGACTGTGCCCAGCCCTGACTGGCTCCGTGTCCATCAGCCACGCTGGGGCAGCAGATGTGACATGCCAGGTAGCTACACTGCCACCAGCTCCAGGCACAGAGAGCCAGAGCTACTAGGTACAGCCCCGCGGGCTGACCAGGAGCAGCCTCCCCCTCTCCTGGCATGGCCTCCAAAAGCTCCTGCCCTCAAGAAGTGCTGCCCTGCCACCAGCTGCCTCTGCTCCCAGGCAACAGGCAGCGAGGAACAGTTGCTGGTCCCACCCTTTGGCTCCTGTTCAACACATGAGAAGCAGCACCCAGATACCTGATTTATCCCCTTCCTCCATGGCTTGCTCCAGCTCCTCCATGCCCAGACTCCCAGGGGCACACAGGCAACAGCGAGGGACAGAGCCCAGGAGGTCCTGGGCGAGGGCTGGCTTCACTGTCCTCACTGAGCTAACAGTATTTCACTGATGTGTGATGCTGCCGGCTTGGAAAAAGCCTGTCCTGTACCCTGAATAAGGGGTATGATTCCACTTACCTGCAGAAAGGTTGAGCTTTTCACTTCTGCCTGGAAGTGCTCCTCCGAAAAACAGGGGTCGAGTAACCTAAAAAGAAATTTGCACTTTCACAGCTCTGCAAGACACCTTTAACACGGACAAGCAGAGGCCCTCTCCCTCCCCTGCACCAAGGAATTACGTTCCCAGTAGTCTGTAAAATGTGCTTCTAAACAGAAGTGCCTACAACCCCCATCACAAAAGGTTAAATCTGAATTTAAAAAAACTACATGAAATAAAATTAGATGGATAAATGTTTTGGCAGAGCACTGCCTGCAGGGAACTTACTGGTCATTTAAACAGAGGATTAGTAGTTGTTATGTTTTTATTCCAATAAATGGAATTTACTGGAATTGCTTTGTAAAGCAGCCAGAAGTCCCCAACAAAGCTAGTGACTGCTTCTTAGATAATGAGATTTCAGATGCTTTGAAATGCCTGGGCAGCTGCATCAAGGAAAAGTGTCAGCAATCTATCTTTTTATAAGGGAAGTTTCTTAGACACAAACCAGACCTCTTTGCCTCACCTCCTCTTCTTGTTTTCCATAAACATCAGTGATGTAGCAGAGACTGAGTTGCTCCTTGCTCCCTGGTAGGATTTATCAGCTCAATATGTTGCTTCTGAAGCTCCTGTCCTGGAAGACAAGAGACCACTCAGAGCACTGGAACTGGTCTGCAGGCTCGGTGGGGGCACAAACACCGTTTGGGTTTTGTTGTGACTTTCACATACATCTTGCACCCCTGGGTAGAGTCCCATCTCTCACCTGTTTTGCCCTGAAGGGCCCTAAGAAGCAAAAAGCACTCTGAGAACTAATCACCAAGGCACAGGGCGAGAATTTAAAAGACAAACCCAAAAACTCTCTCTCCTCCTGGCAGTGATCCTCTCAAAGCTGTTCCCTCTGGGAAGCATCCATCTGCAGGACAGGACACAAAGGTGTCCTGCAACCTCATTTCCTGCGAGCTTTATCACTCCATGATGCCTGAGCCCACTAACTGAGAAGGATCATCTGGTCCTTGGCAGATGAAGATCACGTGGGAGCACAGTTACGAAGACACAGAGAGGTAAGGTCTGGCTTCCCCCAGTATGGGCACCACTGCAGAGAATACCTATAGGGCTGGATAGTTTAAGGATAGCACTGGCAGGGATTTCCCGTATCCCCTGACGGGCAGGCTTGCCTGCTGTGGGGGGTGCTGCTCTTACAACAGGGGTGGGATGCTGGCACAGGCAGCTATGATATCCCTGTATCTCAGCTATTGTCAAAAACTGCTGTGCACAGCAGGCCTGCGGCAGCGATGATGGAGCAGCTGTTTTCAGCTCAATTAGGGACGGAATCAGCTCCCAGCAGAATAAGCAGGGCACCCGCTGCTCTCAGCTCTCCCCCCTTCTCCTATGCTGAGCTTGGAGCAGGGAGGAATCAGGTTTGGGGTCTGCAAAACCCACAAGTGAGCTAAGATAAGGGGCTGCTTGAAAAAGTTCACAGATCCAACCACTGGAGGCTGCTCTGGTTATACATAAATCACCACTGTGCGCATTGTCAGACATGGAAAACTCAACACAAGGAAATAAAGGGCAGGGGTTAGAGAGTTTCAGAGCTGCTATTTCCTGGCTTTATACTCCCCATGCATGCAAATTCACCGTGGTCTTCACAGCTCTATTTTAAAGATCAGAGATCAATCACTTCACGCACTAAATGCTGCATGTCCAAAAGCCACCTGGAAGGCACAGGAGCCAGACTTTATTATACTCAATCATAAACAGAATACATGTATTTCATCCAACATGTGCTATTTGATAGACCCACTGCAGAGGAGGGCGGCAGACAGAGGGAGTGCAGAGGGCACAGACGGCTGTAGCATAACAAGGTAAAATTAAGCCCGCTATAACTTAACAGTCAGGGTAAGAAGGTGGCATCATTGGAAAGGGTAGTGCAGGATGACAGAGCAGCATTACAGCCACATACTGAGAGGGGTTTGAACAAATGTTATTTAGTCGGCACTGAAACTGCCCAGGAGGAATTGCATGCTCAGCTGAGGGGGCAGCAACTACCAAGCTGGGGGAGGTAAATCCACCACTTGCACTGTGGCACAGGCTCTTCTCTAACTGCACCATGGATGAAGCATTGTAAAGGTGGGGTCCACTGCAGGCTGCCTCAGAATATGTCATAGAAAATTTATCTGAAAACGGTATGGTCATGTGGCCAGTCAATCCAAGATAGGATCAACTCTCTATCAAAGTAATGAAGTAATAAAGAGTAATCTTCACTCGCTACTTGCCTACATTTAGGTCACGGATAAAGATCTCTTTTGGGGCTCTATACATGCTCTGGCAGTCTGGAAGGAAATTGCAAAGCTCAAGGTGACCACCCTGCCGGGGGCTCTCCCAAGTCCAGCCCACCCTCCCCAGCCTCCTCACTCTCAGCGCCTCTGGGACAGAAGTTGTGTGCTGTTAAATCCTCTCCCAGCCCCCAAATACATCTCTGCTTCCCTGTAAGAAATGTGATCCAAGGTAATAAACCCTTGGAAGAGAGGATGTGCGAGTAACACAACCCCTCTGTGCCCATTCCAGTAGTGTCAGCCAGCAAGTTAAAGCCTCGTCACTTGGCTGTATTGATTCACTGCTGGAGGAGGCCACTTGAGTTCTGGAAATGCTGAGATATTTTACATTAAAAGAAAGAAAAAGGAAAAAAAAGGAGGAGGAAATAACAGGCACCAGACTCATTGTCCAACAGCTGTAAAGCCTGCAGAGCCTCAATTTGTGAGGAAGCAGTCCTTGTCCAGAGGGAGAAAGACAGATGCTGGCTTTGTTGCAAACTTACAGTGTTTATGATTACTTAGCGGGGAGACTCTGAATTGCTTGTGGATGCATTTTGCCTGTCATCCACTGTCTTGTTAATGTCAGAAGCAGCCTGGGATAGATTTGAGTTGCTACAGTGCAAGGAGAAAAAAAAAACAAAGAAAAAAACAGCTGAAAAAACATAAGTTGCTGGCAAAATATGCTGTGAAATCCTGATGCTTTCTGTCTAACTGTTCACTTCAGCTCGTCACATCTTGTTAGCAGAGCAGGCTGGGGCACAATCCAAACCTTCTTGAAGCTGGTGGGAGGTTTGCTGTTGACCTGATACTCATCGTGTTTCAATGCTCGGAAAGATGTCAAATGGAAGAGAACTACCCACACCTCCCTGGAAGGGAGCACAGCTGAGACATTGCTGTGGTTTAACCGCAGCCGGCAACCAAGCACCACGCAGCCATTCGCTCACTCCCCCCTGGTGGGATGGGGAAGAGAATCGGAAGGGGAAAAGTGAGAAAACTCATGGGTTGAGATAAAGGCAGTTTAATAGGTAAAGCAAAAGCCGTGCACGCAAGCAAAGCAAAACAAGGAATTCATTCACTGTTTCCCATCGGCAGGCAGGTGTTCAGCCATCTCCAGGAAAGCAGGGCTCCATCACGTGCAACTGTTACTTGGGAAGACAAACGCCATCACTCTCAACGTCCCCCCCGTCACGGATGGAGCGAGAGTGCACTTCACTCATAAGAGAGAAGCAAAAATATACTTTATTGATATAAAACAGTGACTTAACAAAGTTCAATGGTAAATGTGACAGTGGTTTAGCAAGATTCGATGGCAAGGTACACTTGATTATTTACTGCATAGAAGAACAGGGTCAGACAAAACTGTCAGGGAGACCCTCCCGTTGAGCCATGAGGTTCAGAAAGGACCCCCTTGCTTTCTAAACTCCTTCTCAGAGAGGAGTCTAGGTGCGGCTGGATCCAATCCTAGTCCCAGACTTGGTCAACAGTTTATATCTAAAGGATTATATATGCGCAATCAATCCTTTATATCACTTAGCTAAGATTTCAAAGTTTAGCACACCATTAGTCACTTACCAAGGATCTGTTGTGGCAAGGAATCTATCAACCTCGGGGAGTAACCTTGACAGGCGTCCCTACTCCAGGGGAGATCCTGGCGTGCAGCCCACTGCCGTGCAGGCGAGCTCAACGGGCTCAGGGCTGTCCACTATTTATAGAGTAAGATGATTGACTTATAGTCATATTTGCATACCAGCAAGACATTCGGGTCACTGCTCCAGGCAGCCCTTGGCTACTGCGTTGCCATCATCCCCAAAGTCCAGCGTAAGCTGGATGTAGCCATCATGATTCTCACTGGTGGTCATTGCTTCTGTGGGGCAGGGGGGGAGCACACCGCCACACCCCCTTCCTCCTTCTTCCCCCAGCTTTATATGCTGAGCAGGACGTCATACGGTGTGCAATATCCCTTTGGTCAGTTGGGGTCAGCTGTCCCGGCTGTGTCCCCTCCCAGCTTCTTGTGCCCCCCCAGCCTGCTCACTGGTGGGGTGGGGTGCGAGGCAGAAAAGGCCTTGACTGTGTGTAAGCACTGCTCAGCAATAACAAAAACATCCCTGTATTATCAACACTGTTTTCAGCACAAATCCAAAACATGCCCCATACCAGCTACTGTGAAGAACATTAACTCTACCCCAGCCAAAACCAGCACAGACATTCATGATCCCCATTAGCAAGGAGTCTGAGCTATTCGCACTTTTTAAAGGCTAAGATGAAGGTCACATCTGTCTCGCATAGCAAAGCGATCTTCAAAACAGAGCCAATCAACACTGGAAACCAGTACCTCAAAGGCAGAGGGTTGGGAGCATGCTGTAGGTCCGTTTGGATGGCTCTGCTCTGTAACTAACCACCACATCTGCACAGTGTGGCTCAAACCCATGTGTGCAAAGCCACCCGCCCCCAGACCTGAGTGCTGATCAGTCTGTGTGGCACCTCTCACTCTAGAAGCTCAAATTTTACTCTTGCAAATCCAAAATCCTTAGGGAAATCTGCTTTGGAGAAAAAAGGAATCATACCTGCGTCAGGGTGGAAATTGGGGCCAGGTCCCTAGCAAATTCACACTGACTTCAGGGAGGCTGGGACCTGTCTGTGATTATTTCTCTTCTTGAGTGTTCTTGGACCAAGAACTAACCAGTATGAACATGGACACACAGCAGCAGTGTCATTTTGAGGCCTGTGGCTGCTGTTAATACAATGCATTTCTATTCACTGTGTCTATGGTACTAAGAACCCCAGCAGCCCAGCTATAATTTCTAAAGCAGCAAGAACAGCTTAGGAGCTCAAACATGAAGTCAGTGAGAGTTGGGTGCCTAATTCCTTTCAATCTTCTTTCTAATTCCTAGCCTTAGGGCTTTGAGAAAGTGGCTGGTTTGATTTGATGAAGAAAAAAGCTGCTCCATTAGCAGGTCTGATGTTTGAGAGGTTTCTTTCAGCCCGTGATGAATCCCAGCACCCTCCATCAGGCCACACTTGCTGCTAGATCCTATTTTCCCTTCAGTGACATTATGTCTTAAACCGGCTTTCACTGCAATAACATTTGCAGTAATGAAATCACCCGGCTGTACAGTCTTCTTTTAACAGCAAAAATATCTGAGTTGGCTACAAAGGGACATTTAAACGTCACAGAGAATGTGCTGTATGTGTCCATCAGAAGATAAGGTTTCTCTTTGTTGATGAACAGAGACGCAACCGTGACTGGTGGGCGTTTGGAGCACAAAGGCTCACCGTGGCTCCTTGAATAGGCAATGAGGAGGCTCCGAAGGCGGGGGAGCGGGGAATGGGACAAGGGAGAGATGCTAATACAGAGAGCTTTTAAGGTCCCATACTGGCTACAGGGCTGCTAAAGATGTAACAATGGCAAGGCACTAAATTTGCAAGGGAAATGAATCAAAATCAGCTCCTCTCTTTCTTTTTGATTTCAGGGTTTGATCTCTAACAGTAGCTGGCTGTACAGGATTGGCAAGCAAGGGAGGAAAGGATCTCTAAACTGGGCGAGAATGATCCCAGTAATGGTGCTCTAGAAAGCTTGTAGAGGCCTCGGCAAGTCAACAGTTACAGGAGGAGAGTGGCATGGCTCAAGTTCACATTCAGCCTTTCCAGCACTCCCCAGCCCAGATGGCCAGCTGCCTTTTACAGCCCTGGCAAGGGAGATGGGCCTCTAGCACCCTCTTTGAACAAAGCGGGGACCCAGGCAGCCTGGATCTCTAGCAGGATACCTTACCCACCCTCCTGCCTTGGCTATACGAGAATGATCTTTGCGTTGCTTATGCAAGTTAACAAGCAGGATGCCCCTGAAGTCAATGTCTCAGCACCAGCATGAAACCAGCCCAACTGAGACCAGAATCCACATGTGAACTTCATATCTGCATAGGAACCTTTAGCTCATTATGGAATGAAAAATGTCAGCAGGGGGGAATAATTACACTGGGTCAACCCAAAATGAACAATTTAAGTTAACAAACCGCAACAGAATGTTTTGCCATTTCTAAATTGTTCGTTTTCTTAGAACAAATGCTGGCACATTGGCTCTCCCTAGCAGATAGAAATTTTGATTTTCATTGCGTGCACTCAAGATTATGTGGGCCTGATTTGCTTCAGCTGATTAGACCCCAAACTGATGTTGCAAATTAGATTGTCAGGAATAGTCCTACTTTTGAAAATGTGGCTGCTTCATTTCATAGTATGGGAATTCTTTCTTGCTTATGCCCAGGAAAGCTCTCACTTGATGATTGATTTATTCCAATAAAAAGCTAAAAATTCCCAGTTCCATCAAAGCCAGTTGTAAAACTTGCAGCATCTTAAAGACAGGATTTTACCAGTACACTTAGCTGTGCCTCAGGGTTGGGTTTTTTTTCCTCTGGGTTTTTTTTTTTGAGAAACAGCTCTGTCAAAGACTTGAAGGGTTACATTAGAAACCATTACATTTCACTGCTGGCTCTTAATGGTAGCATGACTTGCACCTCCAGCATGGCTTTCCATCTGCTACCAGCAGAGACAGTAATGTTACAGTCAACATGGAAAGTACTCATGTTCCAAGGAGAGGATAGTAATAATGAAAGAAGGAAAACATATTAGAGCTGGTGATTTAGCCTGAGAAAGGGCAGATCATATCACCCGATATGCCCTATAGCACGGCTATGAAAAGAATAACCTTTCCTCTGCAGGAATGTTCGGTGCAATGGGAAGATGGACCAATTTTGCACCTCTGTTTTTCCGCATGAATGCTAATTTTAGCAAAAGAAGTGAAGGTCATGAAGGACAAAAGATTGGGAGGGGGTAAAAAACAAACCTCCTCCTCCCTCCCCAAAGACCTGACAGTCTGAGCTGCTTTGCCTAATAGAAACAGGCAGCAAAGAACATTTTGGCTTTAATAATTCTAATTATTCCACAGTATTGTGAAATAAATTAGAAATCCAAATGAAATCAGTGTCCCATGGCACTAGGAAACATACAGTCACAGAATGCAGGTATCTAAATCTATCCTGAGTTCTGTCTTGCATAGACAAGACAGAAAATAATGGAAAATATGCTCAGAAACAGGAGAGAAAATTAAAGCACATACTTCCGCACACTGACTGCTGTCAAAGTCATGCAGGGAGCTGAAGCAAATCCAGCCCTGAACCTAAGCGTCCTGCACACCACTCCCATGCCATAGCTTTCCTTTTCCTAACTTTTCTGTAACAGATGAGGATGTTTCCCTCTCTGCCCTTTTCTTGAGGAATATGCAGCTGTGTTTCCTGGGCCTGGAAGTTACAGCAGCTATCAGCCTCTCAGGAACAGAGTGCCTTTGGAGCTGGGAAATGCCAAGGGATGGGACACTTAACAGGCTGTGAAATCAATGAAGATTTGATGCAGCCCCAGGGGCGTCTGTGGGGCTTCCTTGGAGACACTGTCCCATGGGAAGGATCTGACTGTAAGCTGGGAAGAAACTCGCTTTTATTTACAGGAAGGGAGCAGAAAATCCCCAGCCCTTATCATAAGGCCCAGCTTTAATCCTGGGCACAGCATTCAAAGATCCAGAAGTCTTTAACAGTTATGCATGAAGCAGGTGAGCAGGAAGACAATTCATACAGCCACATACAAGAGCTAAGGACCAAAAATAGACTTTCTCATAGAGGCAGCTATTTATCAGTACCCTCATCCATCATGCTGAAGGATGAAAGGCCAAGTAGACGACCCTGCTACTGGCCGCTATTATTCCAGTGCTGCACAGGGGAAGGCAAACACCTTGAAAGAACTTGGCTGAGCCTGGGAGGCCAGAGCCTGCCTTGCATAAAGCACTGGGACTAATAGGATATGACAGCAGGTAAACAAGTGTGTCCAGGTGAGGCCATCCTGGGGAGGGGAGTCACTGCTGTGCAGCGGCTCTTGAATGATTTATACTGCCCAGAGGTAGAAGGTGGAATGAAGCTCCTCTCCAACTCCACAACAGGTTTCTCACCAACAACAGTGCTAACCTGGCCTCAATGGGTTGTTATCTCCCCACACAGACCTGGGAGAGCTGGTGCTTGAGCAAAAGCCATTCCTCTCTATGATCCTCAGTGGAATAACAATGCAGAATTAGTGGCATCTGTTTGACCGCGGTCATCCCTGTTCTGCCAAGGGGTACTTTTACCTACCGCTGTCCAGCCCTTCTTTTACAGACAGTCCTGGAGCTACGGCAGAAATCCAAAGAGCAGCCATCAATGCAGAACCTGCCTTTATCTTCTACACACACCTGGCAGGTACTCATGGAAATATTCTCACAGCTGAGGTTGATGGTGCTTTAGCAAGGGAGGATGAGACACCTGCAGCAGGTGTTCAAACAAATGCCCACGGGAAAGAGGGATAACAGCAAGTGCTGCCATCCCTATCATTAAAATACAGAGAGGGTGACACAGAGACACTAAAGGAAAAATCCACAAACATCATTTGCAAGGTCCTAAGTCTCACCGGGTGACTCACAAAAGCAAACTATCTCACTCCTGAGTCACTGCCTGAAGGACCCCTGCTCTGTTAAATTGCCTTTTCTGCATATGCAGAAATAGCTGCCCGGAGCTGTGTTGATTGCACTCTGTTAGATGGTCCCTGTGTGCTTTGGGCAGTACCAGTCGAGCACTGCAAAGTCCATCTATCTTCATGTTTCTTGCTTTCAGTGATTTACAATGTCACACGGAAGCTCGAGGCAGAGCAGGAAATTACAGTAGATTTCCCAGTGTGACCCCCTTCTTTGAATCCCTCCTCACCTCACCAGTGGGCTTATGCAAACTCACAGGGATAAAGCTCGGTCTGTGTGGCAGGGCTTGTATGGCACTGCATGTCTAAAGGAGAACCAGAGCAGTATCAAAAGGCTTGGCTGTATTTGTATGACAATTGGCTCTTGTATTTGCAGGATCACATTCCTGAGCTATGTGATACACGTGTACAGGGGGAGATAGTGCCTGCCCCAAAGAGTTTGAATATAAGTAGTCAAGGAAGCACAGAAAGGAAACATTTCTGTTTTACAGGTAGGGAACTGAGGCAGGAAGAGATTAGCTGTTTTGCACCATTCATGTAAGAAATTTGACTCAATTCAGGAAGCAAGCAAGCTCTCCTAAGCCAAAGCACTTACCTACCATGACATCCTTGTCAGTCACCTGGACACCTGACTGCAAGCATCTGCCATCGCAGCACAGGCCAGCATTTCAGTGGCACATTCTGCTCTCTCTAACACAGGGTTTAAGATCTGCAGCTCTGCATCTTGCAGTCCCTTTCCTGGCTTTACTGCCGTCATACTCTGACAGATACTTTATGAGCCTGGGGACCCAACTCCTTCTGTTCACTTCAAAATCACTTTGCTAAGCAAATGGAGGAAAGGGGGGAGCAGAGCCGGTGCATCTCCCAGGCAAGGCTGGGCTCTTTTGGGTTGAATCTTTTGTTCTTTTCCCTCACTACTTCTGCTGGCTTTGGTGATCTTTCTTCATAAGTTTCCCCAAAGTGACAAGGGCAATTTATTATGTGCACACAAGGCCTTGGGAATCTCCTGGAGACATATCATTCCTGCTATTATCCTCCTCACATGAGGAGCCGTTGTTCTTGTCAAGCTCGCTCACTTCCTCCCTTGCAAAGAGAAGAAAGCATGCTGGGGATTTTTCATTAATCATTTTTACGCCAAGAGCTGCAGCTCCCGTCTGCATTCTGATCACTTCTGATCTCTGCCACCATTTTTCATGGTAGCACTTATGAGGATTGTTTTATGCTGCTGGTTCGAGGTACGTTAATGACCAACCATTCAGTGTCCAGAGCAAAGCCTTAAATTTAATGTACACTCCAGTGGGGAAAATCTATTACAGCTATACATTTTCTTTCTTGCTATTTTTCTTCAAGGAAGGTGCCAGTTTCAAGGAGTGGGGGGAGTGAGGAGGAAAGGCTGGCAGGAGGAGTTTGGTTTATGGTGAAAAGGAGGGAGAAGCAAGCGGAGGTTTCTGCACTTGAGTTAGGCTTGGAGCTGTTGCGGTTGAAAATTGGAAGATCCGGTCAAGGAATGGCCAAGTGGGAAGGGAGTATTGCCAAAACATAATAATTTCAACTGATGGGAGCTCAGCGTGTCCTAATTTCTGGTCCATGAGGTAAAGCTGCTCCTCACAGAACGCCAGGGTCTCTGAGGCTTATCTCTGACAGACTGCTTTTCTTGTGCGTTGGGACAGTACCAAGTGCAGAGCACTTCCATCACAGTTACGGCCTCTTCACAGAGACCTCCCAATGTAACGGAGCCAGTCTGCAAGGTTACACAATGCTGAGGCCGAATTAGCTTGGTCCTGCTCGGGCTCCGATTTCTTCACCTCCCTGGGCATTCCCAGTTTCTAACAACTGCACTTAGGAGTCCAATAGGTGATTATTAATAATGACAAAACCGCCTAACTTCTTCTGTCACCTGAGCTCCAAGTCCTTTAGAAAGGCAGTAGGACCAAGCAGCATTCTCCCATTTCCTCTCCCGAGGATGGTGAAAATGTGCTGTATCTAAAAATAACACTAAAACTGGACCTTGAGTAAGTCCCTTCCTTTCGCTGTGCCTCTGGACTCCTCCCAGCTACTGTCTATTTTGTGTGCTGGCTCTCTCTGCAGCAGAACATCAGAGCCTGATCCTGGCATCTGGGATCAACGGCCCTTCCTTAATGTGCAAGTACTGGCACCTCTGTCCATGCAGAATTAATCTCAGATGTAATCTCATCTTTTTACACAAGGGTCAGGAACTGGCTCCTACTCTGTGCACGCGTGACTGAATACACACTGCATTGTAATTCAGGCCCTTTGACATCTCATTTTAATACAAAAAGCGTAAAACATAGGAGCAAGAGATTGGAAAAGACCTTCTGGACCATGAAGTTCAGCTCTTCAAGATAAAATCTCATTCATACCCTATCAAATTTTCTCTTAAAACTGTTAGGCTTCCTCTCCCGCAGCCCTTAGTCCAGGATCAGTCTTTCCAATGCATAGAAATCTCTCTAATTTCCAGCATAAGTTTACTCACAGTGAGGTTGCTCTTATACTAAGAGTGTCCTTTAGCTTAAATAGCAACTTCAATACTAACATTAACAATAATAATAATAGTTAATTATGAGCCTAGAGGGGCTGTTCCTGGGACCAAAAACAACCCTGTTAAACCCAATGTATTCAAGCTGCAGGATAGTAATAAATAACATCTCAGGTTTATCGGCAATAAAATGGCTTGTCCCAGTCAGAGTCTCCAGGAGGGAGGAGAGATGCTGCAACGAGTGGAAAGTGGTAAGGCAGGCTCCTAGGGCACTGCTCAATGCGGGTGCAGTCAGACAAAGAAAAATGCACGGAGGAAAGAAAAGAAACCTTATTCCCCTGTGTGGAACAATTTACAGACAGCTGCTTGGTCCCCTGGGACCAGGCGGAGAGGGGGAGAGAGAAAGGCGTTCTTGCTGCCTTTCAGGCTGGACCTACATCAAACTCGTTAATGTCAATAGGAGGGAAATTGAACTGAGCTTTGTTGTAACCCTAATGAATCCTTTGCCGGTTACAGTAAATTTATTCTTTTCATTTCCCTTTCTCCCCCATCTTGTTTCATGTGGGCTTTTTTTTCCCTCTTTTTTTTAATGTTCCTTTTCTGGCAGCTTCTTCTTTTTATTTCTCTCCAATTTAAAACACAGTTAAAAAGCTGTGGTTGATTCCAATTAAATACCCCCTTTGGGATTACTAAAACACACACACTCATACACACACAAAGACCCCCCTCTTCGATTGTTTCCACGGCAACGTATTTAAATATCTCATTCACGGTGTCCAAATGAAGAGCTGAAGGATTTGGAGAAGCTCTTTCTTTTTCTGCTCCCTCACCTCCCTCCTCCCCCAAATTACTCATGCTATAGCTGTAACTGGTGTGATTGATACACATATTGCACTCGCCAAGCTTTGGCTAGAATGCAGAATATATCTGGAATACGTGTACATACTCCTGTTATTCCAGAGAAGGAGGAGAATTAAGCCAATAATATATGTCTTGCAATAACGCAGAGCTATTGTAATTACTTAGGAATGGTGGGAACAATAGGAAAGTATTGTGTCAGCAACGAGACAGGTCAAATTCTGCCATTCACTAAACTAGCGTATCTACAGAGTAACTCTGCTGGGAATTGTAGGGCTGTGTTGGCATGGAGGCGCTTAAGAAAGAAGTGGAAAGGGGCTGATTTTGGATGATGCAGTTAACAGGAAACAATAGCAAACTATAGGTGAGGAAACTAATCTTTTGAGATCTGTCTTTCCCCATTGCAGATGTAGGAGCCAGTTTCCCACTTATTCCTCTTGCATTGTAACACAGATCTGTATCTGTGAGCTTTCTGTGGGGTTATTTCCGAGACATTCTGGTGGGACCAAGTCCACAGCAGCTTCCCCGGTGAAAATAAGGTCCCAATTTGGCAAGATGTACTCAAGACGCCTTTCTGAAAGGTGGGGTAAGGAACACAGCCTGCCTTTTCCCTTGTTGGTGGGCAAAGCAAATTCCAAGTCCTGATTCTGCCCTCACTTCCCTTGTGTGTGCCAGATTCCCAGTAAAACCAGTGAGAATCTAAAGGAGGCAACCGGGCCTTCAAACGTAGATTTGGGGCCATAAAGGAAGTTTCTCCCTCCTTTTCAGCAGAGAGGCCTTAGAGTTGAATGCAGACCCTTACTGAGAATAATAACCCAGTCACTGGAAAGGCTCAGTCTGTGAAATTCCTGTGCTGAGCCTTCCAGCACAGTCTCAGCAATCGCTGGAAGAGCCAATTCAGAAATGTCCATTAGTGCCAGAAGTTCACTCTTTCTCTGCCCTCAAATTTCTTACAGAACACAAAACTACGGTGACTTTTCTGCCTGAAATTTTTCCAGTGCCTTGTCATATATTTCTGTAGGAAGTGCTTGCATTTTCCTTTCCTCTGTTGGCTCAGCAATCTGCTCTGTGTGTGCACGCAGCTTGCTCTGTCCTCCTCCTCCTCCAGTGCAAATATCCCAAGGACTGCAATTTGTACACAGGGTTAAGCCGGGACCTCAACGTTCATTCCCCACAAAGAAGTTCACCTGTGAGTGGTCTCTGTCAGCTTCTTTCGCAGGGTCTTGGAGAGGCTGGACAGACTGCAGCTGGTATGGTTTTAGCGGTCCACAGCTCCCAGCTTCTTCAGGATGGGAAGCAAAGCTCAGACCTCTCTGCGGCTGTGAGCAGGGCCATGTACTCCTGAGGTGGCTGCAGTCACATGTGAGTTTGTGTAGTGGCATACTGATGTGTTTAATAAGGTGTGTCTATGTTAGTACATGTATCTGGTGGCACTTACATATACAGAGGGCCATGGGGACACACCTGCTCCAGCTCCAGCACTGCTAGGTGAAGGGAGAGGTGACACCATATCTTGCAGGCGGCCAAGTGTGTTCACAGCCATGACTTGCACATGTCATAGACTCACACACATGTGTGTAGTGCTGGATCTGCAGCTTGCCTATGGACCTGGGCATAAGC
This sequence comes from Aptenodytes patagonicus, assembly GCF_965638725.1. Classification (NCBI taxonomy): domain Eukaryota; kingdom Metazoa; phylum Chordata; class Aves; order Sphenisciformes; family Spheniscidae; genus Aptenodytes; species Aptenodytes patagonicus. The sequence goes on from NC_134972.1 coordinate 2,961,483, forward strand.
AATCTATAAACCCACTTCAAACACAGATGCGAGCAGGCTGGGAGGAAACTGCAGCACCTGCTGTGCCCTTGACATTTCCCCCTTCCTTCTCCACTGAAGAAGCTGACTCCAGTGTGAACTGGTTGCTTTGCAGCTGTTAAATATTAGTTCTACTTTAACAAAGGTGGTATTTTATCATTAAGTGTTCTGTCTCCAAGGAGGGAAAAAGCCCAAAAGCAAAAGTGCACAAGTCAAATCATCATTGCAGTAATGAGTGGAGGACTCCTACAAGGCACTCATTTTACCTGCTGTTCTTTTCCCTTTGTGTTCACTCACTTCTTCACTGCAAGAAACACGGCTTCTGGCTGAGCTTTCCACACCCACACAATTGGCCAAATTTAAGGTATGAAAATTTATAATACAGAGAGGCAGGTTTATGTGTGGCCAGTATGATTCCTGCTTGCTTTTGAGTGTTTCACATAGAAGACGCGGCCTCTGACTGTCTGTTGCTTATAAACTGTTTTTCTTTTGGAAACAAATAGCAGATGTAAACATGTAGTTTTCTTTTCAGAGGGAAAATATCTGACCCCTTTGGGTTTGGTCATGCAGACTGGCATTCTTTGCAACTCCAGGCCTGTCTTTCTTAATCTGTGAGGTTACAAAACAGCATGGGCTCTGGGGCTGTCTCCAAAGAGCAGGAAAGGGAATAATGAACTTAGCGGACGTGTGGTCTGCTTGTTAAAAGAGCTCAGTATCCAACGTGAGCTCTTGAGTGACCTGGCCTCATACTTTCAGTCCTTAATGGAAGCAAAACAGCTCTGGAGCTCTTTCCCTCCTGGGCTCCTTCCAAATTCTGCTGAAGTCAATGCATCAGACCCCAGGACTCCTCCCAGCCACTGCTGATTTAACACAGATTCCATCTGCAGTTTTCATTTTTCCTTGTTCTTGTTGTCCTGGAAGCTTTGAGGCAAGAACAACTTTCAAACAGATCAGGAAAGACTCCTTAGAGATTAGGGCTTTGCAAACCTCCTGATTAATTTGGGGGGGGTGTAGTAATGTTGCCTGGTTTTGCTATTTTATCGTGGGTCTCAGCTCTGATTTTTTCTTACAATTTTAGAGGCTGAATCATGGCAAAAACATCACCATTTCTATTTTTCTTAAAAAAGGAGAGGGGGAACGACAAAAGCTTGAAAACATGAAGCAAGAGCAACTTGAAGAATCAGAAATCAGAAGATGAAGATGCCGCATGTATTATAGCATTGCTAAACTTGGGACTTTTTAAAAAGAGATCAAAATATTTATGGATGATACTCCTAATTTCTCAATGCTTCCTAGAGACCATAGAGACTTGTGAAATAGTTCACATTTGTAAATATTTTATTCCTATGACTAAACCCCATGTGATTCAAGCACACATTGCTCCATGTTCTAGTACAGGGACTGAATAATAAATGACCATGTTGGAAATTACCTGGCCAGAAAACAGAACAAAACAACTTCAGTGTGCATTATCTGACTATGAGAAGTGAGATTCTCAAGGGTGAGAGAAGGAAAACTGGTGGTTCATCACAGATCTACTGAGGGAACTCTGCAAAGACAGGCATTTTATGCAACTTTCCTCTTTGCCTGTTTTATTCCATTGCTGGGCTGTCATTTCAGCAACATCTTTAACAAACGAAAACCCTCTGTGGAGTCAATAGTAATTATAGGAATTTATCACAATTGCCAATCAAGGTGTGTTGGAAAGACTCATCTTTCTTGTTTAAATTAGCTTTCACTGCACACAGACCACAAGTTGTCTTTAGGAAATCAATTGCAGGAAAATTACAGCTTTCATGGTGTTATGTGACCTCACCAGCCATCTTGCAGCTTAATTCCTCTCCTCAGATACTTGGGTGGCCTCATACAGCTGTTTTCTGGAGTGGAAAGGGACTATAGCCCTCAACACAAAGACTGAAATAATTCTCTATGCTTCTGAATGCAGTGAGGATATCAAACAAAACGCAGGCTCACCTCGGCCAGTTTTGTAAATGAATGTGAGAAGAGAAGGCCCTGGCCACATTTACACCTTGGTCTGGTTTGCTGCTCCAAACCATGCTGGCATGAATTCTGCCTTCGGCTGTGCTGATACAGCTACCATTTTAAATAGAGACAAAACTGACACACCTCAAGGCAAAACTCAAGCATGTGCGTAGATGCAAATGCTTCCTCCTAGATGATTAATGCACATTTCTAAGGACTTTATTCTCTGCTGATAATGCTGCCATGAGGCAGGTCCTCAGCTGATATATATCAGCTTGAGATCTGACTCTGTAGGAGAGTGAAGGTAAGCAATTCAAACCAATAAAGGGTTGATGATTTCATTCTGCTGATAAAAGTCTATATTCCTGTCTTGTCCAGAGTTATTCTGCCACCCACATATCCCTATTCTTAGGTTTTGGCCAAGTACATTATGTCAGGGACTATATGAACCACAGACTGATACACTTGAGAAATTAAATTAGATCATAAAACTGCCCAGGGATTGCTGACTCCTTCCCTTGACCTAGCTGTGCATTTGGAAACAATTTATTGCTCGAGTTTTACATCTGAATATGCCCCTTTGTCTGAAGAAGAACCCTGGCTTGTGCAGACATGCAGTGACACTGGGACCATCTGTAGGGTAACATCAGAAGAAACCAACAGGGCCACATCCAACTGTTCCCTGATTCTGTCTCACATTTTCATCTCAGACTAATATCTGTTGCAATCAACAGGAATCTTTCCACTGACTTCACCGGCTTTCAATAAGATCTGCTGTATTTCAAGGATTATAAGTATCTAACTGCCATTGATTTCAATGGCTGTTAGGCACCTAAATGAATTTTAAAATTCTAGGCTTCAGTGAGTTTTACATTGGCATAGCCTGTTAACTTTCAGTAGGGCTATTCCTGTTATACATTGCTGTGTGTAAGCTAAGGAGAGTCGTTACAGTTTACCTGTAAGGCCTTGGTCAGCTCTGGGACAGCTTATCCTGTGGTCTAACACACCAGCTGGGGTGACACCATCATCCCCTGGCATGGCTCCTTCTTCGCTTCATCCTGTTTCCTTCTGCTGCTGCCAGCACCACTCCTGCACGATACTGGTGCTCCCATGTTTACTGATTGGCTCTTGTCCGATTCTGACACCTATCCTGGAAAGGGAGTGATTAATTAATAGGGCTCATCATTTTACATAAATGAGCTACATAAGCAAATACCTTTCCCCGCATCTTTGAGTTTTCAGAGTGCCATTTATCCTTCCAAGGTACCTAAGTGACAGCTGCTTAAAAATCATACGGATGCCTGGCAGCTCAAACAGGAGACTGCACTGTGTCGACTATTGTGTTAACAGAAGTAAATGCACTTAACAATTTACCTTTCCCTGGCACAATATGGAGCCTGTCATTTGTGGGGGAGTGGTGGAGCTGTGAACACACTGGGGCATTATGAAAAAAATAACTTGGGCTCCAGCCCTGCTGACAAGAGTTGCTCAAGGGAAAAAAAAAAAAAAAAAAAAAAAGGAAAGCAGTTGATATTTAATGGTTTAAGGATCAGGGAAGACACAGGGTGAAAAATAAAATGGAGTTTATGGAATAATTGCTCCTATGCCCGCTTGTCTGTTCCAGAGGATGAGCCACATCAGCTCTCATAAACTGTCACAACGAATGGAGTGATTTAAAATTGCAGTGGAGCAGTACAAAAGGAATTTAAAGAGCTGTGAATAATTACTGTTGTGGGTGGCTGCGGGCTGTGCAAGCAGTGACCTGCAGATGAGACAAGCTCTGCACTGCTGCTAGCACTGTAGCTACCAGCAAGGTTTCCTATTCTCCCATCTGGAAGGGTGACTGCAGACAGTGACAGTCCCAGGGAAAATCTTAACAGGGACTGCGTGCAGCACACACAGAAATAATGTTCCTTTTATTTACCCCCACGCAAACTGGGAGTCAATCCACCAAGCCAGTGCATTTGTGCTTGTGTATAAATCTGGCATCAATTTTGCACAGATGTGGTGATGTTATGGGTAAAAATGAGATGTTGGAGGTCTTTGTCTGGTTCCTGGCCCTACACCCAAAACACTAAATGAGGCACTGAGAGGTAAACCACTAACTATGATGCCTAAGTTCAAGACAGCAGTGAGGGATACACATTGCATACTATTTAGGGGTGTAATATCAAGTAGTAACGTTGTCTCCTAGACATGATTTATGCAAGAATTGCAACTACTTCCCTCCATTGACTGTAGGGGCAGTTCCATTAGCAGTCTCTGTCTCAAACCTTTATATAATCTGGATGCTGTTCCCCATTAAACCCCAGTATGTATTGAAGCATTGATAAGATACTGAATTTCACCACAGCTCCATTCAGTTCTACTTTGATGCTTACAGTCACACGCATGGCCCTGTTAGCAGGGTGTCAAACCTGAACCATTCTCCAGCACTGCCCTCCTGTGCAATCCTGCTGCCTGTTTGCTCCCTCAGCTTTTAAGCCCATAAGCTTGTACCTCACACATTTTTCACTATGTACGTATGAGACCTCGTACTGTAGGTCTTGTTCTCGGCCGGGGCCTCTAAACACTGTCATACTATAAATACTACTACAAATCTTGATGGTTTCTTCAAAGCCATATAAGTACAGAGCATCCACAGGTCAGGCACACAAAATTATGGGCTCTGTTTGGTGATTTCTTTCTCAGTTAATGAGGTATAAAGCAAACAAGTACTTTAAAAGGGGTCTGATAGTTAAAGGAGTTTCACAGCAGCAAACATCTAGAGGAACACTGTGACCTTGGATTATCTGCAATGTTTCCTTGAGCTCATTGTGGTCCACAAACGAACCCTTCAAGCCCCACCTCCTCCCAAAGTCTGCATTCCCTGCCTGCAACCTGTAAGCTGGTATCTCCTCCTAATTAAAGTCAGCAGACCTGTAATGTCCATTTTATAAACAATTTCCAGTTCAGCAGTATGGAGGTGGGGACAGACGTGATATATCACTGGAGGCGAAGAGGACTCCGCATTTCAAAGTGGGGAGGGGAGTATCCAAGGGATGTGAAATTAAAAAGCCAGACCAGAAGAGGCTATCATTTAAATTCTCCAGTTTCAATTTTGTGAGGTGCTTCTTAGCTGCTGCTAAATATGGTGAGAGAGGCTGAGAGATAAATAGGTCAAGCTTAGCCCTTGTCAGCACTCTTGCATCTCTAAATCTCCAGGATCCTTCCATTGCTGTAATTGTTTACTGGCTTCTCAGACTCACGGAGGCATTTCCTGCATAAAAAATAGTACCTCTCTTCTCCTTCCTTCAGACAGTCTCTTTCTTTGGTTAATAGCCACTGAGGAGGAAGGTTTTCCCTGCAGATAGATTACATTTCCTCACCCTAAAATATCTACAAACTAATAGAAAGAGGGAGGGTAAGAAGAGGATGCTTTATGGAGGCTGCTGGGCACACCGTGGTCTGACCCTCTCCAGCTCTCAGCCCACGCTGAGGAAAGGCACTGCGGAGAAGAAACACGGTGATAGATCTGGTCTTGTTCTCAGCAGCTGCAAGACCTGGTCCACACTCAGCATCCCCACAGCCAAGGACCAGGTGCTGGAGTAGCCCAAGAGTGTTTACACAGCATGCAGGCAGGCAGCATTTGCGGTGAAATATTCAAGTGGTCTTGGTACTTGCCAAAGCCATGAGGTGAGCTGGTGCAGAACGGAGGAGAGACCACCACACTCACTAGTCTCTTCAGCTCTAGAAAATCTGACTCTAGGCCAGGGCTAAGGCACAGGAGCCATTGCCCTCTCAGTAAAACGGGCTTCGGGGCCGCATACAGGAGCTGTCTGGATGCAGATGCTGCATTTGTGCCTACAGTCTGTGCACTGGGTTATGAGAGTTACTTTGAAAAACTCATCAGCTGCCTATTGCTGATCACAGAGTATGAGAAGTTATTGGTTACGTATCACCGCCTGCTGTCTCTCCAAAGATTGCTGATTACTCTGATATGACACACGTAGGCTATGGCTGTGCGGGTGCCATGACAACCCCAACACCCTCACAACTCCATCAGGAGGGGGAGGCACTGCTGCTATTTGGTCCAAAAAGCCCTTTGCTCGCTTTTGAGAAAAACACAAAACCACAGCAGAAGAAACGCTGGTGTCGTAATATAAAGCAGTCAGGGCTCTGTCCAACCAGCAATAAAATTTGGTAGAAGTGCAGTGGCTGTGAAAAATAGATATAGTGAAGACTGCTGGGGTAGAGAGAAATCTTGAAGTTGCAGGAGAAAAAAGCAGCATGAGATTTGAAGCCGTAGGACCATAGAGATCAGTGTCCCCTGAAGCCAGGGGATTGGATGCTAGGATTTACCCCTCACTGAGTACCCTGACTCTCAGATTGGGGCGATGCAGGGGAAAACTTAACCCTTGAATTTTTAAGTTAGTACAGGGATAACATAGCAAACCAAAGCACACTCCTTCTTTTAACTGCTCCTGTTATCCAAGTGCGATTCCTCCATCTTTCAAGTACTAAAAAGGTCTCCAGGTCTAGAAGAGCTCAAATAAAAGTTGTTCCACTCCCCCAAGCATCTGCTTCATGTCCTGGCTTTCTCGTCTTGCTTTAAATGACTATCTCCTGCACCTTGTTAATTATGTGATTACAGCATCCATTGACAATGAGAAAATTAAAACTCCATGCTGCCTTTCAGACAACACTTTATTACTCTGCAAAAGAGGCTGAATGCAATTTAGCAAAGCGCTGTGCTGAACAACCGGAATTGTTCTCTTCCACAGGCTTCCTCCTCCACTCCCACTGTTTCCCCAGAGACAGCAGTGTTTGCAGAGGCTTAATAAAGCAGGAAAGAGAGCAGGTGTGAAAGGAAACATCAATTACCATTAGCCCTGACAATCCTGGACTATCCCACCCATGGAGAAGGAGCAATGGCAGTCAGTTCTGTGTTTCTTTCTATGCAGATAATTAAGTGCTTTGCTTTTCCTGTAAGGGCAAAGCTGGTTAGGACTTCGGGATGGAGGGGAGGTAGGGATTACTGTTAGTGATAGCTGTGCTACAGTTGTGACTGTAGGCCTGGACTAAGTTCAGACTTCCACAGACAATCCCTCTCCTGAAGATTTTGCAACCTAAACGCATGGGAGCACTAATGATTCTGTCTGTACAACTCTCATCGGAGAAGAGGAATTAATGGTCGGATATTCAAAGGTGCAAAGGAGCAGGCCTTTTACAAGACTGAATGCTAAAACCTTTAGAGGAGTTGAACCCCTAAACAGCTTCCGGTTATGGACCAGGTTCTCCCGACTCCAGGATCCCCTACGATCCTCAGGCACGGCAGAAGTGGCACTGGGTTCTTTGGTGATCTGGCCACAATGCAGAGGCTGAGCGTTTTTCAAAGTCTGGCCCAAAAGGAGTTGCCCAAAGCCCCAGCGGCAGCCTTCAGTACCATTTCCTCATTATCATCCTCTTCCCCTGACTTGGACATTTGCTTGCAGCAAATTTCACAGGTCCTTCAATAGCTAATGGGAAGTATTTATTTCCATTCCTTTGGTGCTTCAATTTTAAGTATAGCAATAATCCAATGTATCTCATTTTGGGGGAATGAAAGATTACCCTTATTTTCAGCTCATTTTTTTGTGTTTTATTTCTCTCTCTCCCTTTTTTATTGAGCTCTGAACATTAATAATCAGCCCTCATTAATTCAGTTAATTCTTCAAATCCTCATATTCTTCATGCCCAGCACTATAAAGCCAAAGAGGAGACTAATGAAAGCTGAAGAGATGGTTAGAGTTATTAAAAATCATTTTTTTTTATTTGGTAATGCTGGGGCTGTTAATATTCTCATCTTGCTTCTTCACAGTGTCATTCCTCCCAGAGGAATTCTAAGCCTTGTGGATTTGCAAGACGCAGGAGGGCCTCTTCCAAGTTCCTGGGAAGCCTTTAGTTTTAAGGTGTTATGGTCACATCTAAGTCATGATGTTACGGGACCTTCTCCTGGGGGGCTGCTGACCTCCCTGGAGCGCAGGAAGGGGAAAAAGAGCTTTGCAGTCCAGAAGACTGTTGTGCATTGCTGTCCATCCTCCCTACAGGTGATTTCACTCAGGTCAGCACAGGGGATGGTCAGGAAGAGACTGCTGTGCGGGAGGGAATCCACCTCCCACAGTCCTGGCAGGCAGGAGGGCTGCGATTAATACACTGGCTCTGGCACGGGCAGAGGAGCAGCCTGGGTTCCTGCCTTTCATTTGAGGAGATTAGCGATAATGGAAAATGCGGAACATTAAACAGTGGAGTGATTACATTGCAGAGGAGGACTGGCAAATAGATTTGTCCCAATGCAAGGGTGTGAAAAAGGGGTCACAAAGCTGAGTTTACTTCAAGCTTAAGAAGAAAGAGAAAGATGTTTTTCAGGTTTTGCAACAATTCATTCCTGTCTTGTTTTTGATCTGACTTCGCTCCCTCAGTGTGCCTTTCCTTTTGGCAGCATTTTTAATTCATGAATGCATTTGCATGCCCTTTGGTCACCTGTCCTAACAACTTATCTTTCCTATTTCCTTTACTTGGGTGAGTCCAAGTGTTCCCCACCAAATCCTGCACATTAAAACATGGTCCTTAGCGTGAGAAAGGGGAGGAAAACCAGCAAAGAGCAGAGTCTCCTAGTTCCCTTTGTAGCGCACGACAGGGGAGAGGACAGAGCTGGCTTAGGAGCAAGGGAGAGAAAAAGGGATCTGAAAAGCTGGCCAAGAATACCAGATCTCCAGCTGGTGATGTGTATGGGGTCTGCAGAGGTACGCTGTCTGCGTGATCTCATACTTGTTATTATCATCGTGTCTGAGACAAGGCACCATGGCAACCAGTGCATTTTCATTTCCTTGTCTTTAGGATGATGCTCCTTCAGTTCCCGAGTCCCTTCTCGGCTGAATGGGTGACAATCCCTTTACCAAACACAGAGAAACATCCTTTTGCCAGCACCTTCCTTTCCCGTAACACATAGCTGAGAATAGACCTGGAAAAACACCCCCTTGGAGGGGGTGATCCATCAGCTTTCAGTCCCACTTCTATGGGACAAAAGACTTTGTGGGTATGGGATGGCCGTGACATTCAGCACTGTTCCTTCCAGCACATCTTTGATGCCTCCCATGTCAGATTTCACCTACTGGAGTGACTCAAGTCTCAAGGGGATTTCTATTGTGTATGCTGGCCAGGCTCCTGCGGGATTCACTTTTAAATCTCCTTTTCAAACAGATAATTAAAACATAATGGTGTTTACATTACAGATGGAGCTGAGAGAAAAATAATAATAGTAATAATAATCATAATAAACACTACTTTGCTACTCAGGGGAGTTTGTCAAATGGCTCTTGGAGAGGCTTGGCACACTTTAATGAGTTTAAAGAAGAGGATTTACACTGAGCAAACTTACTCAATTGTTCACACGTGACTGGTGAGGTGAAGAAGCATTCAGAAGCGTGCAACTGGAGCAGCCAGCACTGAGTCTGCAGCAGGACAAAATTAAAAAAAAAAAAAAAAAAGGAAAAGGTATTAAAATCCCATAACTTTTACAGCAGTGGATATGTAGAATGGAATTGCAGCTCTGCAGAGTCCAGAAGCTATTCTAAATTAATGGCTTGGCTTTTCCAGTCCATTCAAACAAGCTAATTTCATGCAAGATAAATTACAGGACCCTGCCACCCTCACTCCCTGAAGAGAGCTTTTTATAATTCACGATGTGTGTGTAAGGGAATGGACGGTTGGGTTTTCTGACAGATATCCTGTGGCACAATGACCTGCTCTGGAGGTTGCAATATTTGATTCACCCAACACCAGCTGGAACAAGAAGTAGCTGTCTAAGCAAAAAGAGGGAAAGGACCAAAAGCAAGCTCCCAGTACAGCCAGCTAAAACAACCCCATGAGAAATAAAAGAGACTTGCTGTATAAATACCTTCTAAAAATTGGGTGGCTGCTTCATTTGGTAGTGGAGTCTAGTAGAGGAGAGGTGGCTTGAGGACTGGTCTGATCTTAATGCCATTGCAAAAGAAATAAAGACAGCCCTAACCTATTAGAAATCCAATAGCTGTATCCCTGAAACTCCTTTTCTCCCTATTTTCTAGTGGTGTTAAAATTGGCTCAATCAACCTAAACAGCCCATTATTAGAGCTAAGAACTTGTCTCCCTGCTTTTCTTTCTTCAGAAAGTCTTGAGGCAATAGCAAATATCCAGTGGACTTTGCTCCTAAGCTTTGGGAGCTTTGGAACGCTCCTGTTCCCCTTCTGCCAACACCATCTCTGTCACTCCTGTAGTATGTTTTTGTCACCCGTTTGGGCCACTTAATTACATTCCCTTTTCTTCTGGAAACAGCTAACATAATTATTTTCATGATTAACACTCTTGTGCAGCTAATTGTAATTATACCTTATAATCACAGTTGTGATCGTCAATTACTCATCTTTGCTTCATTTGAATGTTTTTCTTTATCTGAGTTTCTGGAAGTTGTCTTGACTGAATACACATGCACAACAAACTAGCCCAACTTTCCAAAATTCTCTGTTTTTCTCCGGAGGGATTAATTTGAGGCCATAATAATGAATAAAGGCCAGATCATTGGTTGGTGTAAATCAATGCAGCTTCACTTGTGTCAACACAGCAATGGTGATTTACAACAGTTGAGATGTCAGATATTTTACTAAGAAACTGGTGTCATCTAAGAAAATATATCTGCCTTAGAGCCACTTTGTGATATAGTTTCCACGTATTGAGCAATGCATATTTTTTCTTTTTATATCTCTATCATCTTATATATTTTGGAGAACCAAGAAAAATCAAACCATCCTGTATACTCGCTAGGTTGTATACCATGCAGCATTTTGAAAAGCATTTCATTCTACACCTTGAAAACACAGGGGACTGATTCTCCTCTTGCTCATGCCAATTTTTATGTGGTGTAGCTGTCAATTTGAATCAAGTTGCTGCTGGTTTACACCCTAGTGAGTGCAAACAGCATCAGACATTGGATGAATATATCAGTTTTACTGGGAGGACACTAGAATAGATTCGAATCCAAGCCACATACAGGAAGCTCAATAGTCAAAGCCACATACTTATAGCTTACAGAACAATACAATTTTCAGCTCAAAACCTGGTCAGGGTTTTGCTAGGCTTGCTCTAAACCATGAACAGGTGACAACAGATTTAGTTAGTGAGTACCCAGGAGCTTAGGTGTGAGACTTAATGGACCTGAACTATGGCAGGTGCTGCGGAAATACAAAATGGCATAATGTGAAAGCCTGATGGAAAACTGTCAGTGCGGTTTCTTTGCTCCATCCTTCTCTGCCCTCTTTGGGCAAGTGCTTTAATTCTGTACACCGGGCTGCAGGCTGGGCCTTCCCAGCCAGAGCATGTGCTGCTTTAAAAATCATTCCCCATTCCCAAAGAATTGGATGAATGAATAAAGAGGTGAACTCCCAACCTGGAGATTATTGCTGCATTAATAAAGCAACTGTGAACAAATTATCCCAGCTGCCTGAGCCAACCAGGATTATTAAACCAGGTCCCTGATTTAATTACAGTGCTTAAAACTCATGCTAAAAACAAAAATGCAGCTCTCAGCTAGAACATGAGCTTTGTGCGGGAAGGGTCACTGCAAAGGTCAGCTCTTCCCACAGTTTATTCATGATTATTGAATCAAATGCTAAGGTGGAACTGGAGGGCTCCACTGAGAGGGGGCAGGGAGGGAGAGCTGTTGTCCCTGCACTACAGCTCTGAGCACTGCCGGGGGCCGGTAGACAATACAGGTTATTTCTGCCTGCCCAGCAACTTGTGTGAAATGGCCTGAAAGAATAGCATCTACACTGGATTAAAAAAAAATGCACATGCACCAGAACTGCCAGCCTTGTTACAATTCAAACAGAGCAATCCAGGACAGAATGGCATGATGTAAATCTTCCCCAAGCCCAGAGAGCCTCTCTGCAAGGCGGCCTGGGACACACTGACAGGGTGACACGTTAGCAGGAGCTGTGTGGCTCATACGAAATTACTGCACTGTGCCTCCTTGCATCAGCAGAAGCTTGTGACACCCTGAACTGGCAATACAGTTTCTCACCAGTGCCTACTCAATTAGATGCCCCCAGCCTGACTACCAGAAAATGGACCTAAAGTAATGCCTTGTGACTAAGCATCACACACTATTTATTCTTTAACTCTTAGTCTGGATTTGAACTGTGACCACAGGAAAAAGCCACCACTGCCCATGACTGTAGCTGTGAGCTGATAGGAAGCTTTTTTCCTTTTGAAGAAAATAAATTTTCAACTTCAAAGGCTCCATACCCCAACTGCTTTTTCCTGACCCGAGACTCTGCTGCATGTTTTTCCTCAACTGACTAAAACTATCAGCACAACTGGGAGTTACTACAGCATCTGAAAAGTGCCATAAATGATACTTCTGCCCTTTCTGCCAGCCCAGCCAGCATTGGAACCCCCACTGCATTCTCTGTAACATGTCAGGTCTGAGATCAGAGCACAAACTCCCTTTAATAATGGCATGCACTGAAAAAAAAGTGAAGGCAAATTAAGCTTCACAAAAGAAAAGTTAAATGATTCTACTGTTATCTGAGTAGTTTCCAAATGGACCCATCAAAGTTTGGAGAATTATTTTAATTGATAGCTACAGATTAACAATAAGATAAATAGATTAGAAAACACCCATTACACTCAGCTGAGGCTGTAAGAAATTTTCAGCCTCAGCTAATTGTTCCATTTTGCCATTTTAATTAAGTGCAGCCTCCTGAACTGAACTATACCAGATAGTGTGAGCCTGTGCATACCAGATCACCCAAAGTTTCCTGGATATGCTTTTAACTCCTTGGAACCAGCTGCTGACCTTAGGGACTGGAGTTGGACAGTAATTATACTGGGTGAGATTCATCATTATGCAGAGAACTAGCATGCAAATGATGAATTTAAAGGAGTATCTACAGGGTCAGCTACGGACAGATGTGAGCCAGCTCAAGTCCAAAAGAGGTGGATCAGTTTTAGAGCAATGCTGAGCCCAGGGTAATATGCCCTGCCTCTCAGGAGAGTTCGGTGCTGGCACTGCACTAATACCTCTATACAGCTTCCACTTCAGGCCTGGATGACATCCAACTGGCCCTGGGTGTGGGCAAAGCATGTTTACAGCTGTAGACGCAACCTGATAGCTCTGTACCATGCAGAGATTTGTTGTTGTTTCCCCATACAGGTTTAGGTTTCACCAATTGCACAGTTTTCCTATGCTGGCAGTGCTCTAAAAACAGGTATCTTAGACTAAGGAGCCAGGTAACACCACGCTTGTAAGTTCAGGAGTTTGATGCTATGCCACACAGAGAAAAAAAGTTAATTTAAAGCAGGCTGATAACAGCACAGCTTGGGTGGGCTCATGCAACCCTGCACAGTGGTATAACACGGCCTGTTACTGCTCTCATTAGTAACAAAGTCCTGCTTTGTCGTGCTCCAACCTGAGCAACTGGGGCTGGACTGGGATGCTGTGTTGCATCCCGGGGCTGGAGGTCTTCCAGGCTGCACCTGGTTAGAGCAGGGAGGCTGCCCTGGGCTGGGCTGCCTTACCTTCACCCTCTGATCCGAGCAGTTTCTGTCTTTGACAGCTGTATTATAATAACCATCTCCGCAGCACAGCAAGCTCATTTCACAAACTGACTGTAATAACTACACACAAAATGGCCTGTTCATTGAGGCCAAGGGTTCCATTTACTCCTGAAACGTTACTTGGAAGAGGAAGCGGTACATTTAATTAAGCATTATGTTATGCTAGGCATGAAGGATTAAGCAGCAGGGCAATTTCAGGAGACTTGACACTATGGTGCCAAGAACAGTATTGGTGGCTGTTTGAGTTAGATGGGATTCTGACTCCCTGGAAAGGAAGCGTTTGTAGTTTTCTGCAAGGCGTTTCCTCTGGTCTCTCTAATACTGTTTGGTCTTGGGACTTATGAGAGTTTTTCCCAGTTTGCCACTGACTTCATATATGACATCCTTAATATATGCAGTCATGCCCCTCCATGTGTCCCCCACCTCCATCTGTATAATGAGGAAAATGGTAAATGCTCCGAGTTCTAGGAATAAAATACCCTCTTTACTTTCTAACCTTTCAGCCACTGAAGCTAAGAAACGAAAGTACAACTCTTTTGCTCATTACAATGTGGGAATACACAATTGTAAATACTTGTGATATACAGTGATCTGAGAGGAAAATCAGGCCTGATGCATGCTAATGCAAGACCCACTGCAATTCACAGGCTGGATTAGGCCACTGTCTGGGCTAAGGCCCTGTCAGTCTCTAACTGCCTCCAACACTGAATGTTTTGAAGAGACGACACAGCCCAGTGTGTATATACGCTACGATATAATAGCCAAATCTTATGATCTTCCTGCTTGACCGCAATGAAAAATGAAAACAAGTGGGGCTGCTTGCCTTATCATGTCTGCACTCAGGGTTGTCTGCACAGAAGTCCTCATTCGCAAAGGGATGATTATTAAACTGATACGGTCAGCTCCTCCTCACTCCAAGCTGCCTCTGCTCCTAAGCTGGGTCTGGCTCTGAATTGCTCACAAGAGGAATTTGTCTCATGACTATGAGGAGTCTATGGAGATGTGCTTTGAACCCAGACATTTTAGAGTAAGGGGATGGAAATATCCCCCTATATAGCAGTATTTCCTTGTAGCCTTCAACTTCTAAGGTTGATGGTCAGGCAGAGGACATAACTGCAGTTAAGAATTAATGAAACAAGAACTTCACAGGAAAAGCTCTAGGGAACAAGGGGGAGCAGGGAAGGAGGGGTGAGATAGATAGTTATAGCCGACATAATGAAGAGAGAAATGCAACTTGGAGCTGACAGGGAAGGAACAAATAGGAAGAGCTCCCACAACAGAAGAGAATTGCAGATTTGGTTATTGCAGTCATATTTGCCCATTTACTACCACAGAAGGTACAAACCTCTGCCTTTCACTGTAAATGAAGACGGACATGGATGTGTGTTGGCAGGCAGTCTCGCACAGAGGGCATTCCTGCACACTAATGTACTCCAAGGAGCCCTGAGTTTGCACTTAATGGGAGGAAAATACACCAATTCACACATCCTGTTGTTGCTCCAGGTCACCCTGACAAAGCCAGCAGCTGGTGCTCTGGGACTGGGTTGATGGTGTATTATACCTGCCACTCTTCATTTGTTAGGACGGCAAGAGTTTTGCATTAACACAGTAATTCATGATGCTGTATTTAGGAGAAGACAGAGGAGATGCAATGTGTTACTGTAATGCATCTTTTGGTATGTGTTAAGGGGATTCATCTTATCATCACTGTTCAGCAAAGTTTTTAACCATGCCCTTAACTTTAAATAGCAAATAAAAATAGAGCAATCAACAGGAGTCCTTTGTGTATTTATTCACATGGTCACAGATCTTTTTTATGGAACATCGTTTAAAGTACTGTCATACCAATAAATTGTCTAAAAAACTACCTAGAGACCAAGCGACAATGCATTTGCATTTCCTACCTGTCCGTGTTACTGATTCTTTGAGACATTTTGCACAGCCTGTACATTAGGTGTGCAGGTGAAGAACAGCACGGGTGGGATCATGGGTACAGAGTATGTGCACCTTGAGAACTGACGTTCGTGTTCCTACACTCCTCCCCAGGCTCTCTCTGCACCAGTGATGCTTTGATCACACTAAAATCAGAAGCATCTTCCAAAAATTCAGGTTGTATTAAGAGTCTTATCCTTAATCCCTCAACTTGAGTGTATTGATAAGAAAATACCAATTAAGATTCATATTCCCATGCTGGACCTGTAGTCAGAGACTAAGGAGATTATGTGATCATTCTAATTTCACACCCAGGAATGTTAAATAGTTATAACTTTTATCTCATTCAAACAGCAATGGCCTGTGAGCTCCAGGGTTCTTTTGGCCTATTTGTTGCTACCACTGCAGATGTCCTCTGACCTTCAATCAAAACAACCCGGGTGGCCTCTCTGTACCTTCAAAAGAAAGATTTCTGCAAGAGAAACAGTGGTAGTATGCATGAGCAGTCTGACTATACCAGTATCAAAGTGCTTCACCTGAGTCCTCAAGACAGATCCAAGCATGGATGACAGCATTAATGAACAGCTGCCACGACCAGAAACAATAGGTCTGCTGCCTGATTGCATGAGACAAGAATATAAGCTGATGCTTGCTAAGGTAGCAGGAGACAAAGAAGGGTTTTCATACACCTGAATCTACCAGGCATGCCTAAAATCAGGCAGGAGCAATAGGACGTATTTGCAAGAGAGACCTCCAAACCGTGTGAAGGGCTTGCAGCTGTAGGATTTTCTCAAGTTTGCTACCAATTTATGTAAAGTGAAATGACAAATGTGGCTTAGGGGAAGTTTTATTACCAACCATCCTTAACAGCCTGGGAAAACAGGGATTGAACTAGGAAATCCTGCAAAGCCTGATCATTTTCCCTTGCAAAATCAAGGTAAATCTGGTGGAGATTTGGAAATTCAAACGGACTAGCTCAGAAACTCACAATCCTGCTGATACTGGCTGGGCAGAGGATGAGATGAGCCTTGTACTGTTGATTGGTTTAGTGCACCTAAAAGCTGGATGTAAAGGTAACCAGTGCAACACCACTATCTTGTTCCTGTTGCTCTGACATCTTTCATCCCTCTTCATTTTTTCATGTATCCATTAGCCTCCGGGCCTGCATAAGATCTGAAGGGACACACCTGTTCAGTATGGCGCTCCCAGTGAAGCCATTAAGCCTCTGCACGTGTGCCCAGAACTGCTGCAGAGAGCTCGTTTCTGGACGGAGGCCCCAGGCTGCAAGCTGCTTGGGCTGCAGCTGCCTCCTGCCGCCCGTGTGTGCAGCACCCAGTAGAATCAGGCTCCCAGGCTCACATGGCGCTAATGTAATATGAAAAGTAGTCATAAAAAATAACAGCTCCAGGCTCTACAGATGTGGGAAAACTGACTCCAGCTTTAGTTATTGCAAGGCATTATTTTTACAGGAACAAAAGAGCAGAGGGTGTTTTGCGAACAAGCAAGCAGACACATTCGCTGGCTGCAGAACCTTGCAGCCTGGATAGTTTAAGCCCAAGCTCTCACTTGGCATTAGAAGGGAATGAACAAACCTTTTCTATTTCATTTCTGAAAACTCCAAACTAATTATCTTTTCATTCTTCTTCTATCCTTTCACTGCCAAGGGAAAGAAATCAGGAGAGGACTCCTGGGCTTTCTAGATCTTGCAATATTTATCACCTGAAGCCTTGTTCCCAAGAGGAACGCTCAGCACCGAATCTTTTGTGCTTAGATGAAACTAAGCACAGGGAGACTGGGACAGGCACTGGGAGCACCATTCTGCAGATGGCCCTGAAGGGAACGAGACCGTTCCATTCGTGCAGAGCCGAATCACTTATTGAATGTCAGATTTTTTTGTTGTTGTTGGGGTTTTTTTTGAAGGACCCAGAAGAGGGAGACAGCAAGAAGAGAAAGATGGAAGAAAAGAAGAAGAAATTAAAAAAAGCATCAAAAAAAAAAAGAATAAGGGAAAGATTAAAAAAAAAGCAGTATGGGGGATTAGGATTCAGGCCAGCATTGTCTGCAGCCTTCCAAACCATATGATATATCTAAGGAAAAGGCAGACAGCACATCTGAGCGAAAATTACAGGTGGCTGAATTAATTAGCTCCAAATCCCAACACCCCCAAACATCAGGCGCTGGGATTAAGGACTCAAAGCTAGTTTGTTGCTGAATCCCAAACCTCAGATATTATTTGGATTCAAATTGGAAGTGTTGCAGATGGCTTCGTTTAGGGAAGGAGAGAGCTGTCTTTTCCCATTCTCCCTTCAGCTGAAGCAGAAAGGCACCTTTCTCTTTCCTTCATAACATGATATTAAAATCACTGCAGCCTTTCCTGTCTGTGCTTGGTTCCCATCGATCTAAACAAGCTTCCAGTTCTTTTCAAACACTCTGGTGCTGCAAGATGGGTAGGCGGAGATTCACTTCAAGGCAATGGGAGATTTGCCTCTTTCCATCCTCCGTGCTTGTGGGACATTATGTGCAAGAAATTTACTGTCCTTAAATGCTGAAAATGTCCTATTGTGTGACTAAACAATGGGAACAAATGACAAATGACATCTGATTTTACCCTGAAACACTGAAAAATTGCCAGCTTCACTTGATTTTGAGGCAAAGCCCCTAAAAGGTCACAAATAACCATGTGCAGCCAGATTCAGAGAGGTTAATCGAAATAGTTGATAGGCATCAGAACTACATTCATTTCCTGGTGCCACCACCTACTCCCTGTGATAAGTCATTTGATCCCTCTGTGATTCAGTTCTTCCTATAAAATGGGAATAATCCTTGTTTAGCTAGTGGCAGCATTGGTAGAATAAAGCATTCATGCTGGTGAGATGTTCAGATATGATCCTCATCTAAGTGGGGAGAGAATCTGTATAGGTTGAAAAGTCCATGAATCTTGCAAAGAATATAACCTGTATCTCCTGCTAAATCAGATGAGTATCATATCATTTGCAAGGACCACCTTGTGCAGGTCTAATTATCTGCTGGCAAAGGAGGTACAGAAGCATAACTGGCAGTGCACTTGCTTCATCTGGATGGTGCCAAACAAGCTGGTAAGTTCATCACAGCCTGCATACAGCATCCAGAAGTAGTACACAGGGAGACAATTAGCATTCATGTGGCTTTCGTACTGGATGCGATCAAGGGCCTGGAAGATATTTGTGTTTATTATAGCATTGGTACCCGGTCAGGACTGAAAACACAGTCATCGCTGCGATGCTCACTCGAAAAAGGATTTGATGGATAGAAAGCTTCAAAAAGCTTGAACAAGAAGAGAAAAAAAAGGCAGTTGTGGAACAGTGTAATTATGTCTCAGTAAAACACTGAGTATGGCAGTTAATTATTGATCATGGATCCCTCTCTTTGTCTTTCTCTTTTTTCCCAGGACTCTGCAACTCTGCCAAACACCATGCCAGAGTTAATCAGGTATTTGCTTCCACCTGGGGAGTCAGCTACCTGTCTCTAAAGGACACAGTAAACTTGAATGCAATAGGCTTCTCATCAGGTCTGGTTTTATATATAATCAGGCACACTTTGCAATCTGCAGGTGGCTCAGCAGGTTGCCAGATATTTACTGCTTTTGTGTTATGCCTTGACCACACATCCATCCCATAGAGCAAACTGCCAGTGGCGACGAGCAGAGTTTGTTTGGAAGCAGAGCGCTGGCATTCTGCAGCAGAGCTGTATGTGCACCACAGTAATGCAGACTGCATTCTTATCAGGTTGTTCCCTCAAATCCCTGAGCATCCATGCTAGTTACTGAATCCTCTTGGCAATAACCACAAAAAGATAAATACAAGACAGTCCTGCATACAGCTGGCATAATATCTCTTTAGGTTATGTGGAGAGGCATGAAAATTCCAAGGTATTTCCAAGAAATGGGTATACACCAAAAAGCTAAGCACACATTCTTTTGTTTTCTATAACCAAACCAGTTTGTTTTAAAACAGAAAAACAAACAAACAAAAAAAAACCCCAGAATTTTCTTCTGCCTTGTTCAAAAACCCATTTAGCAAAGACTTCAGAGACTGCATCCCCATCCTTTCCCACCTCTTGGAAGGTGACAGGTGAGCTTACAGACGTAACTTACTGCATCAACAGTGCTTACAACAGTGTAATATTTTCTGTCTAGTTAAATGGAGGTAGAGATTCTCTAGTACGTCAACATGCATTAGCAATGACGAGGGCAGCAGTAGTCTTTAGCAGGGAACTCTCAGCATGAGCTGACCTGAAATAACTCCACAGGAGAAGAGAAAGCCAGGCACTACAGGATGGAGACAAGCTGGCTTTCCCACTGCAACTTTCTGAATTAATGTAAATGTTTGGGAACTTCTACTCTCAGCTTGTACCACTGCTTGCTGAAACTGGCATCTGGGGCAAGAATATGCTAATATCACCTCCCCCTCCTGCAGGATAATGAATTTCCATTTTCCCTTCTAAAAACAAATGGCACTTTCATTGCAAGTCATTCAGTTGGATGTCTCTGGTAATGCCACCATAGCAGGGGGCTCCAGATGGTGCCCTTACATGTCCTCTTACATGTTCTCTTGGCACAGGAGCATATCTTCTTCGAGTTAGAAGAAACTCTGTAGTAGTTTCTCTGGGAGAGATAAGGCTGTCAGGAAACTAGTGCTCTGTCACTGTTTCTCTGACAACAGTCAAATATAAGCGTAGAGTTCCTCCTTGTAGGCAGTGTTAATCTAAGATCATAAATGAGAAGGTTGCCAGAGATTTTTTTTTTTAATTATCTCCATTGCATGACTGGCATGTGCAGGGTGACATACCAACACAGCACAAGGGACAGTGTACTAGAGAGTGCCTGCTTTTGCAAACTGCTTTAAGATCTACTTGCCATAAAAGTCCTGAGTACAATGAATGCTGTAGATATCTTACTCCATGAATATAAGCTTGATCCAAAGGCCACTGCGGTCTTGCCCAGATCTCAATCACCTTTGCATTAGGTTCCTTAGCATGGCATGAAGCTACAGGGTTCTCCTACTTGTGCAGAGACATCATCCTTTCTTTCTCTGTGCACCATGTTGTAGCAGGCTGTATCACAAAAGTACAGCAGTATTCTATAGAATGAGTCGTTCCCACCAATATCTTTTGGTTAATGATTCCTGCTTTACCTGCACCCCCCACAAATGTGTGTGTGTCTGTGTAGATACTGTTCCCAAGTTAACTGTTATCTGCAAATCCCTGAGAAAAAAATACTGAAAAAAAAAATCAATTGGAACAGTTTCAATCACGGGGAAGTAGTTCGATTAGCTCCATGTATCCCTTATTCATATGGTGCTGAGAGCGGTGAAACCCAGGAGCGTATCCCTTTGTTAGTCTTTGTCCATTTGTCTGTCTAGCTCTCATCTGTCTCTGTTCCCTTCATTAAGGGGACAGCAGGTGGCAGGGTGGATGACGGATAGGCAGAGGATGAACTAGAATAGGGTCTACTCATCATCCATTCGTGCACCAGAGCAAGACAGATGGTCATGAAGAGCTTTCAATTTGTCCAAAGGGTGAGTCAGAAAGCTGTATCATATGCTCTGCAAGGGCCTGTCTCAAAGAGTGGGGGGACAGTAATTTGTAGCCACTGATGGGCAAAGCATTGGAGAGGGCAGGAGCACGCAGAACTGGCTCAAAGGTGTGATCTCATCTAAAGTACAGCTCAGGCTTGGAGACCTCAGGTGTACAACCAAATCACAGGCTGGACCCTTACATTTGAGCTTCTCATCGCTAGCCATGGCCTCCCTTAAGGGAAAAATCTTCCATGGCTTTTTCTGGAAAGGGAAAGTAAGTCTTGCAGAAGGGAATCCTCATGGTAGGCTATTTCCTGGCAGTAAGAGCCAGACATTTCTGTTATTTACAGCTGCAGCTCTAGACTCTGGACCTAACCCTTGTACTAGGGTACCATCCAGACGTATATTAAAAAATAAACAGTCCTGAGGTACAGCCAGGTTAACAGAAGGCTATACGGGCGGAAAATGTGTGGGTCAAGAAGGTGGGTGAATGTAAACCTGTGCTTCAGCAGCTTATAGTCTTACAAAATAGCAGCCCAAGTAACACAGCCTTGTCACTGAAGCAGCAGGAAAAGGAACCTGGGTCTTCTGTGAAACTTTGCTGACAGCAGCAGAATAAAGGCAAGTAGTCAGAGGTAGTGATTAGAAAGGAATAAATTCTGAGCAAAGAGCACACACCAAAAATTTTTGTTAGTTATTAGTTATTCAAAAATTGCCCCTACCTCTGCAGCTTCCTCCACTTTTTCATATGATCAAAGACCTCATTCCATACCAACATGTCCTATTCTTTCCCTCCAGTATACAGGGGAGCAAATTCAATCTGTGAAGCTTTTGTCATTCTCTCTCTCTCTGACTTCCACTCTCTTTTCTTTGTAAAGGTTTGCAGTGTACCTACCACAATGATAAAATGCATCCTGTTTACGGGGAAGGAAAAATCTACCTCAGCGCTTTTTCCATGGGAGGAAAAGGGGGGGAAAAAAGAAAGTACATTTAAAGCATTTTAGATTGTGACTTCTGCAAATTAGAAAACGCACACTTCTTCCCCAGATGGAATATAGGCAATTACACTGTGAAAGTGCTATTTCTGTCCCTTTTGCCTCGCAGTCTTACTAATGCTTTTAAGATACATAAAGATAGATTTGTTTGTGGTGAGAAAGATGGCCACCTTCAGCAGTTTGCATCTAGTCTATGAGATCAGGGAATGAGGAAATAGCTTTGCTTCATATTAGTTTTCATACTAGTTAAATAAAATTCTTTGAAAGCCTTGGAGGCTGAAGTTCTTTTCATCCACAAAACTCTGCAAACTTTCCTCCATAGTGTTCTTCAGGCCCAGAACTGCCATGGGTTTCCACTGTTGGTTATGGCTGCTTGGGACAGTGCAGTACCTGAAATGGGTGCAGTGTTCCTGTACCAGAGCCCACACAGGCACTCCTGAAGGGAAAAACATAATAGCAGCCAGGCCCCTTGGTGCTAACACTGAACTGCTCTCAGCCCTAAGCCAGCTTTGTCAGATAGCGTGGTATTTGTATACGTACCTCAGACCTTGCTTAACAATTTCAGTGTGCAGAAAAACACCATGAAATAATTAATAACATTGCCCCTCCGATACCGTTTGTTCTATCAGGATTGAAAGAAGACATATGTAAGACAACAGCAAATAAATATAGGAATAAATGGATGGCTAGACATATGGATACATAGACAAATATAGACAGATGGACTGATCATATCTATCTGGCATATGCCTATGTACACCATCTCTCTGCATTTGCACTTCATTCAACAATGAGCACATGCACCTCACAAACTGAAACCAAGCAAAGTAATTACACAGATACCTGGCAAGGGCAGAGTATTAGGATTGACTCCTAGCTGAATGATCAGCTTTGGCAGTGCAGATAATTGGCCTCTACCAGGTAAAGAGGTAAGAAATGCTCTCCCAGCTCTCTCAAAACTTCTGTAGGCTTGTTCTCCCTACTGCCTTAGCCCTATCTTATGCAAAGAGGTCTTTCTGTTGAATGTAGGCCTTCCTGCTGTCACAGACTCAGCTTTTTTCAGTTGTCCTTTCTTTTGCATTAGCAGAGTATTGCATTGTATTTTGTTCTCCCTTAGCTAACCCTTTATCACTCCATATGTGATTGGAGGAGCTATCTACCAGCAGCATATGTGTTTAATCAACTTTAATACTTCCACAGACTATAAGTAAGAGAAATGTTCTGCACAGGGAATAATTATCATTTTAATTACATTAGAGAAGATAGTTAGACTGCCAGAGGGTAAAAGAAGATCTGTGGCTTAGTGCACTACTAGGCTGGGTAGTGGCAGCCAGGAGGTGGACCTGCTTTGGCTGTAAGGCAGTAGAAATACGGACTAAGGGAGCACATCTCTGAAAAAGCTTCCACACACATGCAGTTGTCTCTGGCAGGAGAGGAAATGGCTGAAACTGCACTGCTGCAGCCTTGTCCCATCGCAGCTCAGAGGTAAACAGTGAGTCCTGGAGATTCTGAAGCATATTCTCCTGGTACAGATTTATAAACATACATAAAGCATTAGGAATTTACATCTCACTAGCTTTTAGTAACAAACAGAAAACTTCTCCTCTGGAGTGGTCACAGTACTATCAAGAGAGCAATCTGCCTCAGGCATGATAAAGACAGGGAAACTGAGATACAGAGGCAGCATACGGCTCAACTAAGGCTATCGTGTGTCAAAGGCATAGCTCAAAATGCAAAAGTCTGATTAAATTTATGGAATATCTTTAACGTTTGTGCTTTGATTTCTTTCTATTTGCCCCAGGGTACAGGCCAGGCACATCTCCCATTTTTCCTCTAAATCTACAAGGGTTAGAAACATTCCTTTTCATAAAGAAACGAGCGCATAATGCTGAGATTCGCATGTAATCACATCTCTGCAACAAATGCAGCCTTAAGAACAGTCAATATTGAGAGACTTGTACTGATAGAATCACAAAAACTGGCAACATTATAAATCCCTTTGGAGACTTTGAATATCTCCTGCCTATCCTTAAAAGCTTGCAATCCAAGAAGTATTTGCTCAGTAAATTTTACATAGCTATCTGCTCTTGGTGGTGGGAGATAGGTTGCTGTAAGTCTTACAGGTCTGTTCTCTAACTAGAAGCCTAAAGTGATTTAAACAAAGAAAGAATGAAAAGCAAATGGTGTGTGGCACTCCCACAGAAGCAGACTGCCTCAGGTTTCTGTGAAAGCCCTGATTTGCAACAGCAGCATAATGAAGGAAACCGAATTCTGCAACAGGCTTGCAGGACCTCTTCTTCCAGCTCCAGGTTTCTCCCATGATGGGGCCCCTTGCCACGTCACAAACTTTGCAGTGTGAACTGTCAGGCCCAGGAATTCTTCCTGACCGGCTGCAAAACTGATGCGAGTTACCTCAGTTTCCATGAACTGAGTGGCCATGAAATCTTTCATACATATCAGAGCCCCACCTGGTAAAGCAACCCCATCAGTCCTTTACCTTGGACTGTACAATTACCATACTTAACTGGCTCTGATACTGGAGTGCCAAGGGATCACCCAAGTCATGGACTGCATTGTATTAGCTCATTTGCAAACAATGTAGTCCCCTCTTGGGGCCCTTCTCTTTTGTCTGCCACAGAGAAACTGCTACATTAAGAAAACGAAAAAGGATGCAGGTACTAAAAAAAGAAATGTTTTGATTTGTTTCAGGTTTGCTTTGGGATTGTTCATTGTATTTAGTGACCAGGTTTCTTTTCAGCCCAAAATTATAAGAGGGATTTAAAACAAACTTTTTTTTTTTTAAAGATCACTTGTGGGATTACCTCAGCCATCTCCTCATCTCCTTCTTTGGATTAGTATAATCATGAAAGCAAGGAGGCTAATGAGTACTGAATTATGCTCCTGGGGCCAATTTCATTAGTCATCTCTTTTGACACATGCATACAGCACCTTAGATTTTAAGCACATGATTATGTTTTGCATTTAGCATCAGCTTGAAATATACTTGTTTTGCCCCAGTAGTACCAATATTCCACATACTGATTCTCTGAAGGGCTAGAGAATCTGATGCAACAAATATGCATCAGACTATTATTCAAGCAAGGAGGTTTTTTTTCCTTCCTAGCTCTTCTGTTGCACCTCAGTGCTGACCCAAGGCAGCCTCCTTACTCCAGCTCCGCATGTACCTTATGCCATTGCATTTATTATAGCAGTGCCTACAGGCATAACAAGAAAACTATCCTACAAAGACAAAGGAAAATGACAGACCTTGCCCCCAAATGCTTATATCAACTGAATCCTCTTCTGTAAATGTTATCTTATTTCTAAGCTTCTTTCTAAGCAAGGCATAAGCATATGTTTGGAACCACCCAGGACATAAGATTTATTAAGGTTGGACTCTCCCTGATACATTTAATTTTGACTTTGAGTTGATTGGAACCCACATTACCCAGAAGATGGTCTCAATGACGCTCTTATTAATTTCCTGAGGCAGGTATGTCTACGCCATTGAGGAACTGGTTAATGAATACTAGACTGCAACAACAATACCAGTAACAGAAATATGCCTCATTTTAGCCTGTTTCACACACTCCTTTTGACTGGCACACATTATAATAACTCAGAATGAACTGACTCCTACGTATTTCTGCAAAAGAGGCAAGGAATTACTCTTCTGGTTTTCAATTCCTTTTCTTCAAAAATTACCAAACTGATTGCACTGTAAATTTCCATTCGGACTAATGCCTCTTACTGGATCAGCCTGAGCACTGCAGTGCAGGCTGCTGCCCTGAGTTAAAACAAAGCTCTTTGTTACTGTACTGAAGGATGGGAATCCACACGTCATCCCATCTTGATTTAGTCAGCAAGCAGCAGCTAAACTCCTTTAGAGACTGTTTGCATGCTTGTTTCTCTGAATGTTACCAAAGCTAATTTACTGTAACTAATGTGGTCCTGTCAGTTGTTGTAATTTTCTATTGAAGTAAAACCACCAGCTCCAAGCAGACGGCGTTCTAGCTGGGAAAGATTAGCTCCTGTTAGAGAGGGGCAGCTCTAAGACTACTCCCTGGATTGTCATAGCAGTAGGCTCACACATTGCCTAAATTACCATTACTGAGAGAGCTCCACACACATAAGGCATAATGGGACTGGCAGCATCCCAGTGTCAAATAGCTTGGGGCTGAGAGGCAGTGCTCTGCAGAGGTGCCAGCTCTGGGAAAATCATAAACACAACTGTGCTCGATGATACAGCCTAGACAGCAAGCATCAGAATCCAGAGGCAGTCCATTTACCCTGGACTGAAGTAAGAACCAGCTATTGTGTCTATACAGGACCCAGACTGGACCTTGAACCACAGCTTTGCGTGGAAGGGCCCAAATATTCTATGGGGTTTTCTTACTTATTTTCTCATTTTATATTCTATTCCTATCGGTAGGCTCAGAGGACTGAGAGCAAAATACTAAAATATACTGTGGAAAAACGTCTGGTTGCAAAGACAGAAGAGGCAATCTTGGCTAATAAAGGAGCTGGTTAATGTGTATCCATCCCTGTTCTGTCCTAGTTTTCCTATACAATGCTGAGATACTTCGGAAAGTTGATCCTAATTAACTAATGATGTGAATTTAGAATGATTTAGTTAAAACACATTTAGCCTCATGGGGACACACACATTCATAACTGAAGCAACTTTAATTCCATCTAGAGAGAATGGGTATTGTCAAGAGCAATCAAGTTACCATGACTTAATAATTTACTTCATATAAGACAGGAACTGCCTGCGTGCGTGCTCTTAGCCCATCCTAACTGCAAAGAAAAATGCTAGCTTTACTGGGATTTTGCTTCACAGTTGAGCCAGGGTAAGAGTTTGTGCACAGTCAGTTACTGCAATGCAGCTGACAGGTGGCAGCTCGGAAAGCTCTGGAGCTCAGTCTTTTCCAATCCTACATCCACACTAACTGAATTACATTTCCTTTAGTTTTGACTGAGGTTGTCTACACCACAATTTAAGGTCATGTACTTGGTCTACTTTGAAATTTAATTTGGATTAGTTTTTTCCATGTCTACCTGTACAAACAAGCTCTTAATGTCTTTGTTGCTTCACCAGTATCACAGAAACCTATGAATGCAAGTTGTGTGCACATTTCTGAGTTTGCAATCCCTGGCTATGGATTTTAAGCATGAGTATGAAAAATACCTGCTTTTAATTTCAGTAGACTACTACAGGTGCTTCCTTAATAAAAATAATAATCAATAGGAGTCATGCAGATAGGCTGTTAGAAAAGCTGTGCTCTTGCTAAGTTTTTATATTAATTTTACATTCCAAAATTGATTCAGATAATCATCTGAGATTTTTATGTGCTTATCTGAACCTTCAAGCCTCTGATACTGAGGTAACATTGTTAAAGGTATTTAGTATACACAAAGAGCAGTAAAATTCATGGAAGCTTTGTACTCAAATACCAGTGTATCCTGGGTGATATTTACATCAGAGGGGGAACAAATTCAAGGTCAATGTCTCACTTAGCTCCAAAGCCACATTTCTTAAATTCTTAATAGGACTTTTCAAAATCGGACTATTTTATTCCAGGATCTTAGGAAAGAAATAAAAAACAAACTTGATTTTATGTTTCTGCTCTTCAGTTTGCCATTTCTTTAGTGAAGTCAATAGAACTATATAGACGTACACCAGCTGGGTATCTAACTCTCAAGCATCAAAAAATCATTGCTTCTTTTAAAAGAACAATGGATATACTGGTGCAGTAAAAAGTCTTTTCTATAGTCATGATTTACTTAGCTCATCACAAACATGCTGCAGATAAATACTTAATTTCCAGCATTACGGATATCAGAGGGTCGACTGCTTTCTCTGGTCACAGACTGAATTTATCATTACCAGTCAAAAGCACCCTATGGATTCAGCAGAGGGCAGAGATCAGTTGTTTCATCCAAATGAAACATCCTTCTCCTTAATGGCCTTTGCGTTTGTCCCATCCTTCTTACTTTGTCCCTTGGCTACAAGATGATCACAAACGCTTTTGGATTAGACCTTCAGATTTGCTTTTGGATGCACATAAAATAATCATTCCTGAAAAACAATTTCCCCGTGATTAAAGATCCGCTGCTGCTAAAAATATTTAAAGCAGGAATCATCCCAAATAATAGACTTGGCAACATGCACCAGAGATGACAGAAATTGCTGGCACTGTGCAGAAAACAAACATCAAAAGACAAAATAGCATCAGACACTGAAGCACTGGAATTTTTTTTTTCCTTTTTGCTCATGCCATTTTGCCAAGGTTGTTTGTGCATCTTTGTGTAATTCCAGCTAATCGCACAAATTCTTCAATTCAAGATATTCTTTGAAATCTCCCTGGGATGGCACCTACACTTGTGTGCCCCTCATTCTGCTCCCATTATGAACCACCCTCTTGATTCTAAATGAAAAACTATATTCAGTAGCAAACTGTCAGGGGTGTTCCATTTTGCAGCTTTTATTCCACTTCATTTGCTTTCTTTTTTCCCCCTAAAGAAATCTTATGGAAGTAGCAACAGTTGCTTGCTCCTTCCTCCCTTCCCTTTCTACCAGGGAACTCTCTCAAGATATGTCTGCTTGTTAGTTCATGTGGTCACCCACTGCTGTCACCACGCTGCCCTTTATTGATAATTCAGCCGATAATTGATTCTAATGGATGTGATCTGAAAGTACTGCTAATGAAGGGCCCGATCCAGAGTAATTACCTGGATGCCTCCCCGAGGGCACAATGCAATCTCAAGCACCAAGGTCAGAGAGAGTTGGCAGTATCCCATTCCCCAGGGAAGTCATGGCATCTGGCAGGATTGGGTTGTGTGTCAATGCTATCAACTATTTTTCACAGAGACTTAAAATCATCTGTGCAGTGCTATAAATCTGCATGGTGCTTTGCACTCATCTGTAAGAATGCATAGCTTACCCTGACCTCTGAGAGCATACGGCCCCAGAGACCTTCCTAAGGAGAACAAGGTACATGCAGCGAGTGATCTCGGGGGGCTGATCTCAAACACTGCTCTGCATTGGCAACTTGTTCCAAGAGCTGCGTGTGGTTAAAAGTACTCTGCATGCCTCAAAAAGAGACTCAGAGGGGTCTGACAACACGTGGCTGAGACCACAGTGTGGATCAGACAAGTTTTTGTGGAATCAGCGCTGTGCTCTGTCTTCTAGTGTCAGAACCCATGGGAAGCGAACAGAGCAGCGGTAGCATAAGACAACCAATACAAACCTGGGCTTTGTCCTTTCCACCCCGGGGAGCTGATCTCCCTTTTGTGGCTGTGGATGGGCACATTCTCACTTTTCTTACCATTGCCTCAGAGATGGGGGAGGGAATG
The DNA here is from genome assembly GCF_965638725.1 of Aptenodytes patagonicus. Taxonomy (NCBI): domain Eukaryota; kingdom Metazoa; phylum Chordata; class Aves; order Sphenisciformes; family Spheniscidae; genus Aptenodytes; species Aptenodytes patagonicus. Next base: position 2,990,938 of record NC_134972.1, read on the forward strand.
AAAAGCGGGAGATAGAATAGGCCAAATCCCACTTGACTAATTTCACTCCTTTGAGCATTATGTGCAAGTGAACTATGAGAAAAAACACAGATACTTCAAATGACACATGCACAGAGTGCTACATCTTAGGAGCCTTTTCAATTAAAGGGTCTTAACAAGAGCCTAGCTAGAAACTGCTAAGAGGTGCATGACTGCAGCATGCTTGACAGGATCTGAGAAAAACCCTTTGGGGAGTTGAGAAACAGCAATGAAATCAATCGCATCAAAGCGAGTATAGGAAGAGGTAATGACAGAGGACATAAGAAAAGTGAAGAAATGACCTTGCTGAAAGCTAAGTAGACTGAAGGATAGTAGTGCTGAAGGAGTTTACTCCCAGGAACATCAAGCCTGAACGTAAAGGGACCAAAATTCATAGGACTGGATGTGAACATGAAATGCAAAGAGATGTTTTGTGGGTTGCTAATCTCTGCAGGTCCTGTGAACATTAAGTGCAGATGATCAAGTTTGGGGTCATATTTACACTCGCACAAATACCTAACAAAAGCAGAGGATTTGGCCAGGTCTGGCTTAAAACCTGCTGGAGCCCAGGGGAGCTTTTTGACTGGCATCCACAGTTTGGTATGAGGCTGATGACCATCTTGGACAGACACAGCACAAGCTGTTCTCTTGTTCTGTAAAGGCGCAAAGTAGAGACATGTGAAAACTATGCAGATAGTCCGTCAATGTCAGATGCTCCTTAGCACACTTGTATGTCCAATTAGGAATGAGAACTGTGCAGCCACTGCATATGGATATCTGGTAGGGTTTTTTCCAGGGTCAGAGGATAATGACCCCTAAAGTTTAAAGACCTTCAACACAGCAGTACAGCAACCCTGCCAAATCCTGCTGTCAGTTTGAAGGCTTGTTAGCAACACTTCTCCAGTTTATCTCCCTGTGATTAGCAAGTTTCCAGTCGCTTAGACCATGTGAAAGAGCAAGGGCTAACAAGGTTTAGATTTCACTTTCCACATATAAAAGCAATAGTATTTTTACTTCATTTACTTGGTTGTTTGGGGCTTTGCTTTGTTTCTTAGAGGGAAAAGTTGTTCTAGTCAGGAATCTCACTGAACACACTGACAATAATAAATGTATCCAATTACTTCTACCAAAATTTTTTAACTTCAGTGGTTTTTGCGCAAACACTCCCACATGCACACACGAAGTTATACAGGGACCAGATTCTTAAGCAAGCATAATTGCTATCTGTGCACGCACAGGCACCATCTGTAGATATAGCCATATAAACACAATAAGACATCAGCATATCAATGGGAGCATACAAACACATACAAACACCAGCATGAAAGCTGCATGGTTCATAAAACCACTTGCTTATGCAGATAACTGACTTCCCATGGACACACGGGCATGTACAGGAACTCAGAGCGTGTGCTCAGCAACACTTATCAGCACAACCATCACGTATGCATGCTCGTGTATTTGCACAGCCATGTGCGCCCATCTGATGCCATCTCAGACAGACATGCACATTCTGTAAGCGAGAATGAAAGGTTCAAAACCTTCTTTCCTGAGGAAGAAGTACCTAGCTTGCTATTCACAGAGCTAATCTTTCTAATTAAAAATGCATAGCATTAACATGAATTATTGCCAAATGCAAAAATAAGAATTAGAGGTGGGAAAATCCACTCTAGCCTGATTCTGGGTCCTAGTATTGCCTACAAAGTCTGAGTTTGTCCCTGCATTCTGTGCTTACCATCTGACTACCAGCATCAAGACATCATGTATACGATAGCTATGGACCTGCCATTGCTTCTACCCTGTGATAGGCTACTTCAGTACTGCAGCAGATCCTCCCCCCCCTCCCCAGTTTTACTATTCATATTAAATCTTCATCAATGCAGCAGATAAGTCAGCTGCACAGAAAAACAGGGAAAGTAGCTGCGGCTCTAAGTGCATTTTCTTCCAGAACCCAAAGGTGGTGCTGTTGCATTTACTGTTAAGGGCAGTACACTGGCACATACCCCTTTTTTTTATTAAAGAAAACGTTAAATCAAGTTGCCTGTAGATTAAAACTGTGTATTGTTTAACTTCACAAGCCATATTTAAGTCTGACACCTGCATGTATGCCTTTGCCATTAACATGTCTGGTGCATCTGTATTCCTACTGCTGCTGCTGAGCTCGCTTTTAGCTAGAGGTATTGACTGGTGCATGGCGTCCCTGGTTCAGCAGCCTCAGCACAGTTTTAACAGAAATGGAAGTACTGGAAGGACAGGTCCTCCAGGGCCTCTCTCAGACCCTGAATAGCCACTAGTCAGAGAAGAACCACATTGGTTCACAAAACCTTTTCCATGCTTCTGCAGCATCAGCTTCATGCATTGGAGACTACAGCTTGAGAGGGTCTGCAATGGCTGAGCGCGCATCTTGGCACCATCCAAGCCTATGAACAGAATGAAAATGGCACTGCACAGCCCAAAGAGTAGAGAAAAGTGGGTACAGTGAGAAAAGGCTGCAGTTACAACAAAAGCGTGTACCGTGAGAAGCAGGCAGACAGCTCGGACATGGTGCCATGATCACTGAATGCAGGAAATCCAATCCAAACCCCCCCAACTAAGAAAGCAAAGTGCCCAGTTTTCAAACTGGATGGTTACTTAATGCCTCTCCAACATTCACAGCTCCTGAGCAGTCTAGGACTAAAGATCACTTCATACGCAGTGCCTCAGAGCAATTTTCAGAGAACCACACACCAGAAAAATGGTCAGGCTTCAAATATCAACAGAGGTCAGGAATGTCAATATAATAATGCCAAGCAGTTTTAGGGAGTGCAGGTTTCATTCAGCTAATGTTAATGGATGATTTCTGTTCAGTATTTAAAGGAAAGGGCAAAGGTTAAGCTCCTTGCCATGGTACCCTGTGGGGAAGATTGCTCTTGTTCCTAAACAGGATGAAAGGAGGAATGACCAGAAATGATAGAGGTCAAAGCTGTGAAGACTGGGTTAAAAAAAAAAAGATTAAATAGAACCTGAGAAACATGAAAAGTTAAAAGAAAGAATTCCCCACTATATCTGCTCAAAAAGAAAATGCTATTATAATTTTTAAATCATCTACTTGTGCTGTGACACCCACAAGAAATTGGCTGACTAAGCCATCTCTACTCATCTATTTCACAAATTTGTCTGATGAATGAATTGCTTGTCTTCATGAAGGAAGGAAACACAAGGACACTGAAGCTGGAGTATGGATGTGCAAGAATATAAAAGGGGATTATATAATGGAAGATGGAGAAGAATGGGGGATTTTACGTATTCAGTGTATTAGAGGAAATACAGTAATGCATAACTAACAAACCAAAGATACACACGCAGGCTACCAGCCTTGCCCTGAGGAGAATCCATCAGGATTCTGAATTTCAAATTGCCAATGAAAATTCCAGGGTCCGCTCATAGTTGGCCAACATTTTCCAATTGCAGACTTTGGAGTAAGTGTTACCCCAAATTTCAGGGAAACACCTGCAACAGGAAGGCTTTCCTTGTAAAGGTATTTATCTAGTAAAAGCTGAAGCTGGGTTTAAGTTCTGCTTAGTGAAACTTATGGATGCTTTTACTGGAATAGTCAAATGAACACAATAGTAATTTGTCTTTAAACTGATGACTAACACATTCAAGAAAGTATGGGTGATAAAAGATGAAAACAGGTAAGTGACATCTATTTCAGGTTTGTTTTTTTTTAATTGTAGATGTAGAAAAGAAATACAAAATGGTAGGTAAATTCCTGTTGATCAGCAGACAGGTCAACCTAATTATGTATGATTCCTGTATTATATTTTTCCACATTTATTGGTAATCCCATGTAAACAGCTACCAAAATGGAAATGCAGAAAGTTCCAGCAGGAAAGCTATTCTTCTCTTTTAGTATCCATAACACTGCCAAGATACACATTTGAAGAGTGAAAATGGCATACCATTGTGTATCAGCCCCTTCCAACCTCTGCATATAAATATTTTATGATTCCTTTGGTTCCATTTTTTACTTCAATCAAAAGATGAGAAGGTAAAGCTGATCATCAGTAAAACATCCCTTAACAGCTTCATAAGCCAAAAGCGACTGGAAATGCATCTCTATTCTCAGCATCCTCCTTAATGAATGTGGAAAGCTCTCTTCAGCGCTGTAAGTGTATGAGATTGATAAAGATTCTATTTACTTTTTTCCCCTTATAAGAACTTAATGAGACAAAATTGGTAGCTCGTAATCAGGCATTGGCCTTTTCATCTCTCCGGGTTTTATTTACAAAAGCTTGTTAGAGCAAAGCACACTAAGTGATATGCAGCAATAACTAGAGTATTGCTTAACGATCCCTAGTAGGCAGCACAAAGCACAGAAAATTAAACCGACAAGGTGATTAAAGAAACATTACCCAATGTAAACAGAACCCTTCCCCCGTCATCAGAGACCCCAATGCTGCACATGAATCTGCAGATGAATCCACTGACTAGACAGCATCTTTCCAGTCTGTTGCATTGCTGCACTGAGACAGGTTTTCTGGTATATAGCCCATGACATCTCAAGGCCTGAACAGCTCTGGACCCAACTGAGGCAGCTCCCTGCAGCAAGGAGCTAGAGCAGAGTCAGCTTTGCTGTCCACTATATCTGATTTTCCAGCTTCAACACACTTAGTATTTAAAAAAAATGGTAACTACCAATGTTCACAGATAAAAGTTGTCCTGTGTCTTAGTTTCCCCCTCTGTAAAATGGGAATAGTATCTAACTCTTTCAAACTTGGCAAGAACTTGGGCAATCTTTTAAAATCTAATTAATAACGAAGTACAAGAAAGGGCCAAAGAAGCTGGAATTCTGCAAGGAGTAAATCCATAATAGGCTTCCAACAGGAACTGCTGCTTTTTCACACACACTGCCAGTTTTGCTTACAAATAGAGCAATACAGTTGCTCCTTCTCCCTCTGTAATTTGCTGCTTCAGTTTCATCCTGATAAATAGAAACACCATGCTTGCATAGGGAAAGAGAAGTTACTGTATCATGGGAAGCAATCACACCATACACAAAACAAGCACTCTTTGTAATTAAACTACTTCCAACCCTCTTTCTCTGTTCCTTTTCAGCATTGCGCTGATGGGCTGTTTATCTTTGGCACAGCAGAAGCAAAGGAAGCAGCAAAACGTTCTTGTAGCAATTCACTCACAGGAGGAGGGGGAGAGACAGAAAAGCTGAAGACAAACATATTCAGTCTTTGGTGCCAGCATTATTTCTTTATAATACATACTTGAACAAGGACCAGATCTCTAGGTAATTGTCCAGGTAACTATTTTGATACAGCCCTGTCAACTCACTCGCTTGTAATACTAAGTGCTTTGTGTTCTATCCAGATGTTTCTCCAGTACTATAGCTATGCTCCAGCTGTGCAGAAACTTGCATCTTGCTCTGCTGTTCCCATCTAAAAGGGGAGTTTCTGCATTAGAGGAACAGACTCTTGTGCTGATTGACTAAAGAAAAGTGATCTAAAGAGAGTAAACAGTTTGAACACACAGAATAAGGAGAAAGAATAAACTAGCCAGCTCCTTCCTAGAACAGATAGTTTGCCTTGTTAATACACTGGCATAAAGATAGCACATTGGAAGGCAATTTCCAACTCGACCATGCACTCATATAGGATCTTGTGTGTGTATCACCAAAGTTCAGTGTCACCCCACCTAAGCAAGAAGGACGCTAACTCCTTTGTCTGAATTGTCTATTTATATCATAAATTCTTCCAGTGAGGGACTGCCTTTTATACATTTGTACAACAGGACTTTGACCTTAGCTGGGGTTCGTAGCTGCTGCCATAATACAAGTGAACAGTCAGGTGAGCCCAAGACAGGCTGTCTGGATCAGAATTCCAAGTTTGTGAAGGTGGTATTTTGGCTTCAACTTCAGACCCACCTCTGCAAATAATTAGTTACAGTGAATCTGGATGCAAAACAGAAGATTCAAGCACACTTCCCCGGTGAGGTTAATCCACAGTCTAATAGACCCTGCATTGCAGCTTGGTTCCTCCCTGACCCTCCCTCAAAACATGTGGTTGATGAAAATATGGGTCTCTGGCACAGTGCCTGTTCCCCATCGACAGACACACTGTTTGAGTGCTCTCAATTTGCATCTGTCATTATCTTTTGTGTGTGCTGAGGTTTAATGTGCAATAAGTGTAAATGGGTGATATATATTCTGCATTTTATTAGCTCTCATTTCTCCTTGGCATCATACACAGTTGTTATGCCTCACAAGAGCTGCTTTCTGGTCTACCAGAAAGCCCCCAAAATAGAGGTTTGTTGCTATTGTTACTAGATATTTTCTTCTGAAAAATCAAGAGTAGTAATTTGTAAATATTAATGAAATTATAAACTAACTTCACCCATTGTTTTTAGCTAGCTTTCAGCAGCTTTGACTTGAGACTTGTCCAACAGATCAAAAACTGAGCTGAAAAATTTAGGATCACAGGCCTTCTAGTATGTCCTGCTTTTGGCCTGAATTGGTCAAAACACACAGGTAAACTATATTCCCAGGCATATCCCATAAGCCATTAGAAATAAGCATTTCTATGTAGTTGTGCTCATAGTTTCTACCTTGATTAAGAGACATCCTCTGTCTACACAATAAGCAACAGAATGTTCTGTTCCTGCCTAAGTTCCCCATTGGTGCTTGAAATCATTCCTTTCATCTTCTAAATATTAAAGGACGAAGGGGTAATATACAAAAACATAGCTTGCTTTGAAGCCATTCAGACTAAAGACCTATAATTCAGGTAATGGTGATGGCCACAGCCTAGCTCTTCAACAGATAATTTATGCCACTCTGTAGGGAGGTTTGCACACACCCCCTTCCTCTCCTGATGTATTTTCCCATATGCAAAAAACCCTCCTGTGTTTACATCCATCCAGCTGGCATTCACAGCAGATTGAGGAGAACACAATGCAAGGAACTGCTCTAAGGAGAGAAGTTGTAAGCTGACTTGCTCTGCAGCCTTCTGACCCTCAGTGAACACACACACGAAGTGGCAGGCACAAGGGGTCTCAGGTTAAACTTGAGTATATGCAAACATTGTTTTGTTAGCCCTAGCTGCTGCAGTAGGAGAGAGATCTTTATTAAACGTGCTGAAAGACTGTAGGCTCTCAACTATCACCTTTCCCTGGCCTGTAATTACACAGGCACATTTAACACAGTCCCCTCAGCAGCTTCACTGCCTTCATCCAGTTCCCTCCATCCAACAGCAAACAAGAAAATTTGAAATCAAACATCACCTTGCAGTTGCAGTCACAAGCTGCACTTGCCTCCCATAGTACAACTGTAAAATGGGTATGTCTCCATTGAAGTCTGGTGGTTTTTAACAGTTCCTGTGAAGCTTGGAGAAAATCACATCACCTCCCTTATGTTTCAGATTTCCCACCTGTAAAATGGAAATAACCCTGCTTCCCCCCCCCCGCCCCGTGCCTTAGGCTTTTAGCATGTCATTGCATCAGAGAAGGAACTAGCTCTTAGGTTATAGAAAAGATTCACTATCAAAATAGCTGCAATGGTTTAAGTTGTTCTTCTCTTGACAAAAGTTACTATCCTTAAAGCTCTGCTGGTGAAACAGAGCACAAACTCTCTTCATATGCTTTAGTGAAAAACTTGGCTTAGTTCTAGCTGCTGCAGTAGGCACTTTGAGCTTAGTCACCAGACTTGCACTGCTTTGGAGCATTGCTACATTTTATTTTACTGGAAGGCTAGTGGTAATAAAGGCAAGGCAGTAGTATTTTAAAGTGCTTTTGCTGTTTTGGCAAGGAACATCTCTTGGTGTTACTCTTGTTTCCAGAGCATTTGGCACCATTCACTGTCTTAGGTGTGAGGCTTTCTGGGTACTTCTGAAATACTGGACATAAGCGTATGCAATTGATAAAAGGTGTCCAAGAAAACCAGCAGCATAGTTATACTTTCAGCACTTGATATCAAATGAAGTAAAAGGCTGTGGTTACAAGAATAACTGCGCCTATTTACAATCATGAGCCCTCAGTGTCTTTTGACACCACTGCCTTGTTAGCAGGAGTACAGCCACAGCTAAATAAGCTGCCAGTTGTTGAAGCCCTAGAAAACTTGGGGGTTTCTACCAAGGTAGAATATAAGCTGTCTTGAAGATAGGCTGCTTCCAGGACACACAGAGGTCCTTTGCATTACCCTATGGGTTGAGAATTATTGATCAAATGTTTTTGAGCAGAAGCACTAGAGAAGCACACTTACGGGTGCACAGAGAGTGCCCATGTGTGCATTTGTGTTCTCTGCAGATAACTTGGATCTCGCCAAGTAAGGCCAGATGGATGCTTCTGCTGACACTTATCAGGTCACATTATATCATAAGAATCTGGCAATCAGGGAAAAATGGCATCTGCATTTAGATTGAAATGATGCCTTGACATACAAGTCAGGATAGAGTTCAGAAAGAGCAGTGGAGAAATGGGTCACCTGGGACTGAAAAGGGGTCTCAAAATGCCACAAGTGCTAATAAAGCTCTGGACTGCATTCACCTCACAGAAGGGGAGCCTTAAGTATCTCAGGTTCGCAGACAGTAACTGTAGAGCTCGCTGTAGAAGATCTTTTAATGCTTCACACAGGTGAGCTCTGGTTCTGCAGAGAGGTCTGAGCTCTGCACACAGATGTTGGGGACTTTCCTAGGCTGAGACATCACAGAAGCTTCACCATGTTGCAAAAACCTTGGAAGTGACAAGGCAGCTGGTATGTTGTGATTGCTGCTTATCACACTAATCACAGCAATCTCACTGACTCACTGCTCCCTGCATCTGTCTGCAGAATCCAGCTGTTGCTCCTTGTGTTATACTTTGAACATTATCTCTGAGGGAGAGCACAAGAGTCCAGAAACAGATTCAGTCACAGCCTTCCCCCGATCAGTGATGACCATAACAAAGACCAATAGTTTATCATTCTAGATACCAATTGAAGGCTTCCATAGCTAGATTAACAGTGCTGATAGCAATTAGGAATTTTAGATTTAAGATTTTTCATGACAGCTACCAGTATGACTATTCCCACTACTACTACAGCTAATAGTAATGCAATATTTTTACCATCTATTTCAGTATCAATCTGTCTGGTTATTCCTGTTCAATCATTTCCAGATTCCTGCTAGTCTGTCCTTGGGAAAGTTGCCACTGACCTATTGCTAGGAATTGATGTAAATTAATTTTTGCTGATTATCTTTCAAACCCAAGAACATGGAGAAAATTAATTTGTAGAGAGCATTTCCATTCCTGTGTACCAGTGATACACCTGTGGCCAGGTTTGGAGCATCTCCAAGCTGAGAGATCAGAAATGGAACCTCACTATGCAATAGAGAAATAGGTGTTAAGAGACCAGTGGAGGGGATGATCAGAGTCCTGGAGGGATTTTCATTCAAAGACTGAAAAGATGGCAGGTAAACGTCTTCTGATTTGATCAAATTGATTTCAATTAGGACAAAAATTTCAGCTCAGAGTGGTTTAGTTCAGAGAAATTTAAAAAAGTATACACATATATAGCCCAGAAATGTGGTAGATGCTCCATCCCTAGCAACATTCAAGGTCAGGCTGGACGGGGCTCTGAGCAACCTGATCTAGTTGAAGATGTCCCTGCCCACAGCAGAGGGGTTGGACTAGATGGTCTTTAGAGGTCCCTTCCAACCCAAACCTTTCTATGATTCTATGACATATGTATATTATGGTGATACATACACATTTGTGTGTGCAGGGTATATCAATGCCCACAGGGCATTTAAACACTCTGGTTTTAAATCAAACTTAAAACAACCTGGGCTGAGCAGAATGATCTTCTCCTACAGGTAAGTGATTGGCCACACAGGCATTTTGTACCTATGTTTCAGCAAGACCACCAGCAAAAGGAAGTTGGTCTAGATGACATCCTCATGAAAACAAGGATATTAAGCAACACACACCTTCCTCCTTACCTTGGAGTGTTTTGTCTAAATAGGAACAGAGAACAGACAAGTAGGAAAGGAAAAAGTGATAGAGGGACACAGCATCACCTAACTTTATAAATCTTTGCTCTTCTAGTCTCTGTCCAACAATGAAGCACAAACTATAACCCACCTTTTCATTTAGACTGGGCAATGCATGCAAGTAAAGTATCCTCACTGTGTTCAACACCTAACTCATCCCTGTGGGGTGACTAGAATCTGCCTGCACAGATATATTCACTGAGTTGCTGCCTTACTCCCCAGCTATATCATTTAAATACTCCTCTGTTCCTCTGCAGGGACACAGCAGAAAACATACCTTCCTTGGATCTCCCGAGAGCAGACAGTCTGCTTACAATTACACTGTCAGGAAGCTACATTAATGTTCCTGTGCAGCAAAAAGATGTGGTGTGCTGGTCATTCCTTGAGGGGGCAATAGACCACTGGCTCCAATTCCTTTTAGTGCTTTCTGGAGCTCATTGAGTGAAAGACTTACTCCAGATTTAGGAAGGCATACATGGGAGCAAAGCTAAGATAAATGACAACATATTAAAGCCTATTATGTCCTATCAGTCAGCTGTATAGTAAAGATGTCTGGCATTTTAATTTTCTTTTCACTAATTATTTAAATTTCTTATTCCATGTTTAAGACCTACATTTAAATGCAGTATGGGAGGCAGGTAGATTCTCTCCTTAGATTTCCAGTGCACTCTTAAGCACCTGTGAGCAGGATGCAGTGACAGTAGGTAGTTTTGTAGTTTCCACAGGTAGCATTGCCATATTCACTTCCTATCACCATGGATTCAGCTGGCATTAATAAGCTTCTGTCTGCATAAAAGGAGCTGCCAAACACAGGACTTCTAGCCACATGCTTGGCTGCACCCCCATTTAAGTGTGATTCACTGCTCTGGAAAACGGCTGCAGGGCAGAAAGAAAAGGGCACTGGCTCCTATGCGCTCCTGGCCAAACACACACAGGAAAGGAAGGAAATAAATATCAGCCTTGGCAAACCCACAGATAGCTCAGATCATCCTCATGTAATAATGGGACACTGATGGTCTCCAACTGCCAACATTTGCTTAGGGAGAAAGATTCAGTGTGTATGGTATTCAGATTAATTTATAATTTATATCCTCAGGACACCCCAGTGAAAGAAAACTCCTACTGAGACAGTATAAAAAACAGATGGAGAATCTTTTGTCAGTGTCCTGCATCACACAATCACAATGTACTGCCGAACCAGCTTCTGTTCCACTGCAGTGAGGGAACAGCCACAACACTTGCTCCAAACCAAGCACTGGGAGCAGTTCCAGACTGCCAGGCCCAGGTGTACAGCTGGACTGTGCCCCAAACCCACCCTGCAGCAGGATGCATGCATTTACCACTGGTACCCTGGGTCACGCTCTGGAAAAAGTGCTCTCTTCCAGATTTCAGAAGCTTAAGAAACAATTTTATTGTAAAAAATTAAAGCAATGTTTTTTCCAATGTTTTCCAATGCTTAGAGGAGACAATGCATCAGGCAAGAGACCACAGGATTTTTTCCACATGGAAACATATACTTGCTTAGGATACTTTATACTTACACAGTAAAGTCACCAAAAGCACTTCATAAAAATAACTGGCAAACCTACTAGGAGCACTTTTTCAGGGGAAAACAAAGCCTTTTTGAATAATATTCCCCCCCCCCCCATTTTAACTTGTTGCCACCTATTTTTTCCGGTTTCTATAGAAAAGCAAAGCTTCTTATTTTCCACTGAGTCGACTGTCCCTTTCCTTTTTCCACTTATAAAAATAAAAGATGAAAAACAAATGAAAAGTGGAAAAGAGAAGAGAAATAATATTTTTTTCTTCCAGAGAAAATTCCCATAGGAAAAATGGAAAACTAGTTATTACCTTTAAGTTATTTCCCACATAACAGCTATAATTTTTCTGACCTTCTCCAGTGAACAGTATTTGCTAGGACATGGTGATTTCTCCCTGGGAACATACAGAAAAGCAACAGCAATATACTGAACTAAGGATGCCAGATCTCCAAACTTTGGGCTTAACACTAAATCACAGCTTGCTTTCTGACACCAGAAAGTAGCTATTGCAGCTTTAAGGCCACACAGAGCAATCATTTACCCATCACACAGTCTACCTCTTTTGCTGGCTTATACACAGGCACCTTCCAACTTTTATTTCCATCTACAAACTTTTAGACATGTATTCTTCCCCTGTGTCTGCAACAGGGACCTCCTGAGGTAGTGAAGTGACCCTCAGTGTCACAAGGGCAGGTGTGCACTGGCTACAAGCCCATTCCTAACAGCAGGGAGAAACTCCTGTGTTCAGCTCAGCACTCCACCAGTTAGCTTTCATTAGAGACAAAAACACCTGCCACCTTCAATGTCTTTTTATTTCTTTTGATCAATACAGCCCACTCTGCAGTTATCAACTGGTCCCTTCGGTAACCAAGTGAATCTCATGCCCAATGACAAGCTGGAAATTGAGAACACAACATTCCAAGAGTGCAATACAGATAGGGGATCTTTTTTCCCCAGTGCAGAAGACCTGTACAAAGCCTTACATGCCAGTTGAGATTTCATCTTTCCTCTATTTTGAGGACCTAGACAGTACTTAAGAAATATGTAGGCCTCCTCCTACTTTTGGCCCTAATTCAGCAATATATATTAGCAGGTACTTGCCTGTGAATATATGGCTTCAGGTTCTGGATGTGGTTGACTAGAACACCAGCTGAAAGCTAAGACTTGATTTTTGCCACACAAGGGTCTGAGAAGGTGTTCATTTCTTTCACATGGAAATAGGATGAGAGATCAGATCTCAAATATGGCTTCAGCTGGGATTTTGTGTAACTACCTTGCAAACATTATTTAACTATCAAAACTTCAGCCATTGTCAATGTGCTTAGGTCATTCATCTAGTCATGGTAAAAATTGTCTCAAGTATCAGAGGTATTCTTGATAGAGAGGTCAGTTTTCTCACTTGACTCACAGTTATACCAGAACCATTACACTGGAAATAGTTATTATTGAAATAAAACTGATTTTAATGTTCTTTGTAAATTACTTATTTTATGGATCTTGCAATAAAACTACCAAATAGTTTAATCATATACTAAAAAGGCTAGAACAAGCTAATAAAAAGGAAGCATATTGTGAAGGAGGAGAAAAACAATGCCAGCAATCTGCAGTTTAAAAGCTAGAGCAATAAAAAGGCTTGGGCATCACACTTATGAGGCAGGTTCACCATGGGCACAAATTACATACTGCTATTGAAGATCCTGGTGCTAAGCTGAGTTGAACCAGCTGAAAATTTACCCGCAGAGAGATTGTATTGCTCCCTCAGATGCAAGCAAACAAAGCAGAATTTAATACAAGTGATTAAAAAAGACAGACTAACATTTCTCATACTTCAGTACAGATCAGAAGTTTAGGGTGATGAGAGAAACTGGCTTGGGATTCAGAGTCAATTGGCCTTGTCATCTTTAAGGTTATGTTTTTGTAAAAAAGCTTATCCTGCATCATCTTTATGATTTTTTGTTTAGCATATCAATCACTTCTCCCTCCTGTGATGCCTTATGCTATTGCTTGGTCCTGACACTGCTGTATTTGGTGTAATTGTGCATGCCAACACAGAGGGCATGTAATCTTACTGCTGTGAGCTGTTCCCACTTCACTCCCTCTGCACCAGCGTATGCAGTTCGGCACCCCACACATTGAGGCAGACAGTATTTCATCTCAAATTCTCCTCAGGGACATGTCTCGCGCCTCAGTCTCCTCATAGGTCCCTAAAATAAAATAAAAAATGTGTCATTTGTATATTCTCACAAATGTTCAGTCTGGAGTTAAAAACATACAAACAGCTCATACATATTAGGACCAAATAAACGCATTTATCACTTCATGCATTTCATCTTTGATCATGGTATTTCTGCTATAAGGATATTCAAATTAAATCAAAGCAAAAGAGATAAAAGCCAGCTGACTTTAGTTGATCCAACCATCCAGGGAAAAAGTACATTTTATTACTACATCTGGGTTACTAATGAAGGGAAACAGAACACTGAAAGGAGAATGCTCTGCAGCACTACACGGGTGTAGCTCATCCCAGTGCAACAGTCCAATGCAATACATCACTTTGGTCCCACTAAGACCTGTTCAGGTGGTAAGGATAATACCTTAGGAAACTACTGACAGTGCACAAAATTGTTGTCAAATGCAAACTACTGTCAAATGTAAAATACTGAATCAGTTATTTTCAGTTGAACATTTATTGCTTCTACCAGCCTGAAATTCAAAAGTGCATAGTCACACCATCACATCAGGTTGTCTGCAAGCATGTACCACTTCTCTCAAAAAAAAGGAGCCGGAGTTACTAAAAGATGTTCCATAACCACTGTACACTTAAGGCCAGTGAAGGATTCTTCCTGTCACACCTCTTCTTGCATGTGAAACCACAATAGGAGACAGCCAGTTCCTTAAACATGTGATGGAAGAATTAGCAAAAGCACAGGGTTTGGGATTCCAGTGTTCTCATCCTCTGCTGCAGAGATCTGTGGTACAGATTCAGAGCCTTAATATCTTTCTCTACTCTCGCATCCTTTTACAACTCAATTATCTATTTTATAAAGTACTTACAACAATTAACCACCAAGAAGTGTGGGACTGTACAAATAGAACAGAAACAATAAAACAATACAAAACCTTTTTACAAACATTGTGGATAGTTGCACTGTAAACCTGTCTCTTAATGACTCTACCAGCACAGGAGAAGAAAAAGTGAGGCTATATAATTGATGTCCCATATCAAAACTAAAAACACAGAATGCATTTAAAAAAGCAAATGCAGCTCTCAATAAGCACCTTTCAAACAAATGGTAGGTCAAAAATTAGATGCTGTCATTATACAGTCAATAGTTTAAAATGACAAATATATTTCAGAGAAATCATGCTGTATTCACAGAGAATTCATGAATCAACATGAACTAGAAAAAAGCAGATAGAGTGAGTGCCTTCTGGAAATCACTCACTTGTCCCCAAAGCCAAAATGTTAAACTCCTTCCAATGATACCAGAATTTTGAGCAGCTCAAATTAACTGTGATTGTTCTTACAGTTAATTAAGCAAATTGATAAGAAAAATAAAATATACAATATGGCACATTTCAATGACAAATTCTAACTATTTTCTTTAATTATTGACTTTTCATTGACAAATTAAACAAGTAGCTCTTTTCCATAGCCTTGCAACAACTGGTCAAGGAAAAGACCACACTTAACAGCTCTTCCTCTCCTATTGGCTGTTAGAGAAGATGCTAGTACAAGGCCATTGCAGCTGCTATTAAAAGGATGCAGAGGCAAGCAGAAAAAATTATATAGTCAGTCTTGCTAAATTAGTTTACCTAAAATTGTATGTGTGAGTGATTTTAATCAAAATCTAATTTCCCCTCTTTTTAGAGTAACTGAAATGAGATTTTTCTAATTTACTTTTCGCAGTTCAAGTTTCTCATAATTCTTCTATGGTAGTGACAGCACTGTGAAAAGCGTCTGCTGCTACAAAGCATTAAAAAAATTAGATTTTCAAATTGATGTGCTAAATTAAAAATGTTTAATGTTTCTCATCAAAGGCACAGGAGTATGCATAGGGCCTTCAGTACAGTTAGAGGCACAAGACTTTTTTCATCTGTTTCTTTAATTCACATCCCAAGGCAACTCTGCTGTGAAAATTAACAAGCTACAAGCAAAAAGCGTTGTAAAATAGTGTCTTCAGAGAAACTACCTTTTAATTTCTTCCCCTCCCCATTGCTGGTCTGACCTTAAGGACATCATAATAAAAAGAGATGCTATGTTCTGTTTCTTGCTAACTTTAGACAGAGTTTTACCAAATTCTTTCAGAGCATCTGAGCCTCTCAGCAATTTTAATTCTCTGGGCTTGACTTGCTAATTCCCATGTTTTAGGAAATCACATTATTTCTGTAAATTGACTAAAATTATTATTATATTCAAATCTGGGCTTCTGACTTCAGCAGCTGCTTATGAAGTAGCTCAAAGTTGGGATGGGACGACTTGAATAGCTGCTGACTTACATATGTTTCAGAAGTTTCTGAAGAAAGGGTTACATGTTACAAGAAAATAGCCTTGGTAACTGCAGGTTGTTCAGTGTGGCTGCTACCAACAATACAAGAAGCTTAGAAACATGGAGAAAGTTTGCTGTTGACTCTGGATTTATGCTTGGGTCTCCTGCTGAGCACAGCTGATTTAAGGAGGAAATGGAGAAGATCCTCAGTGCAATGACTCCACATATATGGCCATAACTTGACCACATTGCTTTAAAGCATGTTTTCCTTTCAAGGGAAGCAAATCAAATGCCAGCAATGTCTACCGGCCCTTTATTCAACCATGGCTTTTTTGCAATCACAGCACTCATTGCAAGTAAAAAATGAAAAGCACATTCACTGTATTTGCATAAATATAATTGCTTTGATTTAAATGCATTTTTTCTGCCTAGGCCAGGCACGAACAAAGCCTTCTGGTGAGACAAGCGCCACCAAAGAGAGTGCTATGTATTTCTCAAGTCCAAACTGTTAAGAAGGAATAAAAGATTGTTCTGTTCACCACTTGGTAAGGAGACACACAGAAGAGGAATTGGATACTGTGTACAATAGCTGTTTGCAGAGTAGGTGGCATACCCCAAGTCCTGCCTGTCTCTAAACACAGCCAGTGCAGAACAGTGGACAGCATGACAACATGTCAGGAAGGCTGCATTGGAGAGAAGAAAGAATAAGATCAAGCCCAGAAGCAATGCCCTTTATCTCTGCAAGAGTAGGGAATTTCATCAGAAGAAAAAACAAAATGGGATCATCCTAAGAAACAGGCTGTACCCTATGCTAGAGAACAACTGCCCCCTTCACCCCCCTGGATCTTACCTAGCAAAGAATTCATACCCACTACCAAGTGATCACTTAAACCCTGTAACCCTTAAACAGACAGTGTAAGCTTGGAACTTCTCCACTCCATTAAGATTCATCAGCTGCAACCAAAAACACAGAGCCTGGATGCACAACACCTCTCCCCAGTAGGATCACCATTAAAACTCAGCCATTCTCCATCCCTCCCTTCTGCTGAATTACCAGGAATGCTACATTTGCTTGGGGGAACACAACAGAAAAGAGAAAGCTATGACTAGCATTTACCATCTATTACTAGCCACAGCTATGAATAAAATATTAGACTAGTAGGTCAATAGTCTACTTGAGTATGCAATTCCTATCTAAAAAGCAGCTCCTTAATTCAAGCTTTCTCTTTAAACTTTTGATTCCAAATTCTGTGCAAACCCAAGGCAGCTCAGCACAGCCTACCTGATTCAGAGAGAAGGAGGGAAAGAAATACATGCATAAACACACTCTTTATGCCATTCACAATCTGCATACGGCATATCCTCCTGCTGGTAATAATTCTAATCTACTCATGTAAAACCTCCCAAAATAGTGTTATCTTTCAGCAGGTTGAGATAAAATAAAACATGCCAGACATGTGCTTCATAGAGCAGTAGAACAGATTCACACCCATTGATCTGGAAACCATAAAGTTTTGATGACACAGAAAAAGGTTGGATCCCATTATGGGCCACGACATCTTCTCCCACCTTCTATCCCATAGATCACTAACATTTTGTGGGTGGTTGGAGGAGGCTGTACATGTGGGGGGCACCTTCAGTGCTAATAGTTTCAGAATAAGCATCAATGATGACATTCAAAACAGCACCTGAAGATAATTTGAAAGGTGTAGTAGCAGAAAATTAAACCCTGTAAAATACTGTCTGGCAAATTAAAAGACATAATTGATTATATTAGCTCATTTTCAAAATTAAGTGTTGCTAATTGCCAGAGATAGTATTTATTTGGTACAGTCACTGTATCTAACTAGCTGATCTAAGTTTACATTATTGACAGGCAACTGAGCCAAAGTTGCTAGATGTTCTTCCTTCTGTTTTGCCCAGGATTTGTTTCCAGGATATGCAGAACAGACATCAGGCAGTCTCTGACCTTTCTACTATCTAATTCCCATATGCAACAGAATTTATCTGTGTGCAGAGATGTCAAAAGCTTAAACACACCTTAACTTCTGGAAAATCACAAAAGGGGATTAATCTGGTACACAGGCCTGCATTCTGACACAGTCACAGACACAAACTGTTCTTGCAGTTCTGAACCTCTGTGTCTTTTTAAACAGTTGGGGTTCAGTAACTGCTATCCAAAGACATTTTATAAATAAAGCAGGAGTCAGACCATTTCAGTCCTCCATTGTTATTTTCTATCATACATTAGGAAGAAACTACTTCAGTTTTGGTGGAAATTGCTTTGTATGAACCTGATGCTTTGGTCAGATTTACAACATCAGGCCCAAAAATGAAAGACCAACAGAAATGGTTTGAGCTTCACCTTGTGCAGGAGGTTTCACTCATCCCAGAGACACAAGGAATTTCTCCATCCATTGTGCATTTGTTCCACCATAGATAATGTTTTCCAACTGCTGAATTCACTAATTAATAATATCTTGAACTAGGCTCATTAAGTGTTCAGTGCAGATTAGGGTTCCTGTGAAAGATGAAGAAAAAAGATAATCCCTAGAGGACAACATACAGCCAGACATTATCTGTTCCTATATAGGATCTCCCTAGTGAACAGTATATGCTGCTTTCCATGTCCAAACCAGGAGCTTCCAAAACTAAAGAAATCAATTGTTGACATGTGAGAAGAAATATGGATTAAGTTTATAACTGTGTTTAGAGCACCAGGGGATGAATTAGCCTAATTGGTGTATTAGTCTCAGTTACACAGAGTAATCACCACAGGCTGCCTCTGCTTTCATTAGAAATTTAATTAAGTTTATCAGTGTTTGGCTTCTTTGGCCTTGTTTTCTACCATCTTCCCCAGGCTTTCCTTTGTTTAATCAATATTTTTAGTGGGGTGGGAGGGGAAATTTTTTCCACTATACCCTGCTTTTTAATTTTTAATTTTTTTCTCTTGACACTAATCTGTTCAATATTTCAAAGCAGAGAAAGTCAGGGATATACTTGCAGCCTTTGCTGGTCTCTGCCACTTCACTAAGAGAGGACATCAAGATTTCAAGTTCAACCTTTTAATACTAAAGGCATATCTACATTGACCATGACCATTTCTTGGAGCACAAAGGCAGATACATTAGTTCAGGCACAGTCACAGGCATCTGATCAACCCAGAACATCGATACTGCAAAGTCCAAACCTCGAATGAAGGCCGATACTTTGATGTTGGCCATGTACATTAAGCCATCTTCATCTTTTCCACCTATCTTCTCAATTTAGAGCAGCACATCCTTCACATGCACTATGTTTTCAGGCACACAGCTCTGGAACAAGCCAGGCAAGCTTAGACTGTACAGACCTCAAGCCAACGTACCACTAGATTTAAACTGAAGGTAATGGAGTTACACTGATTTACAGAGCATGCAGAGATAAGGTCGTACACACTCCTGTTCAGAAAGTGAAAAGTCTCCAGCCTTAGGGGAGTTGTTCCTAGATAAGGAAATGGCTGCTCTGAAAACATTGGCTCTGAATTCTGTTCATCATGCTGCTTCTTGCACATTTCTTACCATAATGTACTGCCAGCAACAACTCTCGCTCTGCCCTCCCACCCTAAACCTAAACATTAAGGACTATGACCACGTCTAATGGGCTGAAGGCACAGTTTTAATCTGTAGAGGCTGGTGGCTGAAAAAATACAGCCTACAGTCAATTCTTGTCAAATGGAATAAGCCATGACATTCTCCTGTATAAAGTGACAGAGGCTCTGATGCATCTTCTTCCAAGGCAATCACTGGAGACACTGGCACTGGGGGACTTGTTAACTCATCACTTAGTGAACCTCTTCTCACTATCACCACAATTTAAAATAGAAAACAAATACTCAACATTGCTTAACATTTGTCATTAGTGCAAGAGGCTGCAACAGTGGCTGCATGCCTTACTGCATTGTCTAAATTAATCCACTAAGGGATATTGAATCACTTCATCATGGTGGAAAGTTACTGCCTTGGAAAGGCACGCTTTCCCTTCATTAGATTTAATATATTTCTCATTATACAAATCTGCCAGTGCAACAATAAGTCTTGTTCATAAATCAGTTTGCCCTTTTGCTTCACAGTCTCAGAGAACTTTCATCAAACAAGACATAAATGGGACCTGTAAGACAGGAGGTCAGAGCAGCCCTAACCAGATATTAATATCTATTCATTAAGCTTATTTTAATAGCACTTTTTAATAGCTTCTGTAAAACAATTACAGGTCCTTACGTACTTCCCCCCTTCTTCACATTGGTATTTTTAGATCTCAAAAAAGAAAGGGAAGAAATGAATAATTAGATTACTGAGTTTTATTGTTTGTATTATAGTAGAAAGGCCAAAAAGGTTTTTGGCCTTCTTGTGTTTGGTGCTGTACATTAAAACTGATTGATTACTATTCTAAGCTCATTTCTTAACATTTTGATGGAAGTTTTCCAGGAGACCTTTCTGGAAAAAATATAAAAAGTTTGTATCTTAATGCAACATTTTTTTGGCAGTTTCCAATAGCACTTCTGTTCATGCATACATAAAAAGATGGCTGCATTTGCTCATGGCTTGTTCAGTAAGATACACATCTGCATATTTGTTTCATGACAGCATATCAGTTATTCCACAACATCTCCACAAAAAGAGATTATGAATCATAACACAACTGCACCCTGAAACAGCACCTTAGAGTTAATTCTTCACTGGTAATGCAATGACAGGCAAGTTCTTAACTAAAACAAGAAAATTTAGCAGCTGAGAATTTAATTCTTCACAAACTCTACTGCCATAATCCCAAGTGCTTTTCTTTGTAAGATACTGCTTATATCCTATCCCCCACTGAAACCAATCCACCTTTATTTTCATTTGTGTTTCATTAAGAACTAGTGTATCTCCAAAAAGTCAGACCCCATTGCTCTAGATACTCTATCTTAACACAGTAAGAAACAGTCCCAATCCTGAAGGCACAATGACAGACATACATGCAGTGTGACTGCTGAATTTTTGTTCTTTCCGGAAACCAGTCTAAGGACAGAAAACTGCTTGTAGGTGGCAAACTGGAGACAGTGCTTCTGTGATTTCTCCTTAGCTAACCCAGATCTGTGGGAAAACCAGGAACTATACCCAGCCCTCCTGAATGTCAGTCCAAGATCTATTTCACAAACTATGTATTCCATGAATGTAAGCTTACCTCCAAACACGGACTCTTGCATCTCATTTGGCTGTCTATACCTCAGCACACCAGCAAATGCCATAACAAAGCATTAATTTTCACTGCTAGTCATTGTTAATGCTTAATTGCACTAACCACCCTTTTGTCACAGCCTGCTGAGATGCCATCCTACATCTCCTCCACCTATTTCTCTCAGTTTCTACTTCTTTTCCTGGAAAAAATACCCCCTTATTTATCTCAACCTTTCTCTGTTATGCATGGACAAGTTATGGGCTGCTTCCATCTTTGTGAGTCATTTACCTCTAGATTTACTGCCCAACTCCATCTATTTGCTCTCTCTCCCACACTCAATACAGAACATGTTTCCTCCCCAAGAGGACTACACACTAAACCTGCCCGGTGTTAGTAATCAGTCTGACAAATAGCTCTGTCCCTCTGACCTATTCTCTGGTGTTATATCGTAAGCCAATTAAGATGTAAGAGCTCAGGAAACCTCACTCTGGTGCAGCTTGTGGGCAAATGTTCTCACACTCCAGTTCTTTGGAGGAGCCTTAGTGAAGCTGAATACAAGCTCCCCTTATTCCTACCTCTACTTTCTTTAGAAAGACAGGCATGTAACAGATCCTTTCAGCACATAAGATGCCACAACTACTGGGAGACACTCCATGGAGCTTCATTTGTATCGTTTGGATTTGTATTAGAACAAATCAGAAAGACCTTTTGGCTTTATAAGGATGTAAAAAATGTGTGTCTAAGTAGGAGGGAAAATACTTCCTTCAGGTACAGCAGCAGTAGTTATTACTCATCTTCCCCCCCCCCCCATTTTTCTTCTTTTTATTTAGCTTCTCATCATCACTTTTTAATGAAGAGTAACTTACTACTCTAGAATTTGTAGAAGTATCTTACACACTCACATGCTTGACATACCTAATGCATTTCAATTTCTACCATTATACCAGTTACACAGTACCACCCTTTATGCTTTCAATTTTCCATTTTCTTCCTCCTGCCTCTGGTTCTTTGTTTTCCTTTGTGAGCATCTGCCTCAATTTTCCATATACATTTGCTGAGCAGCTGCAATTCCTCTCTCTCATAAGCACTTTATATGAAGCTAGTCCTTACAGACAGGAAAAAATTACCTAGTGCATCATATTTACATGCCTCCCTGGGAGTTCAAAGTTGGCTTGTTACAGTTCAGTAGAGGAAAATATTTAAGGCAGCCTCCATCTTCCATTTCTTGCCCTTACTTTCAAGGCTTCAACATTGAAAGCTTCATGTGCAAGACTGAAGATCTATTTAACCATTCTTAATGTCCTGTTTCCTAAAGTCCTTCAAAAACAGTCTGGTTTTGAAGTTAATAATTAGCTTTTAAAAGTATTGAGATGCACCTTCTCACATTTTTAGCTATTGAGAAGCTCTGCAGCCTTGCAGTACATGTCACTGCTTCCTTCATACACCAGTTATATTCCCATCTCTTCACATTTCAGTTTGCAGGTTACAGTTTTCCTATACATTTCAATCAGTCTTTCTCCCCTCACCTAGGTTAAAACTGTTCCTGGGGTAATAAAGCATTAACTAAATGATAGCATAAGTAAGTAATTATTTGATAGCCAGTGTCTTAGTGGGAGCATTAGATTTGACTTTCACAGGGCTGGCATTGCACAAGAAAGGGGGAGGAAGGGCAAGACAAGGGGAGGAACTGACTGATTTCTCTTGTGGTTTTGATCACAAGTCAGAAAGCATGTTCAGCTGTCAAAGGCACTGTTAGGGGAGTTATCACAAAGGAATAAAAGGGTGGGAGTAGAAAAAGTCTCCCTTGCTCAGGAATGTTTATACATTTTAAGTGACAGTTTGAAATGTTACAGAGAAAATGCTTGACTGAATCTTGCATTATCTTTTTACTTCAGTTCTAATAAAAAGGCTGGTGAGGAGAATGTCCTGACAATGCTACCATTACAGTTATTGGATCACAAATTTAAGGCTTGTACTTCCAATTAAAAGCAATTAGACAGAGCATAGGAAACATGCAGTACATGAACACCCATGGTCTCTTCCAGGGCTCTACTTAACACAATTCCACTCCAACAGGCAGAGAAAGCCTATGTCTTGTTTGCCTTTTACACCTCTCCCTTTGTAATGATAAAACAAGCAGAACTATACTACTTTGATCTTCATTGGAGACTTTATATGCTGCACTCACATTAATAACAATGGAAAAAAATAACAAAGACAATTTTCTTGGAACAGGAAAAACGATTGCCCAGTTTTATTAAAAGACAGCAAGAAAAACAATATTAGCAAACAAAAAAATGGCTTCAAATGAAAGAGATACACTGTTGAGGTTTACCTTTGTGTCCACTGTAACACTTAGGCATTATGAACTTAATGAAGCATTGCTCAGCATGCGCTTTCAGTGCTGGAACCATAAACAGCATTTTAGTAGCAGAGCAAGGACAGATCTCTGAGGAGGTGCTGGCTCAGCCACTAACTCCCTGGTGGGACCTTCCCTTCATACTTGACCCACAACCCCAGAAGGGCTTACCATTGCTGTATCAGGAGAGCAAAACAGATGTGCAGTTCTTCAGCCACAGTTCACTACTTAGCGATGACATTTTTTTGCATAGACAACAGACCAGGGGCTGAACTGTATCTACCTTCCTTGCTGTTGAGATCATAACCTATGCAGAGAGGTGGAGCACACAGATAGAGGAAGAGAACTGCCCTAGTTGTCACATCTAAATTAAAGCCATGTTTAAAATCAGATCTCTTAACATTTCATGCACCTTAACATCAAAAAATAAGTGCCTATGTGCATTAGGACCCCGAGGTGCCCCACAGCACTCCATGGACCAATGTTTTCAAATTATCTAACCTGTTTTAAGAACACTGCCTCCAGTTCATGCAATAGAGGTAACAAATTCACATCTACCTCCAAACACTACACTAGTACACTATCTACACTACTTGATGCAAATGAACAAGTCTTCTTACTACAGTAACACCTCCAGAAGACATCCTAAACCATTGACCACCGCACTCTATACTTCTATGAACATACTTCTCCAAAGCATTGGGCAACTTTAAGGCACTGAAGGTCCCAAATGAAACATTAAACACCCACAAGAGTCAGAAACTTATCTAGCTACTTTACAGTTTTATCATTGGCAATGATTCCTGGTGCCTTCAAAAGCCAAACTGTTTCTCTGAAGAGTGCTGGACAACAGTGAATAATGCACTTTTATGGTTCATTTTTGATGCCCTATTACCACAGTTATTTTTGTCCTTTACAAATGTTATTGCAATTTAACAATCTATTGACTTGACTTCATTTTTTTCCATAAACATACTGCCTGCTGGATACATAATTCAAATTCACATATAAACTGTGAGCTGTTTGCTTTAGCAACAGCTATAATTTAAGTATAACCTCAGCAGAAAGCCATTCTGTGCCATCTCCCTGTAAAGTGTAATTTAGTCTGGATATGCAATCTTCCTCTCTGCCATTCTAATAGAGGAGCTTGTTTGCTAAATAATCATCATAGAGTTTTGCTCAAAGCACCAGTTTTATGTAGAGTTGAGTTCCCCCCCCTTCTTCTCCCTGCCACACATAAATGTTGCCAAGCTAAACGAACATTCTTTGGAAAGCTATTACTGCCATGTAGTTTTCATTTGAAAATGTCACAATAAAGCAATGTTCTTTGATGCCGAGAAGCACGCCAGGTTACAGCATGATAAAAACAGCAAATAAGATAAAATAATACATTAGAAGGGCCCAAAGGGCAAGAAAATAACACTTTTTAAAGCCTAAGGGATTCCCCCCCCCGGCTTCTCTGTGCCCTCTTGGCACTTGGGGGAAACCAGAGAGCACAGCCAAAGATGAGCCTAAACCATTAAGTTTGGCTCCTCATCCAGATTCCTTCTGCTGCACAGGAGCAGCTGAGGTCAGCTAAGGACTGAAACCCAGCCATAAGGCATAGCAGCCCAGGCTTAAGTACTGCTAAGGGCAAAAGCTCAGAGAGCCTCCTTCAAGCCCCTGTGCGTTACACCAGGCAGGACCCAAGGCCTGTACTTACCCCCTCAGGGGAACAGGCCCAGGCATGGCCTCTACCCACATTGCTTAACCAAACCCTGACTCAAAGCACGGCCTAACTAGAGGCTCCCAACAAAAATAGCCGTCACTTAAACCCAAATATTTAAGGCAAGGATGAAATGAGGGTGCAACAACCCCACCACCCAGGTAAGCGAGGCCACAGGTACCTGTAGCTGAGAAGGAGCAGGGAACGCCTCAACAACACTGCAAGCAACCAAGATGAGAAGAAGAAAGAGACAGCAACCATCTCTAGGAGAAGTAAGGCCCTTCTGAGGGGGTTTTTGTAGCAGCACTGGGGGCTCTGCCCAGCCCAGGTGGGCCGTGTTGGGCCACGGCTGATGGGGCTCATCTGAGGGCACTGCTGGGAGGGGCTGCTCTCCCCAGCCTCACCTGTGCAGGAAGGCGGGTATTTAAAGCAGACAAAGGGCAGAAGGTGATTGTTTTGTGAGAGAGTAGTGGGGTGTGGAGTACTGCCCTAGGGTTGGCTCAGGCTGCCTGGGGAGCTGCTGCCACCTCAGGTAAGTAATGGTGGTGTGGGAGTGAGGGAGCTGTGGTGGGTTGGTTCTGTAAGGAGTGCTGGCTGTTGATGGCAGCTTTCTCTGAGGAGATTTGTGCCTAGCTAAATAACTTTTTTTTTTTTTAAATTAGGTGGTATATCTGGTACAAGGTGCTACTGTAGTGCTGGGACTGCACAAGAACAGCTACTGTCCAGAAGGGAAATGGTGTCTTGGTGAGTAGTAAGCCTAAGGCCTGCACTAGGCCTGCAGTCCCTGACAAATAACTGCATAAGAATCTCCAGTAGTGTTTAAAGTCTATATCCTGAAAAAGGGGGAGTAATTCAACCAGTGGAAATGAAGGAAGCGTTAAAGCATGAAAGCTGCTACTTCCAGTGCAACTTAAAAGGCATCCATTGCTGGTGCTTTGCCTGGTCAATAGAGGGTCATGAAGCAGCTTTCTGGGTGGAGAGAAGGGTGTTAGTGTGTTTTGGTAATGTTCTCTAGTGGTAATGCTTGGCTTTGTTCCTGCTCAAACTTTGAGATGGTTCAATAAGTAGTGACAAAAATAATGGGTTTGGGAACTGAGGGATCTCTGCTGTCTTAAAAACTGGTTCCTGCTTAAAAAGTACAGTATTTGGGTACTATTAAAATAGAAATTATGAATGTGCTGTGTTATGGCTGAGGTACTGTGTAGTGTGGTTCCAGGGCATGTTTAATCCTGGAGTTCTCAGGGTGCTAAATGAGGCCAAGGGGGCTCTGTCTGAGTGATAAACCTTGTTCAAAATTCTTATTTTCTTCCTTCTAAGAAAAAGAATAATTCCTCCCTACTCTTTTTCTAAAAACAAAAGTAGTAGGCTTTGCTGTCTCAATTTCTAAAACCTGAGTACTGTTGGACACCTTTTAGCAATAAAGCAATGCAGGAGGCTTGCATGGAGGGGAGAGGGAGTAAAGCCCCTCAGAACAACCTTGAAAATCTACTGTCAATATAAAGGTTATGCAACTCAAAGGCTGTGCAACAGGGAT
Source organism: Aptenodytes patagonicus (assembly GCF_965638725.1). Lineage (NCBI taxonomy): Eukaryota > Metazoa > Chordata > Aves > Sphenisciformes > Spheniscidae > Aptenodytes > Aptenodytes patagonicus. The sequence goes on from NC_134972.1 coordinate 3,017,794, forward strand.
TTAGTTACTCAAATGTCTAAGCTGACTATTGAAAAGCTTGTTGTGCCAAAGACTGCAGAAAGATGCTTCCTTTTTCCTGTGTCCTGGGAATAGTAAAGATTGTAAGAGCTCATTTCTCTATCTGGTATTTCCTGACCTTTGCAGCTACTCTATATGAACAGCAAAGATCAAGCTAAAGATGTGGAAGAGCTCTCAGATGAGCAGGTTTAGTCTAAAAATCATGTTACATCTGAGCTTTTTCTCATGCTTTAATATGGTTCCAAGCTTGACTTTGTCACTTTAATTTTTACCTGTCTCTTTTGTTTTGCTAGTCCCGATTGACCCAGAGTCTGTAGCAGTTCTTGAAAGGAGAAAAAAAGTGTTTGGTTATTGCTGGGGTTTGCCACTTTAGTGTATGGAGGTGATCTAAAGCAGCAAAATCTGCAGTATGGTTTGCTGAGGAAAGACTTCCATCATTATGGAAATCTGCTAGTTTAAGGGGAGGGGAACTCTGAAATGGGAACCCCAAAATACTTAAAGTGAAGGAAGACCCAAATGTAACTGCTATTTATAGTTTTTTTTAATCTGCACAGTTTCCTTTCTGCTGATTCTTAGTTCACTTGAAAGTGGAAATTCACTTCAAAGTCCTCACAAGGAAAACCACTTAATGTGTTTTTCTGGTTAAATGGCAATATTTTTATTTCAGTAAGAGTATTTTGGATACAACCTTGGCTTGTATGTCAATATTAGTGTAATGTTCTAAAACTGTTCACAGGTGTCTCAGAACTTAATATCAAAATGTAAATGTTTTGTTAAGGTGAAGTAGCCCATTCCTTTAGCATTTAGTTCTGCCCAAGCACCTCTTCAGTCAGGTGAAATGCTCTGGTGTAAAACACTTTCAACTGTTTCTAGTTAACACTCTTATCACCACAGCACTGCCTGTGTAGAGGATGGAAAGAACAGAGCTGTGGCTCAGAGTAGCTCCTTAACTTGACATTAATGTGTAACTCTGAGTGTGTTTTTTTGTTTCTTCTTATTTTCACTGAATAGGTGTGTGTCTTGTTCATGGTAGATGGGTTTCCAATGAACTAGAGGAAGCTTGGAGGTAAGGGGGGATGGATCAGTTGTGAATGACTTTTAGATGAAGTGAAGATGGTGAGTAATTATCTTGAGGGGATGGACCTGTGACCAGAGCATAGAGCATGCAGTAGAGGGTATTGTGTAAGTCACTACTTATGTAGAAACACATGCAGAGGGATAAGGGAGGGGACATGCTCAGCATACAGAGACAAAGGGTCAGACTGTAAAGATTCAGGCTTTTCTTTGTGTCTAATTTATTAATTAAAAAAAAAATCTATTGCTACAACTTCAATGGTAATAGTAGATTAAAGCTTGTCTAATGCTGCTGCCTTTACCATATACTTTCATCCAATTGTATGATTTCTGTTAGAAACACTTTACTGTTTTCAGACATGGTGTGGAAAATATACTTTCCTGTTGTCATGGGCCTCTCTCTCCTGTGCCTGTGCTGTCTGCCTCACATTTGGACAGTTGTCTCCATTCTGCTATAAGCTTAAACTGCATCTCCCCTAATCCAAGGTGGTGACTGTCTGTCCAAGAGGAACAAAGCTGTTACACAGAGGGTCTCCTGTTGGCTTGTAAATAGAACCATTGTCTTCAATTGCTTTTAAGTAACACACTCTGTTAAGCTGAGATTTTTTTTCTGTGTTTTCTCTTAGCCAATATATTTCTTTCCTTCTGTGATCAGCTCTTGACTTGTCCTGGCATTACAACTGGCTTGCTCTTTTCAGTGTTGGCCAGGAAAGGGAGTGAGGAAGGCAGGGGCTCCAGCTGTGTCACTGAGGCTGTGTGAGGAATTTGTCATGGTTAGAGACAGTTTTATATTTCCTTAATGCAGTTAGCTGTTCAGATGCTGGTGGGGCCATTTGTCTTATTTAGGAAGGTTTTAGTTCTGTGCATGTAACATAGATTTACCTCTAGGATGATGCTTATGGGTGTTTTATGCTTTTTCACCATAGGTTTTGTAGCTGACTACTTAGGATTTAATGCTACCAATGTGAATAATCGTAAAACTAAGCTGAGTAATGATACTGATAACTTTTGGCTCCTTCAAGCAGTATGATGGCTAGTAACTGCATCTCCTATCCTTGTAGGCATTAGAATAATGATAGCACATGAATATTTTACTTCATTCTTATTGGTAGTGAAAAATAGTAGACAAAAGCTGTAATACTTGGGTCTAGGAAAAGAGGAGTGTCTTGTTGCCTTAGATGTTCTAGTTATCACAGAAAAGAGGATGTAATTTTGACTCTAACAGTGCTGAAACTGCATTGGGATCTGAGATTTATACTGTTCAAATCTCCCTGACCTATCTAAGTCACACTGGTGTATGTGAAACAGCCCATCAAGGTTTTACCATGTTGTGAGAACAAAAAGAGCTGAAGAATTTTAGAATCTTATTTTTAAGAGTCAGGTTTGCCACCCAAAGGAGTGTCTCTAATATTAAAATGTCTAACTTCTACCAAGATGTTTGACTTCAACTAAAATTAATTTTATAACTATATGTTTGTTCATACTTGTACCTTAGATGTAAAACCAGGGGATGTAAAAAGCAGTCTTTCTCACAGCCCAATGTTAATTACAAATCCCTGAGGTTGCTAGGAAACCTTATCTTAAATGAGTATACAAGCAATCAGGCTAGATGCTGCTATTAAAGAGATGCTGAGGAGATTTTCTGTCTTATTCTTCCTCTCCTGGCTGTGATAGGAGATTGATTTATAGGAAGCCATGTCAGTTTAGGGTTTGGGAACAAATCATTCCTCTTCTGACATGTACTAGAAATGCAATAAGGGGTGGGGAGAATGTTGTCTTTTGTTACATCTATTTTGTAAAAGAAGGGGTCATGCTGACAACTCCCCTATTAAAATGTATCCTTTATTTACTAATCCTGCCAACCTCTTTGACTGAAAGCTTTGGGTTTTTAAAACAACTTGTATCTTTAATGAAGAACAATAAGGAAGTGCGATTTTATCCCCCCCCGTGAAGTATGGCTTGCCTTGCTCTAAGTCAACAAGCTCTTATTACCCTGTCTTAAATGAGCAGTCACAGAGTATGAATCTGTTTGCAGGGTTTACACACAAAGTCAGGTTTTGCCTGTTGTTAAGTGCTTTAAAGATGCATGGTAAGGGACTATAAGGACAACTATACTAGGTGGAACAGAGTCCTGTTTGACAATTAAAAAAAAATAGGAGCCTAGAAAAGAAAACAGTCTAAGTATAGCTGCCACCCTGAAAAACTGGCGACTTAAATGTTGAAGAGGACAGAAAGGGACACTTGTTCTTATAAATCTGGGAGTCTTGAGTTCTAAATTCTGTTGGAACAAGTGGCTCTTCTGTACACTGGAAGAACTCAATGCACTTAACTGTGCTATCAAAATTGTGGGTACCTGTATAGATAAGTGGGCCTCATGTGCTTGCTCCAAGATTTGGCAGAAGTTAATGCTGAACTGTGGTTTAAGTAACCATATCTTGTCTATCCAGCCTGTGTTTACTTCTGGAGTAGCCCTCACTACTATAATATGTCTTGCCAACTGGCATGCAAAAATCCCAAGGTTTCCTGGGTTGTGGGCAACTGAGAATGTAGGCCACTGAAGGTGGCAGCTACAGAAGGAGTTTGTGTTGAGTGGTAAAGGTACCAAAGATAGTGCTCTCAGGTGTGCCAGATCTTAGCTCTAAAGAGACTTCCTCCACCTCCTTTATATTTATACTGAGTTAAGACAGGAGGGAGGATGGTCCAGCAGTTTAATTCCACGGATATTTTTTTGCTACAAGATAGAAATAATCATGAGGTTGGAGCCGGTTGGAAGTCTCAATGGTTGGGTATTGATTTGAAACTCCTTGGCAAAACAGGAACCAGCACACTGACAAAATAAACATACCTTGTGCAGCAAATATTGATGATCTGCCTGCAATGAAGTCATGGAGGTGACCTTACTGCCCTGACTTACAGGATTTTTCTGACTGCAATGTCGAAAGGGCAAAAATAATACATTAATTTCATGTTGGAGCTGAGGGAATTACCTCTTTGGGTTTGTTTGTCATGTCAGCTTTGTTAATTACCCAAAGAGCTTTCTTGATAATTATTATTACAGGCAATTTTATCCTTTCAAGCACTGGAGACCAAAGCTCTGTAAACAAAAAAATTTATGGGTCTGTTTGTACTGCTCTCTAACCTGGGTTTCTAAAAATGTGTATATGTGTCTGGGGAGTAAGTAGTCCTTATAAGGAGGAGGTAAGACTAAGAACATTCCCAGCAGGTATCTAGAGTGAATGCTCGATAGGAGATGTTGGCTGGAAGCTTAATCTGAAGTCTCTTGTTCCCTTTTCTATGTGGTAAACTCTTACTCTGAAATAACTGTACCTAGGACTTTGGGCAACTGCTCTCCACTTAAAAATAAATGGCTGTTGTAATCCTGTTTGCCTCATCCCTCTGAAAAATCATACCTGTTGTTAACATCAGTAATCACAGGAACTTCTTGTTCTGTGTCTGTTTTAGAGCATCACATAGGAGTCATGCACAAAAACTCACTTGTTAATACTGTGGATAAGCTTGCACTTAACACACGCTGCCAAAAGAAAATACTGTTTAATATTTGCCAGAGAGGTGCTGTTCCCCTGGGGAGCCTGATGTTTCCGAAATGTATCTAGCTATTCTGTCCCCAGAGGGAAATCCGGCAGAGTTGTGCAGCATCCAGAAATATTAGAAGTAAATACAGTATGTTTCCACTCAACACAAACTTGAGAGACTCTACCACTAGCTCTGTGCAATCCAGGAATGATGAACATCACTGTAAACCTGTTGCTTTCTTTGTTAGAGAAACAGCTGTAAGGGAGAAGAATCCAAAAGCCTGTATTATAACTGTAGATCTTCAGGAAGGGCTGTGCCTAATGTCCCATGCTCTATGTTGTTACTATGAATATACAAGTCAATGAGACTATATAGGTGAGGGGAAACTAAGCTGAACTTGAGCTGTAGCTAAGACTGACTCATGGTGTGCTCTTTGGGGTTCACATCCCTGTGTCTGTCTTAGAAAGAAATTTGGACATTATGGTCTGCTGCCATCACAGATGTACAGTTGAGCAGAACATGCAGAAGATAATATGGGTAACCAAGATGTGAGACTTTTTCCCAAAAGAGGTAATTACTCAAAGACCATGTAGGTGCCACCATTGTTAGCAGTAGTAGATACTGCACCAGGATATTTTTCTGCAACATACACTGATCCTCAGTAAAGCATTTAATACCCCCCACCCTGGCTTTCATGGCTGTCTTCTGCCAACAGATGACATTGCTGACCTTAATGTCAATGTGGCATTGTCTCTGGATTCAACTTGTCTTAATGAGGGTGCAAGACGTTTTGCACACTGGTTTTATGGATGTATTAAGTAATCACAAATGGAAAAGTCCTTGGAGCTTCTTATTATAATAAAGCCTCATGTGACTATTATAAATTATATAAAGCTTTGCTTAACAGTTTAGAAAGGCCACAGCAGGGAAACAACTTGCTCATCTTCACAGAATACATCAGTAAGATATAAAAGTAGAATCTGGGAGTTCCCTGAAATTGGGGGAGAAGGCTTGCTGTTGTTCTGCTGTGCTCCTCCTCCAGCATGCATGAAAATGCCTTTCTGCTAAGAGTTGAGTGTCGGTGGAGGAATATTTAGACGCATGTGGATCATGAATGTTTTTTTCTCCTCAGAATTTACATGCAACACTGAAAAGCTTAAATGAACCAACAAACCTCGTATAAATGCTTTTATAAGAAGTGCCTATTTGTTCAAAATGACTCACTGAAGATGTTTAAGCCACTTGGTACAGGAGCCATTTGCTGCTATGGTAAAAGCATTTGCAAGGGCAGCTGGACTTACCTGAAGAGCCCAGTGCTGGAAATAATGTCAAGAGTCTGGGTTATTCCCAACCCAGTCTGTTATAATAAATAACATATTACACTTTTGTCATATGAAAATCTGTTATAAAATGTTCCACAGAATACTTGTACCAATTGTTGTATAGATGTTGGACTACAGTCTTGAGTCTGCCTGCTATCAGTTTGGTTTTGTTACCTATAAACCTTGGCTCCAGTGTGGCACTGAGCTTTTCAAGCTCTGAAAAGCCCAAGTTGAATTCTAGATCCCAATTCTCACTTTGATTCGTTGCATCCCACTACATTCGTCTGAGGAAAAAACTGCTTACAGTCAATTTAAGGTTCTTAATGCATCTAGAGAATAACTAGTCTAAAATAGGAATCAAGTCCTGTCTATCCAGAGATCAAAAATACCTGTCCTTTATATGCCTGGCATAATTTTGTGTATATAGTGTTTTGAACCTGCTACCTTGCTAATCATAATTAGGGGAAATTGAACAGATTCTAAGTCAGATGCTGAGCTGGTGAAAAGTTAAATGGCATTAGTCTAGACTTCTATTTGTAGGAGTTTTGGAAACAGGGCTACAACTGGGTGGGTAATTAAGGTATGTGGCTCTACCAAGTACAGAGGACTTCTGTTGGGTTCAGTACCCCTGATTCCTGTCAGGCAAGGGCCTGATCATAGGTATATCTGTGCACTCTAACTTGAATAGATTGTTTAGGACTGTTCACTGCTGCTTTGTGTATGATGTCATTGCTCAGACCTGCGCAAAATATGGTTTAAAGGAATGTGCTTTGGGCAGATGAAAGATCTATGCACTGGACAGCAAAACCTCTTGAGAGCAGGGCTATAGTGTGTCCTAGCCACACAAGTAATTCACTCCTGAAACTGAATACAATCTTGGTTTAATTTGCAAAGTAGCTTTGGGGATGAAAAAGGCAAAACTGCATAGACCTAAAACTGCTTCAGAACTTGATCAGTCCTAAAATCTTAGATGAATTTGAAATGCTTTGACTTTAACTCTGAAGTGAATTTTGTAATGGTAATTTCTTTTTTAAATAAAAGCCTTTTGTGGGTTAAAGTAGAATAATAACACTTAAAGTTTCATTTTTCTTTTAAAAACCATGTCAATGAACCTTTCTGATAGAAATAGCTACTGAAAAAAATCAGTGTTTTGAACAGAGTATCCCAACAGGTCAATGTGGGAGGTCTGACATTCATTCAGTCCTTTGATACAGCCAGTAACCAATGAAGACCTCTGTATTCTGCCTCTAAATAGCTCTTAAAAGACAGTCTTTTAGAATACCACCAAATTATTTCTCTTTGTTGTAGGCCTGATTTATTCCTGGCTCATGATCAGATCCAAATGAGAAAAAGGAAAACTTTCTTGAAGCTGTCCTAATTGGGTGGATAGGCTAGGCCTGACTCCTATCCTCTTGCATGTCTAATTTGCATTTTGAGTTCTTGGAAATCAAGTGAGGAGTTCTCACTTGCTGCTGATAATCTTGGGTTCCTATCCAATCTCCTCTAATCACTAGTATTACAATGTAAGCCTTGGAATCACAACTTTATTTTTCTTAAATTGCCAATTACAATGCAGGATATGGCTGCTTCTATTTTTGTATTTCATAATATCAGTGAAAGATCTCTTCAGCCACAGCTGACAAAGAGGAACAGGTTTATCATTTAGCAGAAAAAAAAAATGAGATTTCACTAAGGCTTTAGTTTTATATCTTTATGTTCACACAACATAATATATTGATTGCTAGCTGCTGGACTATTTGGTAATTATGAATTACTTGCTCAAAGTTCTGGGGGCTTGCACTTCAGCTTTGTGCCAAAGTGGTGTTTTGTTCTGGTTATGATGCTGGGAAAAGGGAAGATATTTTGCTGAGAAGCATGTCTGATATATTACTAATTGCAGCCTGCCTTTATGTTAAAGCAGGCTGAAACTTTTTTATAGTCGAACCTCTTCTGGGGAGTTCCCTTAAGTACATTTAATGGCAATGAAAGAAGATCGACAGCCTTGGAGACAGAGGGTCTGATTCTACTGCTGCTGCAATGAGTACAACCCTAATATTCCTGAATTGGTTCTAAATTTCTCTGGGGATACACCTACGATATGCTCAAGCTCTTGCCTGTCAGGTAATTGCCAGTTCTGTTAAGTAGAACTGAATGATCCAGATAGGCTTAGATGCCAAAGATCTGGTCCTCTGCAATCCCAGGTAACTCTGTGATGGAGGGTTAAAACGGAAGGATCTGTTTTTAACTTTGGCTGCACAAAGACACAGTGGACAAGCCCTAGAGATTTTGAGGCTCACATGCATGTGTCTCCAGTGGTAAATCTGTGTAAGCTCTACAGAAATGCTTCACCGCTCTTCACTGCCACTAGCTGATTGAAATGAGGAAGGTCATAGATAGGCTGGTTTGATATTTTGGGTCTCAGGAGGCGATTTGTCTTGGTTAAAATAAGCTTATAGTTGTGTCTGTAGTTTTGTTTTGCTACAGGAAAATATTGTTAATTTATATAGCTAGAAGCTTAACTGATGTACTGACTTGTGCTGTCTGATCTTGAAAAAGATTCTGTTGGAATCCAAGCATACTAATGATTGATACTAATTGTTTTCAGTCAGGTAGTGAATTTTATGGATAATGCTTATCTGAATAGATGGTAGGTGCAGATATTAGAGTGTAATCATACAGCAGTCATATTGCGGTAGCAGTGTCTTTTTCATAAAGTGTCAAAATAATTTGTGGTCACTCTTTTGTTTTAAATGGTGTGTTTACCATGGATAGAACTGGCCCAAAAAGGATTTAATAAAGATGACTTAATCCTCTGGAGATTACTGAGGTGGAAGGATGCTTGTTTCTTGCATACTCTGCCAGACTGATTCCACTGGGGGTGATCTGGATTGATTTCTCCACGTCTTTTTTTAAATATGTACTGTGTTCCTCAGCTGGCTTCTGCTTGCAACTTGGTAAGCTGCTTAGCCCTGCCAACCATCAGGTCTGTTTCACTGAGTGTTGTCCTCTGTTTTTGTGGAAGCATCTCCTTGCACCACTGAAGAGATTGATTCTCTCCATTTCTAATGACAGAGATCCTTTTCACTGCTTTTTATAGCTAATGGTCCATGTGAGGAAGGAGGAGGGGGGAAATTTCACTTGACCATATTAAGTCACAGGACTTTTCATGTTTTCATCTTAGTTACACTGGCTGTTTTTCACCCTGAAGCTAACAGTCTGATCACTACCTGAAACAGGATTTCAATGACTGTTCAATAATTCTAGGGGCAGCACTGCCCTCTTCTAACAGCACCAGGCATGTGTGCTTGCAAGCATGTGAGGGGGGAGGATGTGGGAAAAAAGGCTTGATGCCTTGCTTCTAATCAGTCTAATTAGTGAAATAAGTTAAGCTACCATGATTTACCCAACCTCTGTGTGTAGACAGACGGATTTAGAGTCATTTGAATGGAAGAAGAAACATGGTTTGAACTAAGTGAGATTAGGGAATACAGGTAAATTCAGTAGCAAGCTGACCAATAGCTTTATGCTGGTGTACACTATAAAAAACAAAAACAGCAATAATGAAAGCTGCCATTATAAATCTGCTTCTTATTGCTTACAGCTTCAGGCTGACTTAAAATCAACTTTTATTAGCTCCATATTAGGGGATTGTTTCCTCTGGATTTGATTACTAGGATGGATATGTTTGAAATCTGCATTTCCATATAGATAGAACTGCTCTCTTATAACCTTGCTGCATTCCTGAGGAGGCAAAGGAGTTCACCAAGGCTGACTGCATTTAAAGGACTAGCTGCAACACAGGCCAGGGAGAAAGTGGAGGTGAGGCATTAAGAGGGGATATGGTATCTGAGATATGAGTCTACCAGGCATTGGTCTGTAATTGCAGAGTTTTATTTGTATTAGACTAATGACTATAGTCTTTGTCTGAAATAAGAGTACAGTTATACTAGGTCCTACCTTTTGATGAATGAAGGGACGTGTGGAAGAAAGGATGCTGCTATCCCGTTTCAGAGGAGAGGAAACTGAGGCAGAGATGTAGTTTTTCAGCCTTGTAAAGGGCGTAAGGATCCTTAATATGTTTTAAGGAAGCTGAGAATATTTATTCTTGCATAACAGACAAGCAGGTGCTGCCAAAGGAGAGATGGATCTTCCCCCCCCTTAAAGTACTGTGTGAAAGATGCTACCTTCCAAAACTGCTTAACACTGTATAGTCTGAAAAAAATTAAGGGCAGTTCTAACCTGTGGTAGACAGCAGTAGCTACTGGGCTTACTGTGTGGCGTGTTTTGCTGTGTGGCATATTAACATACAGAATTGTAGTTCTGGAGCCAGTTGACCCTTCATAGCAGCTTAGAGCACAGCAAGAGGTCTTGCTTTTCCTTCCTCTGCTTCTAGGTATGGGGTTTCATTCATTCATTCTCTCTTGCAGTGGCTCAGGCAAAAACCTTATCTGGCTGCTTGTTCTTTTTCCTCTTCTTCCCTGGGCTAGTCTTCTGACACTAGTGAAATGAATTGACTTACAGAGAAGTCAGCTGAGTTTGGGGCTGGTGGGGATTAGCGGCAAGAACAGAAGGGAGAGGAGTAGCACCTTTTTCTGGTAGTGGAAGTGATAAACTTCTGGATTAGCCCACCCTACCCAGTGAAGCTATTCCTCTAATCTCACTGCAAGTTGTAGTTTCCAGCTGGCATGATGACTGGGATTTCCCAAGTTTTGTCTCCATCTCTAGCGTAGTGGGAGACCCCTAGGTGAATTGTTTTACCATAGGGTCTTTTGTCTGTAAGACAAGGATGACAGCTCTTGTGAAATTTTGACATCTGCAGATAAATACTATGTCCTGCAGCCTGTGCCAAATCCCTTTTCTTCGTATGTAACCCTTGCTACAAACACCTCCTACCTTGAGATTTTTAGTGATGAGTGGAAAATTGCTCTATTAGCAGAACAAGGAGAATTTAGTCCCTTCCAGCACCAGTTTCTTTATGGCTGTGAGAACTTTGAATTGAATATGCAATAACAGGTAGAAAAAAAAATTAAGTACAATCATGTAAAAGTAGAATTACTCCAAATTGATTTTTTCCCCCCTCTTCCTTCTTGTACTAATTTTGTACCTATTTGATGTTGCTGGAATGAGCTGACTTTGAATGGAAATTACTATCAGAGAGATACCCCTAGAGTCTAAGGGTGGAATTCAGCTGAAAGTTTTTTAGGGTACATATTGGTGAGTACTGATGCTACCATCTCTTATCTTGAGAAGCAAAACTTACCCTTCTGAATTAATACAGTGCTAGTCTACCTTTGAAGTCTGACCTAAAGCCTCAAAATGGCTTTAGGGAACTTATGTTTGATAGTCTTTTGTGTAGGGGTTAATAACACAGTGGACTTTGGCATTATATTCCCTTTCAATTCTAGATGTCTATATCTATAGAAGAGCAGAAGTTGCTGTCCCTAGGTTGCAACAGGGGCACAGCACAAGACTACCATGCTTGTATTTGTTACGTTTGTTACTGGGTATTAGAAGTGAGCTTGTCCCTTTCTGGTGGATAACTGTGCAGAGCAGTTGTGATTTGAGACAGTGTTTCAGAGAGGTCTCTGAACATGTCAAATCCAGCAGGCAAATGTGAAGACAGGTTTGGTGAAGTTTTATTTTTGTTTCTTGCTGGTGTATGCCAGGTCCTCAGATTTCTTGCTATGTATTATTTTCATATGTTTAGTTCATTCCACTATTACATTGGACTTTCAGACAGAAAGTTGTGAGATAAACCTGTAACAACACAGAGCAGGAGGAAAGGAGCTGTAGCTGAAACATGCTTTGCACAAAGATGCTTTCTTTGAAACGGGGAGCTTTGTGTTGCTGGTCCTTTGCTGCCTCATAGCATCAAATATTCATTCCATGTCTGCATTTTGATTGTGATAGTGTGATACAAGAAGACATGATGTTGCTTTAAGCCAGCAAAACCACAGAGCTGTCAGAAAGGAGACCACAGCTACAGGGGAGCTCTTTCTTCAGAAGAAGCAGTTAGCAGGCATGTTTGGTGTAAAGAATGAAAGTGTTGGAAAAACAGGGGATGGCCCATAGAGGAGATGAAGTTTTTCTGAAAGATGTGGTATTTGGCTTGAAGATGTAAAATCCCAGTCCTTTTGTACATAGAAAGAAAAAGCAATTTAATCTGTAGTACAACAGACTGCATAATAAACAGATACAGGTACATAACCTGTTAACCCTGAACTGTTGCCTGCTCAACAGACTGCATAATAAAAGGCCCAAGCTATATTACCTTGAATTATTGCTGGTATAACAGACTGCAGGTAATAAACAAGCACAGAGATATTACATTCACCTCTTTCTAGAAAGCGTAGGAAATGTTACTTTTCCCTCCTGCTATTCTTGGCTTATGCTGGGCTACTGCAAAATGGACTTGATTTGATGCTGTTGTCAGTTTAGCCCAGGTCAGTAAAGACTAAGTGTGGTTTCCTTATCACAATTGTTTTGTGATTGATGTGAATAACTTTGGTAGTTATCAAGACCACCTTTGATACAGAGGGTGTTCGCATTGTCAAAACCACCAGTGTAACAGAAATGTATTGGTATACAAACACACCAGCTGCATTACCTGTTGCCTTTCAGCTGTGGCTGGGACATGCAGGCTGGGATTTGGCTGGAGGTGTATGTTTTCAGAAGAAGAGGTGGGTAGGGGCAGAGGGTGTTGCCAGAGCTTGTGCTGTCACAGTTCTGAGAATAAACCATGGCCATCCATCTCTGGGCTGTCAATCTGGTGCTTTCATGAGGACTGTATTCCAAAGCTTCTATACTTTACTTTTCTAATGCTCCTTTTCTGGAGCAGTAGGGGGGCCTCAGCACATTACTTGTGCTGAGCTCACCTCACTTCCTGTATTTACTATGGTTTCTAGAGTTAACCCTGCCTTCACATTCACTGAAGAAACCCTGAAAAGAACTGTTAAGCAGTGCTGTGGGTAGAGGAAGGTCTGTCCAGTGATCAGGGTCATTGTCAATAGTTATCCAAGCTAATTCCCCTGATAATTACTTGACTTGTTAGCTCAACTTGAAGTATGAAAATGTAGAAAGGCATTTGCCCTGACAGTTTCACAGGCCACATAAACTTGTAAGGACATCCTCATCAGAATCATGTATTTGGCCTTTATCACAAATAATTACTCTGGACAACTGAGGAATATTTATTAGGGCACATTCAACTCCTGACTTGTCAACTCCCAAAACAGCTAACTCTCTCTGCCAGTGCCCTGGGAGAGAAGAATTGTCGCTCCTGGCAGGTGAAAGCCCAAACTAGCTCACACTGGTTCTGCGTGGGGAAGGCAGGAGAGGGAACCTGGTTTTTAACCAAAGCTGTTGATGTCAAGCCATTGTAACAATCTTTCTGGGCAGAGCCTTTGAGAGATTGTCTGTGCTGTGCATCTGGGTAAATGGAAAGAAGTTTCTTTCCTTCAAGACACTGGACAAGGTAATAGGGTTTAATTCTAGAATTTGACATCTCCTTACCAATGCAGAAAGGCTAAGAACCTTAATCTTTCCATCCTGAAATCCTGCATATGCGAGACAAGGATAATGTTCCTAAATCTGACTTCTGAGTGAATATTTGTCTTGTTAGACCATGCTTTCATTCTGACTCCCTTGCTGCTACTGTTTTTGTACAGTGGTACAACAGAGCCCTTGGAAAAGGATCTGGATCAGTCTTATGAAATAAATAATAGCTTCACTGAGCAGTGTGAAGAAATCACAAGAGAACGTAAGAGATCTGCATTCTTTTAAAACATTGGCACAGAAGCATTAGGGATAGTTTTGCTGAAACAGAATTTGAATAACTGTTTCAGCTCACTGATCAATATGAAATCAACACAGGGATGAAAATGAATCAGTGGCAGTCGATAGCAGTGGCCATCACCCATGCTGTTCTCATTCAAAAGTGATAAAAGGGAAAGTGAACAGACAACAGATCAAACTGAGGAATGGATGTCCCCTGCTGGAGATGTAATTGTTGTCTGACTTACTTCTCTGTCCCAAAGGAACTTGAAGTTGAGCCTCACTGGAAGATATAATCATGTGGAACTACAACAAGGCTAGTCTTAGTGTTGAGAGGGTCTAATCTGCTCCTCTGTGGGTTTTAGTAAAGCTTGTCTTTTACATGATGTAAAACTTGTTGTCAAAGGGTGTATTTGGAGATTGCTGTCAATGGTCAAGAATCTCTGGTTCTTAACTGAGATGCTTTAACTGACTGTATGCTACTATACTGCAAGTGTGAAAGCAGGTCAGTGTCAGTTGCCAGTACTGTTTGGAGAAGGTTTAATGCTCTGTGTGCTTCAGTTTCCAGCTCAAAGCTCAATGAAATATGGAAAAAATTTAACTTGATTTGAGGGAACTCTTGGCCAGGCTCAGGTTTTCTACTAGTCTGACCTTTGAAAATAGAGCTGAGTTAGTTCTGAGACAACAGCAAGGAGGCAAAAACGTGTCTTTCACTGGATGTATCTTGTTGAAGGTCCCCTGTGTTCAGCGGTTAACAAAGCTACTTTAAACCATCTGACAAATACTTAATTACAAGCCAAAATTTTCTCTGGTGTCACTCAGGAAGCTTGTCTGATTCCATCCATTGCATGCTTAAACTGCTAGAGTGATGGGTCTCTGTGGATTTATTTTCCCCCCTCTACGGCTCTTCCTGCTTGTAGACACAAAAGAAATAGGCATCCTTAGGAGTTTACGTATTTGGTAAACTGTGCTGCAGCAGTGTAGTTTCTTTTCAGGCTCTCCTCTGACACAAGTGCCCTTTTCCCAATCTTTCTTGCTACACCATCTGTTCTCTCAAACTGTTTTTCTCCTCACTATTACAGGACCTTTCACTGGAGGATGGCCTTATAGTTAAGACCGTAGTCTGGTACAGTGACAGGAAAATCTACAGTCAGTTCTTGCCTCAGTATAATATAAGGACCTATATGGTTAGGAGCTGATTTTCATTTAACTACAGACTTAAATGGAACTGTTGCAACTCCCATGCTGCTTTGTCATTTGGAGCCAGAACTTCAGGAGTGTAACTGGAATATTTCCTCTGACTCCTGTGGGGCTCTGGCAGCCAAAGATGACTGAGGGCTTATTTCTTTGTGCCTGGTAGAACAGCTTTAGTTTCACCAAGGGAGGGTTTCTTCCAGAAATTGGACAGGCTTTTTAGAGAATGAAATAGATGTTGCTTATTTATTACAGCTATATCCCCAAAGGCCTTGACTTCGAGGCAAGCAAGGCATCACAAATACAGTATATGGTGTTCAGCTGATGTCTCTGGGCACTTACCCATCCTCCTTTAACCTTCTCAAACTGTTTGATCTAGATGATAAATATTAAGCCCAGGAGAAAAGCCCACTGTGCACTTCCATGAATGTCCATGTCCCGTAACTGGTGATGGCATATAAATTCATCAAGGAAAACACAAAATGAGGTGGTAATTAAAACTTTCTACTTTGTAATTGAATGACAGCTGTTGAAATTGAAATTATTACCTCCTAGGGAGATAAAACAGTGAGGGTTTGGTACAGACCAAAGCAATACTTCTGGGGCTCAGGTAGAAACCTGCTTTTCCTGAGGACCTGTTTTAGTTCTTTCCTTGCAGCATATCTCTAATAGAAAAATCAAACTCCTATCTCTTTAGCTGCTCCCTTTTGCAATTAGTTTTCTAGAAGCAAAAGCAACCGAGACATTGAATTTCCAAACTATTACACAACTTCATGGAAGATCGGGGTTTTTCACGCTATAAAAGAAAGCACTAGCTGAGCTTAGATTTTTTCTAACTTGAAACTCCTACAGAACTTTAACTGCACTATGCTGGTTTGGTATAAAGCTAGTTAAAATCATTGCAGCCAGGAATGGATTTAACATTTCAGTTTGAACCACGAAGTTGTAAGGTTTCCATTTTGCACTACAGAATGGGGAATCGTTCCATTAATAACCTGGCAATTAAAGGCAAAGCAAATGTTTAGGTTACAAACATATGTAAACCCAGGCATAGAGTTCTATTGTTGATAACAGATTTTACTGCTGTTATAGCTGTCAAGTTACACTCTCTAGCCAAGGGGAACAAACTTGAACCTTATGTTGTTTAGAATTGAAGGAGAGAGACAGGACTGTGTGTATATTGGTTTCCAATGCTGTCATCTGAAGAAATGTTAAGTATAAATATATCAACTGTGCTTAGCCAGCTAGCTCAAACTTCAGGAGTTGCACAGCTTTTGTACTACCCCTCTCCTTTTCTAGTATCTTAGCTAATGGAGAGGTCAGCTTCATCTTAGTCCTCCATATGAAGCTATGAATATTTGGTTAGCACTAGCTGAACATCTCTGGCTAATAAGAACGGTGAAAGTGGAAAATTGCCTTTGGGAACTCCAACTTATTCTGCCTAAAAGTTTGCCTGACAAACATATCTGTAAGTCAACCAGAAGGAAGATGGGAGCCTCTTGGCTGTGATACTCTAGACTTTTGTTCAACTCCCTGTTTTGAATTATACAAAACAAGGACATGCTTTTTTTTTTACAATCCAGAGACTGGATGTTGTATATTTCCTGGAAGTTGTATATTTTCCAGGAAGGTAACGGTTTATTTCCACTTTATTTTGTGGAAGTAGAGGTAAAACAATGAATATGAAAGTTTAGCTATAGGACTACATCATGGCAATAGTCTTGTAGTTCAGAATAGCCTTGGTCTCCATTGTCACATTGCCACCTTTAACCAACAAGGAGAGTGGTACCAAAATTTTAAGATCAGACCAAGTGTTTTTAGAGAAACATAGTAGATATAAGGTGCATATTTAACTTTGAGGACACTAGCATAGCTTTTGAAGCTGAGAACAAAAAACCTGGGCTGGGGAAAAAAGGGTATGAAAATAAGGTAAGATTAACTATTTAATGCAAGCATACTCTGATCTCTGAGCAGCCACTGGTAGGGCAAGATGGGGAAGGAGAGTATTCTTGGCAAGAAAATGATCAGTGGAAAGAAGGGGAATTTTGAAGAAGCTGGGCTTCTGACTGTTCTCATAGCTGCAGGGTTATTGCTCTTAAGAACAGGGTTTTTTTTGCCTTAATGGAAAGGGGATGTTTCTAAAGAGCACCCTGAGGTAGTGTCAATGCAAAGGCCACAGGAGCTAAGTATCCAGCTACAGGGGTTAGGGTCCTGCTTAGATCATCAGGACTGTTTCCTTCAGAATTAAGCACACAGTTGCACTCCTGCACTAAAACTCACTTAAGTGAAGGTTTTAGTTCCGACAGACACAGAACTCTTAACTTTGGCTTTTAGTAAAGCTGCTTGAGCAATAGGAGGTTGGACATGCTGAGTTGTGTTCTGGTATTGTACTATTTTACATCCATATATTCCAGCTGGTTCAATAGTTGCTGCTGATTTACACCAGGGTTACCAAGGACAGTTTAGCTCACCCTTTCTATATCACTTAGGAATGTTTTCCTCATCCCATTTTCACTCTAAGAAACACTAATTGAAATTCATGCTCGTATGTCTTATGAACTATGAGTCAGAGGAATAAAAGCACTTAATCACTTAATGAAATTATTGCCTCTCCAAGCATGAAAAAAGATGGTGGTGGGGGGAAGCATAAAATGTTTTATGGCAATCACTTTAAAAACAAGTCTCTCTCTACTTTGTAGTATGTGTAACTTGGTACGTTCCTTTTTTGTGCACTGGTTCATAAAGAGAATGTTAATGCTGTTGCAATAGCTCAGCTGTTCTGTAGCTGTATACCATGTCAGGCTTACAAAATCAGCAGGCTTACTTTTGATTAGTAGTTGGGTGGTGGATACACTGTGTAATGTGGTCTTTCTTCAGAAGAGGGCCTTGCATTTCTGAACTGGAAGGGTGGCTTAAGGAAGGCGACTTGTATTAAATTACAAATTGCCACAGTGGTGACGGGTTCAGCTTGTAGCTAAGAGCAGTAAGTGCTCGGCTCCTACAGGAGACTTTGAGAGTAGTATCTGTTTTCATTGCTTTGAATGTCAGCAAGTGATGTTAGATTCACCTAGTTTGGCCTTCTGACTAACAGTTTAGAGATGCATCTATTTCCTTTACCAGCTTACCTACATCAGGTGAGCAGCAAGACAAATTTGAGGGTTTTTAAACCACTCAGTGCCACCTTTTGCCAATATGCAGATGATAAACCCTGAGTTCCAGCCAAATTCCAGTTTGGCCAGCAGTCGCCTGTGTCCCTGAAGCCTCCTCTACTGTGAAACATTCTTTACTTCCAGTCCAAGCTTTTTCTGCTGTGCTTAGCATGTTCCTTAGCAGGGTCTGTGTTCTGTTT
The DNA here is from genome assembly GCF_965638725.1 of Aptenodytes patagonicus. Classification (NCBI taxonomy): domain Eukaryota; kingdom Metazoa; phylum Chordata; class Aves; order Sphenisciformes; family Spheniscidae; genus Aptenodytes; species Aptenodytes patagonicus. The sequence continues at coordinate 3,036,058 of NC_134972.1, forward strand.
AGGTGGATGTGCGTGAACACTGAGTGAATTGATTCTTGTCAATTATAAAGACTGCAAGGAGTCTGGAGCCTCCTTGAGATGAAAAGCATTGAAAAAATGCAAAACATTAATTATTTATCTCTTGGTGTCATTATTGTATAGGGTTTAAATTACTACTTCAAAATCATTTCTCACTACACTGTACTGTCATCTCTGCAGATACAAAGAACTTACAGCAGATATTAGAGAATGTAAGCTGCTCTGGATTTATTAGGGAAGAGGCTCTTCTCCCCTCCCTTCTGTTCCTCCCACTAGCCAACTGGATTAGTTTGGACTAAATTAAATAGGCTCAAAAAGCCAAAAGAAAGAAGCAAATCAATACAGAATAAGAAATTAAAAATCACTTCATTGAATTTATTTTAATCTGCAAAGTTGTAAAGTGCTTAAACTGCAGATCCCACACTCTGAAGAAATCCAAGGGGATTCTCAATATGAATTTTGAATGCAGGTTTGTGGTTCTAGTGCATATGAAATGAAGTTTTTTATTCCCAGTAGTCAACTAACTAGATTTGTACCTGGGGGCAGGAATGAAGTGGGGGGATGTACATCATGTATTTTTGCACAGGGCCAGTGTTCTGGTGACAAGGAAGCCCTTTAGGTTCTGTGAGTATTTCACCCTAGAAATAAACAGCTTCCTCTTTTGCTGGACCTGCTTTCTCCTTTAGATGGTGCATTCTTTTTTCCTGAGTAATACATCATTGAAGCAACTCATTCTGGTGATGAATTACTTGTACATGGTATCAGATGGGCCTGTTCTGATACTCCTGCATCATCCAGAGTATTACACTAATATATCAACAGACTGAACTGTTGCTCCGATTATGTGCCTCAGTCTCATATATCACTGTGTGCTCATACATGCACACAGATCTTGCTGGAACAATGCAGTGTGAAAATGGTGCCCCAAGTGATGCCCTTCAGTGAGGTTCTCTAGCAGGTGTGTAAAGTCAGGTTTTGGCAGCATTTGAGGGCAGGCTTGTGAAAGACCATCAGCCAACAACTCAAGTTTTTAAAGTTATAGGGTTCTTTAACATTTGGGTCATACAATTTGAATGCCTTTCAGATCCCATGTCTTTGGACATTTGGCCTCTTATGACAGTCTTCTGAAATGTGCTCATACCCAGCAGCTATTTTTGAAATCTTGGGGGTCTAGCCCTCCCTTTTTTTCAATATCACAATGTTAACTCTCTAGTATCTCCCAAGTGCTAAGAGGGACAAGCTCATCTTAAGGGGGCAGGTAGGGCTTAGGAGCAGAGCATCAGGTGCATGTTTTTCAATCTCTGAACATTCAGAGACAGTTTGGGGGGGAAGGGTTGTCTTGTTTCACTTACTATAATGTGTATTGGTATCAGTCTTCCCTGAAGTTGTCTTCAGATATAGACTGCTTCCTCAGGCCAATCTATATTTGGATAGTTTGAACTTGTCTTTAAACTGTTGCAATTCTTAAGGCCCATGCTTTGCTTCTAATACTGCTTAATGCTTTAGTTAGCTCAGGTTTAGTTCAGATAATGTTCAATTCCTCTTCCATAAGCCAATCTAAAATAGCTGTACCTCCTGAGCTTGCAAAATCAACCTTCAAATTTGCAAGAACAGAGTTTATTCTCTTTAGGTTCTCGGCAGTGGTGCGCCTGGGATCCAAGCCAGAACCTGCTGAAGTCAGCAAAGGTGGTTCTAGAGGACGCTGGGTCAAGTGTCTGGTACGGGATGAAAAATGTGCGAAGTCTGCTTTGTAAATACTGCCCTACAGCTGGATTTTGTCCCATATAGTCTTTCCCCTGCCCTGGGACACACAAATACACATTTCTTCCTGTAGTTGGAGGAAAAATGGCTGCGACCTCAACCTGACATTTCTCTCTAAACAAGATGTAGCTAGGAAGCTGAAGTTATTTGCATCCTAGCTAAGATGTTTATGGATTTGTGGATAATTTTAGAGTCAGTTACTTTATATTCAGGGCAATCTTTTGCAGCTGTTGAGAATGAATTGCAAAATTAAAAAATGCAAGTAACTTGTAAGGGGAAAATAAGTCTGGATTTGAGTAGGAAACCAGAAAGTAAATAACAAGGATTATGCCACAGAGCCTCAGGATAGCAACCTAATATAATGCTGAATTGAGATACAAACAAACTGTAGACATAAGTTTGATTTGAGCTCAGATTTGGTCACTTAATATTTATGTGAGAACATTCAGATCAAAGCAGAAAAGATGGATTGTTTAGATGTTGCATCCTTTCAGTGTCTAGGAGGACAGATATTAGAAAACTATCTGTGGAGATGTTTGTCCTTATCAGATGACCCAAGCAGAAAAGGAATTTCAAAGCTCTGTAGACAAAGAAACCATTCTTGCAAGATAATTTGCTATGTAGTCATGCGGTAATTTTGCAGATTTCTTTCAGTACAGGGAGACACATGAGGGGGAGCTACAGGAACGGTAGAATCAAAGCAAATAACCTGGTTAAAATTAAGTTCTTGGTTCAGGTACATTTCTGGTCTCCCATGGTCTAAGGGACAGCTTAAGGGAATGCTGTAGGATACATTTTTACATATATTTAACTGCTAGTTTAGTAAAACTCATCTGGAAGTGAGGCAGTGTCCTTTCCCTGTCAGAATTAGTTATGCCTGTGCAGTTCATCTTTCACCTGCCAGGTTAAATGAGCTCAAACTGGTGTTAGCTAATAAGTTGGACTATCTGGCAGACATGGTACATGTCACACTTGATGTGTTGGTGGTTTAAAAATAACATGCCTGCTCCAAAGTGTTAACCAGATGAATGTGAGCATCTGACATATATGCAAGTTATTTAAGTCCTGCATTCAGTCTGTCTGGATTCAGCTGGCATGACAATTTGCTTTGTACCTCATATTGAATGCTCTTTCTCCTCCCACAATTCCTGCCATCTGAAAGAGGACTGACATGTATCAGTTACACTCATTAGCTTTGCAAAATGTGACTGTGATTCATAATCATCTGCTGCTTGGAGACAAACAAAAACCAAAAACATGTTTCTTCATCTTTACTGGCAGTAGTTGTCTGAGGACTCAGGCTGGAGCCTGGAAAATAAAAACCTTCTGGAGATTTTAAGGCTGAAGAAAGAAATGAAATGAAATGTTTTTTCTAGCTTATATGGGCCCTGTTAAAGTATCAAACTATGCTAGACCCACCGAGTTATTTAACCTCACTAAAATTCCCTGCATACTAGATGTTTAGATATACATCTGGATAAAATTTGGACACTGGAAATACTTGCTCTTCTATTGTACAACATTTGCACTGGTGTCATCTTTAGCATTCTGGTTTTGTTCTTTTGTCCTTCACAAGGTTTATTCCCCATGATGGAAAGCGGGTAGATGAGGGAACATGTTTTTATTTCCTCACAAAGCTGGGAAACAAAAATGCTACAGTACTGGTTGACACCAATATATAACCAAAATGTTACTATAATTGGTTGACACAAAGGATGAGAAAACAGTCTAGCCTGTCCTCTCTGGAGACCCTTGTGCATATAGCAGGATTTGCTACAGTAGCATATCAGGCAGCAAGGTGAGCATATTATCACAATAGTATCAAACTATATTGTTTGTATCAAGCCTCACAAGAGAATTTAATGAAAATAGTTGCTGTTAATCTGCAGTGACCTTCGGGGGGGGGGTTGAGCAGTAAACTTTATTGTTCCTTGGAAATCACCAATGAAGAGAAGAGCAGAAGCTGTGGCTTTGGTCATCAAGCCCAGTCTTACTGAGTCTTGGACACAAATTCCAAAGTGCAGAAACAAAAATGTCCCTTCTAAGGTTTGCCATTCAGCCTTCCATTTTTCTTGGGCATTAGAAATGAAGATTTCTTATTTAGGCACTTCATGGAAACTTCAGCTGAAGTGACTATTGCAGTTTTGCTGCAAGCTGTGTAACTGTGGACTTTATGGTTTTTCTTTGATTTTGCATATGTGCTTATATGAACTGTAAGTTACTTGGGGAAGGGTCAGTGTCTCTTCAGTACTCTGCAGGCTGGTGCATTAGTGTTGATGTGCTGCTACAAGTAGATATTACTGCATTTTCAAAATAAGGGTGATGTTAACAAGAAGGTGGTTTCTGAAGGGAATCACCAGGTGAGCTGTGCTTACTTCATTCAACCTCACTGAAGAGTTTAAGCAGTTGGGTAAGAAATATACCTGATGTTTGCTGGTTAAGTACTGCAAGTCAGCCAGCTGGGGGAGTGCAGAGCTGCTTTTGCAGGATTTTCAGACTACCTTGAGGTTACCTGTTAATTTTCTCCAATAGTATATTCCTACACTATTTTTCAAAAGCTGGAAGTTTTTTTTCCCTTTACTATTTTAAAAAAGTAAATTAGGATATATTTTGGGGGCCTCAAAGCCTTGGTGGTGCTTTTTTCCAATAACACAGAATTTGCCACATACAGCAAATAGTTGCTCAAAGACATTTTTACTTGCTAGCTACAGCACCTGAAAGCTAAACTTCCCTCATTAACAATTAATGACACTTAGGCTTCATGCTCCTAATAATGTCATCATTGATTACACTTTTAAATGGCAAGACCCAGTTGTCAGGGATAGCATCCTCAGTCTACACCAAGCAAATAGGTCAGCACTGGAGGGGTATTGTATGAAATATTAGTTACGCAGTATCTTGACGTAGGGTCTTCATGATCTTTCATTGGGAAGTACATGATTCATTAGTGAATTGTGAAGAATTGCAAATGGCATTTTCAGTGCAGCTTAAAAAGAATAGGGGATTGCAAAAGGCATGCTACTGCTGGGTTTTGCCATCCTTAGTACTGTATCATGCAGAATGGCCACTGGAAAGAGTTGGGAGAAGTGTCACCAGTTTCTGAGCCTTTGATTTGTAGATTGTCACACTCCATTGAAAGCCCACCTGTGTATGGAAGTGCAGATGTGCTCTCTGTAGGGCAGGTGGTAAGGGGGAGCAGGATGCGGAAAAGAAAAACCTACACAGGGTTGTGTAGAGGAGCTAAGATCAAGCTCTCATTTGACAATGTCACTTAAATAAAACCCCTGGCCTACCAACGCAGCTAGTCAGTCCTCTAGCTGGAAGGCTGTGGGGGAACCCTAATGCCTGGGGAGTGGCTAAAATCAAATAAAGAAAAAAAAATAATCTGACAACTAACCTGTTACATCAGTGACAAATTTTTAAGCTCACATTGCAAGCTCAGAATGAAGGTGACTTTCAAAAACCAGCTTACACTTTTGTTTAATTACAACTGTATTTTTTCATGTTGTTTGAAAACTGGGGACTGGGGTTTTTATTTGCAGATTAGTAGAGTAATACTGACCTTTGGAATGGTATCTCGGCATGTCTGCCTCAATCTTCTCTTTGAAGTGGTGGTGGGAAGTGACTAGGGTAGGCATGTGTTCTCTCATGTTCCCAAACACTTCTGTCTCTCCTCTGGAACTCCAGTGTTTTTCCAGGCTCCAGCCTTGGAGGCTACAGTGTTTGTTATAATAGAAACAGCCTTAGGCCAGCACCTGTCCTTTTGGGAAACTGCATTGCTCAGATCTCTTCAGCATCCTTTCATGCTTTGAAAGTGTCAGCTGAGAAAAGGAGGGTGAGACTTCTGACAGAAATTAAGAAAATCTCATTAGGTTCATTGTATAAGGGCCCCAAAGCTCTATTGGGATATACCAGTGTACTTACACTCACAAGTTATTACCTTCCCATTTTTCTGTTTAGGTTGACTTCTTTGGACCTGTGGCCATTTTTCTTTAATTTTTAAATACAGTGCTGTCAGCACCATCTAAAATGTGATAAACAGTAAGAGTAGCAATTAGCCCTGTCACAGGTCTGTATCAAAGCTGGGAAAACTGTATTTAAAGCCATGTTGGTGGCACTGAAGATGTTAAGTGAGGCAGTTTTCAGGCTAATAGATATGGTATAGCTAATTAGAGAACTGAAAGCTGCCTTCTCTAGAAAGCAAAGCACTTAGGAATGTCAGGTGCCTTATTTAGGTATGGAACAAAACATATGAAGGAAGTGGGTAGTCCAGTGCCAATGGACTGTACTTACAAGGCATACAGCATGCAAAGCCCAGTAAAATGTCTTGACAGTTTTTTACTTAAAGAATTCAGCAAGCACCACCCCAATATTCATCACTGAATTAAAAGAATAATATCTGCTCTTGAGCTTACTTAAACATGTATTGATGTACTACACCCCACTGCTTTTATTTTGAGGGACTACTCAGACCTCCCCCTGCTTCTCCCCACTGTCATACTGTTACAGTAGCATATTGTCCTTTGGTCAGCCTGTCTCTTAAAGTCTGGTCCCCATAGTAAACTTTTTGGTTCTATTTTCTTTTAGGTCAATAACTGTCATAAACTAGATAACATGAGGGGTTTGGCTTCCAAATACAAGCTTTTTCAGGCAAAAAGTGCAATCAATTCAATTCCTAGCCTAGTTGTTTTTCCAGAAGAACTTGACATGTGTTCTTTAACAATAGGCTTTGAGCCATAAGTAGAATAAATGTTAGGCTAATCCCAATTAACGTGTGCAAACAGAAGCCTTAAAATACTATGTCTCTACTTAAAATGCCCCTCTCTCCCTCCCTCTCTGCTGTAGTAAAACACACAGCCAGAATAGCAGTAATAGCTTGCTGATGTGAGTATCTCAGAGTTTAACAGACTAAAAGCAGCAAAAGCAAGTGTGGTCAGACACATTTTTTTCAGACAAGGAAAGCAAGGCTGTCAAATTAACAGCAGTGGTACAGAAAACATCTTGCCTGGTGAAAGATTTTAAAATCAATCATCCCAAAACAGCCTTAATTATTATAGATCCCACATAATCAGTTATTGTCCTAAAAGAAAATAGAACCAAAAAGTTTACTATGGGGACCAGACTTTTTAAGAGACAGGCTGACCAAAGGACAATATGCTACTGTAACAGTATGACAGTGGGGAGAAGCAGGGGGAGGTCCAAGTAGTCCCTCAAAATAAAAGCAGTGGGGTGTAAGTACAACAGTTAAGGAACTGTTTTCCACTGTTTTCCAGGGCAGTGCTAGCTACTGCTGGTGATTGGGTAAATTCTCTGTCTCTCCAGCCTAGAATCTCATCTTTGGTTTAAAATATCCTGTTTATTTATCAAAGCTTTTTCCCCAAAATAGTATTGATTTTTCAACTCTGCATCAGTTATGGAGCTGGAGCCTGTGCAGTGGGTAATGGGAATCCTTGAACTAGAGTTCAGAAAATGCCAAGATGTGGATAGCTGAATGTGTCATCTGGTAGATTAACAAATATTAGAGGAAGTGGCTCGTAAGGGAGCTTTCTGTGGTAGAGGTAAGTGAATACAGGTCCAGAAATGGGTCATTATGAAGCTTGAGAGGACAAAGACTGACTGAGAGGCTGCCAGGGAGGTGCATTTTTATGGAACTTAAACATTCTAACAGCTGGGTGACAAAAATGCCTGGGGACTATTTTCCACAGTCTCACTGCATACTCTGCTAAACGTCAGCTACCTAAATATCACTAGTTATTTTACTGAATTTATCCCTAGAGGGGCTATAATGAGAGAGAATGGGGAGTATATTTTGGAAGCAATTAGCCTTAAAAGTCTATACTTTCTTTTTTTGAGCACAGTCTTCAGGGAGCTAAGTAAAATGTTGTCTAATGGGCTGGGTGTCTTCTATTGCCTGTACTCCATCTTCAGGGATGGCAGCTAAACATGAATCCCTGGCATCTCAAATTAGATTTTAAAAGCCTGAGATTCAAGGACTAAGAAAGGGGAGAGAGGAAAAAGTTTTCTCAGCTTGTGGTTAAATGCACCGCACTACTGCATAATGAGAATAAGAAAGTTTTCAGGGAAAAGGAGGCACCCCTATAAAATAAGGAACAATACAGAAATTAATCTTTAAAAATAACCATTATATGGTCTGGTCATTCTTTGTACCTTACCTCTTGCATTCTTTTGCTGTCCTCAGTTCAGCACAGCAAGTATGTATTTAACTTTAATGACCAGATCTTGTGAAGAGGGATTTAGGCACTTCCTTAAATGCTTCTCTGAACTGGGATCCAGCATGGCTGCTAAAGCACTGGATTCCAGATTGGTCTTTGGTATCTATCGTTGTGTAAAGAACACAAGGGCTTCTTTATGTTCATGGTATCCTTGGAAAGCAATTATTGAATTCTACCCTCAATGTCAGCTCTGAGGACCAGCCAGCCTTATGGGTTGCCACCAGAGAGACTGGGGAGGTTGTGAAGATAACAGAAGCCCTTGTGCTGACTTCAGTGGACACCTTGGTATCTCAAAACTGTCACTTCTGTCTTCATGTCTTCAGTGGTAAAATAACTTGCATTACAACTTAGGCTAAACTGCTTTTTCAAATGAATACTAAGGCTTTCCTCTTAATCTCCTGGTAGAGAGAGTACCCTCTCTACTGAAATATTTCACTTAATAGACTTTTACCTAGGCTACTTCGTGTGCAAATGTTCTCTTTGCTTAAAGAAAACCTCACCTTGAATGTTCTCCATGAGGAAAAGATCTTTATTTTCTTGTGCCAGCTTGCTAAAAGCAACATCAAGTGCAATGCAAGTAAGATATGCAGAAATGTGCAGAGCTGACTGTTCAGCTAAGTTGATATAATAGCTAGAAAACCTGTCTCTAAGTCAATTTTAAATAGGCCTGGGTAGGAAAATCCTGATCTGGAAATGCAACTTCTTGAAATAGAATAAAAAATAGAAATTTAAATTCTTTTGCCAGACTAAAGTTGATACAAAAAGTATTATGAGCTGTCAAAGACTATCTTTTATAGTTTTGAAACATCACAGAAGATATTTAATATAGTATTTGTAAATATACATAATCTAATATTTTAATTAGTGAAATGAAACAAGGCATTTGAAATGAATCTCTTGACACTTTTCCATTTTAAATTTCTATGAAAGACTTAAATGTCAATCTGCATTTTTAATGAAAAAATAGTTTAAAAGTGTCACCCATATCTGTCTTCAGATGAAATGTACAATGAATTTATCAAGGCTGAAATGTTTGGGGTTTTTTTCAAGTTCCAGAAAGCTAGTCTACTACATGCTTATAGCTCCATAGAAATACCCCAAGTTTGCGGCAAGATACAGAATATTGCTGTTTTACCACTGGCAGTGGAAAGGTAAAGTGGGCCAAACTTGGTGGACAAAGATGATTCCTCATCTTGTGAGCTGCTGCAAAGTGCATGGGGAGGAAAGCAGCATCTTATCTCCAAGACCAGAATGATCCCTCTCGTGTTTCCCCTTCTGCTGCTTTTAGGAACGCTGCCTACCTCTGCCCCCTGCCACTTCTTTTCTCAGCTTGAAGAGCTTACAGACCAAATACATGGCTGGGACCGTTGCTATGGATTCGTGCAGTGCCTAGCAGCACTTGTTATCTACAGGAGCAATTTACTGCCATTCCTGTTTCACTTCAAGGCCCATGTTCTTCTTGAGGCTTTCCCTGGTCTTGGCTGGGGGTCTTTAGTAATTTTCATAATGCAGCTATACAGCAGCTAGAAATGCTTTCTGTTATTTCATGTATCCCTTTATGCCTGCAAGAGGAGGGAGGTACTATGCTTGCATTACAAAAAGAAAATTGAGGCACAATAAGGTTTCATCCTAAAAATGTCAACCACAAGGACAGGATACTCTTGCTTGCAAGATGTATCCTGGCTCAATGCTGGCAGCTGAAGGTTTGAGCTAGGTTTCAGTTTGCTTTTAGGGCACATTTTATACTATTCTGATAGCACAAAGTGACCATATGAGGCTTTTTCTTCTACATCTCTCATCAGTACAACTGTGCTTAAAAGCATGGTGGGGAGCAGCAGTGAAAAATCTCCTGCTAGCTGGTGGATCTGCAATGCTGTTTGCTTCAGTCCACTCATAGGAATTGACTTCCCACAGACAGATTTGGCAAAAATCTACTCTTGCCTTATCAACCTCTCCGTATCCTGCGGTGGGTTGTATGGGGGGGGACATTGGTCTGCATGTGTCATTGCTTGCCATGTTGCAAACTTGTCCCTTTGCTGCATTTTAAGGACAACTTGAACATCTAAATCCTGTGGCTGCCCTGGTGTTTTTCTGCCTCCCACATGTGCACACCTGCTTGTTTTGCTGCTGGATCCTCTCCCACGTTTCCCCTCAAGGGTGTACTGCACTTGTCACAGGGAATATGGAGAGCTGACAAGCTGCAGGCAGCCAGAGACTAAGAAATTCCAGCCTCCCTTCGGATTTCAATAAAAGCCCTGAGATTCAGCTGATGTTTAGATGGCATAAGTGTTTGTGTCAAAGGTTGAGGAGTGGAGAGCAAACCAAATCTAATCCTGAGCTGTGGCTGTTCTTTTTTCAGTTTACCATGTCCTACTGCTGAAATCTGATTTGGCATCTTGGCAGTGCAGTGTATATTTTCTGCCTTTTTAAAAACAGGAAGATAAGCCACTCTTGACAAAGTCAAGATTGGGTTTGTCTAACAGTTAACTTACTAATGAGGGGGATTTATTAGCTTCTCCTTTTCAGTGTAGTCTGCCATTCTGTAAGCTAAGTAGGGAAGCTAATAAATTAGGTAACAATAGGGAAAGGAGAAATTCTTAATTCTTTTCACTACTGAGCTGAGTACTGATTCAGTCTTCTCATTCAGTAACAATGAGAACCCTCGTTATTATCATGGGCAAATAAAGCACAGGAAAGTAAACTGAGGTAAACACAAATCTGACTCGTTTCCTGAGCACACTCAATGTACTGACTGCAGCTGCAGTGTTGTTTTTCCTGGAGCTGATGGCACCCCGTGGGCCCAAGCACAGCCAGTGGGTTAGCATGTTCCCTGGCAGCACATGTGGGTTGCAGTACCTTTAGAAATGCTTCTGAGGTTTCTCTACTGGAGCAGTATGGATGTTGCTTTTACATGAATGGAGGAATGCCCTGCTCGTGGGCAACCTGCCTCCATCTTTTTCTTCTTATGTGCCTGTCTCACTTCCTAGAATCAGGAGGTGTCTTCCTCTGCTCCTACACTTTCCCCTTCTCTTCATGCTTAGAATTAGATACTTGGGAGGAATAAGTAATGTTTTGGGTTTAAAAATAATAGAAAAGCTTTTTGGTGACAACTAAGCCAAAATGAGCCCATCTGTTCTTAAAATGTGTGTGGGTTTGTCTTCAGCATGCTCATTAATCATGAAGGCCAAGCATTTGGGAAAATTTTCCCATCTTTGCCTTTAAAGTGACTTTCCAAATAACTCCAAAATATTGTTTTTGACCCTTCCCCTTAAGTAACATGGAAAATCTGAGGATCTGATGGTTTCTTGCCTGCTTGTTGCCTAGTTGTTTACTACTAAAAGCAGAAACAAAATGAGTGTGAATGGACTGTTCTGTTCATTTTTGTATACATTACTGATCTAAACAATATTAGGAGTCTGCCCCTTTCCTGGTGTGAAATAATTTGGCTCTTGACATCAGTAGCACTACAGAACTTGAATCATCAGGGAGCTGGATCTGTAATGTGACTTCCTCTAGCACTACAAGATAGTGTAAACACCTCATGAACTGAATCCTTAAACTGTGGTGGAAATGGGAGGTGGACTGACTCTGTCAATGTGCCTGGCTCATTCTGCATAGAAACAGAGAATGAGATCTCTGGGGTGCTCATCCAGAAGTATTTTTTAGCAAAAGAAGGCTTGAGGCCTGTTCTCACAGACATGGTTAAAATCCAGTTGCTGGAGACTTCTTTTGAGATCAGTCCTTCCAAATTAAAAAGCAAAGCAGAGGAGTGTTTGGGAATTTTAGATCAACTCTAAAAATTCATATCAAGACTTTTATAGAAAACAGCTTTGGAAACTTTTTGGGAAACAACTCATTTCACTAAAGCTCCAGTTTTTCACTGTTAGTATTTTGTAAGGTAAATTTTTTTCAGTCTGAAAACAGCCTTGTCTCCAAGCTTTCTGGAACAATGCACCATATCTGGGGGATTTGCTAAAGCAGCCGGGGCTCTCAGTCTGAATGTGAGAATTTATTACTAATACTTACTGTCTTTTCATTATTATTCTAGCAGACTAAATTGCTTTTACTTGTAGGGAAAAGTATGAAAACATGAATTAGTTGTGCTTTAAAACTAAATGATGAGAAGGAAGATTGACGAGATGCACTGATGCAACTTTTCCCTGGTCTTTATAGAGCCCTATTTTATACTTGCTGGCCTGTCATGGTCTCAGTTTTTCCATCTGTTAAATGGTGGCTATAATTAGCCTGTCTTTCACAACTTTTCATATTTTGGCAGTCTTGATACTTAGCTTACTGTATTTTGATTCCTTGGGAATAAATGTGAGAACAAAACAAATTACAAGCCGTTACAATTTCTGTATCTATCTTCCTTTTGATTCTTTCCTTTTCCTCTTGCTCTTCTGCATTTACCATGTTGTTGAACCTGAGGGCCTTAGCACCCACTGCTGTTAAGTTGCTGTGAAGTGACCTTGAATGGCAAATGAATATTTAAGTTCAAAATCTCTTGCTAAGAATTGTTGTTTGCCATGGTTACCTCATGATTGGTTGCATATGCAAATAGTCTCTTGGAAGTAACATTAGGGAGGATGTATCATCTCAACTGTCAAGTCTCTATAGTATTTTTTAAGCATAGAAGCAAGTATGGAATGATGAGCTATTCAGTTTTGCACTCTCACAGCAAGTGGAGCCCAGCTTGTGATGAACAAGCAGTGTGAGCCTAGCATGCCAGTTAAGGACAAAAAGCAGGGTCTCAGTGGGACTTCAGTGTGCCATGTTTCATGTAGATCATCAACAGAAATGTACCCTAAAAATAAGAGTTCCTCTTCTGCTAGCAACCTGAAACAAAGGGATAAGGGGAGGCAAGGCATGTAGTGTAAATGAAGTTCTTATCTCCATGATAATCAGCCTAGGGCAACCAGCAGCTGGGCACTGCATGGCCAGATGCAATAAACTCTTTCTCAAGAAGTTACTTTATGCAAGGTGCATAACAGTAAAAGAAATTAGAGTGTGCAGTAAGAGTATCATTTTCCCCCTACATGCTGTGACCATTATGTTTATTAAGTTCAATTTTTCTTGCAAGGAGAGAAACAGAACAAATAAATGCCTTGCTCATCTGCTACTGAGAGGTCTTTTGACACATAATTGGTGACTTACATTGACAAATCTACTTCTGAGTCCTTACTAGTCAGTCTCTCCTGACTTTGCCTGCCTGTGATGGTTGTTAAAACCATGGAAGACCGTGTTTCTGAGAATTCAAGAGTGTGGATGAGGTAGATAAGAGAACTTCCTCTTGCACTGTCTGGACTCTACTCTGAGTTTCTACCTCACCTAAATGAGGGCATTAGATTCAAGACAATGGGAAAAGCTTTAAATTGAAGATCTAGGAGAAAAGCTGACCTGCAAGGGGATAAATGCTCATCTTGGGAGGATAGAGTTGATTTCATGTCATAGTTTGACAGATGACGATTTTTGTTCCTAACTTTGGAAATCAGTTGCTGTGATTTTGCATCTCCTTGTTTTGCAAAGGTTAATGGTGATCCATGTATCAAAGGATATCAAAGTACTGGCCCGTAGACATCTGGCAATGCTTCCTTGTGAGGGCAATGGTAAGACATGCACTGTACCTGCTTATTTCTATAGTGCCTATGCCAGGAACTAATTATACTAATTACACATTTGTGACTTTTCGGGCGAAATACCATTTGAAATAATTATCCTGTACTGAAATTTGTAAATGATAAAACAGACAAAAGAAGGCAAAATATCTTTACTCAACTGTAGACCATGACTGCCTGCAGTGTTGCTATAGAGCTCTATCAATGCTGGGGGAAAAGCAGTTGAAAAGAAAGTTCTGGATTTTCCACTGTCTTTAGTGGTCTGATCCCTACCTGCGTAAGTATGGTAAAAACAGATGGAAAAATGTCTCAGCCTTGCCTATCTTGAGGCACTTAAGGCTGGAAAGCTGGTCTCTGCTAGCCTCTATATAGACAGGGGTGGGGGAAGGCCTGTTGAGAGGGCAGCTCAGAACCCTTAAGGACTTGGTGGCAAGCAGGAACCCGAAATACAATCCTACTGCAAATACCATTCCCTCTCCTTTTCTGTACTTCAGGCTGTAGTTTGAAATAGCTTGAATGATTATACAGTGTGAAAGACAGGAGGGATAGTACTTTTCTACTTTGGTAAGACCTTTAAAGCTCAAACATGTGATCCAGTTGCAATGACACAAAAAGATACGTGTAGTATTAGAAGTGCACATCAGTTGGCCTGCAATAATGGTGTCTGCTTTTAGCCTATGACAGATTAAGATGATAGTTCCCCAAGACAGTGTGTTCAGCTAAGCAGCAGCCCTTGTATTTGCTGTGGACCAGCAGTGATTGGAGGCTGTTAGAATAGCTCAGTTGGTGTAAAGTGTATTGCGTAGTCAAAGCTAAGACTTTTTATCATTGTTAAATCGCTTTTATATTCTTGCAATATGATAACTGTTTGCTCACCCTTCTAGGGTCCCTTTACTCTGCCAAATCTGTTTTTAAAAACCTTCTGCATTCATTTATCCCTTTGCAAAGTGGAAATAAACTGCCACAATTTTGTTGTTTTTTTTTTTGAAGCTATGTAGCCCTCCATTCCTAGTGTGATATTGTATAATTCAGAGATAAACACTGTAACTTAGATCCATGTACAATAGAACCAGATACAAATCAATTTCTTTTTGCTATTTCTTTGTTCAGAGGGGAATCTGTGAAGATATAGCATTAATTCACCATATACAAACTAGTATAAATAGAGCATTGTATTAGAAACATCCATTTAATTATCTAGCTCTCATCTGCAGGATTGAAAGGAGTATGTCCTGTTTTGATTACTGGGACCACTCTGAATTATAGGAAATTATACAGCAAAAAACAAGGGTGGCAAGACTTATCTTTTGTGGCAGAACGAATGCTTTGACAGATGAGCTCTAGCAAATGTTGTTGCAGGAGTTTAAGTCATTGTCCCCACACATCTATCTCCCCTCACTTTTGGTAGTGGTGGAGTTTTCAGCAGGGAAGCTGTACTTTTGCCTGTGCTGTTGCATAAACCACTAGTGAAGGGAAAGCTAATCTTTATTTTTGTGGTTTGCATTGCAGTTCATTCCACTGTCTCTTTTGGCTGAGTATCTCAGGAGGTAAAGGGCCACACCACAAAGAATTCTTACTAGGTAACATAACATCTCATGATGCCTCTATCCTATCCCCCACAAACCCAGCAACCACTGATCTCTGAAGAGGAGGCTTTCAGTATCTTGAAAGCCTAGGGAAGACTGTAGAAGTATCTCTTCCCATTGCACCAGTGCCCTCCAGACCTCATTTTTCAGTTGCCGAGGAGGTTCTGAATGGTAAATCAGTGACACAGACACTGTGCAGAGACTCCTTCCTACCTAGCCTGTACAAATGAGTTGGTGATTCATATCCTCAATGCTTTTCTTCCTGGACCTTTATACAACTGTAATCCAGTGAAGTGTCAGTCTGGCTGGAGCCAGAGCTCTATAAAAGAACTGACCCTGTCATCTGCATTTAAAATATATGACTGATTACAAAAAAGTATGGCTGCCTTGGAGGGCTGTAGCTGTAAAATACTGCCTAAGGGACTGAAAATGGAACAAAGATGATGAACGTGTAATTACAGAATTGAGATACTTTCCAGTCCCAAAGTAGCATTTCACAGCTATTACTGCAAATAAGAGAGAGTATTTACTTTACTATTCACGTTTCTATCCTTTAGAATGGTTTTTCTTTATTTTTATTTTGAAATGAAACTGAGTTCTTAGAGCTAAAAATGAAACAACATATGCTTTCAGGGGGAACTGAGAGCAAACTCCTATTCTTGCTTCGCAGTGGGGATGAAAGGGTTCCTTAATCTAGTAAAGAAAGGCATAGCAAGAATTAGTGGAATAAGCTAAAGCAGGATAAATGCAAATTAGATGTAACGGTGTGGTTGGTTGCCAGTGGAACAAACTACCAGGGGAAGTGTTGTCTTCAAACTGAGATAGGATTCCTTTTGGAAGCATGTTTTAGTCAAAATTGGGTTTGTTCCAGAAGTAAATGAATAAAATGTAATGGTCTGTGTCCAATGTGGGAGATGAAACTAAATTGTCTGTGTTTCTCCCTGGTATTACAATGTCTAAGGATGTCTGTCTTGTTTTTCTGATTACAAGTTGTTAGTCCTCAGCTGGATAAGCTGGTGTACTAGATCTGAAATTTTCTTCACTGAAGAACTCCTTGTGGAAAGTGTTTTTTCTAAATTGTTTTTTATTGATATTCATTTAACAGAAATACCCCAATAGCTTTTACATTAATAAGTGAAATTTTGAATGTTAAAAGGTTCTATGTTAAACCTCTGCCTTGTTAGTAACCAGGAGAAATGCTGGTTATACATACTGCTTTTTTTTCACATTCATAGGAACAAGATTTTATTTATAGACAGGAAGAAGTGAAAGAGGTGTTGGAACTCATCATCGCTCTTAGTGGGAACTATCAAATAGAGCAAGGTTGCTAGACTGGGTTTGCTCATGCAGAACAGAATTATATTGTACAAGTACAGCAGCAGTGTCCCTGGTAGCAGTTCCTCTACCTTCTCAGGAGGAAGTATTTCTCCAGTCCTGTTTCCAATGAAAAGGTTAGTGGAGATGAAGGCAGAACCAGTATCGGTATTAGGCCAGATGCAGGAGAAACCCTTTTTCATCCATTGTCTGGGAGGGGACTTTAGCAGATAGGTTGGCACGGGGAGCTGTTCTGGAGGTGTGTGTATTTGCACAGTGCTTTGAAGCAGCTTTCAGATGCTAATGCCCCACCATTTGGGAGCTTCTGAACCAGCCTAGTGGTTTTCAAACAATACATTTTCACAATTCGCTGGCAAAGGAGAACAGTAGAGAATTCCCTTTGGAAACAGGTTGCCCAGAGAGGTTGTGGAGCCTCCCTGCTTTGAGATATTAAAAAAAAAACAAACCACAAACCCCTGGACATTGTCTTGGGCAACTGGCTCTAGGTGGCCCTGCTTGTGCCAGGGGGGTTGGACAAGGTGATCTCCAGGGGTTCCTGCCAACCTCAACCACTCTGACTCTGAACAAGCAGAGCTGACTATCCAGATCCCCACAGAGCATTGGATAGTCCTTAGATTCAAGCACGAAGCTGGATGTGTGGGTTGGAACATTACTGCCACAGATCCACCAGCTACCAGTTCTCTCCCTCATAGGATACAAACACTTTAATGTGGACAGGACAAATTATGCAACCTCTGTGTGACACTGAGAACAAGCAGCAAGGAAATAAATGTTGTGAAGCATGTGAAATGTCAGTCAGTTGGTTTAAAAAGAGTAAAAGAGTCCTCAGAGAGACTCTTTTTATGATGAACTTATATGATCTGACAGTCACACACTCCAGAATTGAATTAATAAATCATTCACAGCTCTGGTTGGAATAGTTAATACATGTTTTGTGCCCCAGCAGAGAGGAAAATGGCCTGCTTTCCTTGCTTTATGACATATTAGGCCTAAATAGAATTAATGATAAGGCTTTCTAACTTTATTTACTGTGGAGAAGAGCTGTTTCTAAGGGAATGGTAAGGGAGGAGGGGAGAAATGAGCAGTGAATAGATTATTTCCCCAATATAGGATTTTAATAACATAAAGCTATTCTACTTACTGCCCTGTATACTATGGCAGTGGGATGCATAGGGAGAGGGAGGTGACTTTGCATGTGGTGAGCAGGTAACAAAATTCAGTTGCTGCAAATGAGTTGTCACAAGTGTAACATTTGCATGAATTCATGATGGGTGCACTGGGTGTGCACCCATGTCTCTTATAAAAGCTAAATAAATAAAGCTCCAGCTTGTTTACACAAAACACAGACTTTGGCTATATAAAATGCTATGAATTAGCTCTGATTCTAAAAATCTGAAAAGAAACTGCACCTCTAGAGAAATAAGATCAGGTTTGGATGATAAGGAAGAGCTGTATAGTAATTCTAGATTACATGTTAGTTAATGAGCTAGATTTTTTTCAGAAGGAGCAGCTCAAATGTTTAGAGCTCTGTTTACATCTTTCCTTTGACATTCACAGAAGATCATTCTGTTCCCAGCAATCAGCAGTATAGGATGCTTCTCTGGAAAACAGGTAAAACTGTAATGAGGAAAATTACCTTGTCTCTGTCCTGACAGCAGTCTTTTTCTCCCAGGCCTCTGCACTCTCCAAAGAAAAGCATTTGTTCCTGTAATTGTCTCAATATTTTTGTCCATGCAGAGGACAGTATGGCTAATTAAACAGCTAAAGATGGAATTAAACAGATAAATCAGATTTCCCCCTGTTGCTGTAGAAGTTAATTATTGAGATGTTAAGTGTATTAGATGCAATGAATAATTAAACCAAGTTGTAAATTAAACATCCCTTTGACATAAAATATTGGAAAAGTTAGTTATGTTAGTTCCATTTCTCTGACACCAAGGTATGTCCTTTCTCTTTCCAACATGGGGCTTCCAAATTTGGGGAAAAAAGTTTCCCTTGCAACTATAGAATATTGCCTCAGCATCTTGCCTCTTCACTTGATGGCTTTTTTACTGCTGAGATTGATAAACTTTTAGAAAAGGATCTTAGAAGTTATTTAGTAGACATTTATCAGAGTGAATGTCAAACCTCCTTGCTATTGGGAGCGGAGAGGGTGTAGTAGGAGATGGTGTGTGCTACTCTTGTCATGCTGGTTGCATCCTTCCTAAGCATGTCGGTGGTTGCTGGTAGAGAATACAGTTAGCTGGGCTGACTTGGTACAGTAAGAGTTTATTCTGAGAGTGCATCATCATTAGGAAAATAATGTAACCCTTCCTAGGCAGGATTTGTCCCTGGCTGAAGGGGTTTGTTATGCTTTCATGATATGCACTGGCCGATAGCGTTGCATTATAACCAAAGCAATGTTTATCAAGGTGCTACCTTGTGCCTCCCTCACTCTTTCCTTGTCAGTTCTGTGTGAATTCTTGCAAGCAGAGTGTTTATATCATTCGTACCCCATTTATTTCATATTCAGTGTAGCCCTCCCAGATACAGTGCTTGGCACTTGCTCAGCGCCATATTGAATGCCAAGGTTAACTTCAAGTAGGTACATAATCTGTTCAACCTTGCAGCATGTTCCTAAGTGCTTTCCTTAAGAACTAAAAAGCTCACCATCTTGTAGAATTTAATCTGTTTTGTGGACTGGACTGGTGTAGACATCTTAGGCTAATCCATTATGAATTCAGTCTCTAAATGTGTTTTTTATCCAGCATGTATTTCATGGAGTTACGTGGTTAAAGTACTGGTATGATGTTAGGTGAAAAGGTGATGTATGATTTATGTAAGATGAAGACTTGGAGAGCTTCCTGAGGTACCTTCTCTTTCAGATGAGGTATTTTATAGCAGCATGATTCTTCTGCAGACCACAGCCTGGTATATTGGTGTTAATCTGTCAAAGGTGTTTTGCATTAATACTCTGGGCTATAAAGTGTAGTAGCAAAGGGAGGGGATGTATGTTCCTTGCAGCCTTTCCTGTTAGGTTGCCAGTAACCTGAAGCAGAGAGCACAGATGGACAAAAAGGAGCTGCAGTTGTGAGATGATGAGTCAGACCCTTTTGACTAAACTCTGCTCTGTGTCAAGTTGGAAAAATAAGGTGACAAAAGAGGGAGTGTGCTGTCAGATGTTAGTCATTGCTTTCTGTAAACTTGTTGCAGAAAACTCTAACCTTCTCCTAATTATGCAATTTAGTCTTTAGTGTCTTTGAGAACTTAGTGTGCGATACAAATTGGAAGCAGACAGACTGATAAATTTGGACCTTTTGTGGTGTTTGGATTCATTAGTTTCTCTAATTACTGGAAATAGAGCAGTTTTCGTATATTTAGGATGCTGCTCTGTTTAAATTGCTGTGAGGAAGGCCAGAGCAGTCGAAGATAAGTTAGAGTATAAAAAGATCATGGCTTCTTATTAACCTTTCTGCTTCATTTACATGAAAAAAAAATGAAATACTTATTTCAGTGAAAACTGTGACATTTATTGACAAGGCTGGACTACACCTAAGAGTTAAACCTGTCTTCCAAAATCTTAATTTTCACAGAAGTTTTGCAGTGCATGAAATCCACAGCTTTAAACAGCATAAATCAGCATGAGCACACTGACTCAGTCTAACCCAGGATCTGGCCCCTTCCATTTAGCAATGCTGTGGGAGTCTAAAGTAGCTACATGTGTTAAGTGGTCTGGCAGCACAATGCTATTGAATGGACCCTGGTGTGTCAGTGAGCTGAAATGGCCTTAAAATGGCCACAATAATTCTCTCTGCAATTTGATTCTTAACGTGTTAAAGCCACAAATGGGAAGAAAAGGCCACATAGTTATTTTTATCTACATAAAATAACTATTTTTGAAGCAAGCTGTCTTTTTCATTATGGTCCACATTTATTCTAGGTAAGATTAATGAAATATTCAACCAATGCCACCCTCAACATGAACTCATCCTTCAGTAATTCATCCAACCTTTAATTAGACTTGAAAGAGAGTCATTGTCAAATTAGTTCATCCCTTAAATGTATTTTGGATCAATTTATGTTCCCAAGAAGTCAAACCACTGAGAAACTACAGAGTTCCTTAAGATTTGTATCTTAACATTTGAGAACAGTAGTGAAAGGGTAAAGTTAGTTTATTTAGGCCAAAATATTTTCTTTAAAGAGAAGAGCCCTTGTACACAAATACCTTCTAAGTGAAACTTTTAATTTTTCACTGTATCTGAATGGCATAACTGAGGTCTTTCTCTCCCTCCACAGACACAATAGTGGTATACTTGGTCAGATAACCCCTGTCTATCACAACTCGCAATCACAGAGCAGTTGAATTTGGAGGCACCTCTGGAGATCATCTAGTCTATCCCCTTGCTTGAAACAGGACAGCTAGAGCAGCTTGTGCTGGGCTATGTCCAGTCAAGCCTTGAATATCTCCAACAGTTGGAGACTCTATAGCTTCTCTGGGCAATCTGTCCAGTGCTTGATCACCCTCACATTTAAAAAAAAAAGCTTTTTCTTATGTTTAAGTGGAATTCCTTGTATTTTGGGTTGTGCCAGTTGCCTCTTGTACTGTCACTGGCCACTGCTGACAAGTTTGACTCAGTCATCTTTACTCTCTTCTATGAGGAAATTGTGCAACAAAATGAGAAAGCTGAACTTAAGGCTGGGAAGGCAGAGACTAGGCAATGAGGCTTCTAATAGAGCCTGGCAGGCTGACTAGAGGATTAGAAGTTTCACTGGGAAGCTTCACTGCATAAGGCAGGGCTATTTGAACAAGTGAGACTGCAGAAAGAATCCCCCATTATGGACACTGTAGGCAATAAGGAGCTCGATCCAAAGTCCTTAGCTGGTAAACAGAAGCCCATTTACCTTCAAGAATGAAGATTCTTATTCTTAATCCCACCTACTGCCTGAATCAGAGATGCAGTATGTGAGCTCATTTCCTTCAAAACAATAAGCACAGAGTGGAATTTAAAGTAGAAATTTTGAATTTTTTTTTCCAAGCAAGTGTCTTGCCAACTAATCAAAGCTGTTTCCTTGAAGCCACTCTCTGTAAATAAACCTTGAATAGCATATGACTTCTAATGCTAAATATGTTTAAAATAAGTTTGTAGTACAGCTGGAAAGGTTTTTCTTTTACAACTGTAGAAGGAGACATTTTCAGCAAGGTTGTAGAATCTTTAGATTGTGTGTTAAACAAGCTTATTGGCATTGCAAGGAAAATACATAGAAACATGCTGGTTTTTTCATGGGTAATATATATACAGAGCTTATTGGTGGCTGAATGTAAGAAGGATGCTAGTGTATAAAAAGTGCAGTTGTAATTCAGGGCGACTTGATTGTTGTCAGTTTGACTGGTGGGGGGTACCAAAGATGCACCCAAAAAATATACTCCTTTTCAGAATTGTTTCCTATAGGAATGAAGCCAATAACTGGCCCTTGGGTTTAGGGCCCTTTAAAAATTATCCCAGATTGGAATTATGTGAATTTCTGGTAAATCCCAATGTCATGGGGAAAACTGTTAGCACTTGTGGAACAGGGACCAGGTCTAATGGGATTGTAGTGCAGTTCTGATCCAAATACAGCCTTGACTGTACTAGGGCAGGGGATCTTGGGTTTTCTCCTTGCCTTAGGGCATGATCTGTAAATATATGAAAAAGTAATGATGTATCTTCCTGCCCAAAATTACACTGTAAGGAGTAACGGGAATATACTTTCATGTATATTTGCCTGTCAGAAAAGGACCTTGGGGGTGTTGGTCAAGCTGGCAGTGTGCCCAGGTGGCCAAGAAGGCCAATGGCATCCTGGCCTGTATCAGAAATAGTGTGGCCAGCAGGAGTAGGGAAGCGATCGTCCCCCTGTACTCGGCACTGGTGGGGCCACACCTCAAATAGTGTTCAGTTTTGGGCCCCTCACTACAAGGACATTGAGGTGCTGGAGCGTGTCCAGAGAAGGGCAACAAAGCTGGTGAAAGGTCTGGAGCACAAGTCTGATGAGGAGCGGCTGAGGGAACTGGGGTTGTTTAGCCTGGAGAAAAGGAGGCTGAGGGGAGACCTCATCGCTCTCTACAACTACCTGAAAGGAGGTTGTAGCGAGGTGGGGGTCGGTCTTTTCTCCCAAGTAACAAGCGATAGGACGAGAGGAAATGGCCTCAAGTTGCGCCAGGGGAGGTTTAGGTTGGACGTGAGGAAAAACTTTACTGGATGAGTGGTTAAACATTGGAACAGGCTGCCCAGGGAAGTGGTTGAGTCCCCATCCCTGGAGGTATTTAAAAGACGAGTAGATGAGGCACTTAGGGACATGGTTTAGTGGGCATGGCGGTGTTGGGTCGATGGTTGGACTCGATGATCTTAGAGGTCTTTTCCAACCTTAATGATTCTATGTGTGAAATGCATATTGCAGCACCCATTGCATTGGTTATGCTGTTGGTAACAGCAATAGCCATAGTGAAGGTCAGCAAGGACCAAGCTCAGATATGAATGGCAAAGATGTATCAAAACCCTTCTTCATCCTGTCTATCAAGATCATTCTGCTTCTTCCCAGCTCTTCCTTGCACGTTAAAGTGGTACACCATGGAAAAAATCTTGTGGCATTTTCTTGATAGCTTTTCTCTTTACCCTTCACTTCTAATGTCACAATGGCTTATTAAAGCTGTCTCAGTATATAGTTCTTTGAGCTGAACATGCTGTTATTTAGTTCTGCTGTGAGCTATTAAAATATTAATTTACCCTAATTCCTGTGTTTAATCTCATGTTTATCAAAACGAGGCTAATAGTTAAGGTTTTAGACCAAAAGCTCTACTCACTGGAATCCTTCGCTAGGTGCTGGAATAGGCAATGCAGGTTTCCTTTTATGTGCTTCTCAGACTTTAGATCTGAACCCTGCCAGGCTGGTCTCTAGTAGTGTCTAGTTAGCTGAGTGTCTGCTCTAGCCTTGAGGAGAGATCTTCCTTGGGAACGTTGTTGCAGGTGTATGGTATTTGTAGTCCTTCTGAGGTCAGCAAGCAGCTTCTAAGGGCCCAAGAAGTAATTTAATAAATGCCTCATTTGAGTGCATTTGGAGGCTGCTGTATTAATGACAGAGATAAACACCCATATTTCCAAGTGTAAGTTGTTTTCACTTGTTGATAAAGTGTTTCGTAATCAGTACAAAGCTCTGGTTTTCACCTTTTAGTGTCTCCCAATGACAGCTTCCCAATGCTGTCTGGAGACAATACATATGAGGTGATAAATCTTAATGATATCTTAAGTCTGAATTAGTAATCTCTTTTTCTTTGTTATATAATTGGTAATGATCATATTGATGTGCCTGAGGGGACTTGAGAGGCAAGGGATTTAGCAGAGAGGAAGGATTACCACACAGACTGAACAACACAGAGCTGGCAAATCATAGCCTAGCGGTCAGTGACCTATCTGTGGTCTGAAATGACACCCTGTCACTGTGTCTTTATGGTGGGGAAGGCTTTGGTTTAGAGGCAGCTATAGCTGCTCCAAAGCTGAACAAAAATCCTGTTGCAGATGAGCTGTATTTTTGTCAAGTAACAGATATTGGCAACATACTGTCTTCAGATATAAAACACATCTTTATGCATAAATGCATTAGTAGAACTCCTAGCCAAAGCATAGGCATCTTTCCCTGAACACTTCCAATAGCTGAGTGTGGACTTCAGCTACTACTGAGATCTGTAGGTTGAAGCTCTTAATCTGACAAGTAGCCTATGCTAAGAAAAGATCCCTTTTTATACATGTTTGTCTTTCTCTTCCCCCATCTTTGCTTGACATTTTGTTGTAAAACTTGGGTCAAATATATTTCTTCTTTCTCTAAAAATCCTTTTCCAAAAAAGCCCATCTGTCTCTGTCATGCTAGAAAAGAAATGCTGATGAAATGTCATGGAGCCAGATCTTGATTTTGCTTGCATTGGGGTAAATCCATTAATTCATTCTTTTTTCTTTCTCCAAAAGTAATAGAATCCTATAGTAATCTTTTGTTGGTATCTACAGCAATCATGCATGTTTGTTTTTAAGAAATGGGGTTCTGTTTCAGATAGAGGGAGCAGAGGGATTTTGGAGAAGTTCTTTGAGCATAAGAAAATTGATGTCTGCAGTTCTATGAAGTCATCAATTCCCCAGTGATTGTGCACAGCTCCATTGTAAATCTTTTCAGACTACAATGAGGTCACTCTGAAATCAACTTCGATGGAATAATCAAATTTTAAATAAAACTGCTTCAAACTGGTGGCTGTTTAAAAATAAAGAATGGTTTCTTTATGAACTGTAACTCTCAAGTTTCTAATAGAAAGGTAAAATGCTTGCTTTCATTAACTTACTGAACTGTGTGGTGGTTGTAATGACACCCTTAGATAATAGCAGAAAGATGTCTCTTTCCTGACATATTATTTCTTCTTGTACACATCGTTATTACTACTTACTGATAACAGGGCCTGCATTTTTGATGGACAAATGTTGTCCATGTCCATTAAATTCTGAGCAATCTGCTTTTGGAATGATTTCAGTCACTATTTAAACTTCTGCTGATAAAAGCTTTATTGTCATAGTGCCAGTTCCTTTCAACAGTTATTTCTATTAGCAAAAGGACCACCTATTTATTACACACACGGGGCAGAGGGAAAAGGAATCCTATGAAAGGAGAGGTTTTATATAAATTTGATTACCAAAATCTGATGATCGTGGCTTTGGTAGGGAGGGGGCTTGTGTATGGTGCCATATGTATTCATTATATTTTCAAAACAATGTGTTGCTTTATATCCATTTATTAAATGGATATGGTTTAAATCATAATGATTGGATTAAATCAACAATGCTTTGGATTTCCAGCTCCATTGCCCTGAGGAAGTAATAAAGGTCTGAGGAGGAGTTTGGCTAGCAAATAGAACTTTTGAACACTGTTGATGCCATCACTAATGCAATGGTCCTTTCCAATGTTTTGTGAAACTTGAATGTGGTAATGTCAGAGTAACCTTGCTAAAGAGCAAAGCTGAACCTCACCTTCAAAGCATTGGGCTCTTCTATTAATGCGCTCTGATTCATCATTGCACTTGTCATATGGGACTCTGCAAATCAGTATAAATGACGTGCAATGATGTATATGATTTTGAGAAGAAATCCAAGGCCATGTGTATTGATGTAAATAAGCAAAGCTTCACAGATTCCATTCAAACTTCCATTCCGATGTTAGTAGAAAATGTAAATATATAAAAATAGAGATCCATGTGGCTTTTATTTTCTGGATACAACACTTCAAACAAATATAGAAAAGATGAACATTCTCTGCACTTTCCAAACAGCCTTTGGTTATCGGTGTGCAATTCACTGGCTACTCAAACGCATTCAACATAATGCCCAACATGAATATCCTTATGTGATTCCAGGAATTCAGAGCATCTCACTTTATTCATTGCAGACGTCTACTATCAGCAGCAGATTGGTTCAAAGAACTACAGGAAAAAGTAAATGGCTTTTGCTAAATAAGCCTACAGATAGAAAGCAACTCGTGTATGTTTATGGAAAGGACAGTGCTGGGACAGAAGACAGCAGAAGACAACTGGAAAGGTAAGTGTACAAGTTTCTAGGTATTGCATTTAGCGCACTGAGAAGGAAGCTGCTTAATCCTTGAAGTTTTCAATGTATGTTGAAATCGCTCTACTTTATTTATGGTATGTTGATGTGTAGGTATCGTGCCAAAACTTAATAGATAAACTGCACACTTACTGAAACAGCCCATTTAGCATTATGATACTAGACCTCTATTGTTTACATCGTCCATTTGCCTTGGGAAATCAGATGTCTTCAGGGCATTTTGGGCATCTAGATATTTCAACCCTGAAATACTTAACACTGAGGAAGAGGCAAGTTTATTAATAAATTGCTATTTTCTTCTCGCTGATTTCCTTTAATATGCTAATTAGTGAAGACAATAGGCTCTGAATTAACATTTCTACCAACAGTTATTTTAAGCATTTTACTTTCTTGGGAAAAACAGTCAGCTGATTTGTCTGGCTTTGATGGAAGACTAATGAAAAGAATAATCCATTTGGACAAAAACACCCTGGGACTGTATAGAATGCAAAACTGTTTTGTGACATGCAGAAAAAAATATTCTTGATTTGATTTATTCTAGTCATCTCAACATTTCTGCCTAGAAATGTGTTACATCTCTTTAGAATTAAATCAATACCTGAAGTTATACAAACTTTGGACTCTAAATAATTAAGCACCTCTAAAAAGAGGCTCTTGGTCTAGAAGCAATGAAGTAATAACATCTGGCTATGTATCTTGAATTCTGCTTGGTTTATCAGTAGCTTTAGTGATGCTAATAGAAATGTAAACATTGAAATACTGGACATATTTTCAAAAACAAACAGTATTTTTTCCAGTCTGTCAGTCATGTGTCCTTTAAAGTACAAGCGTCAAATTTCTGTAGACTTAAAAGGGTGCTAGATACCTATGTACCATACATAATCTGTTCCATGTTTGCTACCAATTTTTTTAAGATACTTAGGCATCCTTTATCAGTTGGTGCAATGAGACAGGTTTCTAGTCACCACTAATGTTCTGACCCCCTGCAAAGGTGGAAAGCCAGAACTGAGCTTGTTAGACAGGTAGATGTTTTTGAAAATACTTGTTAAAAAAAACTCAAACATCCTTGGTTTACCTAACATCTTGCAGTCATTGCAGCAAGTTTTCACTGGCTGCATGAACACAATCACCTTTACTTAGTGTCTGTATCTTAATACACCATAACAATGATTTCACACACTAATTGCATTTCTTAATTTGCTTCTTAACATCCTCTGATTTTTTTTTTTTTATTTTGTGGAAAGGTACCTAGAAGTGCACTATCTGTTTTTTCAATGCTATTCACTATTGCATATGTCTTCATATGCTTTCTGTTCCTTTATTTAAACCAAAAAGCCCCAGTGTGCTTGATCTTTCTAACATAAGCAGCTGTGGCTTAGTAACTCTACAGTCTTCTAATACCCTTGCAGCCAGGTGAATGCTATTATCTTTGTCATAATTAATAATCTTGTAGAGCAAATGCAGCATTCAGCAATGGAATCAGTATGATTTTAATACAAATGGCTTTGCTAGTAGGCAGCCAGGGGGCTTAATGGGCTTAAACAAAATAATAACAAATAGCTCTTGCTTTGTATAGGCCAAAATGTCACTACCATCCTGAGAATAGTGATGCTTGACCTACTTACATCTTTATCTGCGATGTGCCATGTCCATGTCTCTTCCTGTACCACTTCATTTGTAGCCTTGCTTGCTCCATCAAGCCTCTAACATACGCTGCAGTCACTTGCTGTCAGAAGCATTCACCCTTTCTTCCATCACTGCTCAGGAAGCCTATATCAATAAGATATTGTTGTTACACAGCTGTCATATCTGCCCTCCAACAAATCTTGTCGCTGCAGAGTGTCTGGAGGTTGCAGATGCCTAATAATGTTCTTCCCTGCTCTGTCAATTGATTGCAAGGCTTCATACCCTTGTCAGACTGAATGCACAGTGCAAGGTGCAGGGAGGCCTGCCTGTGATAGGGTTTTGCGGAGATCCTGGCAGTTCCACATCACACTCATTTCCAAACCAGATGTTTGTCATCTTCCCCACTCCTCTGCCTAGTATTAATTTCTTACAGCTCTGCTCCTAGGCAGGCTGAGAGGCAGTTGAAGTCCTCTGTCCATTCTCCACTGAAACCTTACTGTGTTTGGAGAGTAAAGCTTATGTGAAACTATACCTGACAAGCACCCTCCATGCAAAGGTGTACAGGGTGAGATTTCTACTGTAGACCTATGCATCAGGTTCAGCAGTCATTCACCCTCGCCAAAACCAAGTTAATAGCCAAAAAGAGCTTTAGATAGAGATGTTAAATGTCTCCAGAAGTGGGGTGAGACCTTGGGTTGTCTGAATCTACCTGCGGGGGGTGTGTGTGGACATTTTTGTGGTGTTAGAATGTTCCCTTGTGGTTGTATTATCCCAGATGTGTTTCACCTTAAAATGGAAAAACGTCTTGCAGATTATCCTATGAAAACGAAAATTCCATCCTACCCTGCTCTAATAAAATTGCACTTCTGAACTTTAAATTTGCATGGAATTCGGGGAATAGAAACATCTCTTTTGCTATAGGAGCCTCTTTGCTTGTTCTGGAGTTAGAAGTTCTTATTTCTCTGTGTGTCAATGACCTGATGGGAATTTTAAAGGAACTTCTGTTTGCCGCTGAAGAGTTAATTAGTTCTTAGGTTGTGTCTATACTGCAATTTGATGTCAGACTGCAGCTTAGTAGAAATAGCCAATTAAATTACTCTACAGAAAATGCTGTGTAGACTTCAGATACCTGAAAAAGGTAAACTGTCAGATTGCATTCTGTCTGGTAGGTTACTTCAGTGTATTCTCAGAGAAACATTGGATAGCACAGATCATCTGCTAATCTCAGAACATCAGAAAATGATAAAATTGAAATATCTGATTAACTGGCTATGTAACCCTGTACTGGGAAGTGCATGATAACTTCTAGACAAACCCAGCAAAGGGTTGGATACAGACAAAAGGCAACAATTTTGATTCTGTTAAGAGGTACAACCTGTAAGGCTTACATGTAATTACATTTCTACTAATGTCATGTTTCTACCTAGTATGCTCTTCTGACTGTTACTAGTTCCCTGAAGTGGCTTAGTTCTCTGACCAAGTTAAGTGTAAAGCTGGTCTAAAATGACTGTTGCCACTAGGCGACAGCAATAACAGGGTGGGTGGTGTGGGGCCTATATGAAAGAAACAGAAAAGGCCTCTGGCTCTATAGATTTGATATCAATAAGGAAAGGCATGTTTTGTCTGAATAATAGACTGCGTGCTGCGGGGGGGCAGGAAAACTCTAGGTAAATATTAGTACTGTACTGAATACTTGTGAAGAAGTTTAGGGAAGGTTTTGTTGTCTACAGGACTGGTTAATATGTAATTTGAGTCCAATCCACTGCCTAGGACTTCAGTCAACTTCGCTGCATATGTTTACAGATACATACATATGTATTATACACATGCACACATGTGCATATTTGATAGATTCCATTTGGGGTTATTAATGTTGTCTTCTCTCACAGGCTCTTCTGAACTTGTCCAGAATGTTCTATCACAAGGCATATTAATCTAGAGTATGGAAATGAGGGGAAGAGCTGATAAATCAAGATATGATAAGTGTAAATGCATTTCTAATGAACACACATTGTGTAAAATAATGGCAGTATCACTAAGGCCGGGAGATCTTTAATTAAAAAGACAAAAGAGGAAGAAAAAGGGGAGGAAGATCTCTTTACTTAGTTGTTAATTATATGCAGTGTCTCACTGAAAGTAATGCAACATTACTCTGGGAAAGTGCAAGATTCGCCACCTTTCACCACACACCTACTTTTGCTTTTCTCAGTCGTCTTGTCTTTGCTCTTTCAAAGCGGCAATAGTTGAACACTTAAATGAATGTCTAGAACTTCTGGAAGCCATTTTCTGTTCTGAACTTGACCTGTTATTCTGCTTCCTTTTTGATACTTGTTTGCCAAAGTGCCCGAAGACGTCATTTGGAATATGCTTCATGTCAAAGAAAAAAATATTAATAATAGTAATAATTTTGTTCCTACTCATAATGCAAGGATATGTTCCTGAATTGAGCGGGAGAACAAGCCCAGAAGCCTTAAGATTCAGAGCTTCTGAGCTCTCTTTAGTCATGACAGCAATTTGATGGAAACTGAGGCAAAGTAATTTGGCAAATCTGAGACAGGAACATTAAGACTTGTGTATCAGACAGGGAAATAAAAAGGCTTGAGATCTTGATTAAAAAGTGTTGAAGACAAAGCTTCTATATTTCCCAAAATTAAGGGAAACTTTGAGCAGCCAACATGATTCCAAATTGAATTTATCATTTGTGTCCTAATGACATGAATATTCCAGTGACAATTTCAAGGTATTGGGCGATTCATTTGAGAGGATTTTCATTCATCACATTGACAGTGATGTTAATCAAATTGACTATCCTTAACGAAAACCCCTGCTTCATTTGAACTATATTGCTTTTCTGCCTGGGGGGAACGTTTATGCAATTAACAAAACCAGATCGAATGCTAATAAAGAAAACAAATGAAGATTTATGCATAATCTACAAAAGGACTGCAATCATTTAATTAAGAGTATATAGCATTTTTTGGAAGAGAGTAAGTGTTAGTGATAATAAATGAGAAGGCCTTTGTATTCAAATAGCAGTCAAGGAAGTGGATGGTTTCTTACACAACATCAGTTTTAGTACTGCCCAAGCCACCATCACCAATGAGATTTTACTGATTTAGAGAAAGTTCAGACTTGACACTCCTGCTTGGATAGTGTACTGTTTAGGAACATAGTTAGCTTGTATCATGATCTTCTGTAGACGCAGGTGTCTAAGCTGTTTAGTTTATTTTAATAGGTGAACTGTATGAGTATTTTGCCATAATCACGCTTTTGTCACAATCCCCTAAGGAATGGTAGGGAAAAGGGTGTGTTTGGGAGCCTGACACTTGTTGAGTTGACAGCTTATGCGCTCCAAATATGACTTAAATGAAGGCTTACAGCCTGTCGAGCTTCCTGAAACATCTGATATTGCCCGCTGTTGGAGGCAGTGAGGAGTCTGCCTTTCAGGTTCAGCAAGACAGGCCTTTTGCTGAGTCTTTATCACAGTAGTTTCCAATCCAGTCAGGTGTTAACAAAGTAGCAGCTGTGCAGGAAAACACACATCCCCTCTTCTGAAGAGTGGTGCCTGGAGACTGGCCACAGCCACTTGAGCAATTCTTACTTCCTGAGTGTCTAAGGCATCGAGTTTCTACAGTAGTAGAAACTTACCTTAGATAGCTACTTTCCTTTCTCCCTGCCCTGCTCTGCCACTCCACTCAGCTGAAGAGGTAGGATGGGTGACTGCTGCCTCTGAGGTGATGGGGGAGACTGAGTCAGTTACATACACAGTTTAAAGTATCGATCTGATAGGAACATCCCCACTTCAGAGGAAAATGGAACCAGAAAACACAGAAAGCCTGTGTCGAGTTGATGTTCGCATGTGCTCAGTTACAGGGGCAAATGCACAGAGAAACTCTAACATATTTTGTAGGAAGGGAAATGGAAAAATGGAAAAACCAAAGCTGTGTGTCTCGGGTTTCTCAAATGCACGAGTTCTGTTTCATCTCTGCTTTTCTCTGAGGATAGAGGAAATATTACTTTTACAAGCATCTGTATGGTGTACATTCATTGCAGTACTACTGGTTAATGCTTGTACAGATAGAAATATCTTAGAGTGATTCAAATAATAAAACAAAGTTCTGACAGGGCAAACTGTTGATCCCACTTGTCTTGTCCAGTACGTAGAACCCTTCATTTGCAATTCTGATCAGAATAAAAAAAGCGCAAGAATGGTTTGGAACCTGAAAAAGATCACAATATATCTGATCACTTCACATCCTACTTTATGCCAGCTAGGTTGTGATATTCACATGCATTAAAATATACCATCAGAGCAACACATCAAGGAACTTTCTTCAAGGTTTAGTCAGCCCAATAAAGGAAGCTATTGCAGTGGTGGGAATTATTAGAAAGTATTGGTAGAAGATGCTAGAGCTCAACATATTTCTGATTATGTTGTCATATAACTTTTGACTTTTTCAATAGTGGTTGCATACAAGCAGTTTATTTTCCACATTCTAATTTCTTGACTAAAACCAAATTTTGGAAAAACACTTAAACAGTTAACTTCAGGTTGTTCCCATTGATTAGGTAGGTAAGCCTATGTTTAAGTGCTTTGCTGAAACTTAGCTTTGGATTAGATTATATTTCTGAGTGTTTTTGTAGATGGTCTCATTAAAATTTAAATTGGTTAGGAAGTTTGTTTTAACTAAGTACAGCAAGCAGGTATACTACCTCTATGCAAGAAAGTGACAGATGAGTATTAGCTGGCAGAGTAAGGAGAGTTTATTCTAACATGCCCTAGATGTATAATTTAGTTGAGATGCCAGTCTTCAAATACCTTGTAGAATGGAAATGAATAGCATAATAATAATAGTAAAACTAAGAAATTTAAAACCTGTCTTACTGGGCTTTTATAATTAGTTTGGGATTCTGTGGCTAGTAATAGGCAGAGCAGGTCAAATTCATCCCTGTTCTAAGCATGAGCAACTCTACTGAAGTCAATTAAGTTTTCACTTACAACTGTTATTGAATTTGGCCTGGAATCTGAGAGGTAGAGAATGATGCAGACAGGATGGATTCAGTCATAGCAGCAGCTGATAGGGAAGATAGCTGGCAAGTTGGAAAGCTGTGATGAATTCAGCTAATAGGGCCTGATGCAAAGGCAATTGAAGTCAATAAAAATGAAACAGCTTTGGTTTGGGGGCTGGGGTGTCTGTTGTCATGCTTGATCTTGCTCACAGGTTTTGTTACTAATGGCAAATTTAAGGAGCATGCAAGCATTGTGTGGACCTGGTTGTATATGCAGAGGCTTACGATTTTGTACAGTAATGAGATTTTCAAGGCAGCTTGGATCATGCTGCTGGCCAAACTTTGAAAAAACATTCCGAAGCGATTCTGCAAAAGTGCTCCCATACAGAGTGGAACTATATAGTTCTATGTGCAAATAGTGCGGTGTTTTCAAAACTGGATGCCTGTAGTTGTGGGGTTTCTGGAAGCTAAAATCTGAATCTGTTTTTAAGAAACGTTATGCATCTTCAGCTTTTAGAGAAATGATATTACCATGAGATGTTCTTCAGTTGTGTGGGGCTTATTAGAGAAGACTTTCAGTGGGACCATTTGCCAGCTTTGGTTGGCCTTGACCTTTGGTTTCCTTGCAGTTGACTATCACAGGGTAGATGGGGTAAAAGGCAGTGGCTGACACTACTCAAGATGTATCTCTGGGTAGATGAAGATGCAAGGGAACTAGTAAGTAAAAACACTTTTGAGAAGTGAGATTTCAAAAAGCCTTGAGTTAGATGACTGACATCTGCTTAAATTCTTTCTCCCAAGAACATAATTATGAAGTATGCATTTCACTACATGATTTGTTGCACTGATGAGGATTGACATCCCAGTTTCCAACCTTTCAGAGCCCCTGCATGCCTCGGGTTACCGTGGCTTTCAGATTCCTGAAAATTCATGCCAGTGAGTTCAGTATCTTTTAAAATCCCATAATGTCAGAGTGAATTTCCTTCCAGTCTGTCAATATTCTTCATATCGGGTATTGCAGAGACCACCTTTGGGTGGTTGGAAACAACTTTTTCCCTGTGGCATGTTTTCTCTTTAGCCTTTTGTTAAACTGTTGATGGTTAAAAAGCAATAGAAGAATCTGAATTACTGTCTTTCAGGAACAAAGTCTATTGCCAGTTTACTGGCCTATAGCTACTACATGACTATAGGAATCTGACTTAAGGCTTGTATTTGATCCATACCAGTTGGACTGATACTTCTCAAAGTGTCACTCTAGCCAATTTTTTGTCAAGTCTAAAAAACCCAAACCACACCCAGTTTCTCCCCCCACCTTAAGATGTCAATTTCCTTGTTTTTGTAAAAATCAGAGCCTTATGTGAATCTTTCTATGCCCTTGGTATTCCACATTCCTGTATGGAATACACATGTACTCCTACCATTCGATATTCCTCTGGTTAGCCAAAGCTGGGTTAAATCAGTGAAAGTTGAGAGTAAGGCAGATGCTGTTTATGGAGGGGGAAGGAAGGGTAAAGCTGTGTTTTGCCCACTGGCCCCATAGTGGTAGCAAGTCATCTATCTATATATTGAGATACAGATACATTAAAAATTGGAAGGAGGTTCTGCAACCTTTAAATCCTTTCATATCGCTTTATGTTCCTGCTGTTAAGCTTTTGCTATGTTAATGTCATCCTGGGTTGGTCATATTTACAGCACCTAAATCAATGTTGAGGACATACAGAATATTGAAGGATCAACTCTACTTATTTTAAATGCACTTTAATATTTTGACTGCCCGACCAGAGTTTGGGAAATAACTGTGGTAGAATGATAATGAGAAGTTTAACAGTTTTATGATGGCTGAAGCAGACTTTATGGAAGTTGATAAATTTCATCTTGTAGGTTTCAATTTCTCATTCCCTACAGAGAGATGGGGAGAATACATTGATACTGCATTTCAAATTGGCTAGATCAGAAGGAACAGCAGCTAAAATCCATTACAACCCAATTACATCCATCAGCTGAAGCTGTGTGCATTCATTCGTGAACATCAGCATTTAATCCATAAAGAGGAACTAATGAGAAATTTGAAAATGGAATCCATGCATCAGTAACTTTGGAGAGATTTTGCTGGGATTAATGAACTGCCAAACATTGTCAACACACTGAAAACCTATTCTCTCTAGGTTTGTTTACTGACCAAAAAAATATTTTTTTTTTTGTTCTCCCTATTCTTCAGCATGTTTTTCTTATGGGTTGTTGCTTTTTTCCTTACATTCTTGGTGCAGGAAGTGACGTTCTACCCACTTGAAAGATCAAACACTTGTTTCTTTTTTCATCTTTCTCTTATGGGCATCTGGCTGGATGGTTGGCTAGCTTCTCAAGCCAGATACACTGCAGGTGAACATCCACAGCATCTCTGTACCTCTCTGCAGAAATCTCTTGTACAGAGCTCCAAAAGACAAGGGCATGTGGGCTAGACCATGTTTTGTAGTATAGAAGGAAAGTCAAGATATCAGCAATTACTTTTTAAATAGTACTATACTATAGGAAACTTGTTGAAAAATTGCTAGTGTTCATTTGTAAGTACCTTTAAGTTTCCTTTGTAAAATGCTGTATTAGCTAATGGATTTTCCAATTCTCTGGAGCTACCAGTAGGTTTTTGTCCAAAGAGTGTAGATTTAAGCGAGCCCGCAGGAAAGCTAATCTCTCTAATGGGAGTTAAAGCGTACAGTAATTGCAGAGATCTGGCTAGGCTACCATATATAAACAAGGCAGTAAACCGTCATTCATCAAGATTGTACATTTAAATGACAGCAAGTGCAGGTGATTTTTTCCTGGATGCTCCAGGGTGTAATATTGTGATATCCATCTCTATCACTTAATGACCTAAAACTGTAATTATATTTGGGTAGTAGTTAAAATGCATATTAATTTCTACATGCCTTTTGCCTGGAGGTGCCTTAAGAACATGTAGGTATTTCAGGACCAATCTGTGAAAATTTCTCTGAGCGTTTTTGCACATAGATGCTCTCTATCTGTTAAAAAATAAATCTCCTTTATATTCTAAGCCTTATTCTCTCCCTTGCTACCCAAGTGGTCTAGTAAGGTTTGATGGCTTAATATTTATTTCTTATTTATTTTGATAGATCTGTCATATTCACCAGCTGGATAAAGTTACTATACTTAGCAGCAATATAGCAATATTTCCTCCCAGGAATCGTTCTTTTCCACATTGAAGCAGCAGAGCCGATTTCCAGGTAGACATATCTGACAGGTAGCTCCTCTGAGATCCCCTTTCCAATTGCACTCCTGATGCAGATATGACAGGTTCAGGAAGAGAAGGATGGTGGGGAGCAGGCAGGAGAATAGAAAGTGTGAGAGGGAAACAGAAAGAAAAACTGTACAATGTGCATTATGTTTCAGCATTAAGTGATAAAGGATAGAGAGACATAGGAAATAGAGAAGAGCAGAGAACTTGAGTCAAAACATCTGGGGCTAAAAGCTGGCAACTGCAGCTAGCACATGAAGCAAAAATACGGAGAAGAGTGGCATGAGGAAGGAAACTTGAGTGACTTCCCATGTGAACGGGGGGAAATCACTGAAACATGATGTGCTTTTGGTCTCTGTCAACAAAAGCAAAAATCTCTGGCAAACTGAACACCTTTCAAATGAGGCCAAAGTAATGTGTATGCAACTCAACCAAATGTATTGCAGAAGACCCCTGCTCTCAGTGAGGGTGTTGTGCAGGTATACTGCTAGGATGCTGTGGACAGGAACAGTTAGGTTAGGCACAGTGCTATGCCAGTGTCTCTAGAATGCTGCTTGTTGAAATGCTATTCTAAGTCCCTCTGCCTTGCTTTACCCAATGTAGATGCTCCAAAGAGTTGGGTTTTTTTCACTTGTTGTCAATATGCTAATGCTGAGGCAATAGGAATGGTAGTTGCTGTTCCCCCTTCAGCCTTGTTGTGACTTGAGCAAGTTGCTTCATGCCCACATATAGTAATTTGCCACCTGTTGGTCTGCAATGATAATATTTGCTTACCAAATGTAACTGACTTCTGTTTTAGAATGAACAGATACTTGAGTTGTTTAGAATCCTACTCTCAAATGTTGTGTTTAAGAGCAATTTAAGATCAATAAATTGGGCTCACTTGCTAGAACACAAATAACCACACAAAACCTGCCAATAATGCTTCGGGACAAAAGCTACAAAGACTAAGAGAATATAAATGTGAATAAGGGTAAATGTTTTCACAGCTGGTTTAGACAATTGCATCAGTCCGTTTCCTTAAATCCTCTGGGGTTTTAAGCACAGAGGTTTCTTCCTTTCATTCATCTAATGTTTAACAAAATAAAAACTAGGAAAATCTCCCAAACAGCTGTTGTCTTGTTCTGTTCAACATATGTGGCCCTTTGACTACCATGGAGTAGTTACATCTCAGTTGGGGAACAGCATTTACAAGCAACACAATCCTCTTTATTATTGCTTTCCTTTTTTTGCACCTCGTGTTAGGGTGTAAATGACATACCAGATATCCTAGTGCTTTTGGCAAGTAGAAGCAAAGGCAGAAGTGTATAATAAAGAAGATAATGGTTAAGAATTAAAGCTAGATCCAGAAACATCTTGCAGTGTTTACTTGTTCAATGGGATGTCTTTAGCCATTCTTTGGCAATCAATAGAAAGGATGGAGGCAAGTACAGCGGCCTGTTCTGCTGGAGTCTCTAGGTGTTGCATAAAGGAAACAAAGTCACTGTGAATCAATTCTTGTGTGATGATGTTTCTTCGGTTAAGGAGTTATGTCCAGGAAGGCAGTACACAGACATGGAAAAGTCTGTACAATGTAAGCATTTAGCCTTAGCAATGGAGTCAGAACCAACTTTTCCGCAACCTCTGATATTGGGGAAAACTCTGTGGTTTGAGATTTCCTGAATGAATGCAGATGAAGCAAGGCACTTACTTTGGCTGTGACCTGAAGTGACATTTCTAAAAAGGAAAACTGTGGTTATGCTTGTGCAGAGAAGGAAGTGTTGTTCATGGTTTAGATCAATAGAACAGATGTTAGGAGCTGATTCTGATCTCACTAATTTCACTTTTACACCTAAATAGCTTTATTGATTTTTTGAAGAAAAAAAAAAATCAACTTGTTTACAACTGGGTAATTCAGAAGGAAATTATTCCCATAGGTATAAGTTTTACCTGGGCTATAAATCTGTTGCAGAACTTTGGCAAGTCATTGAGTTGCTGATCTCTTGGTTATCCTTTGAGTCCACTTAAGAAAAGCTCTGGCTCTATACTAACATTGTTGTTCTATGGCTGTTTATGTGTGAAAAATAATGGATGGCAGGGAAGTTTTAAAGAGTTTGAGCAATGCCCAAAGTAAAATATTTTAATTTCTTTTTAGATGTACAGCCTTCCTCCTCAATTTGGCAGTTGCACCATAGTTCTGTAATAGCCAAAAAAAGGCACTGCAGGGGACCACTGTTCTCAATTCACTTGTTTGATCCCTGGTACTTGCTTGCCATGTTTGTGCATTTTTCAATCCCCCTGGTATAACCTAGGCGTTTCCAGGGATCTTGTGGGGCATTAAATTCTGTTGAATCAAAGAAAGTATTGAAATTAACATTAATCTGTAGAAATGTCCTGTGAAGACACTTCATATCTATTTTTTGCTTGAGTTTTTCTTTAGTGACTGGTCTAATCTACCTGCTGTTTCTGTGACAAAAGAGGGGGGGAAAATTACTGAAATGTAATATTCCCAATCAAATTATTCTAACTACTTGGTTTGGTACCTGTAGTTACAATTACATTGAGTTCATTGGCAGAAAGGATGAAACTAAAAGATTCTTTGTCAGAGACTCATATCTGTTTAATTTCAGCAGAATAAACAAACAGTCAAGCTGTTAACATGAACTAGTCTTTGTTTGGCTAAGAATAAGAGCCAAAGGTGTGCTACTTTTCTTAAAGTAGCAAAAAAGAAAAACCTCACAGAACTGACATGTAAAGGTATATTGACTTCTGTCTTTCAAACTTCTCTTGAATAGAACATGTAGGGATATATTTATATTACATTTCTGGCAGTATCTGACTCCTCACTAGGAATCTCCGTGCAAACTGTATTCTGCTGCTTTCTGGAAAGTAAATCACTCCTTTGACAAATACACCAGCTGTATCTCGATTAGCTTCTCTCACTAATAAGCATATCAAAGATGTTATAAATATTTTTGACCTGGATGCCAATTGTACAGGAAATTGTAGGAGACATGAAATCTGGAAGACTCCAGGCTTGCAGATGTCTATTGTCTTGCATAACTTGTACCAGCCCAGAAATGGGACAAGGGAGGGTAGATTCGAATGTCTTATCCAGAATAGATTCCCTAATTTCTTTTCAATATGAATATCCTAATATACCTGAATACAGATAATCACTCGATGCTATAAATCATTTATTGTGCTTCAGTAGAAATAGGCTGATTTGTAATATCTGGGGGGTGGGGTCTCCTATGATGTTCCTTGTGTTTTAGAGGACAGTATTCTCCTTATTGACTTTAACCAACTTTGCAGAATAAAAAGGACAGAATCTTGTAGTATAAATCAATCTACTTGGCCAAACACCTGCTTGTTTCAGACTTCTGAATGTATGCTGTTTCTGTCTCAAAGTCATGGTTCTGTCATAAAAAAACCTTCATAAATCATATTCCAAGAACAGGTCTTAACTACCTACTGTTTTCTTTTCAAATACCTATTGTTAATCATCCTGACAGTTCTGACACATAATATTGCTGAAGTTTTGAATGCCACATGTTGCAGACAGCTGAAAGCTTCACGTAAAAGGGAAATATGTATCTGACATAAAACCACCATACACTAAGTATATGTACAGGTTAATCAGTAGATCAAGTCTACAACATGCACATTTTATACACACAGATTGCTCAAAGTACATTATGTACATGCATGCACGAGTGACGTGTAGATAAACAGTGATACACTGGATGCTTTGCATGAATACCCA
The DNA here is from genome assembly GCF_965638725.1 of Aptenodytes patagonicus. Taxonomy (NCBI): domain Eukaryota; kingdom Metazoa; phylum Chordata; class Aves; order Sphenisciformes; family Spheniscidae; genus Aptenodytes; species Aptenodytes patagonicus. The sequence continues at coordinate 3,075,845 of NC_134972.1, forward strand.
CACTTGCAATGCTTAAGGAATTTTAAAGGTTAAAAAAAGGTAGTAGCACTATCTAGATGTTTTCACTCTTTTTGAGTGAATGCAATATTGCAACAAGCTGTGTCTAAATCTTGCTCTTGGTTGACTTGTGGTTTTTTGTATGATGTCACTAAGCAATTACAATATAAGATCATGCAATAAATACTTTCTGATGTCACTTGAAATGTATGCTGAAGGGGTGATGTGAAGTTAATTTTATATCCAGGGTCCAAGCTCAAACCACTCACTCCACTGAGACCTGCCTTCAGAAACCTGAATCGTCTTACTTTCTCTGTGATACTGTGCTGACCAGAAGTGTGGTCCAGCTGAGAACTGAATCCCTGTGGAGAACATAGTCCTGCCCTTGCTGAACTTTCAAAAGTCGAAGGCACAGATGGATCCAATTACAGGCAAAACTGAGGTTTCTGACACCTGCTGGAGTCTGCAGTCCCTTTCACAGGCTCCCCCTCTCATCCTGTCACCTACTTAACTGGCTTTGTGTAAACATTTGTCCCTATACCTTCCTCCCTTTGAAATTCAGTGACAGAAAGCAACTCCTGTCTCTCCTGAAGCTGATCGCTTCCAGGTAAATATTTGCTTTCTAAGTTGAGGTAGAGGCGAAGAGAAAGATTCTGACAGTAGTTTGTAAGATAAATTCCCTCTTCAACTATCCAAACACTAGGGGTTTATTTGTACCTCTGCAAATAAGTTACTAAAAATAAACTGAGTTATGAAGTCTGTAACTTGGGACCTAAGTGATACTTAGAAGATTATTTGTTTGAATTGATTTGATGACATAGCTCTAGCCAGGACTTCCGTGGCAGCACATTCAGATTACTCTGAATTCTCTCACCCCTTATTAAAGGACAATTTGCCAATAGTCTTTGCCTGCTTACTGTTCTGGGATTGTGTAGGTTTTTTCTTGTTCTTTATTGCAGAGCCCCCCATATAAACTGCCACTAGCATCACAAATTCAACCATATTTTCCAGCTATTATTTAACTATCTTTCAAATTAATTCTATGGCTTGATACAAATTATTGACTTAGCAGACTCACTCCTGTCTTCTGTGACAGGTTCAGCAGTAAAGAGGCTATTAACAATTCATAAGGAGTAGCTCCTGTTTGTTTTTCCTGTGTGCTAATTTTGTTCTCTCTTCCTGACATCCTTAGTGTGCCTTGTCCCCTGTCTGCAGACTTGGGGAGTGTGTGATGCCAGGTGACTGTTGTGCATGGTGCTTCCTACCAGGAAAAGCATTCAGATTTGGCAGAAAGCATTTTTATTACCTAGATGAACAATTCACTTGGAAACAATGAGTGAGAAAAATCTCTTCCTTCTGCTCCTTCTTAATACCGCTATGGGAAGAGTGTATGTACAGTCATTGTCCTTGAGGTCAGTTTCATGATTTTTTTACCTTTATGGATCTGGAAGGTGTAGGGGATGTTTATATCATCTGCTTTCTCTAGTGTAACATAGCCAGTATTTTTCATGTACTTAATGCTGCTACTAAGTCCCAATAGCTTGTTTGACTTAATGTCTCCCCGGGAAGGTATCTGATCTAGACTAAAAGCATCAAGAGATGGCGAATTCCCCAGGGGCTTTAGTAGTTTATTTCAATTTTTAATAGCACCTGACATGGGAAAATTAATTTACTTCTGCTTCAATGTGTATGAATCGAGCTTTAATCTTTTCCCATTTATAGCATCTGAAATTGAGAGTAACTCCGTTTCACTCAGTAAAGTTTATACTGCTGTAAAGTGTGCATGGAAAAGAGCAAATGTTCTTCTGCTCTTGTCTATACCTTGGGATGGTGGATCAGGAGACTTAGTTGATATTCTCACAATTGCCATTGATACTGTCTGTGAGTTTGTAAATGCAAACAAGTCCATTAAGCTGCTTCATTTCTGTATCTCCATCTGAACTATAATGCTGACTTGCCCTGTATCCTGCTATGAAACTCAGTCTATGTAAAGCTCTCTAGGCTAGATTAAAATCTCACTGTAATAAGTGTGCATGTCTGAACTTATTTACATGGGCTTTTGCTAGAGTTAGGAGACTTTTTTCAGTTAAGACAATAAAGCACATGCCTTCTGGCTGTAGAGGTCTGTAGAAATGCAGAAATGCATTCCAAATGCAAAAGTCATTAGAGAAAGCTCATGTATCCAGTTGGCTCGAGACAGCATGGCCTATTGCATATATGCATCTGGTCTCCCACTCCTTTCCTTGAAGGAGAATAGGAGGCATATGCTCACACAGATTGCTGCCCGAGCAGTTAGATGCTTCCTCTTGAGTCTGCTGTAGTCTGCTCGAATAGTGTCCAGCATGGTCAAACTTACACCACCCTGGTTTATGGACTAGCTGGTCCACAGCCATGCTCTGAGCCTTCCTCTGTCATAACATAATGAAATTTAGTTCAAAATTGAAAGTAATTTTGAGCAAGTGTATTTCACAATTAGAGTAGGCTGGGTGTACACAAGCTGGCAGCTACTCTGGCTCCATTTTCAACATACAATGGAAGAGTGAACCTCAGGCATGACCCTGAAAAGAGTTTTTTTTTCCTGCTAGTTTCTGATGAATACTAATGAGAGTTACAAGTAAACATAAGCTTATAAACTGTGTAGTATTCAATCCTGCACCTCTTAAGTGCAGCTGTCTATTGGAGAGAATAGTGTAGCTGGTGAGCAGTATGCATCAGTGCTAAAAACAGGTTAGGAAAAGCAGCAAGACGCTATTATGCTAAACTGGAGTTCCCAAGGCAGTTACATTTGCTGGCACCCATGAATTGTGCTGGGTAGAAAGTTCTCGGATTCTACACTGAAAAGGCTATTTGAGCATGTAAATAGACTAGATTGACACATCCCTGAATTCAGTCAGTGAAATGTAAGTTGAGAAACATTTTCATGGCAAAGGCTTTTTGCGGCTTTACTCTCCTTTTACAGTTTACCAGCTGGAATTTTACACCTCCAATGATTTACCAGCAGAAATGCTGCTGCTTGGATGTCTAGCCAATAGATGAATCCTGTCAGTTAATTAAGTTTCTACATGGTATTAGTGAAGCTTCCATTCACAAGCCACTTGCATGGTCTAGAAACTACAACTTTCAAGTACAAACTAGTTAATTGCAGGCTCTAATTCCATTTGTCTTTGATTTGCTCTGTAGCCTTGGAAACATTGATTCATCTGCGGGGAAGGGGGAAGGATGGTGCAGAGGAAGGGATGGAAAAGGTGGGCTCATGGCTAAGGAAATGGGCCAGGGTGCAAGAAATGATTTAATTTTTCTAGCTTCTCTTTTCTGTGTGGCTGTAATCATGACAAATGTGACTGGGAAATACACAGATGTTATGGTTTTAGAAGTCCTGATAACAGCTGGAAAGACTTCTATAAGCTACTACTGCCAAAGGAGACTGGCTTCCAGGATCCATCAGATCTTTTATTTTGGAAAAGTCTTTGTGGTAGCTAAGAATCTGATGCAAATGAACAGTTAAAGCAGCTGATGAGAAGGAGATATTGCAGTATATAACCACAGGAAATATGAGCTTCATAGAGATGAAAACTTTCAATTTTAAGGACATATGTAATGAATGCAGTCAAGTGGAACAGAAACATGGCATCGCATAAAATAAGTGGAATGTCATGTAAATTGATCTGAAAATTACTGGTAGTTATACTGTTCTCTGACAGAATGATTCACACTAGCACAAGAAAAAATTTCCTTTCACTGTTTAAGACTTAATGCCCAAGCACAGGGAAAGAGGAGGTAACTAGCTGTGGAAAGGCAAGAGGCAGTCCTGTAAATGCACCAGTTTGCTCTCTGCTTTAACTCATTTCTATGTGCTTGTGAAATGGATGATCATGAGACTGGGTAGATAAACGATGAGGAGAAAATTCACCTTCCTGCAGGGGAACCTGTGTGAAATGCATGGAGCGTGGTCTTAAAAGCAGGATTTTAATGAACATTGAGTTCATTCATTGTATCTGACAATTAGTGGATACTTTCATAAAGGATTTCATTCCTGCTACTAAGAAACAGAAATTATATGATCGTTCAGAGGAGCTGCTCAGGGTTAAGTAGAAATCTTTGGGGGGGGAGAAAAACCCACATCTCAAATCATGAAAACTTTGCTACTTCTCAGTAAAAGTGAAAGGAAAATTGATTTGAAAACCGGTGAGTGACTGTTTTGTTGTTTTTGTGTGGGGAAAAATTGGTTATAATTTTACCACGAAGTAAAATTTTACCGTGCAGGTTTTCAATTTTCCTTCACAGAATACTGAGAAGAAATGAACGTGTTCCAGAAAGAAGGTTTTCTTCTAAGAAAAATCACTTTAATTGGAAAACACTGAATGAAAACAGGTCATGATCACTGCATTCTTGTGTTTTGCCTTTTTCTTCCCCCCCCCCCCCCGCCGCCAACTCCTTTGGACTTTCCTGCTCTGCTTACTTTTATTGCCACTTGAATTTCTTATTGCTCAATTTTTCTCTCACCCTGGCCCAGGAGGTAAATGGAACATTCTTGTCTCTGACAGAGCTGGTTAGCTTAAGAAATGAGACAGACTTGTAAGTGATGAAGGCTCTGATTATATCCTCATGCTATACTGGCAGTTTTGTGCTTCAAAAAAACCGGGCCAAACAAAACAAACAAGTAAATAAACATTCTTTTGCTTTTCCAGAAATTTCAAGACAAATCAAATCCATTTTCCTTCCTAACTTACAATTTTTTGCCATACAGACACAAGATCAAACTAATGCCATTGTTTGGATTCAAGAAGCTGTGCATTTCATGTGATTTCAAATTTTTCTTCTTATGCTCAAATTCTGCAGAAGAAAGGTAAAAGCCCAACTCAGCCAGGCTTTCTGTATGTCATTAAACTTGTACACTATTTCTGTGAATGCAAGAACTTGAAATAGAGCAGGTTTTCTTCTAAAGTCTTTTGACATGTGGAAGGAAAACCTTGAAAATTAACTTGAAAACCATTCACAGTTCTTCTACTCTTGCCTCTCCCACCAGCTCTATTTTGAGATATATTTATTATTAAGGAAATTAGGAAAAAAAAAAAGACCTTTTGCTGATGAAGAGCTTAGAGAATTCCTCTTTGAGAGAGAGGAGCTCTCCCTATAAGGTGTTTATGTTAATAGTTTCCTTGTTTACAGTTACAGACCTGATGCAAAGTGTATAGGAACTGGTGGCGGCAGTCTTTCAGTCGTAATTAGGTTTTGCATTTCTAATGTGTACAGGCTGTGAGGAAAGCTTTCATGTTCATCTACGCTGTGAGAGGTCAGCAGAATTTGCAGAAGCTCAGATGTTCTGTCAGTCAGCCCTTGAAATAACTCACAAAAAGCAGAACTGCCAGATTCTCAATTTGGGACTACTTTGGTCAGGTGTCAGCTAATGTCATGTTAGGGACATAACTCACCAGGGTTAAGTTGCAGTATGTGGAGATCAGGTTTGTTTTCTATTTTAGTATCTTCCACAGATTTTGCATAACAGGTACATTTGCAGGCCTCCATAAATAATAACAATTCTTGCTGGTGACATGCAGCCAGAAGGCTGATAAAGTCAGCAAGAGGAGCATACAATGGGTCCTCTTTGTCTCTGACCTCATTTAAGAGATGTTTCCTCTGTTTCCTTTTTTAGCATTTCAGCTTTGACAGGTGCAGATTTGCCAAAAGGAATGTTAATTGCCTATTTACTGCATCCCAGCTTGTTCAATTTACTCACAGATCATTTCCTATTCAGAGCCCAGCAGCAGATTCATTTTCTCTCTCTCTCCTGTTAATCTCTTTACTACCTGGGCAAATGCCATAGGGGCAACACTTCTACCTCCTGAAAAGTCACCATCTTTGCACAAAAAAAAACCCCAAAACAAACAAAACTGTTCTGAATCCCAGAAAGGGCAAGGTCATGTCCCTGAGAACACACAACTGCATGAAGCCAGCCAAATATGAACGTGAGCCCTGTAGGATGAATCAGCATTAAAGATCATTAGAAAACTGGGCGGATCTGAAGAAAAAGCTTTGCTGATGAGCATTTCTATAAGCCTAAGACAGCCTCTTACTTTGCTTTCTTTGCTTGTGAGATAGCTTCTGAATTCTCATCTTCTATTTAAGTAATAGAGTGGCACTTGTTAGCATTTGATTGATTTCACTGTAGGCATGCAATAACTTGTTCCAGTTCATTCTTGCTGGTATGGAAAGAGGAGAAGACAACTTGAAAACAGATGTGAGTGTGTGGCAGAGTTTAAATGCTCAGGGAGGAAAGAAGTAATGCCATGGACTGTTATGCCTATGAGGATTCCAGTCCAAGGTCATTTAGCTATTTGTTTCCAATAAATAATCCAGCTCTTTACATTGTCTTCTGTTTCCACTTTGTGACTTTTAGCAGTATCTCAAAGGAGTTTTTTTCATTAGTTCAGCAAAGCAACAGAGCAAAGGAGGTTAGATGCAAGCCGCTAACCTGGGCAGAGGTGTGAGAAATCTTCTAAATCATCTGCTGAAAGCATCTTCTCCGCTTTGAGGGAGTAACTATACTAGTTCATCTGTACCACTCCACCTTCCAAAACAGTGAAGCAATTGTAAGGAGCTCCTCCCTCAGGAAAAGGTTTATTTTAGTCTCTCTGCTGCTGTAGTCAAAAGAAAAAGACCTGATTTCTCACCTCTGGCTGTTGCTTGAGGAGAGGACTTCATTTGTGCACTGAGAGAGAGTGAAAATGTTTAATGAAAGCCACGTGTCACTTTCTATTTTCTAGTCCTGGTCTGTGAGGTGACAGCCTGTGTAAGGATCTTATGAACATTAAGATGGCAAATTCAGACTGTACCAAATACTCAGCTGGTATAAACTGGCTAAACACCATTTTGCTACAACATTTAATGCTTTTGCTTTGACCTACTCCATGTTGTTGATGGATTTCTGCTTCTTGGTAACAACCAGCTGGAAGAGTTTAATAGGTGGGAAAAGTTCATTAAAATCATCAAAGGTGCTAAAGGCATGTTTCTTTCTTTTAACCTAAAAATAACTAGCCTTTTCAAACAGTAGCTAAGCAGGTGCAAATTACAACATCTGGCATGTTTTCTGAATAGGAGCCAAAAAGGATCAAACAAGAAGTTCTGCTGGAAAAAGTAAGAGCACTTGTATAATGAGGCTAACTTTGCCCAATACTTGGAAGCTACAAGGAAAAACAAACTGTAAAAGATGCTGTCTTTAAAAAAGACTGTGATCCATGTGGTTTGCTTATGTAATATACACAGGTGACTTAATTTAAGAACACTCATACTTTCTGGAATAAGGAAATTTTTCTGAACTAGGGCCTTGATGTCCATTTCTAAATTTTTTTGCATATACAAATTTATTGTAGATCTCTTTCCCTGTGTTGCAATAGCTTTGTAGAGACAGGACCCAAAGTGCTGTAGGATCACAGCTTGTGTTTATTTGCACTGCCTGTATTTTTTCACAGATGGAGCTGTTATGTTCCAGGAATGTTGCTGAGATAAAATATGACCATGAATTGACTCTAGAATTAAATTGATTCCTTGCTTCGTGTTTTCAGTAAGGCTAGTAATATTCAATGTGGACTAAAGACTAGTGACTAATGGAAAGCAAAAGGGAGAGGGATTGAAAATGGAACATCTCAGCATGAAGCGGGCAAGTCTGTTGGTAGCTCTCATCCAACTTTTCCTAAGCAATGATGTTCTTTAGTTCTTTAAATTATTACAGACTGGTGAAAAACATCTTGTTCTGAAGATACTCCAAGAAAAGTATGTATTTACTTAACTGATTATCAGACTATTTCCATTTAATTTCTTTCTCTATGGCTAGATTTTATTAGATACAGTACTTCCTCAGAAGATGTACTACTTTTGTTCAACCCTCCAACCATGACTGCTCCTGAAATTGTGCAAGGAAAAATAAAAACTTCCTTATGGCATGCAGGAATTGCAGCTGGGCAGTGTCTTCAATAATTTGGACAGAACCACTTTGCAATCTCACATCTATTCATCTCTTTCAACTTGCACGAAAACAGTTCTGCTGTATTCAAAATTCTGATGTGGGGCTGTGGTCAGTGAAGGATCTAGCAGTTATGAAGAGATTTCATCTGGACAGAGTTCTTCGAATAGGTCAGGTTTGAGTCTACTATTCCATAAACCCAGGAATAACTGCACTATGAGACATCAGTGCAAAACAGATATGAGAGGAATCAGACCCACAAGGTTGCCTTATAGCAAGAAGATTAATCTGATTAGGCCTTGGCATTGTGTGGTTGCTTTGGGCCCAGCAGGCCTCTCTATAACCTTTTCACAAACGCAACATTTCTGAGCAACTTGTCAAAGTGTTGCAAAAATGTTATTAGCTGTGGATCTTGGTTGTCAGTGTCAGGAAGGTCTGCTCCCTTCTGCTCTTGCTTTTGTGCTAGGAACACAGTTTCCACTCAGCGCTCACAAGGTACGCTTTTTTCCTACTGTTTTTATATCTGTTTGTCTGGAGTGGAAAAGCTCGTATAAACCCTGACACATGCAAACTAACAATACCTGCTTTTATCTTGTATATACAGAATCACTTCTGGCTTCTGCAACTTTCCTCCATGCTGTGGTTTGTTTTTAACCTTGTTTCTTCACACGTGGCCACCTTACATCGGGCTGCAGCCAGTATACCTGACAGGTAGCGTCGCAGAACTAATGAAGTTAGTGTTTCAGCTGCACTTGGTCCTCAGAATATAATAGTATTAAGTTATGTTCAATATAAAGTGAGTCGTCATCGTAAGTGGATTGTGAAAAGAAATGTGATTAAATGCTGGAGAGCCCAGTATCAAATGCTCCACACTGGAAACTTCATTTTGTTCAGAATGTCTAGGACAAAAGTGGATCCATAATGGGCTAGATGTTGTATTAATTTAGTAATACTTTCACTTCCCCACAGCACCACCTCTTGGTTCACCTGGCCAAAGTCCACTGATATCTCACCTGAGACCAAATGTTTCATATAAGGCATAATGGCAACTCTTGGACTAAACTTTGCCTGTTTTTGCAAGCTATCAGATGCACAAAACACACAGCTTTCTCAAATTGAGATACTACTTTGGAAAAAATGCTGCTGATGTCTTATGAGGAGCGGCTGAGGGAACTGGGGTTGTTTAGTCTGGAGAAAAGGAGGCTCAGGGGAGACCTCATCGCTCTCTACAACTACCTGAAAGGAGGTTGTAGCGAGGTGGGGGTCGGTCTTTTCTCCCAAGTAACAAGCGATGGGACAAGAGGAAATGGCCTCAAGTTGCGCCAGGGGAGGTTTAGATTGGACATGAGGAAAAATTTCTTTACTGAATGAGTGGTTAAACATTGGAACAGGCTGCCCAGGGAAGTGGTTGAGTCCCCATCCCTGGAGGTATTTAAAAGACGAGTAGATGAGGCACTTAGGGACATGGTTTAGTGGGCATGGTGGTGTTGGGTCGATGGTTGGACTCGATGATCTTAGAGGTCTTTTCCAACCTTAATGATTCTATGATTCTGTCACGTCACCTGAAATAAGCCTTTCTGATTTTATTTATAGCTAAGGATGTAATTCTAGTATCAACCACCAGATCCAGAATGATAACAATGGAGTAAAATCATAACTACTTGATCAGATGAGGTGTGATGGTCCTGAAAATCTGTATGATCAAGGATGCTGATTATGGGTGTCTCGAATAATGTGTGTCAGTGATAGTAAATCACTCAAATCCTTGTAAAGAGTTCCACTGGCCAAATTCTGCTGTGCTGCTTTGCTGTATGAGGAATCTTACTGATTTGAGGGTGATAGCAGTGGTAGCTGTGTTCAGAATCAGTAGCGCTCTTCCACAAAAGTCGTTCCGTTGAAATAAATGGAACTATTTGTGGAACAAGAGATGAGCTGCCGTAAGTGGAGTCAGTTGGAATTTTTTTTTGTTGAAACGGGTCAGGAAACTGATTACATTAAATCCATTTTACTTTATTTTCGTTTGGTTTTTTGGGGGTGTTTTTGTTTGTTTTTGTTTTGGGGTTGGTTTTGTGTTTTTTTCCCCTCAGAAAAGTGAATCAATTTTGACAAAACTTTTTTCCCTACAGGATAAAATGTATGTGAAAGTTGAAACTCTGTATTTGTCAAACTAACTCTTGTTTTGACTTAGTATATTTCAAAGTGGGTTTGAGATGCACAGAACTTGTATTCCCCTCCTGCAGCCACTTAGTGTTTATTTGCTGTAACAAACTGGAGTTTCATTTATTTTCACTTGTTTTGTGAAGGTATTTGGTTTGTGCTGAAATTATAAACAGAAGCAGGAAGGACAGATACACATGTAGCATGGTTAGAAAGTGGGTGGAAATCACACATTTCCTGGATTTGGGTCTTATTGCTCCTTGTCATTTGCTTCCATCTCTCTTGCTCTCATTTTCACGTTGTTTCCCATTTCCCATGATTTTTTTTTTTGGTTACTTGGCTTTTGGGAATCATGCTAGCGTTTTTCTTGAGCTGTTTAATGCTGATCTATGGCAGGTATAAGTGAGGAGTCTAATTCAATGTGCTTAAAGCACCATCACTAGGGAAATTAGGGCCCTTGGTAAATTGAAAGCAATATCGAAAAATAAAAGAATAACAGTGAGCTCTTTACTAGTATCTCTGTTTTCCACTCCAATCCCCCAACTCACGTCAGCAGTAAAGTGCTTAAAGCAGAGGAAGGCTGGGCACAAGCACAGGACTAGCATTGTGTATCTGTTAGCAGCCCACCTCTTGGGCCTCTGTGTTCATCCTGGAGCATTCAGACACACAAGTGACTTCCACAGAAGACTAAAAACGCTATTTGCAAAGATCTAACATGTAAACAGTCTGTTTAGTTTTGACACAGAAGTGATCTCTGCCCAGCTGCTTTTTGCCTTTGAGAGAACCAGGCTTTGATTTTTTTCTTATCGTGCTATTAGATAATACATTCTTTGGAGGATGGACTTTGTTTTTCTGTATTAGCAATTCCTGGTTCAATGGGGGGCTCCTTGATCAGCATCCCTTCTCTGCTACAGCAGAGAAATAACATTAAGTTTTCAAGTCATGTTTTCAGAAGCACTAAGGAGCTTGATGTGTAGAATTATTTATAGGATTAGTAGAATTAGTTGCAAAAGTATCTCTAGCTAAGGTGGGATTCTTTGCAGCTAATGTCAGCCATAGGAAAGTGAGATTATTCTATACAAGCAAGTTAGCAGGTTCCCTCTACAGACAATGGACAGAAATTGGCATCTCCAAGGCACATGTAAGAGATGGGTGTCTTGTACAGATTTCTGAAGATGAATGACTTGCTCTTTGGAGATGCAGAAGTGAGGGTATATGCCTAAATTTGAGGTAGCCATAGTTTGCTAAAATGGGGTGAGATAAAAGCCACCTCTACTAAAAAAAAACCAAACAACAAGCCTGCCCCCCCCCCCCAAAAAAAAAAAAAACAAACCCCAAACAACAAACCACAACCCAAAACAAGAAATAGCATTTGGGCATCTACAGGGTTTTCAATACATTCTAGGATTTAATGGTCATTGATTCAAGACAAATTAATGTACTTAAAAACTTTTGAAAATTCCATTAGTGACTGTCTGTGTCTCTAATTGTCTAAATACAGTAAAAAAAAAATCTGGCTCATGAAAGCCTAAGTTGTATGATAGGCACTCAAGAGCTTAAGCTTGGGAATTTCAAAAGTGCTTATGTAATTTGGTAGTTTAAACCCTGCTAAAAGTCAGCAGGACGTATATTCTTAAATGCCCATCGGCTTTTGGAAACTGAACTTATTGCTCATAATGCAACCACTACTCTTCAAAAAATTTATTGTTTATCCAATCCTGCAGTATAACAGCCAGCAAATGTATGTGATTACAAAAAAAATCTGAAATACTTTTGCTACTCACTGTATTCCCATATGTTTCTAACAGTTGTGTTGGGTGAAATCCCCAACTCCTCTTCACTATACCACTAGAACCAGTAATGCTGAATCGTTTAAATTTTTTTCCCCAAGAATCATTCATCTGTCCAGACTATGAGAATAAACAAGCAATATAAATCCCTATTGCCTGAAAAAAGAATGAAGTCTATACCTTTCAAATAACGTTATATCCTTCGGCACTGGTAATAAATATTCTCCTTTTTCTATGAAGTACTCTGTTCAGTGCCTGTAGCCCTGAATTATTTGTCTCATATATGGAGTACCTCTGAATATGCAAATTAAAGGCAAGTTTAAGTGTTGTCCTTCCCTCTTTCTGTCTTTCTGGTGTGTTTGGTTGTCTAAATACTTTTTATTTAGACCAGCCTTACAATAATGAAGTATTGTAGTTTTTGTGGTATTCTTTTTGATTCAAGCATTAAACCTATTATTAAAGAATATTGTGTCAGGTCAAATTTTCAGCTGGTATAAATCAAGGTCCAATTCCAAGGACCTACACAAAGAATTATGTATAACTAATGGCCTATTTTGAAATCTTATAGAAGGCTTCAATAGCACATAAAGATCTATAATATGCTGAGGGCTTTGTATTTTTAATTCTAGCTGCCTGAAATTTTTATTGAAAACTTCATCAGCAGGAAGTGGCTTTTAAAACTTAAATTCTTTTTTTTTCATTACAGTTCCCCAAAATATTCCCAAATTTTCCATTTTGTGGAAATAAACATTCATGTTTATTTCTATCTAACAATGTAAAAACCATGTAACCAGTTTTCTAGGTAAATATCCCTTTATCATGGAGATTAAATAAGAACTTTACAGTATTTTCCAAGCCACTGGAGGAAAGGTACCTTTGGGGTGACATTGCAGTGTTTTAATAACATAATGCTCCCACACAACAGCTGAATACAGGAGGTGAAGAATACAATGTCAGAAATTGCATAGGGGAATTTTACCTTGAAAAAGCTGAACTAAAATTGATCTAAGACAACAAGATGAATAGCCTGATGCAAACAGGTAGTGCTATGGGATCTTTAATGACCTCATGATCAAGATCATACCCCAGATTTGTTGCCTGAAGCTTTATGGTCTATCAAACCATAAAATCATGCTTGGTAACTGATATAGTGCTGACTCAAAAGTAGAATTGCCACCGACAGGTTCACCCATACTGCTTCCCACAGCCTCAGGCTTTCTTGGGAGTAGGGCTGATCTAATACAATTTCTCTTGGATTGTAAGATGTGAGGGCAAAAAAAGGCAAATTGGTTTTTTTTTGTCTCTAGTCCAGAAGGTACCCCAAAGAATTTACTGTTTTGCTTCACAGGGAAAGGAAAAGCTGCACCTCAAAGATTGTCAGCTTCTGTCAGTGCTCCTGGGGACTCTGAATCAGTAACCAAATCACAATAATTCAGTCTGACCACTACCTACCTGCAGTATTGCAATAAGCTATTTCTTTCATCCTGAAACAAAGGGGAATAGAATTCTCAATCTATAAAAACTGGTAACATTTTAAAATCGGATTTAAACATTCTTTTGTTTTATTTCTAGAGTCAGAAATCCTTCTAAACTTTAACAAAACAAAACCCAAAACAAAAAAAAACTTTCCCAAACTTTATTACTTAACTTTGGCTCAGGGACTGAGATGCAATGCATATTTCCACAAACAATGCATAGGCAATTTTCACATCTTCCAACCTCCACAATACTGTCTCAGTGAAGACAAAACAACAAAAGGAAGACATAGATCTTATTACCTGTCTACCAGTTTCTTATTATTGCGCTCATACGCACATACTCTGCTTACTACTGAAATGCCAGAGCTACATAGCCTGCAGGAAGCGTGCTCATTAACCCTGTAGCTAGTTTTCTCATTTTTTTTCCGTGTTCTTAAGTCTCAAGCAAAATCTTTGTTTACTGAATATTGCCTCAGCTTGTGTTCTGTTGACTTTGTGGACAATAATGAAGTAGTACATTCAATGTATTAGTATTTGTGATACACATCAAAAGGCCCCAAAGGAAAGAAATTAAATGTGTGAGTGTTTGCGCATATCTCCGGTATACTTGCTGCACGAAATGCTTAAAGGCTCTGATAGTCCTTTAATAGTTGTTGATGAGGTTCCTGCAGAGTTGGGAAACCAAAAGGCAAAGTGTCACAGCGTTTAATTTTGTTGGAACACGCAGGACTGGACTGCTATGCCAGAGAGAATATTCTTCTACGTCTTTGGTCTTTCAGTCAGAATGGCTTTGCTAGGAGTAAAGACTGACTATTGCTGGATCCTGCCTCTGTATTCTGCTTCCTAGGAGAGAGTTTTGCAACGGGGAAAGTAATGAAATAAACCCCTCTACATTCTGGGTCTAATTCGAACGCTGCCACTGGTCTGTTGTACAGCTTGCTTTGCCTCTCCGTGCCTCTGCTGTTCTGTCTATAAAATAGGTTAAAAAAAAAAAAAGCGTTTAGCTGCTGCAAAACACTTTGAGCTCTATAGGACTATGAATTCTTATTTCACTTATGTTGCTGTTATTTGGAAAGACTTTAACTCTCAATCACAGTACAAAGTCAAAATCTCCTGTCATTTTTAGATGGTGGTCGTGAGCACTAGATTAGATGTGTGTTTGCACTACCAGGCTCTGAGCAGGCCTGCACTGATATTTGTCAAACTACAGTGAGAAGAGATTTTCAGCTTATCAGCATATTGGGAATGTTACATGGAAGTTCTGAAGGCTTTTCTGTAAAACTGAAAATCTAATTATCACTTACATGTATGTTACAGGGAGGAAGGTAAATTCCACTGGGGATTCAGCAGCCATTTGGAGCAGGTAGCAGAAGGAGGGCAAACTGCTGAAAGTTGTCCTACAAAAAGCATGTGGCAGAAGGGGATTTTGCTGCACCTCCCAAATGTTCTGTTACCTTTTTTTCTGCTTATGATTTGATGAACCTCTATCGTTGTCACTCTTGTTATAGGAGAGCTTGTCAAATGCTTGAAGCCAGAGCCTTGAACGAGGTCTGTGCTGCTCACTTAGGTAAAACCAAAAATGCTTGCACAGTAAGAAAGCCTATTAAATATTTAAACCCTGTCCTTTCCTCAAAAGCAGAACAGCAGAGATGATTTTCCATGGAATTTAACGTTAAACTCTGGCAATTTGTACAGCTGTGCATATAAATAGTTTGCACATCATCTCCAGAGGCTAAGGTCACTGTGCCTCATACATTTCAATACTTTAAGTTACATAGCAACAACCTTCCCATTTCTGTTTCCATGTTATTTATCGAAAGGGACTTAAAAATTGGGATGAAGTACGATTGGGTTTTGAGACATGAATGAATGGAAGTTGATTGTAATATTTTTCCTTAATCGCTTAATTTTTGTCTCTTCATAGAACAAGAAAGATAATAACAGTCCATCAGCAATGGGGACTGGGTGGCATAAAGCTTTTTCAAGGAAAGAAACCAGAACAGACAACTGCCTGATTTCATTTAATGCAATTTGTTCCATGACTGATCTTCAGACCCCTGCTTCATTACCTTATACAAACTTAAACCTGTTTTCCAAGAAGGAAAAGATTCTTATTTGCAATTAGAATTACCCAATTACACACCACTCATGAAAACACCATGCATATTTAGCTCCAACAGATGAAAGCTGATTTTTTAAATGCCAGAGATATATTTCTTCAAATAATAAACATTTAGGAGTTAATATCATGAAAGGAGTCTGTACAAACAAAACACAAGTATTTCAGGATTAGTTCTCACTCCCTGTGCTTAAAAAATTCTGTAATGTTATTGATTTCAGTGCAAATTCCTTAGGGCAGAATTTCATTTGATGAAGGTCTGCCAAAAAATAAAGACAAGGTGGTTGGTTAACTCAAATAGATTGAGAAGATCTGATCCTTTGCTACTGACCAGGGATTGAGCTGAGGAAGATCAGATCCTCTCTGTTGCTGCTGCACGCTGCATCCTTTGTATGGTCCTAACACAATTAGGCTTCGAAGTATTAACAGAATAATGCCTGTGTCTCCTCCATTTGCATCTACAATTGACTTTGGCTGTATTTCAAATAGAAATTATATATTGAACAGTACTTTTTTCCATATTGTTAAACTTTTCCTGCATTCATTTTACATGGAGCTAATATTTGCTTATTTCAATCTTGTGCATTTTATGTACTTATTTATCATTTGGGTAGAAGTACGCTAATTGACTCACTGGTAATTCAAATGCTTCCTGCTGCGGATGCATCAGAGGGGAATCGGTTGTTTTTGCTGGCTCTCCAACTTGTTAATTGAGAAGCTGTTCAATTATAGGTAATATACTTTTATTGCTAATAAGATATTCTGGTATCAACAACATCCCCAATTCTGAACCTAAATTTGCAGGAGTTATAAGAAGCTTTGAAACTGCTTGGCAAAAAGGCTTCAAAAATTAGCTTTATGTATAAATACTTGAAACAACACCAGCTTCAGAGAAGTGGAAAGTAAATCAATAAAATTCTTATCAGAGTTACCTTACTATTTACTCTCACTTGTGATTGTTTCAAAAGGGAACTTGTAAGAAGGTGAACTTGCTGCAGATGTATCAGGCTAAAAAAGTTATTTTTAATGCAGGTTATCAAGCAGGATATCTAAAACACAGTTAATACTGCTCTTTATTATCTAATTTGCCAAGGTTAGATTATTTTTTATGCATCAGTTCACAAGCTCATCTTGAGCTCTGGTATTAGCTTGCTTAAGTTATTGAAGAACATTTCTGATAAATATCAATTCTCTTGTTATTAATTTGCAAAGCAGCAGTACCTGGAAGCCCAAATAGAGTCATGGCACTGTACATAAAAGTGTTGATATGCAGCTCTCCCAGACTGAAGAGAAATAGCGATGACAAAAGGTGGCAGGAAAAAAAATAGTTATTGTTATTCCCAGTTTGTGGGGAATGAAAAACCTTTAGCAGAATTAAAACTTGAACTGATGAGCACCATGCCCTAAACATGAGGTCAGTCTCCATCCTCACTCATTTCTCGTTTTCCAAGTTTTTATCTTGTTCTTTTTTGTACTACTAAAGTCTGAGTGGTTTTTGTGTAAGCTACACTATTAGAGCCAAATCCAGAGCCTGTGAACTTTATTCTCAGTTACATTGATGTAAATCAGGAGTATGGGTGTTTAAGTCAATGGCAGCATACTGGTGTGATTTTCTTTGCTGATTCCTGTGCAGACAATGTGCACTGCTATGGCTAGCCAAAGAGGTCTGTAGGAATTTCAAGGGTTTGGGACAACTTTGAGGCTTATGTCAAAAAAGGCTGAATAAATTTGTTGTTACTGGGAACCAAATCCTTAGCACAAAGCAGTGTATCTTCACTGAATTTGGGCTGGTTGTGCTGATAGTGACCAGCTGGGGGGCAAGAGCCTCTTGGTCTCTATTGCAGCTGGCAGAACATTAAAAAAACAACAACAAAAAAAAACCCCGAAACAAACCAACCCACCTATCATATTCAGTTATTTTGTAGTTTATTTTGTAAACTCTGTTTTGTGACTTGCATGCGTAGACATGCTTGCATGGTTTTTGTATTCAAGTTTGTCATGTCTGTGCATTTGCCTTACAAGTATGTGCATATCTGCATAAAAGATAATTTTTGGCTCCCACAAGAGATGAATCCATAGGCTACTGCTCTCTTTTCTCACTACAGACTTTGGCACAGAGAATGCATCTAAACTTTAATGCCCAAATGTATTCCCTGAAATATTCTAGGGTGCTTTACTATTCCGACCTTTCATCATTTCATATTTTGATTGGGACGGCTGTTCCACCCTGCTCTGTCTCCCACTGGAGCTGTAAAACAGTGAAATGAGTAAAATGACTATAGCAAGTCACAATACAGAATACTGAAAAGGTCAGTGTGGCCCCAGCTCCCATGCTGTAGCTTGTGGAATATACAACACCTGAAGTATTCGATAGTGCTTTTTTTTTTTTTTGTGATAAGGCACTCTGACAAAAAGGAAGAAATAGCACTTGTATTGATGTGTGTCGTGGTTTAGCTAAACAAGTAGTCAAGGATGAGAAATGGTAAAACCATTTTTAAGATGTTTTATTTGGGGTCTGAAGCTTCGAAGAGACTAAAAACTAGTAAGATCTCTCATGTTAACATCCAGTGTCACTTCAGTGGTTCAAACAAGAGAACTGGACTGTGTTCTTCAGAAGCTTAAATGGATAGCTGTCTTACAATACAATCCAGCCCTACTGATATATTTAAAGAGCAACTGTAGTCTGTTTTCCCCTCCTGGAATCTTATGAGTGAGTTTTTAATTTTCAGCAAACCTTTGTAGTTCACCTTTAAATTGAATTTTCTCTTGAGTGCATCTAGTGAAAGAACCTCAAACTTCCTGTGGGAGAGTATTCCATGAACTTAATGAACTAATCTTCTAGAGATCTTCCCATCTTTAATGTTTAGTATGAAGCTTTCCCTCTCTTGCAACTTATGTTACATTCACGTAAATCTTACTAATTGTTCCTTATTTACAAATATACTCAGTAGGATTTAAGCATACAATATAAACTACGCATGGGTACAGTTAGATTTAGGCTTCTAATTACTTAAATCTTCTTTGAAGATGGGATTTAGGAGTTTTGGAAGTTGTATTGTATGTCTTCTAAGGGCTTTGCTAAATCAGGTGACGGTTCCTCAAACAGGTAAGCATGTTGACGTATCTTTTCAGGACCTTAGAAATGTAATTTGCTTCAACCAAATCTGACCTATGGATCTTTCTGGGAAAAAATGAAGCAATTGTCAGTGTTCACCAGCAGATTCTGACTCTGAATTAGCCTCCTTGGAAATTATTCACATGGTGAGAGGGAAGAAATGAAAATCAATTCACAGGGTGTACTATGCACCGCTTCCTTCATCCCTCCTAAAAGAGTTTTTTTTTCTCTTCCAGTATCTCCACAAAATGGCTTCATGAGTACAGGATTCAGAACTGAGTGGCAAATCAATACAGAGTTAAACTCATGCTTGCTTATTTCCATTTCCACCTAAGCAAGTTCGTGCTTTGTTGGTTGATTTCAAATGCCAGTATATTTATCTATTTGTGTCTCTTCATTTTTCCCCCAAAGGCAAAAGATGTTCACAGCAACTACAGGGAAGAGAAGTATGAAAAGATTAGTTTGATCAAAGGAATATCATGTCACACCAGAAGATTGATTTTCCTTTCCTCCTGGACTGCCATGCCCCTTCTCTGTGTTGGCTGTAAGGCTGTTGCAGAGTTAGCTTCCTTGTGTCTCACCATGTCTTGCATGTATGTCTTTTGATTATGACTTGTCTCCTTTTAATATCACACAAACAAGGCTCTGTCATGTCCCAAGTGCTGTCTGACCTATTAGTTCTGTGATGGAAAGGATAGACAGTTCAGTTATTACACTTTCCTTGCAGGTAGGAGTCTCGGGACAGGACATTCAGTCTACCTCTCTGCTGTCCTGTATTGTTAAGAAAGAGCAGCAGATACTAGAAAGAAAAATCTTAACATTTAAAGACAAACCAGTGCAAGGCTGGATGTCTTTTTTGTTTACACTACCACTGAATCTTAACATATGATTAGCTCCTGCTGTGCCACAGGGTGCGGGCTGGAGTTTTGATGGACAGAGAAACATAAAGCAATAATATTTTAACACTTGGTATCAAATCACCTTTTGTTTAATGGGGATAAGGAAACAATCCAATTTTAATAATGCTAGATCACTCTGCCTAAATGAAATGGGAACAGGAGATGAAAGGCTGGTAAACGGTGTTGCCTGCCAGTGGTAAAACAGGTTTTAATCCTATAAATCACAAAAGGAAATTGCAAAGGCTATATCTCACACAATTAAGCCAATTTAAGCCTGACTATTAGGGGGAAAAAGATTACTCATAAACTGTGGCATTTCAGTATGGAGTTTTGTGATAGTGTTGGATTCACGCACACAAGTTCAGTCTTCAGAGGACTGCCTTTCAATAATCTCGTATCTAGGGCTGCTGGAAGCAACTGTAGTTCCGTGATAGTTCAATGCTTACTTTACACAAGGGGTGTTTTGCTCCAGTATTCACATAGAGCCTGCCTGCCTCATATAATAGCAGGAGCTGAGCTATCCTCTCTTAATACCACCTAGAAAGAATACATTTCTGGGATGTGAAAATGAGGTGAGGTACCTCACAAGCCAGGTACAGAAGCACGTTTTCCAATATATCATCTGACTTATTTCCCTTCCTTCATTCACACAGATGAATAATTAGAGGTTAAATCTCCTGCTCACTGGCTGATCCTAGGGCAATTCCAGAAGGCTGGCATGTTACACTTTGACTCTGGATTTCAGGCTGAAATTCAGTGGTATCAGATTCTTTGGCATGTGCTAGAACATTGTCACTTTTGAACTGGAATTGAGGTATAGTTCTCTGTTCTCTGGCATTTTGAAGGGCTCTTCAGTTTGATATATTTTAAATCTGTTATAAAATATCCTTGTCTTCATTTTAGAATAGAAGATAACTTTTCACTTCCCTCCACCCCCCCAGTAAATATTCTTTTGTATGAGGGAACCATGTAATCACAGGTATTAGAGATAAAACAAACACTGGTCATCTTTTGTCTAGACAGTCCTGCAGATTTCTTGTTCTGAATAAATTCAAAGAATATAAGCCCAGAAGGTTATGTTATCACCATTTATTCTGACTTTGTGAAACGCAAACCAGAGAGTATAATTTTTGATTCCTGTCTCTTATTCAGCAGCTTCTGGTAGGATTTGAAGAGGTGTTTTAGAAAGATACATGATGTTGATCTAAAAATCTCAAAATCACACAATTTACCACTTCTTCCTATGATCTGTGCCATTGGTTACTTATCTTCAGTGTTAAAAAGTTGAATTTGGTTTTTATTTTAATTGTAATGACTTCAGTTTGGGGTGTTCTTGCATACCTTTGTCTGCTGTCAAGGTCTTTACCAAGTTGCATTGATTGGCAGACTATTAAAACATTCTGCAGTGTATAGTGAATATAAGCCCGTCAACAATAGGCTCACGTTCCTAAGCCATCTTTACCAGACTTCTTGTAAACAGTGCACAGACTACAAGCTGAAAGCAACTTGCACAGTGCAGTTCTTTGCAGATTGGTATCACTTTACGGATATATGTGAGTGAAGCACACCAGCAATCATCTCACATGTTCAACAAAAAAAGTCTAGCACACCACACATCTGGTACAGAAACTGTTCTTATATTGGCTATTGGCTTGAAAGGTTGGCAAGTGAAGTGTTAAAGTTACTATTGCAGAGGCTTCTTGCCTGTCAGCTCTATTTGAGACAAAAGGCATGGTTAATGGAACAGCTAGAATGGATCTGCTTGTAGAACAGGGTGAGTAATTGAAAGCTAATGGTCTGGCTATTGACCAGCAGGTGCTTGAAACCATGTAGACTGGAGCCTGAAGCAGAGGCTATAAAATGCTGGGGAGGCTAGCAAAGAGTGGGCTTGTAGAGTCTTTTCTGTTTTGCCAAACACTGGCAGTGGAGCTAGAGAGAATGAGGAGAAGGGCTGTATGTCTTTCTAGAGTATGTTGTTACAATTATTAAAGCAGGGCTGGCCAATGTGTTACTGGAAAATCTTTCTTTGTCTCCTTTTTTCATATTCATCTGTTTTCTCCTATTCCAGTCAGCCACCGTGTGCTGCTGCCATAACCAGGAGCTGGATTTACGTGATCCCTGAGTAGTCGTTCTCTGAGAAAGCTTTGCTAAGAAGAAAAGGGGGGGGGGGGGGGGGGGGCGAAATTACAGCTATTTGTGAGCTGCCTTTGCAATATGCTCCATGGCTTGAACACCTCAAGTATAGCAGACAAATTTTCAATCTTTAAAAGCAAACATTCTATATAGCAATATGGCTTGCATTATCAAAGTGGTAATACAGTACAGGTGGGGATTTCTTTTTTGTTTAGGCTGCTGGATAATAAACAGGCATTCTTATTAAAAAAAAAAAGAGGAAGAATAAATTGTATAGGTGATTTTTACAGATTGATTTTATCAGCCCTCCACTGGAGCCTTGATAGCTCTCTGAGTGGCTGCACTATAGGGAACATTGCAAAGAGATTGAGTAGCAACAGTTTGGTTTCCTAGAGCAATCAAATGCAAGCTCTGAATGACCTGATATAAAAAAAACCCAGTAGATGCAAACATGAAAACGTTTGTTAAATTGTTGTTGCAAAGATTAGAAAAGTTCAAAGAATAAGTTTTTTAAATTGCAATCTTTTTGTTGTTTTGTCATGATAAGCTATGAAGAATAAAATGAAATAGCAGATGCAGACCCTTTTGTGATGCAGATGGTGTAATCGGGGACTAAATATGAATAAACAGCACTTGTTAAAAGAGCCTTTTGCTGCTTCACTGCAGTCTATTCTGAAAAAATAATACAACATGTAACAATATTTCATACACTCCTATGAAACTTTTAAAGCATTTTACAGTGTAGGAGAAGCATTATTATCTGTAGTGATGATGGGGAAGCTCAGAAACAGATCCTGAAACTGCCTGATACTCTTTTTCACTTGTTAAGAGCAAGTGCAGCTGTTAGTATGTCTTGCTTGTGAAATGGCATTAGACTGGTCCAAAGATCCTAACCTCCATGATAAAATGGGGAAGAATCAGACAAAAACCTTGGTCAATTCTCCCTGCTAATCAGTACAGGATTCACAGTCTATTTCATTGTGATCCCAGACATTTTTCTTGCATGACTTCTGTACTTATTTCTTGCTTCAGTCCACAAAGATGATGAACCCAGTTAAGGAGTGCCCTAAACTGATTCTGTTTAAGCATTATAAAGTTTAGTGCAGTTTTTTTTCTGTATCTGATTCATTACTGAGATAGATTTTTCTTTTGAGAGAGACTACACTCTGAGTTTACTTAAACTGTTTTAAGTTAAATTGATGTAATTTTTTTCATCATAACTGCAAAGCAGAGATCCAGGTAATAAGAATTTAGAAGTAAAACTATGTCTCCTGGGTTACATTAGCACTATCTGACACACTGCCATTTTGTAGGCAAGCGGTAGTTCCTGTATGAATGCTGGATTTTTTACAGATCCTCAGTTATGGTTGTCTAGTATTGTATAGTTTTGTTAGGTTTCTAATTAACTTCAAAACAAATCCCATCATTGGGTTTAGAAATTCACAAAGGTGTATGTACACTGTCAGGGTCTTTATCCTGATGGAGATTAGTGACTCCATGCTGAATTTCATGTTCTGACAGATTCAGAGCCTATTCGGATAAATGTCATCCCAAGTGATTCTGAGAGGAGGAACTCAAAACGCTAATACTTCTTCACGTGCCACCTGGCCTGTAGCAAAGCCATCTATCCTTTTTTCCTTTTGACTTTCTGCCTCTTAAGATGACCATAAAGCTAAAAAACTTCCAGGAAAATTTTAGCTGAAACAGTCAAGCTTGTGAAATGTTTCAGGTTTGAATAAATTTATTTCGCGGAAAATGTTTTGTTTCTAGAACATTTAGGGCTCCCAGAACTGTAGGGCTTAGAGCCCCCCAGTGTCAGGATCTGTACATACATGCAGCTGAGGGATAGTCCGTGTTTCAAAGGACTAAATAGTCTTAAGTAGACCCTAGGGAAAAACAAATGCAGGTAGAAAGCATAATGCCTGATAATAAGCTTAGACCATAAATGAATTGGCAGAATGAACATATTTTCTAATGAGGTTTCAGAAGGTTATAATTACTGTGGTACCCATTCACCCAATTGGTATCACGGTATGGATTGCAATATTAGTAACTTGGAAGCAGCATTTTAGGTTACAAATTTCAAGTGAGGAACAAGTCAACAGTCCCCTGGAGGGTATTTATTGTTATGCTGGCTGAACAATTAGCTTCCCTTTAGAAGGCAGTCTACCAAAGCTTGTACTATTTGCTTATCACTATGAAGAGCAGCATTCATCAGCATCATTGAAATTAGTATTAGTCTTAAAGAGTATCTTTTTCTTTACTTAAGTTAGCATAAAATTATTGAAAATTACATTTTTAAGATACACTTTTTTACAGATAAAGCTCTTTTACATCCAATTGTAAATAGTAACAAATATTCCAAGGAGCCCTTGATAACAGCTCCTGTTAGGCCTGAAGAGCAGTCAAGCAAAAAGTACATTGTAATAAGGTCACAAATGCTGTAAATTACTGGGTTCTCATCCTTGCATACATCTCACAGTGGGCCAAGAGGGTTTCACTTCATTAAATGTGAGAAGTCACAACTCATACTAAATCACGCCACAGCATCTGAATCATTAAATAGAGAACGTAAGAAATTGCACCACATGGAGATGTGCTGCTTCTCTCTTGTTAACCTCTTATTTGCTATCAGCACATTTCTTCTGACTTGTATGCAGATTTCAAAGTAACAGCCTGAACTTAGAGGAATATGGGTGAATATCTCTTGCCTGGCCATAGTAGACTTTGGATAATATGCTGGAAAAAGAAGCAGCCAAAGCAATCTTTGTGACAGGGCAGAGGGCTCAGCAGTCTGTAAGGGCTTGGCAAGGCCGGGCTGGCCACATGACTCTAGGCAGAAATAGAAATGGACCAAAAGGGCTGAGCTTACCGCTTAAATTGTGTTCCTTCCTATTCTAGCTGCATGAGCATTATGAGCTTATGGTTTCCATCAGTGTTGCCTTTGTTATAAGAAATTGTTCTGTAGAAAACTATTACTCAGAGTACATATTCCTTTGCTAGTGAACCACCCACTAACTTGTATTTTGTATCCTTTTTTTACATTCTGTGTGTCTCCGTGTGACCATCATGTTCTGCCATCCATCATCTTAACCTGCACTTCAGCTCTATGTATATGATGGCCCAGAACTACTGCTCGGAATCATAAGCCCATATTGTGCCATGGATCTCCCCATTGAGAGTGATAGCCCAGAAATACTAGCTGAAAAAGCTCTATTAGGCCATTGCCAAGGTTCACTGTCCTTAGGCAGCACAAGATTTTTCTCTGCCCTGATCCTCTTTAAAAGCTTTGTTCAGGCCTAGTTCTATTTTATGTCCTCTTCTCCAAGCATCGTCTTCTGGCTATGGCTGGATATGGGTTGCTTCATGATCTATCTAGCATTTCTTCTAACCCAAATGTTTTCTCTGTTTCTTACGAAGAGAAGTACTATCAGCAGTTCATCTGTTTTCCATCCAGTTCTGCCCTGGATAGTTAATTCTGGATGGTTTAACTTCATTGTATACAAGAAGAAAGTAAATAAGACAAAGAAATGCCCTGGGGTTTATTACCTTAGCAGATCATCAGATCTTCAGCCTTAAATGCTCTTATTTTGCTTGTGGGGTGGCTGTTTTTTCATTTTAACTCAAATTAATACCTGCCCTTTTTAATTGTTGCTGGTGTATTTTTGTTCCTGTCTCTGCATTTCGTATCAAGCTTATGTTAGCCTAGCTTACTGAACAGAGCCTTGCACCAGCGTTAGCAGCAGAATGAAACTGGAGTCCCTGGAGCACTTGTGTATTGGCAGCAGGTGGGGAGGCAGCACGCTTGAGTTGGTGAGAAGCACAGGAGTTCACTTCCTATGAATGCCCCCAAATCTACTTTTGGCCACAGGCAAATGACCTCACTTCTCCATGCCTTTGTCTTTGCCTTTTATCCATTGTCTATTTGCATTTACAGCTTTTCGGGTAGGGAAAAATTCTTATTATGTGTTCATACGGCCCTTACCCAGGATAAAAACCTCAGCAAACTTCAGGATCCCGTGTGCTGCCAGAATATCGGTAGCAACTTCTTAAATCTCAAGGTGCCAAACCTCTTGAGTACCCGTTATCTTGAATGAGATTTGTGAGGGCGCAGCAGAGGGAAAGTGCAAGGCCTGTGTTCTTCTCTTACTGCTGTTTGAGAGAGGATTCAACTTAGATGATAGTCCTTGAACTGCGGTCTTAATGCTGGGATTTAGAAGCCAGAAGCAATGCTGCTCTTTGGCAGGAGAGCCTTTCCCTTCCATCATATTGGAAAGCTCAGTCTGTTGCAGCCTTCAAAATTAAATTAAAGGCTCTTGCCTGCTGCTGCATTCAACTTCTTCTGAATATTTATAGATGATTCTGTAAGACTTCCAGAGTCCTCCACTGAAGGGCAGCCACAGCATAAATGCATCTGACTGCTGGTATGCAGCTGACAGTGCTGTGGCTCTGACCTTTGAGTCGCACCTTGCTCTCTTTTTCTTAGAGCTTGATTAAAATTAGTCGGTTTTGTACACTTGTCCAATGAAGGCTGCAGCTCTTTGTAAATGAGTGAAGTGAAAAAATCTGGTTTTAAATTTTTTTTAATTGACCACTGCAGTAGCCATAAGCATAGAAAATCTATCCATTCTTTGTAATCATTGTTAATGTGGTTATTTCTATTGTGGTGGTACCTCCACATGAGAAGACCAGAACTCTAGCAGTGGGGGGAGTGTGTGCACTCAGTGAGGGCATCCCAATCACGGAAAGACTGGAAAATAGTTGAAGGAAAGGCCTGCCTTCTCTAAGAAGGGGAAACTGAGGCACAGCATGTAACGGACTACATCGTAGTTTGTTGGCTTTGGGACAAACCCTATCCCACACTGTCTGTGAATCTGTATCATATCCTAGAAATGGATTGGGAGACTGGACATTCAGATTTAATATCTTAATAATAAAACAGGTCCATGGATTTTTAAAGCCAGAAGTACCTTATAACTAAGGATCTACAGGACTTCCCTAAATGAGTTCCTGCTTTATATATAGTATCTGTGCTCAAAATTTACAAGTACTACTGGCATAATGTGCCAAAGATTAAATATCTGCATTTAAAAAAAAAAAAGGGGGGGAGGTGTAT
Source organism: Aptenodytes patagonicus (assembly GCF_965638725.1). NCBI lineage: Eukaryota > Metazoa > Chordata > Aves > Sphenisciformes > Spheniscidae > Aptenodytes > Aptenodytes patagonicus. The sequence goes on from NC_134972.1 coordinate 3,102,609, forward strand.
TTTTCATCTGAATTTAACTTCACCATTCAGCTTTTACTGCTTCTTGTGTCTTTTTCAACTGCTATTGTGTTTCTGTGCTCCACGTTGGTACTTCAAGAGTGTTATCAAGTCATCCCTTAACTGCTTTGTAAGAAGCTAAACCTTCTCTTTGATGAGCTAAAACTTTAAAGAAAATATAAGAGCACATTTTGGTGAATGGGTTCTAAGTTATTTGTTGTTGTTTTAATAATCAGAGCTATTTTGATCAGTTATTTTGAATTCTGTTCCCATTCAGAAGAAAATACAAAAAAGATGAGAGAAAAACATGCCACTATTAAAATCCGAACTTTGATTTTGGCTCATAAATCATGTGTGGTTGGAACAGAGAAAACAGAGAAAGCTAGGTAATAGGATTCATCAAGTTTTGCTGACTTTCATAATAAAAGCTGCCACCCTAAAGAAATAAAATACATTCAGAATGCAAAGGGAATAAAAATATGAACTCATCTTGGCTAATGGCTCTGAGAAGTAATATAAAGATATGCATAGATTATTTTGAATCTTAAAAAAAAAAGAGATGCATCCAATTTGCATAAAATGTTAATAGTAATCTTAGGGGTAAGAGATTTACTTTGAAACATAGGGATCATTACAGGGAATTGTTAAAGTGGAGTCTTTGTCCTTGAATGTGTTCTTTGGAGTTCCATTAAACATGCATGATGATACCTTTGTACTTTAGTTCTGCTGAGCTTAGCTTATGTGTACATCATCAAAACCCACCAAAGATGCCTTTTTGGGTGGAACTCTATGCCATTAAGGTAGGGGGAAAAAAAAGTGTGTGGGTAGAAGGAGATGTGGAGAAGTACATAAAACAGGGAGACGAAACCGTTTTCCAGAGATCTCACTGGGAGTCTGCAGCAGATTCCAATAGAGTGTCATAAACATGGAACTGTCGTCTTCCTCTTTAATTTCTCCTCTTTACCTGCAAGGGAAATAGTTTTGCCCTGAATAGGTACCTCCTCTCCTGCAGCAGCCCACCAGCTGTCCTAACAACACTCTTGGAAGAATCTGTCTCTGGGGAAAGTAAAGCTGGGATTTAACCCCATGCTTACCCAAGATTAAGAACTGAGATTGCGCCCAATTCCTGTCCGAGTCCCCTCTGATTTCCTCAGACAGAACTATTTCACATACAAAATTAAAATAAGAGAAACACTGCAGATATCAATATGCAATTCAGATTTGCTCTGCAAGGCAGGGTATTTATTCCTGTCCATCTAAAGATTCATTTGTGACGCCTTTTTAAAGTTATTGTTGCATTTGGCTTGCCATCTTTCTACTTTCTCCACCAAACGGCTTTGCTGAACTGGAGATGCTTATTTGTTAATTACCCTTTTTCTTGGCTTGCCATGTAGGTCTTGTTGTTATTATTATTAATGCTTTTACAATCGTTTACTGGAGAAGTTTCCTCCCTCCTCCCCTCGCAAACACAAACACATTTTTATCAACAGAGCTAACATGATTGCAGTTCTGCTGTTATGTTTTATTTATTTCCATATAGGTTTGATTCTATTGAAGTTTCTCATTTTTGCCTGATGTATTATTCATGATTTATACAATATTGGAGCTTGTGTAGGACACCCTCATTTTATTAGCTGTGCTATAATTTTCTGGGGTATATAAAAATAAAACACGGGAGGCTCTTTTTCTCCTTCCACATTTTCTTGTGTGTGCTGTTTGCAGGAAAACAATAGCAATAATATTTGGTTAAAACAATTACCAGTTTTACTTTTAACACCTCAGTGACTGAAGTGGTATTGAAATGAAGGACCATTTTACTTACTGGTATATACTTAGGGATGTGATAGCTATTACTATCAACATTAGTTCTATGCTAGAAATGCATAGACATCCTTGCTAAGACTGGAATAATATACTATCTGTTTTTGTATATACATGGTGCCCTTTTGGCTCAAGCTAACAAGTCAAACTAAAGAACTTCAATTATCAGTTGCATAGGTATGGAAAAAAACCCCAAGATTTAAGGGCTTTAATTTTCATGAGTGCTTTAAGACCAAATTCTGAACTACAGATACAGAAAGTCAAGTAGCTTTAAGTTACTCCAAGTTGTTTGGAAAATTTTTCTCATTTGATTTGTTCAGACACATGGGAATCTGAAGTTGAGAGGGGAAGTGAGCCCATAGGTTCATTTGTAACTGCAGACAGTTGTCTCTCCAGTCTACAATTAAACCAAGCTGTTTTTGAGCTCTCACAAGTTAAAATTATAAATTACACAATAAATAGAAGGAATAGATAGCCCAGAGAAAGGGGGGATGTGATAACACATTTGATTTGTTTTCTTAAGGAGTCATTCCAGTTCATCAACTGATAAGCTGCTGTCAGCGAGTGATTCTGGGCAATGCTGCAGTACAGGTGAAACGCTGTCACCCTAGATCATAATATTCCATAATCCAGTGAACTGACAACCCAAGTAATGTTGCAGGATTAGGAGGAAAGGGTTGGATGCTAATTCACCAGAACAGATGGGGTAGGAGTTTGAAATCCTATTCCACTTTGTACATTTATTTACTATATTTAATACGGAACTATGTAATTTGTGACGCTTATTTGCAGTGACTGTGATATGAGTTGCGAGCATCCTTTTTCACTTTCCAAGTTTTGCACCCAGACAAAATGCTGGGATTGGTTTTAGGAACAGAAGATGAAATCCCAGGGCTCATCTGGGTAAGGAGGTGAGGAGAGTAAAGCAGGGGGGAGCAAATTAATTGCAGTGTGAAATCTACCAGAAAATCACTGTGATTCATTCAGCCATAAACACAAAAGCAAGGAGCTTTCATTTAAATAACAAGGACATAAAACCAGGGGAAAGCTTTAAGTCAAGGTGGTTATATTTAAACATTACCACTGGGGAACTGATTAGTCTAGCTGAGCCCTCTTTTAAGAGTCAGGAATCTTGATGCTGGTCTCACATGTGATGAAGTGTGTGGAGTTCAGCAGAAGTGCTCCAGCTTGCACCTGTGCAAGCCGAGACAGAGTCCAGTAACTGCGAGTGCCCCGAACTCTACCAAAAGCTTGCAAGACCTCATTTTTCTGCCAAGGCTTTGCAATGCTACAGATGGAAAGCTCTGATGAAAAAGCAATGATTAATCTGCATCCATTTAAGGCAGAACTACCTTTATCTGTGCAGGAGCTCCGGGACACAGCTCCCCTTCCCCTGTTGGCAGGTAAGATGCTGTGCGGAGAGGTGAGGGCTTGGGTCTTTTCTGCCAGCTCTGCTCCAGGGACTGCGCGCTCTGGCAGTCAGACAGCTGGCAGTAGACTGTACCTTAGAAATCTCACTGTTGGCGCCATAGTTAGCTTCTCTATTTCTTTTCTGTATTCTTCTGTCATTCTGTGGTTTCCTGCATCCGTGAGATTCAATATACCTTTCCTATTGTGCTAATTTTTTAACTTATTTGGAATGCAGAATGGTAAAATGTGTTCTAAATTCTTGCTTCCTTTTTGTAATTGCTTAATATCTGCTTTTTCACATCTTCCAAATCCCTGGAAAAGTCCAGGTAGACTATTCAAACCATATGAATTATACTGGTTTCTAGTCCTTTATCAAGGTCTTTCTGCTTTCCAATGTCTTTCTCCTAGGCAGTGTGGCTCTAGATTTTCATACTTGATGATAACATAGTTATCAGTCTTGTCGTAGTTACTACTGTTAATCCCACAGAAAGTTTGTAACCTTAAATGCCCAGAGACTTGTGGGATCACGTGTTCTTTTCAGTCATTCAGACACTTAGGCATTTCTCTATGAACTTTGAGTGATATGAAATTAATAGGATTAATCGCGTAATCTAAAGCCAATTACTGAATCAGCATAGACACATTCTAAGGAAAAACCTGTTGGCATACAGGTCCATGAGCAAGACCGTTGCCTATACCTGTGCTTCATATGTTTAAACCTTGCCTCTTTCTTAATTATATCCCTACATCATCTACTCTGTACAACTCTTGAAATTGTTTTTTTAGCTGATTATTTCTGGTAGTGCATTAAGTGATGTGACCAGTGGCCATCAAGCTTGGTTTGTTCTTTCCTATCTCCTTCCCATGTGGAGAATTGTGTATGCCATGAACTGGTTTGTTTGGGAGTTATGAGTTTTGTATTTTTTATTTTTAAGTATATGCAATTTAACGCATGTGTGCTAGGGAATACAGGACAGAATTGCACTTTGCTCTTGTACCGGGAGGCACTGAGATTTGTGCTGTTCTGCGTTTTCTGTTCGTGTTCAAAGTTTTCTATAGGCCTCAGAGGAAGCTTTCTCTTCTGCACAGATGAGCTGTCTCCTCTGTGCCAGAGGAGCAGGGTCTGTAACAACCATTCTCAATCCTGGAATTTCTGGTGTCTGCTGGTAGTTGTGTGAGTCCTGAGAGCCCCGTATGGATCAGTCTAAACTCTGCCCTTCAGCACCTTCTCTCCTGCATCTCTCCAGCCCAGCAGCTGGGCAGGATTCTGAGCTGTGTCAGCCTGTGTCTCAGCATTAGGAAACAGTTTGTAATTAGTCAAGCCCACCTTTGTTTGAAGCAAAGTGGAAGTAAACTAACCTTTTGCACTCTTTAGCCCTGTGTTTCACTGAGCAAAGTGGGCTGTGACCTTGCTGTGCTCCTGTGGCTGGATGGGCAGGGACAGTAAGCAAACTGGCATAAATACTTGGACGTTGAAAAGAAAATGGTAACGGATAGCTGGATATGTGAACTGCCCTCAGGGGATTTTTCTCATTTTCAATTAATCGGACTTTTATTTTCTTAAGATTTTTTTTTTGCATTGTTGATATTTACCTTTTTATGCCTAACATGCAACTGTTCTCTCTCTGAGCATATGTAAAAGAAGGCTTAATATTCCACTTTCTGAATTAATCTTTTTCACTACATATAGCACTTCTGTAATTGACATGAGTTGTTACAGCTTCTGCAGTCTTGTGTGAACACATGACAGTTAATTCTTTTTCTATTCTTCCTGCTTCCAGTTCTTAGTCACTGTGAAAGACATCAGGGGAAAGCCAAGACATCACCCTGAACCAGTACATTTAAACCATTTCTGTACTGTGATACTTTTTCCTTATACAGGGAGAGGATCCCTTAGAAACAGCTTTTCATGTTGCAGAGACCTGGTCTTCGTGCTGCTTTCCCACAGACTAGCACTGCTAACGCAACGTTTGCTTGCAGCGCTCTTCGACCAGATGTTAACTCCCACCCTGACAACTTTCCTCCTCAGAGTTCCTGAGGAAACTCTAGGAAACTCCTCAGAGTTCTCCTAGATCACAGAACAAGCTATCCTTCTACTATTGGTGAATATATTACATCTAAATGGTTCTGTCTTCACATGCGCCAAGATGATAACATTTTCCCATCCTACAGCCAGTATAAAACTTTATGGTATTACTGACTTGAGCACGTCTCAGCCAGACCTTGGTGTTATTGATTTAATGACTATCTCTTCTTCTCCCTCCCCTCTTTATTCTGCTCTATTGTTAATTCTCATTTTATTAGAACTGCTGGTGCTCTGAGCTTTTTATTGCATTAGTACAAACTTATTTCTATGAACACGATACCATAAATTATCTGCTGACCGTTCCCATGTTGAATGGCAAGGTAATAAATACAAGGAAATTCAAAGAAGTTAAACTCAGATCTGTTTGCCCTCTGTCTCTTGAGTCAACTTCTCTTCTTGAACAACTGTGCTAGACTGTGGAAAAAAGAGATATAAATGTCACCCAGCATCTTAACACGTGTTAGTAGTTGGTGATGTCATTCAGAAGGGAATGCTTGTGTAGCTGGAGTGGTAGAAAGGGTGTTACATGAAAGCACCATCTTGGGGAAGATATCGAGCAAGGTTTGGCACTGACATTTTATTAAGTTCCTCTGCAGACTGGAACCACTCTAGCTGGCTTAAGAGATTTGTTCCCATCCTCCCACAGGGAAAGAAGTTGCTGGCAGTGCAGGCTTGGTAAAATTCTCACCACTGGAAAAAAATGAACAAGCAAAACAAAAATACTCTATAAATCCAGCCAGAAAAAAGTAGTAAGAGATTGTCTTTTGAGTTAAATTCAATCAGTTCTCTGCAATAATCAAAGAGCTTGCATGATATCTGGTATATATGTTGTCTAGAACTGTCCTGTGGGATGAATGTGTAGGAAATAATGGATGCTCAGTTACTACTGGTCATGTTCTGCTTATACTCTGATAGGTCTGGGGAACCGAGAGGTGGTCTGATGGGATTATAATTGGCTGTAAACACAATGCATGGTCTCATGGAATACATTTTTTTTTCTCTGACACTGAGGGTCACAGTCATCAATTTAGTATACTTTCTGTCATATACGCTGACATTAAGATAAATTAGTTTGTGTGTGTCTGTGAAGAGGTGGAGGTCAGGAATTTACACCAAAGGATTTGTTTTCTTTGTTACGTGTGTGTGGAATATATGCAAAATCCAACTCTACATCACTAACCCATCCTGCACAAGCTATGACCACCCCCAAGCTGTCTAACATCTCTTCTGTTCAGAGCAAATTAGGGCTGCTAGGGAGCTGGACACAAAGATATGATATAAGATAGTTTGGGGAGGACTTGAGGAGAGGCCATTTAAATAAAAATGTCTGGATTCATTCTAGGCCAGTCTTACACCAGTATTCCATAGACTTCTCCTGATTCACAGCAACGGGACAGGAGATCCAGTCCCTGCAATGTCCTCTGCTCCTCTCTGCATCATTTAATAACAGAAATGATTAATGATTTTAAATAGCTACTGATGACGTTCTTTAAAGAGGATGGTAGACGGTGGAGTCTTTGATTAAAAAATGAAAGTATAAATAGTGTAGGTGGAAGCCTTGTGCTGCAATATATTCAGTAAAAAGCACTCTCTGTGAGTGCATGTATGCACACATTTATATCTTTACAATAGCATAAATGTATTATCTTTTCATATATAGCGGAGTAGTATCTGAGCATGAAGAAGATTGGAGGACACAGAAGAATGAGGAAGGTGAAGGAAATGTTCTTGAACAATCTGAAATTACAGTAATATCAGCAGTGAATAATTAATACAGTAAGGGAAGTAATAATTCACCTTGCAACTCCCAAAGCTTGACAGACATTGAATTCAATATGATAACTTGTTAAACCAAATCTCAGGCCAGTCATAGGACAAATGTTAGTGGTTAACACTTAGGCCCTTGCTGTTGTGGAACCCAGGACTCTGAAACTCTGTTTCTTGGTCTGTCTTCAGGCAAAATACTTGACCATAAGGCTCTGATCAGGCAGACTGCAGGAGTTCAAGTTATGAAATAAGGATACATGCTGCAATATGTTCCTCCTGGTGACCCATGAATATACACTTAGCACTTAATTCTCATACCTTTGCAGAGGAGTTTGTGCTAAGAACTTTCGGTCTGTGTGGTTTTTATGAGCTGTTTACTTAGGCTGTTTGGAGTGTGTGATTGCTCACCTAAGTCACATACTTTTGCATTTCCACGGTGTGCTTGGCTGGCTGAAATTTTAATAAATAAGAGATTACAAACAGCAAATAATGAATAGCGAATACTCCTGCCTGCACAAAGATCCTATTGCTCCTATGTAAATACTTACATTATGGAGTCCCATACCCTAGCGTTTCTCCAAATGACAGCCTGCTCATGGAAACAGTTATCTCTGCAGCACAGAGGAAGCTCTGTGTTTGCTAACACTGGGTTTCTCATGCAGAACTTTGTCATGAGGTTTCTTAAAGTAGGGAAATACTTCCTGGAGAAAAGTAATGGAACAAGTTGTTTTTCACCTCTTAAAGTATGTTGCACTCTATGGGTTTGACTCTGACACTGGAGTTCTAAACTGAAGCTTTTGAAGCTGTGAGTGTCCTAATCAACCAAACCCAGTGCAATGGGCTGTCTTTGTGAAAACAGACATGGCTGTGCCTGGTTTTACAGGATATTTCTTGGCTCTGAAAAGGTGTCTTAAATCTTAAAATGGAACTTTATGCATTTTTTTAGATTGTCTGCTGTCCCTGGCAGTCTTACTTCTGATCTGCTACTTCGCTCTGTAATAATGGATAGAATAATAAAAAGTGCCACCTGTCCAGAGCTGTTCTTCCCAGGAAAAAAGTCATTTGTTTCAGTGACTGGCTGTAATTTTACTATAGAATGTAAATGCTTAACGTAAAAGCATGCATAATGTATGCATAAATATTTCCACACATGCATGCATTTCTTTTTTGGGAGAACTTTTAAGTGCCCATCCATGGCAAAAATCCAAAATGTCAGGAGTGAACATTTAAGAAAGGGAAGTGGAGTTGTATGGTTTTTTTATTACTGTGTATGGAGCTAACACAGATTGAAGCATAATGCAAGCTGATCTAAGTTATTGAACTGCCACCCCTGTGCTCTGCATGTTCACAGCCGCTGTCTCCTTGGATAAGGCTATTACAGGAAAAAGAGTAGAAATTCCAAAGGTTGCTGGGAATAATAATTTAGAGACAGTGGAAGGAAATGAGTGAGCTTCAGGAGGTCCTCTGAATCATTAACTGAGGTCACTTTCTTCCTCTCCTAACACATTCTGTTCCCTGTAATAAGGTAGGTGCAGTGGGGGAGCTTTGCTCTGAGACAATCAAGGGAAAACAGCTTCCACTATAGTGAGTATATTTAAGCTCAGCTGGAATAAGATAAAGTCACAAATATCAGAGTAGAGTAGAAAAAAGAATTGTAGAGTAAAATCAGCTGTGTATTAAGTAGGCTTCAGCATGAGAGAGGACTGGGCCAGTAATTACCTACCAGTACTACTCTGACTGTTTTACTGGGACATGCTATGAAGTACATAACTTTTTAACCCTTTTCTTAACTTTCAGTTCTGTGGAGGCATTGAGAAATGCTAAAGCATTAAAATTGATTTGTTAGAATGCCCTCCTGTAAATCAAGTGTAAACATCAGCAAAGGATGTCGCCCCATTCCTCTATAAGCTGTAACAGCAGTGAGTGTTAAAACAGCTTCTGAGGTAGCAACTGCACAGCCACGAAGTAAAAGGACAGTCCCCACTGTAATGGTTATGTCAGTCCAGCAGTGTGAAACGTAAGCCTAAGAGCAAAGACAGACATGACTGCCTCTGTGATTCTCACCCTTTCTAGCCATGTTGACTGTACCCATTCTTTGTTGGGATGTAAAGCAGTCGTGCAGGCTCTAAGCAAGACCAAACTCAGGATAATCACTGCTGGAATGGACCTTCAACACACATGGACCCACCTCAGTCTTCTCAAGCCAGGCTGTGTGAACAGGAACATGAATTTATGGTCAGGCACTATGTGAACCTGATGTCTTCCCATCCAGAAAGGTGTTGACTGGGTAGAGATCTAATTATTTGAAGTAGGAATGAGAAGCACACCTCATCCTGAGCTCAGGCTCAGAGCCACAGTTAACTAAGTGTCTATACTTAGAGTCTGCATCTGCCTCTTAACAGGCAGGCAAAACAGTCTGAGAGGAGGTGGAAGGAATAGCACCAAAGCGTGCACTGTTTGCACGGTAGTCAGTTGTCACAGCTTTAAACGAGTTCCCCTTTAACAACCATCATGATTTTGTAGGCATACATATTTTTACACACCATTTCTGACCTTAGCTTCTGTGATTCACAGTATTACTTGTTTGAAAAAGCACAGTGTAACTAGTTTAAATTTGATCTGTGGCAGGTTTATAGATCAGCAGAGTGTAGTTTTTCTTTAGCAGGAAAGACTTGGTCAGACTTAATCTGTATCAGCAACATCAGTGCTCTATACAAAAATGCAAATGCCTAAATAAAACAGATGAGTGTGATTTATGTGCAGATGACTGAGGGAATAGAACTCCCTCTGACCTCCTGCACCATCATCTGGAATCTCCCTTGGTGTGGGAACAGGCTGTTTAAAATATTAATGTCTTGAATAATGAATCACTATACATGTAAATGAGCTATTGGTATAACAATTCTGAATAACTCTGTTTTAGGCACATTTCAATGATTATTTGGCCATTAACTTTAGTAAACATAAGCATGTGAAGAGAAAAGAAAAAAAGATATATAATTTCCCTATTATTTGGCTTTGTTTTAAATGAAACCCTTGGAAAGATGTATATCACTTTAATTTTAGTTCCAGAGGCTTTTATGTAAATTAATTGCATTGGAGAATTGGCAAGAACATTTATTCAATTTAGAACAGCCGTGATTATAAGCTTTACATTAATATAACAACAATTTAACAGTGGCTGATGGATGGGACACAACCATGTAATTATCAAAAGTGAGCCACTTTCTTGATCTCTAATTAGTTCTATAAGCAAATATAGTTTTGCTGAAACTAATTGCTATATTATAGCTGGCAGTGAGGTGAGTGCTGAGCTTGAGTTCAGGTACTGAGCATGGAGTGTTGCACATCCAAAGATTTTTCTATTTTCTGATTTAATCGGATGTATAATTCAATTAATGTGCTGAGCAAAAGCAGGCACTTGTGCACATAGGAATAACCTTCTCTTTGCTTCAGTGTCCTTTGACTTTAACAGACAGCAAGCACCCAACTTGGGGTTGTTTCTGTCAGGGAACGCAGGTATGAAGAACTGCCACTAGCGTGAGAAGAGCATTCTGAGCTGTTAGTATGTTACACTGGCTTAGCAGAGACACAACACATAAAGACAAAGGAAAGCAGACCTGGACTGAAGCAATGATTTTTTTTTTTCCTTGCCTCTGCGTTTTATGACAGAGATGAAATTTTAAGTCTTTGTCCATCTAGAGTACTCCATTGCAATGAGCTTTTCCTGGGGCTGCTTTGGGTTATCCATCGCACAACTTCCATTTGTTTATGGCATCTCATTAGCTTGGTAGTTCTTTAGCCACAGAGCTCAGTTTGCTCTTAAACATCCATTTTCATCCTGACTCATTATTTAATGAAGCTAAAAATGAAGGTTGGGAAGGACTTGTTTCAATATCATTCACAGAAAGGCAGGAGAATAACCCTGTTCTTTATAGTGCTGTAGTGACACAGCTCACGTTCTGTTGCACATCACTGAAGCGTGGTTTTCTGTCGTGAGGCCTCTGAACCAAAGTAACTGGGAACTGTACTCGTGTGCAATTTTGTAAAGTCTGTTTATTTTTGTCACTGCACCATAAATTGTATTTTTCAGCTTTTATTGCCTATATCCTCTTCAGAAATTCTTTCTCTCATTAGAGTAAACCAATTACCAAGTGCCAGTGCTTTGTTCCAGCTGAATCTGAGCAATTGTCCTAGTATTAATTGCTTAAGGGCAACTACCACGATCTATCAAGATCATAGCTGGGCAGCACTAATGCGTTTAGTGGGGAGATTATTGAATTTATTAAGCATTTGGTCCGATGCAGCTTCTAACAAATGCATTTTGTGAATATGACAGTCCTGGCGAGTGAATTACAGACTTATTACTTGAGCGGCTAGAGCCTCTTGAATAGAAACCATGATTCTTGTCAAAGCCATTAGCTCCTTTACAAAACAAGGGCCGTCATTTCATTAGCTAGCTCTGCACATATCACAGGCTCCAGCATAGAATCCAGTCACTTTCTGTCTCTATCATAATTCCTCATGGAAACTGAGCTTTTTCTGTCCAGGGACTTTCCTTATGTGAGGTGGAGGCTGGTTCTGCAGGAAAGGTTCTTCAGATCTTGCCAGGTGCTGAATAAGTTATCAGGTCAGCAGAGCTGGAATAAGCAACATGATTTTTTTATTCCTTTTCAATGGAGGAAATAACAGTGGTAGCATGGTGGTTCTCCTCAGGGTGTGTATAATTTTCCTCTGCTGCTGTGTATATATGGGAAGGGGCTGTTCTTGTTCATGCATGACTCCATGGCTTGCACATCAAGAGGGGATGTTCTCTAGTGGAACTGAAAGAAAAATAAGTGCCCCTCGGTTTTGTGTTGGACTGTGCAATGTCAGAGTAGAGAGGAACTTTGTTATTCTTTGTGCTGAGGAGAAGGAACCGAACAGACCTGCGATTTTATGTCTTTGATGCAGCTTGTGCACTGGGGATCGTGAAATTATGAGTGCATGAAAAGAATCTAAAGAAAGTGGATAAGAAAGCTTTGAATGTGAAAATAAAAGTGGAATCCATAGATCTGATTGCGCTGTAATCCCATCTTTGCTTTCACTCATGTTAGTGATTCAGAAAAGAAACACTGAATTTCAATCTTTGCTGTTTCTACTATCCTTGGTACAAAAGCTTTAATGTCACTCTTTCAAAATGATGCAGTGTGGCATCCACCCCTGGTGACCAAGCAACCTGAGTATTCAAAGCTGTGGGGGCAAGCAAAGGAGCTGATCTTCCTCCCATTGAAGGCAGCAGCAAAACTTTAGCTGACTTCATCAGCATGCAGTCATGCCCTGAGAAAAGAAATAGATTTAATTTCCAACTCCAAAGAGTTGTTTTATAAACTGCAGGGGAAAAAAAAAATTCAAGGATTAGGAATAATGCCCCCCTCCCAGCATCTTTGTCACATGTTTTAGAGGTCGGTAACATAGTCTTTGTTGTTGTCAGCAGGGTGTCAGTTTGCTGCTGCTGAGCTATCACTTCTCAAAACCACCTATTCCACTTACCCTTCCTTGTGTATTTTTATTTTCAAAGGATGGGATTATGAAGCAGAACAGTGGATTGAAAGGTTTTTTCAAAGCCCCCTACAACTTTAGAAATACTGGGTTTGGCTGGTGTCCCTTTTCTTCCCCACCTTCTCTGCTTACAGTACTGAGATCTTCAAAATGCCTGGTGTAGGTGCAGTGGGGGAAGCCTAGGGCCATTTTCTGATCCATCTGCTATGGCTGTTAAAGTAAGGGGTCTGTATACAGGCCTTGCTTTTCTCTTGTGAGCCAGCATTAAACATAGCAGATGGTCCAAAGTGCTCATTGATCTCTCGCCGTTAAATGTCACAGAAGATGTATGTAGCTTCCCTCTTCCTACAGACCCTAACAGGTGGCCTGGTCTGAGCTTTCGGCAATTGTCAGTGTGGGAAAATGAAGAGGCAGGGCTGCTCCAGAGTCCTGTCAAGTGTCAATATTCCATACAGGAAAAAAGTGCCCTTAATCCGAGATAATGACTTTGCTTTTTGTGAAAAAATGAAACTATTACTCTTGGGGGAAAAATCATGGGGTTTGTGTTGCTCAGAAACAGCTAGATTGTAGCTATTTTAGCAAGTTAGCTACTCTGGGAAAAGAGTGCCAGTTCCTCTCCATTGAGGTGGCCTTATGCTGTTCTTGCATAACTAGCTTGGACTCTGCCACTGATGTTAGCATGAAGGGAAATGCTTTTGGAATGTCACGCAATTAAAACAACCATTAGAAAGAAATCTGCATTTAGGGCTCAGTCTAAAAAGTTGCTGAGAATTTGTGTTAGGAGGACTGTACCTCATTCAGCCATAGCAACTAATTCAGTGTTATTTTAAAAGTCATGCAGGTAGAAACTTGAGGTTCTTGTTTTGGATAGTTGCTGTGAGATATGTGTGTGTATGTTTTTATATATATATTTATATAGTTGCCATAGCCACCTCTTAGCTGGGATAGATGCAGTGTTAGTACATTCACACTTTTCTGCAGAAGCCCATTTGGTGCCATGTGAGTGCAAAGGGCAGAAGTGCCTGTGTTTAAATTCTTCTACAGAGATTCAGGGCTGACAGTGGCTGCAAAGCTGTCTGTCATCTATCCTGGAGCAGTGAAGGCTACCTGGAAGCTCAGCAGCTCTTACCAGCTTTAATTTCTGCCAAGGCCACTAAGGTTCTTGCAGCTTCCCAAAACAATAAACATCAGGTAGCTCTAAGCTGCTTCTGCTTCTTCTGTCACTTGGCTGTGTCACTTGGAAACACAACACTCAATTCACAACTATCCCTAATGTTATTTCACAATTATTTCTCAATACATTTTTTGTCTTTTACACTCCCATGTATTAACATCTGTTTGAGAATCGCAGATACCCAGCTTTCCATTTGCCTGCCTTTCCCCTTTAGGGTACTTGATTAATTGACTTGGAATTGGCCAAACAATTCCCTGCCATTAATCATATTCTTCTGTCTCAATATTACCTGAAATCATTAGAGCTAGAGATGTTTTGAAGTTCATTCAGCTGCATTTTAATGCTCAATCCAAACAAAGAAAGGAAGTCACTCTTTCTCACCAGTAGTTGAAGAAATAAATTGGGAATTTGTACTTTCTGTTGTGTCATGATGTTTTCCTGGTTTGCGAGGCTGTTATTCAGATTAGATTAATTTCTCCTCTGCCTAAAGTAAGAGAGAAGCTGAGTAAATGGAGCTGTCTGGAGTGGTAGAGGTTAGCACATATCAAAGTTTGTGCAATGTTAGCACATTTTTAAGTGCCTCTCGCAAAAAAAAAAGAAGAAAATGAAAGGCTAGGACACAAAGGATCATTCATTCTCAGTCAGACCTGGGCTCCAGCTAGACCAATAGCCAGTCTCCACCACTTAATAGTACCAGTTACTTCAGAGGCAAGTACAAAATTTTGTGATAAAGAGCAACACAATAGTCTGGTCCCAAGAGAAAGTTTTCCCTGTCTCTCCTTCTAGTTGCTTGCGCTGTGCAGAAGAGCGGTATATAGCTGTGACGCATTTCTTAGTTTTATTGTTACTCTTTCCTATTATAACTCTTAGTTCTGGGTCATTAAAATAAATGTTGAAATGGCACATTTGATTGGGGAACTATAGAGGGAGTGTGTGTGGGGTGGCTACTGTGCTGTCTGCTAGCAGTGAGTTCCAGAAATGAGTTGTAAGGTTTGTGCAAAAAGTGTTCCCTTTTCCCCATTAAAAAATTTCTTCCCTTTCAGTATGCCTGGACGCCCCAGTTCCTGTATTCTCAGAAAGTCTGAATAGCAGCACTGTTTCTAGCTTCTCGTAACCTTTCCTTCATCCTTGCCAGGAGCAACTGAAGTGTATTGTGTGAAAGTGAAATTTTAGAGGGGTCATTTAATTTGTTTTATGTAGGCTAGATAACCCTCACATGAACAGGTGATACAAGATTTTCTGTTGTAGCTGCAGTTGCAGCTGGAGACTGCTTTCAAGAAACCCTAGCTCAGAGTGGCTTAGAACCTGCAGCCCCAGCATTTTGAAAGACATGCTGAGGGTTATTTAAACAGTCTGTGATTTTCACTGGATATTTGTAGCTGACCAAAGCAGCTCCATTTGTAATTAATCGGGAATTCCCTTCTGTTTTCTCTGTATCATCAGCTGTAGCATCTGCTCATGGTTTGCAGGGGGTATTTATTTAATTCTGAAATCATGCACTGATTTATGGAAAAATAATTGCCACACATTATAATTGTTGAAAAGCCAAAGATGAAATACTGGTTTTAGAAGAAAACAAAATGTAGCATTTAAAAAATTTTGATTGTTATCTTACCTGAATGTTAAAGCATCACCTGGACTCAAAGAAGCATATTTCTGTCCTATCTGCTACTCTCTTACCTCTAGATAAACAAATAATATTCAGTAGTGTGGGCCAAGAAGTGAACAAGAAGAGAATAATAACCTGGCTAAGACTGCAAGGGAAGAGATATCTTAACTGGAAGAGTGAAATTATTCAGGTTGGAAGGTGGCCAGCAGGGATGAACCACTGCCAGAGGCCGGCTAGAGAACTTGATGGATCAGCCATCTGATTTAGTATGGCAAATCTCACCACATGCTTCCTACATAGAGGAAATAGTACCATCAGCAGTCATCTCCTTACTCACTTTGTGCTTGACTCCCAGTTACCTAATGGGACTTTCTGCAAATTAAAGTGCAAAAGAAACATCTGATTCTTTGTGTTCCATACAAATAGAAAAAGATGACTGCTGAGATGGTCAGAAATTGTCTTTGTGTCGGGATCCACTTCCATTGAAATTAATGGGTGATTTCCACTGGCAAGTACCAACAGATTTTCTTTCATTCTGATTTTATCCACAGAAAAATAAACTAGGCCTGAAAATGAGTCTGTTAGTGTGGTGGAGGGGTTGTGTCTCAAATTCATTATCCCCCATTATTACAGCTAGGTAGTTTTTCCCGATTGGAACACCAATGAAGGAAGGAATTCATCCAGTAACGAATGTTTCACAAGGGGCTAGTGTAGACACACAGCCTAGAAAAACTTAGTGCTTTATAACTGCTGTACATCTTGGAGCTTGTTTGCTTTCTGTGCCCAGGTACTGTTCCAGCTCCTGGAAATAGCTAACCTATGGTCTGGATGAAGAAAATATGGAAAAAATAAAATCCAGAATAGAGTTAGAAAACAAACAAGAATCAAGATTTAGGCAAGCATGTGTTTATCTTGAAACAGAGAGGAATGTCTGATCAATCTCTTATTGTTACAGTTAAATTTATTTGGTTAATTTTCAGCCAATTTTGATGTAAAACACTTACTGGGTTATTTTAAAAGTATGCGTACACTTGTGGTAATCCAGTTTCTTCCTGGGGAAGTGGAAATGAAATACAAATGCCTCATCAAATCCAGCTTGTGAGAGAAATATATTCTGTTTGTTACCAGCTGTCCAGTAAATTCCAACTGACAGTACTAACATGGTAGGTTTTTAATATGTCAGTGTAGTCAAAGAATAGGAACTAATGCTTGACCTAGCTTCATTTGACATGGAAAAACTGGAGTTATTTTACAATTTGACCATAATAGACCATAATAATCTGACACAATTATGAACCTTGCATTATTATAAAAATTAGCCTTGCTTAAACTAACTTTGTTCTGCATTTTCAGGATTTGCCTTTTTATTTTAAAATGCTTGTCCTTTTTCCCAGGTGAATGCAATTTATATTTCTCCTTGACCTTTATATAACAATGGATGCTGTTATTTTTCACTCTATTAGTCCTCTTATCTTTCTACCTGTGAACTATTGTTCACCCTATATTGGCTACTGGTACAAACTGTGCCCTGAAATCCAAATATACACACAAAAAAGAGTAGATCCTCAGTTAGTATCTGAGTTTGCCCTAGCCAATATAACTCAGCTGACAGTCCACCGCATGAAATTATTAGAGCTAGAACTTCTATACCAGTGAAAGTCCTAGCAGCTAGCTCCACTCCTGTTTTGTGGCATTTCTACAAATAATAATTGACACCTAACAGATTTCATCTGAGTGTTTCGAAGTACATTGCACAAATTATTGAAGAAATGAGCTAAACAAGTTACATTATGATAATTTTGCCAAGTTCATTTTATGAACTGAGCCAGTGAATCTCAACGAGTAACAGTCCCCTCAAGGTTGTACTTCATGTCACTGGGAGAAAGAAAAATAGAAGCACAAGCCTTATTTCATATTCTCTCTCTCCTCTCAATACACTTACAGTTTTTCTCTTTTAATTTTCCTTAGAAAGCTACTCAAGTGAGATTGCACAAGTAATTCTTCTGAACAGTCTATGCCTGATTATCAGTCTTACACATTGAGAATTCCCTCAGGTTTTACCTTCTTTTTGCTTTCCAATAAATATTTTTATTGCTGTGTTAGTAGTAACCTTACTACAGGCTCTCACCAATGTTTTTTCTATGGCTTAAAGCCAAGAAATCTCCAGTGAGCCTTAACCACTGATACCTTCCTTCTACAGTGAGGAGGAAAACCTTGCTGGTTGAGGTTCTCATGGAAACCTCTGGCGTGATAAATATAACTCTCATAGACCAGTCTTGCAGTTGGCTTTCACCTCTTAGAAGGGTCAAGTTAGGGTCTGCTTAGGTAAGATTTACTCATACAGGACCACTGGACTGTGGACCTTAGCTGGTAGCTGGCCAGTGTTACTGCAAGGCTGCTTTGCATCATCTCTGAAAGGGTGTGGAGATCTGGGGAGGGTCCTCAGTGACTGCAGAAGGACAAACATTGCATCCATCTTCAAAAAAGACGAGGAAGAGGATCTGGGGAACTGCAGGGCTGATAAGCCTAATGTCAGTGCTTGGGATGAAAATCCTCAGAAGTCATTTCTAGGCACGTGAAGGACATAAATGATGATCACACCTGAAACAGCATAGCCCCATGCAGCAGGACAGGCAGGGGACTGACATGCTAGGTCAGTCTCCAGGGAAAGCGTACCTTTAGGAAGTCAGTCTCAGCTTACTTGTGATGCCCACAAAACAAGCAATCTGGAACATGTTGCACAAAACACATGAACCAAACAAGCACCTTCCTTTTCAGAAGGTGCCAGACTCATACTGTTGCATAGTATTAATTATTTAGGGTAACATTAAAGTGAATGTGAGCCCCTTTGTCCTGTTCTCTGCACACAGTCACGGCTGGAAAAAAGATAGCAGAAATTCTGCTCTTTGGCTTATTTCTCACTGCAGATCATAAAGGATTAATTAAAATTGTATAAAGCTGAAAGTGTGCCCAAGGTAAACATCAAGCTACATGGAATTGCATTGAGAAGCATTTAGAGTGCTATTTTCTATGGCTCGGGGCTGGGAGCATCTTCATACTGCACTTCGAATTGAATATACAAACAGGGAGAACTAAGGCATAAGAACATTTTGTTTCTGTTATTTTTGAACAGGCTCAGAATTTTATCTCTAGTCAAATTGACTCAGCAAAGCTGCATACTCTTGCAGTCCTGGAGACATGACCACAGGCACGTGTGCACACATACACTCACTCTTAAAATAATGTCTGCTTTTCTTTTTTCCTGGCTCATTTGCACCACCTTTTAGAATGACTCTTTCCTCTTCTACACACCTACACACAGAGCTTGTCTTGCAGCTTGAGTACTTGAGTACAAAGCTGTCTTTTAAATGTCACTGGTGGTCTAAATTAGATATTGGAGTGGAAGGGGTGATGTGGCAGGCCTTTATACTGTAAGAATAATTAGATTCATTGCAGGTGCATGGAGAAGAAAGCTGCAGCGTGCTTCCAAACCTCCAGTTACTCCCAAGTGTTAGAGAGCTAAGATCGCCTGAGTCATAGGGCTTGTGTGTCTCACCATATAGCAATGTTTGTACCCCTTCCCTCTCCCCAGTTTCATCTATACTAAATCTCTCTGGTGGCAACATCCTTACTTAGGGGAATCTGTTTGATGGCTTGCATTAGTGTCTCTCTGAAATAGCTGAAATGCTTTATGACCATACGCAGGCTACATGTAAGTAGGGTGCAATAATTAGTTCTGTTATTAGTGGCTGTGCAGCCATTCAGTCAAACTCGATTCTGCTCAGGTACCTGCACAAAGCAAGTCCACTACATGCTAAGGGGATCGACACAGGAACTGTATGCTTCTGAGCAAAAAAAACTTCTGCAGGGCTACTCATTTCCTTTTACTCTGCACAGAATCTTTATATGGTACAAATAGAATACAACACTAAATCCATTTAGACCCCTTGGGATTTTAATATTCTGGGGTTATTTGTGTAACTTCATAGTTGGACAAGTTAAGGTTTTATTTGAGCCTGCCATAGTGCAGGTACTGTTCTTTCAATATGCACAAAGTAGAGCTAATTGTGGATCGTTAATGTAGTCAAAAAGCCCCAGATGAGTAAGGGGCTGATTCTGATACTGTTCTCACCATGTGCAAATGAAATTACCTCTATTGGATTTGTCTAGGCCTACACATTTTGTGCTAGAAGCAGAATCCATCCGTAAGAGTCCAGGATTTATAATCCTGATGAGTTGTTCTCTTACTCAGTGTACTGTGTGTAAGTGCTAGCAGCTTTTTTTGCACAAAATAACTAGATTTGCCCTTTGCTTTCTAATTCCAAAATAGCCTCAGGCACTAGTTCACCTTCTGGAAGAACAGCTTACAGAAATCTTTAGAAGTATATAGATACATAGATAGATTTTTAAATTACAGCACAATGAAAGAGAGAAAGTGATGCAGGGGCTCCTCCAGGGCAAGACATATTTTGGCAAAGTTGCATGGGTAGCCATACTGCAGGGTAAGACAGATAGGTCTGTCCGCCGTCTTGCCACAAGGAATTGTGACCCTTTTTTATACAATACTGTCTAAGCTGGCTTCTTTTGTCTGTGTCAGGTACCAGTGGTAGTAAAGATTTGCTGAATGGATTTCAAGGATTCTGTGGAGACTTGTAGGGTTTGCAATGGTCCAGGTCAAAACGTATTTATTGCTTTTGGTAGACAAGCTAGTTAGAAGCTTATTTGCATGTGGTACGTATGAGCCAGTTATCCTCCTAACTGCAATGCAAACGGGCTCCACGTGTGGCTGAGGTGTGTTGGCAGAGCTACAGAGAGTTTCTCAGGCTACAGTGACTGAGTTTCATTATATCGTCAGAGCCTTAAGGGGCTCAGGGACTGGAAAAGCAGGGCTTGCTGAAGAGCAATTGAAAGACTTATCTCCTTAAGGCTCGCAATATGTACATCACTGAACACAAATACAAGGCTGGTCAAATTAACACTATCATAGCTGACTATCACACACACTCAATCTAAAGAACTTAAAAACAGAATAACAATTAAAAAAACCCCCAAAACCAAACCCGCTTCTCCTTTCCATGAATACTGAGTTGTCACTAAGGTCCATGCTCTTCAAAAATAGCAGTGTACTAATGATCATTCCTGATTGGATACTGAGAGCTAGTGTTATTTTCTTCAGGAAAAACATAATATGCTTGAAAGTAAAGATTTATTTTGTGATAATTGACTTCACCATTACAGCATGGATTGCACAGGCACTTCCTATTGCATGTGCTAACGAATGTCTCTCTGCAGCTACAATGTATTAGTATGTCTGCGAATAAATAGACGTTCTTTGTGTCAGAGTGCAGAACTCAGCTAGGAGGACTGGCCTTAAATAACACTTTTATTGTTCACAGACAGGATTAGGGAATTGGATTCTGGAGAGCAGAGGTTATAAAAAAACAAACAAGGGGCCTGATTCTCCTGTTATATGCTCTTGTCTGAAACTCCATTGGCTTCATCAGAGCTGCCCCTGAGAAGAGGCTCTCAGGATTGTTCATCCCAAAGAAAGACAGATTTAAGTACCCGAAATTAACAAATTATTATTTAGATTCCTCAATCAGAGATGAGAAATCCTAACAGCAACAACAAAGTTATATTAGCTGAATATTTTTTTGTCGCTCTAAGAAAATTTCATTTCATCTTTAATACCCTAGAGTGGCAAAGCTGAAAATAAAACTTGCTTTATAACATTGAAAATCAAATTTCCAGATGGATGGTTATTCACAGACCTCTGGTTAGCTGTATGTACACAACCTTGTGTAGCTAGAAATATTTGTAACTTTCTGGATACTACCATTATTTGAAATGTCAAGGAAGGAGCAGTACGTTATTTGGAAAGAGCTGTTTGGAGTTTTGTATCTTATTTGGGGTACTTTAAAGGAAGGGACAATAGTTTTTCCTTGCAGCAAAGAGAAACATTCTGTTTTCTATACTTTTTATTGTTATGGCCTTTTTATCATTTTTCTACCTATGCAAAGGCACATATGTGGTCTTTTCCAGGTAAGCTCTAGTGGCAGTAGTCTACGTTCCTCTTAGAGTCTGACTTAGACTGGGAAGGAATAGGAACATTGACAGTTACAAATAGCAGGAGTTATGCAAACCCCAGGTGAAGAGTGAGTGAAGCAGATGGAGGAATTTAAATGCAGCACAAAGACCTTGAAAAACTAAAGAAAAATCAAAATGCAAGCTGGCTTTTCAAATGCATCTTCAGTCAGGGAAAAAGGGATGCAATTAAATTCTTCCAACAAGACTTCAGTACCTCTAATGATAAGCTTTAAAAGACCAGCTTAATGAAATGTCACAAGGACACAGGCTGAAACAATTCCCTGTATTCTGTCTGCTAAGCAGAGCTTTACCTGATGGAGGAAAAATAACAGGGGGGATATGATAAGTGAGTGTTAGCATCTTTATCCCTGCTGTAAGTCCATTGAAATCAATGGTGTTATACAACAGATAAACTTGGCTGTAGAATTTTAAACAGAAACAACTACAAAAGCAAAGGCTTTGAATGAAAAGTAGCCAGGCTTCTTAAATGAAATAAGAATTTTCCATTAAATTATTATTTAATTCCCTTTAGCTATTAGATGCAGAACTTCAGGGTAAGACGTGCATAGCTGTTCCTAGCTCTGCCGATCAATCCTGTGGGTTTAGACGTGTCATTACTCTCTGCCGGGCCCCAGATTTGCACCTTTAATTCTCTACATGATGTTTGCCAGTCTTTAGGGGTGCCATGATTGAACTGAAGAATACCTGTCAGAAGATTTCAGAGGCAATGAGTACCCATACAGCTGTTCCTTCTTTCCTGGGGTGGCGAGTAGTAGAGTATTCCTCCTTTAAAAGGGATGTGTTATGTTTTATGAAGCTTCCTGGTGTGAATACTCCATTCTTTTGTATTTGTGTACCGTATCCTCTTTTTTCAAAGAAAAAGATAATTTAATTTTAAATGCAGGACTGTAACTCAGGATATTCAGATTCACCTTCAAGCTGTGCTCGCAAAATACCATGGACCCAGGGCCAGTAAAGTCTTTTTCCTCTCCACTGTATTGGTGGTGGAAACTGTTAAAACAGTGTTAAAAGTGCAGCAAGAAAGTGTCATAGTTGGGCATTAGAAAGCACTTTCTATAGTTAAGACGGATAAAGTGCTGGGGTAGACTGACTGCAGAGGCTGTGTAATTTCCGTCATTACACATCTTTAAGAACAGGACAATGCTCTCTCAGCAGTTACATAGGTAGTGTTGATCCTGCTTTCAGGCACAGGGTTGGACTTAAATGATTTTTTTTCAGTCCTTTCTGTCCCTGTTTCTGTATGACTCTGATCTAAAGATGCCGATGTGATGAATACAGATGCCTCGGAAGGGAGATTTTAAAAGGCCACTTAGTACATGCTGCGTGCTCGGATTCCATGTGAGTTTTTGAAAGTGTCCTCCTCTGTAGGTAGATTCAGTAAATACCCTCTACTCTCTCTCCTAAAAAGGCCCCGCCAATCCTGAGTGATTAAAAAAAACTATGTCTTTTAACTTCACCCTCAGCTGCAAAATTTAACATACAGTAAATCGTCATTCTACACACAAGCTGTATCGTGTTCTAGTTGTACCCTGAAATCAAATTCTTTAAGCACAACTCCCTCAGGGCAGGAAACTAACTCTGAATACATTGCTTTTGACGACCACGTCAACCTGCTTTAAAAAAAAAAAAAAAAATCTATATTTAGAATGCATAATGCAAGCATATCATCTTCTAAACAGGAAAGTAGGACACATCCTCAGCTAGGATGAAAAGAAAACGGGGAAGAAAAAAAAAAGTCTGAATAAGAAAGTCTGAGATTGCTAGTACGGTAAATGCAATGCCAAACTGGCAGGTATTTCTCTAATAAGATTCATGTAAATACAAATACAAACATACTTTGCTGCACAAATGACATAAATGCAGATACACAGAACAAAAAGGAATGACAAAAAAAAAAGATGGAAAGTGATGAATATTTCCTACCTTCTGCCTTGGCTGCTGGTGCAGAATGCAGGTAGTGTTTTGGCTTGATTTAGTAGTTGTTCTTACATCACCTTGATGCTGAGCAAAAGCTCTGAAACTTAAAGTTTATCAAGCTCCCATGAACAAATAAATGTAAAAACAATTTTTAAATGCCCAGAATTCTTGTTATCTTCAGTGGGATTTTTAACCATGGTAAATAGCCTCTTTTCCAGTTAGGTGCTAGAATCTGCTATTAAGACCCAGTTTCATGCCATCAAACTGGAAAATTTTATCCCTGCGTTGGAACTTTTCAAAACCAGGCACATGAAAAAACATATGGAAAGCTTACATTGAGAGCTCTGCCTAGAGCAGGTATTGTTAAGGACACCGAGCACCTTACTGTCCTGCTCAGGTATCAGTTAGATTTTGCCCCAGGTAGTTGGCACTGAAGTTGGACTGCTAGGTTGTTTGAAATGAATCGCTGGTTTCAATCCATACATCTTGGGACAGGACTGAATTTCACTTCATAAAATTCTCTATCACATAGATACAGACATTTGATATGATAAAACTTGATAAAACCCCTTTAAAAGAATGGTTAAATCTTTTGAAATATTCAAGAAATCACAAATTATAAGAACATTTTACTGATGGTATTGTATAACTGTAGAGTGTTGTTCATGTGGACTGCTTATCAGAAAATGATTCTTAAAGATACCCGTTTTATCTTGTTACCGGTTTTCACTTGTGTTAACTTAAAGGGATGTTACAAACTTCAAGAATAAAAAAAGCACAGGTTAAAACAAGAGAGAGAGTGTGTGGGTAATGAGGCTCAAACTCCTTGTCCTAAAACATTATTTCCCGTAATTGGATTTGATAATATTTTTTGTGTTCATTAGGAGCCACTGAAATTACCAGTGTTACTAATTTTGTAGAAGTGGCAGCAGGGCCAGTGTGTCAGATGTGATATATACATATGAAAAGATGAGCTGTGAGCAAGTTATTGATCTGGTTTCAAAGGAATAGCCCTATGCATGAGTGTGGAAGAATCCCGTGGTTTACCCCATAAGCTGGAGAGGCAGCATACATGGCCGGCGTGGAGTGTAGCTCCTCTGCCAGCTGCGTATCCACGCTGTTCCCACTGCAGTTACACTGCAGTGGTGGCACTGATACCAAATTGTAATGGTGCCAAGAAAGTGGAAGAGCTGTTAGCTTCATTTTTTCAGTCTCTTGCACCGGAAAAATCCCTTCTCCAGAATTTGTTTTTGGGGATATTTTAACCACTGAGCACTGCTAATTGTGACAATGTAAGCCTGGATAATATTTTAGTAGCAGCATTTCAGTAGCAGTGTCACATCCTTCCGTTTTAGCCACCTAAGTTTGATTCTCTGCAGTGGGCTTGGCACTACCCTGCGATACTGCTGCAGTGTATTTGGTTTCTATGCAATCATTCAGGGGCTGCTGGACTTCCCAGCTCTCCTTCCTTGATCTGAGTGGATTTTTATCAAAAGGGGGGGGGGGGAGGCTTGTCCAAGATTCAGTATAATTTAAATTCTCTTTTGAGGATTCGTCAGTTTTCTGGTGGAGTAAAAGTAGCATTGGCAAAGCAGAAGTTTAAAACAAAACTGTCCATAGAAATATCCAGTTTCAGAGAGAGCTGGAAGGAGATTCTTTCAGTCACTGCAGCAGTTACAGAAGTCAGACTGTGTCTGCCAGCAAATTCTCAAAGCAACGCTGGGCTGATTCTCTTGTGTCTTTGCCATTTTCAGCCCCTTACATCTGTTGGGCCGTTCCCCTGTGTAGTAGCTGCAAACACTAAGCTATGAAAGTAGATTAAAGAAATACTTGCATCTCTTCATCACAGGTCAGCTGGTCTTTCTGCTGCCAATGGAGAAGCTCCAGCTGCTTTCTCTAATGCAAATATTTGGCTCTTAACCCTTAGGACTGTCAGTGTTTTGTGCTTTCTGCAGTAGCCAGCCCTATAGCTAAGCATACATCAGTGGTCATCCTTCCCACGTCAGTGACTGCCACCACAGTCATGCCCACAGTCTCAGGACAGTCCTGATTTTCACATGTCCTTTTCATTCCCAGTAAGCACCTCAGCTCACAGAATCCACAGAAGATGTCCTTGGGCAGTCAGTGAAGCAGCTCTTGCAGCACTGTTTCACCAGCACTTTCTGAAGTGCTTATGTCAGTTTGTTTCCTCTCTGCCTCTCTCCCCTCCTCTCTCTCCTACTGCAGTGAGCTCCAAAAAGAGCTGGGAACTGTCCCTGCGAGCATTTCAAGCAAGCAGTGTATTCACATGTCAGCAGAGAGTGTTTACAGGCCTTAAATATATTGTGGGCCTGTGGCTGTCTGCAAATCCACAAGCAAAGCGATGAAGTGTGTGCCTGTTTTCAACCAAGGTGCCCATCTGTCGGCTGTGCCGGGCAGCTGAGGAATACGAGGTGTTAACAGCACTCTCTCCTCAATGCCTGGAGTTTAATACAAATGGACAGTGGAGCACTGACAGCTCGGTCTGGAGTCTGCCCTCACGCATTCTGCCTGTGACAGGGCTAGTAAGAGGAGGGGGGAAAAAAGTTGATCCACTGTATTTTAAATACACATCAAGAGACTTCTACTGCTGCTGCTTGCAAGGACTTGTCAACATCATGAGATTCCCACCCTAGTCTGACAAGTGTCAAAACTGGGAAAGGCATGTCATGAGAAGAGTCGGGTCTGGCAAGGTCAGCTTCCCTGCCAGCCTCTGCCTGTATGTGCTGGTAGGAAACTCAGGTCTTGGCCAGTTTTCAGGCAATTCTGATTTAAGCAGAATCCCCACTCAAAATATAGCCTTGAGGTTTTCTTCTGACTCACCGTACTGTTCTTATTCCTCGGTTTAGTCCTGTCGAAGAGTGAACTGCTGCATTTGATCTATGATTCTATGATTGATTCTATGATTGATTTTTTGATGCTAGTCTCTCCCTTGTTCATTGCTTGGGTGTCACTGGGCAGGTTGTTATAGCCACACTGGAAATGGCTATGGGTAAATGCACATGTATCTTAGATGCAAAATAAGTCATTGTGGCCACGACTGGATACCCTGGGTGTTCTGTAAGCAGCATGTGCTAATAATACATAGTATTAAAAAATAAGTGGCAATCCCTGTTTTTTCATTAATGCGCAGAGATGAAATTCAGTCCAATATATAGGGCCAGCACAACCTGAATGCTGTTCGGATATTGAGTGAAACGTTTGGCATTCAGTTGTATGGATATTGGTTCTGGAACACAAGGAAATCTTGGCATGTCCTTACCACAGCTTATCTCCAGCTGGCCCCACCAACTCCCAGAGCTGCTTGAGTAATTTCTAAATCAGCATGTCCTTTAATTTCTTTACCATTTGCTATGCGTGTTGGATTTTGCCATGAATAAATCAAGACCTTAGATTTTATATGCTGAAGTGGAGCATGATGATGGATTCCTTGATGGCAAAAGGATTAAAAAAAATTCATATTTTTGTACGCATTCACTTCAATGGCCAGATTTGTTGGAGCGTTTTGCTCCCAGTCAATAGTACCCTTGTAGCTTGTTTGTTTAATTGATTGCAATGCTATGTCAACCTTCCCACCAGAAGCCTCAAATATTTGCAAACTGAAATACACATAATGTTTGGCATTACTTGATCCTCATTGCAATACAGCTGCAGCTGCTGCAGTTTACACAACAGAGACTGGAGGACAGGAATCCAAATACACTAAATTAATTAGGGTTATGTCCATAAACTTTATTTGGGTGTCTCAGGTTTGTATAGAAATGTTCCCTGCTTGTGCTCAAACATGTTGATTAAACAGTGCTGTAGTTTTTGATTTCTCGTTCGTGATGCTAAAGATGACCAGATGATTATGGTGCCCCACTAGGCAAATATTTGCTCTTTGTCAGAAGATGCTGCTTCCTCCTCTCCAGTCTTCCCCTCTACTGAGTTTCATCACGTGGGCAGTTACCCCTTCAAATCAATAGAATAAGGTTAAGATTACTTCTGGAAAAAAAAGCAACGGTTTTGTGTTGTCTACATAAATGTAGCTTTCTGCCACTCAGAGGCATTACTTTGCTATCGCAGCCCACCCCACCTGGTCTCTGCAGGATGAGGTTAGGCCCTTCCCATGAAAATGGACTACTAAGGGGTCGTAAGGAAACTATGCTGTGGCCTCAGAATGGTGCATTGCTCTCTACAAGCATATATAGTGTGCAATAAATGTTCCTCCATGACACCATAAAAGTGCCAACTTATTAATTGTCATTACTTTGATTAACCATGTTCCCCCATCGTTTATGGAAAAGAAGGGTTAATTCATAAACGTCCATGGTGAAGTCTGCTGAAAAGAAACTGCTTCCATTACTAATTTGTTTTCCTTTATATTTTCTCAGGGATGTCCAGGTAGAAGTTTATCCAATAGGTTTCAGTCCAATTAAACAGTTCATCAGCTGAGAAAATCAGCATTTGAATAATCCTGATGTCTTTAGTGGGACTAGTGTGAGGCTTAAAGTTAATTCAGAAACACTATTTGTCACTGCTTTTAAATATCTTTTCACCACTAGCCCTTTTAATTTACTGTTTGTCTGAAAGCAGTGTTGCTTCTTGGACTCATAACAGAGATGACCCGAAACTGCTGTTAGCCTGGCAGACATCAGCACCAACTCCTGAAACTCTTCCCAGTTGGTACAAATTAACCACAAATAAGAATTTGGCCCTAAGAGTTATACTATTAATCAAAAGCTTTGCATGTTGCACAGTTTTAGGCATATCTTTGACAATGAGTAGGAATCGCTAGATTTATTGCAGTGGGCTTTGGATTGTGCAATTTTGATATGAACAGTAACTTTTCCTATTGTGATCATCTAAATTTTCCCTTTCCTGTTCATTGCCAGCAACTACTGCTTTTTTTAATCGTTTTGAATTTTTTTCCTGGTTTCACCAGCTGGGACCTCATTAAATCCTTAAGAAAATCCACCCATTTAATACTCAAAACCAGAACTTGCCTAATGACTTTGTGGGTAACCTGAGTGTCTAAAGTTTCTTATCTTAATACCAAATTATGACTATATATTTAGAAACATATCTAACATAAATCTAAATAATTAAATAAAACATCACTGATTTACATCAGCTAAATACCCTGATATTTGTTCCTTTACAAAGGGAGGTAACCTGCTGGACAGATCTACCAAAGCAGCAGACAGACATGGAGAGAGTTTAAAAAAAAAAAAAAAAAATTGCTTTTGAAATTTTCCAAAGTTTGGTAGAACCAAGATGACAGCAACACGACTAGTCTGTCCATCTAAATTTTCTACAAAGCTTTAAATATCTCACAAGATAGCCACTTTCTTTATTCTGTCCTATTTTATTCTCTTCCTTTTCTATTTTTTTGGTGGTAGCTAAAAAGCTGTCCTGAAGTCTGAACCAATTTATCAGTTTCAAAAGAAAGGATAATGAACCTGTCATTTGTGGCCTAAGCATGGAGGTTGCTGCTGCTACTCTGATATTAAAGCTGATTAAAAGAAGACCTGTCTCTTAGTAGTGCGTGTCTTCTTAAGACTCTGTGTTATTCTTGGGGTGAGGAATTGTTGTGACCCAAAGCATGCTTTGAATCTGACATGACTATTGAGTACTGACCCAAAGGAGAGTATTGCTTAAATAATACTTACCTGAGAAGATTCTCTTTGTGCAGTTTTTTATTTTATTTTATCTTGCTCAGAAAGGGGTAAGAGAATGTCAGGATAAAAAGCTAGGAAGGGGGTCTGTATTTTGTTCGTGTGTTTGTTTTGACTATCTCAAAATTTCTGAACTAGCTTTGGAAAGGATTTACTGAAAGCAGCCCAAGTCTTTTGTGATTCTCTGGAGAGATGCTTTTGGCTTGTTCAGTTCCAATTACTCCATGTAACCTAGAGCTATTTCTTCTTTCTGATCAAAAAGTGAATCCCTTGAGTAGTGAAACTTTGCAGTCTTGGATAGTGTGTATCAATGTAGGATCTTGTGGTAAGTAACTTTGTTAGATCCTGTCCCCGTTCATTAGGAGTTGGCTCTTTGACCGATGCAAAAGATTTTAAGATACAAGGCTGATTTTGCTGCAGGTGGAAGGCTGTTCCTTAAGCTCATACGAATTTCTTTTCTCATCGTGTGATTTCCGTCTAAAATACCAGCTCCTTGGCTGGTGTAAAGCATTATAGCTATGTTGGCTTCTGTGGATTTATGCCATCATTTCTCTGAGGGTGTCAGGGCGTACACAGTTAGACATCATTACTTCAGTGTGTGTTATTACAACCTAAGATTTATTTAACAGCAGGAATTGAGTCTAAAATGCAGCTAGAACTATAAGTCACAATTCTAAAATTTGTTTATATTGATATGGCAAGTTAAAATATCAGATTGAGGGGATATTAAAACTAAAGGACTGATTCTGTAAGCCAAGTAATTTATTGTGAACAGAATCTTAAAACCTCCTTCCTGTTGAAGATACCCCAGGCACCCATTCCTAAGCAAACCTGCCTTGGGACCGTGATGCGGGATGGCAGGTGTCACGTTGCCTCAGGTTGCTTTGTCTTGTGTGACACCACTCAGACAGACATCTGTCCGGTACGGTGTACCGCATGCATCTCATTACACCTCCACATCCAGGGGAGATTTCCACCCATCCCAGAGAAAGGGATGAGGTATCAATATGCATTAGCCCTGCTAGCAGCAAGTCACAGCTCTCCCGTGAGCAGAAGGGCTGTGGGATAATCACAGGCACCTTTGTATCATCAGAATCACATTGTTTAGGGTTCATATGTATTTTAAAGATAATCCAAAAGCATGTAGGAATAAAACTGATCAGTGGAGGGAAAGCAACGTTGCCTTAGATGATAGAATCCAGGGTTTAAAATAAGGGCTTTGGCCTGGATTCCCAGCTATGCTAGTTACAGGCTAAACTAAATGTAAGGAATTGGGCAAGCTGGCTTTAAAGCACTCTTGTGCAGCATCTCTTCCTGAGGCTGTGAGGGTAACGGAGAGATGATGGTATAATAGCAGAGTACCTTCAGCCATGGTGTAAATTATGTCCAGAGTATCAAAGCCCCAAACGTGGAGTGTTATGCCAAGATGTGTCTGGGTCAGAGAATGGAACCAACAAGCCAAAGAAAAGGCTGGCATGGTCTCTGCTCTGTCATAATGATATTAAAAATTAGGCAGAAAGCCCACACAAGCCCCTTAAGTTTCTTCCAGTGACGTAATTTACACAGCACATCCATCATCCGATTATGTGCTATTTTCCATGATGTAACTTTACAACAATTTAACAGGCCAGATATGCTTGACTGGGATAAAGCAGGAAATGGCGCTGAAATGTAACTTTTTATTTCCCAGGTTTGTGCTTTCACACTGTGCAGAAATATGCTTTCCAAACTCACAAGTTGCACACTCTGCGCTGACATAGTTGCATGTTTTGTGGAGTAGCCCACCCCATGCCCCTCCTATTTCTCCTTAGCTTTTCAGCAACATGCCCTGCTTTCAGATATTAATGAGTTCTGAATGTTCCTACATGCTCTCCTGCTGAGAGACTTACATCTCCCTTCATCAGAGAGGACTGAATCTGCCCCATATCTCCTTAAACAGATTTCACCCTGTGCATTTAGGAACACCATTCCCCTCCAGGACAAGCAGAGGGCTGGATTAATTAATTACAGTATTCAGCCTACCCAGGATAACACAGTTAAATTTAATTAGCTTATTCCTTTATTTCAAAATCTCTTCACCTACCCCAGGGAGATTTTTTTTTTCCCTTTTGCAGTGGATTTCTATGATAGATGGGAAGTCCAGCCTACTGTGCTTAACAAAAAAGAAAAAAAAAAGAAAGCAGTGCCACAAATGTAGAGCATGGAATATTTTCAGAAGAAAATATATCCTAAATTATAATAATTTTATAATCACAGGTACCACTTGTATCACTTGCCTTCCTCGATGACCCTTATTACAACAATACTTTCATTATTGTAATTGATTTATTGCCACATCATTCTTTGAATTAGAGAATTATTTCATCCTTATTTGAAGGATGAGGCAAGTATTGATTAAGGGGCTTTGAAAAAACTGTAGCACAGTGATTATATGGGTGCCAAAATTTTTTTTAAATCAAGTGCTTTGAGGAAAATATGCAATGTGTGATTGTGATGTAGAACACAAGCTTCAAATACATCTATTTCAAACAAGAATTCATTATAATGTCTAATTTGCATCGACAAAAATATAGTTCATCTTAGCATTGTAATCAAAATGCATTTTCATTGCTCTGTGTTTTGTTACATGCAGTTTAAGTACTTGATTTTGTAAAGTCTAAAAACAAGATGCTGGTTGGGTTCCAGCAGGTATTCTATGTTCTTCCCTCATATTAAAATGTGACCTGTACTGTACCTTGGTTACCTTCTTTATGATTAGACTGCGGGCAAGTTAAAGTGAAAAACTTTGGATTCCTAGAAACTCCCAAAGGCATAGCATCCGATTAAATGTATCAGAGGATATAACTGTCTGCAGTAACTACAACCTCAAATTCTTTTATGGTTATGTATGTCAGTAAACAGAAAATACAGTAATGCCAATTCCAAAGTGAATGTTAATTGGAAGGATCCCATTTCTGACCTAAGACTAATTTGGGATCATTCCACAGAAGGCAGTGCAGGGTGACAGCAGTTACTTTTCACTCTTGTGCAGAGGTGACCTTTGGAAATAATTCCTGCAAACCTTTCAGACTTCCCTCTTAGCTAGCGAGGACCATAGAGAAAGAAGAAGAGTTGCTTTTCAATTCTCCTTTAAGGACTTGAAAGGATTGTGGGAAGCCAATGAAGAATGATTCAGGGCAACGAGAAGGGAGTGAATGGGCTGTATTGAATGAGCCTGTTGCAATGCATCACTCTTAATGTGAATTCTGGACTAGAGGTCATGTTTAAAGGCAGCAGTAGCATCACGTGTCCTTCTGTAGCTCAGATTCTTTATTTTCTACAAAGAAATTTTTCTTTAAAACAGAGAATGCTAGAAATAACAGCAACATCTTTGTGTCATTCAGAAGGGGGGAAGAAATACTGTCCCCCCAACCCTGACAATCACCACAGCCATGATGGGATGGAGCTGTGATCGTCTGTGTGTAATTTCTTGAAGTTAGGGCCGGACTCCCAAGGTACCCCTGTTCTAATTAGATTAACTGTTACTGTCAGGGCTATCTAATTGCTTGTACTGAAGAAAGCAAATTGCAGACAGTACGTATCAGTGTAAAATCAAACACAAAACAGGTGTTTGCTAATTAAAACTGAGATTTTAATGAATGACCTGTGTGGTTTTGGTGAATAAATACCACTCTCAGCATCTGCTATGTAATTAGGTTCCAAATTTTTTTTTTTCCCCTCCTCAAGTCCCAGTAAGTAACTATAGAATGCCAGGTTTAACTAAAACCTGGTAATCTGTGCTCTTCAATGGGGAAAAAAGCAGATGTTTCCTGCCCAGGTAACTCCAAGCAATAGCAATCAAAGGAAAAGAAAAAACCCCGAATCCCTCATTATATTTTAGAATTTTTTTCTCTAAGGTTTGTACAATAAGGACAATAATACATGGGAAGGGAAAATATTGCATAAAATCCTACTAAAGCTGCAGGTTGATGACAACATTTATTTGTAGGAGGGCTATTTCCCGCACCACTTCAGCATTTGAGATTTTATTTTTAGCTAATTGGGCTTCTTGCTAAGACAACCTTACTGGTACTTTTTTCTTCTGGACCTATTTTAAATTAAATCTAAGTATAGAACTGTGGATATCTGTGAGGAGAAGGAGGTGAGGTGGGGTGAGAAAGAGGTTCTTGAATATACATGCAGAGGACGTTTTCCCTTTAGCAACATTCACGCAAGGATCTCAAAGCACTTTCTCGGGGGTCAACAAATGCAACTTTGCAGAGCTTGGCATTAATGAAATGCTTATTTAAGGTTGTGGGTGCCTTTCCATAGAGTTTACTGAGGTCAAGAAAGATGGTAGGTCAATACCATTACCCTCCTTATTTAGTTAGATGATCAAGATGCTGAAAGAGGAAAACAATTGGCAGTGCATCTATGATCTGTGGTATGTCCACTGAATCCAGTGGTTCCTCACCTGAGCAGAGATACATGTTCAAGAGCTTTGGGATTCAGTTTGTCTCTCTTCCTACAGTATAAAGGCAATCATCCCTCTTTTCCCCTCTGTATACCTGGAGATGCATGTAT
Organism: Aptenodytes patagonicus; assembly: GCF_965638725.1. Classification (NCBI taxonomy): domain Eukaryota; kingdom Metazoa; phylum Chordata; class Aves; order Sphenisciformes; family Spheniscidae; genus Aptenodytes; species Aptenodytes patagonicus. Next base: position 3,136,277 of record NC_134972.1, read on the forward strand.
ATGTGCACGCATTTAATACAAGGCTGTAATCCTCTCTACTCTCTGCCACCTCTCTAAAGGCAGCGCTGCCTTGGGATACACGCCTTTGTGTACCCCATCCAAGGCACCGCCCATTACTAGAATCCAGTTACCTGGTGGTTAATCTACAGCCCTTAATGGAGCTGTTCTGTAGTGTTTGCAATGAAATAGGGTTCCAGTCTTCTGCCCAAAGTTGTTAGTCACATTTTTTAATTAAAAAGGAGAGTTGCATTTGGGTGACTGAAACTTGTATTTGCAAAAACCTGCTAATATGGCTTAATAGACGCAAATTGCACTATGAATTCTCACTACGTATGCACCTTTCATATTATATTTAGGGAACTCATAATGCATTAGTGAGACATTCTTGACGCACCACGTACTCTAGCTGGATTTCCAAGAGCTGGAGAATTTAGTTTATCTTTTTTAAATTTTAGAAGCACTCCCAAGAATGCTAATGTCTAGGAAGTCATTCAGAAAATTCCACCCACAAATTCTATTGGGTCTGTATTTGGGGAGCATGCCCTTCAAAGGTGAATTTTACCCCTGTGCAGCCAGCCAGTATGCTGCTACTTTACATCTCTTGCAGAACTGTGATACTTTGTGAAAGCAATATGAACGTGGATGGATTTTACTCTAAGTGTACCAAGCCGTTGGAGAAATCTAGCTGCAGGGAACAATTACATGAGCTCTGAAGGGCTGCAAAAGGGATGAGTTATGTGCATCAATTCCACGTCTATAAAGCAGAGATAATAATACTTCTTTCTCCACTGTTTGTTTTCTAAGCCTTTTTTGTTGAACTACAGATGCGCACAACACCTACTACCAGTGCTATTTCAAGTCTGGAGTATTTGCTCAATCTCAGTCAAAATTTGTATTTGCTAGTATAATCCAAATGATGCTACCTACCTTACGTCTGTCTTTAGTATCATTGCAATGCAAGCAGTGCTAACTAACGATGACTGTAAGATGCAGAAGACATTCCTCCACTGGGAATAAAGATGACAGTCTTTCACTACAATCACTTGGAAATTGCACACTGAGTGTATCTAAGGGAAAGAAAAAGTGTGGGTGGAGGAAAAATTGAGGCTTAGCTCATCTTCTCCAATGAGAGTCCACATTAGCAAACTGCCATATTTCAACACTGAGACTCATCACCTGCTGTTTGAAGGCGACATAGAAAATAACTCCCTCCCCCCAAAAGAGGGCATGAGAACGTTGCTGAATTTGCACTGAGATTAAGGTCTGTTTATTCACTGTGCTGTAGGGCTGAGGGGATTATACAATGCTTTCACACTTTACAGAAATACTGAAACCTTGGTCATTGTTTCTTTCTTATGATCATGGAAAAATAAAAGGGAAAAAGAAAGATGTCAGTGATTAAAGTATCTGGATGAAATAAAGCTATATTTCCCCCTCTTCCCTTCCCCTGCAGGGGCAGGTCTTTTGCGTGATTGTCTCAAGGAATAAAAGAATGAAAAGTAATCTAAGTGTCAGGATTTAACATTTTGTTCCTCATTTTGGTTTATGTAACAAAGCATTTCCAGCACAGATCAATCAGCAATTTGTTGGCAAGGTTCCAGAATCTGTGCACAATCCATTCTTAAATGTCTGGTGTTAAGCTGCTTTTTGTGCATATATACACAAAATCAAAAGCAAACATGAAACATTTAATCATAATAAAACACAGGGCATAGCAGTGTTATTCGCACTATCTGGGATCACTAATACTTGATAAGAAGTGTGTACATTTAGAATTAGCACTGTACTTTACCCAAAGTTATTACTGGTATCAGAGGTGTCCAGAGATCTATTTAGAGGAATTGGAGATTTATATTTTTTCATGTAAAAGACATTTAAAAAAAAAAAAAGCTGGGTTTGTGCTTAAAGCCCAGGGGTCCCTCCAGCTCCCAGTTTGCTCTCTGTGTGTTTCTTAGTGTCAGTATACATACATTCTTATTTATTCAGTAACAGTGAATCTACTTTCTTTATTTTGACTGTAAATTCTTTGAGGAGGAGATTCTCTCTTACTAGGTATAGGTACAGCACCTGGCATAATAGAGGGGTCCATTTTTGATAAGACACAACTCTAATTCAATAGTTATTCAGAAAAAAGCCGGTTATGAAGAAAAAAATGTGTTTAAAATACTAGCATGCAGCATATACAAAGACATCATCAGATGTGATCTTTACTGCAATAAAAAGCAGATTAGAAATCAAGATCCACAAAGTATTGCAATTACTTTAACTGTCAGAAATATTGACAGGCCTGGTAAGGTATTTGCTTCTGTAAAACTGGCAAACCTTTATAAAAATCCATAACATTTCTTTGACTAACCTGAAATCTTAAGAGAATAAGTGGTTGCTGAGGTTTTTTTCTTGGAACTCTGCTGATACAACAGAAAGGCGAACTGCAGTACAGCACCGTTTGGAAGTGTGAGAGACTGAAAGCATTCATAGATTTTGAAGGTGTACTTTTTAAATTCATGGGGTTTATGAGAGCTTGTTATGAACATCTTATTATTAGCTGTTCTGTATAATGCAAGGTAGAGAATTTCGCCTAGTTATTTCTGGGTTCAACTTATGATTTAAGAAGGTACCTCATCTCAGTTGTGAGGTATCTAGTGATGACAGATGCACCAACTCTTTCAGTATTAAGTTGTCTGTAGAGTTAAAGTGGCGCCTTATTTCCCATTTGAATCTTCATCTGTATTAGCCAAGAGTAGGTGTGCCTTTGAGAGAGAAAAGGCTTCCTAGTAGTATTCCATATGTGTACTCCTACCCCATGATTCAAAAACTCTAAGTATTTCTTTTTTAGTAAGGAAAATAAACATTCAAGACTTTCCAAATTTAAAGATGTTTTCAAATTGTATTAAAGCTCTCTGCGGTTTCCATGATTCCGTGACTTGGAAATTTTGGCAGTTCTTCACATTTCTGGACACCAGATTTTCTAGAGTATGATAAGCATTTGTTCCAGAAGAGAGCAGACTCTACTAGCTGGATCAGGAATGCTCTGAAAGTGAAGAGTCAGAGGTGGGACTGATGGCGCACTGAGCAAGATGGTAATTAGAAGAAAGATAACGTTCTCCAGTGACAGGGATATCCAGATGAAACAGATCTCATAATCTTAAAAATTCAGCTAGTCTCTAATGAGCTTGGAAGCCTGAACCCAAAAGTGGGTACAGGAATGCAGCATCCAATAACATCTTATTATTCATTTTTCCTTTAATTTCTTTCTCAGATTCTTTCAGACTACATCCAAGTACTAATGAAGGGAAAAATGATTGTGATGTGAAAGAGGCTGTATCTGAAAGGTAACAGCACATCAGCCTGTCAGTCATTTTTGTACTACAACCCATGATCAAAAAAGATGAATATGTTTGATAGCAATTAGGTTGGTGATAGCCTGTATCCTGAAGGACTTCATGGCATTACTTGCTATAGAAATCTCTGCTTAGAGGGCTGTTTGTTTTTCCAAAAGCTATGGGGCGAGGAGATTGAATGTCTTTCACATGCATTCTGACATTTATCATGTTTTGGGTGAATCCTTCAGAAGCTCTCAGGGAAGAATGACACATATCAAGTGGAAAAACCTTAAACAATGGATCTCAAGAGTTTTGTCTCCTGTATTTGCCACACAAAAAGGGTATTGTAAAATGGCCTAAACCGACCTAAAAATGTGATTAATATGCTGAGCCACATGGCTGAACCAAATTACATCCCAAATACAGGATAAGAGGCTGCAGGGTTATAAACAAGAATTTCTGTGGCTTCGTCTCTCCAGCTGTTAACGAAAACACTTGACATTTAGCAGCACACACTCAATTCTCGACAGAAAATGGAATTACTGCTTCTTCCTAGCGACTGCCCACAAGGCACCTTTCACTCAGTGCTCTCTTGCCAGATGTACTCTCTAGGCCAAGTCAAATCCTCTCCTGGGGGAAGTTCTTTGAACAATTTTAAATGATTGTAAATACATATTAAAAAAACCCTTGTAATTGATATCTCTTTACCTGTAACTTTTCAGGAAGGAGAATGTTTTTATGGAAAAGACTCAGTTGCCTTTAAGCAATTTGTGCATTGTCACCATGATAATTTAGCAAAAAGCCAGGAATGGGGTCCGGTGTCCAGGTTACCTGGGCCAACTCCTTGGCTGGTTGCAGATAGGCACAGGTCTGCTGTAGAAAATGGATGTGAATCAGTGAACACCAGCGTCTGACATTTTATGAAATAATATGCTATTCTTTACTACACCTTGGCAACCTTTCCTCTTTCCTTTCTTATTTTTCTTTTATGTGAAATCCGTCTTAGTTGGTGTGAGCTCTGCATCTGATGAGTGAGACAGCATATAAAATATGAGCTTTCACCATTGTCTTATTTCATAATCTCATATTTGGTAGTTATTTGTTTCATATTTAGAAAATATAAAGCTTGGGGAAAAAAAGCATGAAAATGAGGTTCTGGGGGCTTATTTAGCGATTGACCCTTTTTTCAAAATGCTAAGACTTACATTCAATGATATTGCTAGGCAACTGAAGAGACATTTCCTTTCAGGCCCTAAGTGGATACCAGGATTAATACATGATCAGTCAAGATACACATTTATTCACCTTCCCTCACAACAGTAATAGGATTTTTCTGGGCCCAGTTTAATTCGGTAGATGAGGCTGACACTGAATTAAAGCTGCTTATCCAGGCTCATAATACGGAGGTGAGATCCTAGGGGAGAGAAAGAGGGTGAGGGAAACGCACACCCAGTAGCGCATCAATTGACAAAAACAGAGGATTGGAAATCCCAGCGGAGGAAAAAATACCATTTAATAAGACTTGGAAAATCCAGTTCAAATTATTCAATTTCATTTGCTCTCCCTCAGTATCCAAGTTTCAATGCAAGAACTTGGAGCCCTGAGACATGCTCTGGTGCTGTCTTTGTTAGCCACTGCTCACTCTGGATCACTCAGGTGATGGTAGGAAAACTTTAAACCATTGTGCACATGAGCCTGCCATGACTCTACACTCCTCAGACAAATTATTTTCCTTGTTGTACTTTGTTGCTTGCAGTTAAGTTGAAGGCTAACAGCTTGTCCTGTTTTATAATATCCACCCCTCCTCTCTGCACTCTGCTTCTCTGAAGTTTCCAAATGGTCACTGCTTTTAAAAACGAAAAAACAGCTTTTGTGATTATTCTTCTGTCTCCGGGCTCCTTCTGATGTGATTTCCTCAAGGGCCTGTGAAGGATGTCTCCGAAGAGATGACATGGCTCTTTGAATGAAACCATTGTTTTGTAGCACTTCCCTGGCACAAACAGCTCAGCTAACAAACAGATTAAATTTTTAAGTGGGGAAAGGTCTATTAATCTATTATTAATTAATATTCCATAAGCCGCCTTGGAGGCAAAGTGGGTCTTTTGAAGCCATCTGGTTTCTCATTGCACTGGAGGAAAGCTATTGTCTGTTGTATGCTCTTGAATGTGATCTGGAAAATGGAGATGTGATGTGTATATGATCCAGATGTCTGGTTATCTCTCTGTTCCCACAAATAAGGAAGCAGAGACAGCTGGATTGCAGTATCAGTGTCATCGAACGATAATATGGCAGTTGCATAAGATCGCATTTGCCCAAACTGTTTACAGATACTAAAATTCAAGAGCTGTCTTCTGTCATATTTCTTGGAAAGATGTGATATTGTATAGAGTCTCTGCCACTCTTTTCCTCATGTATGTCCTGTCTCCCCTTTTTGGGACAAGGACTCTGCTAGTTAGGAAGCACGGGCCAAGTGAATTTCTCTTTGTGTAAACTGGGAGCATTACTTCACTACTATATACGGGGTTCGTAAGAAAAAAAGGTGATTAAGGTGTAACGCTGGGACGTTACAGTAAGCATGGATGTATTAGTCATGAAATAAATAGAATAAGAATTTACTGCTGCAACATGGAATAACTCGGAATGTAGGAGCCCGTGATACTAGTACAGAACATCCCAGATCAAATCCTGCAAGCAGCCCTGGCGGGGGGATTGCTGCATTAACCTTGGCCCCCCTCTGCTTCGTACTCTCCAGCTGTCACACTGTTCAAGAGCTCAGGTTTTCCTTTTAGTAAGAGGAAATCATTGTCTTTGATACGATGAATTGTTAGGATTATACTATGCGTTGTACAGACAAATGGTAAAAAACCAGCATGTACTCCATAGAGCTTTCCGTTCAAATAAGCAGTAGCGACAGAGGTCCGGAGCAGAGACGGAGGCATGGAGGAATGGTATGCTTGAAGTCACCCTGCCTGTTGTTGAGTGAAGGTTTGTTGTTTCACGATTCTGATCCCCAGGCGCATTCTACTTCACACTGTTAAATCTCCATAAATAACTCAAACCTTCCCGGAAATAAAAAAAAAAAGGGTAAGTGTAGCATGTTTAAGAACATTCTGATGCAAGACTGGTGTAGCTGGTAATATAATAAGGTTGTTATCTCTGTTTGACGTTTCTCTGGACGTGGAACCCAAAGTATGGTGTTACTTAGTTAACTTCTGTTCACTTACTTCACTTAGCTTTGCTCTTCCTCCAGGAAGTATTATCTATTCCACAATTTGAGGTTCAGAGACTAGATGCAAATCTTTCACCGTAATCATGCAAGGTACTAACACCACAAACTGTAGGTGGGGTGGAGAAGGCTTGAAGAAACGTCAGCATATGGAGATTACTTTGGGAAACAGGTACTATGTCAAGGAGCCTAGAACTTCTGCATAGACCCGGTTCTTCTGTCTCTCCTACCTTGTTTACATCCTCCTTGTATAGCTCGATCTCTGTGCTTGCTGCAGAATTTTCCAGCAGTGATTTTACCCAAGGCACTGTCTTCCCCTAAATCAACAGGCCAGGCTGCAAGAGAATTATAAACTCAGCATCAGTGAAAGCCATATTGCTCAGAGTGGGATTTGCATAAACTGTGCACTAAAAAACCCCTAATATTTAAAGTGTTATAACAAAGTAGAAAAAAAACCAATTTCGAGCTGTATGACAACTTTATGAATATGCAAATTAGGATCCAAAGACAATCTTCTTCTGGTTTACAGTAAATATTGAGGCATAACTGTGGAGCATTAAGTGGCAGATTTAGGTCCATATTAATTCCTTTTTATTCACTTATTTTTAATACAACACTTAGAGACCAATTTTGTTGTAATGCACCAAATCTATTGAGTATTCCAGTCAGCTGATAGCATTTTAAAATCATACTTTGGCATTTCTTATGGAAAGCAATAGAAGAGCAACCAGTAGCGGTAAATTTGTTTGTGGAAAGCAGCCTTGCTTGTCACAGTTGTACACTGTTGTAACTAGGGCAAAATTACACTATAAATTTACAGATTTATTGTCCTTTTTCTTTTTCTTTTTTTTTCTTTGGTAGTGACCAGCTTTTCAGGGGTGGTCCTGTGTTCTGTCAAGAGAGAATTGCTATCAAATCTGTGGTTACTGTACATCAGTAAAGGGACAATGTGGGATCTTGTAGGGGAAAAGGTGCCTTTACTGAATTCACCTTGGCTCATGTTCCTTAGCCTCACAAAAATCGGGGGTGGAGTTTGAAGGCTGGATTGTGTTATGTGCTGTGCTGGATATACGTGTCCGTTCACTGCAGAACTCAGGTGGGTTCTCATGCACTGAGCTTGTAGCTCACAAATTCTCTACACCTGATATATTTAATAGCATGCAGTAGGTTTTATTTTGCATCTTAATAATCAGATAATATAATTATATACTTTGTTCTGAGTCATCATCTACATATTTTATCTGCTGATAGCTGTTTGATGTTTGGACTCCATCCAGTACTAATGGCACATCTATGACTGTAGGATTTGAGCAGTTCTTGCGTAATTATGATTATTCTCACAAAATTCCTACAGGGGCTAAGGTAAGGAATTATGCTTCTTTTCGGTTTGCATGGCAGGACTCCTTATAAAGGAGGTCAGATTTTCAAAAATGCTTTATGTGCTTAACAGGCAGGTAGATAAAGGATTTCTCAAACTCATCATGGTAATACAGACCCTAACCTTCTCAGGTAACTTTGAAAAAATCCAGAAGATCTCAAGCAACGTTTTTAAGTACATGAACGTTTTTAGATTGTGACCCACGGCCAGGTGAGAAGTTGATGTTAAAGCCAGAATTAGAACCTAAATCCCACTGCCTATTCCTAAGGAAGGCCTCATTACCCTATTGTTAGCATCAGTGTATCCCATGTAGAATTGTAATTTGGACCGAGTATGAGTGCTTTGTAATGATATATTTATCAGTAGGACAAATGTTGTCATGTATGGTTTGGTTTTTTCCCTCACTCATCTCTGTTATGCCGCAGTCATTGCCTGGAAGCACAGTTATGTTGCTGTCATGCAAATGAAAAGCTGTACCCCAGAGTTTAGCACATAGAAAGCACATGTTACCAGCAAATTTGATTTGCCCTGGCACTTTAAGATCAAAAGCATTATCCTTCTTTCTATAAATTTTAAGCATGTGCAACTCCACTGAATTCATTAGATTATTCCTTTCATTGCACTGAAACTAGTATTTGTAACGCATGCCCGGTGTATGTGATTTATCTACGTGAGCGTAGCAGGTTATGGATCAGTTGCTGCTGCACCTTTATATCTTCCTTCTGAGAAAGAGTATGAAAGCAAAAATTCCTATGTGCTTTAAGTTGTAACCTCTGAGGATTTGTTGCATGTGAGGCAATAAATGTCTGCTGCAATTGACTAAATGCCACAGCACAGCAGTGTATTTTAATTATGCTACAAAGGAATGAATATTATTGTTCTTATAGTACAACATAACAAGAAAAGAAGAAAAGAAAATTATATCCCTCTCTCTCCTTGAGAGAGTTTAGCAACAGTATATTGCTTATCATTGAGGTTTTCAGGGCAGCAGAATCCAGAAAGAAAACATGATGAGAAACCAATTCAGAGAGGCTATGCAAAAAAACCCCCCACCCTCAAAAAAAATAAATCACATTACCTTTCTCATCTTGAGCTATTACTGGTTCTGGTTTGATTTACCAGTGTCTGCAAGAGGGAATATTGGAAAACCTGGTAGTTTTAGGTTGGTTAGTTTGGGTTTTTTTAGTAGACTTAGCCAGGAAGGGTTTGGATGAAAGATCTGGTTGATGATTTGTTGGTACGTTGTGAGGGCAGGCCCTCTTCTTTCCTTTGAGTCAATCTGAAATCTGTGCTGTAGCATTCAGGGCTTATCTTGGTTTGCTAACCACAAGCAACTGAAGATTCTGAGTCAGGTCTCAAAAATGCCACGTGACTATAAAACCAACTTTTTAATTTTGTGTGGTCTTCCCCCTCTGAGCTTGGAGTGTTAGACTTGGGCCAGGTTTTCAGGATCTTTGTCACTGTGGGGACGTGAGATTCTGTTTCCTTTCAGAAAGAAAATAGAACATTTCACGCAATTTCATGATAACGGGAAGAAATTTTTATGAAAAACATAGGGGGAAATGCCTTTGCAGGAAACATCTGGAAATTCAAAACATAATCTCTAGGATTGCCGATCTTAGATTAGGGTGCAGTTTTAGTTTAGGGTCACTGCTCTTGAAGACTTTGCCATTTCTTCACTGAGAAGCTGAGACTTTGTGGCTGGTTATGGCAACTCAATATTCTGTGCACTGTACTCAGTTCAGGCACGTTCACCTGAGGACGAGGACTGAGAGAAGAGTGCAGCTTTTCTGTGCCTCAGGCAACGTGCCATCTTTTAGGTGGCTTGGGTTGGGGGTGTTTTGTGGGGTTTTTTGTTTTGTTTTTAACTCTGTGCACAGATGTGAGGTAGGTGTCTGTCTTAATATCAGATTACCTGTTGCCCGTCACAACATAAAGGACCCAGCTACTTTCTGATCAAGGGCCAATGAATGTCATTCTGAAGATTAAATGTGCCAGTTTAGAAAGGTGATTTAGGATAAAGTGAAGCATTTTTAAAAAAAGCAAAATTACAGCATTTCTGAAAAGTCAAAAAGCATAATTCTCAATACAACAGTAGTGGGCTGGGATGCTAGCAAAACTCACTTAGAAGACTATTAATGGAAATCATTGACAGAAATAGGAAAAGCTTGTGGTTAAAAAATGAAATAGTACCTTAGCCATTAAAACATCAGTTAAAGCTGATGGAAAGAAACTGTTAAAACTATCCACAAGCTGAAATAATGAAAGAACGAACTAACAACGGAGCCAGTTACGTCAGCTCTCTATATTCTGTTTAGGGTATAACAAAATAGTTCAGACGACAGCAGGGTGTAACTCTCACTGACTCTCTGTGGGGATTTTAGGTTCCTATGTTATGTGGGTATTTAAAAAGTTTTATCCATCATCCACAGAACATGCCAGGTTGCAGCTAGTGTTGGGAAGGAAGAGAATACAGGAAGCTGAGAGAGTGAAAAGTTCTTCAAATTTACCAGTTAAAGTGCTTTGCTTCTAATTGTGATTTTTCTCAACAGCATAGTTCTTGGTTTGTCTCTGCGTGTCCTTGATCTCATTTGATTTCCTTTGGTTTACCAGATGCACAGGTATTGCTCAGGTTACCTAAGCCTAGCGCATTCTGAGCTGTTTACTGCATCTTTCAGAATATTTTTCTATATAAATGATCTTGCCAAGAAATAAAGTATGTTACAGCAAATCCCTCTGTGAGCTTATACAGAAATTCTCTGGTCAAAAGGGAAATACATGTAGTACTCGGTTCCTCCTCAGCTGTGTTCTTTCAGACTTTCCTGCCCGTGTCTGAAAAATGTGCAAGACGCTACCAGTAAGTCAGTGAGATTTTCAGCGCAAGGAACAAAGAATCTTATTAGAATGAAAGAGCAAGCTGCAGGATTTTGAGTGCCTTGCTTCAGCTGAGGTATATTTTATTTGGAAATTACATGTGTGGTTGGACGAATATTGTTAAACATTGTATTTGTCTCATTCATGCCTTCAGTACACACACGAATAAAGGGATGGAAAAACAAATACAGCATCTCCCAGAAGAGAAAGGCAGAGGTCATTTCCTCTGAATATTTTCATTAGGATTAATATAGCAACTTGCAGGTTCCACAGAAATAACAATTCCAACCAACAGGCTTAAGTAACAAAGCCCAACGCACACCTTTCTCCAAACAGCCAGTTGAAATCTCACCTGATAATAACATCTCTCTTGTACGTCAGATTCGGTCTGTAAGAAGCGGGTGGGATAGAAATTGATGAGATTCTAAAGTTTTAGTAAATTCACGGATTAGCTGGTTCCAGTCCTGAAGCCACGCATGCACAGAAGGGCAGGAAACGGACTTTGCATCAAATAAGCCTCTCTGTTTTGAGGATGTATGTGGAGAGTAGATCCTACGCTGACCCTCAGGTTATACTAAGCAAACGTTTTCAAAGGGCCTGAATGAAAGCCTGCTTAGTTAATGTGAGCCTCTCCTCGTGTTTCAGAGATTTTAAATCAGCATCCTCGTGCAGATTTTAAACCACCCTGACATTAGATATCATGTACTTTTGATGTATCACTAACATCTGTCTCATTTAATGCTAAGGAATTTTGCCAATAGAGCACAGGCATTTCCTTATACCCATGGGGGGAAGAAACCTTAAAATTAATTTTTGCCACATGGCCTAAAAGGCTTGGACACAGACACATTTTGCAGTAGTCATTTCTAAATTACAGACAAATAAAGACATTTCTCACATAACTGTGCTTACAAGTCCCAAGTGTCATCTGCGTAAAGTCTTGTAAAATGTAGAGACACTAAGATTTTGACCTTCTGTATCCTAGCTTTGTCCTTTTACATTTTATTTAAATAGCATATGGGCTTTTTTCTAATTTCCTATGTCTCTTTTTTAATATTTTATTTTCTAAATCAATCATACAGCTGACCTTTGCCTGATTTTGTCTTTCTTCCTAGCTATCTACTTGTTCCATGTGTCTAAAGTACACATGCTTATTTGCAGTTAACAGACATGGATATATTTTTGTGCAAAAGCTGTATAGTATCTACCAATAATCCAGCCTCATGGATTCAATTTCAGATAAAGCATTTCCTCTTGAAGAGTGGAATGTAACAGTGGTGGCTTTGCTTTCTGTGCATGGCGTGTGCTTTTCTGTGATTCCAAACTGTAACGGGACAGAAAGGAAGTTTGCAGGGTGGCTGTCATTTTTTTGCCTCATCTGTGGATAAAGACAAGGCAGTTTCCGTATCAGTAATAAATGGTAAATCCAAAGTGCTTGTCTGAAATCTAGGATACACTAAAGCAAGTGAGAGAAGACTCATGTCTAGAGCTTCAGGCTCCAAATCACTTATGTGACTTTGGTTTTGTAGTGTAACAAACACCAGGAATAGGTGTGATTACTTAGTCATGAAATTACCACCTTGTATTCACATATTTATATTGCTAAGAGTCCTATTCCAGTACGATCTTGAAATGAGATTCAGGGTATAATAATGTTTATTAATAATTAACATTTAGTAAGCTAGATGGACAACGATTCAGTGACAGAAAGCAAAAACTGGATGAATCTCAGGCAGCATATTTCTACCACATGTATTCTCCTGCTAGAGCAGTAGCTCACTGACATTGTGTCATTCATATACCTGCGTAAAAGTATTCCGGGGCTGGAAACAGTGGTGAGAAAGGTACACACTTATTTCAGGGAAAGGCTTTTTAAGTTGAGTGGGAAAGGGAGCAATGAGAGTTCACAGGAGCATGTGGTCTGTGCTGGATTGCTGTTTTCTGTGTGAGAGTGGGTGACAGGTCAGGAATGAACTCAGAAGAGCGGCGGGCTGGGAAAGAACCCACATTTACCTTTCTCAATACTGTATTTACTGAGGTCATCAAGGGTGTGGCCATTAGTAGACATTTCCATCTATTCTAAAACCATTAGCAGTATGGAATAGACCTGGAATAACAAGTGCAAAATGAAGCTTGGCGTAACAGACCCCTGGGGAACGGCAGCCAAAATATCCATGTTGCATAGCATTTATATGATAGCCTATAAAATAGAGATTCCCAGGGTAGACTATTACAACAGAAATGGAGTCTTTACAAAGTATGTTAAATCACTGCTTATAACCAAATCTGAACTCACATGTCCCAGGGAAGATAATTATTTAAGTAAATTATCTGAGCCTTTGAACTAAAACAGCTGAGTCCGTGGGTGATTTACAGTTCAACAACAGCTGGTGACTCCACTTTCATCTAACCTAAAGTTGAAGAACAGTCTTCCTGCCGCCTTCTGTTTAGTGCAGTCATATCTTGCAAAAGAAAAAAGCTTTGTATTCAGGTTGGTTAGAAGAAAGGAAAACCTTTCAGTGCATCTTTAGCCTCTATTTTCTGGCAAATGTTAGTCCAAACAGACACATGCTAGTGTACGAAATTCAGACTCTCAAGAATTCTTTTGAGTTGATTTCTAAAGCATTTCTGGTACCTCTTAAATAAATTTTAAATACATGGTAAAATTATGATCCAGAAAACAGATTGTCAAGACTTGTACTGTGTGTATAATAGCAAAAGCATACAATACTTATGATATCCAAAACTTTGTTTATTCTGGGGTGCAGATGTTGAAAAAGAATAGCATGCTTAATAGCTGAGGGAATATAAGAAGAAAAATATTTTCTTGTTTCTATTATATTCATCACTGTGGTGTCCAGGCACACTTTTATGATGTTTGAGCAGTAAATAATCCTCCTTTAGTAGCTGAAGTAGTTGTATTTACCTTGAACTGATCCAAGTCAGGAGTAAAGGGAGAGAAGTGGGATACCATACAGAGATTTAAAGAACAGTGATCTGCTACCCAGGTTCTTGATTAGCTTTTAGGAAGGGCTTTGTACCAGAAAACTGCTGGGAGAGTGAAACCAGTCCAGCCATGATTGAGATTAATGGACTAGATGACTTGTCAGAGAACACTTATAATCCTAGCAAATCTTAGATATTGCAAGTTCATTAACAGAAAAAAATGAAAGAAAACAAAAGATTTCTTTCAAGTGAGGTGAAAAGAAAAAGACTGTATGGGAAGATGTAGCAAAACGAGTCATGTCAATATTGTTATGAGCGGGAACCAGAAATGAGACTGGAATCAAATGAACGTTGGGCCGTTAGCAAATACATATGATGCATGTCGTTTATTATCCTTTATTTTCCAAATTCATGCTGTAACATGGCCACATTTTCTTAGGAATACCTTCTCTTTTTTTTTTCCTCCCATAACACCTCTGTATGAAGAGAGCTCTCTATAAAAGTCTGCAAAGCCAATATACTTTCAGATCACATTCTCACCTTCACATCCCACGTAAGAATTCCCTCTCTTGTAAAACCTACAAAGTACTTCCATTGCAATTTAGATTACTTGTATGTTAAGACTATTGCTTATGAACACAGCTCTCTGGTTCTGATCTTTCGTTACCCTCAATTATGTGCTGCATCCAGCTAGGGTCTTTTATCTTATATTTAGTCTGCCAGCTCTTCAGCTCAAGGATAATTTTTTCACCTCATGTTTATACAGTGGCTAACACAGTATTCACATGAGGCCACAGTTACGGGTGAAAATCTGCATGGAGTGAAAAGGTGGCAGCATAGTATGGAAATCCGAGTTCACGCAGGTGAGGTTCAGCATAGTGGGCAGCACAAACAATCTGAAAGGCGAGGAGGTAAATTTTATTATTGTTCATAATATTCTCATCCTTTCTGTTTGCTATTTAAGAAGTGATGATTGGGAAAGCGATCCAAAAGTCATGAAATGGACATATGCTTCTGTAACTGAAGTGAAACAATTTACTCCTCAGTCGATTACCCTCACTGCAGCAGATAAAACACTCCCATAATCATGTTTTACTAAAGCCATGGCTCAAGTTACACTAAAACAGTCATTTTCTCTGCCTTGATCTCGAGCATTCAATTTAATCTCTATCTTGTTAAGAACAAAATAATAATTAAAAGAAGGGGAGGGGGTCTTAGTTTACAAGGCCTTGTCCGGCATACATATGAGTAATTAGAGTGCCCTAAATATAGTGATGTCGTGGTTTAACCCCAGTTGGCAACCAAGCACCACGCAGCTGCTTGTTCACCCTGCTCCCCTGGTGGGGTTGGGGAGAGAATCGGAAGGGGAAAAGTAAGAAAACTCATGGGTTGAGATAACAGTTTAATGATTGAAATAAAATAATAATAAATTGTAATGAAAACAACGAAAAGTGGGAGAGAAACAAAACCCAGGGAAAACAAGTGATGCAACCACTCACCACCTGCTGACCGATGCCCAGCCAGTCCCTGAGCAGTGATCGCTGCCCCCCGGCCAACTCCCCCCAGCTTATATACTGAGCATGACGTCCCATGGTATGGAATATCCCTTTGGCCAGTTTGGGTCTGCTGACCTGGCTGTGCCCCCTCCCAGCTTCTTGTGCACCTCCTCGCTGGCAAAGCATGGGAAGCTGAAAAGTCCTTGACTTAGTATAAACACTGCTTAGCAACAACCAAAACCATCAGTGTGTTATCATATTACTCTTCATGCTTTAGCAAAACAAAACACAGCACTATGCCAGCTACTAGGAGGAAAATTAACTCTATCCCAGCTGAAACCAGGACAAGCGGTTTGCCTTTATCGCTGCAAGATGACTAACTTTCATCAGTCGTGTACAAACAGAGCACTACAGAGCTTTTAACATTAAAACTGCCACTACTAGTTCAAAGTGTTTCTAACAGTCACATCAAAGGAAAAAGCTCCCACAGTGAGATCAGGAGCTGCACAGTCCACAGCCTGGCTTTGTTGTTACACTGTTGTGCAAAAAAAGCTCATTAAAGTTGCATTACAAGAAGGTGACAATAAAAGATTTCATTATTCCTCTTCTAGTCTGATACCGCCCCCACCACCACCACCCCGGAAAAAAGAATTAAGCTCAAAGAACAACAGATGCTCTTTGAAATGAGTATGTATTCAGAGATAATGTGTGAACAGTGGGAAATAGCAGAATTAAAGTCAAGGTGTGAAAAAGAAGACTCATTGGATAGGAGGACTCGCACTGTGTGTGTGTGTATACACATACTACAATGGCCCCATTACTATTGCTTGTGATAAATAATTTGCTTGAGGTGTAATAGAAATAAGATCACCCACATTGTATTACTGAGAGTTGAGTCACAAGGAAGTAATACGCTTGCCAAAGGTGTGAAGAGACAGATGTTTCAGAGTTCTGTGCTCAGAAACATACCTTTCAGATGTGTTTGGGTTGTCTTACCACGAGAATCTGGTAAGTCATGTGGAGCCTGCCTGCTGTTTGAACCAGTGGAAGCAAGGAAGAGCAAACATAGCTGTTTGCTGGGTCACTGTTGAGTTAAAAGAGCAGATGAAACTCGCAGAAGAGTGAGGAGAAAGAGAACACAGGTAGAAATAAATGAGCAGAGGGAAGAGAGAGGAAGGTAGCTACCAAACTATGGTGATAAAGGACCTGAATCAAAAAAGCACAAAAGTAAAAAGGAGCCTCATTCTAAAGGTAACGGCACTTGCACATATCTCTCAAAATAATCCAAACAAATGGCCAGGAAGTACTTCTTTATAGAAGAGGCACACAGAGGTAGCTAAAGGATGCACTCCAGCTGGCTTGCAGACTTTGGCCACTCCTTTCAATAGCAACCAGCGTAGCTGACCTGCCTGGAGTGCAGTTTGGATCAGGGGTACAAGAGAGCATCTGGGTACGCCGCTAGTACGAGCTGCAGGTTTGAATTCCTGCTGGTGAGCTCGGGATGTCTGTCATGTTTCTCTCACCCGCTCTGCCGTTTTATTACTCGCTAGAAATGCAGCCAAAGTCAAGGCGGTGTGCTGATAGCATGCTTTGTCTTCCTCAGACTTAATAATGGACTTGGAGAAATGAGTTGTTACGCTAATCATCAAAATTAAAAGGGGTTGCTGTAGGAAGGCTGTGGTTTTGTGTTCCTGGCCGAATGGCAGTCCTCTGAATTTCCTTCCCGTCTCTTCCCTTCCCAGGGATTCAGCCCACCCGCTCGCTTTGGTGGCTTCCCTGATTGGCTTTCACCCTTTCCTTGAACGGTTTGATCCAAGGAGCAGCCTGACAAAGAGCAGCACTCCTCAGAGCGCAAAACGTGTGGCGCTTTTAATTGTGCTAGCAGTTCAAGGCTGTTTTTCAGTCTGAGGTAAGTAACAGTGGTGGAGATCTGTATGACAACCTGACCTTGATGCGTTTTCCTTTACCCCTTGAATATTAAGATCTAAGTGAATATGTGACCTTTGTGAAATGACTTGGAGGATCCAAATCCAGCCCCTGTTGGGGAGATATCAAGACCACTGAAGCTTTTACCCTCCTTTGGTACTGAAAGCAAGGGGAAAAAAAACACAACTGTATATTTAAGATTCTTTTAAATTATTTTCCTAACAGTGAACCAAAGTTGATTATATTTTTGAACTTCAAACTGAGTCAACAGATTAAAAGATAAAACATTTCTATTTAAATCTTTACCTGTATTTACCACCCTGAAATATTTGGATATATGTATCTCTAGGTTTTGTCATCAAGTGCGTAAAATTAGAATCAAAGTTAATAAAACCATTGATCTTCAGTAAGACAATATTAATATTACCATATAGCTTTTATGATTAATTTGCTGCCAGATGAAAGGGAAACACTAGGTCCTTTTAGTGCCAGTGATTAAAGCAAATGTAAACCTTTGAAAGCCAGATTTGCATGTACAACATGTTGCACTAATTCCAGCAGATCACTTGCAAATTGTTAGTATATCTGGAGTCACGTTGCAAAGTTTTAGATAAAAGACTTACTGACTTGCAGGGGAAAAATCTGATCTGTGGTAGGATATTGAAAATTCTAGTGGTCTAAGGCTTGCTGAACTCATGTTCTAGCATAATTTGCTTGTATGTTTTATTGCAGGTCAGGTTTTTAGCAAAAGGGTGGTATCCACGTTAACAGATATGTCCATATAAAACCTAGGAAAGAAGGGAGAGATCAATTGATTCTGTAGAGATTAATGTATTTTTAGTAACCAATCCAACCTGGCTTGTTTTTACAGCTTGTCTATATATTCACTCAAATAACTGAATACCTATCCTGAGACAAGCTTGATAATTTGAATTAACACAGTTTGTACTGTCACTTGCAGTTTGAGCGCTCTGACCGGTGCTTAAACTTAGCTCAGGTTATATCAAGTTAGGCACCTCTGTTTAACTATCACTTGTGAAGGCGATGAAGCCAAATGATTTGCTTTAGATTTATACCGTGTCAGAATGATACTGTCACTCCGGGTTTCAAGTTACACTTTTCTAGAAATAGCACGAGACGAACAAAAATTCAATTTCAGGTTTAAAATTTGAAGCCAGATGCATAACTCTGCTGTGTACTTTTCCTCTATGTAATCCGTACGTTGTGTGATAGAAGAACAAGGATGTAAGCTCCAGTTACCTTTACTTATAACAAGTTCTGTGTGGGGCCTGTATGTGAATCTAGGATGTCTGTGCAATGTATCTTTTAAAATCAATGTTTCCATGGACTTTAGGGGCTGTGGATCCAGCCCAGTCATTACATTGCTGTTTTCTGACTCCTCGCTTTGTAAAGCTCAGTAGAGGAAAGTGAAATGAGACCCTTTATTTGCTGCGCACATTGGTTATGAACCTACTGCTACGTGAGAGAAGGCACTTCCCTCTGTTCCCAAAATACTTTATGCTGGATCAAGTACAGTCAGTCATCTTGCAAATGGCATAAAGCTGCCCTAAAAAGTATATAGCTGGCATAAACTCTGTATTATGTTTTCTGGTGTTTTGAAGATCAGTCACAACTGGTCCAAATAAAAATAATACCACCGGGTTCATCTGACAGAGCATACATTTGGTGTTAATGACCACGGAGCCATGGTTGGAATGATTTCATGTGACTTTGTACAAACCATTTAACTGCTCCATGAAACGATTATAAAGGCTTTCCTGATTCCCATGTTCAGTTTGAGGCTTAATTAATTAATGCCTGCAAAGCACTTTAAGATCTTGGATGAAAGGTATCATGGAAGAGCAAATATTATAAGTGAAATATTTTGAAGGAAAAACTTTGAGGAGTGATTGAAGTTTGCGTGTAGCTGGGGTATTCAACTGATGCTAGGTGAGGACAGACTTAATCCTTACGGATGTTTGTCGTTATATTGATGTGATGGTGTGGTTTGCATGTTTACAAGCTATCTTGTCTCTCTGCCCTTCTAGGAATAATTGAAAACCCTAATATTGGACTCGAAACATGTTTTGACATCATACTGAAATACACTCTCAAAGGAATTTTCCTTCCAGCACTAAATTTTCATAGTGATTATAAATTAGTCAAGTTATTTACGTCTTTCACTCACATGTCACTTAATGATAGCCAAATAAAAAAAACCCTGCAAACTACTTTTCCTAAAGTTTGATTTTCTTTGTATAATTATGGCCTAAAGTCTAGTTTTTTATACTCAGTCTGCAGCCCTTGATGAATGCAGAAAGGACAGAAGGGAAGAAAATATCCAATAGTTTATCCTGGGCTTTGATTTCCAAAAAGGCAACTCATGTATGGTATCTTCGTGTAGCCGTATCCCTTACTCTGGTGGTGGTTCTGTTTTTTCAGTATGGTGACATCCTGAGACTGTAGACAGACAGGTAAACGTTTCAACTTTGGATGTCCTCTAGCCTATCAAGATTAAAAGTAAAAATTGGGTAGCGATTTCCTTATCCTTCCATACTACCCAGTTTCTCAGGCACAAAAATAATTCCTGCTGACTCAACGTGACACTTTCATCCTTGCATAATTTTTCTAATCTATGTGTTTACAAGAAAACCAGAAGCACTTAGATGTGAGTATAGAAAGCTGAGAAAAATAACAATACGCTTTTAAATTCATCTGTAAGTGCTAAATACTAAGTTTTATTATTTATATCCAGTATGAATTTCTGAGCCGTTATGAAAAAATGAGTTTCATTCAAACTCACTTATTTTTTCCCTCATTGAAAATTCCATCACAGTTTTCACATGAGTTAATGGTACCAACAGTAACAGTTGCTGCTTGTCAGAGATCCTTTAATTTCCCCTATTTCCAAATCAGGATGTCATTCTACTTCCTTCCTCCAGAATAATTTTATAATATCATCAGCAAGGAAAATGTACCGCTCTCCACCTGTACTGCAGCTTGGAATTATGAGTCCATCACTTATGCCCAAACTGATGATTCACTCTATTTTCCCCATGCAAAATAAGCACGCGGTGAAGACCAAAATAGAATTCTGCATTTTCCAGTTTAGGAAAGCAATAAAGGAAACAGGCTTTGCTCATTTTTTTTAAGGGCTTATATTTATCTGAAAGTGTCTTATTTGTCACTCACATGCTATTCATTCTGCAAGACTATAAAAAGTACATAAGGAGCAAAGAGACTGGTGAATTCAAGGCATCATCTTCACAGCGCAGTAAGATCCACTTGGAAGAAAGACATTATAAAATGTAATTGTATGATTAGTACATTCCATAGAAATACACTTCTAAGCCTCTTTATAAATCCTCCATTCCTCTAGCTGCAGCAAACATTTAAGAGACATATTTGTGGTGTTTTCTGTTCAGGTTTTCTTTAACAGCGCCAAGGAGTTTCATAATATTAAGTGGAAAATAATAATGTCACCAATATTTAAAAAAAAAAAATCTCGTTACACTTTTTCTTTTCTTCAGATAAGTGATTTACGGAACGATAATTAAATGTCAGGAAATGAATCACAGATGAGATACCGACATTTGATAGTGTTTTGTAAACAGACTAAATGAGTCCAGAGAGAGGTGGAAACTATTGATGTTTCCATAAAAAAAAAAAAAGAAAGTCTCCACAGAGCCTCTGGAAGGAGAATATGTTATTGAATGTAAATACAGGAGCCTGATAAAGGTGGACTGTAATCTATTAGGGAGAGGAAGTGATTTGATTCTCGGTAATTTAAATGTGAAGCTCGGAAGACTGATTCCCACCCGCTATCATCACTTGTAAAATAAGGGGGGTTTGCCCCTTTTTTCTCCTTGGTTTTGCTCCCCACAAATTGAAATGAGCAGTTAAGAGGTTTGAAGACTTCCACTTACATGAAAAAAAGCATGTCCCAATCCAGTGTCAACAGAATGGCAGATGGGAGGGAAAGCTGGAAAGCCTTAAGAATTACCAATTACTTTTTAGAAGTGTATTAGCCACATGCACTTTATAAGAATTAGAATGTACATATGATCTAAGCTTTCCTTATTTATATTACCAGGTAGATGGAACTGGATGCCTTTTTAGACTTTCTGGTTCTACTGCTGAAGAACTGCCTGTCTCGTGCCTGTACATGTTAAAATTGAACTGAAAAGAATGATAACAAGTAGATTTGCTCTCCTAATATTATATTTATATGCTAGTTAAGTATTCCTTAGAAAATTGAGCAGTGATTCAAGTAAGTCCTTCTTCCAGAACTTCATGCATTATAGTTTTGAAGGAGAGCTCTGGAAAAACTTAAGGGCAGCTGTTCTGATTAGTACTTAATTTACCTGAAGAGTATTATTCAAGTCTTGACTGATAGTTATTTGTGTTAATTATTGTTATATTTTTATTTATTAAGGCACTGTGGGAGGTACACAAAAGAGATACTGCCTGAACTGAAGAACTGAGTCGACGGTTGGACTCGATGATCTTAGAGGTCTTTTCCAACCTCAATGATTCTATGATTCTATGAACTTAGAACACAGTGCATCAGTTGTTACTATCTTGACATATGTCAGCACGTGCTGTATAACAATGCAATAGGATTATAAGGATTTGATTAATTATATGGAGTAATCTCATTGCCTGAATTATTGTTTTACAGTAAATTAGTATAGCAAGTACATTTTGTTAATGAAGATGGGTTTTTCCCATTCCTACATCTATACTATGGATTCTGCAATGAAATGCAATGATTAATTAGTAAGCAAACAGGTGCTATTAAAAAGAGTCTCTGAGAAAAATAAAATAGAGGGCTCGGAAAATCATGAATTAAGCCACCGCTTTAGGAAATAGCTTCATAGGGATTAAGGTAAAACTGTGAGGAGTGTTTATCGAGTGTATTGACGCAATTCTAGAAAGATGAGACTTAATTATATGTGTTAAGAGTGAACTTCAATGCCTTTCCTGAATTAAGCCTTGGAAGGTAAGACAGATCATATTTCCCCAGAAACCTCTGGCATAGCCACAGAACTTGTGAGGGCATGGCCGATTCTAGATACAGATTGGCAGCTACACACACAGATTTAGGTGCACAATCAGGACAACGTACATAATTTCATGCATGCTGAATTATGTAATTTTTCCTATTTACTTTAGCTAATGTGCAAAAGGGAGAAGACGCTTTTCTTTCTGCTGTCTGTTTGCCTGTAAGCTTTTATTATGAGTTTGTACAGTACGCAGCAGAATAAAGCCCTCACCTAGGATGTTTAGATGGTGCTGTTACATAAATTACTATTTCACTACTTTTGATCTAAGGAATGCTGTTTTTTAGTTTACAAAAAGCTTAAATTAATAAGGCTTATGTGTAGCTGTGGGGGAGTGGTGTGGTCATACATCTTAAGTGCATTGAAATGGGACGCAACATTCTCTGCATCCTGAATGTTTCAAACACACCGATGAATTGTGGCAGGTGCCTACATCCTTGCACTTCTTCAATCACAAAGTCGAATGTGGTACTAGGTCCCAACAGATGTATAAAATCAAGTATGTTGTTGATAGGGATTTCTTTGTTTTCTTACCATTATTTCCCCAGAATGAAATACGCAGTTGTGATAAAAAATTACATGGCAAAAGCTCCTTATGTGAGGGATTAAAAGCTAAATCTGTCTTTGTTCTAATTTCCTTCTCTTCTATTTCAATACATCGAGCAAATGAAGCTGATTTTCATTCTGTCCAAAGTCACAGCAGCTTGACTTTTTTGCATTAACCAGTAGAAATGTGGGTTTACGTCCCATAGTCCTTTAGTCAATCAGAGAGTTTCCAAAGAGGAATTTTACTCATGTGCAAGGTAAACATTCTTGCAGTTTCCTCTCTGCACCTTCCCAATTGACTCAGACTACAGAAAAGTTCATTTACTGTAATCAATATCACTTTACCTCATGCCTCAAAGAAAAAAATACCTTCTGCAGTCAATAGCAATTAAAGAGACAGACAGGGACAGAAATACTGATGGAGAGGAAACCAGAGTTTTACACCTGCTTACTATCTTTTCTGAATATGCAACGGGACAACTGCTAATTGTAACATATTGTATTAGTAAATGTTCATTGAGAAACTGCCTGGAGAGGGAATCGCACTTTCAGTGGTGCTGGAGACAAAATCAGGTTTGGGGCTGTAGTTTGCCTCAGTTACATGGAGGGTAAATGTAATGAACTTCAGGGACATCAGTGGGACCACGCTGGATGTACCCAGCTGAAACTGGCAACAAACTTTGCGTATAGGGCCAAGGTACAGGGATAGTGGAACTGCCCTTACTTCCAGTCCTGCAGAAATAATCTGTGGGATCAATGGTCTTTTTTTTTTTTTTTTTTAAATAGTGAGGATAATGAGTGACTTCAATAATTTATGTAGAGATGGTGTGGTTAATTGGTATCTGCATTCTTTAAATAGAAAGGATATGTCTCTCAGAGGCAGTTCATCAAAAAGTTATCTGGTTTACAGGGAAACTATCTCACGACATTCTCTGGCCTATTTTATAGAAGTAAGGCTGTCTAGATCATAAAGGTCTACTCTAGCCTTTTTAAATCTATAAACTGCATCTTATCTCCCGTCTTCCCAGATGCAAGAGGAAGCCTTTTGTAACCAATCTAGTTTAGACACTCTGAGACCACTCCACATGTCAACCAAAACATAGGAAATAGGGATGATTGGGCAATTTACTTCAAAAGCACGCTCCTTATCTGAACTAAAATGCTAATCCAAAAACCAGTAGCATTCCATACCTGCAAAGGGGGAACAAAAAAAATGAAATCAAGAGCAGAGAATATACAGTGTGCTTTGGGTGATAAAGTACACGCTGAGGGAAATTCACCTTCCTGCAAAGGTCCTGTAAGAAGTCCCATATCAACTGTGTGCTGAAAGGCTCAGTGCTATGTATGCCAACTAAAATCCTGAAATTCCTAATCAGTTTAAAAAACTAACCATGAAGTTTGTGAAATTTTCTTTAGGAAATTATGCTGTAATGTATTGTAATGTATTAATTTAACCCATAATAAGATCCTTTTGTAAAGAAGTTCCTTGGGATTATTATAGCATTAATTCATGTTACAGTAGCATCTGGGATTTGTCATAGAAAATCATCTCCTTGTGCTGCCATCATACAACTAGAAAAATATTGTAATACTACATATTATCACACACATTAATACTACATAATACTACATATTAACATTGCCTCTCATTCTGTTTGCGTGTTGTGAGATGCTATGCAATATAACAAAGGCTGGCAAGATCTGTAACTACAATAAAGTGGGGAAAAGAGTTTGCTTACAGTTAGTTTGTGGAACTTCAGTTACTTCATATTAACATGGATCTGCTATTAACTGTCTCCTTAAATTAGTTCGTTTATCAGAACTGGGAATGGTCCTTCAGTCTACCCGGTTAAAAAATTGTCAGGATCTGCTTGTTTAATGGCGCATAAACCCTTCCCCCAACTTGATATTAAACAATAAAATCTACATGAATAATGTATTTAAGTGCTTTAAAAAGCAGAACTGAGTGTTATACATTTATTGTTCTTTCTCTCTAGCTGTTTTTTATTAGAATGACAAGTCTTTAAGTTTGTGATCCAGTGACTCTAATGACAGGATCATCAGGACATTCTCCTCGCCAGCCTTTTTGTATTAGAACTGAAGTAAAAAAATAATAATGCAAGATTCAGTCAAGCGTTTTCTGCATAACATTTCAAACTGCCATTTAAAATGTACAAACGTTCTTGAGCAAGGGAGACTCTTTTCTTCTTCCATCCTTTTATTCCTTTGTGGCAACTTTCCCTAACAGTACCTTTGACAGCTAAACATGGTTTCTGACTTGTGATCAAAACTGCATGAGAGCTCAGTCAGTTCTTCCCCTTTTCCCTCCCCACATCTCCCTTTCCTTTGCAAAGCCTGCCCTGTAACAATCAAATCCAATGCCCCCACTGAATGACGCTAGTTATCAAATAAGTAATTATTTCTGCTGTTGCTCTGTTAAACCTTTGTTACCCCAGCAACATATTTAACTGGGGGGGGGGAGGACTGTAATTGAAATGTATAGGAAATCTATAACTTGCAAATGGAAATGCAAAAAGGAAGGAGTATAACTGGTGTCTAATGGAAGCACCACCTTGTGAGCTTCTGGTGACCTTTTAGAGGAAACAGCAGTGATAATCATGTGCTGCAAGGCTGTAGAGATTGTCAACAGAAATGTGTGTGTGGATCTCGGAACACTTTTTTTCATTCTCTGCAGGCTACATCTAAATATCATTATTATCCATTTTAAAAAAGTCAACCAAAAGGTGCCTTTATATTTAGTAATGTAGTGTCATAATTCCTGTGATATGTGTCTTCCCATTATAAAGCCACTGGTTTTCTGCCTTAAACATGCCTTTCAACATCCATCATTTCTCTGAACTCAGGAATGGAGGAGTTTAGAAGTTGGATTTTTGATTGACTCTTATCCGTTGTCAACATGGTTGACATTATGCAGTAATTTCTTTTTAAAATTCCGCATTTAATATTCTTCACTAAAATCCCTCTTATGTTTGTCTAGTATGAGCTGAGACAGGTAAAACAAATTAATTAAATCTTCTCTCATTGACAGTATGATGAAATCTTAATGCTATTGTTTGAGTGCTGATGCATCTTCTTATCTTTATGTTTAGAATCTGATGGCTCTTTTATTGACATTATTTACTACTCACAATTTACTGAGGTAGTATTACGAAGCTAGTACTATTTCATTATTATTATTTCACTATAATACTTTTGCATTGCCTTTGTATCAGTATAACATCAATGCTAGGGAGTGTATTAATCGTGCAGCAACTATTAAGGAACAGAGCACTGTAGAAACTTCATACCAGGGGGCTGTTACCGAAGGGATGAGATACCAACTGTGCTGAAACCTGTGGAAAGGATGCTCAAGTGAGCAACTAGCAAAGTCCCCTTCCACACAACCCTCCCTACGCAACGCATACAAACGAAGCAGAGGTCCACTGCTTCCCCCAACCTTATTTTTCACATTTCACGCATGCTGCTTTAAAATACCTGTATATTTTACGCTCCGCTTCAGAATGCTGTTAGCTGTCAGACAGAGACTTTTTTCCAAATGTTTTATTCATGTGTCACTTGACTGTTCATTTGTTAAGGGTTTACAAATGCTTCATCAGTTATTAACAGTCCTGATACGTACTTGTTGTTTTGTTGTTGCGGCGTGCTTTTGTTTTTTAAGGAGGTGTTGGGGGTGTGGAAGAGAGCACTACAAATTTAAGAAAACAGAGATTAAAATAGGAATTAAATAATTTACATCCACTTACTGCATTATTCCAGCCAACTTAATTTTTAAAGCAAAACAGTTATACTAGAGAGAACTGAATTAAGTGTTTCTGGTTGTTTCCAATGAGTACAGAACACCTATGCTCTCTCCTGATGCATGCAGTATGCTAAAGAGATCATCTCTCAAGAAAGAGATGTGTTTCAAGAGATGTGCTCTCAAGAAAGAGAATACACACGAGACTGAAAACAAAATATAAGAATGTATTTAACCCTGTCTTGCAACCTTGAAGTGAAATTCAATGCTGTGCAAAGGGGTTGGTCCAAGGAATAAAGATCACATAACTTTAGTAATAAAGGTGCAAAAGGAGATGTGTTCTGGCCTCTGAATAGGTATGAATTTTAATGCCTACAAAAGGAGAAGGTATCTAATGCAATGTCTGTCTTTCACGCTCATGTCTCTTTGAGAAACTTTGGTTGCTTTTCCATTGGTACAGCTGCATGAATAGATATACCGGTAAAATTAAAGCTGAAGTAAATGCTGACATATTTACCAGAGTTTAGTCCTACGTATTCCCCAGATAAACAGGCAAGAATAAGTAATTTTTTCTGCTTTGTTTTCTAGAAGGCAACAAAATAACAAACATTTGCCGTTTTTATTTTCATTAGTGATTTATGAATACATTTATAAACTATTTAATAACTGCTTTTTCCAAAAGGGGGAGAGGACCGTTTCTTCCTTCTTCAAAAGAATAAACTCAAAAGGAAATTTTGCAAAACTGACTGAAAACTTGGACTACTGGAATAGTAACCTTTCCACAAATGCCTTCAAAGTTGGTCTGTTCTCTTGTCCTTTTGAAAATTGTTCAGGAAATCTGCAGCTCTCAATGCTGAAAGCCCTGTTTTGCTGAACAAATCAATACATGGGATTTCTTTCTACAAAGCCCTTTGAAGCTCGAGCAATTGTCTTGATGGGCTCTGACTCACTCCCAGGAAGAGCACAATCAATTACCTAATCTCATGAAAACAAAGTACAGGAGTGAGCGCACCGTATGTGGAGCCACCTCTGGTGCTGGGCAGCTTATTAATGTCTCGCACAAAGTACGGCTGGAAAATACAACAGTCATTATAAAGTCAGCCTCTTTTTAAAAGTTAACGGAGGACTTTCAAAGGGAACAGTGCATTAAACATGAGGATAGTTAAATAGACCGTAATATGCATTAGGCATGAAGTTATTGCTGTTAAAGTGTTGAAGTTGAGGACTGGAAATGGAAGGTAGAGGCTGCCCTGAGCCCCTCAGCACTTGAGGAGATGAGCTAAACCTTGAGCCCGCCTCCCCACCCTGCCCCAGCCAATGGGGCTGAACCCTACCTTGCCCCAGCCAATTGTGACAGAGCTCTTCCTGTATTCAGGGTGGGCGGGGCTGGCCTCACCTGAGGTTGTCTTCACATCCTCAGTTCCAGAAGCTTCTGCCTTGGCCACCTCCATCTTCCAGCTGCCCAGGCAAGCCCAGGGTCCCTGTCCTGAGCTCTGTCCACCTCCCCCAAGCTAAGGGGAGTCCCCAAGGAGACCTTTAGGGCAGAAATCGCTTTTTCTTTTTTTTTTTTTTCCCCCCCCTCTCAGAGTTAGTTGGGTGTTCCAGACTTGAACGATTTTCAGTGCTGCTCAGGCTCTGCTGCCTGGGAAGAGTGGGCCTCAGACAGCAACAGCAGCCAGGCCCCAGGAGTACAATGTGGGAATGGTTTTGTATTTGGGGGGTAAAAGAGGGAGGAATGTGATGATTTATTCTGAGCTTATATCGTTCTTGCTAACAGAACATAGTAGTTTAAGGCTGGCTTAGAAGTGATTCTCCAGGCTGCATTCATCCCATGGGCTGTTGCATG
Source organism: Aptenodytes patagonicus (assembly GCF_965638725.1). Lineage (NCBI taxonomy): Eukaryota > Metazoa > Chordata > Aves > Sphenisciformes > Spheniscidae > Aptenodytes > Aptenodytes patagonicus. Next base: position 3,164,658 of record NC_134972.1, read on the forward strand.
GATTTCCCCTCAGACTGCTCCCTGCTTGCAGTGAACAGGAGAGGGTTGATCTCCACAGCAGTCTAGTCCGTGTTACATTTAGTAGTTTCATAGTCAAATCCATAGAGAGTTTGTCTTTACTCCGAGTCATATTCACATTCACCTTCCAAGGTATTGTCTGTGTGTTACCAAATAAAAGGCTTAATTTCATAATCATTTTGTAAGAGACAAAAATGTCAACACCCACCTATTTTAATTTTAAGCTATTTTTGCAGCTTAAATAGAGCTGTGTTTGTTATTTCACTCCCAGAAATGAAATAGACTCATGTTTTTTTGTGAGATAACAACCTCAACACAATGTATAGTAAATATTCTTAAGAAATAGTAAGGGGTACTTTCCTATAGAAGAGGCACACAGAGGTAGCTAAAGGATGCACTCCAGCTGGCTTGCAGACTTTGGCCACTCCTTTCAATAGCAACCAGCGTAGCTGACCTGCCTGGAGTGCAGTTTGGATCAGGGGTACAAGAGAGCATCTGGGTACGCCACCAGTACGAGCTGCAGGTTTGAATTCCTGCTGGTGAGCTCGGGATGTCTGTCATGTTTCTCTCACCCGCTCTGCCGTTTTATTACTCGCTAGAAATGCAGCCAAAGTCAAGGCGGTGTGCTGATAGCATGCTTTGTCTTCCTCAGACTTAATAATGGACTTGGAGAAATGAGTTGTTACGCTAATCATCAAAATTAAAAGGGGTTGCTGTAGGAAGGCTGTGGTTTTGTGTTCCTGGCCGAATGGCAGTCCTCTGAATTTCCTTCCCGTCTCTTCCCTTCCCAGGGATTCAGCCCACCCGCTCGCTTTGGTGGCTTCCCTGATTGGCTTTCACCCTTTCCTTGAACGGTTTGATCCAAGGAGCAGCCTGACAAAGAGCAGCACTCCTCAGAGCGCAAAACGTGTGGCGCTTTTAATTGTGCTAGCAGTTCAAGGCTGTTTTTCAGTCTGAGGTAAGTAACAGTGGTGGAGATCTGTATGACAACCTGACCTTGATGCGTTTTCCTTTACCCCTTGAATATTAAGATCTAAGTGAATATGTGACCTTTGTGAAATGACTTGGAGGATCCAAATCCAGCCCCTGTTGGGGAGATATCAAGACCACTGAAGCTGTCATCTAAGCTAAGCTGATGTTAATTAGTTTTCTTGTTAGCAATTTCTGAAATGATGCCATCTCAAGGGTGAAATATAACAGCTAATTAATAGAACTTAATTTACACAGTGTCATTGTGATACCTCCACTAAGACATAATCACAACAACAACAATATTAACAATAATATTAATCTTCTCTCTCACCCTGAATGTTTTTCAAGTCCTGCTATAGCTGATCATATTTGGTAGTCTTGCTGGCACAAAGGAAAGCCAACGTTATTTCTGTTATTCTTAGATGCGACTGAGCTTATTGCTTTTTTTAGTATGCTTGCCTTCAACTTTTAAAATCTAAATTTTTCATTTTAACTTAAATTGTATTTTATGATATATTTATGTACTTTTCAACTAACTTTTATACTTACAGGCAACCAATTATTATACCAGAGGATCCCAGAGTTAATATTTTCGGTTTTGAAGCTTCGCTTTATTTGAGACTATATAAATAAAGTTCTCATGAAGTATTTATACACTCTAACCCAGCTCAGGGAAAGAAACAGAAGCAATGGGTAAGTAATGAAGAATCAGATGCTATTTGTGCTTTTACATTTTAAAAACAGAGGACTTGTTTTAAAAACTATGTGAATTTTTAAATTCTTAAAGTAAAAGAAAAACTTAGTTGTCGCATTAAACCAAGACTCATTCAGTGTTGGTGAGATTCTGCATTTAACTTTTTTTCACGGTGATCTGGTTTTGTTGAAGTGAGTTATATTTGATTGATACCTGTAACTAGCTCTATATACACAGACAAACTATCACATACCCCTCTCCTGTGTAGGTGCATATCTGATATATACGTACATGTCTGTATATGTATTGATAAACACACACCCATATGTGTAGCTGGTTAGCCACTTGCTAATTTCTCTATGTCATGAAATATATAGTGTGCCTTACAAATTCATCACGTCCTCTCTATGATGATGTCACCTGTCCTCTACTGTTTCAGTGATGCGTATTCAGCTTCTGAAACCTTTGTGCAGATGGCTTTGGATAGATTTTATGTAGTCCTAATATCAATGAAAACTCTGTTGTTTGAATTATATCTAATCTAGTATATGCATGATTTACTGGCATATATGTAGCATTTATCACAGTTGGAACAGATGTGAAATGTTTTAATAGCTTCATTGTGCTTATTTGGGTTGAAATTTGTCTTCCTCGTTATGCAGTGGCATTCACTCCGTAAGTTGCTATCCCAGTCTTACGCTAGTAAGTTCTTTGTATCAAGCATTACCATCAACTATTCTCTCTCTCTTTGGCCTGAACTTGCAAATTGCCAAACACCTTCAGCTCTTTTTTGCAGCAATGAAAGCTGAGCTCACAACCCCTTTCTAGAATGGGACTTAAAATAAACCATATTCATCAATGTAAACAACTGCAACTCTAAAACAGGTAATTATGTCTTCTTGAGATAACATCGTTCACATATACGTTTATAACTCTGAGTGTTCTTAGAAACTTTAAAAATTAGGCTTTCATTTCCCTGATTTTTGTCCGTCTTTCTGCTACTCCCACTGTTCTTGATTTTTATTTTAGGGCACCTTTCTCCTTAGAGGGGTTTTTTGATGACCCTTCAATGTCTTCTAAAGACATTTATCCTACATGCATTGAATGTGATTTGATTTAGCCCTCCCCCCACCTCTGTTTTATAAATGTTTCTGAAACACATGGGTGTAACAATAAGCTATGATTCAGCACATTTCCATCACATAAAAAAATCAAATTTCGGTGGCTCTGATTACTCCTTATTGTGCCGAGATCAATAGATGGGAGAACCCTTAACCTAGCAGCGTGCCAGAGTGACCGACGTGTATTCATAAGAACAGTCTATAAATTCAATAGAAATACTAGGTTGAGGGGGCATTCATGCTTTGAATAGCAAGGGGGTTTTTAAGCTTTTCTCCCTTGCTTTACACAAATTGGTTTTCTAAAAAGGCTTTGAGTCCTTCAGAGTTATGTACTTTGTAACTGGGTAATAGAGAGATGTAGATAGTCATACAATATCTACCAAAATAATGATTCCCTAGTGACTGAATCACACTTCATTTATATTCCCCAATTATAACATTAATTCTAAATTTCACTTGTTAAAACTGCTTTCCCATCCTGGTGTCCTAGATTGTACAACATGTGACGTTACAATGTATTATACTTCATAGAAAATTAATTTCTAAATGAGACTGATGTATGCTCAAATGAGAAGAGGCCACACTCCCTTCTAAACTCAGTGCTATGAATCTGGAATGTTCTTTTGAAAACCACTGGAACTAATTTAGGTTTTAGTGGTACAAGTAAGAGGAGGACTTGACCCTCACTGTAAGGATGGGCAAGAAAAATATTGTGTTGCTATTTGCAGTACTAGACACCGCTCTAATAAATAAACTATTGTGCCTTACATTAGGTTCATTTTTGTATAAAAGTTGTCACTCAATAACTGAAAAGAAAGGATGAAATTTTGTCATGAAACTGAAAAAATACCTTATTTTCTAAGTTGGCGTTTCATTCAGGATGAACTATTGGCTTTGTATAGAAAAATATGAGCCAAATCTTGGTGTAATTGTAGCTGCTTTAAAATTTTTTCTTTCCAATTCATGCTAGGGTTATTTTTGCCCTTTAAATGATGCTAATTAATATTTTTACAGAACCTTGAAACTGGTACAATGGTGTTTTATGCACAAATATACATCTTCTATCCTTGCTCTTAGAAACCTGCACTCCAATTGGATGAAATCTATTTTCATTGAAGAGAGCAAACACCATTTTTATGTACCATTTTAAGGGTCATAGCTTTACTTCCTCTCTGCAACAAAAATGAATGTCACCTATACTGCCTGACAAATCAGTACTCCACCCTCTTTTTCAGAAGAAATTCAAGTCTGCAAGAATATATGCAGCATAAAAAGCATTTAAGATTTTCTTGCTGAAACCCTTAGACCCTTCTGCTTCTGTGTGAAGACAATTCAAATAAACCTATATTTATTTATTCAAACACAGCCTCTTTAGAGCTGATGAAATTGTTTTATTAAGATGCACCCTTTGATGAATTTGTGCATATGTATGGAATTTGTGAGGAAGGAACAAGGATACTTTCTTTTCGCAGGTATTACATCTTTCTTTTCCGTGAAGTATAATGCTCTTTCAAACACATGAAATCAAAAGCCTCCTGCCAAAGGCAGCTTTGTATGGTAGTTGGTTTAATTTTTCTTGAAAATTTTGCCATGGGCTATTTTGAAAAGTACGTTGCTGTTGAGGTTGCAGAGCAACGCATTTGTTTCACGTGAATGGTGACAAATTCCAAGACTGACTTGCACCCTTCTTTACAGTTTTCTAGCACTCGTTTCTGAGAGAGCCAGACATAGTTATGTGCACATTGAGACGACATCTCTGGCTCCAGCTATTAAAGATTTATTTGGCTTGAGAACATGTTTTGGTTTTGCAGATGATTACAAATGGCAAGGAGGCTGAATACTGGCACCGGAGATCATACAGTGTGATGCTGATGAGCTACCTGATAGACGTGACAAAATAAAAACAACCTTGATTTCCACTTGCATACTGTTGCAGGCCTTCTGAGCAACTAGCAACTGAAATAAGACTGCATTTCACAGGTAATTCTTATCAGTTTATTTATGGTAACTTAAGACTTGTGATGTTCCTACTTTTTGAAATGAAAATCAACATGAAGTTTGTCTGATCACCTTAAAGTCATATTATAAACAGCTCTTTTCCATATTTAGCACTTCTCGTTACACATAATATCTCTCTTTCACCGATGTTGCAAAATACTTCATGGAGAATATTTTCATCAGAACAAAATTCCTTTTCTGCTTACATATTGTCCAGAGAAGACATTAAATACCTGAAACTATTCAACATATTTCTGTTTACAAGAAAATGACATTGTATATGAAAAGCTAAAGAAAAGTATCAGATACTTGATGAATTCTAATGCAAAGTACTCTTTGGAGTACTTACATGCTGTACTGGAATGCTTTTTGTTAATGTGTGGTCTAAAAACAAACAAAAAAATCAGAGTTCTGAGTGGACCTTATATTGATAGCACTTTGCCAAGTGTGGCATTTTATCTGAAGCAGAATAACACAGAAGTTTAATAAGACTGTCACAAGAGAAATTAGCTTTTCTGCATCAAGACTTACAGGTCTTACAGGACTATACGTCTTCCTTGAAGTAGTTTCTTGTCAAATGGAAGAACCTCAGGAACATTTTTAGGTACCCACCTTTAAATTTAGAAGAGTTGTTGAATACAGAAGAAACAAGGGATATTAAGAAAACACAGTTGGTTTCATCTACTATAAGTATGCCTATGGGTTGGTATAGCCACCAATGTGCTTTTTTATTGATAGTATTCTTTCTTGTTTGCCTGCTTTCTTTTTCTCCATTGCTACAGCCTGTCTTCATTGGCAAAATCAATCTTTCCTGTCCTTCTGTTTTTTATTAAAACCATTGTTGCCTTTTGTTGTATGTCCAGAATTGATCCCTTGTGATAAGGAAAGGTTGGGTGGAAGGAGGGCCATAAATAGAGTAAATCACAGCCAAAAGAGCGTGATATTTAACAGCTTGGGTTTGCAGCAGTAAAGGGCAAATTTGCAGGTGTCACGTAGCGTGCTTTCATCGCCCAGAGGGGCAATTCCAACAAGGACTGCCTGCTGCAAAGTACAATGGTGTGAGGTGATTCGTGGGTCACCTGCACACAGTTCTCCTGATGGATTGCAGAAACTTTCTCTTGTACTGATCTTAGCTACATCCTTGCTGCCTGGGGTTTTCTGACAGGCCTTTTCTTCTGTCAGTAATGGACTCTGCCTCCTGTTCAGTATCTTTTTCAAGCTAGTTACAGAAAATCCCCTGTGATCTATCGCATAGAGCTGGCAATCCAAAGAATTGTGCCCATGGTGTACTACTTTATTCTTTGCTCTCTCCAAAGCAGTTGACCCTTGTGCAACATTGGCACTTGGATTAATGTACACAATATGCACTTTGCAGATAATGCTATTGACTGTATCTTCACCTACTGAGGAAAAGGAATCCAGAAGGGTAAATGGGATTTCTGGTGACTGGGAGGAATGTGCTTAACTGCCTGATGTAATGCCCGCTAAAGTAAGCAGAATGGTTCCAGCTAATTCCATTGGACGTTAGAGCAAGCCTTTTTGGACTAGACTCAAAAACTCAGTAAATTTTAGTAACAGCAGAACTGAAGGGATGAAAGGGGTAAACTTCACATGTTGGTTATATCAGAGTAAAGCTGAAATATTATACAAGGTCTTTCTAGCAGCAGTCATAATAGAGTTTGACCACTGAATCCGTACCAAGGCATCATAAACAACAAACAAAAATTAAATTGTTTTAACATTAAAAAGCTGTTGTCCTTCTGTGACTGTACACGAATATATGCCCACACATGCACAATTTGGTAACTTTACAGTCAGAATGTTGGAACTGGCACTGCTCCAAATTTAGATAATGTAAATCAGAATTTAACCCCTTGGCTTAAAGGCATCGATAAGAAATGGCATTTGATTTTGTCCCAGCAATTTCAAGGCATTCCACATCCATTGATCTGTGGCAGTAAGCGCTATTTTTTTTTTTTCTGAAGTGAGAGAAATTATAGAGGCATAAAGAGACACAGTTCAACTGCTCTTCAAATACTTCATTTCTGCAAAACTGGTGCAGCTCAGAACTCCACACCAATTAAAAATAAGTGAATTACAAAGAAAAATCAGCTGTGAGAACATGGACTAATTGGACTGGAAGGGAAAAAATAATAAAGTGGATACATATTTTGAGAAGTGCTCACAATAAATAAAAAGGAGAGACACTTTGCAGCCTCTCCATTTTTGCTTTATATAGAGTGATGCTCAAGGCAGGGTGATTCATGTGATGAAATAGAGGATCTGAGCAGATAATAGTTTGCCAATTCCCTGAGCTGCTTGCAGGACACAGAAGGTTGTCCAATTAATCCCTCTTGTTTGGATTAATGATGCCAGTCTGTTCTACAGAAGAAGCAGCAACCAAACAAGAACAGAAGAAATGCCTCTTAGGAGGGATTTCACTCAGAAAAGAACTTTGGACTAAATCAGTATCCTGAATTCATGCGATAATATTCACAATTAAATAAAAATGCCTTTCCTATTCATGTTCAATCTCTATCATATATTGATTAAAATAAATCATATAAAATAAGCTTGTAAACACTGGTATACTAGGTATCATACTCTCAAATTATCAAGTCTATTTCAGCAAGGCTTTGTGCAGCAATCCTGCTTACAGCTTGAGTCCTGCAGAACTTGTATGTTTACTACTTCTTTGTACCTTTCCCATAACTGTTTTTTCAACTTCTTTCATTGCTGGTCTCTTTTCCTAAGACAGAGAATGAAACAAAGAATGACCCTTCCATGATAGATCCTAATAGCTGTGTTACCTCATTTATTAATGCATTTTCTGAATACATGGAAAGTATTCAGATACCACAAAAATAAGGACAGAATAAGACAACACAAGATAGGACTAGATAAGCTTTTTTTTTTCCCTCTGTTCTGGTTCTTGTATAAAAAGGTATGACTACGCCATTTGTATCATTCTGTACACATTTTGTAGGAATGGACCGCTCTCCTTTGGTGTAAAATTGCTAGTACATACTTGAAGAGGGTATCCTAAAGCATGGAAGTGCCACATGGAAATGGCTGCGTTCTTTAAAGGCTATCTCAGACCCAACCTTGCTTTACCTGCATTAATTGCAAAACACATGTAGGCTGCAGCAAACTGTGAAATTAAAAATGCCCATGGAAATCTACACCCTACATCACACTCTCCTCAAACACGTTTTGAAGTTTGGAAAGAAGTAGTTGCATAATTTGTTAAAAATATGCTTATAGCTTAGTTCTTTTCCACATTGTTCCTGTTTATGTACTTGTATGCACACACACACACAGACGCGCACTTAGATTAATATAACTACCTGAAGCAATACTGAGTTGCTGAGTGTTTTACGAGCCTTTGGAAGGTTAGTCATTATGCGTGTTCCTCGTGTGTCTCATTCACAGTCATTTACAGCTAATTGTGCAGCAGGACCCTAGAAGGTCCACAGCCCTTAGCTGGAATACTCAGAAAAAACTTCCCTTGTAAACACAGAGGGGTGATAGGAAGACTGCCTTGGGTGTTATACTATCACAGAACCATAATTACATCTCATTACAAAGGAGGCTAATTCCTAATTGCATCTAATTACAAAGGAGGGTAAATGATCAGCAACTACTTAAAACGTGCCTTAAATTTATTAAAATCAAAGAAAAAGAAATAAGAACAGAAGTTCAATCCCCAGAGGTGAAGTTTTATATTGGGTCAAGGTCAATTATCCATAAGTTTTAGTTTTTAAATAAAGACTTTGTATCTTTCTAAGAAAAAGTTTAGCTCATACAGCTCTAGCAGTTTTTAGCTAGAAACAAAAATTAATGAATGAAGCTTTTATGACCTTTGTTATTCCACACATCTGTCCAGATGATTATGCTGCTGCCTTTCAACTTTAGAGTTTAAGAGTCTATGAATCTTAACGTCATGAAAGTGTATTTTCAGCAGTATAGGGAACTTTAATTCCCACTTGTTCAAAGGCTGAACAATTTCATAGTTCCACTTCTTCATCTAAATACTTACAATTCTGAAAAAAAATGAAACAAATTCACAAAATGTTGCTTGGTTTAAAAGCTGCCTTTACATCAAAAATATCCCAATGAAATATGCTGAGCAGCTAAATGACTGTCATACTGAAAAATGTTTTTATGTTTACGCTATTTCAATGGAAATATTTGTACAGAAGATCAGTTCTGAAACATTTGTCTTGCTTTCCAAGTATTGACATAGAAGTTGAAAGAGGCAGTTACTCCTTTTGAATTGCCTGGGTCATCTTATTTTTCGCTTTAATATTAGCCAGAGTTTCAAAATATCCAGTACCCTTCAGCTCCCTTTGTTCTGGCTTTTCAGCACTCATGCCCCTGTGTCTTTTCTGTCGGTGCTGAGCACAGGTCATTCACACCACATGTCAGCCTACAGAAGTGTAAAGCTGGCACAGGGTCAGAATCAGGTATGTGGTTTATAAATTGGTAGATAAGGTTACTGAGCCCTGTGTGAAAATGAAGTTGCTACAGAAACTTAAGCTCAAGGGCATTGTCTTGTGAAATATGAAAGAAAAGATTCTAGGGAAGTGCTCTAATTTATTTTAAGTGCCTTTGCCCACATCCTTATCCCTCATTTCCGTCCTTCCTTCCTTATGGATGCTCAGAGATTTGTATCACTTTATTTGTATCTTTCTTGCTGCATTTGGTCTGAAGGCTGGAGGGGAGAGTCAAGAGAAGAATAAAGTCCTGGCCAAGCAGGGGCTGAATTTTCCCCTAGGAAGATTTGTCTTTTTATTGGCAGAGCTCATATTGATAAGAGAGGTGCGATTCTCACATTTAATGAAATTCCTGTAACCTGAGGCATTCATTTAACATCTGCTATGTAGTGAAGATGCATTGAAGGTTATTCTGTGCACTGTATTTGGTTAAGAGGACCCATTAGAATCCTCTGTAGCAGAAAATCAGAATCTGAAAATGGTCCCAGTGCCTGTTCAGAAAGCCAGACCAAGCCACCTGACTGAAACATCTAGCACATGGAACGCCTATTGTCCAATCTTGTAAGCAGTCCCACTTCCAGCTGTCAAGGGGCTGGTGTCCTATAGAAATAAATCAAGGCTGACAAACTGTAGTTTAGCAATAACAAGCACCCTGGGTTAGAACTGCATGATTGGCAACCATGATAAATTTCTGTAATTACTATTGACTCTGGGCAGACTTTAAATGCTTTAATGTATTGCTAGAGCAGTGAAGTTTTGATTAGTTTAAAAGGATGTATTGCGCATAACTTTCAAATGCTGGTAGACCCTTTTGGTGCCTTAAGACAGGTAACAGTATCCCGCTGAAGGTAACAGTGACAGAGCTAGTAACTCATGTTATCCTTCTGCCTGAAAAAATTCTCTCTGTTGGTGACAGAAATGATTTCTCTTGCTGTGATCTTGCTAATCTGTCTGTAATTTTCCATCCACCACAATTACTCATCTCTCTTTTTTCCCCTGTGCGTACATTGTTATTGCTACTTTTGTACTGTAGCAGATGAGACAGTACTGTGAAGAGATGCCTAACTGAGTTTTGCTTCTGGGGAGTAAGGCTTTTGATGACAATGGGAGTTCAGTAAAAACGTGTACAGACGTGCTGAGGTTAAGGTTGTGAAGGACTGATTTGGAATTTTGCATATTGTAATTTCTATTTTTCACACTGTTCTCATTATAAGTATTGGGTTTATTTTTCTATCTGTCCATATTGTCTCTTTCTCTATCCATGATGCCTATTCACATCTCTCTCTCTGTCCCCCTCCTTCACAAATGATCACAGAGAACATGGTCTCTCGTATAACCCATCTCTCATACTCTTCCCCGGTCTATCAAACTAAGGTTAAATCTGGTAAAAGGTTTTCAGTCCATCTGTGACAGACGTATGTGACGTTTTCAGTTTAATATGCAAAGTGGTGTGTCATGTATATTCACTACTGCTCTGCTGTTAGTGGACTTTGAGGTGTTTATTATGGTTATGTTGTATCTCTTAAGATACGTCTTCACTGCAGTTATCTTTAGGGTAAGCTTCGCCTTTAGCCCACCTTTGCCTTATACCCTCCTTTCCCCTTCTCTTCCTTATCTTCCTTAGTCTTCATCCATCATTCCACAGATACCTTTCATCAATACATCTAGACCTGTCATAGAGTTTCATCAAAACTGTTAGGAAAGGGATGATAACACTGCCATCCAAAAAAACAGTATTAGGAAGCAGCTGCCTGCTTGAAAACTGGTAGAAATTCAAGTTCGTGAAATTTAATGCTGTGAACTATTAACATTCTACTCAACAGCAGTCTAGAGGATGTCAAGTGCTGCTTAGGTTTTGTACAGTTCTTAAGAACGAGGGTAGATTTCACAAAATGTCAATGGAAAAGAAGGGTGTTCTATACATATCTATGTAGAGAAAAATAAAAACAAGCTTATGTAACCATAATATTTTTCTGCAGGAAGAAAATGAGAGGCAAAAAAGCAGGAACGTTAGAAGCAAAGTTAGATTTGGAAAAATGCTACTGAAATATAGATATTCCTAGCCACTCTCCTGAAATTGTACTGAGCCTTTAGAACAATCTTAAGTCATGCTCCTTTTATATCCCAGTCACTATGTGCTGTGCAGCAGTAAATTGAGTCCTGTTTCTACAAGCTCTGATTGAAAGGGACAAGCATTCTTTTAACTGCCCACCTCTGAACACCCGCAGCAGGAATAATATTAAATTAAACTTACAATCTTGGCATAATTAAAGTATAGAACCTGCATAAATATTGCATTAGGCTTATTGATCTGGAAATTATTATTTGACCACAGCTAAGCCTTTAGAGTATGTCTACAACCATTTTTTTGCTGTCATAAGAGGAATATCTGAATTGTCATGTCACTGTTTTATCTAGTCTCTAAGAATGATTCAAACCAAGAAGTCTCTACTTTATGTACCATAATTTTATTATTTGTATTCCTGTGAGCCTTACAGCTCCATCCTTTTAATACATTCAAGTATATATTAAGAAAAAGTTCTCAAGCTGAAGAGTTTGCAAGAGCAGTGAATTCGCTAGTGGGAGGTTAGAGAAAGAATTGGAGGAAGAGGAGAGAAGAAAGAGTAGAAAGAAGAAATGTATTATAATTCCTATTTTGCAGATGGGCATAACTGAGATGCAAAGATTTCAGATCAGGAAGATGTATTTACAGAATTGTTGTAATCTGTCTTGAGTACATGAATGCTTGCTTAATTTTGAACATATATGTAACTTCCATGTAAAGCTATAGCCACAGAATTTATCCCCCCCCCCCAAGTTGTGTACTATTGTAACTGGGGGAGTAGTGAGCGAGATTCCCTTTCAACACCCACAGTTGGTCATTTGCTTGCAAAGCTTGACATCTGATTATGCCTGCCTGTAGTATTAATTTATCTTACACAGCTATAAAAGCAATTGATGGTCATTAGGTTACGGAGTACGCTAATTATATCTATTGCTCTTCTTTCTTTCATATATATACATCTCTGTGTGTACAAGTTTGTGTGTGTACAAATATATGTTTTTGAATAGTGCATTATGGTGTAGTTATGTAATAAGATAACTGTGGCTGTATAGTGATTGAATTATGTATCTCCAAACTCATTCTGTCAGTTTATTATGGAAGAAATGTATGTCGTGTGTGCCTGTGGAGTGGTACAGTTGTAGATGTATATGAGATATTTTCTGAATTTCTGTTTACACTACAGATGGTTTAAGCAACACTGGGATAGAGCCTTGGCTGGCAACTGCCTTCATAGGGGAGATAAATGATCACAGTACCAAGGATTTGTTGTTAACAATGTATCTAGAACATGCTTTGACTGCAAAAGAAATATATGTCCGTTTTAGAATAGAGCCATGAGAAAATAAAGGAGTCTCCATGTAAATAAGAATTTGTTGCTTTGCAGTATAGCACCAAATTACTTTTAAAAGCACCAACTTTCTTTAAATAAAATGCACTTCAGCTGGCGCTTTCCAAAAAAGTTTGGTCTTGTTGATTGTGATCGTCTGTCTATGCCCTGAGATTCCTGAAAGTGGCTGAAAACTGACTGAACTGCATTATGCATGTTCTCAAAGGCTAAAGAATTTTTCTTTTCTCAGTCTTGGCAACAGTCCTTACTGGAATCAGCTAGACAGGCAGGCAGAGCTAATTGGCAAGAGAGCAAGTGAATGACATAATTGGCTGCAGCATATCATTATCTTGGTGTACCAGCTATAATGAATGCTATTCACACAGGCCAGATGCAGCATCACAACAATATGCTAGGGCAGAAAGAGTGTTTTATCAGTGGTGCTCATTCCTGATGCTCAGTGTTGTCATCACTGCGAGAAATGAGCTCTGCCAAAATGCATTAAATCCATAAAATACACTCCCATGCAAAATGTAGCACAAGAAGGACTATAAAATTAAAGTGAGAACTCAGTGTAGCCTTGCTCAGAAGATCAAATTTAAGAGGGGCACTATGCCTTGTGGGTGAAATTCCCATACTGAGAGTCACAAGTTCTGTTTCTGTCCCAAAGTAGTGTACAATCTCAGGTAATATCTCCGTGTCAGCTTGCTTCCCCATAAATGGGATTAATTACTGTGACCTTTCATTGTTCAGTAATCAAGAAGATATGGGTTACAGAAATGCTGTTGGTTTTTGGAACTTCCATAGCAGAGAGGGTGCAAACTTATTCTGAGGTTGTTTTAGAATATTTGTTTTCTGTCGTTTGTTGTGAATCTTAGTTTGACGACATACAGTTTTCAAAATGCAGAGTTGTGTTAGATAGAATCCAACTACACTTTTTTGTCTATATGTACATCCTAGATGAAGCCTTCTCCTCTGAATCCAAAGTAAAGATCCAATAAATTCAGGAGACAAGAATATTTCACGCACCTCCGGTGATAATCAGCTCTGGAGAGAGACTTGTAGGTAACAAATTACCTGCACAATCTTTAACCCCAATTACCAACTACTTACACTCATCCATAATTGTCTTTCTTGAAACTTCGTTCTTCCTGAGAAAGTAAATGATTAATTAAAGTTGTGGCTGTCTGTGGACAGTTCCAAATTGATGTATTGTTTGAAGGTTCCAGTTTCCTAAAATACAGGTATCAGTAGTCTCTTCAGGCACCACATAGTCCTTCTGAGCTCCTCCCCCCTCATGAGTATACCCCAGGAAGAATGAAAAAACCCTGTGATTTGGAACTTTCCAATGGAAATTCAGCTTAAAAGACATGGGAGAGGGAGTGATTGTGACAATTATCAGTTGTTATTTATTAAATTGGCTGATCTGCACTAAATTGCATTTGAGTAGTAGCCCTAAATTTGAATTAATGAGGGCTGCAGTATTAACCAAGCTCTGATATTTTGAAGTCATGGGTTATAAACTTTATATATGTTTATTTCAAGTACTAAGTTCTTATGTGCTTTCTAGATTGCAGGCTGGTTGTGCTCAGCCAGTGTTTTCAAATACTTCTGTGAAGTCATAAGGATTAGAAATACATTCCTCACTGAAGAAAACCTGGCATGCCTATTCTATCCGGGAACCGAGGACTCCAAACATCCCCATCAGATATTGCCAGACACAACCAAACAGCAGCAGTTGGTTGTGAATGGCTCCATCTCAGGTTTAAACTGGGAAGGGGTAATGTGATAATGTGCGCTGCCACCGTTGGACTGCATGATGTGATAGCAAGCATAGAGTGCCAGCAGGTGCTAGTGGGGACAAGGAGAGAGAGAAAGGGGGAGAGTTTCAGCCTGGTGGGACTCCTTAGTTTTGTCCTAGCAGGTAAATCTGTGTGTAAGATAACCATAGTAGACGTGCAGTCGGAGTAGAGGTTTTATATATGTAATTTCATTTCATGAAATGATGATGGCTGCACTAAAGACATCCAGATGATCTATGGAACTATGGCTTCAAATATAATAAAACAGAAAATAGAGTGGAAGTATATGGATTTTAGCACAGATACAAAAGCAAGTGTTTTTGTGATTGATAGCTCTCTCGCAGGCATTGAACTGAATTGCTAGTAGCTTGGCAATGAATGAGCTCAGCCTACTTAAGAGGTAGCATTTAACATTGCTAATTTTCCTCTTCTGATCTGTTTGCAGAAATCCTGCAGTGTGAAAAACAACTCATATCTGTTTTCTAATCTGTGAATTGATAGTATAAGTAGGGAATAAGAAAAGATTGTCCATTCTTTCAGGTATGTTTGATATTCTTGGTATGTCCTGCTTTATGGGCAGGGCAGTGTGGCTGGCGGTTTACAGGAGCGAGGATGTCTGTATCTCCACCACCTCCATAACTCTCCCCTGTCTTCCTGGAAGCTGTTTTTCTTGTTATTATAGCGTTCTTTATGATCTGCTGAAAAGCCTCATGGTGGTAGGATTGGCAGTGCTGTTCTTCAGACCCACTGCTGCTGAATGTAGCATGTAAAGTAACTGTGGGAGGTGACGGGTGGGAAGGAGAGGAAAGGAGGGGTACGTATTAACCCTGTATGAGATACTTTTATCTGTGCATTTGCATAAAAATTCAAACCAAGGAACGACCTTGCAGATGATAAATATTACTTATGCTGGTACATTGAGATTGGGATACTCAGAATGGTGCAGGAACATGAAAAACACAGGATGATGGCATAAGTGCAGGCAAGTAGGAGAAACAAAGCTTCTGGTTCATTTAATGTGAATGACATGACTCTGCTTTGGAGAGCAGTGAAATCAGCAAAAACCCTTCCTTTATTCCTCACAACAATTTTGTGCTTGGCCACACAGTGGCTGAGAGCTTTTGTTTGAACTTTAGGAGAGAAAAAAGAGTAAAATACTGTGCCAAATTCATTATGACTTAAATAAATTTCACAAATTATAATCATGAGAAACTACAGCATTAGCTGAGCAAATGCAAATATTGCTAGCTCAATGCCGTGAGAGATAGCCTCAGGTATTCTCCAAGAGTAAACAGATGTAATTGTATTGAGTTTAGCTGGGCTATGCTGACTTATATCAGCAGGAGATCTGGTCCAAAATATATATCCAACTATCTCATGGCAAAATCTCAAAAAGCAGTTAATCCTCAGTCTTTAATACCAAATTTTACTGTACTTAGTACTGAACTCAGTGTTACAACAGCGCATTAGAGTTGTTTGGAGCAGGCTTTTTACACTGGGCCTTTCAGGGGAGTTATACATTTGAGTGCTGGACATGCTCAGTCCAGCCAAGCCACTCTCATTCTCCGATGTAATCAAATCATTTTTCTTCTGGAAGAGGAAAAGAGCCACTTCATAAGAAACAGAACCTATCATGGTCAGGAACTGGTCTGAAACAAGAAAACCTGCAGAAACTTTTTCACTCTTCTTATAATTTCTTATAATTCATTTGTTCTCTTATGGCTGGAGGACCAAGAAGCATCCTGTGCTTGACAGGTATAGCCTCTGCAGCTGCGCCTTCTAGGGCTGGTACTTTCCAAGAGCTTATTGAAGGTTTTGTAGCTCAGACTGGGGAGAAGAGATTGCTTAGATGGCTCACCTGTTTGGTTTTGACCTTGTAAAGAAGATTTTATTTCTTTAATAGTGTTTGTTTTAAAGAATCAGGTGTAACTTTGAAAATGAAAATCCGTGTATTTGAGTACCTACAAGCGCAAAAAATGTAAAATAGAGAGAGGGATTTAGCCTAAGGAACTGCCAGCTTATTCCCATCTCTTATTCTTTCCTTGTGACTCAAAATATGTCTTTCAGCATGCAGAATGTACTGTGTTTTTATAAAAGTAGAAAAATAATGTTGAACTGTCAATTGAATATTTTGAGTGCTGTAAGAATATAAATATGCGATAACCTAATTGGTACAGATTGCCAGTCCACTTGCCAGAAGAAAAAGAGTGCTGGGTAACTTAAAGTTTGCAAAGGAGTTCGGGAAATCTCCTTAAAACTCAAAGCATCTGTTGCAACATTAGCGGTGTTTTATCAGTTAATATAAAAGGTGTTTGCAGCTCAGTGAAACCCAAACGGTAAGATTATTGTACATTTTATTGGCCTTTCCTGAGCTCTGAAACTTGAAATTCATCTGCCTCTAACCTTTTTCCCCAAGTCAGTTTCATACATAAGTAAAGAGCGAGCTGAAATTACAGGGAGCTGTTAAGGAATGAATTGACTTGCTTTCTTCTTTCAAAACCGATATTAAAATATATGAGGCACAATTGTCAAACTAAGGAATTGCAGGATGATTCATAGGGAGTGAATGGCCAGCCTGCTAGTCTTTCTGCTCCCTTACATTACTGATTTTTAATACTCTTTGAAAGGGAAGACATTTGCTTGCCATCTACAAGAAAATAGAAATGAGGAGGGGGTAAAGGGAAGGCACCATCTCTGCCCAGCTGTTATGCACGTATTGCAGATAATGCCAATCACCAGGGCATGCTGGAGATGTTAGATGTTTTAGTAAACAGATTGTAAATGAAAACACAGAGGAATTGCCTCTCCCCCCTCCACCATATTTTATCCTTCCCCTTTTCGAAAAGATACTTGTCAGGCAACACTGTGTCAGTGTCATAGCCCAGCATCCAGGAGCAAAATATAAACCAAAATTGATTTGTACATTCAAGGGTGAATTTTCACTCCAGTTTGCTGAGCTACAGCAGTGAAGCATGTCTATTTAATTTGCAATATAAAAAAGGCTAAGTGCCATGCCAGCTTTGTGAATGCTGTTGGTTCTACATGGGTAGCAAGGGCTAGAGGTATCATATAAACTGGGACCTTGATCCAGGGATTCTGCACAGATGAGTACACTGCTACCTTCTAACGCAATTGAGTGAAGATATTAAAAGTAAGTTCAATAAGTTTAATATTAAAAGCATCTTCCAAATTGCATTAAAATAAATTAAGGCTGGGGATATGCAGGCTGGAAAACAGTTCAGTTGGTATCAGTGGACTTCAGATAAGGGCACTTTCAGTCTCCAAACTGGACTCAGTAACCGCAACTATTCAGCCCCTTCACCTGGACATGCAGACCTCATCGCTCTCTACAACTACCTGAAAGGAGGTTGTAGCGAGGTGGGTGTTGGTCTTTTCTCCAAAGTAACAAGCGATAGGACGAGAGGAAATGGCCTCAAGTTGCGGCAGGGGAGGTTTAGATTGGATGTAAGGAAAAATTTCTTTACTGAAAGAGTGGTGAAACATTGGAACAGGCTGCCCAGGGAAGTGGTGGAGTCCCCATCCCTGGAGGTATTTAAAAGACGTGTAGATGAGGCGCTTAGGGACATGGTTTAGTGGGCATGGTGGTGTTGGGTTGACGGTTGGACTCGATGATCTTAGAGGTCTTTTCCAACCTCAATGATTCTATGATTCTATATGATAAAAGGTAGGCAGAAAACAGGTGTTTTTCAAAATGCATGTCAGAAAACAGTGTTCAGTGAAAGGATTATCTGAACAATCTGTCTTTCCATGATGATGTTCCTTCCAAGGCTGAGGTGCTAGTTATGTTTTTGAGATTGTTTACAGCTTTTTTAGATAATGCGATAAAGATTTAATCAAACTTTTCTTTCTCAAACATTTTACTTATGATAAATGCATTGCATTTATTACATAGTATTCATTTAACTTGTTTTTCAAAAACTGTTGTCTGCTCATATTTTTTTGGTTTCTAGCTTCTGCATATCCTGGTGCTAAGCTGCAAGCAGTATTTGAAGTGATACTATAATCTGTAGATTTTTGATGGCTAAGTCTTGTAATGTTATTTACTTCTCATGCATTCTTGTCCTCTTAAAACTACATAGAACTAAGTATGCCCATTTTTCCTTCTCCTTGTCTCCTAAAACCATGCTTGAGTTCAAGTAAATTTGCTTTACTGGCATAGTTCTGCCACTCAGACCGGTGAGGTTTCTTTTTTTTCCTACTTTGACACCAATGCTTATGCCAAGATCTGAATTTACTGAATTAAGTATATATTCTGTGCTGTAGTGGTGATTTCACTTTCCCACTTTTCTGTAGCCTTTTTCTGCTCTTGCACCTTGAAAAATTCCAAAATATCAACAGTCCTTTTATTGCATTGTTTAGCATTTCACAACGGCTTTCTTTGCTGGTAGCTTTCTCACCTTTTAACCCTCTAATTACATCTTCTATTTCTTTCTTTGCAACATGAGATGGTGCAGTGTCTAATGAAAGGTGGTGTAACACAGACAATCAAGTGGAGTCTATTTAGCAAGCCTTGAAGTTTTTCTGCCCATTTATGTACTCTTTCTATTGGAGTCTTTCCTTGCTTATGTTTGCCAGCACCTTTTGCTCATTTCAGCTTACCAGTTAAGGTGGCATTGTGTTCAGAGTGTTTATTCTTATCTCTTACAGCACTCTTCAGCTTCTTCTGATGAAGTGCTTCCTCTTCCATTTTCTCGTGCTGCTTTCCCTGTTTTGAGGAGTTCCTTGTTTTGACCTATTTTGTTCCTTTTGTATGATTCCACATATTCTCAGTTATCTTGAACTTTGATTTCCTTACCTGGTACAGCTGTTATTGTGACATCTATTATAGTGTCAAACATGAAAAACCATGTCATATTGATGTTGACTACTGTGGTGTAACTTGTAGTTGGAAGTCTTAAAGTGCCTGATACCTCTTCTTCAAATTCAGTTTGAAATGGTGACTGTAGGTCTCATAACATCACTTTTTATAATGCTCTCAGCAGTTTTGTTTTTCTGGACTTTGACGCTTAGTGTCACCACACAGATGATTGCTTCCAATGTAAGTTATTTTCTATGTTCTGACGTTTGGAAGGGTTGGTCTAACTGTTCTTCTGAAATAAGTATGGTCACTCTGGCATCTGGGGAATCCCAGATTCTTTTATGTGTGGCTTCTCCTGGAATGCTGTACCATCATTTATAAGCTGTGATCCCAGAAGTAGTTCTAATATGATTTTCATCATTTGGATTTTGATATGCATTCCTTTCTCTTCTGAGTGTTATAAGCACTAATACTGGAAACAGCAACCACCATTGTATAACATATGGCATGTTTGAGCATGCTATCAATCAGTGTTTGCAGGCTTTTATAGAACTGGTCTTTGATCTCCTCAATGTAGGTGTCTGCTAGTGAAAAGCATCATCATACCATGTTTAAAACCTTGCTTTGGAGAAATTGGCTGTGAATAGACTTCTAGACTATGAGTGATTTTTTTTTCCTGTTTTGAACTCCTTAATCAATACTCTTCCCTTCCGGTGGTAAGGACGTTGCATCTCTGAAAATATTACTGCTCCCCTCCCAACACTGGTTCATCCATTCCTGGCTACCTACAAGTGCACACTCAAAGTATTTAATGATAATATGTACCCAAAACTTTTCATCATTTGTGTAGCTTGCATAGTTGCAGCTGTTGCTCTGACGGTTCAACAACAAACTTTGATAATTTCTTCACGTTCAATCAGAAACTTCAGTCTTTGCTTTCTGATTACTTTTGTCAAGACATGCCACATTTATCTAGACAGATTCCATTACTTTGGCACGATACCTGTCAGAATGGCAACACACCTCACTGTGTCCCTAAAACTTGAAGGACTCTTGAGGTAGATTATTAGCCTGTCAGCCCCTAACCTGCAGAACTCCTGAAATGCTTTTCCCCTGGTTCCTATTGTTTGTTTCATGTTGCTTGGGTTGTCCTACCAAACTCCTGCCTGCAGGACTCATATAATCAATGTAGTACCTTCCCACAGCAAGGAAAGTTGCTAGTAGAAAAAATAAGAAAAGCACAATTACCCATGATTCATCCCTCTTCTGACATCTACTGAAGTGCTTTAGTTAGGGATGTAGTTTTAAACTGTAGTCAATGGAGGGAATAACTCAGACCATTTAACATCAGAATTGTCCTCTAGAAGTTCCTGTTTTACTCTGTTGGCTAAGAGCTGAGGACTGCTATCACTCTCCATTGACTATGTAGATCATCTAGGTCATTGTGGTGTCAGCTTGGGCACTTTCGAGTGTCTAATACCAAGCAGAATGAATCAGGTACATGTGACCAGAATTTCTTTTTGAGGTGGGGAAAAAAGAATTGCTGAAACAGAAGACCTGCTATTGCTGTCTGTCTAGTAGATCTTTTCTCAAACAAGGAGTGGGCAAGCAGGATTAAATTCCTCTTATGCAGATTAGTCAATCTCTTTTGTGTTACTGTGACGGTAACCATCAGTGCAAACTAATCTCAATTCCCACCGTTCTTCTGAGGCTTAAGTCTGTTTATTAAAACACTTTATATTTCTTTGTGTGACTGCATTCCTGTCGTAAGTATGTAGATCCTTTCCCAGTGTTTTGCTTGCAGTATGCATCCTTGTAGAACCAGAGTTAGTGATGTTTCTTCATGTCATTGTTCCTTAGCCTGTCAGGTTTTGACAAGATAAACAATTTATTGACTGCTTTTAAAAACAGAGGTAGTGGTGAAATATTTTTTTTTTTAATTGCTTGTCACCTTTCAATTCGGGACTTAAGATGTTCTGTGATTGGACATTGTAGCCAAACCAAGTAAAAAATAATAAAAAATTTAACTCGGAATAACCTGAAGATACTAAAAAAAAAAAAGCTCCATAATGTGTTTTGCTGTGAAATATTTAGCATAACTCATCTCTGCAATCAATACATTTAATTTCTGATTTCCCTACATATAAAATGGCAGCAGTAACTGCTTAGGTTGACACTTCTTAATGCCACAAGTAGTTTGTGGTAAAGTGGAAGTCTTGTAAAAGCCTTAAAAGTCTGGAAATTAGATGAGGTTTTCAAGGTGCAGAAAACTTCACACAGTACATCAAGTAATTGGATGATTAGGTAAGTATCTGTACAGTAGGTATCTGTGGTCCTATCTATGGACAGCAGACAACCAGATGTTTTGAAAATGCGTTTGAATAATTGTTTAGTGCTGTGCATTCCTCTCCAGAACACTTCTGGAGTGTGGGAATTCCCTATGAATGGTTACAGTTTACACTTTTCATTGAAAATTTTTTCATTGAAAAACCTTAATGTTTTCACTTTGCAAATGTTAAAAGTACACATATCAGGGCAATATCGTTGTTTTAGTTGTGATTTAATAATCTGCCCAAAAGCTTCTGTGACTCCATTAGAAATAACTGTTTAGCGAGAAACACTGAGCATTCATATTGAGAAGCACTTTTTTTTCCTGAAGTACTGGGACAGCTCTGAAATACAGTACCAAATTGTAATTCTCTTTGCTTCAGTAATTGTCTTCTAGAACTACAATAATTTTTAATGGAGTTTAGATACTACTTTTTAGACATTGCAATAATTTTCTAATACTCTATAGAGGCAAAATGTTTTTTTGCTGATAAGCCTGTCATGAAATTTCTTTGAAAGTTATTTTTTATTTTAAAAAGAAAACAAAATCATCCTATGTGTTCTTATAGCTTCTTGCAGTACACGAGCTTCAATCGTGAGGTGAGGTAGTTCAGAGAACCTTGCTACACTCCCACTTGTCCTCGACTGGGAAGGCTCATTGTTTAACAAAAAAAAAAAGTTAGGATCCCACTGTTGTGGGAATCTTCAGGGTTTGCTTTGGTCAGTTCTGATGCTGAATGTGAAGGGAATATTGCCAGGAGAACCCTGCATTAGGTTGACCACTTACTGCAAGAGCTGCAAGACACTCCTATAGAAACTAATTCTCTGTTTAGACTGAACTTTCTACCCTGAGCACTGCCTGCAGCATCTTCTTTGTTCCGAGTTATTCTGATATTCAACCATACAAAGAAGCCCAAGCATGGTTCTCACGTTGGCTGCAGGCCTGCTTCATGGTAGTTCAAATCAGGAGGACTGGAACATTGAAAGCATGAATTTCATGCAATTAAATTATTGCTGTTCATGAGCATCGCTTACAGCTAAACTGTTTACCTAGTGACAGAGAGGCTGATTGTCTGACTCTCTGAATTATATTCAAATAACGTTGTCCCATTTCTTGAGGGACCCATTGGTGCACTTACAAGCTCTTTAGTGCTTTGGCTAGGCTTAATAAAAGGCGATGGATTTGAACTGGCATCTTATGCAGCAAGGCTGGTGTTGTAGATGACAAATTAAAACGAAACCCTTCTCCTGTGCAAGAGTTGTATAAAACTTAACTGAGAACAAATATTCTATAAGGAAATAGAAGGACTAGAGAGTTATTTATTAGGAATAAAATGTTCTACCTGCATTCAGAATATGTTTTACAGGATTCTTCAGAAGGATGAGATCTACAAAAGTCCCAGGTTTCGTCAAGTAAAAACCTCATTATGAACTTATATGAAAACATGATTGCGATAGGAAGTGAGGCAGCAGAAATGAGGGAAGAGAAGAACTGTAATGACTGGAAAAAACATGAAAAGATGGCAGAAATACTATTGAATTTCCTCCTTTCTCTAAACAAAATCAGTTTGTTCAGACATAAAAAAAATTGCTTAGTTCAGGCTGGGGAAGTTTGAAGGCTAAAATACTACAGTGAAATGGAAGAGTTGCTTCATGGAGAAATACTGGTTTCCTTATCATCATATAGTTTCTTTAGTATTAGAAGAAAGCAATTTTTTCTGTGACTAGTTTCCATTGTCACGTCAGCTTCAATCCTCCCAAATTGTATAGGACTTTTACTGTGAGAATTGTTTTGTTTTTCTCATTTGCCCCTCTCTCTGCAAGTTACAGCAGCAACATGATACTAAAAGTAAGAATCTCACTGTTCATTGCCTTGTATCTTCTGTTTTTATCTTCACCAGTGCAAAGTACACGTAAATATCCGTTGCCCTCAATTCATTCCCTGAAAACCCTTATCAAGTTAGAATGGCAATATTTTATACTTTTCTATCCAGCAGGTTGGCAATTGGAAAATGCAAGCTGAATGTCCAGCCTGACTTCCTAGGTCATTGTGACACTGGGCAAGTCAGTTATGTTCTTTAAGAATTTCTTCCTTATATGTATATGAACATATAATTTATTTATCTCATCAGTTGTCTGCTTAGGTTGCAAACTCCTTGAAGCCAGATACTGTACCGGATTAGGTGTTCGTATCATATTTGGTATGCGGTATCATGGGATTCGGTCCAACTGGGAGCTTCAAAATAAATTTCATTATATCCAAGTAACGGATTTTGTAGAGGTTGTTTTCTGAGTTGACTGGACATGTTCTTTTCCAGAGCTACCTGGAAGTGCCCAGCGGCTTATTGCTGGCTGTCAGCTGAGCGTTTCTGACTCCCTTCCATAGACTAGCCAGCAGAACAGCACACGCTAAACTGCTAGTGCACAGAATCATCCAAATGAGATAAAACCACTTTCATCAGCATTTGATGTTAATTTGTATGACCCTGAAGTAGGTGAAGAGGGCTTATGCATTTTGTTCTGTCAGTTCAGGTGTGAAGATAAGAACAAGCAGTGCCTTAAGCCATCCTAAGTGTTTGCAAAATAAACATCTCTCTGACCTGGGAACCAGAAAAATGCCACAGAATTCTGAAGAGGTGCCAGACAGTAAAATCTGCTGGTCAGTTTGTAACCAAGAAACAGCAATGAGGCTGCCTTTCTTGCATTCTGAATATAGCCTTTCATAGCTTACTTTCCTGAAATAATATCCCAATTAGGAAGGTGCCTGTGCTGCAGGGAAATATTCCCATCATGGAGCACCCTACAGAGTGTCTCTCTGCCTGCTCAGAGTAATGAAGAAAACACAGGGAAAGGGCAACAGGAAATGTATTATTTCTAATAACTTTGTGAAGCTGTTGTTAAAGCTGGAGTAGGGCAAGCTAGAGGGCAGTTGCTCAGTGAGTCAGTAAATAAGATTAATTAAAATATCTTATGGAAAATTCTGCATTGCAATTGCAGCTGCAAAAGCTCTTAAATGTCTACACTCTGTTATTAAATACTGGAGGAAAGAACTGGGGAATAGATCTTATTTTGTCCTCTAGACTATCATTTTGTGTGAGTGCAGGTCAGATCCTGTTGGATTCCTAAATAAATCTGGGCACTTGACAAAACGGTACGAGAAGCCTTGCGGAATGCTTGGGTACAATCTCCATAGCCAAATTTATCTGATGCAGCCTTAGGTTTCTTGAAGGATTACTTCACTTAATCATAACTATTTTCTGCAAGCATTTTAATCAGCTGCTAATCCTCATCTCTTCATTCACATTAGATAATTAAATCAAGATTATTATTTTTAAGTGTTCCCTCAAAACCAGTGATCCTTATGAAAATGGGTAAGAATGTGAAATGTCATAAATGGAATCTTTTTCTTTTGGGAACTGTTCTGTCTCTTTTATTTAACATTACCATGACAGGCTATTTATGAAATGTCTTCTTTCTTCATGATGTACAATGGGCCAGTTTTGAAACTGTATTGCTAGGGAATCACTTTTTGGATGAACTGTGGAACAATATGGGATTGTTGTGAACCTTTTAAGGAGGAGATGAAGGAGTAGGTGAAAAGGAGGAAACAAGCCGTTTCTAAAAGCCTTAGGCCTATGTGACAGGGTGTTACCAAGGCAAAACAGTGAATGGAAATACCCCAATTGTTTTATTAAGTATAGCACAATCAAAGGTCATAAAAAATGAAGTAAATTTATTAGTATTACCCTTCTGAAAGGGACTGCTGAAAAATGGCAAAGCTCCAGGATGAAAATGACTTATTAAAAAGGTTAATAGTCTCTTGAAATTGTTCTGTTGATACTTTTCCAGGCAACTCGGAACAGGAGGATTGTTGCAGCCATCTGAAGATCCAGAATATTTTGGCACCTTGAATTAAATTTAGTTCTCGTGAGCAAAAAACAGGTTGGATAGCTGGAACTGCTCTATAAAAGGAAAAAGCCAAAACCCCTTCGTATCCACAGACTGCCAAAAACACATGGAGGTTCTGATAGGGATAACCTAGAAAAGCTGTAGGGATCAGTTTGCTGAATGAAGCTTTTCAGCAGAAAACATAGGAAGACAGGAAGAATTGAGAGGAATATCAGAGTAGTCTATGTAAACAAAAACATGGAAAGCTCCGTGAGAGATTGCAGCAGAGTAACACATCTGAGACAATGATTCTTAGGTGTTGCAGAGGACTGTAAGACACATTAGGGAAATTTGTGGTTTAGGTTTGTTTATATGGATGCGTGTGTGTGGTGTTGTACAAATTGACTGAAATGCATTGTTAGCTATTTTCCGGAGGAATGGAAAATGCCAGGTTTCTGGTAGGCTGTTTTCACCTTTATAATTTTAGCTCTGTGTTCTTATTTTTATTCATAAAGAGAGAGAATAAATTTAATGGCTTTGGTAGTAGTAGATCACCCCCAACAGCTTTTAAGTAGATTTTTGATAAATGACGATACTTGTCAAAAATAGCAATAAACAAATTACACAACCAGAATTAAATATGCATTGAATCCCCATAGACACATCTGAAAGACCTTGTTAGATATAATTGTGTTTATGTTCCACTTTTCTTCCCTCAGGCTTTGTTACTGTAGATAATACCAATAAAATCATCTTTGCTTGTATGATTCATCTGCCTTATGGCTTCTGCAGTCACCAAATCTTGTTTGTGGTATTTGCCCTTATCACAGTTGAGATATATTAGAAAACCTTGGACCTGTGGACATATACACACTGCACAGTGCCAATAAAAGCAAATGATCTTTCCATTATTGCACATCCTTAAACTTCAGGTGACATTGGCGTGTGATCCAAGTTGTCTTTTGCTGTAAGTTCACAAGGTGTTAAAGGCTATTGAACTCTGATACCTTGTTCTGCATGTGGTAGGCTAAGTCAGTAAATAGCAAGAAAGCACAGTCTCCGAAACATCTGAGTCACTGTTAGCATTGGAATAAGGCTCTTACATCATTTAAGTGCTTTTAAATTTCTTCCCTTTTAACTATGTGGTTCTGGACTATTTACTCTGTAGCAACACCAAGACTAGAATCAAAGTCTGAATCCCTCTTCGGTGATTTATATACAATACCATCCTACTATTTCTCAATTACTTGTCTACTGTTTCTTAAGAGAACTTTGTGATACCAGCAGGAGTTAAGTTTTAATTAAATATACCAATATTTCTGTACACCAAGTCACTCTCCTGCTAGCATTAATGCCCGCTTACTGACTGTAGCAGCCACCAATATCCAGGGTTTAAATCTGTAAATGAAACATTTCTGTACTACTAGAGAGTAGGAGGTGCATAAGTAAAACAAAGTAATGAATTAAGCAGTACAAAAACCAACAACTGTTTCTAGCATTAATGTGCAATGTAGCAGACTCCCAAAGCATATCAAGTGAAGATCATCAGGGAAATTCTACCAAGCCTCGACTCCTTGAATATCAGAGAGATTATTTTGTATAAGCCATCTGAAAGGTATTGTAACATAATTAGTTGTTCAGAGTTGTAGGAAGCTGCTTGCCAATTCTTCATGGATTTTATTTGTAGTTTGCCTCAGGAGTGTGGAAGCTGCTTCAAAACCTGCTTAGAGAGAATTCTACAGAGGTAAGACTATAAATATACATGTCAGGTTAAGCAGCATTAGCATGGTTGAGCTGTTAGAGCCACTGCTGTTTGGCTAAAATGCAAACAAAACAGAATTCACTTCTATTGTGATCACCTGAAGACCACTGAATGGACATTTAGTTTGTCACGACTTCATAGTTTAGCTATTAATAGGTTTATCTAATTACATTCTTCATAAGGTGCACTGAGAAAAGTTACTTATTAAAATTCTATGTCCTTCCTTTTTAAACGCATGACTTATTAAAAGTGTAATCGTTCAAGGCGAAATGAAGCATTGGGAATTATATTTATTTATACAGAGAACTAAAGCCTTCTGAAGTCAGTGGAAATTTTTCTATTCATCTCAATGACTTTTGCATCAGACCTGTAAGACACAAGTAGAGGCAACTTCAAACCCTCTTAATTGTTTTCATGTACAAGGCAATATTGAACGGTTAGGAGTACTTGCCGCCTTTTCTATTCAGCATGAAATATGCTACGCAACAGCTTTGGCAAAATAATGAGAGACAAACTGGCAGTTATTAAAAAAAGGCTAGAGTCAGTATTTTCAAAGATGGAAAAGGAATTTTGGAATATAGATAATACTGTAAGTTAATGTATTTGCATTCATAACTCTTCCAGGTTTTAATATCTCTTGTTAAACACTATCCCAAAGGGAAACTGTGAAGTAGGTAGGTTATTGGAGTTGATTTTGACTTTGATACTGTTTCTGATTTAAATTCTAGTTTTGCAAAAGTTCATTCTTATTGTTTTCTGAGGAAGTTTAAATCATTGTCTGGTCCCCACATCCTCCATTCATTTTCCTTCCACCACTGTTCTGCTTAGACAGTTTGTCAGGCAAAGAAACACTGTGTACGGTAGAACCGTGTCATGATGATAGCTGGTAATGACAAATAATTAACCTGCTTGCTTGGATGATAAAATGAGACATTATTGCAGAGGTTTTTGATATATGAAATCCTGGTTCTGTTGGAGGCAGCTGGACCTCTGCCTCAGAAACATATGAGTTTGTGAGGAAATAGTGAAAGCAGCAAAATTAATTGACTTCAGATTCCCATTTCTCTTCAGATATGATTAGATGCTCAGTTCCTTTTCTTCCTCTCACCCATGGACAATTTTGAAAATCTTGGGCATTGTGTTTGTTTCTGAGGCCTAAGATTTTATTCTGATTCTGTCACATTTATACCTCGCTATTTTTTATCCATTTTTCATATGGAGTGAAATTTTAACTGACATGCTGAGTTATGCAATAATATACGTAAAATCTCCTTGGTAATATTTTGCGAAGGGGAAAAAATAAAGCTGTCAGGGAAGTGATCTTCAGAAATACAAGCTTTATCCTGGCCGACTTACTTTACGTTATGTCCCAGTGCAAATCTTTTGTTACTTGAGAGTAAGAAGATTTATCTCTATTTTATTGACAAATCAAAAATTGAATCTGTTGTTTTCTCCTGTGATGTAGAGCAACACAAATATTACTATTAGTGGGGTTGCCTTGCATCAGCCAGGAGGACTGTCAGATTTGGTAGTGTATAAGGATTTTTAGATAAATTTACCTCTGGGAAATCTCCAGGTTTTCATTACACTTCTGGAATAATTGTCCTCCCCTTTTGCTCATTTCTAGAGGGAAAGATAACACCTCTCTTTCATTAATTGAGCCTTCTTTTATCTAAATTATTTAAATACAAGGCAAGGTCTCTGCTCATTCTCCTGCAATATAGGCAGTCCTATACAGAGATACTAAGGACACTTCTAAATGAGATTTAATAATATAGTAGGACATTTAGCATATATTAATTAAATATCAGCAGATGGTAAGGAGAGCCCTCACTGAGAGTGAATAAGTAGAGAGAAATATAACTGCTGTGTAATTAAGCCAAACCTGCTGAAACAATGAAGGTGCAATTACTTTTTTATTAACACGTTACACTTGCATGCAATGCTGAGGATTTTAATTACTACCTAACTTCAATTACATTCAGCTCTGGAGATGATTCAAGTAACAAAGTTCTGAATCTGAAGATCTGCAAAGTGTAAAGGTGTTTGGATCCATAGTTGCTTGCCATCTAAATTGCATGAATAGCTGTACTCTTAGCAGTCCAATAGTGTCAACATAGAAAAGAGGATTTGTAAAGCCCTGCTTTTCCATCCTTCCTTTTTTCCTTCTCCCAAACCAAGCTCACTGATAACCTCCGCTGAAAACCTATTAGTCTAACACTGCCTGGTCACAATTCCATCTGAGTTTAGACGTGCTGTGTTACATTGAGCTGGGAGGTTCCTGACTTCCTGTCTCTGTAGCCTGTAACTGGTGATAAGTCTGGAAAGGGAGATGATGGGAGATGGTTTTCCATATGTCACTGCTGTTAGAAAGCTGTACAAGAGTAGAGCTCTGGTGTGGATGTAGGCTGCGAGGTAGAATGTAAGTTGTGTATAAGATTCAGGTGGTCCGAGGCAGCTCTCATGAGTCAACCTGAACATTGGTGTAAAATTTATGAAATCTAAATCATTTGAGTGCCATCACCATAGAAAGAAATCTATGGTATCATGGCGACAACAACAGATTTTGTAGTTTTGCCAGGCCAAATAAAGAGCGAGCTGTTTCGTATCTCCTCCAAGCAAAGGTGTCCTCAAGCTTCTGTCTCTTTATGTGTCCTCAAAGCCCTTTCTTGGGTGTTCCACATTATAATTAAAACATAAACAGATATGTATATAACATCTTATTAGGATTAAAATTCAACTCTTGCAAAGAATGTCATAAAATACTTCGAGATCATAAGGACTTTGGTTTTTCACCCCATTTTAAAGACAGCATCGCATGAGTATATGCATGTATGCCTGGAGACAGATAAGGGCAAGTGCTTGCACACCAGAAAGTTACTTGTCAAGCATATGAGAGTGTTGGAATAGATGTTTGTACGTCTATTTCCCATTGGGTCATTAGGTGGCAAAACTAACAACTACACTAGCTAGCTGAGATTTATCCCCTGAGACATGAGTGGTTATATAACAATAAACTAAAACCTTAATCCTGAGGATTTTTCAGGAAAAATGTCTGCATTTGCACATTATTCCAGGGAAAAACAATATTTAGTTCCAGAAGCAGCTCCATTAACTTATGTTGTTAGAGTCCCTGTTATATTCAACCTGACATAAAATGCCAAGAAATGGACAAGAATGACATTTAAATGCATGGAATCGACAGACCTACCTCTAGGTGTGCGTTGTTTGGATTTTTTTCCTAAATAATAATGTAAAGATATATTTGCCATCCAATTCTACTACCTTAAAGCACCTTGTTTGACATTTTTACTGTGATGACTGAACCCTTAACAAGGTCATTAGCTTTGAAGGATTTTCTCCTGGGATTGTGGAAAGCAGTTTATTCTAAATAGCCAGGAAAAGAGAAGAAAATACAAATAAATAAAAATAACACTGTGGTAACTGTGAAGGATTTAATTTGTAAAGAACATAAAGTGGAAGTCTCCAAAAGAGAGAAATGTTTTACGCTGAGGGTGGTGAAGCACTGGCACAGGTTGCCCAGAGAGGTGGTGGATGCCCCATCCCTGGAAACATTCAAGGTCAGGCTGGACGGGGCTCTGAGCAGCCTGATCTAGTTGAAGATGTCCCTGCCCACGGCAGGGGGGTTGGACTAGATGGCCTTTAGAGGTCTCTTCCAACCCAAACTATTCTATGATTCTATGAAAAAAAAATCCAGCCCTTCAAGAATCCAGCAGTCATTCAAATAAATAAATCTAGGCACACCAAAATAACTTTAGAAAACCAGTAACAAAGCCCCTTCAGTTGTTTCTAATACAGGAGTCACTGCATTCATGAAACCTGAAGTACTACATTCAGTTCTGAACAGCTTGGTGCTAGGACAACTAAAACACATTCACAAAAGAATTACCACTGAACTGAAGAGGTAACAAGGGAGTAAATTACAGGTTAGGCATTAATAAGAATATAAATGGTCGGATTTGTACTTAAAAAGCAAATGTGCACGTGTATGTGAAGAGAGAAAAGCTGGAAGTGACCCCGGTACCAGAACTTGCTAAAATGTGATCTGTGCACCATGGAACTAAATGGTGCAAAAGACTCATGCAGGTTCTCTTGTGCAGGATAAGTACCTGGCATAATTTGCAGCTAGGTTTGAACATCCATGCAATCCCAGCCCAGAAGACTTTTTGATCTTCAAATCAATTTGGGACAGCATTAATTTATTCTGTGAATTCATTGTTCCTGCCACCAATATTGGAGACATGTTGAACAACTTGATAGCAATATTTCCCAGCATGTTAAGCCATTTCACCAATGTTGCCTGGGTGTTGCTGTGGGGTTTCTTTTTTTCTTTTTTTCTTTCTGTGAAGTGAAAAAAGGTTCAGGCCAGAGGCAGCATCTGCCTGTTCCCATTTTCTAGATCAGCATTTACCAGGAAACTGATGGATGATGCGTCATTCACTGGCGTGGATTATCAGACTGTTAAAGGTCACAATGGATATCTGCAGGAGACTTAATGCAATAAGATAATATGGATAAAGCAGTTCCATTTCACTAGAAATGGAGGTTACACCTGCTGAAATCCCTGTATTTGGAAGCCAACAGGGTAATGAAAAAATTGCCTCTAATATTTCTGTTTTCATAATTCCCTCCACTACTACTTACTTTTCTTTAATGAGTGTCATAATTATGTTTAGAGACACAACCGTAAAGTTTCCTCCTTCAGCTCCCAGTGACGGGATGAACTCCGTATCAGATCACTTCCACTAGTGTTTTTGTGCCTTGTTCAGATGCACCCATACTTGAAAATACAGATTTACTTTTGGGAAAAAAGCAGCAGTATGGAATTATAATAAAACCTTACACTAACTGCATGTCACAAGATACTGTTATTGTCGTGGCTAAACAGGACTAGAATTTAGAGGAAGTCTGGTATGATTTCCTCATACTGTATACACTATGTTTTCCTCAAAAATTCCTTTAAATATTTTTTTCTGAGTTGTCTGTATTAATATAAAGTTCAAAAATTCCAGCTATTGTAGGTCTCGTTCTCCATCATAAGAGTGTACTGGGGCAGTCTGTTAACCTCCTCAAGGCCATGAGGTATGGATGCAGACAAACCAGTATAGTTTAGTATGGCCTCACTTGATAAGTGCTTAAAACAACCACAGATATGGTCTTAGAGTCCTGAGTATCACCCTCATATATTACACAACAGAGGGGAGACCTGCCAGGTGATGTGCTTTTTGTAGGGTGGTTTGTCTGCTGGTGTTTGGGGGACTTTCTGGAAATTACAGATTAAGCTTCAGTTTTCCATGCAAGGCATAAAACAGGCCAATGCACAATTTCTGGCTTTATTCTGGAGACTGAACTGGGTGTTAAGTGGTGTTTAAGTCTTATGCTAGTCCTCTGCACACAGCTAAATTTTGTTCTTATTCAACAGGTGTTTTTCTAGCTAGTCTTCTGTAAGTATCCAGCAAAAGCTTTGTCCCTCTTGCCTAAGATTCATTCAGCAGGTTTACAAACTCATCAACTGAAGTATTAATATCATTACAAGTCCTTTTCTTTAGCTCTTCTTTCCTCTAAAAAGCCCTGGTGGAAACACTTAATCACATTTTCCAAAGGAAGATCGTAGTTTGGCTGTTGCTGCTCTTCTGTATGTATCACAAGTGTGAAATTGAATGCCTGTGAGTTCTGCTCCGTAAGGATCGAAGTTCTTTTATCCAGATGAGTGCACAAGGTTATGTGACAAACCTCTGAGCTGAGGACCAGCCAGGTTATAACTAGAGAGTGACAGGGACTGAAATGTCACAACTCCAGTTAACTATTTGAGAGTATTCAGAATAACTGGATAATGAAAACTGCTGGTAGTCTTAAAAATTATCACTGCATTACCTATTTCACCCAGGGAGATTGTTATATGATGGAGAACAATGCTTAACTTTTTCTCTTAACCCTTCTTTTTCTTAAAACACTGAATTCTGAGAAGGTAAATTCTGGAAATAGCCTTCTACCCTATGAACTCAGTGGTCCAAAGCTATCAATAGCTGGCTTTGATTATTGATTTAGAGAGAGACCAGAGGTACGTTTTATGGATTTTCATTCAGCATGTGTACATTGCAGACTATTAGTTGCAGTGCTCTAATCTTTTGCTCTCCTCAGGGTCACATAAACCTCTGACCACTAACATGTGCATGGACCCTTTCATCAGTGGATTAAAAGAAAATTGTCCACATAGCACTTAAAAGGAACGATACATGAATTTGTACATCTTCTTGCCCTGGCTGTACCTAAAGAAGGCACCTATGCTCTGGTTCTGTCCATCCCCTTTGACAATTTCCTGACATACTTCACTGCTTTGAAGGCTCTCATTTCAGACTCAAATGGAAGAGCCAGACTATTACTGAGAAACCAAGTGCTATAAAGGGAAATAGAATGAAACAGAACAATGATTTGTGTGCCCCTGTGCTTGGTCTCTGACAGCAGACAATGCTGGATGCTTCACAAAGAAGCTGTAATAATTTCCCTGTCCCCAGCCAATACAAAGCATGCAGGTAAGCCACTTGATGTCATATCATACAGTTGACTTCTCTTCCTGACTGCTGATGACAGTGAAGAAAGAGGAGTATTCTAGTAGCATGTGGTAGTGACACAAAATTGTCTGTTCACTTTGTGCTTTCTAAACTTTATTCCCTTTAAGTCTAATGCAATTTTTCTTTTCTTTTTTTTAATGATAATTGTAATGTTCCACTGTAATACATGAAATAAGAAGTGGAGTTGGGAACAGAACCCTGGAATCCTGTTCTCAATAGCAGGGTAAATACTTTGTTTACCTTGGTAAAGGAAAACAGATTCTGTCTGAATCTTTTTGGCAAACAGTAACACCAAGTTCTTCAATTATACTCAGTTAGAGGTAATTTGTCCTTTTTTAAACTGATTTGCAACAGGTTAGACAAACTCATACAAAGATATAATACACTGATATAAAAATAGATTTAAGACAAGTATAATCCAGTAAATGGACAGCAGTGTGAATTCCATTTTAAAACCATGTGGATACTGTGACTACTATGCTATACAGTGGTTCTGTGTATCTCTATTAATGTAGGCAGGACTCAAACCTGGCAGATACTGACAGCAAAGTATTATGGTGTGGAGATCAAGTAAATGCTCTAGAGACAGTGCTTGAGACATCTTTGTCAACTTATCATCAATGTTAAGTGCAAACCAAAGCAAATAGTTGTTTCAGCCTAATTGCCTGGATATCGCATTAATTGCACTATTTAGTAAGTTATTATCAATGAAAACTGGGAGAAATTTTAATATATTTATTTGCTGCATATAGCACAGGAAACATCTTCTATTTAATACACAAATATGTTGTACCTTATCTCTTGTTTCACAGGGGATTTGTTTAACTAAGACTCTGGCTGATATGAGCGGTCTCTTAAATTGAAAAATTGCAATTCATTCCCCCACAACTTTGATACAAGTCTTATCAGCATGAGGAAGTGACAAAAACATATCTATTCTCCAAGACAGTGTAGGAGATTAGCTGAACAGCAAAAGAGACTTCATTTTGTATCTCAGAAATGAAAATAATAGGTAAAAAGCTTTGTCCTTTATTGAAAGCATGGATGTAGACATAGGGGTTGATGTTATACTCAGGTTTACCCTACTTCTCAGCAAGGCTACATCACCTTTTCATTGCTCCTCTGACTTAAACTAGTGCAGTGGTTCTCAAGGTGTGAAATGTGTGAAAGGGAATGCAGAGGAACAGCTAACTAAAAGATAAGGGTATTTGTTGCGTCGAGCCACACCACTGTATATTGTTAATAACGAATTACTTTAGCTCAGTTCTGGAGCCAAGATTTGTTGTCTTCAGATGCTCATTAAATCTTGGCAGTGGTGTTATAATTTGTGATACTGCCTAAGAGTTTCTTTACTCAACAAACTGACTGCAAACTCAGAACCAAAATGTGGTTTTAACCTCAAAAGAGCTTACAGTAAGTATAAGCCAGCTGACAACAGTTGGATACAGACATGAAATAAAAGGAATGCTGGATGATGCTCTAAAAATGCAACTGATTAACTGTTTTCAAGAGTTCTGGAGAAAAAGGGTTCTTTTGAAATGAAATAGGAAGTTCCTGAATGAGGAATGGGGATTAGGTGAAATGCCCAAGTTCACACCATGAATCTGTGACAGATTCAGGACATGAAGGCAGCTCTTAATTTCCCAGTTCCATCAACAATAGAAGATGATGCTTCTTCTGAGGAGTGCACCCAAACATAAATAACTGGAAGAAGCAGCCCTTTGCTGTTGATAACACACCAAGGAATTAACAATGTAATAGTCCTTGTAGAGATTACAGCATTGGCCTTTCCTGTATTTTGCCTCCAATTAAAGGAGTTATCTAAAGCTCAGGACTTTATGCAAAGGTGTCTCTGACTATGTTCTTTGCTTGTTTGCATGTATATGCCTCATGCTGATGGCA
This sequence comes from Aptenodytes patagonicus, assembly GCF_965638725.1. NCBI lineage: Eukaryota > Metazoa > Chordata > Aves > Sphenisciformes > Spheniscidae > Aptenodytes > Aptenodytes patagonicus. The sequence continues at coordinate 3,200,443 of NC_134972.1, forward strand.
CTAAATCCATTACTAAAAAGTGGATAAGAGTACCTTGAATGCGAAAGGGGCTGTATAAATTCAACTTACATTCTCTCTAACAGCAAACACCTCTCAAATGGATGAGTATTTTGTAAATATATAAATGAAATATACTGAATGTATCTAGGGATGAGAGACTATAGACACTAACCTTTAAGGGAGTTGGAAAAAAATTAACTCTGTGAAATCTCTCCCCTTAATCATTCATTTCTAAGCTAGTCAACCAGGCAGAGATTCATTTTTAAGCCTTCTGCATTTCTCAAAATATCTCTTGTAAAGGAAAAGGGATAGGGCTGGAAAATCTTAACTATATGGACCGGGACAAAATGTTTTCCACTCATAATTTTTTTTCTGAAGATGGCATGAAACAGCTGATGAACATGTAGGCTGCAGAGTTGGTGTTTGCTGACTGGATTAAATCATGCTATGTGTGTGGCAGTGCAGTCCAGTGGTCGTAGACAGCAAGCAAAGTCAAATAATCTGAGTCTTTTTTTTTTCCAGCTTTACCACCAATGTCAAGTGTTGGTGAACACACTGAGAACACTTCAGCTTGACCTCTTCCTCTCTCATTTCTCCTTTCCAGCCCCACAAAGGGATTGGAACCTGGCAATTTGAAAGTGTGGATTCAACGTGCTATAGATTCCCTCTTTTGTCTGAAAGAAATCTTTCAATCTCTGGGTGAGGAGTTTGAGTGATACTAGCACTTCTCTCTTTCAGTATGCAAAGGTAAATACATTAAAGACTCTAGGTATGCAGATTGCTATGGTAATGAGACCATGTAAATACCTTGGATAGAAAGTGATAGTTATAAAACAGGTCAAAACCTTTTACAGATTAAAAAGTGGTACAGAAGAGTTAAGCATAGTTATTTCACTAAACACAAGTCAATCCTTTATTCTGTCAGTCCTTTTGCACCCCATCTCTTATATTTTTCTTTGAAATTCGAAGTTGTAACTGCCCACCCACGTGAATGTCTTTAGGAACAACCCAGTTCCCTATAATCAGGTACAGGAGTTCTCTAAACAAATATAACTTGTTACTTTAACCACTTACTCTAATAAACCCTCACAGGGCCTAGGTTACCAGTAGCTTTTACAGAAAGGAAATTGTGAAGAGAAAAGCCCATAATGATATTTGCTCCTTGCTTGTGCGTTTTTATTGAGCTACAGGCACAATCGTGCCTAATTAAGCCCCTTTGTTGTTTTTCATAATCTTTGCTCTAGGCCTGTAGGTACACATACTAGTGGTTTAATTATTAAAGGGGATCAATGGGTGGGATTTATGATTTAGCTGGATGTAAACTTTGTTGAATGATAATATGTAATACTTTTTAATAATCAATATGTGACGGGAAACTGCTTGAAAGTGTAAGACTCTCCAGGTCAGCTACTAACAGTTGAATTTACCAGCTTTTAAAACATATGATAGCAAATCTTCAAGAAAAGGGGCTCAGAATATGTGAGCCAACATCTAAGATCTGTCAGTCTGAAACATTTTTACATTACATTTAGGTTTAAACTTAATTCCAGCTAAAATGTATAACACTGCCTTCTGTGTCTTTTAAAAGAAAATAGTAAGGCTCATGTCTTAATTATCTAAGATGGGCTCTGACTGTATTGAGGGAAATTTATGTAAGATCTCTATTTCCCACTTAAAATTTCACAACTGCACTTACACTTGAGTGCAGATATTCTCACAGAATGGAATTGCTTCAATTCATCCAAATCTGGATCACTTTTCCTCCTCTTTAAAGGAAGAGAAAAAATAACTTAATTAAAGTGACATTGTATTAATGGTGGATCATGTCAGCTAATAAATAGTCAATGCTTTACATGCCACATTTTGGTTTCTTCCTTCTATTTAAATAACAGCACAATTTGACACTTGTGTGTGTTAAATCTTCTCTAGTAGACACTGTGAGCAATGAATTAATTGTGGAAATCAGAATAGCATTCTGGAAAGAAAAGGAACTTGTCAAACTAATTTCTGACAAGTGCCTGGATGAGGATCGTGGCAGTTTGCATATAGAAGTTGCGCTGGATGGCAAACTGCATGGGCCATCAAATTCAAGGACCAAAATGGAAATGAACTTGTAATTTTTTGCAAAACACTCTTCCTTCCAGTACAATAAGTATTATTTTTATCCTAATTACTACCATCTTTGTTACTAAGTAACCTGTGTGAAGAACATTTCCTTTTAGCTCTGTTACTCTAAAAGGTGTTTAGCGTTTCATTCTATCATGCAAAATTCAGGCTTTACAACTATAAAATTCCAAAATGTTTTACAAGTGGCCCTGATCCAGCAAAGACCTACCCATCTGTTTACTTGAATAATAATAAACATTTATATTCCAATAGCGCCCTTTATCTCCTTTGGTCTTTACACAGAACCATCCGCTTCAAACTGACTGTCTTTCAGACTGAGCTCACCAAGAGCCCTGACCTTGTAATCTCATCTATGCCTTCGACCTTGCAGAGCTTCTCTGAATGAAGGATTAGGGTCTGCCACATGCAAGGCAGCTTGTGAAAGCAGGGTTTAACATTGCAGATTTGTAATTGGAGTCAATGAAGTTTTTCCTGAAGATGACTTGAATTTCTGATTTATTTTCCAGTAAGACAAAGCAAGAGATGGAATGCAAGTTCACCTGCTCCACGTGTCATCTTGTCTGAAAGTTGCTTCTTGGTCAACTAAAGCAGTAAGGTAAATCTCTGGCTGTTAGACTGGGCTGTTTATTCTACCCGCTGATTTTTTATCTCTTTTCCAAAAGAGCAAATGTATTCTATAAGGCTTAGCAAAGCAAGTATAGAGGTATCACTACACAAGGGAGTACTTCCAACAAGCTGGATTCCAAGCAAGCAAGAACATTGCCCACTGAGGCATGTGTTCGATGGTAAATGAATTGTATTTGTGAATTGCCTCCTATGTACTGTAAGGCTTTCAATAGAGATATTTCTTGAGCTAAATTACATTATCACAATAAAGTTAAAAGGAACATGATTTCTTCAGCCAAACTTACTTAGCCATCAAGCACCCCAGTTGCTTTGAAGTGTTCCTGCAGCCCTAACTGATAGAAGATGAGGGGAACCTCAATCCATCCCACTCCTACCAGTTTGATGCCAGGGCGAGCAATAGATGCCCAGAGCCTGGAGAAGGATCACAGGTCAGCAGGAGAGCGCCTGAAGAGCAGCACAAAGGAACTCCAGCCAGCAAGACAGCTTCATCGGGGGCCAACTTAAATGCCTCTATGCAAACACACGTAGCATGGGGAATAAACAAGAGGAGTTAGAGACGTGCGCACGCCTGCAGGGGTATGACCTTATTGGCATCTCGGAGACATGGTGGGATGGCTCCTATGATTATAGTGTTGGGATGGAGGGATGCAGGCTTTTTAGGAAGGACAGGCAAGGGAGACAAGGAGGGGGTGTCGCCCTCTATGTCAATGACCAGCTGGAGTGCATGGAGCTCTGCCTGGGGATGGATGAGGAGCCAACTGAGAGCTTATGAGTCAGAATTAAAGGGAAGGCAGGGACAGGTGGCATTACGGTGGGGGTTTGCTACAGGCCACCTGACCAGGAAGACCGAACAGATGAGGCCCTCTATAGACAGATGGGAGCAGCCTCACATTCACAAGCCCTGGCCCTCATGGGGGACTTCAACCACCCCGATATCTGTTCGAGGGACAACACAGCAGGGCATAAGCAATCTGGGAGGTTCCTGGAATGCGTCGATGATAACTTCCTTCTCCAAGTGGTAGAGGATCCAACGAGGAGAGGTGCTATACTGGACCTTGTTCTCACCAACAAGGAGGGGCTGGTGGGGAATGTGAAGCTCAAGGGCAGCCTGGGCTGCAGCGACCATGAAATGGTGGAGTTCAAGATCCTTAGGGCACCGAGGAGGGTGCACACTAAGCTCACTACCCTGGACTTCAGGAGAGCAGACTTTGGCCTCTTCAGGGATCTGCTTGGTAGAGTGCCATGGGATAAATCACTGGAGGGAAGAGGGGTCCAAGAAAGCTGGGTAATATTCAAGGATCACATCCTCCAAGCTCAGGAGCGATGCATCCCAACAAAGAGGAAGTCAGGCAAAAACACCAGGAGGCCTGCATGGATGAACAAGGAGCTCCTGGACAAACTCAAACACAAGAAGGAAGCCTGCAGAGGGTGGAAGCAAGGAGAGGTAGCCTGGGAGGAATACAGAGAAATTGTCCGAGCAGCCAGGGATCAGGTTAGGAAAGCTAAAGCCCTGATAGAATTAAATCTGGCCAGGGACGTCAAGGGCAACAAGAAAAGATTCTATAGGTACATCGGGGATAAAAGGAAGACTAGGGAAAATGTGGGCCCTCTCCAGAACGAAACGGGAGACCTGGTTACCCGGGATATGGAGAAGGCGGAAGTACTCAATGACTTTTTTGCCTCAGTCTTCACCAGCAAGTGCTCGAGCCTCACCGCCCAAGCCGCAGAAGGCAAAGGCAGGGACTGGGAGAATGAAGAGCCGCCCACTGTAGGAGATCATCAGGTTCGAGACCACCTAAGGCACCTGAAGGTGGGTCCATGGAACCCGATGAGATCCATCCACGAGTTCTGAAGGAACTGGTAGATGAAGTTGCTAAGCTACTATCCATTGTATTTGAGAAGTCGTGGCAGTCCGGTGAAGTTCCCACTGACTGGTAAAGGGGAAACATAACCCCCATTTTTAAAAAGGGGAAAAAAGGAAGACCCAGGGAACTACAGGCCAATCAGTCTCACCTCTGTGCCTGGGAAGATCATGGAACAGATCCTCCTGGAAGCTATGCTAAGGCACATGGAGGACAGGGAGGTGATTTGAGACAGCCAGCATGGCTTCACCAAGGGCAAGTCCTGTCTGACTAACCTAGTGGCCTTCTATGATGGAGTGACTACATCAGTGGACACGGGAAGGGCTACAGATGTTGTCTATCTGGACTTCTGTAAGGCCTTTGACACGGTCCCTCACAACATCCTTCTCTCTAAATTGGAGAGGTATGGATTTGATGGGTAAGTGTCCAGTGGATGAGGAATTGGTTGGGTGGTTGCATCCAGAGGGTAGTGGTCAATGGCTCAATGTCCAGATGGAGATCGGTGACAAGTGGTGTCCCGCAGGGGTCTGTATTGGGACCAGTACTGTTTAATATCTTCATCAATGACGTAGGTAGTGGGATCGAGTGCATCCCCCTGCTGAGAAGGACTTGGGGGTACTGGTGGATGAAAAGCTGGACATGAGCCAGCAATGTGCGCTCGCAGCCCAGAAGGCCAGTTGTATCCTGGGCTGCATCAAAAGAAGCATGGCCAGCAGGTCGAGGGAGATGATTCTGCCCCTCTGCTCTGGTGAGACCCCACCTGGAGTCCTGCGTCCAGCTCTGGAGCCCCTCAGCATAAGAAAGACATGGACCTGTTGGAGCAGGTCCAGAGGAGGGTCATGAAAATGATCGGGGGGAATGGGACACCTCTTCTATGAAGAAAGGCTGAGGGAGTTGGGGTTGTTCAGAGAAGAGAAGGCTTTGGGGAGACCTTATTGCAGCCTGTCAGTACTTAAAGGGGGCTGATAAGAAAGATGGGGACAAACCTTTTAGCAGGGCCTGTTGTAACAGGACAAGGGGGAGTGGCTTTAAACTAAAGGGGGGTAGATTTGGACTAGATATAAGGAAGAGATTTTTTTATGCTGAGGGTGGTGAAACACTGGAACAGGTTGCCCCGAGAGGTGGTGGATGCCCCATCCCTGGAAACATTCAAGGTCAGGCTGGACGGGGCTCTGAGCAACCTGATCTAGTTGAAGATGTCCCTGCCCACGGCAGGGGGGTTGGACTAGATGACCTTTAGAGGTCCCTTCCAACCCAAACTATTCTATGATGATACTCTCAGATTTACCAACATGTGACCTTGCCTTTCATAGAAATGTTACTGATGAAGTAAGAAGCATGCAGAGAGCATCTGTGCAATATGAATGCATTAAGTCTGCTTGGTCTTTCCAGTTTGAGACTGACTTTTCTGTGTCTTGATGCCTCTTTGCTCTAGTAGCATGAAGAACTAGATCACTTTGGAGGATTTGAAATTATTTCCTTCTCGCCTGTATCCCTATCTTCCGTTCCTTTTCTTAATCCTATATCTTTGTCCATTTGCTGGAGAGAGAAATCGAGAATTTTCGCTGTTTCTTATATACGTTCAGTGACTGCAGTTCTCAGAAGAGTCATTCAAACTTTTTAACAACGAACTCTGATTTATTCTTTGATATTGGAAGCTACAAGAATAAGAGACATAAAACTCCTCCAAACTATTGTATCTTAAGGTCAAACCACGCAATCAGCCTAACTTTCATATGATCACCACTTAGGACCATAAGCCTCATGTTTTGGTCCTGCTTTGAGCAGGGGATTGGACAAGGTGACCTCCAGAGGTCCCTCCTAAAGTAAATTATTGGAAGGGTCTACGATTCTGGTCTATTAGATTATACTTTTAAAAACTGTAGCAGACCCTTTGACTCTGCAGCTGTGGGATGCAGAAACTAGGGACAAATATTTAACTGCAATCTCTTGTATTGACCTGGTTGCAGTCATGTTTTAAATTAACAATGAATTCTCTTAATTGTGTTTTTGGCATATTTTCTGTGATAAATTATTCTCATACTTACAGCTCCTTAAATTTTTTTTGTAGCACTGTTTGCAAACCCATAGAATGTGATGCCTGAAAAAATAGACAATGGAAGAGATATTATAAACTGCAATTGCATGTAATTGCTGCTTTGTAAGTATTCATGGGGGGAAGAAAAGGCTTCCTTATTTTTTCAAATTTGATATTCAATGTGTAAATGTTTGGAAATCTGTCTTTTTATTTTTCTAATTTTTTTTTTGTTTGTTTGCCCTAATCATGCACTGAGAATGTTTGCAGGCAGTTATGCATATGATAACCAGGGTATGCAACAGTCAGAAACTGCTCAGAATCATTCCCAAGATAACACTGTGTCTTTCTTGGGTGCCTTTCACTTGTGGTGAAGCTTGGGGAAAACCGTTGGGCAGTTGATTGCTTTCATGCTTTTTAAAACTCAGTCTTTGTTTTTGCAGTTTTCTGTTCTTCAGAACTTCATAGACAGAAGTTGCCTATGGCTCAATTCTACTCTTAGAAACTCTGAGGAACATGGCGTGGTTAGCTGTTCCTATCCAAAATTTGACAAGAGTTCTAAATGAAGTAGTCATAATTGCCTGCCTTTGATATTGGGGTTTTCAGGGTAGAAACAATAATCCATTACGTTCTCAGTCCTTCCCTACAGGTAAAAGAGAGAATGCCTGCAAGTGAATGGAGTATATCTGAAGTGTTTTGCGTTTTATGTTGTGATGTCCTGTGTCATACCTTACAACAATGAATGTGTTAAATGTTACCTCTTCAGGACAGTGACACAATTATTTTTGAGTGGTGCGGGAGCCACAAAGAATGGTAAATCTATTCTAAATATTTCAGGCTGCTATTTCAAGTGGTCTGGTATGGCAGAGGCCTGCCTAGCTATGGTCAAAACAAATTACACAAGCAATATGCGATACAGGTAAAGAAAGAATAGCTGGAAAACTGTAGCAAATAATCTCCCTTTCTGATAACCTGAAGATGTTAGAAAGCTTTCTAATGCCTTTGCCCTTTGTGTGTTCCTAGCATGTTTCTCAGACTTCCTCTGGAATGTATTATGCTCCTCATAATTAGTGCCTGTCTTCTGCTGGGAAAACAGAAAGCTAAGGAAGGAGGGGGAAGCCCTTGAGATGATGTCTAAGCAGTAAGTTCCACTGTGTTATTGAGAATCAGCATTTCTGTTAAGAAATTTCCCCAAGCAACTGGGATTTACTCAGTGTTCCTAGTTACAATTAAATGATAAATCTCGGCATGGACAGCATTCCAATATAGAGTAAGTCAGTTCTGCTGAAGTGGAGTAGGACCCAAGATGCATTTGACTAGGAAAACAATCCAGCTTGGGAAGGCTGTGTTCTCCTGTTAGAGGCCAGACAAAAGGCAGACATTACTGCTTGGTAACCCAAGAGCTGTTTGGCAAGTAAAGAGTATCAGCTATATTCTGCAATATGCAATTTTCTATGAAACATATTTATAAAAGCGCTTAATATTTCATCATCAATGTGAATTGTTCTTATAGGGCTCTTTAGTGTTGTTGCTACTTGCAAGAAGAATCCCTGCTAAAAGAGTATGTTGATTAGTGAAGATATGTTACAATGTAGTTATTTATTGCTTTACACATTTCTCTAAACCATTAAAAAAAATCCACTTCATATATCAGTCAGTTGGCCTTTATAAAATATTTTTATTAAAAAGTTTGTAAGACTGGGCCCAAACAGGCACTACAGTTCAGTAGCAGGTGTTGTCTGCTTCTCTGTACATCAACAGGTTCAGCGAAATCAAGTGTCTTGCCAGTGCTCTATTTGTTTTAGTCTAGACTAAAGCTGACCTCATGAAGAATGATCTCTTACTGACTCTACAGTGGAGACTCCTGACTAGAATGTTCTTATGGCCAATGTCTCTTTAATCATTAGTGAAGGCACCCTAGTTCATTAAGCATTCAAAGCAATCAGGACGTTAAATCATACAGAACAAACACCAGTAGCTAATGTATACGCAATATACACTCTCTTGTGGGCAGAGAGTGGCAGGACTAGTAATTTTGTGAATTGTATCATTAATAAAATATATTTTATTCTATTTGATGCTGACTTTGGAAGGTTCATGTATGATGATTACATTTTTAAGCATCAGAATTTTTTTTTCTAAAGGCTTTACTGGAGGCTAAATTGAGATCTAATACAAAATTCAAAGAGGTTCTGCTGAAATGCCATTAAAATTTTAACTTTATATTCTTTCAGGGGTTTAAAAGTTATAGAGGCAAAGCTGTATAAGCCAAAAGAAATTTAACTATAAGATGCCTGTGTTCTGTAATAGGTAGAATGTCCAACCTGACATAGATTATTTGTTGGGTTATGTATTCTGAATATTTGGGCTTTTTTCTTGGTAAATGGTTGTGTTCACTAAGGGGTTTTCAGCACTTGATCTTTTCAAGTGTTTTTCACTATGAAATTTCAAGCCTTTCTGTCCTGTTAAATTAAAATCAGACAGAGATTTCTAAATCAATGATATGATGGTATTGCTCTTCAGAGCTTGCCTGTGCAGTTATGGCTGTGAGATGCTCCCATCTGAAAGAAGCCAGGAAGGTGATTAGCCTTGATTGCTTTTATCCAGGACCCATTGCTTTGTTGTTCACTGTCAGCTTTCAGTGGTTGCTTATTGGTCTCTGACCACAGTCCATGTATAGATTGCGTGACCCGGGAGTGCTGCTCAGTGTGTTGGCCTGACTCCTACCCAGCTGGAACCTAGGTATATACCAACCCTCCTCTGCACCTTGTTTCAACGGGAAGGGATTCTTGGTGGTGGGACTATAATGGAGCTGGAGCATCCTCTGACCATGGCCCCATCACGTCTATTTGTCAGTAAATGATTTGTTTGACAGAGCTAAGGGGTAACAAGTTGAAACATTCAGAACATCCCAAAAAGACACAATTTTCCTGCTTTCTGTGAAGAATTTACCTTTTGGTAAATGTAACTGTTCGTGATATATGAGAAACAAGTCCTTGGCTCATCACTGACTCCATATGATATATAAATGTCTTCATGGGTTAATTGCATGTTACCTCCTATGATGGTCTTAATTTATAATCCAGAGCTATAAAACCCTGGGAAAAATGTCTTTTGCAGGCTGTTAAGCATTAGCATTCTCATATAATATTTTTTAATATGCCACAGACACTCATGGCAATTAAAATGCCTGCTGATGTCAGAAGCATCTCCTGTGGCACTTTTGCTTTATACTATCCAGGAAAAAAATCCCAAGTTCTCATGCCTCTCTGAAATTATTCCACACTGTTTTTAATTTTGATGATAGCTACTGAAAAATTTATGAATAAGCTTGTCTGCTATCAAAAGCTGCCTCATGGAACTTTACTATACTGACACTCCATCATGATAGGGAAATATGTATCATCTCATTTAGTTTTGGAGAATGTGTCTGCAGGAAGTCAGGCATAGTTAATGACTCCAAATAGGCAGCTCTGAAGACCATAGACTGTATTTGTCTCTGCTGTGGACCCAGGGCAAGTAGCAGTACTACAAATCCTGTCTTCCCTCTCCATCCAAAATTCCTTATTAATGCTGCCAACATATCTCAGGTTTGAGCAGGGGGGAATGTTACTAGGGTTGAGCGCGTAGTTGTTATTTATATGAATGCAGAGTCGTCGGGAGATCAGATCTTTCCAGCCACTGGAAATGAGGCTATCCCTTCTGCGATGAGTATTCTATTGCTCTCGTTGCTCTCTGGCAGAGACTCTGAACGTGGGAGCCCCCCATAGTTCATATGGAAATAGTGCTCTTAATGCCTGAGCTCTCTAGGAACAGCCCCGTGTGCTGGTCTGTGCCGTAGGTGCGCCTCTAATGAGATGAGGATGAATCTCTCTAGCATGAACTTTTTAACATAGACACCTCAAACAGCAGCCTAGCTATGAAAGTGTGTTTTACTGTGATTCCAGAACTTTGGTGTTCTTAGAGTAACCAGGCAAAAGATTTGTTTTCACTGTATTATTTATAAAAAGGAAGCAAACGTCCCAAAATAAAAGGCAGTGGGAAGTAACATAGTACTTTTATAGTCAACTGACTCTGAGAAACAAATTGGCCAGCAGCACTTCATTAAGCAGATCACCTTGCGTAGCGCACACTGCTGTAAGAGCAAGTTTTGCCAGAAGTCAGTTGCAGTTTACGAATGAAAGATGTTTGGATAGGTTGTGTGAGGTCTCTCTGGTTTTATTTTACTTTAAGTTGAAGATGTCAAACAAAAGCACTTTACAGCTCCCTTGATCATGCTGTTTTGTTTTACATGGGAGTATTTATTCATGCCTGTTTTATTGAATAGGGTGGGAGTCAGCATGTACAAGAAATCACAGATAAAATAAGTGGAGTGGAAAGTGCAGACATCAGTAGAAGGGTCAGCAAGGCTGGAGATGGAGGACAGTGCTTGGACTTTATTTCTAGTTTTTTGTTTTCTTCAGTGTATTTACACCCTTAGGGAGTGTTTTGGTCAGAGGAATGGAATAGGAAAGTGATTTGTTCCTCTGAGAACAGTAGTTAGGAAAAAAACCTTTCTCTTTTAATGTTCCTGGTTGATGTTACCTTTAGTAATTGTCAGTGCGCTGGCTATATGATTCATTCCTGTGTAACTATGAACTTAGGGACCTAAGTCTGGACTTGAAAAAATTATGTAGCTAAATTCCAAAGTGAAATTCTGGTTTCTTTTCCTTAGCCATTGCCCGAGCCTAGAGGTGAAGAAACCCTGAAGTATTCCATTTTGAGCCTTCCCAGCTATCAACCCTGGGCTCCCGTGTTGGATTTATGATGCTATTTGTAAGCGTTTTCCCATGTCTGCAGCATCCTTCCTGCATTGGAGCGATTCTGTCCAGGGGACCTGAGCAACACTTTAGATTATTCTAAAGTAGCACTGTGGAAGGGTTAAAATACTGTGACTAGAGGGGCAGGCTGGATAAATCTCCTGTTGTGTCATATCCATGCTGCAAAAGTAGGGGGCAGCAGGAATTAGAGGCAAGGAAATTAGGAGAGTGAAAAAACGAAGCTTCATGTTCCTGCTTTCCTCCCAAACCCAACCTTTCCAGCTTGCAGGTCCCTTTCACCATCTGTGCATTCAAGAGTAAAATTGGGCCCTAGGCAGGATGCTGTAGTCTGCTACCTGAGTAATCGCACTGGGTTATTAACAGGAGTTTCTTGGTACCCAGCTTGGTGCTTGTTTCCCTAGATCAGAGTGCCTTAGATATGCACCTAAAAAGTGAGTAATGCATATTGCTAACCTGGCTGGCGCTTTGAAAAAGATTTTTGATCAGAGGCACATAACAGAAATGCTTTAAAAAGCGTGAAGCCTAACTTTTTAAAGCCTTGGAAAGCTTGCTCACTTCTCATAAACACAGATTAAAGAGGTTGAAAGAGGCCGAAGGAAACAGATAAAGCAGTAAGTATTGTAAAAAGAGGAAGGAAAAAATGAACATAACTGCTGTATGACCCAGCTTCTAAGGAGATCTGGGCTCGAGGAATTTGGATGATGTAGTAAGGATGTCTTTTGCTGCTGGCTTTCTGCAACAGCATTACAGTAATCATAGTGAGAATTATGACTTCAGTTCCTATGAGTGCACCCATACATATGTTATAATGAACAGGAAACAAGCAAATATGCATGTGTATGTACATATACACACATTAAAAATACTGCAAAATCCATTACTACTTTCTCACTGTTTTATAACACACAATGAATTTCCTTATCCCATGCTTACTCTTTATAAATTTTGTCCTACTTGCTCACAACTGTTTCTTAAAAATCTACATGCCTTTGTTTTGACAGGGTTTAACATTCCCCAAAGGGTTATATGCATTCGTGTGTAAGAGGGAGAAAAAAACAGTTCCTTGCTGTAGCAAGGAACAAAATGCACATCCTCACTCCAAAGCACAGTTCTTGATCCTCTGAGTGGCTAATCATGTCAACAAGCTGTTGTTATCAAAGTTTAATTGAATTATTTCTGCATGGTAATGTGCTAGCGCATAGGGTTATTTTTAATTATTTTGTTTTCATTTCAATGGAATGGAACAGATAGAAATCAAATCTTTTTGGGAGAAAGGGAATGAAAGGGGAGGGCATTAGGACACGTATAGACTGAACCGGTCTTGCTCCTTTGGTTTTATGCCTCTTTTTCATTATCGCTTCATGTAGCATCACATCTGCGTTCAATGGAAAATTAAAATCTTTCTTGCACAAAATGCTCTGGTGCAAAAGGCAATATTAGATGAGCAAAGCACTGAGTGCTGATGGCATCAAGATTTTGCTACATATATGTTACATTATACATTTATATATATGCAGATACTAAAAACTGAAATTCCTGATAGCTGAACCTGTAGGCTAGTTATTTCCTGTCCCTCTCCTTAATGACATTCAACTGTTTCACTTTGTCTTATCCTTCAACTCAAGTTAAATGGATTCTTGAATTCTGAAGTTTTAGTTTATTAGGGAATCGTGATTTTCAGACCTTGGCAATACTTGTTTTTTGGCAATTCATCTTTCTCCTACAACAAAATATGTCGTTTGATGGTAGGTGAAGAATTAGCATCCATTCTCACGATTATAATCTCATGATTGTGCTCTATTAAACTGAGATGCTGAGCAATTAAAGGCAGCCTCCTCACTATGTTACTGAATACTTAAAGGAAAATCTCAAGATTCGGTTTGCATTTCTAGAGACTCACAGTTAGAAATGGCTACCTGCTACTTCTTTTCCTTTGAGAGTCAGTAGAAAAGTACGGCTTAAGAGAATAGTAAAAAAAAAAACCTCACGTGACTTTCATGTACGATGCTAGTAACAGATGAATTTGCAGGTGACTCGTACCTCTTACGTACCTCTACATCTTACGAATGATCATGGGGGGTTAGGTATTTGCATTTGTGCCTAAAAAGATAAACTGTCTGTATTGGTTCTTACAGAAAATGCAGCAATATTTATCCAGGAAAAATGTGAACTGTAATGAACTCGAGATGTGATCTGACTTAATCTCAAATGTTAATACCGAAATAACTGAGATCCTGTTCACCCAATCCCTTGCATCTATGACTGTCAATTGGAAAGAAAATTGCTACTAATTCTATCCGAAATGCAAAGCTTTGGAAAGTTGAATTGGTGAGTATCACGGGAGTTACTCCTGACTTGCATTAACCTAACTTGATGACAGTTTTCCATTGGCTGAATTTGTTGGTATTTTTGTTTGTTAGTTTTGCGCTGAAATAAGAAGTGAGTGTTTAGTTCCATAGAAATCAGTGGAGCCTCCTCTGATTTATACTGACATCAGTACTGTGCTCACCACATGGCTGTGTTTAACCCTGCTTAGTATTTGTGCTCTCTTAACTTACCAGAATAACCACATTTAGTGAAGGGCTTACTGTTTCATTTAAGAGTCTTAAATGAAACACATGGCGCTCGCTGGGAGTGTGAATGAGCAGAGCACACTTTATCTCCTGGGTTGTGAGAGTGCCAGAATGCTAGGCTATTTTGGGATGAAGTAACAAACAGAATTAATGTGGTCTCTGACAGAAATCAGTCCAGGGTTTTCATATTATTTATTCTATGGACGAGGATAAGGGTCTTTGTCTTTAAAACTGTCACACCCTTTTCAGCTATTCCTATTGAGAGATGCCTTAGCAGTCACAAGATGGATTTCATGAAAATTGGATGTCATCTCCTTCACTAAATAGCCAACTGGTGCAGAGAGCCTAAGTGAGCTGGAGAATTTCCCTCCAGACAGGGTTTCATTTAAATTAGTGGAGAAAATTGATACTTTTTCGGAACATCTGTTCCTGCTTCTAGACTCTTGATGGTGGTGGTAATAATATCAAGTGCAACTATCCAGTTTTTTCCTCACCCATGTTTTCTAAATCTTAGCTATTGATATTGTTTAGCATTGTTAATCGGTGTCTCTGCTTTTCTTCTCCCTTTTATGGGCTTGCCTTTTTAGACCTAATTAGACTTTGTTTATGCAGATATTTTGTAAGCAGCTGTGTCAGTCGTTTTGGTAAGTTCAAGACTTTGTGTTGTGGTGAGCTTCTAATGTTCATTAAAATCTTAAATCAGACAGACCAAAGGAAAAAGCATAAAAGGCAATTAAAAGCCAGCCCACATCCATGTCTAGGTAAACAAAAAGTATGGTAAGAACCAGATTGGAAGCCTCCAATGACTGATATGGAGCATTTCTTCTGAGTCACTGCCAAAAAGTTTGTTTATAAATACATTAAACAAAATGCGCACCTAATGGCATCTAACTTCTAATCTTTGGTCATGATGAAAATTGACCTTTTATTTCTACTCGTTGTCTTCTGTACCATAGCCATCTTTTAATCATGACAGTGCTCTGCCTCTCACACCTGAAGTTCTTAGCTTCCTGAATAGCCTCCTCAGAGATAGTTTGATGAATTTTATATTTAAAAGAATTCAAAAGCTACATTTAAAAGGTTATTTTTTTGACGCTAAATTGCATCTGAGCTTTATAAAAAATGGTGGGACATTTTCCCTCTCATTCTGCAATGTTTAAGTTGACACCTAATGATGTCTAATACTAGATAAGTAGAGGACAGGTAATACTGAAATTTGATAGTACTATCCATCTTGCTGCATCCCAGATCGGTGTCAGCTGAATTCACATATGGACATTGGTTCTTCAGCTTGGCATCCTTCAGCATAGGATCTGTAAAGACCATAAAAGGTGATTAAAAGATAAAGTGGAAAAGAATTTTCTGAAGCATACAGCTAGATGACAACTAGACTTTAAGTGCCAAAATTGATAAGAATTTGTTATTCATAGGGAGGGTGCACAGAGATTGTAATATTGATGCCACTTTAAAAAAAATTGGTTTGAACTTGTGTGTGTGCGCATGCACAAATGAAAATATCTTGTTATTACTACAATCACATTTTGAAAAAAATTAATTCACTTTCCTTGGTTTTTTGATAGCTGGCTTTTCAGCCAGCCAAGACATGAAAATGTTCTAGAAATGCAGTACTGTCATATCCTCACATGCAACATTGTCAGTGCTAGCAACTCTTGACAGCCCTGCTGAAGGCAGACTCTAGCATTTCTAATACTGTTGATTCGGCGCTGAACAAACTGATGGAGTGATAGACAGAGATAAAGGAGTCAGCAGGTTATCTGAATTAGGTTTTCCAGTGCTGGAGCAGCTGTGGTCTGAGTTTGTGTTTTCAGTAGAAAAATTAGAGTGCTTGTAAATAAGTCTGCTGTAGGAGCCTTGTGCATAAATACAGTAGACACACGCTGCTGTCAGCATGTGTGTTCAATCCCTTGAACTCACAAGAAGTTATTGGGAATCAGCAGCAAAGGATATTCCTTAGTTTTTCCATTTCAAGAACAAGACTTGCTGCAATCAGGTAAACATAAACATTCTTTGATGCAGTAATTGTGGCCATGTGTTCCCCTCAGGAAATTATGGATGTTTTATTCATTAATTTTTTGAAATTATATGACTTGTAAATTTAGTTTTGTACTCTTGTTTCATTTTGGTTTTGGAATACATTTCTCCCCCTCACTTATTTATTACTGTCCTCAAAAGGTGAAATCAAAAGAAAAGCAAGCCTTTTTTTTAAAGAACACTGTCTATTCCAGAGCCCTTGGTTTGTGGGATGTTTATTATGCTTTCTCTTGGTGTAGACAGTCTTTTTAAAAATCTGAACAAAATGCTCAGTTCTTTGCTTTCTCGTGACCTCTTTTCTTTCTTCAAACATTTTTATCAGAGGGATTTTTTTACAGGGTGTACAAGAAAATTATATTCATGGATATGCCTTTCTTATCAACTTTTTCTATATTCCAACTTTGCCAATAATCTTAGTTTTTCATCAGTTCTTTGTATTAAAATAATGCCGAAAAGCTTCAGAAGGGTCCCTCAATGCTATGCATTATGTGCACTTACAGTTAAAATGTTTACCAAATAGTTAAAATAGATAAGACAAGGGATGATGGGTATAGTCTCATGATCCTTCATTTTATAGGTAAAGGCACAGTGACAAAGAGAGATCAAGGGGCTCACATGAGTTCGTGCCTTGAGTGTGTGATAGAGACAGGACCAGAGGAACATCTTTTACCCCTTTCTAGCTCTCGCTGTCAAAACTATTAATAGAAGTGATTGGTAATCGGAATACCTGTCTATAGTGGTCAATTGCTTTTTCTTATCCTTAAGACAGATTCTGTATAGGTTCCTATTGTTACTTTGTGTACACCTGAATGAACTGCTGATAGTTCTGAAATGTCTTCATGAGAAGAAGCAAATACATCCTTAACATTGCATTCAAGTATGCTTTCTGTCAATAACCGGTCTTGCAATGACATGTTGGATATGCTTATTAAAATGATCCTGATATGTAATATTAAAGGCATTGTATTTAAACAAGAGCACTTACAGTCACATAAAACCATGTTAAAAGGCCTATGGGCCTTCACATTTCTTGGCATAAACAGCTGTCAAGGCAATAGCAAGTTTTCCTTGTTTTCTAGTTACTCCATAGTAGCTCCCCAGGATGCTGTAAAATGTCTGGTACGCACCTTTCCTGGAAAAAGGAAATGGGATGAATTGTATCATGAGCTCAGTCCAAAGCAGCAGTTCCTCTGTTCCTCTGTGCAAAAACAGCTTGACGTTAGGTGTTGCCAAAAAAGTTGCCAAGGCAGTCCTTCTGAATTTGAGGACTGCTCACTGCAATGGGAAGAATTTATTGGCCATTTAACAGCTGTGTGTAGTGCACTCAAAGGATGAATAAACAGTAATGAATTGGAGCAGCTTATGCTTTATTTATTTATTTCTGATAGTGGAATTGGTAAGTAGTTTTGAATTATCTGGGCTGCTTCTGGTCCTTGCAGTGGGTAATTATCTCCTAGGCTTGCTATGGTTTGTGCAGAACTCTTGTCCATCTGCATTTCACCTGGGGAAATCCACACTATGAGCTAAGAACAGCTTTGCTAGCTTTGGTAGGGGGGGAAGGGATAAAGTCTTGATATTTTTGGAGCAGAGCTGGCAGATTGTCGTTGTTGCTGAGCTTCTTGTTTTACTGCTGTCTTGTGCTAGTGACACAATGTTCCACGGTTAGGAAATGTCAGCTTCATGGATGAGCCATCCAATGAGAATATCCGTTCTCTCAGCAGGATGAGATCCTGGCTGAAATGGGAAACTGCCTGCATGCAAATCTCTATCCTGGAGCCAGATAGTGAAAGAGTTAGGGGGAGGAAATATCATCCTGCCTTTTTCTCTCTGTTAACTCTTTATTTCCATCTTTTAAAATACAATTCTCTATAGGTGTTATTACTGATATACATGTAAATCTTTATCTTACTTAGCTTTCTAAAGCAGGTACACACATGCCAACTGCAACAGCAAAAGCAGATGGTGTAAGTTGCTGAGGTCCCCTGGTACTTTTTGGAAGAGGAGATATTATTCTGAATATCCTGGCTAATTATACTGTATGCAACTGCATTTTATCTGCCTATGTTTTCCCTTTCTTTTGTTTGAGGAAGCTGTGCATTTTTTAAAAACTTCTTCTAAATTAAAGGTGACTTACATGTTTTTAGAGCCAAGCACAAGCAGAATTCTCACCTTTCCATAGCAGTTGAAGTTTAATATGCAGAAATGTTTGATGCTTGGGTAGGTACTAAGCTTTTGTTGAAGATTTTGACAAAAAGTGTGTGTTCAAAGCTGGTTGAAACATAGAAGTGTTTCTCTATTGGAAATTCAGTTTCAATATTTGTATTAAATAAAATTAAATATTATTTAGGGGCAGCCTAAGAGAAAATTAGAAAATATACTTTCTTTGGCTTGTTTATGTTTTCTCTACAATACAAATTCAGGAGCAAGGGCAAAAGAAACAAAGTATTACTGTAAGAAATCACTGGAACCAACAATTAACACGTAAAATTGAAATGGAATCTGGAACATTCACACCTTTCTCTGGTGCAGCTGATACTGGCCCCAAAGAGTATGCTACCAAAGAGATTTCTTTCCAGCCACTTAATAAGTTTCTGGCCATTACAAAATTACACATATTTTGAGACGATTTGGAAATGAAGAGTGTCTGCAAAATACAAGTGTTGCAAGTTAATCTTAAGACTTTTTTTTTCCTGTCTTCCCTACCTGATCATTAAGAACAAAATGCTGATATACTAGTGACAGGAACTAGGATGCCAAAATGAATAAACTAGAGTTGTGCATATGCGACTTGAAGCCAAATATTGTAGGAAAAATACATGTGTGGAAGGATAACATTCATGGCTGGAAGACGGATATTGGAAAGCATGCACTGCTTAGATCACATAGAAGTAAAGGTTAAATTGGTCAAATAGCATCATATATCAGTGAATGGAAAGATACCAGAGCCAAGACTCTGTGAACAAAAAATCTATTTAGATCAAAATCAATTTTAGGAAGAATGGCAAACAATTTAAGTAAAATAGAACTGCAAGGCTTCTACAGCCCCTCACAAGCTTATTTTAGTAATGACCGCATCTCTGCAACCAGAATCGGGTCATTGTAATAGATCTTTGCTTCTCAGATATGGTATAGAGAACAAATGCTACCAACAACTACTGCGTACAAATATTCCTGGATTAAATTCAAAAGCAGCCTTTCCCAATTCATCATTGAACCACCAGGAGGCAAACACTCATGTCTTTGCATCAGGCACTCATGAAAACTTCCTCGGAATACTTCTCACGATCCAACTTATAGGGGTTCAAAAAGGACCTCTTGCTGCCTCAGCTGTAAGGATTGGCAAGGCCAGCTGCAAGATAGCAATACTTTCAGGGTTTGCTAGTTTGAAGCTGTTTCCTATTTCCACAAACTTCAAAAAACATCAAGAAAACACCAGGGTCTTAGGAGGAGGTCCAGCACAGATCCTGTAGGCAAAGAAGCAAGGCTTCCGCCTTTTCACTCATGCACAGGTGATGTCAAAGCCAGTCTCTAGTGTTACAGTACGATCTAGTTTAAACAAAACCACAGGACCTCAATTCTGTGAGACACTCAAGATCTTGCTTTCAGGCACAAAGTACGCTTGGTCCTGTCACTGGAAGCATGCTTTGTACATCTCCCGCCTCTCCATCGATAGGTGGAGCTGCTACAACGCAAATCAATAGGAAGTCAATCATGGAAGGCCTCAGCTTAAGGCTTTTGCTACAATGAGAATGAAATATGAAACCACATCAAATAGAACTGGCACTCCTTTTAAATTGTATCTGTGTTTGTTATCCTACCAAAATACATATGGATGAGGAAGATAAAACTGTTTTTTAAAGACCAGTTCATTAAGTTCTGATGAATTTATATCATATACCTGCTACTGTTTAGTTTATTGCGAATATCCTTTTTATCAGCTGCCAACTCCCTTCAGTGACTTTTCTTTCATGACTTTTTTTGAGATAAAACAATGCATTTTAGAGAAGCTACTGATGCCTTGAATCTGACATTTGACCAGGAAACTGTATTCTCTCTTACTTCAGTTTAAAACTTATTTGGGGTCTGAATTCATTCCTCTCAGTAGCCTTTTATTACTAATTGAACTGCTATTACTAATCCATATAGTTCCCATAAGTTTAGTAGGAGGGTCTGCGTTCCCAGAAAAGGGGGGTTTGTTTCTTTATCTTAGGATAAACAGGTAGGATATGCAGTAACTCCATGAACATAGGGAACTACTATTCTCCAGCTGAGCTATGTTAAGGGTCCACGGGTACTTTCCACTCATTGCTGTAGTTCAGTAGAGGCAGCTGTGTGCATTAAGCCACCTGATGGTGTTAAAATAATGTGTTCTCTTAGTGCAGGGAGAGCATGGAGGTGGGAATTAGTGCAGCTCAGCTGATGAATGGTAACTAATGAAGCCAGAGTGCTTCAGCTGTTGTACATGATCATCTGTATAGACCCTAGATAACACTGCTCCCAAAGTAGTTTTAAGCTCTTTGTTTAGGTTCCCCAGCAGTGGAGGATAGTTAATTAGCTGAATAGTGTGGTAGGGCTGTTCTTGCTACTCATGTAGTAACAGACAGAGTAATTAAGAATCAGAAAGATACTCAGGCTGTGCTTTGGGTTTTTTCTGATTCAGAACTTGTCTATTAGCTGTGAAGTCAGAGAAGCTAAGCGTGGCTTTTTGGAATGGAACAGGCACACCAGCTTGCTCTGTTGCATTAGCTCTGTGCTTGCTTGGAAGAACAGAAATATGGCTGGTGCATGCGTGGACTTAGTTATCTGAAAAATAAAAGGCTGGTTTTGGTGCCTGTAAGACCAAGAAATCTGAGAGAATGCAGGGCTGTGACAGCTCTCTGCCTCGTCTGGAACTGCTGAATGTTTGTTCTGGCTGCACAAAGACTAGGATCCACCTCGAGGGGGCTGACATGTTATTTGGCTGACTCAGAGGAGTGAAAGAATGAAGTCAAGGTAAAGAAACCGCAGTGTGGCAATTCCCTCCCCGTGCTTTTGTTCCACAGGAGATCATTAAACCTTAACGGTAAGAGAGACGTTGTAATCCTTTGTTCCTTGTGTCCTAAAAAGTAATGGCTGTATTTAGAAAAGCAAATATAGTCCCTTTGGGTTTTAATGAGACTTTTGAAAATGTACTTAAGAACCTACCATCTCCCAGCAGTTAATTGATAGTAAAGTTGGTATTTCTCCTACTAATAGATTGCAGGAAAGGAACAAAACTTTCCACGGTAAAACAGGAGCCAGCAACTCCTTCTCTTTCTCTCTCTCTGCTCTAGCTTTCAGCACAGAGCAGCGACTGCATGCTGCAGGTGTGACCCCAGAGAGAGAAGGGATTTCCACTGGAGCATGGTTTTCATTCTATCCTCCTACAGTGATCTAACAGAGTTTCTTTAATAACATTCCTTTTGTTCTGGCAGATAATCATGGGCTGGCCCAGATAGCATCACAAATTTGCTCCTTTCTGATAATAGGATCTTATCAGGGCTTCAGCAGCATACAGCATTTTACAGGATATGGCTTTAATTAAAATGACAATATGGGATAGCTGAGGTTAGATCCCCTAGTCTGGCATCTCTGTAACATCAGACTGGAAAGGGACGGTGTAATAAATGTCTTTCATCTGGTATGAGAGAGAAGGTAGAGAACTATTTTGCTGACATATTGATCGTCTATTGGCTGGAGTTACAGCACTTGAAAGTTCTAAGGTAAGCTGCCTGTGAAGGCATACGGTAACTTGTAGACTCTGCTGATGGATCCCCAGATGGGCTAAAACTGAAATGGCAGGGTTTACACCTTCCTTTTCAGTCATTAGTGATGGGAACCTCAGGTCTTGTAATGTGGAATACAAGATTATTGGAGTTCCCTGCAAGTCTATGGCTGTTTCTTAGTAGGGGTACAATATCTTCTGTGTTTGGGCTGCATAATAGGTGATTTGGTTCAAGCCTGTGCATGCTATCACAAAAGAAGTAAGTGTTGTAAGCAGCAGTTCTAAGGTAGTGGGCTGGTTTGGAAAACACAAGCAGTATTCTCTACTCACAGTTCATCAACTTTGAAATTCAGAAATTGTGAAAGACTAAAGTTGCCTGGCTCTGAAAAAACAGCTGGGGGGAGACATATTCTATGCACTATACAGCACGTACCGCACAAGGAAATTTATAACTTCAAGCTAGTTCTTCGATGCCTTACATCAGATTTGTACTTAGGTAGATGAGAAGCTTTTGGCAGCTCTCTGAACACGCTCTTATATGCCCCATGCAGAGTCAAAGCTCCAAGTTTAAAGTTCACATATCAGAATTCACGAATCAATAGTAACCCCCAGCCAGGCAAAGGTTCCTTATCTTTGTGCCACTTAATGCTTGCTGCTAGAGAAATCAGGCAAGGGACAGTGAGTCCTGCCTTATCTGTACTGTAGCAAAAGGCTAGCTATCAAAAAATCTGCAATATGCAGAGCCTCGCCTCCTCTTCCCATCTGCCATCTCAAGAACTCTGCAGTCCTTGTACCTACTCCCCAATTCAGTTTCATATTGACAACAGCCTGTTCTCCCTCACCCTCTCCATCAAAGATCAATAGGAGACCGTGTTGTACTGGTGGTTAGAGAACTTACTAAGATAGTGATAATGTTGATAGCTGATGAAAGAAGAGGAAATTTTTCAATAACAATTCCCCTCTAGAAAAGGTTGGTTCATTTTGATCCCAGCTTTCTAATGAGCAAGGGGTCCCAGAAGTTCTAGGAGACAGTGTGCTTATGCAGGACTTGATGTTAAACCTAATTTTCAAAGTTGCTAACTAGGTGCAGTCATCTCTAACTTCTGGAAGCTTTCAGTCTTTGAAGGTGCAACTGTGACACAGCAACACATCAAAGGAGGCATCTACCTTTAAGCAAGTTGACATACTGAAGGTTTTCAAGTACTAAGCATCTTCTAAATTGGAATTTCATTCTCGTAACACCATAACACAATCAAAGCTAGTTATATGATGTCCTAAATAACAAGAGATGACAATGGATGAAAAAGCACCAGAAATCAGCTGACTTAAGGGAAAATAATTACTTTTACTCAGCAAGGCTGAAGTTAATATTTTTGAATCATTGAATTGCCTGATAGAAACCTCCTAAGAGAAGGAATTTTTCTTATTACTCTTAGTGCTTTTTCTTGCCTTTTTTTATTCCTTTGTATGTATTTTGTTGCTTTTAAAAGCTAAACGAAAGTGCTTTATATCCTGTCATTTTTGGCTTTGAAATCGGAGGTTAAAGAAAATCACTCAATGTCGTTCTTCTCCTGAATTTATAGGGCTTATTCCCTTGCTGAATATCATGTTCTAAAAGCCTGATGTGATGTTCTGCTTTGGTGATATAATGTAATACACAATAATTTGATTGGTCTTAAAATTTTTTCATATTAAGGTCATGTCACTTGTGCAGATTTCACTTACACAACACTGGAAGAATTGGTTTTGTGTCTTACTCTGCAAAACTCCTGGATTTATTAAAATGTATGTGTGTTTAACTGCATGTGAAATACAAATTTCCTATTAAAAAACATCTGTGTTCTGATCCAGAGTGCACAAATAGTGCTATGAACTGAAGCACTGTAGACTTTTTGTCACTGTAAGAGCTTTATTGCAAGTCACAGCTTTGCTTCTAATCGAAGCACAGTCTCCTGCTAATACTTGGCTAGAATCACATTCCCAGCTAAAAATATAGTATCTGGCTTAGAAATGTGACATCTCTTTTTATCTTAGTTCATTACAACTACCCTTTAAATAATCAGTAATTACTATCCTTTAACCTTTAGTTGTAACTTAAGGCAGCAGTTATTTAATATTACTTTATCTTAAGTGTTGAGGAAAGTAAAAATCTGTATTTCAAAGCAATTTACTTTTAAGTTTTTATCATATGATGTGTGCGTCTAATAACTTCATAATTATTGTTACCTGGTCTGTCGTATTCTGCCACCCTTCCTCACAAATCATCTTTATAGCATGATCAAGGAATTGTCTACTTCAGCTGCTTTGTGCATGGAGGCATAAAGAAGACTCAAAGCATGAAGTGCTCTGGCTGGAGGCTGAAGGAAAAACTCTGTGGGAAGTGCTATACTTTTCAAAATTACATACTTTAGTATGTGCTCTGTTTTTTGTTGTGTTACGTCTTTTGCAATGAAAAGTCATATGTGAATTGATATGATCTAATTATTCCATTCTCTGGACTTATATTACAGTCACACTTAGATTCTCCAAGCAAAAGTTGGAGCCTCGCTTTGTAGGAATTCTGCGAAGTAAGAGATGATGCCTGACCCAAATGCACTGTGCTTTAAATACGTAACATGGCCTCAAAAATGAGAGGGGAGATGTAACTTGGAGGAGTAAATTGACCTGTCCTGAAGTCTTCATCCAGGTTAGTGGTTTCCTGCAGCCCGAACTAGTGTCCTAATGTTCTTTCTCCCTTTAATTTAGTATAATGAAAAGTAAAAAAATATACCAGTGATGACCTTGGATAATTTGTCTGTGAATTTTGAGGGAATGTTTGACCTTGAAGCATTCTTCAAGAAGTGGGGTAAGAGCAGCAGAGTTAAATTTTCTTTTGTCTAGGTTGAAACACGATCTTCAGTGTCATAATTGTCTTTGTTACCTGTTTGGGAGTTATAATCCACTTGTAAGAAACACTTCTGTAGGCTCTGTTGCCTGCTATAAAAGTGAAAGAAGAATTGTGTATGATTAAATGCATTCAATTCCTCTATTTTTTTTGCAATGACAAATACCTGAACTATGGGAGAAAAGGGTCCAAATCATACCAAAGGTGAGTTTTATGCAATGCTTAGTTCCTGTGCAGAGGTAAATTGCACCCAAATAAAACATAAAATATGCATGCTTTAAACACTACAAATATATTGTAAGCAAAATATTTCCTTCTTTGTCTATCTGCCAACACTTGACTATGGGGATGTATTTTCATTTACTAAAGCAGATGTAATTGTAAATCCTTAAGATACCTTCAAGATTAGAGGAAATTTTTCTATTTTTACTAAGTTTTCCTGGTAAAACAACAAGATGTGAAGTCAGGTCTTGATAAGTAAACCAAACACCCCTGCATTCCACTTTACTTCTTTCTTCTCAGAGCTCAGTAAGTTTTCCCTACAGCCAGAGAAAATTCTACTTCATCTTTCATAGACCACTTCCGCTAAGCTGCTGACTTCATGGTCTCTTGTGTGATTGCTTATGGCAGAGTTCATTGTGTTTTGTTTGAGAACATAACTAAGTCTTTAGTGTGTGACAGTCGAGTGGCTAGTCAATGATACAATGCTTGCTGCTTCCCTCTGCTGCATAGAACTAGAATTGCTTGGCTATCTTCCATAAATCTTGTCTTGCAGCAGCAGCTAATAAGCCTGGATTTGAGGATGTACCTGTATAGCACAGTGATGTAGTTTGGTCCAAGCTGGGTGCTGCACCATATTCGAAACTATCTTGGCTGTCTCTTAGCAGTGCTTCATTACCTCTTGATTGCACCTCAACTGGAAATTTCTCAGGAAAGATCCTGTTGACACAGGTTACTTCAGCCAAGGGTCTGACTTGGGTGATGCAGTGTTTTATGTCATTTAGTGTTCTTGTCGATGACATTCTGATGTAGCCTAGCCTCTGAATTGTGAACCATTAGGTCTGCACACCATGGAGGCAGATTCTGTTGGCCTTTACTGTCGCTTGGGAGGGTTTGTACATATAGTGCATATAAGGACCACTCTTATCACACCTGGGGCCCCATTTGTGTTTCAATCTGCTGGGTGTCACTGTGATATTACTAACTTGAGGAGTCTTTTGGAGGTGGTGAAAAAACACCTAGAGCTTGGTACCACTTGCAGGAGGGTTTACTAGATTCTGTGCAGCCAACTCCTTTTACCAATTTTCACTGTAATGTGTATGTCAAACCTCAGAGAAGCATTTATATGGCCTGTTCTTGACAGGTGGAATAGGTTAATTAATCTGAAAAAGAAGCAATGTTTTTCTTGATGGTAAAGGGATTATTGAAATGCTGAACAGACAGGCTTTTTTCTCCGTCCCTAGCTATAGGTTGGTTCTTTGATACTGCAAAACATATGCTAAACGTTGCACCTAGTTATTATCCAATGCAAGTGTAGAATAGTGTTTTCCACTTGTCCACACCTGCTGAAAACAACAGAAAGAGTTCATTCCAGTAAGCAGCCTCCAAATACTGCAGGCTGATAGGAGGTATACAGTGGGATTCATCTTCACTTTAGCTAAATTGCACAAATCTAGTAAAGTGGGCCCAAGC
Organism: Aptenodytes patagonicus; assembly: GCF_965638725.1. Classification (NCBI taxonomy): domain Eukaryota; kingdom Metazoa; phylum Chordata; class Aves; order Sphenisciformes; family Spheniscidae; genus Aptenodytes; species Aptenodytes patagonicus. The sequence goes on from NC_134972.1 coordinate 3,226,858, forward strand.
CAAATGAGATGGTGAAGTCATGTGACAAGTTTGCTAGCTTTAGCGTCAGAGTGCTGTTATTCTTAACAGTATTGATAGCATTGTACACAGCAGGCAAGGAACATTGGGTTAAGTTGAAAATGTGAACACTATCACCACAGCCTATTAAACCAATTGATGTAATTTTCATTTTTCTGTATATATGCAGAATTTTTTTGTAAACTGCTTAAGTACGTTAGCTTAATTTCTGAGAGATTTCCTGATCAAATGGTATGCTGAAGATGTTCCAGGGTGGAGAGAAAAATATGTTTATGCCCAGCTTAAGAGGGTCTAGTATCATAAATTATTTTCTTTTTTGAGGCAGAGGGAGTCATCCCATCACATGAACAATATTAACCATGTATTTTTTTAACTCCCACGTACATACACACCTTGCAACAGTTCCGTCTCTGAGAAAGTAAACAGGGTGTGAGTCTGGACAGACTCATTAGCCTAGAATTACAAAGCTGAGAAAAGTGCTGCAGAATTTACTATGACTGCTACCAGTGCATGAATGTTATGTGCCTGATAGGGCAGTGTATTCTTATTATTGGATACTGGTACTAGGAATAAAATCCTGTAAAACTTAATAGGAGCAAAAACCTGTGGGGCTACCTGAATCTGTCATTTTGGGAATTATGCCAGAAAACTTACAGGTTTAACAAAATATAGCAAATCTTCTATGCTGGATACAAAACTCTCTATCAAAACATCAGAACGTTTGGCACTATCCACCAGTGAACTCTCATTTATATTCTGTGGAAACTTACATAAAAAGTAAGCTGAACTACAGCTTTAAAATGAGAGCTTATGTCACAAAATCTGTTTTGTCGGAGGATTCAGTGACACTGTCATGTGCTGTGCTTCTCCTGATCTAGGAATATCTTGTCACTGCAATACTGAAGGACCATGTTTGCCCCTTCCTGAACATGCAGGCTGAGCTACTGCTATACAGTAATTCAGGCCCCTCTGAGTCCATGGACTTTCTTTGGAGGGTGATGGTGTTGTTAAAAGTAACTGTGAAGAATTAATCTATTGATGAGTTTAAACTTGCTATTTAGGGGTCCACAGCCTCAAGGAAATGTTTTTTAGGGCTTCGTATACTGAAAAAGTCAGAAAACCACAATTGTATAAATTTTGCTTTTTAACTCCATGGTCCCTTGTAGTAAATCAACTTATTGTTCATTACAATAGATGGCATTGGTGCATTACTTCTCTGCAAGGCACTGCAGTGAAGTTTTTTTCCTGTCATTTCTACACTATTGATGTGGAGATAACGCTTCCTCTTTGTGGAAGAGATAGGAAGCTAGATCAGCCAGCAAGATGAGAGCGGTGACTTGTATGGGTGGGTTTGAAGAGGACTGTGGGTGGCAGGCTTTAGGCTGCAGTTACATTCAGAGGCAACATCATTAAGCAGGATTTTATGGCCTAGACCTGTCATTCCCACCCACGTACCACTCCTCGCACAGTGCATTTGTGTGATGTGGTGAACCACATCAAGAAATTAATCCAGCTTGAAGAAAACCCCTTCTAAGTGGTATATTTCATCTAGATCTGTTTTTCCATCTACTGCCTAACATGGCTTCTCCAATACTTGTACTGGTATGGCCCTTGGTCTGTAGTGAGAGTGGGAATGAGAAGCTGGGGCAGAGGGGCCAAGAAGTGCTTACATTCACAGCCAGCTGCTCAGTGTCAAACTTCGCCTGTAGTCTAAGGGATGGAAAGTAAATTTTCTTCTATTACAGAGTTTCTTGTTCTGCTGTGCATTTAAAAACTGGATAAAAAATACAAATATATGAGAACGTACTGAAGCTGAAACATAGAAATACGTGATTGATGAGTATGTGTCTATTATCAGAGGGTATGTTTTCTTACAAAATGGGAAAAGCTAGTATCTGAACAGCTTTTCTCACAGCAGTTTCCTCTTAGTTCAGGAACTGGTTGCAATGGCAGTATAGCTGCCGTCTCTCTCTGCACAATTGCATCACTTTCTCAGCTGTAGTAAGTTCCTTGGAGTCTCTTGTCAGTGTTGCAACAGTACCTCATCCCTGCCACAGAACACTTGTTCATCTCATGGTGGAGTTATGCAGATCTTTTGATGTGCTCTTTAAATTACAGTTGCCTGAGAGATACTTAGTTCTTTTTTTAATTTAACGCCTTTGAGATTCTTGAATCTCTTTTTTTTTTTTTTTTCTTCAAAACCCTCAAGCAGTTGTAGAAGTGAGTGGATGGCCAGTGGAGCTGCCACCCTTCTAGACGCGTGCTGCATTACATTCATACAACTTGCTTCTCCATCTCCATGTATGTGACTGTTGAGTTAGAAGACGGAAAAATCTTCCTGGCAAGACCTGTGTATCATAGTAGATCCCGGTTGGCTCCATGGCAGGGCAATCATTTCTCTGCTACAGTGACCTCCATTTGGGAATGATTTATCAGGTTTTGTACATTCCTGTTGCAGTCCCCAGAGTGGTGCACAGGCAGGCTCGTCTGCCCTTCTGCAGCCTGGGAAACAGCCTCAGGGACATGTACTTAGCAGCAGAAACAAGTGCAGTCATCTAACAGAGGGCTTCAGGGATTGGCAAGGGCACACTTCATGAGAATGGTGGGAGCTGTCAATAATTGGGTTCTTTGCCTTCTAATCACATTGAATAGGGAGAACAGCTTAGCTAGCTGTTTGGTACTTGATTGATACATGTTAACTGACACTTCTCAGAAAATAGTATCACTTGCACCGAAGTGTGCTTCTGTTGTTTCTCTGCCTTGTAGCAAAATAATGTTTTAATAGTTAAGAAACTACTCAACTGCTTGTTGTCTTTCACACCTGAGATCATCAAATGGTTGCATTTCATGATGTGTGACTAATTATGAATAATTCAGAACTGTAGTTACTAGGTGGATGCCCTCTGCATTTTCACTGGAGATTAAAATGAAAATAATAAAGCAAAGAGTTCACTTCCCCCTTTTCCTCTTGTTACTGAAAAGTCATTATTATGTGGCCATTTCAGAGGCACAATTAGGTAACTTAATAATATGACACCTGGCTATTTCCAGTCCTGACAAAATTGTACTTAATTAGGGTAAAAATACTCTCCCATTTCTCATGACTCACTGTGAGGCTTCAGTGCACTGGTTAGCAAAAAGGGGAGACAGGAACTGTGTGCGATTAGTCCAATACATTCAGCAAATCAAAGCAGGGTGAAGTGCCCCTAATCAAGCCGAACACGTTTGCAATTTAAATGACTGGTGCCTGCTTCAGCATCTTTCCCCAAGCACCTCAGGCTTCACAGGAAGCATGTGGCAACATCCAGGCTAAAACTTGGGATTGTCTCATTAACCCTAGTCTGGAGCATTAACCTCTTACCTTGCTAGTTAGCTGATGATCTTTGCCAGGTTCCATACGAGGATTTTCTGAGTTTTTCAGGTTGGGTTTGGTTTTTGCTTTTTTGTTGTTTTTTTTCTTTTGAGAGGGGAGGAGTGAGGGGGAGGTTCAGCTCTCCAATTATAAAGTTCCTTTATGTGTTTCTGTCGTCTTAGGACCTGTGATTCTATCCATCTGCATTTCATGACTGGACTGTAATCATGCATAGTCACTGAATATCTCTCAGCCTTCACTGGTTAATTGCCAGAGAAAGGTCTTAGTGAATTCTGCTTTCAGTGCTGTGTAAGTTTGGATGAAAAAAGGTGGCAATGACTTCCCACTTGATGAGAAGGTTCTGAACTTATTCAGTAATAGCCTTTTTAGAACAACACTACCTCTGACTGAGAGTGAAATAGCTAGACATGTCACTCACTTTTTTTCTACGCTGGCAGAACAGAAACAGACTTGCCCAGTGTTTCTTGTCCCTTGCCCTCTAACTATACTCTTGCTCACAGACAGTAGCATCCCTGCCAGCTCTGAACTGTACAGCGATGTCTGCAATGTTTTGAAGAATCTCTCAGTCTCTTACTGCTTGAATGTGAAACCTTTTTTTCTTTTTTTCTTAACCACAAATTACAAATAGCTAAGCTATTGAATTGCTTGTCTAATGTCCCGCTGCTTTTGATTTTCTTTGTTTGCTCCTAAAGCACACTTTTTAATCCATGCACATCTCACCCTTGCATCATCTATTTCTTGTCATGCACCTCTCATTCCAAGTAAAAGTTCAGACAGGAAGATCTGAGCCAGGATGCAAAATCTGGAATAGATACTTAGTGAGTGACTTTAAAGGATGGGGAGTACCAGTGATGTGTGCTTTCTCTTTGCAGTCTGAGCTCTTTATGCAGAGGTTAGAGCATATTGAATAGCTGCCCTTTGCCTGTAATCCAACTGCAGCCACAACAAAAATGCCTGGATGTGCAACAGGTGAATGTAGGTGGGATCAGATTATTAATTTATGTGGAGAAATCTAAAAGGGCATGGAAATAAAATAATAATTAATGCTGAAGTAGGAATTCTCCTTTGCCCAATTGAAGGAAATGCTGCAGGTAAAACTTCAAGTGCAGCTGATTTCTCCAAATTACAAATCAAGGAGTGAATTAGGTGTTAAGATCGTGACATTTTCTAAATGCCTGGGTCTTATGATTTTTAAAATCAATTAGTGAAGTTCAAATGTTCATCACCCCCTTGGCATGTTAATCCACATTTTCCTATTCTGATGCACAGCCAACCACTTCAGCATTTCACTTTTTGTCAGATTAACTTTGCTCTGTGGTGTCTGTCGATTTTTGGAATGAGTAAACATAGGAAAATGCAAATAGTTGTATTTCATCTTAGATTAATCAATTTAAAAATAATATAGGTTTTAACTCATCAGAAATGATGGCTTATGACAGCTCAAATGGTGACTTCACTTTAAAGCAGGTGGGATGGAGTTGTTTAAAGACACATCATGGCCTTTTTTAAGGTTTGTTTTTTTCCCATCACTGAGGAGGCTGAAGTTTATTCTTTGGAATAAAAGGGTTTATAATCTTTTATTAATATGGAAACAAAATAACACAAAACTTGAGAGTAACGCTTTCTCATTTCAAGTTACTAAAATGTAGAATAAGGAAAAATCTTTCTAAACTAAAGCTAAGAAGTTATGTACATTGCAGAGTAAGACTACGTAATGGATCAGAGGTAAACATGCTGCTGTGATATCCTGATGAAAGGTAAAGTAGAAATTGGCATATATACCTGTCCTTCTCATTGTGCTCACACTTCAAAGTACTCTATCCAGCAATGAGTTGGGGTTATATTGCAGAACAGAATAATGTAGAAATCCTGAGATGCTCTCAGATATGTTTTACTGAGCTTTAGAAAAGTAGGTATGAGCTTTCTGACAGGAAATCTAAATAATATATTCAGATATGTGTATATAGACAGTAAATTATTCAGCCACTAGATGTCCTAATGCAGAACTGCAAATCTAGCATGAGCAATGGTGCACAAAAATTACAAAGCTGGGACTCAAAATACGTAGATGATCAGTTTTTAGCCTATATACTCTCAATTCCTAGAATACTGCTGGAGAGGCTGTAAAACACAACTGAAAATGAAACTATTCACGGAAGGCTTATTTGCAGGCTGTGGCTGGCCGATTAATTGTCATCACACATGTATGTTACGTTTTAATGCTGGTATAGCAGATGCTATGGCAACTTAGGGATTGTTTCTAAGTACCATGTGGCTGGATCCAGTATTGTATCTTGCTGCTAAATATTTTTGTTGTACTTGGGGTAGTAGGTCCTATTATTTTGTAAGATTTTACGAAGTCATATAAAGATACAGACCCAATTCTAAAGGAAATGCAACCTTGAAACCCTGATCTTACGCAGAGGAGTGAGGGATGTTTCACAAGAGGAGAAAAAAATGATAAAACTTTTCTTTGATATAATTTATTTTTTAAATTTCTATGTTATAAGTTGTGGAAATGCAAGACCCTCATCTTGAAGTTGCGCTCTCTGCCCACAGAATATCCCAGCCATCATGAGGTTGCCAGTGCACAGAACTGCCTGCATGATATGTGCAGTGAAAATAGGTGTTGCAAAACAGGCATTCCATGCTTAGGAAGAACTTTTGAGGTAGACCTTGCTGCAGAGGTGGAGAAACGGTTGGACAGAACTCATATCTGGCCATTGTTTTTTATTGTTGGCCTGGCAGAGCGCGTTCTTTAAAAGGGGAGGCAGGAGGGACTGTCATCTTTTAATGTCAGGTGATCCAAAGCTTCTCACTAACACATCCATCTCTGTATTTTGTTCGGAGAGAGCCCTGTAGAATAGCAGAGAGGCAACTATAGACTATCATAAACTTGAGGGCAAAGGAAAAAGAACAGGCTGAATTTCAGCTGTGTTTCTGCATATTCATGATGTCTTGCGGAATGCTACACTCATCCGTTATCTCTGTATGTTCGGTGCATGAGAATGGCTGTGCTGGTCAGACTGTTAGTGGTTCATCTGCCCTGTAACCTGCCTCTGAGAGGAGTACTAGATGCTTGGGCAAACGAAGTATAGCATACTTTTCATGCTCTCATCTTTCAGACATTGATGTATAGGCTTCCTGAACCGGAGGTTGCTTATACAATATATTGGTTTTAATATTCACCAACGTGCTTATTGCCCATGAATTTGGCTAATTCCTTTTCAGTCCTGCTCTCGTGTCCTCTGGGATTGCTTTGTAAAATATGCATATATGGGACTGTGATAAAAATCTCCACAACTAAAAATATGTCAGGCTGGAGTTAGTCTTCAGTAATGATCTAAAGCACATCTGTATGGTACAGCAAGCACTCCTTTTACATTTGGGCAATTCAAATACAGGCCCTGCAGTCAAAATGTGTTGAAAACTCAAAATCAAACCATAACTGCTGTAAGCAAGTAGTATCTTGAATCAAACTGTGGAAGATAGGGACCCTTAAACACACTAATACCATCTCATACTTCCTGTGCAGCCTTGGACTGGGAACATGTATTAAGGCAGCTCTCCTGTCCTTCAGGTGCTTCAGCAATTAATTTATACCAGCATCTACAGAATGAATGCATTGCTTGTATTCTGCATTAGGTATGGAGTAGAGAGAAAAACACAATGTTTTTCTTTCTCCTGACACATGCATGCACACCTGGGTCTTCAGACCCAGAGAATGCTGTCTCAGTACGTGGGCAGTGTTGAGAGCTACCACAGGGGGAATTTAATCCACTTCCACCTTTGCTACATGGAGAGGAGTTGTAATTAATCATTTGAGGCCAGACTTCCTCTTTTTCTTGCATTATGACAGCAGGGGCCATTTCTTTAGTTTGATGCCATAAAATGAAACACCCAATTCAATGGAACGCACTTTGAGGTCAAAGGCTTGTCTGTGTATTGTTTCTGTATATAATCAGATTGTGGGCTTGTAGGTATTGCTGAATCAAGGCAGGTAGTGTCACAACTTTCTCATGATTACAACTCTTCCAGGTGGGTTGGATCATTTTTCAGATCCCATTTTGTTTAGGGTACTCTTGTGAGAGAGGGAGACAGAAGGGGAGGATAAATGTTGGAAATATGCTAAAAGCAAGATTTTTTTTTTTTTTATTGGCTTCTGTGTCACTACAACTGAGCCCATTCAAAGTGCTTCACATAATTTCATTACTTATTTGTTGTTACAGTTGGATGTTTTTGCTTGCTCCTGAATTATTTACCTATTGTACAGATGTGAATACTTGCATTAGAGCCAACTGGTATGTGTCTAATGTTCTCTGTGATATACATCAATGGTTTAGATGCATTTATTCGCCTTTTATCATTATGTATGTTAAGCGTAGCAATGGTACATTCTATCAGATTCCAGTGCCATCTCCAGTATGTTTTTATTTGCAAGAGCTGCAAAATGAAGCAGCTGCCTTTTCACCTGCTCCTGAGAGCATGTCAGCAATAACCCTCCCCCAGCCTCTTATCTGACATACAGGTGATGTGAATTCTGATTTATTGCAAATCACAGGTGGGTTACTCCAAGGTCATACATCAAATAAGAAACAAAATGTAATCACCTGGCTGCAAATTTTTATGTTGCACTTGAGAAGAGATAGAGACTGAAAGCACCTTTGCAAACTCAGCTGGAACATTCTGCTGAGCTTCCAGGGAGGAGGAGGTGATTTATTTTCTGTTTTTGTTTTCTCCCTTCAGGCTGTAGCTGTACGTCTTATTGAAAATTATTAGGGTATTGACATATTCTAGCTAGAAAAATTTACTTCATAGTTGTTAAGTGCTGTGTGTTTAATAAGTTAATGTGGTTGAAGACTGTAGAAATCTCTTTAGCAAGCAGCTCCACGGCACAGTACGAGATGTAACCTGAGGTGTAGAGATGTGGGAAAAAACGTGCTCGGAAGTATCTGTTGAGTTGAGGTGGTGGCAGAGCTGAGACTAGAGGCTAGGCTTTCGGTTACAGAATCTGTCTGTCCCTCCCATAGGCACTTTCCTACTGTCTGGGTATGTGGCTGCTGCGATCAAGGTATTCAGAAAGTTGCTTCGGTTTTGTTTGTTTCTCCTTTTTGATTTCTGTTTAGTGTCTTTTTTCAGCAGCTGCATCAAACTTTAGACTTTCAGATTCTAGGAAATCTAGAATCCCAGGTGTGGAATATGGACTTTGTCAGGTAATGAGTATTTCTCATTGTAAAGTGTAACCCTTGAAGTGCTAGGGAAGAACAAATGTCTTCCTTGCAGCGTTTTCAGCTTCTCCATTAATTTTTCTCCATTTTCCTCCATTAATGTCATTAATCCTCTTTGGCTGGATTCCTGTCTTCTCTTTCATTTTCGCTCACACCCTGATATCAAAGGTAGATTCTTGCTTTCCCTGTGACTTTCCTCTTGTTAAAATGCTGTGTAAATAGCCTTCATTCATAGAAATACAGTGGCACATCGGACTGCCATAGCATATGGAGAGCTTCGTTTCTGTAAGGTGCTGTACATTATCAGCATGCATCAGTGCTTAAAGAACGTATAGTTTCATCTGTAGCTCCATGTCACCAGCTCGCTTCCCTCACCCTGAGATTTTATCTTTGTGGGATATTCTGCTTATTTATATTTCCAAGTGCACTGATTGAAGTTACCAGCTGTTGCCCTTTTTTCTACTTTTGCTCTCTTCTTCCCCATCATAATTGCATTATAAACTGAGAACTTGATATTTTTATCTAAAGCACCAAACACTGATGCATAGGCAAAAATAGATAATTAGCTGGGCTAGAAGCAAAAGTGGCTGTATGCATGTACTAGAAAATAGGGCTATGTTGCTGACATGCTAAGACTTTAAAGGGCGTATGCTAGATGCTCTGACATGTAAAAACTTTCCTGTGTAGCTTCGCAGTTCTGTTCCTCAGTGGTTTGGTTTTTGTTTGTTTTGTTTTGGTTGTTTTTGTTTTCCTTGGAACCCATTGAATGTGGAGAATGACCTAAAAGGCTGTTGAAGAAAATGTATTTTTTCATATATTTGCTCTCTGCCTTTGCAGCTCTGCTCTTCAGTGTGAGCTGAAGGCTAGCAAACGCATGATGGAAAGGGAATAAGAGATCTTCTGATGTCATGTTCTCAGATAGATTCCCCCCCCCCTTAAAATTCTGTTTACAAATTCCTTTTGCTTTAATTATGTTTCCCCCTGAAAACAGTAGAAAGCTAGCCTGCAGGAGGACCAATTGACAAGCCTTGTTCTTAGGTGTATGTAACTAATCCTACTGCCTTTTTCCAGAATTTATCAGTCGGGGATTTCAAAACATTTTGTAAGTAGTAACTGCGTCCCCTTAAACCTGAGATATGTGCACGCTTTAGATTTTGTGAAATTGGGGTAGAGTGAACTCGGTGCAGTTGGTCAAGTGTAAAGCATGGACGGGAATAAACCCTGTGTTCTGACTCGTATGGTCTTGGCACCTGGTGAAAATGGAGTTTATTTCCAAAAGAAAGGGAAATGGAGAACAAATATGGTATTTCAGGGGTATTTTGCACATCTATGCAACACTGTAATTATCTTGGCTAGGAATATACCATGTTTGACTTCCACAAGGATAATTCGTTTACAGTCACAATGATACAAACATGATCCATTTGCTGTTATCTGTAGTATTGTAGGAACCTCATGGTGAGATTCTTCATTAGTATCAAATCTCATTTTGTGCCTTTTTCTGCTCCATTACTGCAGTTTTTGTATCCCACTAGAAGCACTGGCACACCAGGTTTCACTGTGGCTTTCTTTTCCTCTCCCCTCTGCCCGCTGATCCCTAAGGTAAAGAAAACTGCACTAATTCCTGCAATCTTGTGCCTTGGCCGTATGTAAGGACAGAGTCTGTGGAAGAGCTGGTGTTCTTCATGATCAAAAGTTGCTCCTCTAGCAAATTTATCTTTTCTTCAAGTGGTACCTTTGTTTCCAATTTCTTATTGATCAAATCTGTTTGGAGTCAGAACAGCAGCAATTTCACTTGCTACCGTGATATTTCACTTGTGATACCGTGCTATCACAGCATACCCGTGATTTTTTGGCCTTATAGAGGTAATCTGCTTGTATGTGTCATGCTTCCTTATCAAATATATAATAAAAATATTTATGTGCAATTAGATGGGGGGGGAGAATGAAACAGTGACACTTCTGGCAAGAAAAAGAATTTTTGATCACAGAACCATGCAATATTAATAAAGATGGCACAAAATGTGTTTGCGTTAGGTGTGGGGGATGGCTGCTTTAGTATTTGCCTCATTTTCTTGTTAACAGTAGTACTTTTTTTTTTTTTTTTAGGGGTTTGTGCCCAAATGTGTGAATTTAACAGGGTGAGAGAGAGGGTAGAGTAACCTCCAGAAACTCAGGGACCGCAGCGAGTGCAGTTGAGGGGGGAGTTGCGCTCCCCTATCCAGCCGCGCTCCCCCATCCAGCCGCGCTCGGGCCCCACGGTCTTCACGCGCGCTGTTTTGCGCTCCAAACTTCGGTTGAGCGAACCCCGACAGCCCCAGCCCCGTCCCACGGTGAAACGTGGGCGATTTTTGGCTGTTTCCAGTTGCTCGTCCAGGGCGGGGCTGGGCGGCAGGTTGTGCCCGCGGACGATTAGAACCGGCGGGAGGCGGCCGGCGGGGGCCGGGCGAGGCGGGGCTGGGCGAGGCGGCCCCGGGGCAGCGCGGAGCGGCGGGGGGGCCCCGGCCGTGCGGGCCGGGCGCGGCGGCAGGGCCCGCCCAGCGCGCGCCTAATTGGCTGCGGGGGAGGGGCGGCTCATTAGGGATGCGGGCGCGCGCCGCGGCTTGCTAGTCGGCGGCGGCCGGAGCGCGGTGCGGATCGGCGCGGAGCCTCTGCCCGCCCTCGCCTCGCCTCGCCGGGCGTGGGCCGCCTCCCCCCACCTGAAGGGAGAGAGAAGGGGTGTGCGGGGGGGGGGGGGGGAGAAAAAACACCGACCACCAAAAAAGGGCGAATTCTCCTGCTTGAGCTCGACTCCGGAGGGACCGAGAGGAGATCTGCATCCCTTCCACCGGCCGGAGCGGAGAGGCGCGGGAGTTGCGGGGACAGCATGGGCGGAGGGGCTGCAAGGAGCAGCTGCCCGCTGCGCCTGGAGCGGCGGCTGCTGCTGTTGCTGCTGGGGCTCTGCAGCTGGACGGCTGCCCTGCGAGGTAAGCGGGCTCCCGCCGTCCTGCCGGCTCGCCTTCCCCTGGGCAGGGCTCCCTGCGCGCTGCCGGCAAGTTTGCGGCGGGAGCACCGCGCGCGCGGGAGCGGGGGGGGTCCCACCGGTTGCTCCGCGCGCCCTCCCGCGCCTCCGTGGCGGGCAGAGGGGCGCGCGCCGGGAGAGCCGTTGCCGCCGGTGCTGAGGGAGCTCCTCGCGCTCTGCCTGCGCCCTGGGTCTGCGTGAGCGCCTGAAGGAAAGGGGGGGCAGCGGGCACCTCCTCCAAAAAATCCAACCCGCACCCGTCACGGGGGGAGGGCGGGAGGCGACAGAAACGTGTTTTGCTGCAGGACAGGGTGTCCGGAGTTGGGGTGGGGTGGGGAGGTGGGCGGGAGAGAGGGGGGCATTGCGGTGGAAACTGTGGCTGTAGCGGTAGTTCGGATCCGTGGAGCGGAGGTAATTTACCACAAGGCTGCTGCTTTAATGGGCAGGGAGAGCTCCAGGCTGTTAAGCGCGGAAGCATCCTTGGGAATCCAGCGTGTGCGTGGATCCTTTGGACAGCGTCTTTGAGAAATACGGTAGTCCTAGCGACGAGTCGAGTTGTCCCAAAATGATGGCGTTTGGGAGGTTCAATGAACTCTTCTGGCAGCGAGAATCTAATTACCTGTCAAACAATGCAAGTGCCTGAGGCTGGATGTGCATACACACGAGTGTGTGTGCTTTTTGTGTACGCATAAGGTGGATATTTGAGATACAGGGAGCCCTTTTTTTAATTTAACTTTCTCCTGGTAAATCACTTGAGTGAAATAATTTCTTCAGGGCAGATATCCAAAGGTTGTTAACAACTCCTCGTCGCCTGGCGTCCCTGATACCTTGGCTGGTATATCTGCACTTCTCAAAGTGTTGAAAGTGCTGAAAGTGCCTGGGAAGTAGGGGGCGGGGGGGCAATCTCATGTTATGTTATCTTGTTTGGAGGAAGGTGCCTGCTGTTGATACGATGCAGTTTCTGTGTTTAGAGTCTATAATGGTACGTTCATTATAAATGGCTTATTTTTACAGAACGGAGTAATCTCTTAATCGGGCTTTGTAGATCCTAAAAGATTTCTCTCACTGTTCTGACACTAGCCCCTCTGTGGAGGTCTCTCTTTGTATGCCTGTTGTGTCTCTGCTTCCATTTTCTTTCGTATATACTTTATTGGTTTTGGTCTCTGTATGGGAAGTTGTCTGCAGGTAGCTAGCGGATTATGACACTTTGCCACAGCTCCTGGGAATCTCACTGGCCATCTCATCTGCTGTGTTCTCTCATTCAAGTCCAATGACTGGTCCAGCAGAGGGGTAATCTCACAGAGGCTTTTGTGTAATGGACAAAATACGGCCTTTTGGTGGCTCTTTGAGAAAAAAAACACTTCACGGAACAGTGAAATGAATTATAAGGATAGACTGAAGTCTAATATTTCTTGATTTTTTAAAATACTTTCATCAAGAAATGTCTGTGACTGCAAAAGAATGCCTGCGTATTTAAATCAGTGATTTGAGGTGCTTATTGCCTTTTGTTTTACACATCTGGTAGAACTCTATGGCAGTTCTTGCACTGTGTGAAGTGCGGTCAGGATCAGGCCCTGTAAGCATCTGAAATTTCACGCTGCGGGTCATGCGTAGCAGGATGACTTTTCTCTTCCTGTTAAGGAACAAGTTTCAACTACTTAGTTAAAATTTGCTACGCAGGACGTCTCGAGTTCTAGACTGGAGCAGAACTGGTTTTGGATGTTGTTCTGAGGAAGAACAGTATATTTCTCCATCAGTTTGGGGTCTGTAGTCTCTCAGTTGTGATGTTGCATCGTCTTTACTTGTAGCTTTTGCTTAAGCAGTTAACCTCAGTTAACAACTCATTGAGCTATAAGATTTTAGTTTATGAAGTTGTCTAAAAGCTGCCTCTGAAACAAATTGTATTCCAGGATTCTATTCTGAATAGGGTTTAAAGAAGAATGAAACGATTGTAGATACCCTTCGCGCAGCATTTTAAATCTATTGGGATGAATATATATACATAGCTTTGGGCTTTTATTTTACAGGAAAAATTGCATGGACGCTATGGTAATTTGAAAACGAGAAGAGAGTCGCTAATATTTCTTATCTCATTAATGCATTGAAACTAATTTTGGGTTGCATGTATCTGAATAAAGATGTCTATAAAACATGAACATTAGTATTCTTCTGTGTCTTGATATTAAAGCCTAAAGCTATGTGTTACATGGTGTTTATAGATCTGAGTACATTTTGTTCTAAATAAGTATTGTTTAGGGATTTTCCTTTTCCAGTAGTATGGCACTTACTGTACGGCTTGGTAGCCACTGCATATTGCTACTGATTTCATTATTATAAAATGCTCCACTAAGCCACCTAATGGAATACGGGTGGGTCTATGAACAGTAAGCTGTTGAAGCAAATACCTCCTTTTAGTCTGAAAATTTTGGTGTTTTTAATTATTTTTTTAACATAAAAAGCCCTGATAACATGCAGTCCAGAGAGCTGCGTATTTAAAGTATTATTCTGCACCTAGGAACCAAGAAGAAAACCAGCCTCTGGACAGCAGAGCTCTTGGAGAAATAATGCTTGTTTTAGGTAAAAATAGCAAATTCTATTGATACTGAAATAAATCTAGTGGTGAAGATAGGACTGGTATGCGAGTTACTTGTGTCCTGATTGTACCTTTTGTCTTGTGTTTAGTAATGTCCTTGTGCAAATTAGATGAGCCTCCATTTATTTCATTATAAATGGGCTAGAATTTCACTCGTGTGTCTGAGAATTCTGTCCATATTTGCAAAGTACTTCATTGTCACCAGCTTAGAGCTGTGTAAGAGCTGTCACTTGATGCTGTATTTGAGGAATGTTGTTGATTTGCTGTGACCAGCTCTGCTTCAGTGTTTACACTGCATTAACAGAGTATGGAGGTTTTTTAGGTGTCCTGATTTCTACATGCAAAAGGACGTATATTATTTCTGCGGCTTTATTAGACTGTCTTAAGTTCTTTTTCTCCATTCCCGATACCCTGCTGAGAGTAAAGCTGTTTGATTATTTGTGAGTACCTTCAACAGTTTACTATTTGAAATATTTCTGACATGCCAGCCCCAACTGAATACACACCATGTCAGCATATTGATTCATTTGATCTTGAAGTATGCAAGTTATTAATATCTCAGCTAGGTGTAGACTTGAAATATTCTTAATGAGTGATATAGGAGTAAAGAAAAATTAAGGCAAGACATGGGTGCTATAGGAATCTCTTGAATGACTTTGTTCAAATCACTCCATTCAGATAATGTTGTATTTTCACGTTGGTAGAACAAAGCATTCTTTAAAATAACAAGCCATGTGCTCTGCTTTGAACCATCCTTCTAGTCACCCTGTAGCGTGTAGTGTCTTATGTGGGTTTCTCTGTCAATGTTTATATTATTTAACTTTGGAACTGCTCAGAAAATAAACTTCCTCTACTTGTGGGTTTGTTTACGAAATAGTTTATGGTCTTTCTCAGATCTTCACAATGATGCAGGCTCAGTTTGCATGTGGTATAGCATTGCTTTTGTTTTCATAGGTAGAGAAACTAAGGTTTTGAAAGAGAGTAATTAATTTCTCTAAAACCACAGGAAACTTGGGGGCTTTTAAAGAGCAGTATTTCAAAATTGGGTGCATGGTGCAGAAGTTGTCACGTTTTGGAACTCAGAGTATCTATGTGCGTATCTCTTTTTTAAGTCAGTGTCTAGTTATGTTAAGGCTTCTATTTAGCCCTGAATTGTTTTCTGCATTTATTACTGTCTTTGTAATTTGTTGTAACACAGTTTGTGAGATAATTCAGAGAAAATCTGAACATTCCTATTGAGTGTAAGACTGACTTTGGACATGAACATGCTCTAATTTTGTCGTTATAGAACACTAATCCTTATGAGGATTGTTTTAATTTGCACGCTGATCATACTTGAATATATTACTGCTTTGCACAGAGACCATACTATGAGTTTCTGGAATGCTACAGATCAGAATGGCAGTAAGTTTTCCTTGTGTTACTCAAACAGAAACCTGAAGAGCTATGCCTGCGAGGCGTGCGCAGCCTCCATCATGCGCTTTCTTGCTAATGCATGCATCTCTGAAAATATTTCATTTTTGGAAAGATGGGATAATTCTGCCCTTTAAGGTAGTGTATTGCAGGGGTGGTTTTTCTTGGCTTATCGTTCATACACATGTGCTGCTTCATGTATGTGCTCAAGAGATGTGTAATTTCTGTCTCTTCAGATGTAGAGAATAAAGCTTGATCTGTACAGGGGTGAAATGAGCTTTCCATGCTAGGAAAGAAAATTTCCATCTCCATACAGTAAGAGGACTTTGTATCAAGATGAATTTTCACCAGTGCAGAATAAAAGCTAATCTGATGATATTTTCACAGTGAATTACAGAAGGCAAACGCAAATAGTGTGATACATGCTAAGATGGAAAATTAATTATGGTGCAAAGGATTCCTCAGGACCACTTGATACATCTTTTCTGTATTTCTAGTCCTGCTTTCTGGTGAAAGGTGGAGTCTGAGAAAAAGAGCAGAATTTTAACACCAGAGGCTGCTGTTTCAGTTGTTTTTAGATGCTGCTGCTGTTGCGGTGAAGCAGATGATCAGATTCATTTGTATAAAATAGAAAAATGTTTCATTTTCTATTTATACTTCTAAAGAACATTAATAGTCGTGTTGTATCATGTGGCCTTAGCTTAGAGCATGAGTATTTGTAAGTATGAAATTTTTATACTCCGTTGTATCCCATTAGAGGTCAATAAACCACATTTTAGAGCATCTTGCAAGTAGGTACTAGAAGATGCTAATGCTATGTACAAGCCTAAGTGATCTGAACCTTGTAATTTATCTGCATCCTTGTGATCAATGTCGTTTTCATCCATCTTCCCCTCCCCACCCACCCTTTTGGGGCCTTTTTTAACACCATTCAAAAATGTTGTTAATCAAGAAACTTATTGCAGGCTCTTGGTCAGTGGAGTCCAGTTACTGGCCCGATACTCTTTAGTGCGAAATGCTTTATAGGAACTTCCATGCAGGGGATGTCGGAGGGCAATTACACTTAAGCGTGATGTTCCCTAATGAATATTCTGCTGACTACTGCTGTAGATATTTTTGTCTGTTTTTTTCCCTGTTTCTTTTTTGAATTTTAAAAAGTTATAGACCTCAGTGAAGCCCTGATGCTCTGAGTTAATTTAGTTCCATTTAGGTTAAAAATATTTCCTTTAGGAAGCTTAGCATGGTTTGAATTTATTCAGCAATTAGCTTGCTTTTGGATTATTGAAGAGGATGAATAGGCAGTATCTAATTAATTTGCTTATACAAGGTATTCTTTGTGCAATACTGTGTCTGTAGAACAATGACAAATTAACATGGTTTCTCAGACAAGAATATGTATGTGAGATTGCATGCATGCATCATAAACATAATTTTAGCATACAGCTATCCTAGTCTTTATATATTTTGCTAAAAAAGAAAAAAAATGTTACCGTACATGTTTGAAATTCATACTGTGAACATCTCATTGGAAACCTCTGCTTAATGTGTCATGGAAAGAGGAAAAAATACAAGCAGCCAATGACCTTAATTTCTAGATCACAATGTTCTGAAGAGTTTTGAAAAGCCATAAACCTATTGCAAGTAATTGAAAGGAGAAGCAGCCTGGGCCTGGACAGTTCTGATGGAAAAGCAATGCAAAATGTAAAGTCCTAATGCTGATTACCCGCTTTGCGTCCAAGTGATGCAAAGTTGCTGGCTGCGACTAGGTTGCCGTCTGAGGTGAAGCTGGCCTGTGAGGTGGCTCAGTTCAGATGCCAAATACATGCTTTATGACTCTACTGTTTCACAGAAAAAGAATTTTAGTAGAGGCTCTGCCTTTAACAGACATGCCAGGCAAATTTGCAAGGTAAAGATGACATGAAGCTGTAACATCCAGTCTGTGAATGCGACAGACCAGTTTTCTGTACTGTCTGGACTGCATAATTCCAGTCATTCCCAGTTCTGTAACCGTCGTGACTAGGGAACTTGGATGTTGAAAGCTTGGTTGGGACTTGGATGTATCTGCAATGTAATCCCTGCTCTGGAGTTGACCTGTAACATTGCAGAAAGTGACTTTGGGGTTTGTTTTTTGGAGGTGGTAGTTAACTTTTCTTGCCCTGTGTATAGTATCTGTACAGTAAGGCTTCAGGTGTAATTGTAAATGGCTTCTATACTTTGAAGGTCCAATGGATGCTTCAACACTTGAAACGCTGTAATGAAAGAGCATAATTAATCTGTAGATAAAGCTTACTAAATGTGTCTAGACATAAAAAGTGTAATCAAAATGAGTGGAAATAGCGTAGCTGAGCTCTTTTTTGTTTCTTTATATCCATACCTGTTTTAAAGAAGCAATAGGAACAACAATAGGAAAACTTTTTAAAAATTGCTTCTGATGTTTTCCAGGATACCTACTTTTTGCCTTTATGCTGAATGGAGAATTAAAATAATATTTAACATGCTTTGATGTCTAACTTGTGTTGAATGTCAAAAAGCTTTTTGAAAAAATGTGCTCCTCGTTGATGAGAGTTTTATTTGTAGAAGGATAAACCAAAATATTTCGGATTTTGTTCTGTGCGTGTTTTAGTGCTCTTTGACTCACTGCACAGAAAACTGAAATACCATGCAGGTTGGTTATCTGTAAATGGTTAAAAGAAGTGTTACATTATTTGTCTTCTGGTTGGATATGCTTAATTTTTGTTCAGTGGAAAGTGCTTTTGTGGATCTAAAACTTTTCTTCTGTGAGTGTTTCTGCATGTGAAATTGAATTGTGTGAATCCTGGCAGACAATGAACATAAAAAGAGCAAACATGGACATTTCTTATAAATTGTGAACAGTTATTCACAAAATTGCTTCTATACTTACACCATTCCTAGAAATAAATTGCATTACAGAAAAACAAATTTGCTCTATTAATTGAATTCAACCTTTCATATAAAACCACATCTGATTTGCAGTTCAACAGATGTGTCTACGACTTTTATGGTGACAGATGCCTCAGGTTAGCCATGTTCTAGGGCAGATTTAAAACCACTGAAGATCTGTGGTAAGCCATTACCCTTTGAAACATTAATTTCGACATCGAATTCAGGAGGTATTTGCTGCTGCTGATATATTGTAAGGTATTTACTGCTGCTGACATAGATAATGCTAGTTTTCAGTTGGAACTTTTTGTTTTGTATCTTTTAACTTGGCTGTAAAGAACATGGACTCTTTGGAATAAAAAAGTAATGTTGGGTAGCAGTTAACAAGACTTTGCCTGTCAAAGCTATGCGCTGCAGATCAATAATGAATGTAGTGGACGCACTGGAAGACACTAGGTGGTGCATATATTTAATGCATGTCATTCCTCTTTAGCACTATCTCCTAACTGAAGGCTTCCAGATAAAGTTCTGAACGTTGTTGTTCACATCACATAGTTCTCAGAGCTAAGTAATTTTGAAAAAAATACAGATTCGTTAAAATAGCTTTATAATTCTGGAATTTAATTTTTTTTCCTGGATAATTGTGCATTCTTAAGACTTTGAGCCTCCTTACGTGGTTCATAGGGAAATGATCAGTAATTTCCCTTTTATAAAGAGAGTGAAAGTAGCTGACAAGTATTCCAGTGATAAATATAGCAGTGCAAAAACCTCTTACTTACCATTATAAACTATAGAATCCTGATAGAATCAACGGGTCAAATCTGTAGATCCAAAATTGAGTAACTTGGTGCATCTTAAGCTAAGATGGAGTAACATGAGGTGAGATGCTGGAGATTTGTCTTATTTTTCTGCCTGCTGCATCCATTCCAATTTTGATTGGGGTTTTTGGGACCCATAATAAACTGGAGATAATGTATGATATTAGGCCCGGTATATATTATTTATTTCTGACTGAATGCAAACATCTCAAAATTTATTGCAAAGGGCTGTGCAGTAAGTAATTTTGTATAATGAAAAGTTTCCAGGTCTCAACATTTAATTTTGATCAGCAGAAGTATGAAACTAGCCTTTTGGAAGGTTTTGTGAATAAAGTACCGGGGAAGTCCCTTTGTTACTAGAACAGTGAGTAATCTTGTAGCTAGGACTTTCATGTAGAACACAAAGGATCTGTATGTAAGTTTGGTGAGTCTGTCTGGCAGTTGCATCTGGGACTGAGAAACATTGCTGTAAAATGTTTTGCTGTTGCTGAAGCATGGTGGTTTCTCGAAGGAGAAAGGAGGGGGGATTGCTTGGAGCTTTCAGGCTGCTCTATTGTTGGAGATACGCTAGCCTGACACTAGGAGCAAAAGGTTGGCAGTATATGTAACCCTATATTATTTAACACTTTATTATAGGGAAAACATGTTTATTCATGCATTCTTTCATGCATTCTTTTTTGTTATCAGTTCAGCTTTTTAGGCTTTAGGCTAAATAGAAAGCAAATTCAGTAATATTAATTTAGTTTCTAATAAATAGTGGTAGTATGTTAAAAGTGGAAAAAAGTTAGTCCTTTCCAGTTGTCATTTGGTAACGTAGTTTATAGCTCTACTGAATACCCAGAGGCATGCCATTAATACCGAATTTGCCACAGTAACAGCAAAACTCCTTCTACTCCCACTATAATATTAAAAATGTAGGACTTATTTTGTGTTGAATGAGCTAACAAAATAAAAGATGAATTTAAAGTATTTAATCTGTCAGCATCAATGAATCTAAGAGGATTATCATTCCATTACGGCTAATAGATTTTTTCCAAAGATAACTTTGCTACTTGACTTGCCTATTTCTATGAAGATTGTTACAGACCTAATTTAGACTACAATTTAAATATTCCTGCTCTATTTTTATTGAATCTGGGAGTTAGTAATGTGGTACCTGGCTTGTGTTGAGCTTGATAACTTTGCTTCAATCACTTGAATACAAGCTCTCATTCTTGCATCTTTAATTCTTCATAAAGATTATGTAGTGTTTTCTGTTTTGAGTTGTACTAAACATGACTTAACAGTTCAAGCTTGAGAGCTGTAATTTAACAAATTACGTGCTAACCTCTCCTTGCTTCCTTTCTGAGGAATTAGTGAGAGGTTGGAATAGCAAGAATAAAAATCAGCATTACCCTTAGGATAGGTATCCCCCTACTCCATAAAGTGAGTAGCAAAATTCCCATTGATGTACCCCAGTGTAAGGAAAAGGCCCTGAAGATTGGGATTCTTATCTTCTGAGTCGTCATAACTTTGTCTAGGTCTTGGAGTGGACAGTGATGCGTTAAGTTTTTTTGAGATAAGCAGGTATCACTTCATTTGATGCCTTTAAGAAAAATAGAACGGGAACACTTGTATCTTCCTTCCGCCTCCCCAGACAAACTCTGTGGAGGAGGGAGAAGAGTACATAGTAGGTGGAGAAACTTCCTGATTTTTAGACAGAGCCTGGGCTATCGCTTTTGACTTAAGTAACTGTCATAATGCCCTCACAAAGGTCTTGAGGTTTAACCATTAGAAGTACTGTAGTAAAGGGAGAACACATGGTGATAGATATTAGTCTCTGCAAATAAATGCCCACTGTCACATTACATGCTGAATTTTTCACCAAAAGGCTGTCACAAGATTTTGCAGCATATATGATATTTCACTGTTGTATGCGAAAATTAAAAAGTTTGTAGTGATGCTAACCACCAGTGAGTCATAGTGAAGCACTGTTACTGTTTGATTAGTGAAATTATCTTAGGCACATCTGGGTGGACTGATGCTCCTGTTGAATTTAGAATTTAGCAGATCCTTAGTCCTTTCAGAAGACAGACCAAAGATACACGTAAGCGAAGACTGCATCAACCTCTTACAGCTGTAATCATCTCCCAAATTAGCATTGCAGTGCTGTGGCTTACGATGTCAGACTGAATTACATGGCTATCAAAACACCACGGTGTACTTCAAAAACTGTTTGAATTCTGTGAATAATTTAAGGACTTTCAGTTTCCAATATTATTTAGTGCTTTTCTCTAGTTTGCTGTTTCTAATCACCAGGCGTTTTTTGGATGAATACATTAAATGCAGAAAAGGTGGCGAACATAAGAACAAGACCCCTTCACAAGCCCAGCAGTGATGGAATACCACTGTAGGAGGGGAGAAGACTAGTAAAACGTTGTAAATGGTGACCACAGTATTCTTAGCTCTCATCACCTATTGCTTTGTTGTAAGGTTGTGTCTGTAACTAAGTGACATTTCTAGCTGGTTTTGCCGTTTCCAGCAGACAGCTTCAGTAGTCATGAGCTGATTTGTGCGTTTGTGTTTGAAATACAGCCGTGCTCTTTAGCACTTTTACCCCTTGAAGATATGAAAGCACTCAAGAGATTTCGTATCTTTTCGAAGGGCAGGAGCAATGTTAGTGAAAGGGGGGAGGGATACAGAACACTGACTGTTCTACCTCTCTATTTTTTTGAAAGTGCTGTTACTGAAATACTCTCTGTAAAAGTTCTCCAGCATCTTCTGGTTGAATGAAGGGGTAGTGGAGGTGAAAGGTGAAGGACCTTCTTTCTGCTGGCCAAGTTTTATTACTTGCCTGAAAATGCATTGTGTGGGGTATTTGCTGTTTCTCTTCCTCTTAGAGTTTTACCTCATGTAAAAGATAAAACAAGACTAAATGTTTTGGAGCTAATTCAGAGTCCTGCTGCTGCCCACTATGGTGGTGGTTAGCCCCCATGAATGAAATCATAGCCATTAAGAACCTGGCAGAACTATTCTCAAGAGATTTTTGTGCTTTGTGAATGTCGGTTATAGTTACAGTCTCCTCAGTCCTGTAGGGACAGAAGATACACCTGTCAGGATGGAAACAAATAACAACCGCTCTGTGGTCCCATTATATTCAGCTGTGCTGCATCTGCTGCACTGTCATGCAACCTGCAGTATTCCGTCGTCCTAGCCTGTCACACTTAACCTCTAAAGCAGCTTTACATGAGAAAGTAGAAAAAGCTGCTGCTGGGAAATTGGACTTTGCCTGCTTTTCGTTCATATTTTTAACCCTTGCTTTCCTTGCAAGTGTACACAATAAAAATCCACAAAATGCTAACAGCTCACACAAAGTTGTTTTTGGCTTTTGTTTTTTAAACCCTGTAAAAGATCTATATTTAAAATGCTTTATTAAGGGCATAAAATGTTTTATAGGGGATCAAGCTATTTTTCATCCTGGGTAGACAGGAAGGAACTTCGTTAATCGAAGAGTTGTTATGGAGGTGGGGAAGCGATTGCTTCATTTTTTTCAGTGTGGAATATATCTGGAAATAAACTACTGCATGTCCTTGCTTTTTGTTGTTGTTGTTCTTGTGGGTTTTTTTTCAGCCGGCTGGCCAGAGTGACATGTCATGTGTCCAGGCAAAACATTGGCTCGTACATGTAGGACTACAGTTTGCTGCCCTGTGGGACTTTTTGCTATGTCATGCAGAAGGAAAACAGAAAGGGAAGCAATGACTTTTGACTCAGCCCCAAATGAGACATGTAGGAATAAGCTTTGATTAAAAAAAACAATGGGGACCCTGTGCTCTAAGTTGCCTTCTGATGACTTTAGGTGGGGCTGATCTTTGCATAGGTACTTGTGTAAGAGGCATTCCACCCGAAAAGGCATCTGAAAATTTGGGAGAGCAAAAAGCTCCAATGTTGCTAGAGTAACTTAGTGGTGCTTGTTCTGATTTGGACTCCAGCGTCCTGTACGTAAGCTGTATTTCTTTGTGGTGAAGGCTCACTATTAAGACCTAGCTGACGATGATGCATGGTAATGGCTTGTAGTGCTTCTCAAGAGCTAGCCTGACCCAGCAGGCTGCTTAAAATTCATGTATGGTATCAGCTGTGAAACAATGTCTGAAACCCATAAAGAGGGCTGCAATATTCTAATTTATTGCCAGTACCTCTTTTATGCCCATTAAACTATTCAGATCTTTCCACAGTTGATTACTCTTTTCTGCAGTTACGTTGGAGGGGGAAGAAGGATAGAAAAAATTCCTTTGCCACACAAGCATGTTACTATACTAGCATGTTGCTACTTATATGCAACCTCTTACCTCTTAAAGTAGATATCTCTAATAAGATGATGCAAGAGAAGAGGATCACTTAATGAAAGGGAGTCAGATGCATGTGGAATAAATAGCTTTTATAAATTATGAACAATAGTTTGTTATAATGAGATCTGCCACAGCTGAGGGCAGTTTGCTTCCATTTTTATATCATTATTTTAGCTTAGTAATGCTAAAGTGCATTCTTGAAAAAACTTCAAATTGGGCTAGTGAGTGTGATTTTTTTTTTTTTTTTTTTTTTGCTGTGAATGAATTGAAAACATTATGCTATCTTTCAAAATACTTCAACATATATTATCAAGATTTTTTCTTACTTAACCAGCTTTGTGAAATATTTTATTAACTATTGCAACATGTGTTGTGTTCACACACCATGCTTACTTCATGGAGTTCCTAGTAGCATCTATGACTTTCAGATTTCCAGTATTTTCAACAAAATGTAGTTGACATCTAAAAACCTCCAGGTGGAAACATTGTTTCATGATTTGTTAGCTGCTTTTTTGTTTGTCTCCTAGTGATTTTTCTCATGGTTTAGGCTGAATGTTTTCTTTTCCCTTGCCTCTGTGGGATTAAGTTGGATCTGAGTTTGAAAAGAGACAGCAGTTAGATAGGGAATGAGGATGAGGAAATAATCTATTTAAATAAAAAACCCTCCCTTCCTAGGAACAAGCACAGAACTTGTTTTAAGCTCAGTTTATTTTAAATCTCCTAGCATTGTGAACAGCAGTAGGAGAAACCCTCTTCATGGCTACTTAAAATACTGTCTCAGTGGTTTAATAAAAACAATTCACAAAATTCTGCTCAAGCATCTGATACCTCATGTATCTTAGCAATAAAACACAGCTATTATTTTTACTCTTGATAGTGATGTGTGCCTCAAAAAGGGGTGGGTGTTACAGCATAGTCTTGTATGTTAGTGAAGAAGGTTCTATTGCAATTCCTTGTCCCTGTTCTGTCTCCTTTAATTCAGAAAAAAATGGATAACTTATGTGCAGTATTTGAGCCATTCCCCAGCTGGCCTTGAAATACTGATACAGAATCTTTGCAGTGTTGCATGTGTGCTGGTTTTGTGAAGGAAGTACAAGATACTAGTGAGCAAGTTGGATTTTGATCAGGGCAGCAAAGCATTCTGATGCTGCTGTTTCTAATATGTCTGTGATTTCTGGCTCGGTAGTAGCACTATGACTTTGTTAAGCAGGTTACAAACAGTCACCTTTGCAACCCTTTTTTTGTAGATTACTTTATAATATTTACTGCTATGTAGCTGTCCACAGACAATGCATCTTGATAGTTTTTAACACGTTTGAAAACAAGGGTATTTGTTTTGCTTTAGTGCATTGTCAGGAAGAACTTGCTCAAAAGTGTAGAGCAAATAGGGTTGATCAAAGGATTGTAGCCTTATTTTTTTGGTGAAAGCATTATATTGGCTATTGAGTGGCTTTTCAGTAAAACAGATTTGTCACTGGCAAGTGTTAATAAAGATTTAGACTGTTCCATGAATAGATTCCTATACAGAGTACTGAGATGATGTCTTGTGTTTATGAAAACAGATTTTGACCTCTAGGTTGTCATTAAACTATTTCTGCTGGAGATCAGCAAATCTCCTGTGTCTATTACTGTTGTAGTAACCTATTCCACTGATTTGGCACTACAGATTTCTCAGTAACAACACAAAGTAGATTGTTTCCATAAAGGCTATGACAAGGTGACTATTGAGAGTGTCTTTTTATCATGTCAAGGATCTTTAAGACTTTAATTCAAAAAGTTAGGTAGCCCTGTTAGTGGTCCTGCAGACACATACCCTTCCATATTTGTGCATGGTTTTTGTGGGACTGATTAGAACACTAGAGATCTACCAGATTCACAGTTAAAAGATTATGCAGTTAGGTAGCTGTGTGAGTTGCCTACATGTTTCTTACCTTCAGCTTAGCAGTCAGAGGAGGATATGTGGACATTTCAGGAATTCTTCATTTGCTGTATGCCACTTCTAAGATGCATCCAAAAAGGTTTGATTTTCATTAGGGACATTTGAGACAAGTGAGAATGAAAGTAATTTAATTTACAGTACAGTTACTTACAATACAGTCTTACTTTTCTTGATCTTCATGTTTGTTTGTTTTCAAATGATAGACAAGCTTCTTGCTGGATAGAAATGAAAACTTCATTACTTAAACATGGTCAGTGCCTCTCAAGTAAATTCAGGCTCTACCAAATATTCATTTCATAATTGTGTGAACATAAGCAGTGATATACAAAGGGCTTCCCCTAGTTGTACAGTGAGTTAAAATTAAGAAAACCTCCAGTACTGTGTTCCAGCCACTGGTGTATAACACCTAACTGTGTATCTAAGCAGAATTCAACAAGGTGTAAAACATACACGTTTGAAAAGCTGGGGTGCAGTAGGACTCACCGACATGCTTTATTATTTCATTGTTCTGTGTAGTGTCTATAGAAATTGTCAAATTACATTTTTAAAGCATCTTTGACACCCTTCCCTTTGTGTGAGATGAGTCAATAATTCCATAAGTTGTAATTGTCCTACTTGTAGTATTCCTTCTCATAGGCTGTTCATTGTGAGCATGTAAGTTAAATTTAGTGTGCCTGCTACAGTAAGAAACTCTGAGTTTATAATCAGTATTTGCTGTCCCTAATTCTGTGTCAACTTTCCAGGCTTGAAGTGATAACTGAGATGCTAATGTGAGAATACACAATCTTCTTAGTCGCATAACGAAATCAGCATTTAAACTGAAATCCCGCTTAGCTTGCTCAGCAGATTACCCTCTTGTAACGTAAAACT
This sequence comes from Aptenodytes patagonicus, assembly GCF_965638725.1. Lineage (NCBI taxonomy): Eukaryota > Metazoa > Chordata > Aves > Sphenisciformes > Spheniscidae > Aptenodytes > Aptenodytes patagonicus. The sequence goes on from NC_134972.1 coordinate 3,253,337, forward strand.
CAGCACATCTAGATCTGGTCTGACATGGCTTTTCTGGTTGATAGGCTCAGCCAATGAGTTAAGACTTTAGACTACCTTCAATGGGTTGTCTAGAGCTCTTGATCACCCTTTACGGTTTGTCTTTCTCTTAATAGTTAGGGATGGTCTAGACTGAACTTTAAGAAAAGTGAAATGAATTATTGGTGCCTTGGCTCCTCCTTTGTTGTTCTTCCTTATTTATTAGTATTGTAGGGATACAGAGAATGAATCTGATGCTGCAGTAGTTTGGGCAAGCTGTACCCTTTGTTAGGTCAAGCCTAAATTTTCATAGAATACTAAGCAGCAAATCCTTATGTTTATAAACAAATGTATCTTCTTCCACACTGGAATAAGCTAGGAAGCTACTGAATTAATGAAACACTGAAAGTGCATGTGCTGTAGCTGTCCCCTTACTTGGTTTCTCTCTTGCACTGTTACGCTTGCAGTAGATGCCTGTAAACTGCTGCACTTAGCCTTCATTTTGAGCACAGCAGAAATGAAAGGCGGGGGAGGGAGCGTTATTTCAACAAGTATTCACTTGTATTCTAGTTTTTTTTGATTTGCATTTATTTTACGGAAGGAGACTTATGAAACATTTGTGGTAGTGTATTCCACATGGCACGCAGAGGGGAGGCTCAGGAGTCAGTTCCCTGGGTTAGACATTGATGGGAAAATGGAAAGCAAGTGTCAAGTAAAAGCAATAGTCACTTCTTTATAGTGGAAGGAAACACTGTGCACATCGCTCATCTGTTCTGAAAGGGGGGAAACGGAAAAAAAAAAACCACTGTGTTCTTGTAGACCTGTACTTGTAGTACACAAGAGAATAAAAAAAGAGTTAATTTCTTATGGCCTGTAAATTGCTCCTAGCCTGCATCACGCTTTGCCAAATAGAGAACAGTTGCCAGTATTATGGTTTAGTTGTGTGTCACAGCAATGACTAATGAGCAAAGGTGTGGATTCTGAATAGTACCACCTCCTTTCTCTCATCTTATGCTAGTTAATAACCTGGACTGTCTCATTGCTTGTTGGACTCTCCTCCTCTTTCCCCTCTCCATTTATGTACATCTTTTAAAAATGACCTTGTTATACTTCCAAAAGACAAATTCTAGTGGAGGCAGGCTGCAGTAGCTGCTGGCTTTCCCATCGGCAGAGGTGTCTGTCTTCCAATTAGCTGCAGAGGAAATCCAGCTGACAAGGAAATAAAAGATGGCATTCATCTACTCAGCTGTATGTGATCAGGACATAAACCACCCCAAAACATGCATCAACAGGCCTGTGACCACGGCTTTAAATATTTTATATTATATTCTGCAGGCAAAGGGTGCTATTTATGGTTTTACATGTGACCTAGATTATAATCTCGCCCGATATTGTAGAATGCCCTCTGTTTTATACTCCATGAAATCCCAGTGTTGCCCTGGTTTACTAAAGTCTTTCAGGAGAGTTTGGGTTATGCTCCCAGCTTCTCTCAGTGAGATTTCTTGAATGCTGCAAAACCTCTGTTATACATGTTTCATGAACAGGTTTTCTGCTGATTATTATTCTGAGATTTCTTTGAGACATGATTATTTTGCAAGTATCTCTTCTCTTATGTAAAATTACATTGTAACTGCTTGTTATTAATACTTTTTCCTAATTTTAAGTTGTGGGGTTAAGTTGCCCTATGAAATAGAATTTCAGTGTTGTTTTTACATGACTAGAATAGCAAAAAAGCAAGGTTCCCTGCTGTTCAAATGTCACAATATTTGTAAATTATGTTTTATACATTGCATTTCTTGTCTTTATTAATAGTAATTCAAACCTCAAGGTCTTTCACCTGTGCACCTAGATTTTGTCATATTACTACCTGTTTATTTAGAAATGGTAGTCGTCTTTCAAAAAAAACCGAACCAAACCCACTTAACAGCCAAGACGACTGGCTGCCTCAGTATTCTCAGTATTGACCATTATCACAAAATAGCAGAGAGTTTCTTTATATTAGATTTTTGTCAACCGTATTTCCATATATGCCAATATGCTTATCAACTGCTCTATAATATTTACAAAATTGTATTAGTTGTTATTCAAATACTTCATACTGCTTTAAGTTTTGAAGCAGGGAAGGAAAGAGTCTGAATGTAATTTCCTTGTTTTACTGGGTTGCTGAGTTATCAATGAGATTTACATCCTCTGTTTTCTATCATTAACTCAGACTGAAGCAGGTAGAATATTTTATTTTACTGCACCTCATTTTGCATTTTTGCGTACATATTTTTAATTCTTTCATCTAGGTTTATAGCGTGAGTTTGGTTTTGTTGCACATACTAAATCTTTTGCACTAGTTCCAAAGTGAGTTCATTTGAGTCTGTCATGATTACCTTTAATTTGGTTGTTTATGTATGGTGTTTGTTCCGGAAACAGTTTTCCTAGTTTTCACCTTTATCAGAGAGCTTTGGAGAGAATAATTTCTAGAGATATTGTAAGGAGGCTGCATGGTAATTTCTTATTCCTTTAATGCAATATCAATATCTGGATCAGACTTTGTTTTCTGCTGCAGCTCCGTGGATCAGTCTTCCTAAATATTTTTGATAAAGCATTATGTATACCTGTGTATGCTTATAAACCGTATGCAGAAAATATAAATATAAGTATCCTCATCTGTTTTGTGTTATGAATGTGTAGTTTGCTGTTTGTTGGTACTGTGAATTCCAGGGTACTGTTCTAGATAGAATTCAGGCTGGTGCTGAGTAGGCAGGTGAGAATAATTTTTATTTTCTGCTATGTTCTGAAAGGAGTTATCTATAAATATCTACCAAGTTACTACTTTATCTTCCTAAAAATAATTCCTTAGAACTGTCCTTTATCAAAAGGTTTACAAAAACTTAGCAATAGTTAAACTCAGTGTGCTGAAACTACCAGCCATCAGGCCGTGTTCAGGAAGGTATGTTCACTGTATCTGTATAGCTGTTTTTGTAAAGCTGTAAACCTGCCGTGAGCCCTGTCCCTCCTGCCTCTCAGCCACGTGATGTCTTTTTTTTAATATCCTGTGTGACTCTGTCTAGAGCTGTACTCACCTTCAGAGAGCACTGAGACATCTGGAGAATTCTCTGGGTCTGAAAAGGTGTTCTTCAGCCGCAGAGCCACTTGAGCCACACTTTCAGGGTCTCTGTGTGGGTAGCTTTTGTGTCTGGTCTGGAGAGACGCCTTGCAGTTGCTAAGTGTCAAGGTAAACATACCTAGTATGTCTTTTGTCCTCTTTTGACTTATCTTAGCCCCAGAGAGTCTAATATAAATAATATTTTACCAGAAATAATTCTGCACTTGAAGGCAAGCAGAACAGATGACCTAAATAGATGCCTTTCACCTATGAATATCCATATCAGACAGTTCTTTGTATCAGTCTGGCTGTGAGAGATGAAAAATACAGAACTGTGCTGGCTTTTACAAAGTTTGAGAAATTCTTAGTAACGCTGTGATCTAATAAATTACTGCTTATCAGAAATACGAATGTCATGTCTCAATGTCTGCGTTTTTAAAAGAAACTTCAAAAGAATATCTTTGTCTTATGGATTCCCTAGTTTTTCATAAAAGGCTGAAAAACACTTTTTGGAACCTTAAACTGCCGTCTTCTTTCAAATCTGTCTTGACAACTGTTTAATGGTATTATCATCACAAATGGACTTCACCAATGTTGGAGGCATCTGAGCAATTTCAAATGACATTGGAGTTCATGTAGGCGTGCTGCCTAGCAAGTAGCTAGATTAAAGGCTAAACTCATCTTGTCTGCTGTGAGCTGTGGTATATCCAGTGTAGTAAATGGCAGGGTTATAGGCCAGAAGCTGAAGGGAGTAAAATGGAAAGAAAATGATACTAAAGACTAGCAAGTCGGGGGTATGGATACTTTGATTAAGGCATTAATGTGCTATCTAGAAGCATGGGTTCAATTTCTAATCAATGTTTTTCTGATGAGCATAATTCCTGTGACTGTGCACAATGAGCCTCTGGTTTACTCATTTCAAGCTCTTAACTTGGTTTTACATTTTAAGCTTTTGGGGAAGGATTTCAGGGTTTGTGAGATGGGAAAAAAAGAAAGCATATAACTCACTAAAACATTATTATCAAAATCATTCCATCTCTTGGACAATGGCTTTAGATCTGACTTGGAGTAGGTTGTGAATAAAACATACGATGATCAGTTGGCTGTTGTGTGGACTTCAGAAATATGTATATGATTAGGAGGTACTGGCAAGGGAGCAGGTGCCCATATACTTTCCAGTGCCGTGACGGGCATTGATTGATTTGTTTTGTAGGTTTTTCTCTGAACTAGTTTCGTTTTCAGATGACCGTACAAGCTTTAGGCCTGACATGTTCCAGAAAGGACAACATGTGAAAAGTTTTAGGCTGTTCATTAGCTGTCCAGATCACATATTTTTATAATAGTTTTATTTCAGAATTTTATTAAATAGCCTTAAATCACCAAACAATTCTGCATCTGTAAGTGGATATCACTTGCTAAAAAACAAAACAAAACAAAATAAAAAAAAAATAGAACCTGTAGAATGTTACGGTTTTCCTTAAATATGTTACTTTCCAAACCAAATCCCTTCAGAAGTATTTAGGCTTAACTATCCTGGCACTGAATGTGCTATGGGCTTTCTCTCTGGAAGCTATCCCTGTGATCCTTCCGACTGCCCCTAGACTTTATCATTCCCAGATGCCAAAATGTTGTACAAACCCATCTGTTTAACTCTTATTTTTCTCTGTTTAATGAATAGGCAGGAGATTTTCTGTTGTTCTTGCAGGTCAGGTGTTATGGATCGCCCTTACAACTTCACCTCTGCGAGAGCCCCGCTCTATTCAGAAAGGTGGTGTGAAGACTGATAATGCTTTAGGGAAGGGAATCACTTGAAGTCTTGTTTGTGTCCCAAATGCACAAGACTCAGACTGCAGATTTTTAATTTTTTTTTTCCTATAAGGTGAAGATAGCTTAGCGAATGCATTTGTTAAATCTTTCTAACTTTCAGTATCAAGGATTGTGTACTGGTAACAGTGAAGTGTGGTGTACTGACATTTTTATGTGAATTACATGCCTTTACAGGATCCAAAGTCATGTCTTTTGACTGCCTTATTAGTTGCCACTGTTGATAATGTTGTCTGAGAGGTAAAGCTGGGTGTTTCTGATTGCTAAAACAGAAGAAAGCCAAATGCTTGGCTAAGTGACTTTTCTTCTTTTTAAAATAAACAATACTCTTTCATACTTTATTAATGGTATGTGGTGTCCGTCCTTGTCATAGTTCTCTCTGTCTTTCTCACACTAAAACCAAAGGATATTAGTTTGCCTTCCTCAAGGGAGGAGCGCTGATCTACTCATGAGGAGGTCTGGCTTACAAAGCTTGTGAAATCCAGAGGAAATCCTTTGATTGGCAGGGAAAATTGCCACAGACTTGACTTTGCATGCTGTGGCCTCACCAGAGATTTGCTTTGATCCTGCCTTGTTTCCTGCTAATATAAAAACAAAAGTTGCTGCATTCCCAATTACTACTTTATCTGTTGTAAACATGGTCCCTTGGGAAGGTGCTTACTTGGAAATGATTTGCATGTTTGACAGCAGGTTCTTTTTCCCCATGTTAAAAATGTAGGGCAGTGTCTGTCAGTAATAGAGACCCCCTCTTCATTTTTCCTTCTCTTCTGTGGGTGGATAATTATATTTGTAGGCCCAAAGAAAAAATCTGCTGTCATGCAGACAATATTCATTAATTTTGTAATAACTTAATCTGTGTCAAGGAACATAAAATGGATCAAAACCTAAATGAGAATGACTTTTTAAATAATAAAATATTGGCACGCAGCTAAGCTTCAATGCATTAATTCAGACTTGAGAAGCTGTTAAAGTTGGAACGTTGCGCTGCATCTCAAAGGAACCATTTTTAGTTTAATATGTTAAATTGCATTAAAATTAAAGTATAAAAATAGCCTCTCCTAAATTACATCTGCAGCATGTGACTTCTCAGGCCTATTTACTTTTTTTTTTTAAATTGTGCTAAAGTTATGACTGAGAATCTTACAAGCTTTTCTATTATATATATGGTGAAAACCAATTAGTCTTGCAGTGCTGGGCCTAGAAGCCTGCTGATGTAATGTACTCGGTCATGAACAAAAGAAAGTTATTAGAACTATTTGCAGCAGGCTACTCTGGAAGATGTAGAAATATATTCAGTTCATTGAAGGCAGAGTTTCTAAGATGCTCCAGTACTGTATTTCTTCCCCTCTCCCAATCTCCAGAAATGCAAAGCATGCCCTTTAGCTCCTCCTCATGAGACTGGGTAAGGGCAAAACTTCAACACTTTGGTAAATTGGCTGTGTCAGGCTGAATGAGGTAGGACCACCACGCGCACTGCTGAGAAGGGCTTGGGTCAGGAGTAATGGAGCATCCACGCATGGTGCAACCCAAGGCTTGCGTGGGTGAGGCGGTAGGGAAGGGCTGAATGAAGGTTGAAAGGACCTGGTAGGTTACAAACTATAGTCTGAAGGTGGCACAGAAAACAGTAACTCAAGTATAGAGTGTATATGTCAAAAATAAAATCCCTGCCTTGCTAGGGGATTTCTAGGATTCCTTCCTATCCTTTTGCTAGGATTCCTTCCGATTTAGGGAACCAGCCACTTGCAACAACGTATCAGTTGGTTTTACCCTCTTACTAAACCTTGTCTTTGTGCCTTTTCTTTGGTTGGTTTTGGGGGGTTTGGGTTGGTTTGTTTGTTTTTGTAATGTCTGGCTCACTGGGGGTGGGCATGGGCTTTGTACAGTATCAGAGCAAAGATTCTGGAATCATTATTTTTTCTCTTAAAGTTCTGAATACATGGAAGCAGCCCTTACCACTATAAACAGGACTTGAAGTAATCCCTTGTTTTGTTTTGTTTTTTAATAAAAAAAGGTGCTATTCAAAATATATACCTTAATAGACCACTCTCCTGTATTCCTTCTCGTACCTTTTTAGGTACATTTTAATTTGCATTGTTGCTGCAAACTAATGGAATAAATCAGTCATGTAAGATTTGTTTTTATTTTCTATAGTTGCTCAAAATAAAGATTTCTGGAGCTTTTTAAAGCTGGGGTAGGAAGTATAAAAATGCGATGTTCCCATGAAACTTGGTAGGTGACTTTTGGTTGGTGATGCTGGAATTCAACCAGTAAGCTGTACCTTTCACAATAAAGAGAAAATAGAAACCGGCTTTTGATTTGACAGGAATAGAGAATGGAATCTGAAGGGGGGCAAACACTTCACGTAAGTGAAATAAATTGGAGAGCTGGAACCTCAGGAATTTAAATAAGTACTGGCTGGCTTTTTAAGGTCTTAACAAAATACTATGTTTTTAGTAGCTCTGATCACCATGCTTAGCAAAAGAAATTACTACTTTAATGTTCATTCCTGTCACTAATGTCCTAGGCAATTGTATCATTTTAGGATATATAGGAAACAAAGTGTTTGGCCAAACTGTTTTCTTCATGAGAACAGATGTTCTTAAAGCTGAGTATGGATGCCATATTACAGAACTGATGCATGAATAGTGCCATACCTGTGTTTTGTTGGGTTTTTTGAGAGACTGATTAGTGTTATTCTGTCTGTTGGTGTCTATTTTAATATTTTAGAAAAATATTATCTAAACCCAGATGCTTGAGGATTGAGAGATTAACACAACAAATAGTGCAGTAGACTCTTAACTTTATACTTGATTTGTAAACAAAATGCTGAACTTGCAAGAGATTTGCACCTCTGTTTTTCTTCCTTCTGTGGACTCTGGTGTACATGTGGTGCAGACTACCACAGATCAGATAATAGAATCATAGAATTGTTTAGATTGGAAAAGACCTTTAAGATCATGGAGTCCAACCATTAACCTAGCACCGCCAAGTCTACCGCTAAACCATGTCCCTAAGCACCACATCTACACGTTCTTTTAAATACCTCCAGGGATGGTGACTCAACCATTTCCCTGGGCAGCCTGTTCCGGTGCTTGACAACCCTTTCGGTGAAGAAATTTTTCCTAATATCCAAGCTAAACGTCCCCTGGCGCAATGTGAGGCCGTTTCCTCTCGTCCTGTCACTTGTTACTTGGGAGAAGAGACCAACCCCCACCTCGCTACAACCTCCTTTCAGGTAGTTGTAGAGAGCGATGAGGTCTCCCCTCAGCCTCCTTTTCTCCAGGCTAAACAACCCCAGTTCCCTCAACCGCTCCTCATCAGACTTGTGCTCCAGACTCTTCACCAGCTTCATTGCTCTCCTTTGGACACGCTCCAGCACCTCAATGTCCTTCTTGTAGTGAGGGGCCCAAAACTGAACACAGTATTCGAAGTGCGGCCTCACCAGTGCCGAGTACAGGGGGACGATCACTTCCCTACTCCTGCTGGCCACACTGTTTCTGATACAGGCCAGGATGCCATTGGCCGCCTTGGCCACCTGGGCACACTGCTAATCTAAATGTACTTGCAAGGAGGTTTGTAATAAAAGTTGGTTTAAGCACAAGAGGTTTGACAGATGAAAAGTAAAACTTTATTTACAAAACGCTGCAAAGATATTGATCCTCTGTGGTTAATTATACTTTATAATTGGCACAATAGTGCTACTTTACCTGAAGATGATTGATCTTGCATTTTTTTACACACATTCAGAATAAAATCTATTCCATATAACTTCCATAAGTAGCTGATTGCAAGATGGCTTTGGATTTCTGAGTCATGTCTCAATGCTGACAATAACATACTGAAGGCTAGAATACAGCATAAAGGGACCAAAAAAGAAGTCATCTTATAGTTAATTAGTCCCACAAATCTAATTTCATGCTTTTTGTAAAAAACACAATAGCTTTTGGGTAAACGCTGCCCTTCATTTTCTACATAAACCTTTAAGAACACATAAATGCTATGCTTTGAATTAACAGCCAGTATTGATTTACTGTCAAAGATAAAAACATTGGTGACATGGGGGAAGAGCTCCAGGAATTTTTATTTAGAACATTCTAAACCATGTTCCTGATTAATCTGCTTGTTCCCAGAGTTCTTCTGAAATCCATAAAATTAGAATTTTCTGTCTTGACTGCAGGAGAAGACTATATGTTTGCAGTGTCCAACGCATGCTTAAATGGGATTATAGAGGTTAAGGGAATTGGGTATCTCTTCTTTCATTGCTAGGTCAGCTGAATAAGTGTAGCTTGGATTTGTAGTCGTCAAAATTATTGCTCGTGGGAATTACCAGCTTTAGTTTAGTGCCTTGGGAACAGCTGACCTTGTTGGAAGCCATCATACAAGCTGTATTGATCTAGACCTTTGTCACTTTTAGCAAAATAATTTTAGAATGAGTCATTGGATATGTCTATACCATTCTGAGCAGAGTGTATAGCCTACTGAGCAGGTCTATGTATAGTTTGCATTCTGTTCCTCTGCCATTTCTCAGATTGTCTCCCGACAGCCTGTGCGAGCATACTTGGTAGCAATGTGAATACACCAAACATACTCAAAGGGGTGCGTTCTCTTTGTCCCCAAGGCCATGCTTGCAAGATTGCAGGATGGAAAATAGATGAGTTTTGTCTTGAGGGACATTTGAGGCCATGTATGTGCCCACTAAGACGTGTACTCCTGTCTTAATTCTGATAGCTGTTCAAATTTCAGGCAGTTTGGGTGAAGCATTCCTGGCTGCAGCACTGTTAATGAAGGAAACTTTTGGGTAGAAGGACTCTGGTCTGTGGCTTCGTCTCTTGAGAACTCAGTTGTGCTTCTGTACTCTTTCTATACTGCCTTAGGATGATATCTTGCTAGGTATTTCACAATATCTGCCTGTGGCTGGCAATGTATCTTCCAGTAGTTGTGGAATGAGATAACTTGGCAGGAAAAAAACCAGAACATTGAATTTGTTGGTGGCTCTGTTGCTCAGAATACAAAGGTGGTCTGACCAATACAGTGAAGATTTTTCATGTATTTTTAATGAAATCGTTGAGAATGACCTCTTGAAATCACTATTGTGTCCAGTCAGGTATAGTAGCATGACAGCTGCCGCCTCACTGGCAAGTAGAAGGGTTCAGCAATGGACCTTCAAGGTACAAAACCAAGATTCTGCTGCTGGAGGATGGTTACAGGTCATCCTGTAGACTAGGAGAAGTGGAAAGATGAGTGCACTTGGCCTCAGCAGTGAATTACAGAAGCATTTGCTAAAAGAGCATTGTTCTGATTTTTTCCATTTAAAGAATGATTTAATTGCATGTGAATTAAGGGGTTTTTAGATGGATTACTGTTGTCAGTGAATTTCATAAACTATGACCTCTGCTCTGCAACCTCCTCTTGGAGGCTTGCAAAAATATCCAAGCTGCTTAACTATGATGACATAATTGTCAAATACGTAATTGTGCTTTGACTGCCTCTAGCACTTGCTGTCACTTGAAAATGTCAGAAACTACTACTACTATAGGTTATGCAGTCATTTAAATATGTCTGTAGTATATACTTTGCTTGATGAAAAAACTTCAATGCCTTGTGTACTAGTGCATGCTTTCTGATGGCTAGGGATCATTTTAGATTTCATAAAGCATCTACAAAAGCTCTGAATAAGCTTAGAGAGCTCTGAATCATTGGGTGGCATTGGATTTAGAATCCCTTAAGAAGAATTCAGAATAGGACCTGTCATAATTTGCAACTAGAAACAGAAATCTGCCAAATGCTCTGAAGTTGGAAATCATTGATTGGTTTCTCAATATACATACGAATCATGATGGCATATTAACAACAGACATTGTGACAGTCCAGTACCAGTTTGGTCCATGGATGCACCTAACCTTATGTCATGAACTGATACTGGAATTGCTCTTTTAAGTGTCCATGTTAATGAGAAGCAGATTGTTTACTGGGGTCAAGTCAGTCACTGTTGTTAAAAAAGGACTGTCAAAACCTTTTTTGGAAACAGATTTTACCATTACAGATAGGAAACGTCCACTGCTAACACATTGTCATTTCTTATGGACAAGTTGAAACATTTTAGAATGTCCTAAACATATCCCATTAATTGTCAGTGATCTCAAGCCTCCACAGTAACTTCGTTCTGCTTTGCAGACTCCAGCCAAGAATACTCTGTTCTCTGTTACTGGGTTATAGAGCAGGAAAATGAGTGCTAGAGGTAATGTGCACTTCGAATAATGGGAAAGGTTAGCTTGTGTTCTTCAGAGGAGAGAAAACCTACTTGGAATATTATCTCCCCCCCCCCCCCTTTTTTTTTCTTTTCTTTTTTTCTGTGAGCCCAGTGTCTGTACTAAGCTTGGTACTTTGCTACTTTTTGCTCGACAGCTTCACTTCTAAGAGTCCATCTGCTTGAGGAAGTTTTCAGTGTTTTGTGACAACTACAATATTTTGAATGTAGTAGTAGTAAATTATGTAAACTAATGATGAGACTTGCCAAAGGTTTGTATTTTGGCAAGTGGCCAAACCCCAGGATTGCTGCTACCTCTCTGCTGCCCTTTGCCTACATGTGTGTCACTCTGTAAATGTTTCCTCCTTTCCTTTTTTCTTGTCCTGAAATTTTTCCTTTCATCTTGGTTTTTTAAGTGTCGTCTTTACTATTCAACTTTGATGAAAGTGTCCTTACAGCTTACACCCCTTCAATGAAGTCTTGAAAAGTCTGTAGAAGAAAATGACACAACTCGTGTGCTATTTTCCTGTTCCTTTCGTTGGGGCTATTGAAGTCTTGCTGTTTCATTCCCCCAGCTAAGGCTGAGCCCTGAAGCAAACTATGGCAGGAGAGGGAAAACACCAAGTATGAGAGGTTAGCATGCACTGCTGGAAGCAATAAATCCAGAAGGCTGCGCTCTCTTTCAACTCTGGCAATCCTGTGCCTGCATTTTGTCTTTCAGAATTTGTCCTTCCAAACCTACTAGCATCCCCAGGTGCTAAAATATATGGTATAGATCTGTCTGGGATGCTGTATGAAAGTCTGTATGCCAGTTCCAAATTTGTGAAAACATAACTCTGTTGACAGCTGTGCCATTCAATGCCTTCTCTCAAAAATATGTTTCTGAGTGTTGCTCTCTTTGAAAGCAGGAATGCTGATGTGAGACAAGAGAGTTCTAAACAGCAGGTTAAGAAATACCACAGTCCCTGTCTGGGCTTTGACAGTCTTCTTTCCATATTCTAGTCAAGTGAAAAGGAGTAGTTAAACTTAGCGGCACAGGGTTTTGTCCTGCGTGGTTTTTATTTTTCTTTCTTTCTTTTTCCTTCTTCTTCCTAGAGTCAAGCTGAAGTGCTTGTTTTAGGTAATGCAGGAAGTTTTCTCTTTCCGAATAGATTCTCGTTGCTTTGGTATTTGTATCTAGAGAAAACAGAGTGCTTTTCATCCTGGCTAGGGAAGAGACATTCCTGACTGCTGCCTTTAATATTTGTATTAAGTTTGAGTTTTTAAAAGTGAAATAGTGCTACTCAGCTGGTGTGAATTGACGTTACGCAGTGCTTTCAGGAGCTCCACACCTTTGCACCCATTGAGTGTGTGGACACCTATTCTCTGGAGAGAGATTGAAAGACAACCTAATGAAAGTAGTGTCAAGAGTACTGCTGTACCTTGAAGAGGAAGGGTGTGGAATTGGTAGTTTGACTGAGGAAGGGTTTAAACACATCAGGTTAAAATTAAGGGACTGTTTCTTACAATGTGATTCTCTACTGTTTTAACTAGCTGTGTATATCTGGATGTACCACTGATACTGAAACACTGCTACTTTAAAGTGCTCTGAGACACAAAAATGATAGCAACCATAGAAATGCTTCATTTTCCACTTTTCTCAAAAAGCCGGATTTTTTTTTTCCTCTTGTGGCTTTTTCCCCCTCCTCTTTTTAATGGCATGCAAGTAGCATTTTCAGATAATCCTTAAAAATAATTTTTGCAGAAAGGCTACTTTACAGTGTAGTTTTGGCTTATAGATGTAGAAAGAGCAGTTGTCATTTGGTTAAAATATCGGACTGAAATGCAGGAGGTTTGGATCTGCTTTTAGAGATTTTAATAATGACCTTAGGCAAGAAGCTTTCCTGTTCTGTGACTTGATTAATCTAAAACAGGTAAATCTCCCTGGCATGTGCCATTACTCAACTCGATGATAAATCTGGCTTTAAAAGCACTGTTTCAGTGAGTTGGGTGTAAAGCTGCTTGTTGCCAAAGGTTTTGTTTAAATTAGTGTTCGGTTAAAATGTTTTATAGATGATGAAGATGACTGCATTTTTGCAAGTTCTTGCGAATGCGTGTGACGTTGCTTTTTACTCTTCTTTATTTAAGCTTAAGCTCTTGGAAGCTGTCCTGAAGAATCTGTACGGTCAGCTTCTCAGGAGAGCCATGGCAGCAAAATGTTTAGAAAGCTGGAAATTTGGCAATTTATGGCAATCTTCTTTTTATAGAATATTTGTCTTTTTTACATCGTAGTAGCTAAGGGTAGGCTGTGTATTTGAGACTTAGGAATAGAACCTTTGCTAGAATCTTGATTTATGTACAAATGTGCTGTAAAATCTTCCATTATTGATAGCATGATGTATGCATAAACAATCTGTAAATAGGACTCGCCCTGTCCAATGATGATGTCCAGGTGATTGTTAGGATGGCAGGTTAAAACTTCTGTGCTAGCCATTATTTACGGTCAGAGGAAATAAAACCTTTCCTTACCTATTCTATATTGTTATATCTGTTCTATTTAGAAAGGCATTTAAGTTCTGATTCTAGGCCACACTTAGACAAATGGCTATCATGAATCCTGTTTTAAGGACTGCTGTGCTTTCCTGAGTAAGAGCATAAGAGCTCCAGAGCTATTTTTAAGTACAGATGCAATGAATGTTAGCTGAGGTAAAAACCCCTCATACCAAAAGCTGATCCTTTTTCAGAGTGAGAGAATACATTACATTATCACTGATTTAGGAGTTATAAGGAGAAAAGAAAACGCAATTGCAACCCATGGGTGGATATACAGTAATTGAAACCATCTAAATGTAGCACAGAACTTTGAGAGCTCTACTTAAATTGTTCAGAAGGAGCCTTAAGGCTTTTAAAGCAGGCTGTATGCAAATGACAGCCCAGTCATTTACACAGCAACTACTGGGTGAAGAGATGCTCCCCAGGATTACTGCATTTATTGCTTTACCAGTAACTAAAGCGGTATAATTCCATTAAGATCTAATCTGAAATTATTTTCAAGCTCTGCGTGTTGTGTGGAGAAAGGCGCAAATAAATTATATGTCTAGATTTTTAACCTGTGTTTTAAAGATTTAAAATACACATAGAAGGGAGGATCATTTTAGCTTTTTGATTACCATGTAGTGATAGTGCTGCGGGCTCTAATATAAAAGCCTATGAAATTGAACTTGATATGAACCATGACAGGCCTGTTAAATGTGCTGATGCTTGACCTTTCTAGGGTTTTTTTTCACTGTTTGTACAAAATAGGGATGAAGTGCTAAGTGTGTTTAAAAATTATTGTATAAGTGCAGCACATTGCCATACAGTCAAGCATTTACCCTGAGGGGAACAGAATGTAGCTTGGTGGTTGTTGTTCCATCTCTTGAAAGTGCCTGTTTTCTGCAGCTGCTGTTTCCTTGAAGTCTCTTTTTTGTTGTCGTTTCCCTCTTTCTCTCTCAATCTTCCTATTCAAAACAGTGTTATATTGTGAGCTGGAAAGAGGAGGATAAACACAACTCTGAATATAAAAATAATTATTGTCCTGAAAGAAGATTAAAAGAAGGGCTGGCTATTTAGAAATTGAGTGCTTCTTACACACCTTTCATTTTATCTGTAGTATGAAGCAATTACTCAATTCAAGATGAAATGATGAAACTGAATCTGGATAGTATCAGAATAGTGAAAACATGACCTGGTAACATCTATTCTTGAAAATTGACTTCTGTATCTATCTCTGTTTTCTTCTCTTTATTCTGAGAAGATAATTGGCATGTACAAATTAAAAACAATTGGAATACTTGTTGGTCTCTTAAATTGTTATTTATTTATAACAATTTAAATTACCATTAAAAGCTTGTAATTTAAATCTAAATAATGTTTGTAAGAATAAGTTGCATGAAACGGTGGTTTCATCAATAACATTTCAGAAGTCAATTGATGTTAATCCAAGTTTAGATTTTAGAGCTCTATTAACTGATGGTGATATTAAAAAAAATAACAATCCTCTTGAAGCATTGAGATTTCATTCTGGTATGAAACACGCTATGATATAGCACTCTGGCAATAAAGGTTTGTTAGAAGCCTAGAAACGAAGTCCTTGACTTAGCATCTTTGAAGCACAAAGCATCTTTAATATTAAAGGATCAAATAGGAAAAAATTACAGAGTCCGTGTGAAAGAATTTGCTGATAAAAATGTATCTCATTGATGGTTTGCATTTCTAATCTAGCGTGGATTTAGATGAAGCATCCTCTTTGTATATTCCACAGTCACAGTATGAGCTCTGACGATACAGTATAGGTGGGATGAATAAACAGGGAGTCGCAGAAAACATACTGGGATCATTCTAATGGGTTTTTTTTGATAGAAATACTGTCTTTGCAATATGGTCTGTTGTAAAAGAATAGTGTCACACGAAGGATACTTCTTATTGTAATTTTGAGTAATTCATTATGCTCTATTCTTTCAACTGTGCTTTTCTAGTTTTTGCTTATTTACCATATGGTGAATGACAGCTCTCTATTTGTCTGCTTATTGAAATGTGACCTTCAATAAGGTGTGCAAGATCAAATAATTAATGAATTAGATTCTCAGCAGCTGTAAGGTCTCATTGGTTTACTAAAATAGATGAAATTATGTGGGCTTACACCACCAAAGGGTATGGCCTACATTGGCTAACACACTAATGATTAAAAAGTAGGTTTTAGGACATCTAGGTCCTCCTCTGGCTTCTGTGTACTTACTCTTTTACTTTATTTAAGTCTTCTGATGCTTATTCAGAAGCTGGATTTTTTTCCCTATTCCACCTGGATTTTGAGAAAGGTGAAGGTGAGAAGTAATAGAATCAAGGAATGCATTACTGTAAGTGGTTTTGAGTAAGATAAGTGCTATCAATCAGATTTTTCCCCAGACCTATTTAGCACCCAGCAGCTCCTGTTAAGAACAGATGAGAGTTTGTGAAAACACTTAGTCTGACCCATCTTAAATAAGATAACTAATTGGAAGCCAAGATTTTCTTAGAATCACAGAATGCTGATTTGCAGGTCAATTGTGAAAATCTAATGCCTCTGTAATGTTGGTGGTTTTTTTTTTTAATTTCCAGATCTTTCATAGAATATAAATATCCGGGTTTGTCCAGTGATACACAGGTGTTTCTTTCTTTTACTTTTTGGAGTGGGATATCAAATGCTGAATGGTTTTATTGGTGTAAAGAATGAGAGGATATGAGTCACTTCTACTTCTTAGCACAGGATGACTGTAGCAGTCAGCACAGTACTGCTCTGTCCTCCAGTGTGGCTGAACTCACCTAGTTTACCAGAGAATAAGACTGAAGTGCTCTGTCTTCAGCAGGTTGGGTTTTTGTTTGTTTGTCTGTTTGTTTTTTAAATGTATATGGAACAGCAAAATAACGCTCTTGGATAGATACATAACTTCCTGCCACTGAAGGCAAATCTGATGAACTGTTGCATGTATTTAGAATTGGCCATATACATTACTCATTTATAGCTATAGACATACCCAAGTTCAGATTCTTAAAACAATGCTTTATTATAATTACAACTCTTCTGAGCCTTCTATGTGTTTGTTTTACTTAATCTGCTTCTATGTTAAAGAAGAAACTGCTGTGGTTTTCACTTTGCATATATAACTGGTGTGTTGCTAATGTGTTGCTTTTCAAGAAAAATTGAGCAAAAATAGATTTGGTATAAGGTTGTCCTAAGAAGCCTGGGTAAAGTTTAGTATGCTTTTGAAAGGTCAGTGCCAATGCTGATTGCTTTTCTTTTCAATCCAGCCTCTATAAAGTAATACAATGTTTTTGGAGTTTGATTAGAATCTGTAGGTGTTGATCTTCTGAAGTACTCTCTTAAAGGACTTGATTTTCAGACAACGGTAAGTTCTCAGCCGGGAAGCCAAGATACCACAGCTGCTGCTCTTGGATAAGGGCTCCGTGGTGGAAGGCTGTAGCAACAGTGACTGGTAACAAGTTCATTACTTACACGTGCAGTGTTGCTTGTGTAATGTGGTTTTATGCAGCAGATTTTTATCAGGAGAATTTGACCTCCTTTAAAATGGGGAACCTGAAGCACAGTGAAAAGGCATAATTTGTTTAAGATTACAAAATAAGCCAGTACCATTGTGGGAACATAGTGAGTTCTCTGGAATTCAAGCCCCATGCTTTCCATCTAGTAGACGATGTTACTGTACAAACATTCAGAATCTAGAAAGGTGTGGTGTTCTGTGAGTGCTTAGAAGTAAAACACTGTGCTACTGTTAAGCAGAGATTAGGGTTTCTGTGCTGTTAATGGATAAATTTAAGAATCTTAATTGATTTCATAAAGCTGCCATACTGTTTTTTCCTTTATAGCACTGGGTCCAAAGCAAGCTATTCCTAAGCTGTTGCTATATAGAGAAATAGGAGAAGAATTCCTGTGTAAGCCCCGTGGGGCTGAGAGTGGCAGGTGTGATAAGGTGGAAAAACAGGCTAAGCATATGGGCAAGAACAGGAAGAATTGTGTAGAAGGCTCACCCCCTAAACTAAGCAGTGCGCAGCAATTTGCATCAGTGCTGCAGTGAGACAAACCTCTGTATTCTAACAATTTAATTGTAAATTGAAACTGCCTTGGGATGTCATAGCAATTGAGTTTCTCTGCGGAATCATAGGACTTGAATTGCTGCAGCTCTGCCAAATGACAAAAGGTGCACATCTGTGCAGAAAGATGGGTTTCTCCCCTCAAATGTGTAAAATTGCTGGATTTCTTTTGGATGTCTTCTTGCAAAGAAATAAAGTGGGACAAATATCTTTGTTTTTCTGTAGCTACTCACCAGGTTGGTTTTGCTCCTGGCAAAATGAAGCAGAATAGTAGCAAAGAAATGGAAAGGAAGGAGCTGGACACTCACAGGGTTAGCCATGTGATTTTTCATCTCAGTAAGGAGAGTGTGGGGAAAGAATTCATGAATGCTGGAAAATAAAGCAATATCTATGTTTCTGTCCTATCTTCTTTCACTTCCATGCAGACACAGTATTTGTATATTTATGACATAGGTGTTGCTTTAGATTTAGATGTTTTTGATGCTGTGCAGTCTGCTATTGTATATATAATTGAGTGAGTGAACTATTGATGTAAGCACTACTTGTGTTTGAGTGCATTTGCACAAGGAGGCTGTACTGCTTTAAAATGTTTCATAAAACATGACAGTTGTAAAATGCACAGGTCAACACTTGGAGAATTGAAGAGGGAGACTTTGCCTTTTAAGGGTGATGAAAGGGAAAGAAGATGGAGCAGTACTTCTTCACTAAAGCAGAGGTAGCCATTTTCAGAATAATTTTCAGCACAGAACTCTAATGCTCACCCCTAATCAGGCATGCATTGTTCCTTGTGTGAGGCTGAGGCTCGCTTGTCTCCTTAGACTTAGATGAAAATACATAGCCATAAATTTTAGAGCAAAAGAATTGAATTTATTCCCCAAAACAACATGGAGAAATTGACTTCTGTTATCGTGCTGTGATGTAATAACTATTTGTGGGATGTTAGGAACCTTTTGACTCCCAAGTTTTAACTTAAAATAAATAAATCTTGTCTTATTTGGAAGATAATTGTGATTTGATGTTTAAATATGTCATACGCTGGTATGATTTAACTTTTTACAAAAACAAAGGAGCTGAAAAGTTCCTTAAAGACTACAAACCTGTTGTGGTTTTTTCTCCCCCGTAATTTTTCAGAAATTTTAAGTAATATCTGAAACAGGTACATGATTGGGCTTCCTCTCTGTATGTTTCATAAAACAGGGAAGGAAAAGCCAAAAAGGGGGCAAGTGGAAAGACGATAAGTTGTTTCTAAAGCAATGATGCCTTTTAAAATTCAAAGTCTGAATGAACTACAGCTTACTTTTACCGTGTTAAACTATCCTGTGAGTTTTGTAGGTTTGCTCATCATTCTTTGCAAAAATCAGTTTAATTCCTTGTTTTTCTTCCTTAGATTCATGCTGCTTTTCTGTTGTTAAAGCAGAACATAGTCTTCTGTTCCCCTTAGCCAAATTTATAAACAGGTATGCTAGAAATAAATGGAGTTTATATAAAAAAAGATAAAAAATTATTTCCAGGTATATGTACTTTAAAAAGTTGTTACAAGACAAACTAGTTAGTCTTTGTTAATCCTCTAGTTAGGCCCATAGCTAAAGAATCCACTACAGACTAATCTGTGGTTGGCGCCTTAATCTGTGTTTTGTCTACTTTGCCATACATACAAACCTTTTCAGAATAGTTTAGATATCGTGAGTCCTGCAAATAAGACTGTAAGAACAACTGGATATAGAGTAGTCTTCCAGAATGACATCAAACAAGAGAATGACAGAAAATCTTTGCTGCACGGTGGATCAACAAATAGGTTTCATTTATATTCTCGGGTAAAATACTTACCTGGGGAGGTGGTAGTTTCATGTGATGTTTCACAAATAATACTAGGATCAGGAGAAACCTACCAGCACGGCCTTTTAACAAAGCTTCATATGTGTCAGCCTGCATCTGACTGAGCCTTTTCAGTCATGTTAAAGCAAGCACAACGGAATAGATTTAATAAGCAATGCAAAACTTTATTTCTGAGTAAGACAAGCCTCGTTTGTCTCACCTTGTGATACAAATGCTGTGTTGTTACTTTGTCTTAGAGAACCACCAGAGTGCAGCAACTTGAGCTATGAATTTTGCTCATTTCACATCATTAGTTTCTTTAACATGGTGGGTAAGGAAGTGGCTGCTTTTGTGCTTTCTCAGCGAAGCAATCTCCTCTAGGGTTTTTTTTTTTTCCCTGGAAGTTTTCTGGAAAATATCTTCTACATTTGTATTTATATCATCATCCCTCTCTGCATTCCCTCATCTTTCCTGTTCTGTGCTGTCTGCAACGGTGCTTTTCTTTTCCCTTTGTAACCGTTTGAAAGTGAATTATCAGGTCAGCAATGTAGCTCGTGAGAAATGGCCCGTAAAACAACCTAGATCATCTATCCTTATTTGATACATTTAGATTCCTTAATACATTCTGGAGGAATTTGTCTCACCTGTGTCAGGATTTTCTCAGCAAGCAGCCATCTCCTTAGCAATAACAGTTTACTTAAACCATCTGGTTTGCTTCTTATAGTATTCGTTTGCTTATATTGGGAAGATGAGTGTCTACTTGAAGGTGCCTCTCGATTTATGGCTAATGGATAGCTCTTTTCTGTCTGTGTTTGATTCTGTGCCGGTTGTCCAGTCTAGAGGCAGAGAACAAATTGAAATGGGTAGTTCCACGCATGCAGGGATTTGTGAAGTCTGGTTCATCGACTTAAGAGTCTAGCAGCCTGTGTGCTCCAAATAAAGCTTTTTTTTCTGTAATTGGAATATAACTGAAGTCTTCCCCTCTCTCTCTCTCTCTCTCCTGGATCATCAGGCCACTAGTGTAAAGTGACAATTTTTACTATAGACCTACTACAGACAGATACTGATGTCTTGGAACAGGGATTTCAGCTTCCTCCTTGTCAGTGGGCTAATGTGTGGAGATGCAGCTGTCACTGGCGGATTGTTGACGTGATACTCTTGCCCCTCTCTCCTATCCCAGTTCTCAAGAGTTTAACCTTGTATTCGCTGTGTATCCTATGCTGTAACCTGCCATTTTGATGATCTGTTGGTATGTCTATCGATTACCCAACATGGTCATCTGAATGTCAGCTGTCCAAAGAATAAAATATAAAATTGGAAATGGATGATGGGAAAGTTGAAGGATAAATCCAGATAAACCCAAATCTACAATTCCAAGATGTGTGCCTATCCAGGCAAATGGAGTTGCAGTGGTTTGATGCACAGAAACAAAAAGCATCTTTTGATATTAGGTTTGATAGCAAACAGTGCTCAGTTATAATATAATTAAGTAAAGGAAGTGTCAGTTTAGTTCTTATGCAGCAAACCTTAGCTGAAATTCTAGAAAGGTAGAAAATATACAACACGTGGTATACATACACATCCCTTGAGGTATATGTAATACTCATATGTACACAACTAGAAGTTAGTTGTAAACACAGTGACCAAAGGACTTGAACGTTTTTTCCGTTCATGTACATTGAGATATTTTTCTGTGCTTATGAAACATAAACTGCAGTGCAATACTCAATACTATACTTAATAACTATCTTAGTTATTAAATATTTTAAACAGTCATGGCCTTTTGTTTTCTCATTATTTATGTCAGGTAAGGGTATATCTGTTCAGGTAATCATGCTATGTAACTACAGAGGAATGTAAATTATATTTCTTGATACACTGAATAGCAGCCTTGGATTATAAATGATATTTATGAGGAAGTTGGGAGTGCTTTAAATATTGTGAAACGGCTTACTTTGACACGTTGGGGATGATGATGCTGAAACACTGGCTCTTTGTAAACTGTTTAATGGCAACAATTTTCTAAATCAAAGCAATCTAAGCTTCCCCATTTACACTTTCATTTCTAAGTACTAAAGTCTCATAAAGGGGTTTGCAACATTGAACCTTTAGCTTCTGTGAATAGATATCTAGTACTGATGCAATAGCATTATCTCGATTGAATATTTTATCTTTAAAATTATAATGATTTTTTTTCTGCTTTTATGCAGAAATAGAATGCTAACAGATGCAAAAGTTATTTTTAAACCGTGTTAGGGGCTGAAAAAGCACATTTTGTGGAGGTGTCATTTGATGCTTTGAATATATTTTAGACTTTAATAGTAAAATGTTTCAAAAAATTATAGTGCTGATCTTTTTTGTACTGGGAAATGATACAGATGCAAGAGTGGACACAAAACTTTTTCTGTTGTATCTCTGCTCTTGAACTAGTAATGATGTTGCAGTTCCACCTGCATATTCCCTTTCATTGCTGACCTTTCCTAACTGGATGTTTTCTGAGAAGCAGGTTCAGTAGTATTCATTATTACTATATTAATGCATATGAATGTTGTGAATTTCATAAAGCTTACATCACTTCCTGTCTGCCTTAGATGATCCTTCCTCCTTGTGTGTGTACATACACATAATTTTTAGCAGGGAAGTAGTAGTTTTTAGGCCCCACCTGTAATTCACCATAATTCATGCTGTCTGTCAGTGCAGAATTGTTGCCTACAGAACACTTTCTAATGTATCTAGACTAGTTACAAATGTCCTGGGTGATGTTCCCACCACTTTTCCCTGGAGAAACCTCCACATTCTCAGATCTCACTGTCAAGAAAGTTTTTCCTCATGTTCAGCTGAAATCTTCCTTTTTAAGAAAACTTGCTTCTTTCCATTGGAAAGAGACTACATTGTTTGCTCATATCTTCCGTTGTCTGCTCTGTTGGCATGAAAAATACAGTAAATCCATTTTAAACCTTGTTTGGACATCTCGCAAAACAGTAAGTTTTTTTTAATATTGTTGGGTCTGCCCTGTGAAGTCTTACTTCAGTGTTCTTGTGAGTAGAAACACGAAAACTTAGATAAATATGATGCATATTTTGTATTATCTAAGACAAGCTGTATGTAAGTGTCTAATACAGGTGTTGCATTAACACCTAGAAGTGAAGATTTATGTCTTCAATGTGTCTTTACCCCGTCCACTTTCTTCCTTCCCATAGCTGGCAGGTTATTTTTAAATTGTTTGTTTAGTATTTGTGAAGACTTGTGATGAGCATAAACAGAACCTAACTGAAGCCTGTGTGTTTAATATCACCCTTAACATGGATTAGTTACCAACATGTAAACATATTCCTCCAAATAATCCTCCTTCTTTTCTCTGAAGGGTGGTCAAGGACTTGCTGTAACAGTTACTTCCCTGAAAGAGGAGTTTTTCCATATGACCTGACCTTGCAGAGGAGGCAGGACTGTGTTATTTTCTCTTTAGTCCAGTACGTGCATCCTCACTGGCAAGAAGCATTAAATCTTAATTTAGTATTTTAAGTAAGAAGTCATGAGTATGCAGGTGTGGAATTGCTGTTGTTTAAGCTAACAAGAATGGATGGGGACTTCTGTGGAGACGACCTTGTGTAGATTTTCATTCATATTTATAAGTAAAATATAGGGTGTTTAGCTTTATCAATTGCATATAAACTTAAAAGTTGAAAACGTTACCAGGTATCGCCAAGCTGAATGATAAAAAAGAAAGTTTTTTTGAGGGGTTTCTTTGGGTTGATGGTTTGTGGGTTTTTTGGTGTTTTTTTTTGGGGGGGATGGGAGGGGGGTTGGTTTGGGGTTTTGGGGGTGGGCACAGATTAAAGTTTTTTATTCCTGCAGTATTTTTGGTGTCATTAGGGCTGGATAGTGTCATATTTTTAAGTAAATAATGACTTAAAATAGGACAAGAGTGATAATTGGCCCATGGTAGTGCTGGGCATAGTAAATGACAAAGTTGCTCGCAGACCACACAAATGAAAGTGGTGTTTCCCAGTTGCAGTAGTTTTCAGAGTATGTAACGTAATCAGTTGTTACTCTGGCTAAGCTGGTGAGTGGTGACTTGACCGTTTGCGATCATCCAGCCTTACTGTGATATGACAAGATAAATCTTTATGGAGAGATTAGGGAGGGAGATGTTCCTTTCTGTCCTTATCAATCCTTCATAGTCAGGCTTTAACACTGCTAGGATTCATACGCGTTCTTAAGGAGAAAAATGGTGGATCAGTTTGTACTTAGCTCATCAAGCTCATCTTTCTCTCATTTAAGAGCTTTGCATGGGTTTTTAATTAGAAAATCAGCAAAAGAGGAAGTTTGTCAAACCCGTTTATTGTTTTTCTTTTTTGTTTTGAAGTGGTTTTTTTAAATATTATTTCTTAAATCCATGCTGTGGAAGACATGGTA
This sequence comes from Aptenodytes patagonicus, assembly GCF_965638725.1. NCBI lineage: Eukaryota > Metazoa > Chordata > Aves > Sphenisciformes > Spheniscidae > Aptenodytes > Aptenodytes patagonicus. The sequence goes on from NC_134972.1 coordinate 3,277,336, forward strand.
TGTGGTTTTGTACTTGGCTAGAATTACTGCCTAGGTGGATGTGTCTCTGTTTGCATTCTTTTGGAACGCTGACTGTGCCCATATTCTACAATTTTTCTTGCTTAGTACAATGTCTGTTCGTTTCTAGTCATTGCTAGGCAAGAAGATTGTCCTGTCTGTGTATCTGCATTTCTAACAGCGGCAGCCCATTGAGTCAAGTATGTACTATTCCACATTCATCCAAAGGGAATTTTTATCTATTAGATTTCAGTTACTTGGGAAAACACTGCATAGGTATATGTGAAATTTTGCAGCACCATTAAAACAAAGTGAACTGAGTGCAGCTTTATTAAAGGATGTTCTAGAAACTTCAGGCATATTATATGTTCTTCTGTGGTGTGTGGCAGACATGCAAAATGAACTTTAATCACTTCAGATTAATGGAAATTATTTTCTCAACTCATGTCATAACAGTGAACATCAGCAGTCATGCATTCTTTCTTTATCACATACCAAGGAGGATAACTATATGAAACTAATGTAAGACATTAAGATTGTCTGCTTGACACGGCAGTGACAGTGCCTTTACTTATCTTGTAATGAAATAGTAAAAGAATCTGAGCTCTTGTGAAATAAAATAATATTTTTTTATTTTTCTGTTGACATTTTTGAAACAGTGGTAAGCGTAATAGTTGTGGTAGCAGAACAGACTTTTTTATCTTACCTAAAATCATGTCAGAAATCTAAAACATGATGCTTATAAAACAGTATACCCAGATGGTCTTCCTTTGCATGTGGTATTTTTTTTGTTTTCTGTCTGTAATGTCCGTTACCTCTTGAAAGCTAACAGGTGGTGCTTGTCCCATCCTTTGAATATATAAAAATCTAAGCCTACGTAATAAAAGGGAGATGTACTTGTAGTGCAAGATAGTGCAGTTATATTAATTGGAAGTTGTTAGAAAAAGTAAGTGACAGCGAAGAAGCGGGGATATAGACTTTAACAAATACTAATAATTGGAGGATGGGTGCTATTTTGAAAAGCCTGGTTTTTTGTCTGATGGCTCAAGGTAAGCATAGTTTGCCTTCTCTTTTTCTTCGATGTAGTCTAATGCAAGCTTTGGCAATAGTTCTTCTACTTCACTTCATGAAACACTGATTGAGCACACTCAGAAAATCTTTTTCTGTAGGAAGGATCTTGACTGGAGAAGTGTCTTTCTGCGAACAGGTAATTCAGGAGCTTTTTTCTATTTCTGTTTTGACTCTGATTCCCTTTGCTCTGAGTATCCCTTTTTAATCTTTGCAGATTTTGCATAGTCCTAATATGCGGATTTTACAAAGTTGTGTTTCGGATGTGCCTTTAAAGGGTTTAAGCTATGGAAGGCTGGAAGAGTCTTTCTAGTGACTAGTGTTCCTTCCCTGCAATACCTACCTGTAAGCTTCTGGTGGACTGAAGGTTGAATTTCTCTCTCCACGTGTCCTCTGTACAGTAATTATGAACTTCTGAATTCTGTTCTTGTCATGAAATCATCCTGAGGCTTCCGTCATAGACTTTTAACACAATGCAAAATGTGTGTTTTACTGTGCTAAATGTTCAATGTTAACTATGTATGCTCTAATCCTAAACAGAGATTTGAAGAGAACGCTTAAATGTCGGTTACTATCCATGGCATATGGTTACATTAAGAGAAAGGAAAAAAAAAGGTAATTTATAGTAACAGATGGGTTTGAACTCTTTTTGGAGCTGTTGAATACTTTTTAATTTTTAATTTACAATGAATCTTTCATACAACATTTAACTAACTCTTCTGTCATATTCTTTTAAAATATATGATGCCTTTTCAATACAGTTGTCTAGAAATTGCATATGAATACTGAATGGTTAACATTAGTCATTAGAATATGAAGAATAGTAAGTTCACTGAAATTTTGATGCATATTTGTTGCTGTTCAGAGTGTTGCATATAAGGAAAAAACCAAAACATCTTTATAATTTTTTTTTTCCTGCCAGTAAATAACAGGCAAATGGATATAGTCCATGTCAAAAAACAAAGCAAAAACAACAAAAAAACCCAAACCACCAGAGCACATGAAATAGCTTGAGATACTTTTGTTCCTTGGCTATGAATTAAATTTGATATTCCATTGGTTGTTTATAGAAATTATGCTCCTACCAGTCTGGAAAATGTAATAAGGCTCTTGCAGATGTCCAATGTTGAGTCAGAAATATTTTCAAACACAGTTCATTAGAGTTAGAAATTTTTTCTTGCAAGTAAATTGTCCTGCCAGCATTTCCTCCTGAATTAATTTTAACTTGGATATTAAAGGATTTAGAAAACTTCTCAAATATTACATCTTTCCTATGCTGGAAAAAAGCTCAAATACTATGCAATTTCTTGCAACAATAACAATATTAAAATAAAACCTAATATGTTTTGTGAAAGATGCAATTAAATCTCTACTGTGAATGCATTAAAATAACCAAGTGGCTCTGGGTGGAAACAGGCATGATATAACTTGCATTGTCTACTATTGACTTTCCAAGGGATACTAAATATATTAGGGCAGGAAACTAAGGTTTAACTCTTTAATTAGCAAAACTTCTCCTAAGCTGACTTTTGTAGGCAGTTTGTTTACAAAAAGGGAAAACAAGTTTAAGTGTTTCACTTGTTTTCCAATTTGAAAACGTTTCAAAATCTCTCTGAAAATTTTCTCTGAAACCTGAAATGGTGTTTAATCCTTTGCACGCTTGAAAACAGACTTGCTCATCAGCTTGCCAAAGTATGGAAGAGGGAAGAAGCAGAAGAGAGAGGAGGCATAGTTAGGAAAGTATTTGACTATGACAGTAAAGAAGCTAGCAATAGAATTAAAATTAAAATGAAACGTTTTAATCCCTGTCATAGGTCAGCAGTCTCACCCAGCCATTGTAACCAAGCTGCATTTGGGACAATTGTTAATATTCCCCATCACACTGGGTTCCATGTATCCATTATGGGTTTAGCAATACCGCCTTTTTTGGGTTGTGTATCTTATCTAACCTATAATGTCTACATTATTATTTGAGAACGGTTGCACTGCCGTCTTGTGAGTTCACTGGGACCAAAGACCAGTGAAAAATTTCTGTGTGTATGAGGGACTTAAAGTCGTGGGACCTTCAGGTGTATACCTCATCTGCTACAGGTGAATGAAACGGGAAAAAACGGGGTAAAGCATTCCTAGAGCTGTAAACTAACAGACGTAAGAGTGGAAGTGCAAATTTTATTCCAGAAAAACTCCTACAAAACAATACTCTTACAGTACTGATGTTGGAGAAATTAGTTCAGATCTGTCTATATTTTTAATTTACAAAATAATAGAGCTGTTGCTTTTTCTTTAACTATTTGATGTGCAGATTTCATCACAGTGAAATCCCAGAATCTTAAGCAGCTGATACTGAGTCCAAAAGCCAGACACTCAAAACTGGGTTTGAACAGTTACTTTAATCTCCCATCTGGTGGCTGGCCTTGTCATGAGCTCTGAATGTCATCCCAGCTGAGGCTGCCTGCAGTCCTTCTGGTGTGTGGACGGTGGCTCTTCCAAGTAAAACAAAATTTAAAAAGTTGCGTCTAATTCTCTCAAACATGGTAGGAGAGAATCACCTTAGAACAGTGCAAGTAGGCATAGATTTCTTTAAGGAGCTCTGTGATAGTCAAAATAGCACTTTTTTCTTTTTTAATTTTATTTTTTAATACAAAAGACTGGTAAGGGATGGAGAAAGCAGTGCCTAAATCTGGGCTTGAAAAAGGACAGGACAAGAATGATAGGGAAGCTATGTAGAGGTAAGATGCCTGAAAACAATTTCTGTTGGGTCTGTGAGTGATTCAAGCCACATGTTGTAGTTCCAGAAAGGAAACACGGGTGTACTCTCTGGGTAGCTTGTGCTTGGATTATTTTGTTTGTTTGTTTTGTTTTTCTCTCTTTTTTAAGGAAGTGCCATTCATTCAAGAATTTTTTTCGAGTAGTCTTTCAATGTGCGGATGATAGTTCATCTCAGTATGTTGCCTCCTATGCTACAGTCAATGCTTGAGAAGTGTTGAGACATTAAACTTGTAATAGTAATGCATTCTCTGTGTGTGTGTGTATTAACAGGCTGCTGTTGGTATGCTATTATTTGGCACAGGTGTTTACTGTGATTGTGATATATTGGGAAAAATAGTGTTTAATGACTCTCCCGTATTCTTTTCTCACTTACATGTAGTGACAATATGGGAAAAGTTAGTAAACAGGACTTAAAATCAGGGGCTAAAAGCAGATTCTACCCACAATCCGTCAAACTCGCTGCGTTTCTTTGCACTGCCGTGAATAGGTTGAGTACTTACATAAATTCATAGAAGGTCAAAATAAATCGGAACTGAAGTAAATTTGATTTAAAGAAGTTTGGTGATGTCTCATAGAGTAATGCTGTGGTTATTCATAGGTAAAGTTCTGCTTTACATGTAGTTTTATGTGGGTTTTTATGTATTTCATTGACTAATTTCAGCAACTGGCTCAGAGCAAGCACTTCTTGTTTCCTTTTTTCTACTTATCTAACAGTTATACAGAAGATTACATGCCCATTAACAAAATGCAAAAGCAAAGGCTTAATTCTGAGTGAAATCCAGGATCTCTGTCCTTGAATTTGTTCTGTTTGTTGTAAGGCAGTATTTAAAGTGATTTGTGGACATAAACAAGAGAAGCAGATTACACCTTCAAAAAGATTAGGCTATCTCAGACAGTGAAACTCCAAAAACCTCTAAGCAATAATTCTTCAGTCACATGTTATGTCTTGCTACACATGCTTTTGAAGGTGTTTTTACAGGGCATTTAAAAGGATTGTGGTATGTACTTACAAATAAATAATCTTCATTAGATGTTATGTTAAAATGATTTCATGAAGGCATAAGTTGAAACGAGTAGCATTATGAAGACACTTAATTACCAATTAGCCTACTAAAACTGTATCACTGTACACAGTCTTTATGTAGCAGAAGACTTGCAGCTCATGAATATTTTTCAGTAGCTCTTAGTTATGCTGTTAGTCAGCTTCACTTTAGAAGTGGGAATCTTTGGCTGTCCGGTCCTGTTACTCATAAATACTTCAAACTGCCTTCCCTGTCTGCACATAAGTGAATGCAGATCAATTGTCATTCAGGCTGGATTGTTCATTTTAAAATTAAAATAAGTTCAATTAATGTTGGCAAAAGAACATCTGTCACTAATCCTTATTCTTATAAATTATATAGGTTTTTACCAAGGCCTGCCCCCCTCACGCTTTGGAATGAATATGTGCAAAACCATAAATTAGTATTCAAAAATTAAAAAAAAAAATGTTTATTTAAAAGGAACACCCTTTTTTTAACCTATTGAAATGCTGTACAAAACATTTCTAGATTTTTCCGGACAGCATTCTAAAAAATACTGGAGAATGCATTATTGCAAACTGCCCATGACGAGCCCTGTGTTGTCCTGCATAGCTCTGTGTATTGAAAATGTCCTCAAGATTAATGAGGTTGCATATCAGGTCTTCCTAAGAGCAGAAAGTTTGCAGCAGTAGTGTCACATCTATTCCTCTATGCTGGACCAATAATATTGAAGAATTGCTGTCCCAGTGTTTTTCATAGGCAGAAAAGCCCAATGCAGTAAGTGAAAACATAAATGAAATTCAGGTTGTGTCTATTTTGGCTCACAGATATCTGAATTTGCACTATTCACCAGATGCCATCTGTGCTTCCTCAGTATGCTCAACCACCTACCCAAGAAATACTCCGTTAAGCTGTATGTTTGTAGGCTTTTTAGATGCTGAAAACTTCGTAGCTTTTAACCCTCTGCAACCTCCTTATTTAAAAAAGTGAAAGGGTAATTCGAGGCAGTTCACCAGGCTTGAAGTCTAAATCATAACTTGTCCTAAGTTATCTATGAAGTAGCGTGAAATGTGACCTAACTATAAAAAATATCCACTCGTCAGTACATCATCCTCCAGACATACGAATTTTAAAAATAAAAATAGTAATAAAGTCAGTATTGCAAATGATATTTACTACTGCAGATAATGTTTTATGTTTAAGTGCATGCATGGTAGCAAGAAATCGCAAGTGTAGCTATAGCGCTTCCTATGTGACAGAGAGCAGCAGGACGGCTCCAGAGTGTTCGGAGAGGTTTGTCTTGGGAAAAGCATAGAGCCCCGTATTCTACAGAAAAGAATCTGTTCATATGCAAATGTTGTCGTAAGGCTTCAAACTTGGATTATCAAAGGGTATATCAATACAGGCTTGTAAATCTGTCTGATGACTTTTTATGCTAGCATGTGCATGACAAGTGCTGAAACAAAGATGTTGGTCAGATTGCATGCATGGCGTGCAACTATTTAAAAATATGAGATGCACGCTTTGCCAACATTCTACACATACACACACACTTTGCCAACATTCTAGATTTGACACTTTAAAGTGTATTTGGCTTTGGTGTATTGTAAATTACAAATAAAAATACCGAGAGATGTTATGTTAAAGAAGGTTCATGTTTAAATTGCATAGGAAAATCATTCAGTTGGGGGGTTGCCTCATGAATTTCTTAGCAACAACTGGACCAAAAAGGTTGAATAAGTATTAGAAATTATATTGACAGTGATTCAATGACTCAATAGAGTGAAAAGTTAAGGAAAAGTTGCCCCTAAACTTCCTTTTCAGGTGTTATGTGTAACCAAACAGGTTTGGAAAAGAAGCCTATGATTGTTGGTGTTTCTCTGAAACATTTCAGTAGTGGATAGGGTTTGGGTTTTTTTTCCAAGAAAATCCTGTTTCTTTGGAAAATCAATGACATTCTTGCCTAAGCGTTTCATGTTGGATTAGTAGTTTACACATCGTGAATAGAATGCTTATTTCCTTTTAAGTGGATTTAAAGTGGACTTAGAATCCCTTATTCAAATAGCCATGGGAGGACAATAAAGCCGTATTTTTCACCCTTAGGAGATGGTTCTTTTTCTGCAGTTGCAGTCTGGCCATTAGATCCGCAAGATGAACTGCATGATTTTTTATGAAATCTACAATTGGTGTTATGATGACAAAGTTCAGTGTATTGTTAAATGACTGATTTGCCCAGGAAGAAGCGTGTTAGTGGAACGAGGATCCCTTTGTGCCAGAGAGATACACTGTCCTATTAAACAGTAAGAAATACATATCTGAGAATACATATATGTAGGGAAGCATGATTACAGTTGCACAGAGGATTTAGTTCTCCCTTCTAAATCTTTCTTAATGCATTGCAGAGGGATGTACACATGACTCCCTTAGACCCCTCCCTACCCCAATTACATATTGACCAATGTAGACCTAAATTTAAGGAGAAAAATGGAGATGCAGGGAACAGTGATGTGCCACAATAAGAGCATTTGCAACTTCAGTGAAACTTGCTTATTAGAGCACTGGAAGTACTGAGCTGCTTGTCTGAGAATAGTGTTAGTGTGTATCTGGGGTAATCGGAAACAGGAGGAACCAAGAAAGATAAAACACCATCAGCTCTACCAGCCCTCCTGTTCTAGAAGACATTTGAAAAAGAGTTGTATCAACAGTATGCTGCAACAGAGGGCACAACAGGAGATAGAATCATTAAAACAAGAGAGTTCTGAGTACACAAACTCCACGGGAAGATAAAACCTTCAGGCTATGGAAGCTGAAATAAGCATAAAGGAGAGTTAGGAAAGAGTAGAGGGACAGGGAGGCACATAGTTCTTTTTGGCTGGTAAACAGAACTGGAGACAATAGCTTTCTGTGTCTTCATGAAGTTCTGACAGGTCATTAATTCTGGAGAAATTGCTCTAAAGCTGCTGATGTGCGGATGCCATTTCCAGATACCTCATTAACTACTGTCTAGGTTAAATGCTGATGTTCATGAGTGTAAATCCAGGTACGCAGCTGGTGAATGTAATTGGTTTGTAATGCATTTTAGCTGGTATGTTAGTCTGGGAAAAAAGGAAAAAAAAGAATAATTTTCAGTGGGACAATTGTAATTTTGAGTATCATGTTCTGAAGTATAAAATAGCTCCTACTTGAAGAGGAGCATGGTGAAGTTATGCAGCTGGTAGAGGCATACTATTCAGATATGCTCACTGACCAATTTAGCAAAAGCCCCTGGGTTGTGTGTCATAGCATAGAAGCAGCCATGAATTTAATGGATAGCCACGTATAAATAAATATTGTTCAGTTTTATTGTATTGCTACCCTTTCTTCCATTGCTTGGAAGGAGGGAGATGTGGAGCACCCTTTCCCCATGACAGAGAATAAGAGGTAAATCCTGCAATTCCAGAATTGAAGCAGTAAAGAAAGAAACTATTTAATCATGCTGGCCACCAAAATGACTTTGCGTTACTTACATCTCCTTAGTCAGTAGCCAGCTTCTACCATGTCTTCTGCTAGTTGGAAGCAACAACAGAATCTAGGAGTGCACTTATTTCTGGGATAAGAACTACATCACTCTTTGCAAGACCAAAAAAAAAAAAAAAAAAAGTATTGTGTTGATAGCGTGAAAAATAATACAAAGTTTCCAAACTGTTGTTCAGTTCATTGTGTGCTAGTTGGGCCCAAGAGAACATCCACTATCTCCTTCAGTTGATTATGCAAATATGAATAAATATGTGAATACCTATTCCTACTTTTTATCCTCTGTAATCTAATGTCTCCCCTGACACAATACTCGCAAATTATCTTCAGTGAGTAATGACTTGCATTTAGCATTTTATACCAAACTGTCATATAGATCATTTTCTGTAATACTTTACATAAATTAGGAATCCTCCCCCATGGAATGTGTATGGCTGCCAGAGAGTTTTTGCAAGATTAAAAGTGCAAACAACACAATTCTGGTGTAATTTGGAAACTCGTGAACGGAATAAAATGGTAAACTTGGAGGTTACAGTAAATTACAGTGTCATTAGTCAAAACCATTCAGGGAGTCATTTGGTTGGTGGTGTAAACTGGTAACTCATAGTCATTATCCTGTTAATTGTTATTCAGTAGCCTTTATAGGTCTGTCTGGAACCTAATAGCCAGGTGACCTCATTACAAAAAAAATACAGATGTGAGCACTGCTTCGTGTGGAGGCAGACTTGATGGTTAAATAGGATGAAAAGGCTATAATCATAGCAGACTGCTGCAGAAAGTCTCCGTAGGCTAAGGTGGAGCAACTGGGAGCTACTGTACTGAACAAGAAGTGCTGTCTGCACTCAAGGTGCAATACCTACCAATATGAGTGTTTTCTGGAAATAGAACAACGCCATTCAATATTTTTTCCCAATACAGATAAATGTGGCTGAATCATATGTTCCTTTGAGAGTAAGTAGGATTTTTGTTTCATGTAATTATCATTTTAGCAACTTTCAGTGCTAGGCTAAACTTTATTGCTGTTTTTCTCTGTTGGAAGTTGAGTATACTAAATGGGACGCACAGGCATACGACACCTCTAATTTGGTATTTTCCAAACCTTCAAATACGTGAAGTATTACAAGCTAATTTTCAATTGTTCTGTACTCTTTACAATTCATAGGACTCATTTTCACAACACAAATACAATTGAGGGGTGGGGTTGTATTTAATTCTGGAATAAATATATAATTGATTGCCATGTCCTGGATTAAGAACAGTAAATGAAATCTTGAAGTGTCCAGAGTATGTTTTGTTCAAATGTGAAATATCTGAGAATTTGCTGTTGGCGGATACTTTACTCCCATGAATACCAGGCTGATGGTAAAGGCTGGGAACTGAGCAAATTTTTTGTTTGAATAAACTTTCAATAGTAGGAGATCAGTGCTTTCCATTTCTAAGAAACTGCAAAGGCTTTGGTGATTTTTGAGGCTGAATAAAATGCTGACTGATAGAGACTTCAAGGTACAAAGTACAGAGTTCTTTTTAAACATATAGGAAAATGCTAATTTTTCTTCAACTATAAACAAAGTGCAATTTAAATAAGTTCACAGTAGCTGTAATACATTAGGGAGTGTTATTGATAACACATGGAGTTGGTTCCTTGCGTTTCAGTGCTTTTCAGATGTAAGGTCAACATAAAGCTGGTACTGAACACAGGGGTGATTTGTGCATGCAGCTGACTGAGAGTTTTCAAGAATGGAACTTGGTGTTCTAATTCTTGAGCTTAGCTGGTGACCTTGGTTTTTCTGCAGTTAATAGTGCGATGTCTTTAACATAAAGACATAACACTTTTACCCAGTCATAAATAATAGGGCAACATAAAATAAGGAAAAGCATGCTGAGATAAAAATAAATCTGTAGTCTGATACACCTGGTAATGTGCCTAAGCTAAATAGTATATAATTTCCAGACAAGTCATATTTTGCATTTGCCAACAGAGCGTTGAAAGCATTGATAGATGAGCTCTGAATCCTGCTAGAAGACTTAAACTGTCTGTTCTTTGCTTCTACTAAACATTATCATCCCACTGTGGAATCAGCAGAAGTGAAAGTGTGCCAGCTCTAAAAAAGGATGCTTCCTAACTCAATGTCTGAAGTTAGGGCTTCAGCAGGTCCATGATGATGGCTTACAGCAGAAGGGTCTAGTCCCACTTCCTCCTGTCCACTCTGTCCTTCTGACAGGTGTTGCCATTCCACAGGTGGGAAAATCTGGCTTCTTTATAAGTCCTTTGACATACATGGGAAGACATTGCTTCTAAACCACATGACAGGGACATAAATGGCCCATGAAATCAAAGTTAGAGATGTGGAAAAATATTTACAACACTGATACTTAGAAAAGGAATGTAATAGGGAAAAAAGATGGCAAAAGCAATTAGAACAAATTTTTGTGTGCTGCGACCAGAATAACTATTCTTGTCTTGGAAAGGAAACCAGTATAAAATGGTGAGAAATTCTCTTGATATATAAGTGGCAGCTATCAGAAGCCACTTGAAAACCTGTAACAGATTTATGTGCAAGAGAATAAAATAGAATTTCAGATTAGTTGTTTCCTTTTAAGAAACTCTTCTGTTCAGGAGAGAGAATTCAGTTTTTCATCTAGCATTAAATGTCAGGTTTCAAAATTTTAATCAAGCATGTGGACTCTAGGAAAAATATTACTCTAGGGGATAGATTCAGATGTAGATACTGAAGCTGAGCATTGTGTTGGCCTTTTCTCCTAATCCTGGTATAATAAAGTTCTGACTCGTTGCACTTGGGGGCTTTTGATACTGGGAAAAGTAAGGCCAGGAGATTTCTGACAGCTGTTTCAATGCATCCTTAAAAAAGCAGCTTTGAACAGGGACTTGGTAGATTCTGTGGTACCTGGCACTCCAGAGAGGAGCATGTGAGAAGGAGGCTCTAGCAAGCTAGCCTGCTGCCAGCTCCTCCTCTTTATTACATTACATTTATTTTCCCTTCTGTTATTTCTGTTCTGTTGCTCACGCTCAGTGGCTGTATCAGTCCATTCAAAAGCAATCTCAGGGTTTTGGTATGGCACTATCCTGTACATGCAGAGTTTGCTTACTGATCTCACTGCCTGAAGGGGCAAAGTCGCTATCACAGACTGTACCTGTTACTGGCAGCAGTGTCACAGAACTGTTGATTATTTAATTCCGGATGCATCATAGGTTGTCGGAAGTATTTATGAAGTTTGAAAAATGCCTTTATGTGCCTCCATTTTGTACTAATGAATATTAAAAGGCAGCAATTCTTCCGTGCTTTTTCTCTCTTGCACTCCCATTCTTTCTATGTCCCCTGTTCCTTAATAGCTCCCAGCCGTTATCCTGGCAGTAGGAGGGGGTTTATTACCTGCTGTGTCATCACCAGGAGGTGGTATTTCACAGTGATAATATAGTTCCCATAAAATGTGACTTTTGGGAAACAAACTGGGCCAGACCATCTGAATTCTCCTAAAAGCATCCATGTTTAGCTTTTCCTGTTTATATCACTGCAGAAGAAGAGATAAAAAATTACATTGCTTTTAAAAAGAGATAAAAAGTACTGTGAGCATGACTGCTTTCCAGGGGACCAGGAACAGTGGGAATAACAAGAGTTTTAGGTGATGGAAGAACAAACAGAAGGTAAAGAGGAAGGTTCTGTGGAACAGCAGGAGAGGAGGGATGGTTCAAGGGAGCATCAGGAGAGGAGGTGTTGAGGGAGGGAAGGAACTTCTGGTGTGTACGGGGAGAAAATCTGTCATCCAACTGCATGTGCAGATGCTGAGGCTGTATTGCTGAATCAAGTCTATGTGTTTTGCAAGGGGTATTTGCCTTGTGGAATAGGAAGCAACGAATCCTGCTTCAAGTGCAAGAAATACTTGATAACTGTATCCACTCTCTTTTGCTTGGCCTGAACTGCCCAGCATTTGACAGGATCACAGCAGTGTCTAGAGGGCTCTGTCTGAGATTGTATTACAAGCCAATAGCACAAAAAGCCCCACGTTGCTCACTGCAACACAGCAAGAAGTTCAGGGGTTGTCTTGCAGTGTGGAGAGGTTGAATTTCTCTCCTACTTGCCTCACCTGGAATAGCCTCCTCTTTCTCTTGTTCAATTCATATTTTATTAACCATATAATGTGGAACAGGTCCAACAGGCAAGGGGAAAGAAGAGCAAATTCTTGACCCAACAGTTTCAGCTTCAACAAATCAGCATTTTCAGACAGAAATTCCCCAGCAAACTAATGTGCACTTTATAGTCACTGGCCCCCAGTGACTCAAGAGACAGGGGTGCATCATACATTTTTTGACCTGATCTTCTACATCAGGTTTTATAGCCTCAGCTATAAAACTCTCTTGACTTGTCCTTTGAAAAACAGAGTAAGTTGCCTGTAGTTTTGTGGGCAAGGATATCAGGATACAGAAGTTTACTCAGCCAGGAGTCTGGGATAATGGTCCTCCTTTTTATTCTTTTTGTCTTCGAAATACACCTTTCTCACTCCATAGAAAATGCCACTGCCAGTTAGAAAGTTGTTGTACTCAGGTGAAAACTTCTGTTCTTGGACCAGGAAGAAAGAGCAAACCAAGAGTATGATTGTCTCTATTCCAAACATAAGGTTAATCTAAAATTCAGGACGTCAAATTGAAATGTAATAAAAATGAGAAAGATGGGATTTGTTACTTAGATTACTCTTTGACATAAAAATCGCTTACAAAAGAAACAGTATGTGGTCACCTTAAAAAATTGAGCTTTGCTCGAGTTTATATTTGAGGATTTTTAATTTTAAAAAAATAAATTATATGGAATTTCCCTGCCTTGCTCTTAGAAGCTTTGGTTAGAGACCAGAAGGACCTCATTAAAGATTGCTGAACATTCTTTTCTCATTTTTCTACTTCCCTACTGATACTTTTATTACTTTTCCCTATGGTGCTTGACAATGCATGCATTTTGTGTAGTGCATTACTAAGCATAATAGGAAAGCATGTGGGGAATAAAAAGAAGTTATTCTTGAAGCATCCATAATATCAGCTAATTTATGTATGAAATCTGCCAGCAATATAAAGAAACTAAGCAGTTGTATGTTTTCAAAGACACTTCTGCATTTTGGTCATGCAATTCCAGAAAGAAATCTCTCATTTCATTGCTTGGCAGGGCCAGAAGCAGCTGCAGTGTGATAGGAAGGAGGACGGCAAGAACACTTACACTGTGGTGGGTGATGCTAATCGACTGTGGAAATCCCCGAGATAAATCTATGTCTTGGTAGTGTTGCTGTTTCCTCCTTTGGCCTATTTCTTTGGCAATTCTGCCTTGTACTGTGGTAAATGCCCTTGGCTGATGTATAAATGCTTATATGCTCTCCTAGGGCGTATAGTCCTATTGGCGAATACTAAACCCCACAATGAATTGCCACCTCCACCCTGTGACAATTAGAAGGTAATTTTGTAAGTAAAACTGTTTCTACCCTAGGAATAGGTTGTAGTTACGCTCTTTAATACCAGGAGAAAATAGGGGCTTAATGTACTCTTATGCCCAGTCTTTGCAACCAAATCCAAAAGGTTACTCCTCGCGTCTGTAAAATTCTTAATTGAAGAAGTGGCAAAGATAACGGACTTCCTTTGTGTCCAGAGACAAAGTAAAATAGTGCATTCTGTCCTCCTCTATACAAACTGTTTTACTGTTCCTGCGATAGTATGAGCCCTGTACCTGTGGCCTTCAGGTATCTATTCTCTTCTTAGCCTCCCTTCTTGAGCATGCATTCTGGTGCATTCTGGCATTCAAATAGCCTTTGCACAGACTTCAGGCATTGTGATTAATAATTCAGTATTATGCCAGACATGGATTAGAGGCAAACACTAGTAAAAAATAGTAGAGGTCATTTAAACGGCAGGAAGCAAGATTCTGCAAATAGCATATGTCTGGCAGCTTTGCTAAGCCCCATCTCAGAATAAATTGGTGTTAAAAGCCCACTGGATGTCCATCAAAATCTGTAAATTCACTGTGAAAATCCCTCATTGGCTATGTATGTATTGTCACCATATGTTGACTTCTTTACGTGATGGCCTGTATTTCTTCTGCAGTGCAACATTACATTAGAAACAGTCACATGCATCTATTAAGAGATGCTTTCACTTGTCAGCATCTCCCCTTTACTTACACTTACTGAATTTGAGTTTAAATAGTAATAAATTATTCCTCCTTTACCATCCTTTCTTTATTCAAAGAAATAATTTTACTTGAGAGACTCTAGTGCTGTTTTGTTTTGGTAGATAGAGGTTAAAGTGAATTTTCTCTTTACCATTTTCCATTTTAATTTGTGGGCTTCTCTGCTTCTTCTTACTCTAATGTCACTGATGGCTTCTAGTGTGATCTAAAGGGAGCTCACCGCTACCGTTTGTTGTCCTGGAAATGGTGGGAGTGCAGCATTGTTCTGGTCACCAGTCCCTCAGAGATGGCGAATAATATCAGTCCTTTATCTTGTAAAAATCCTGTATTTGCCTAACTGGAAAATACAATCTGAAAAAGCTCAAAAAAGTGACACATGCAAACATTTTTACAATTCAGTTGGCCGAAGTCTGAATAGGTTTCATGATCACAGCAACCACATTCACAGCAACTAAGATTTCATTTACCGGCCTAAATATTTGGAATTCTGGTTGTTCGTTACCAGGCTCTTGGCTGATTTGTTCCAAATATTGCATATACCTGACACAATGAATTGTTGCTTGGTGTTTTTTTTTCAGAATTGGTACCGAGTTCTTCTGAAATTAAGCTGTGACCATAGATGCTGAGCACTTTGGAAAATCAAATCTTTGTGCATCCTTTTCGTCTTTTTACTTCGTTTTATGGACAGAGTGCTAGATTTTTTTTTATCAACATAATAAAAAATTATTAAATATTCACCATCTAGTATGTATCACTGTAAAAACAGATCAATAAAAAAATGACCAGAATGAAAAATCCTCAGAGTCATGTAAGAACTCTTGCAACAGAAAGCCCCTTTTCTTGCCCATACTGCTTAATTCATACATGGTGATTTCACGGTGATTTTTTCCCCTCGATATTATTCTTAATTAAGCCTCAAAAAAGGGACAGAATGTGCCTTTTGGGGCTAAACTCAATTTAATTAACAATATATTGTACCAGATTTCCTGGATATTATTACACTTTTGCCTCTTGCCTGTAAGACACACATTTCTTGTTTGTGTAGTTAACAGATTAAATAAAACCATAAAAAGGGTTATATTTTTAACTCCAGAGTTTTCTTACCCCCACATGCACCTTTTAATGTTTGAAATTAAGCAGCAGGGAGATTTAGGCTGAATGTTTCAAGGCCATTATAGTTAGCTATACCTCTGAGATCCATTCAGCAATGCAATGCTAACAGAGCACTTAATCTACGTCACAGCGAAGACTCTAGGGTGCGTGCCCAACGGAAGGCATTTATTTACCAAATTAAAAGCACAGCAAGTAAAGGCCTGGGTGGTATTTAAGCATATTTTATCGACTCCTATTCTGCTTCTATTTACTAAAGTTCTCACTGATGGAAGATGATGGATGAGCTGATTGCTTGGCTTTCGAAAAGGTGAGATAGATCTTCTCTGATTTATTCTTCTTGCACTGACAAAACAGCTTTTGGTGTAATTGGAGAGGGTCCAAGTCCAGCTAGATACGTAGAGTCCTGGCAGCTTCTCTCACTGCTGTGTTATGCTCAAGCTTGTGTATGTCTCATAATGGAGATTCTGACAGATTTCAGATTTAATGTCAAGTCCAGTGTTAAAGTCAATTATAGACATATATAAATCTATAAGCCTGTCTGTGGATGATAAAAAGATTTGTGTATTCGGTTCTTGACTTAAACGAAGTTATGCAACTTCATACCAGAGCGGGATCTGGCTTGTGATTTCTGTGCTTATGCGATATATGGTTATGTACACAAATACGTTACCAAATCTTACCTAAATATTATTTGTTAAGAGTACCCAGTATGTAACACTCCATTGGATAGATTAATTGGCTTTTGTGTGTTGTGAATCTACTGAAGTTGTTTTACTTGCTTTTGATTTAGTTGAATGGTTATGGGCTTGGCTGTGCCCATAGGTTAGATTTCTCACAATATACTATGGAATTTTCTGATTAAGAAAATTACTTAAAATATGTCATAATACAGCACTGTGAAAATGTGATAAGGTTAATTATATGAAGGGCTTATTTTCCAAACTCATGTATTTAAATTCAGCCTAAGGTAACACCACTAATTTTGCTACACAGGCAAGAACAAAGACTGTATCTTATCTTTCACACTAAATGTCTATGTCTCATTTGTACCTGTTGATTTTCAAGATCTAGAATAAAAGATGTCTAGATGGAATTTAGAGATGTATATCTTCTATAAAATCTATAAAGTATATGTTAAACACATGTGAGATCTAGCATTTCAGTGTTCCATAATGCTTTTGTATTTTTTTTAGTGAGTCTTTTTTTGTGGAAATGCAGATTTTTATCTAGATATATAGTTTGTCTCCTCCTCATTTCAAATATCACACTTTGCCATGATTTTGGCTATTTCCTACAGCTCATGATTTTGTAAATTCCTTTTCAGACACTGATGTTCACTGCAAGGGTACATCAGAGCTGTCAGACTTGACAAATAAATCTTCAAGTCTTGGAACAAAAGGGCTTTCAATCACAGAGCTGGTGATAAATATACTAGGTTAATAATACCGCTTTTCTTAGGGAGAAGATGACTCAAACAGCAATGAAGTAACAAGTGATTTTTATCATCTTGCAGATATGAAAAGGATATTGTTCATAGAGCATTCAAACATAGTTCTTGAATAATTCCACATTCTTTTTGGTGCTTTTCGTAAAAGATAAGGAAAGACATTCTGAACGTAGCTGATAGGGCTTGGGGGCAGTCCAAAACCGGTTTGTGATCATTTACTAGCTACAGGTTCAATGTGTATGTGTGCTGCATGTATGCACATTCTTAAATATGTGAAGGTAATTGTAGGCTGGCAGATTCTAAGAGGTGTTATTTCTTTCCCTCCTAATGTTGAAATTGGCTAAAAGTAATAGCTTAGTTTTGAGTGGTACACATTTTCATCTAGTTGGTCAAGCATGTACAGAAGCGACACTTTTTTTTTTCTTTTTTTCTGCATGAAATCCTTAATTTTGTGACTTTTCCAAAAAGGCTGTAATGTTGTGCTGGGGTTTGTGTGAAATTTGCTTCAATTCACCTCCCTTCAATTTCTCTTTCGGTTCATGATTTACATAGTGTGTACAGTGAAGTGCAACTCACTGCTGCGGCTCCTGGGCTGAATGTGTGCGTATCTCGCACTGCTTGTGGTGTCATGAACTTCCATTCGAAAATACAGTTCATATTCTGGAATTGTATTGTATGCGTGAGTTGTACTTTTACAGGAGAAGTTCTCAAGTCTTATTGAAATGCAAGTTCTTTTTGTTACTTAACTTACTGGTTTGGTGAAAAGGCCCAAAATAGTTTTATGATTGAATTCTCATTATTTATGCCTGAGGATATTAGATACTTGCACAAACTGTTGGAGGAAGTAATATGGGAATGTTGGCAGCTATGTGATCCAACCGTTATATCTATGTTCATAGTTCACAAGCAGCACCAATGGAAGTGTTAATTAGAAAGCTGGCTGCAGATTCCCAACCTTAAAAAAAACCCCCAAAACAACAATGACAAAAAACCCCACCCCACAATAAAAATCCCCACTCAAATCCTTATTTTTCAAAATACGTGCTTTTTGCACTTCTACCTGTTACCTGTTGTGTTCGCTCTATGGTGCTCATTTCCTTTCTTGATGTTATAATGGCTTTCTTATTTGGTATGCTGTAGTTTCCAAACATAGTTAGTGTGCTGTGTTAAGCAATACAAGTCATTGTACTGACAAGAGAGCTTTGCTGTGAAGAGATTACAACATAAAAAGCACAGAGAATGAAGGCAAAGAAGTGCCATTTTACAGATCAGAAACTGAAGCTCAAAACCAAGGTACATGCTCAAACCCACATTCACTTTCTCTTTGGCAAGAGCCAGAAACTGAAACCTAATCTCTTTGCCTCATACACGAGGCCACTGTTGGGTAATTTATTTTTCTGAAATAATAAAAAAAAAATATGTATTTATACATATATATGTATGGAGCTTTCCAATATTGGGAAAATACAGAAAGAAGCAAATGTTACTGAAGCTTAAAAGGAAAATCAAATTAAATAGAAATCAAGTACGCAGACTTTAAGAAGTTAAACACCTTGTTTTCTTCACTGTCTTGGAAAACTTTCTGTGATGTTAAGGACAAAAAAAATCAGATCAGAATCTCAGTGGGATTATTACCTTTTTTTTTTTTTAACATAGCATTCAGTTAATTTCTTTTTCTATAGTTGCATGACTTTTTTTAAGAACTTTCCACTATCTGAATAGAGGGCTTTATTGTTATTTTACTTCTTTTTTTCTTCTTTAAAATTAATAATAATGATAATAATAATAACAATAATAATCGGGCTTGCCTCCTGCTGACAAGTGGTAAGAGGGAAATTTCACTGCAGTCATTCTTTTGGAAGGTAGTCAAATACCACGTTCCTGGAGACTACGTAAATGAATAGATGGATCTAAACAGTATGTTGGGGATTAGTTGTCAATGTCATCTCTTATGACTTAGTTCAGTGAGTCATGTATCGTGGCACTATATTTTTGTTCAACAGCCTTATTAAAGGTAAGGCAACAGTAGCATTTGCAAGCCTTTTTAGGATCAGTTGGCATTTAGAAGGGAAGATAAAAACCTCTATGCTTTGTTCTGCTTTAAAAAAAAAAAGACTGCAAATGCCTTTGTCTCTGACAGGCTATCTAAGATTTTGAGGGAAGGCGTTGTACATTATTAATAAAAAGATTGTTATCAGTATAATTTTTTTCTGTTCTCAGTTCCCAACGTGAAGTATGTGAGTACTTGTTGATTTAGCAGAGCTAATTCTATGTGTATGGTGAACTTGCTGAGGTTTTTAAGAATCAGAATAGATTTGCCATGGTTTTGTAATAGGTACTTGTCTTTTTGAATATATTGTGTATTATATTTTGTATTTGTATATATATTGTATTGTGTTTCACTTTGTTTCCTATGACATAGATCAATGGGGCCAAGCTGGGAAACAATAAGAACTTCGAGTATTACAGCACAGACAAGTTGCAGGGAGTCTGTTTCATCAGTGCAATTTTCCATGCTGCTGATCCCTAAGTGTTTTAAGGCGGAGGCATATAGAGGGATGATATTGACTTGAACTCTCATTCGTGTATCTAAGTAAAATCCTATTTAAGAGTTAAATATTCTGTCATAAATTGATACCAGCTTTGGGGAGATCAGATGCATCAATCACTGATAGAATGCAATTCTTCAGATTAACTAGACTTGGCAAGTGAGTTAAGCATAAGCTGTAAGTCAAGCATGTGCTTAAATCTCATTGACTTTTTAAAAGCAATATGAGTGCTGTTCTGTGCTAAATTGGAAACTTAATGCTGTTTCACTGTCATCAGCTTGAATTTATTTTTAGCTGTTCACACAGTATCAGGAAAAGAAGGTTCTAGACACTGAGTGTCTTCATAATGATGAAGAAACTAACCCAGCCTCACTTCAAGATTGTTGGGCTGATATTTCTCTTAGAAATGTAGCATCTTTTCTCCTTTCGCAAACTGATCATCAGAGGTCATCAGATAAATAGTACTTGAATAGAAATACAGTGTTTGTGGGGTATAAATATGTGCTACTGCTTTATATGGTAAATGAATGAATTAGGAGAATATTGTTGGATCAACTCTCAGCTTTTCATCGTGTCCCTCAGCAGGACGTTGCTTTACCTGCCAGTGAAAGGCTTGGCAGGTGAGGCATGACAAAACCCCAACTGTACTGAACTTCAGTGGGAACAGCTCTCCATGTAATTGGTATCTTATCCATCAAATTGCTAACTGAAAGTTGGTGTTTATTATAGCTAATAAAGCACCATGTCTCTTAACACTGAGAAATTGAACTTAGATATCATGTTTGTGGAGTTTGAAGGAGATGGATTTTAATGTCATATTTCATAATTTTTGACGTGCTGGGAAAAAATGGAAGTGTTCTGGGATGCTATTGCTGCTTTTTGCTTTGAGAGTGGCTCTTGAGTTGTGAGTGCACAAGGGTGGCCATCTACCCCTCTTCTCCCATTTTGGGGGGGGGAAGTAGTATGTTATCAGGTATAGTTTCTAGCCTATCTAACCTATTATATAGGTTATACATGCCTATCATGGGCATTTTAAGAATATACAGCATTCAGTACCAGTGTCTGACCTGTTCTTGCTTTAGTCTAGTACTTCAGTTCGTAGGTTGTATTACATATAATGACATTGCCTCTCAAGCCATGAAGTAGCCTCCAGTTCAAAACTGAACTAGTGCAGCTCATAATGGAATGAAAAACCCTGTACAATGGGTGCTTTGTTGATTTAGTCATTTGGCTTGTTCAACATAAAAATTACCAGTAATTTTAGGATGCGTTATGAGAAAGAATGTAATGTCTTGTATTGTTGGACAAAAAGTATAGTCTAGAAAAATTGAACTGTGAATTGGAATCTGAAGGGACTGCATTGTCCTCTGCAAGAAATACAGTCCTTACCAAGACTTAAGGAAAATCACCGCTCTGTGGCTTCTTTCCCTGGAGCCTTTTATCTGTCAGAAAAACTGTTTGGGTCATGGTGTTTCTTTTCCTATGCAGAAAAGAAATATGGGTTGTTAATTGAGCAGCAGCAGATGAAGTTCTAATTTCATGGAATCCAAAAAAAGAAAAAGCAAAAATATTCCTTTAAAAATCAACCAAAAATCCCACCCCATAGTTTCTTCCAGTCTTGCTTACAGGATAAATGAGGTCTGCTCTCAGGATGCTGGCCTGGCACTTTCTGAATCACTGAAACTAAGGGGGCTCATGCTTCCTTACCTAAAACACAGGAATTTTTAACATCAGTAAATGGTGTAGATTCCAGATTTTGCATTAAAGAATGGTCAGCTGTAGTCATCTTTGTAAAGCATTCTGCACTGTAAAAGATCAGAAAGTACAGCATTTAGTAAAATTGCTTGAAACCACATGGGTAGACAAAGTTGAAAACAGTGAAATTCATGCAAGGGTGAGCTGTAACACTGGCGAGTACTTTGACTGTTTTGGGGGGAGGAGGGGGAAGAGGGTGGATGAGTTTTATTACTTCAAGGTGTGTACATGCCAGTATAAAGATTTCGGTACAAGAGAATGTAGTTGAGACACATAAATGGATAATCTATTCAAATATAGATTGCCAGTCTCACCCAGCAGTGCATGTTTACAGTATGAACAACTTGCTGCAGAGCCAACAGCTGTAAGTCTTTTTAGGTCTTTAACATGACAAAAGCAGTCAAAGCCTAAAATGCCCTTCTCCTTGAAAAGCAGCATGGAGCAGGATATGGAAAAGATTTTTCACAAAGTAGCATGCGATTCAGATGGAAAATGTCAGGTTTTGAAAATTACTAATCTTTGTGCTGCACAAAACTGTCAGCTGTAGGGGCGTTTAGTGTGGGAGGTTCTTGAGAGAGAATATTTTCAAATGGATTTCTTTTTGTTTTTCTCTTTTGCTTTGTTTTGGGGTTCTTTTGTTTCTTGTCCCACCGGTAGCTGAATAAACAGGCAGTTCAAGTTCATGATTAGGACAATAGCTGCCAGGTAGCAAAAGTTACAGAAAACGGAGGTGAATGAGTTAGAGCTCACTCAGAATCACACTTGAATGTTACCACCCCTGGATTCTGATTCACTGTAAAGGGAAATGTAAGGGAGGGAGGAAATAATTTAAGAAATTGGTAAGCAGCTGAATGAGAAATTATTCTGTGCCAAGTTATCACAGAAATTTGATTTTGGTAGGAGATGCTAAACTACCTATCTGCCAAAGTTGTGATCCAGAATGGCTTAGATTGTTCTTTTCTGCTGATAGTGGATAGTTTCTGTAAAAGCTTATCGTATTTTGATTTTGCTTTAGCTAGTCAAAAAGGTAAAAAGGTTCCAGTTTCTGTTAAGGCCCAGAGGAGGAAACATTCATTTAAGTGTATCCCATTGAGGAACAGGAACAGCTCTTTGCAGGGAAGTTTGCTCTCCATTCCAAACCAGGTACATTTCTCAGAGACTGTTGCTTTGGGTTCAGTAGTCACAGTCCATGGTGTGGTTTGTGTGAGTTGAGGAGGGGAGTATTTGCACTCGAGTTGCGTTACCAATCCTTCAGTAACTCAACTTTCTTGGGCTGGGGATCTATCAGGTATGTCTAGCCTGAGTTGCATGGTCACAGTGGCTGCTGAGGCGTGACTTTTTAGGTTTTCTGTTTAAAGGATCTTTAAGATTGGCACGCTCAAGAAAACGGAAAAGATTTTACTCTCTCATTTCAGGTAGGGTATCTTTGCTTAAATTCTTCCAGGGTTTAGGAAAAGCTATCTGATTGTAAGAGGAAGAATGAAAGAAGAATTGCAAAATATTTATTTGTTCAAACAATTAACTAGAGGGCACTACAGAAATCTTACCATGTTCTAGTGCAGAAAACAACTTACGAGAACTACAGTAACAAATAAATTGAAATGCCTCACAGGTCTATGTATATAATATTACAGTGTGCTAGAATATTTTACTTTCAATTTTAGTTGCATGGAGGTTAGGATAGCAATTAATTCTAAAAGGGAGGGCAATGCTAACACATTGTAGTCTCATAAATGCATCTTTTTCATCTTTTCTGTCTGTAATGTTTTTTCTGTATGTGTGTGGGGGTTGTTGTTTTTTTTTTTTTTAATGTCCACTGTTTTACTATATGTAAGACTTAAGATTCTGGAATCCTGTATGAAAGTGATGTTTCATAAGCTTTTTCTTATTTAATTATATGTGTGTATACATAGTATACATTCTATGGCGATTAGATCTTTTACTAATATCTATTGCAAATTTTAAGCTGTATTGGGTAGGAAAATAGCCCCAATCATACCTTGAAATTCATTAAGGTATTAAAGTTGAAAATACTCTTTGCAGTAAATCATGACTCTGCAGAGCACATCTGCTTACTGCAGGCTATGACACTGCAGATGTATTGGCTTAATCAAACCGGCCAATAAAGCTACAGGATATTTTCAGCAGAATAATAGTAAAACCCAGATTGATTTAAGATTATCCCTTGAAAATAGTAATATTAAGGTGAGTAAACACAGCTATTCTCCTGGCATTTAATGCCTCCGGTTTTCAACTTATTAACTGGTTACCCCTTGTTAGGAAGCGTGTGAATTTAAAGGCTGTCTTTCTTGAGAGAAGAGGTTCCCTGATGCTTAGGAGCCAGAGGAAGCTATGTAATGGATCCAAGCTTTCAACTCCAGATTAAGTTGGCGTAGTCAATAGGAAATAATAAGAGTAAAGTCCACAGGTTAATTGGGTTCCATTTGCTTTGGGACTTAAGAAGAAACTGCCAGATGTTGCTGAAAACGTATGATTTCAGCAGATGTGGATATGGCAAGCCAATCTGGTTTTGAGAATATATCATATATATTTCACTTGCAGCATGCGTCATGAGTACAATTGGATGGAGATAACTTGTGCTAATTTGAAACATTAATGATAACTGTGTCCAGTGTTCCTTCTAGAGCAATTTTCCTGTTGTTTCTTTTTCCCTGTGTCGCCTAATCTTTCCTCCCGTTATGTCTGACTTGGTGAATTCTTGTCTTTAATTGGAGGGGGAGCACAGGAACACAGGAGTGTGTGTTTGTTTCTGGGTTGTCCTTTGGGGTTTTCATCTCAACTGCTGTTTGAGAATTGGAATTGTTGTACTTCTGCAGATGGATCGGGTTGCATGCACGCCAGCCAAGGGTAACAATGCTGTGGATGAATAATGACCGGTACGTGGCAGGTGGGTTAATGAAGAACTGACCAGTCTGCAGTGCCATTATACCAATAAACTGTAAAAGATGTGTATTTTACTATGTCCTTGTCCTACTTCTCTCTTTGTGTCTATTTTGTTTAGCTGGTGCAGCTGGCCATGTGTCTATTTCATAAAATATTTGAAGCAGGGGGATACCTTGAAAAAGTACATAGATATAAAATTAATAGCCAGTACAGACTTATCCTTTAACGTGGAAGCACAAAGATCGCTATAGTGCCCATCGCACTGGCTATTTTTTTTCCCTTTGTTACATTACATTCAGTTGCTGCAAACACACGTTAAAATATTTGAAAATGTAAATGTCACTTGTTGCTTTGATTGGTATTTACAGAAAGATCTAAAAAACCTCTATGACTCAAGTTTCTCTACATATGTAGAAAATACCTACTAATTGGATCTTCCCCATTGTGAAGGATACCAGATACTTCATAAACTGGATAGTATTTGAAATACCTTTTTTTTTTTTTTGGTAGGAAAAAGCATTGTAACTGTTTGCTTCCAAAACTGTATTATTTAGCTGCAGAGAAAATTTTTTCCCCCAATCATAATAAAATAAAATTTCGGAATATCAAGATCCATCATTCAATTTAATTCATCTCTCTATTTAATTTGCGTAAAGTGCAACAAGGAACGAAAATGCTTGCAAATACAGCTAATATATGATTTGTTCTGTATTTTATAGGAATTTGGAAATCTAGTATTCTTCTCGTCTAAACTCGTATCTTAATTGTGCACTATGTATTATGGTTGGAATGATGTATATTAATACCTAATGTTACTTATTTTCTTATAAAGTTTGAGTTACCTGAAGAAGCAAAAAGAACTACAGCATTCTTTAGTCCAATTTTAATTAGATCATTAGGGATTTAAGACTCAGTTGATGAGCATTACACTGTGATGTCTTACTCTTGGCTACTGAGTGTACCTAAATTGTGTTTCTATATATGCATTACTGCAGTGGTCTCAAAAACTGTCATCATTAAAATAAAGGACATATCTTTTTAAGAGCTTGCTTTCTCACTTCGGGCTAGAAGAAACAAAACTGTATTTCTCTCTTAGCTTAAGTCTTTTCCAAACGAGCATTTTCATATCATTGTCTCAGTAATTAAGGGTAACTGAACCCAGATCTCATCATAGGAATAATACTATCTTCTGTGAACATAGCAGGAATGAACATTACTTTATTAGGTGAAACATAAAGTTTTTAGTAGCAGATGAGTTAATTTAGGGAGTCCTCTTTTTAATCCATTTCTTCCAGAAGTTGTATTTGTCAGTACTAGGAACATATTTGTTACTGAATGGCAATATGACTAGAAAAATAAAGGGTGGATGTTTGCTAGTGAACACTTTGTGCGCTGAAGACTCTGTGCTTATTAATATGTTTTAGGAAATTTTGTATGACTTCTGAAGAGAAATGCTCTTTCACTTTCTTGGGATGAATTATTAAGGGTAACAGATTGGCTTATTTAGTGAGTACCACTGGAATTTTAACAAAAGATGGAATAACTGCATGTAAGTATAATTATTAGGATAACTTTGGACACAGTGGACTGTAAGAGATTATGTCAGCTAAGGAGGAACTGGAGAGAGCTGTTTGCACATGCTAGGAAAGAAATCTGACCTCTTATTTCTATTCCTTGTTATATATTTTACTTGGCAGAAAAGTCACTGTATCTGTTTCATCTCAAGTCAGGTCCTGGTTTTAATTTACTTTATACCTTTATAAAACAATACCTTTAAATAAACCCAAAGAAGCCCTGTGATTCATGTTTTGCTCCACATTACTCATGTATTTGGTAACTGGCTATGGCTAAAAAAGGGAATGTATGGGAGGGGAAGTTCCTTTTGTATTTGGAATTGTGCTATTGTCTATTCAGACATTAACAATTTAAACACCATACTTTTTTCCATGCTATAATTTCCTTATGACAGTGACTGATATTTGAGTTCAATTCACAGCAAGGTTACTGTGCAAGGCAAAAAAAGAAAAGAAATGAAAAATGCCAACTTTTCAAATGGGAACGATATTTTAGCTGATATTAGAAGTAGTGCATGTAGGCATAAGAGCTATTTCTGAACAGTGTAAGTTTGATATACTTACATCATTCTCTGCATACCACTCAGGATCTTTGTTGTCTTATCCCTAGTTATCACAACTCCTATATATATATCAAAATCCACATGGGGTTTGGATGGCTGCCTTGTGTTACTTGGGATCAAACCAAGATCTTGCGAGGTTTTAATGCCAAACCATGCATTGCCTCCACAGTGGTGCAGCTTAACTAATCTTAAGGTAAACAAGTTCTAGAATGAGCCTCTCAGCTAAGTAGGTTTGAGCTGGCTTCATAGCAACTTACATTGAACCAATTCACTTTTTTTTCAAGGCTTTTCTCATTGTATTTAGTACAGGTTTTATCTAAATATTAAGTACAAGGGAAGAAATTGGCTTTTTCACTTCAGTTCAGCACAAACCCTGAGGTTTCTATGCTCTTTCTCAAAGGAATAGGAGATAAATTATAGTAACATGAAACTTCTAATATGAAAACATCCAATTCTAGAATACTTTGAAAATTGCAAGTAGAATCTCCATGCATTTTTGTAAAAGAAGATTATTTTTATCTGAATTTAGAAATAATGAGACTCGCTGTTAATGTTTGCATATTTAGAAACTCTGTCTTGAGGTGTCTTGTAGCTGAAGACAAATCCTACTTTATTCATGCAAATAGAAGTCTTTGGACAAATAAGGATTCCGTGATCATTCCATTTTTCTCTTTCAGAAGTGTTGTATGCTACTTTCTGTTCTTGACCCCGATGCAATCGTGTCTCCTCAGTATTTGAGAATATCAGTTCATTGATACCTTTCTTACTGAAATGCAGGGATTTGAGGAGTTTAAATGGATGGGCTGGGGAGAGTTTCTGCTGAGATTATAAGCGTAGCATTAAACAAGTACTGCCTGTCTTTCCTATGCTGGCAGCCAAGAAAAACGTTGATGTGCTTTGTTATGCAACATCTGTTGTCAAGAATTGTATGCGTTATCATTCGGTGGTGGAGGAAGAAAGGTGGGGGTTCTTTTCCCCTCCAACTCTTACAAAAGAAATTAAACTGACATTTATCTGCAGAACAGCTTTGATGCTGCAGTAGTTTTAAGAGAAGAACAGTTTGGCATATGTGTGGGTTATTTTTGCACCCTCTTTTTTTAATACATTATCAGCAGTTGCACAGCAGCCTTATTACTTGCTTGCAAACAAAGCAAAAACTTGTCTGTAGTCCAGTTTGAAGCAGAATGTGAATAGCTCTGCAGTAAGCATCTCCTCCAGCAGTTGAATGGGTAGTTGGGCACGTCGACACCTTTAGCCTTAATAATGACAATTGATTTGTGAATTAAGTTGGAGGAAAGAGCTCTGTGGCTCATTCTATAAATAAAATGCTGCTGTAGCTAAGAATAAGCATTGTACCACAGGTGCAACTATGAACTGGGTATGAATTCATTATATTTATTATTGCTTTGTTGCTGAGCTAGCAGTACTTGCATCATCAGGTACTGTATTTTGGCCCAGGGTTTGATAAGCAGGTACATTAAGTCGGTAATTGTACTTGGGAGCAATCCTAGTTTCCACTCACCATTTGTGGACAAATGGGAGTTTTTAGTGTACTTCAGGTTAGTTTTTCCCATGGAAGTTACTCTCTTTGGTATATCACAGTGCAGCTGATCCAAATGGTAATTACAGTCTTGCCAGTCAAGGGAGAGCAGTCATGGTGGAGTATCTTTTGTGCAGTATTAGCAGCTGAAGAATCCCATCCTCATAATTTCAAAGCTGATTTCAGTCTTTGGGGGGTGGGAACATGGAAGGAGGGCAGCAGATTAAAGCTGTTAGTGTATATCTGATTAGATTTGGGCTCAAATATATTCTGCAAATTGCTGGGTCCTAATAAAAATGAGTTGTGATATTTAAAAACAAGTTAGTTTACATTATGATCATTTCCCCTTGACTTTTATGTTAATAAGCACATTAACTTTATCCTAACTTAATTCACTTTCTGTCAGTGAATTATTTGTTATCCTTGAAAGGAATCCAAGCAGTTACATATTTTATTTGCTGCACTCTTAGTATCATTAGTAAAATAATCATTGGAGTTTTTTTCCTAATATTCTCACAGATGGAAAAAATCCACTATTTTTCCTTCATTGTTGAGGAACAAAATTAGCATTTTAGCCTTGCTCTAGTTTGGTTCTAATTAATTCCCTTTCTGGGTCATAAGCATTTGAAGTTCAAAGCTACTTTTTTATATATGAACTGAAAATCTAATTTAAAATTCTAAAAATGTCCTTTGGTTAAAAAACACCTTAAATTTAGACTTTAGCAAGACAGTTTATTTGCCTTAGTGTGCCGAAGACCAGTCTACTACAGAAATATGTGTGTAGCTTTCAGTGTAAATGTGAGAGATCATCTAAATGTACAGAAAATCCAAGCAGAGCACTCCAGAGAAGCCGTCCCTCACTTTTATATCTCCTGCCTTATCTTATGCTTCTGTGCTAAATTGTAGTAGTGTCTTTCTCCAGCTGCCTGCAAGAACTGTTCCATAGTGTAGAAACTGTAAGTAAATATTTGACTTTTTAATGGCAACCATTATAGGTGTCAGCCCTTTGAGGCACATGGAACATCAGTTAGCGAAATGATACTGGTTAATTTATTCAGAGTTCATTTCTTGTCACCTTAAACAGGCCAAGTATCCTAGGCAACAACAAAGCTTGAATCTTCAAGACAGTTTGTTGATCCCAAAGGTGATCAACCCCAAAGGTGACACATCTTGAGGTCTTATTACACCATCTGGAAGTATGTGGCTGCACAGTGAGATAGTAAAGCTTCCCCCTTCTCTCCTGCAGCCACCTGATAAATATGATGTATTTCCAGGAAACCGTTGTTAAAATTTGTATAACTAATGCTATTGCCATTTAAGACAAACCCTGTGTAGTCAGCATGTGATAGTAGCTATTTGATACGTACTGAAAATTTTAGGGTTGTTTTGAGGTTATTCAATACTTTATTGAGGCCTGGGTCTTTTCAGTCCTGTTTGTTAGCTAAATATACAATCATTGTCCACATCCATTTGATTCTCTTTACATGTACAAGTCTGGTATTACCACCTATTTTCTCAGAGCATTTTTAAAGTAATTTTTTTCCTCTAGTTTGATACTCTTCACACATTGTATGCTGGAAGACTTATTGTTACAGATTCATCTGTTTAGAATGCTGGTGAATCTTTTTGCCTTTAAAGATTTGTATTCCTTGCATACTGCTTAAAGAAAAAATCTAGATGTTAAATAAATGTATGAAAGATTCTTCAAGTTTGTAATCCACTTAAATGCAATATATCATTTTTATAAATATGTATAATTTACAGATTTAGAGTATATAAGGGATTACAATAGGATAACACATTCATCTCTGTTGGCATAGAAAAGACCACTAATGGTTTATGAACATATTAATCCTCATTGGTGAAAATAAATACCCTACCCTCCTGCAACCCATTAACAATGTGGTTTATGGAAAATTACTTCTATGAATTTCATTGAACTGCAAGTTTCTCATGAAATGGCTGAAGAGAGGGCACAACAATGTCAGCCCAATAATTAAATTCTAGAGGGAAAGTGGTGCTAGTGAAAAGGGCTTTTTTCTTTTCCCTTTTTTTCTTTTTATAAAAAGAACCCACTTGAGCTGTATAAATGGGAACTGGTCTCCACGTACCATTCTTCCCTTGGTTGCTCTGCTGAGACTGCTCGATAATCCCACTGGGACTTGGCAGTATGAAGTGAGCTGATAGTTTCTGGCTCGGGGTTAAGAATAGGTGGAGATGGTGAAAGGTGAATGCTTTCATTCTTGATCTGTGTAGGTGGTGTGATCAACTGTAGAACTGGTATCAGTTTTGTCTTAGTCAGTTAAACATCTGAAGGTGTAGCCCTGTGTGGAGCTGCAGAAGTACTTTTTACTTGGGTTGTTTGATAGAGTCAGAGAAGAAATAAGGCTGGAATTTGTGGATAAAGGTGTGATGCTTTTAAACTTTATTCTGTTTTATATAAATAAATAAATGTAACTAAATCGTGCTTTCTGCTATGTGCGCAGAGATTAAATGAGGCCTATGAGTTTTAAGGAAAGTATACAGTCCTTAAATAAAGCTCATAAGATATTAAAAGGGAAGGAAGATGGAATAAATGATTGAGAAAATGGCCTCACTCATATTAGCATAAAAATCCTTTCTGTGGAAGAAGTCCTGCTCACTAAAGTAATAGTACTTTATATTCTTAAAGAATACTGGCACAGCAAAGTTTTGTTGACATCATAGGGTCTTTCTCAAATGGATTCTGTATGAGAAGACATTCGGATGATTATGTTGTTGCTGCTGTTTGGTGAAAAGTGTGGGGGGGAAGAGAAATACAAGAAATCAGAATGTTTTAGGGAAGTAGAGCTTTTCTGCTCAGTTACAGCTGACCCCACGTGTGCTCCTTGTCCGTGAGAAGAACAGGCGGTTCAGACCAACATGTTGACTTGCCTTTTAATGGACAAATAGTGTGCACATGGTTAGCTATCATGGTTTTTTGGCCAAGGAGCAGTGAATTATTAAAGTAGGCTTGCTCAGTTGCTCACAATGTGGCAGGTCATTCTGTCATTCTCCAGAGAGTTCCACTCACCACTTGGGAGTCTGTGGGTAGTCTTGTGCACTGGGCCTTTCTCTCACGTGTCTGTTTTACTGCTGTTGAAGACGCATTTAACCTTTTACAGCTTTGTAGACTAAAGTAAGTTATGTAGGAAAGGCCTGTTAAAGTGAATGATGAACAGGCATTTAAAAGTATGTATATTCTACTTCACAGTTGTCCTGATTTTTAATCCTATTAAGACAACTTATTTTCATGATTATATATAGACTTTCACTCTCCTTTCCTGCTAATAAGCTGGAGACAATGTCATCCAAAGCCGCCTAAGTAACAGAGGAATACTGTATGCAGCTTAGCAGCATGGTTTTACTAAGTACTGGAACACAGCTCTTGTGGCATTTGGTTCCTAGTTTCATGGCTTGCTCTTATTCACATAGTCCATTTTCAGACTGACTGCTTACCCTTCTGTAAAATGAAATTGATAATATGTGCTTCCCAGATTTGTCGTCAGACTTCCTTGATGCATGCAAAAAAGAGTAATGATCAAAGAAGCCACAGTGCATTTCAGAGCAAAGCAAAATGGAAAAAAAGCAGGTGTATAACTAGTAGTTTCAAGTAGAAGCATCCAGCTTAATATCTAGTCCTATGCACACAGAAGAAGAAATGAGATTCTTTAAAATTCAGATAAGCAGGGTTATTTTGCAGCTAAAGATTCTGAGCACACTGCTTTTGTGTGATAATATTTTAGATTTATTTCCACAACTTATTGCAAATTCATTTTTTTGAGCTTTCATTGCAGAAAATTGCCAGGAGGAATGGATTTTGTCTTCCTCAGCTGGCAGAACAATTTTCCACCTGTCGCCCAAATATTTGATGGGAAGGATTATGGTACAGCTGCTGGAAGTTTATACTTTATATCCATAGGAAGCAAGAGGGTCTGATGAAACTAATACACTGATATCAAAAGTTGGCTTGCTGAGAGGTATATACAACACTTGTGACTTTCAACATGTGCTGAAAATTTAGGACACCCTGTCTGCTAAGGTGTGAAATACAGGAATGATCATGGTCGTAGAGTATGTTTTTAAGCAATCCTTGATTTCCCACCAGCACTCTGTTTTGTTCAAAGGAACACCTATCCTTTTAAGTGCCTGACTTAGTTACTGAGGCATGTGGGTTTTCACTTCCACAGCCAAGTTTTTCCAGTACTGATATGTCTCAGACCCTATCAGTGTAGCAGATTTCATCAGCACAGCAGGAGGAGTTAAAGGGGTCCATGCACTGTAGTTTTTACTTCCACTTCTCCACCAGATGGCATCCTATGAGATGTCAGTTTTTAAGAGAGTATCTTAAAAACATAAGTGGCAACTACCTCAGACATGTAACTTAAAAGCAGGAGAAATGCTCCCTCCTTGTAGGGTAGATGAATATCCAGGAAAAAAAAAAAAAGGCTGTATTAATGGGTTGCAAAGGTGTTTAAAATTCTCTCTGCTTTGCAGCATGCTCTGAAACTGATAACTTTTGTGTTATTAGTTTTCTGTACTCCTGGGTATAAAAACATCATCAAAAAGAGAGTTTTTTCCTCACAAGCCTTTTTGGTAGGTACTTTACACTTAAGCCATGAGTTTTGTTGTGAGGTTCAGTCCATTCTGGAAATGAGTAGAAATAATTCAGCTGTAATATGATTTTACCAGTTTAGAATCTTCACTGTGATATTAGCCATTTATTTTTTTCAGTAAAGCAAAGTTGATCATGGAAGATGATTCTGGGTTTGAATTTCTTTGATTTTTAGGCTATCTTATTTGTGTTTCACAACCCTGAAAACTACAGTTAGAATGCACAAAACCAGAGAGAACCAGTGCAAGTACACGTTATTTTGATGTCTGCTACTTTCAAAGGTATTTTTTTATTCAAAAGCGAGTTCATCTGCTTGACAGCTCTCCAGTTGTCTCTGCCTTGGTGTCACAGTAAGCCCAGAATACTTGTAGTTCATGTGTATCTCAGGTATAACTGGTAATTATTTTTGTGTTTGGTTCATGAAGCATTATTCTTTAGTGAAGCCCTGGTGGGTAGTTGTCACATTGCAATGAGAAGCTTCCTTAAGTGCATTGTCTTATACTGAAATGTTAGGATGGGAAATTTGTCTGAATTCTTAGGTAGTCCTCTGGAAGATTTCCCTTCATGTGCAATACACATCCGCTCAACCACACCCTGTGCCAGCGTGCAAATTAGAGAGGAGTAGATGGGCGAAAGGTGCTTTTACAGAAATCACGTTGATTTCCACTGGCATTGTGCTGTTTCCTGTAGAGGAAACTGTAAATGTAGACTTGTATTGGCACTGACAGTTTTGCATTACTGTTGTATCATTGTCTCTGCAGACTTGCACTGACATTGTTTTGTTTTCATATCAGAAAGTCATTTCAGTTCAAACATCAGTGACATCTTTATGTTTTTCCACTTTGATATTTTATTATTATCTTACACTTGTGCAATATTGTCTTGGCAACCTAATTATAATTTCAGGCCCTACTGAAATGAGAAGTGAACAAACATCTCATGGGAGAAAGAAAAATGACCCTAAATATATATATATTTACGATATATGTATGTGCTTCAGTTGCAATTACCTGTTCCATATGCTTGAAGGTGTTTCAACTGTCTTATAATGTTTGGTTAGGCACAGAAGTCACATTAAGAAGGGTTCTTAATTCCATGCCTTTCACATGCAGTGAAGTTTCCTTCTAATATTGACCAGTTTCTTATAACATGGTTCATTTACCAAAATAAAGTAGGCTTAATTGATAGTAACACAAATGTAAGCAAACTCTGCTATGCTTAATCACATCATACCAACAGTAAAATACAATGCCAAAGATTCCCCCCAATCAATTATTGATTGAATTAAATCCAATTTTATTAATCCATTAAACCCTATACAGAAATTTTATAGGCATTGTGGGAAAATCTGCAATGAGAAAAGGTTTACCTACATTGTAGTTCTTACCTGTGACTGCATAGTGTACTTACAGGTGTATAAGCACATTTTCTTTCTGAAAACATTCTTCCCAAGCTGCTTTTAATATATTCATTTGCTGAATTAAATATTCATCATTTAAGCAAATCATTGTCATGTGAAATCTGGTGGAAAGTAACACTGGATAATGAATGTGTCTGAACATAAGCAGTACTGCTTTCCCTACTCATTGTTTTGCTGTAGCATATTCATACCATATCTTGTTCTTCTTTTGCGTTGTTTAGTGGAAACTGCTAACTGGTAATGGTGTGGGTTCTTCATTTCCAGCTTCAGCCTCGTTTTCCCAACAGGACTAGGAACAAATGTGGACTATTTTTGACATTTATGTTGAGGGTCACCAGTGGTTGAGATGTTGGTACAAATATTTAAGAGCATTGAGGATAAAGTCTTGGGTAGTTCCTTTGGTAACAGAAATGACTTTGAAGCACAAGTTACTGGAACAGTTTTGAAAATTTTACCGCATAGCTCATGACCAAGTCCGTCAACAGGATCACATGCTGGTAACCAGGGATGGCTCTTTGAGTGTACCATTCCCATGTTGATTGTGGTCATCTTAAATATCGAGGAGCAGGAGGAAGAAAGTTTTTTAGCTTTTGCAGTATGTGTTAACAGTCTTCAAGAATTTTCTCACTGGGTGTCATAGTTTTGCATCATTCACACGTGCTCAACAACATTTTTCTTCTTCTCCAGTATATTATACATAACTACATGCAGCACAGATCATAATTGAAGTTTAGAATATCAAAGATTATTTTTCCTAATCCCCAATCAAGCGAATTAAGTATTTAGTTCTTTGCCTTTACTAGTCTTATGAAGTTTTTCTTGAATTTGCTGAAAAGTATGTGTTTTTGGAGAAGAGGAGGACCAACAGCTCGCGTGGTAGTTTTCCATTTGTGTGCAATTATGTGTCAGGTTACACAGATAAAATGGCTTACATTGAAAGAAGCATGTAATGTACACAACAGATGTAGTATCAGCATAGTAGTGGTCATAGTACATGGATATTATATATATATATAAAAATCTGTGCATTGCCACAGGTGTTGGAGGTGCATGCAGACATTCATTAATAAAACTAGATCTGGCATTGTGCTATACAGTAGCCAGAAGAAACCAGGAATTCAGTTAAAAACATTTTTTAAAAAAATAAAGCATTTCTCTAAGTTTACAAATTATATCTTTGGGGAATATACTTAAGTAGAAACAGCAGGAAACACTGAGAAAACACTGACTCTGAGATTGCAGAGTCTGGAACAGAACATCAGTTAGTGCCACTTTGCTTGTCTACAAATCTGTATCATATATTGATACAGATTTGGCAGGCAAATGAAAATGGCCATAGAGTAGGTGGTCTGTGGCAGTCATACCGATTAAGCAGTTCTGTATCATTTGCCAGGAGTGCTGAATAAGTAATAATTGGATTCCCCTTCAATATATAGAGTTTAAAGGAAAATTATGCAGTGAAACTCATCAGCATGCATGTTTTATTACCGACCATTCTCACTTGTTCCTGTATTGTCAATCTTTGCTAAATACCATGTCCCTATAGGCTTTAGTAAATCCGTGTACTAGAGGAAATAACAAAGGCATTAAAGGATTTCATGTGGGAAACAAAATCTCGTACTTGCATCAATATCTGAGTGACTTCCAAAAAACCCACATTGTTGCATATGGGACAGGGTCATCTGATTAAAAGAAAATAGACAAATCTCACTAAGTTGCTTTTCTGACTGAATGATGACTCGGATTTCATTATGAAAACCATTCTGTGCGTAAGGAAGTTATGTATTCTGTAATATGAATTTTTTCATCTTCTGACTTTCCTGTAAAAATGAGTGTATGTGTAGAAGACAGTTGGCATTATTTAGTTTTGTAGAAAATAATGACTGCAAGTGGTTCAAAGTTCAACAGGAATCAGCAGCATCAGATACATGGAAAGGGAAGAAAGTGAGTGTCCAGAACTCTGGTCATCGCTAATTGTCTTTCCACTAGTGCATAGACCTGTCTAAAACAAGTGGTTGGGATGTTTACATCTGGGAAAAGGCATTTTTTTTCTGCATTGCCTACAGGGGAGTAAGGCTTGGAGTGCAGGAAGATATCCAAAAGCCTAATAAAGAAACCAAATGCTAATGCCAAGATTTATAAATTCAGGGGACTTGGAAAAAGGAAGCAAAGGGGGAGGAACTTTTGAGCAAGGCAAGGAAGTTAGAGGGAGTGCTTTTATATCAGAATGGCTTGTCTCCCTGTGGGCACAGCTAATAAAGGAAGGAAATAGTCTTCAGGGCAGTTACAGAAATTAGAAAAAAAAACTAAACCAAAAAAAATCCCACAGGGAGAAAGGGAAAGCAGGGATCCTCTGTTCTTAGGAATGCTTCATTAAAGTGGGAGGAAACTAAGGTAGGAAAATAATCATGTTTGTTACTCTGTCTAGAGCTTTGCTTTTCTTGTACCACCAAAATTTAAAAGTGACTGTGTTTAGAGACTTATGAGCAGTTTTTGTATCTGTGCTTCCAGCCCTTAGACAACTCTATTTTCTTTTTTGTAGGGGTGGGGGGAAGAGATGGAGAGATAAAGGGAATAGAGAATACTTCAATTTATACTCGGTTTTATAATCTGAAAGTGGTGGTGATAATAGTTGAATCTTCCATGATGGGTGGCAATAGAGGATGTAGTTGTCTTATGAGGATGATTGTTACAAAAGGATTATTCATAACAGCAAGTTACTTGGCTTGTTTGGGTCACGCCTAACTTTTTTTTTCTTTTTTTAATATAGAAAGTAATGCTACTTACTTATTTTAAATAATTCTTAATTTGGAAAAAAGTTTAGAACTCATGATTTTTCATTGTTTTAAAATCTCACTTTTACATCTAAATTATATCCTAATGAGTTTTGGAATACTGAAAGATTCATGTCTGCTGCGATCAAGATTTTCTAATGTGATCTGACAACTAACAGCAGTATATTTATTTCGTAGAAGAATTTAGTGTTTGTTCCTAACTTCCCCCCCCCCCCCCTCCTTTCTTTTTTGTTTCTATTATTGTCATAAAAAGATTTAAAGTTCCTATTGGACTAGTGTGCAGAACATAAAACACAAAACACTTCCTGGAAGGTAATTTTCCAGGAATGAAAAATACAAGAATTGTGTTTGATAGTTTGGTCTTCTGTGATTCACTGATGCATTAAACCAGCCATTTTTCTATAACTATGAATGGCCTGAATCTTGAAAACTGACAGTTATAAATGAAAAACCTTACTAATTTGAAATCAAAACCCTTACAAAGTTCCAGTAGGCTTTCAGATGAATTTGAATACAAGTTAGGGTACACAAATGATGATGCACAAAAGAAAGATGCATTAAGTGAAAAAAATCCAAGTATTAAGTGCACTTTAGGAGAGGCTTTGCTTTGGTCAGCAGCTACTGTAGTTATCTCAGCTAAAATATTATTTATCCTGAAATGCGTGTGTATTTATATAACATCAGTAATAGCCTTCTGAATAACATTTTTTGGGACTTGACCCTAGGATTTGTTCTACCTGATTAAGAATGGGCAGTATCTGATTCTTAGAATGTCAGAACATCAATCTGGGCATCATCTTCCTATGGTTTATATAATTAGCACTGATGTGATTAAGGTCTGTGACAGCTCCTGTTACTTACATATTTAATCATATGGTGTCTTCATTTTATATTCCGGAATGCTCGGATTCTGTAGTGTACTTTCAAGAAGGATACTTCTGAAACAATGAACTGCATTCAGTTCAAGTGATCAGTTGAAGGAGGTGAGTTGCATGATACAGATTTGGCTGGCTCCATGCATCTTCCTGTTTCAGCTAAGTACTTCTAGACTGTTTTTAGAGAGTTGAAATGCCTCATAATAATTCATCTAATCTTGCTTTGCTATTGATTGCAGTAGACAAACTGCTTAGGACTTGAACATGAAATAATGCTTTGGGCCAAATACTCCTTTCTTTAGTCTCTTTGTTCACATAATTTTACCCTCCCCTGAAGCTTGTACAAAAGTCTGTTACGTGACCTCTTATTCATACAGCAGCAAGATGAGCAGTGAGCTAGACAATGCAATTTGAAATCAAGAGACCAGTTTTTGCTGTGGTCTTGAGGAAATGGCCCATCAACTTGAAAAAGTGATAGTCAGTACACAGCGAAACCAGTATGTCAGAAGTTGCCCTCTAACAGTTGCAAAAATACAGGGAGAAGGATGTAGCAAATTTGAATTTTATTGATACTACAATATGGTTGAAAGAACTTCAGTGTACTGGAAGGAGTTCTTTTGGGTTTACTGCAACATACCAACTAGTGGAATCAGAGTAGTATCTCTTAGAAAGAGAAAATTTTTCAGTTCTGTCATGCCTGTGTGTAGGTATGGAGTCTGTTAATCTAGTAGGTAATACCAGAAGAGACAGTACCTCTTACCAATGTTTGTTACTGAAGAAATTTAAGGTAATCACAGAACACCACTGATTCAGATGGCTGTCAATGAACGTGTGGGTATCTAATGGTGGACAGCTTGCACAAGTGCTAAATTTTTTTCATACTAATTGGTGTACTATGGTCTTTAAACAGGAACATTTCAGAGATCAGACTTAATGTTGATTGCTTTTAAATGCATTTAGTTGCTGTATAGATGTTTGAGAAGGTAGTGTGTGAAACATAAATGCAGTTCTGCTAAAGCAGAGTCTTCTAGTTTATGCTGTGGTTTTAAGATTTGTAAAGCACTCTCAGAGCCCTCGCTGAGAGAAGTTCTGTACGAGTCTGTCCTTCCTTAGTATGACAAACTTTACTTATACAGATTGGTAAGAACATACAGCTTTGAGAT
Source organism: Aptenodytes patagonicus (assembly GCF_965638725.1). NCBI lineage: Eukaryota > Metazoa > Chordata > Aves > Sphenisciformes > Spheniscidae > Aptenodytes > Aptenodytes patagonicus. The sequence goes on from NC_134972.1 coordinate 3,316,218, forward strand.
AAAAGCTGGAAGGACTCCAAAGCTAGAAAGGAGTCCTTGCTAGCAGAAGATGCAGGGTGGATGAAAAAAAAAAAAGTAAGAGTGAAGAAAAGGATGGCCTTTGAAAGTGAAGGAAAAAAATACCTCATTTGTTAATCTAACTTCACTCTTGGCATCAGTAGACTGTTAAAAATGGACGAGTATGCATTCTCAATTCACTGATAAATTTCTTGTTGTAGCTGTGGTTAAGTAAACAGTAGCACTTGTTCAGAGTGTGATCATACCTGTTCCAGTCCCAGGGAGCTGTAGACACTGCAACTTGTCTCATCATCAAACGTTTTTTTTTTTTAGTGTGCATGGCAGGAAATGTCATTTAAATTAGGGTTAGAGTGCGACATTTAAATGCAGAAGGGTATTTATTTTAATGTATCTGAAATACTGCTGTGTGACTCTTCTGTTTAAGCATGATAAAAGGACCAGTAAAGTAAGTCTTGTGTATCATAAATCACACTAAATATTTATGATGCAAAACTTCTAGATATCACAACACTGTTAATGGGTGTCATTGCAGTCCCTGTCTGATTAGGTAGCCATATGGAGAAAAGTACTGTCTCCATAAACAAAAAGCAAGGAATGCAAATCCTTTGTGAATTTTCTTAGAGGCACAGAGTTGCATTCCAGCCTAACCTCACACGGGATAGGGTAATGAGTTGCTTTGCTTACCTCTTGTACTCAATGAAGTACATTCTTGCCAGATGCTGATTTCATCTGGATTATAAAATGTTGTACAACAGTGAATTCAAGCAATTACATTTGTACAGCATGCAAAAATATAGTAATATCTATCTGTGAGTCTGTTGGGGATAGGATATAGAAAATCATTCCTCCTTTTGTGTCGTGTGATCTTTGTTAGTTTGATTGCCAAGGGCACTTAATGTAGTGCCAGTTACATCTAAGTGAAAAGATGCACCTTGACTTACCTCTTTATGGTAGATGTTTTCTTTAGGAGTGAGCCACTTCCACAGCTGAAATACACTCTGCTGGTGATAGCATAAAATATTTTGTGCTTCACTCAATTTATCTGTTGGTGAGGTGAGCTGGACAAAGGCATAGCAATCCCATAGGAGGTGTAGAATCTGTTGTTTTCAGGTGCTCATCAGAAACACTTAACAAGAATGTAAAGCCATATCATTAAATCCGGATGCCACATTGCGAGGAGAATTGTGCCCTTAATTTCAGCGGGGCTGGGGTTTAATCCTTTGTGTCTTGCCCTAAATAGCAAATTTGCTGGAATAACAATGGGTCATTCTAAGTTCTCTCGCTGAATGATCCGTATAAAATTGGCTGCTATTCTTCCTCAGCACAAGCGTGTTGCTGCCTTCTGAAGCACTCAAAGCATTGATGGGAGCATGGGATTTCCAAGCCTCTCCAAAATCTTATAATGACATTTTTGTTATTTCCTATAAAGCATGGATTTAATAAAGCCTGCAGGGACGCAGTATTACTGAAGATTGACAAGATGGAAATTGGCATAAATGTTCAGTAGTAAAATGCTAAAAGTTATGATAGTATTTTATAAAGTACACTGTGAATGTAGTTTAAAACATTGAATTCATTTGAAAGTCGTAATGATCTCACAGCACATACACAGCGTATATTTGCACACACAGATACACTGAGTGCTAAGTGAGAGATACCTGTTTTTAATAGAAATAAAGGCAAAGCCTGTTCTCATTATTCCGTAATCTGTGGAGACCTGTGAAGGTATTTAGACTTACTTCATATCATCATAACTTATCTTTCATCTAACTTAATTTCATTGGTTTTGGTTAAATCACATGTATATTGCCCTCAGCTATTCCTCTTTCTCTGATACTGTGTTCCCTTCATCTGCCTATAGACTATGTCCTCCTCTGTTACCATTTGGCTACGTTGTAGTAGCCAAATGATAACAGTATTAAGTACTTTCTAATCTTCCTTCATAAATTGATCCCTTCTGACTTACTTTTGTTGCTGTTCTCTGAATTTTCTCACAAAACTGACAAACTACTGAAATAAATCCCAGCGTTCCTAAAAATCAATGGGAATTTCCTGGATTTGACAGCAGCAACTAGGATTTGACTCAATTAGGAGAGTTGTAGTAAAGGAAAAGCTTGTGTTCCAGTCCTTCCATGTTCATGTCTAAGCACAGGAATTCAGAAAGTAAGACACCTGGGCTTATACGTTGCTGAACGAATGCCCTTGGATCATACTGTCTGTGATATAAGCTGAGAAAGCTCAGTCTTGTAGTTTCTGGCCCTACAGAAACCACTTTTCCACTTTTATCTCACCTTAAAGGGGCTGTAGTAAATGGGAACAGTGTAAAAGCATATTGAAAATTTCCTCTAAGTGGGTATGAAATCACAGTTTGCTTATTCCACTGTTGGAGCGCTACAGTAATGCTGTTCATATCAATATATTTCTCTGTGGTTAACACTCTGATCCCTGTAAAATCTGCAGCAAATGTCTAAAGGAAATTAAATTCAGTGAAAGAATGAACGATTTGGTAGTTAAGGCACTGGACTGTCACTCAAGAGAATAAGGTTTAGTTTCTACTTTTTCCATGGACTTTCTGTATGACCTTAGGTGACTCATTTAATCTGTCTGTGCCTCAGTTCCCCGTCTATAAAATTGGCAATAGTGATGATGCAGTTTTCTGATGAGTCTGATGCTTCTTTTCTGCCAATTTTCTTGACAGTTCTTACACTTAAATTATTTTATTTTTTTTTGTGTGTATGTGTGTCAAATTCCTTGCAAAGCACAATCTTGACAGCTATTGAGTTCTGCAGGTGTTTCTGTAATAAAATTAGTTTTTAATAAAATCCAAAATGGTATTTAATCAATTCAATGACATGATACAAAGGGTGCAACAACATGAAAAATGTGTATTTTCCTTTCCTTCCCTTTCAGGAAATGATAACAGTGAAGCCCTTCCAGAGTCTATCCCATCTGCTCCTGGAACACTGCCTCATTTTATGGAGGAGCCAGATGATGCCTACATTATAAAAAGCAACCCCATTGTCTTACGCTGTAAAGCTATGCCAGCTATGCAGATTTTCTTCAAGTGCAATGGTGAATGGGTCCATCAAAATGAGCACGTGTCTGAGGAAAGCATGGATGAGACTACAGGTAAGGGCTAATGTGTCCTTCGGGAGATCTATCTGAATGCAGTGTCTATCAACAATATACGAAATGGAGCAAAGAACAGGAGATCACATTCAGAGATACACAAACAAGGAGAGTCGTGTGACTTTGCAGATAGCTGCAGGCTTGCACCGAGCTGAAGGACTGGGAACCGGCTCTAATTCAGAAGTCACACGACGATGTCCGCTCTGCCCTGAGCACAGCCAATAAGCCATGGCAGGAGGGCGCAGTGTATCAGCCTAAGCTTATTGCTGGGCTACTGTGACAACGTGTTTTGGTTAGCTTGGTGTGTTGGTAAAGCCAGCTCATGTCTGCTTGTGATGTACCATGTAGACACAGCTTTGCAGAGTTGGGAGAAGCCGTTTCCCAAAATGCAAAAGAGAAAGCAGTGGGTGGAGGAGGGGAAGAAAAGGGCAGAGCTGAAAGGAACACAGATTCTGGCAGAAGCAGCATAGTATGAATGGGGAAAACAAAGGGAATTAAACTGACTGTAGATGTAGGAGGTGTTACACAGAGATGGCAACAGACGGGATATGCACCACCAGCTTTTCCAAGTGGAGACATAGGGCCTGATCAAACACTAACCACAGACAGTGACCTTTCTGAAAGAAAATCATGGTTTTGGAGGGAATAGTAGTTCTGTGAATTTCAATGGCGTAATTTGTAGTGGGAACTAGAAACAGAGACACACATGCTTTTACGAAATTTCTGTCAGGATGAACCCTGAAAAACTGCCAATGTGGTGGTTGAAATTTGCCTTCACCCCCAAGCAGTGATAGGTAGTTGGTAGGTAATAAATTTAAGTAGGAGAAATCCATTGTGTAAAAGTGCGTATCTAAAAGAAGAGAACGAGAAGGGAGACTGTTGAAAATGATCAACAGATTTTATCATGCTCCCAGCACACCCTATATCTTTTCTCATTTAGAAGCATCTTGATAAGTATTGCAAACCAATTTAATGCTGCACCGTCTTGTAATTTCACAATTCTGTTTTGTTATTGCTTTCCTCCTCTTCTTAAATTCCAAGATTGCTAGGCAACTCGATGTCTTGGAAATAGCAGTGTATGCATAACATCCTCTCTATCAATACAAGAAATTCCTTTTTGGAGGAAAAAAATGCCATTTAAAAAGAAGTTACGTCTCCTAAAGTGGTGTTTGGCATTCTTTTTAAGTGACGCATTCTGGAGAAATTTCATACTGAAGACTTTGTAAATGCTAATCTGGATGAATTTTAATTTTTACAGTTACCTTTTCGAAAATAATTTAATAGGCATAACCTTTACTTCTAAAGGCATTGCTGAATCAATATAGAAGAAATGTCGTCACTAAATGTTTTTCTTCCATATGGTTAATGAAAATCTGTCTTGTGAATACTGCAATTATGTTTTCTAAGCCTTGGATTAATAACACAATAAAAAAAGATAAAGTAACGTTAGGTGTTTTTTTTAAATAACACCAGTAACATTGGGCTTTGAGACACAGAGGCATAGGCTTAGCAAATGGGACCTGGAATATAAACGTTGCAGGTCTGAATTTAGCCCAGGGATGCAGCTAACCCTAAAAGTACTGTTCTCTAAACATAAGTGTGGTCCAGGCAGTTCAGTGTGTCTATCAGTTTAGTTCCAAAAACTACCATAATGGTCCTTAGGACACAAAAATGCAAGTAAAGGCTATATACAGTGTAATGTTGAAGGACAGGCATGGATAGTCTTTCACCATGATGTATCCATATCCATAAATTATTTTGGAACTCTTCCTTAGCCCTCAGTAAACAGGAGACTATCGGGGTTTTTTAGAATTAACGTGCATACTGGCAGTGCCCTCATTTCTGGAGTCAAATCTGGGGCATAAACATGTTTGTTACCAAGCATGCACAGTGTTCTGCGTACTGCGTGGGCTCCATCTGTGAAAAGCTGCACTAGAATTTATGCCAAGGATGGTGCCTCTGGTTAAAGGGTGTGAGTCTGGTGTGCTCACTGAAGGGAGGTTACGCTACATTAAAATGGGTCTGTCCTTTTCCATCCTTCCACTATTTGTTATGTGATTAAAATTCTGCGAGGATGTATAGAAAAGTGGTGAAAAATAGCAACAAGAAACCCAAACAAGAGGAAATTTAATGCTGAATACAGGAAATGTATCTAAGCATCTCTATAAATTCCTGCCAGCAACCTCTTAGCCAGGCATATGCAAGAAGTACTTGGCACTTGAAGGCACACTGTTCTGATGGGTTTTACCTACAGCACTGTATCACGTACATATAAAAGGACAGGAAGGACAGCTGTTGGTAGACAATGGGTATATTCTGTCATTGTGATGAACATGGAATCCAATTTCGCATGATTTTGTTTTTATAGGGCAGAAATAACAATCTTAGAGTAGCACAGGAGTCACTGTTAATTTGAAGAGGAGGAGCAGCAGCAGGAGAGGAAGGATTTTTGTAAGCTTTGTAGTTATGGGCTGTGACACGTGCTGGCTGCCTGAGAATGTAAGGGGTCCTGGTGGGCTTGAAGAGTTTGCACTGAAGTCTCTCCTGTTGTGGATTTGCTGCTGTTTGTGCAGAAAATCAGTGTAGGCAAGCCAACACACGCTGCAACTACGGTGGATACAGGTTTCCATCTCTGCGCTGCCACAGTCAATTGGTCGGTTAGAGACCAAGTTATTTCGTCTTCTCCTGCCTTATTTCCTGAGTTGCAGAAAAGAGAGTAATCCATAGTCTGCCTTTTCTGTTTATTCCAGAAATGTGGCGGAACAGGAACTTTGCTCTCTCTATGTACTCTGCCTCATAAAGTGAGAGCCTGAGCTAGTAGATGCTAGTGTGATAAAAATGAAATAATTACAGTTTGATTAATTTCCTTCTGCTTTATTTTTCTTGCCTGAACATTGCAGCATGCACCTCAGAATTAGTTTACAAATATTTCAACTTTTGGTTTCACCAGAAGATCCAACCTGCTAAGAGTAACTAGAGTTTTCTTGTCTGATAAATAAAAGGATTACAGCAATAACTGCTGTCAGTGTTTTTCTCATTTAAACAAATAAAGCTGACAAATGCTGAAGTTCTGTGCAGCTTTGTTATGTTTAGTACATGGAGAGCAATTATTCATCTGCTGCCAGCATTAGTCTGTCTGCAGCTAAACCATCCAACAGTGCAGAAAGCTTATTAGCATATCAGTACCACAGTCATAATTTTATATTCTGTAAGGCTGTACTGTTAACAAAAGATGATGGTTATAATTTGCACAATAATTTAAAGGGTTGGACTTGCAGTGCTTATTAGAGTTATACAAGTCACAGGTAAAATGTTGTTCTTGTTTATTGCGTGCCTGTTTCTATTTGCATGGATTTTTCGTTTGTGTCATTTCCTATGAACAATTTTTCTGGCATTTCTTGAGATGCAGAGGGTAGGTGAGTATATTTGTTGGTGAAATATAGTGATGATAAATGAAGAATATATGCCTCTGTTCCCAATAGGTTTGCTTTCTGTAGTTGTTTCTAAAACAAATGAAAATAGGTGTACTTTCTCCATAAACAAAACATAACTTTCCCCAAAGACTAGATGTTCTCCAGAGGTGACTTCCAACTGCAACAATTCCGTGATTCTGCTATTTTGGATGCATTTATTTTGTCTATTGGCAAATTGGGAGACCTTTAAAAGGACCTGAATTCCTTCCTGTCCCATTCTCAAAATGCAGAGCCACCAGCTTCTCAAAATCATGTACTGTTTGTTTGCCTGATTCAAACCACATTAAATGTTGCTTCAGAAAATATGGGCTGATATATAAATTAATTAAATAATGTGTCAATGAAAGGTAGAGCTGGGCTGGAGAATATTCTACCTTAATAAATCTGCAGCTGTAAATGCCTGTATTCACTGATGACTGCTCAGAATTTTACAGTACCAATGAGCCTAGAAATGGCTTCTGCTTCTCAAAAAAATCATCAGCATGTGATGATTTTTTTGTTTGGTATCAGTAAAGGTTCTGTCGTCGTTAGCATGGATGCACTAGTAAGCTGTATAATATGCAGTTCTCATGCCCTTGTTTCTATTTGCTGCTTCCAAAAATTCCTAGAGTAGCTCAGAAATTGAGAGTTCAGACGACAGTGTACCAGAACCAGGTGGGTGAATGGCAGCACTGTCAGCAAGGCTGTAGTTTATGGCTGGTGACAGGGAGTATTCTCTTCCCCAGGAAGATGCTACTTAGAGGTCATAGTGGGAATAAGCTGATCATGGGATGGGAGGATTGCTAGAGATACTCGGGTACAAGCAAGAGGCTCTACCTTCACAGCAACATACAGAGCAACACTGTGTTTACAGGCAGACAGATATGATGTACATGGCTGCACAGAAGTGCATGTCAGCTAATTGAATGCTGGATGAGCAATTCCTGACTGGAGACAGGCCATCTCAGAAAGATCAATATTTGTCAAGGACTTAACCATTTTACACCTTTGTTGAAAAAGTCTTTAAGTAGATGGGTTGCAACCTTGTTGGACATGGCTGCAAATGAGCTTGGATTTGGAGGCTCTGGCGCTTTGATGCTTTGTAGCTTTGATTGAGATCATTCAGGGACTGCACACAGCTTGATTTGCCATAGGTAAGTAACACGAAAGTGTATGTCTGTCAGTGTCGTATAGCGTGGTGGGATGCCAAATATTCAGCCAGTTAAGACCTGCTGTGTCAGGTCACCAGGACTCCAGATGCTCTCTGATGGAACTTCCTACTGCAGCTGCTCTTATCTTTAAAGATCGCTCTACAAAATGGTTGTATGACTGAGAATCCAAGGATTCATCGCTGCCAGAGAAATGTGGATGTTTAAATTGAGATGGTGCATTTTCATCGTGCATTTCACGGTCAGTATGTCAGCAAGGAGAGGAGTTTCTGACAGAACTGCTGAGTTCCATGTGCTGTGTTTACTTCATAATGGCTTGTTTTCACCATGGCAGAAAATAAAGGGATGTTTTGTAAACAGTTTTGTTGAAAACTGCATCAACATACTTAAAAAAAACTCAAAATGCAAATAAAAACAACCAGGAAACCTCTGTTTGTTTATTACAGAGTGAATAAATATCTGAGTGACTAAAATGATTATTGAGGCGACTTAGGAAGCTATCGCAGGTTTGTCCGTGTCTTTGGGTATCATTGTGACATATGGCAAGCCAAACAGGCTAAATGAAAAGAAGTAAAAATCCCCTTTGCCTGTTGCTGGAAAAGTAGCAAAAATTTTGTATTGCTTTATAGTATTTAAAGCTTGTCTGACCTTCCCCGCCCTTCTTCACTGAGCATCCCCAGTGGGCCTCATCTCTCCGGTTTACCAAAGGAACATGTTGACTTCCTAGTGCCTTTCAGAAGTGAAATACCCAGCTGTTAATGATGCCTGAGATTAAGCGGAAGCCAATTTTTATGGAGTTTGGGTTTAGAAATGTCTTGCTGCTTTATAAACTTCACAGGCATGAAATATTTTAAGATTGAGTTTTCATTCATTTCCAGTGAAGGGGAAATAAGTATCTTGGGACTGCACAGGAGGAGAAAGAAGAAAGTAGTAGGCATGAATGTTTTCTATTTTCAAATTAATGTTTTTCTGACTAGCTCTTTCAAGTGATTCCTAATGCCTTTTAACCCAGATTTGGATTATATTTCCTCTCCCCGAGGTTGTCGTGCAGAGGTAGTTGCAGATATGGCAAACATCCCAAGTGCATAAAACAAGGTGTCAGGTTTACAAGGCTTCTTGATGTCTTGTATTTGCCTTCAGGCTTTGTCTGAAGCAAATGCTTCTGGTCAGAAGGGCCATACTGCTAAATATCACCTGTGCCCAGGAGGTTATGAAAATGCTAGCAGGCTAAGAAAAAGCACAGGGCTTTTCCCATCTTTACTCCTGGCTAGCCTTGATTATTCCCTTAGATCCTTTTCTCAGCTCTTTAGGTGTAACTGATTCCTACCTCAGGAAAGAAGCATGCATGTATTTTGATAAACAACAAGTAAATTTGCAGTAGACAACAACAACATTGCACTGTAGATGAATTTAGCAAGATTATACTTTGGGAAACCGTATTAAATAAGCAAGGTATCTGTCTGATGTTATAAACACTTCTGTTCGTGAAAGTTAAGAAAGGCAAGACTTCAGTTTTGTAGCTGGTTCACTGTTTCCCAGAAGGATAGGGTGGCGAAGAGGACCATCTCCAGTTGTGAGCTGTGAAATTTATTCCCCTCTCTTTTTTTTCCTCTTCTTTCCAGACTGTAATGGCTTGAGCTTAGCTTTCTCTACGCTGCAGTATGAGACACAGCTTTTCTCTCCCCTATGAGGAAATGGCTGCTGGATGGAACTGTGGTAGTAGTGGCTGGAACAGGCTGGAATTCAGTGGGGCATTTGATTAGTTCCTGTCATACATGCATAGTTCTGGCTGTTTGACTTGATTGGGGGCCTACCAGGCTATTTCAGAAAGGTTTTTCAAGGGCACTGAGATGTTAGATAGGAAGACAATTTTATTGTATATTCTATTATAAAATTTCAGATAAACATTCTGGATGAAAAAGGCACAAGAGACAAGGTTTCTGAGGGAGGTGTTATATTCTTGCAAAGACCACAGTGGGTGGGGTAATTCTTGTAACTCGATGCATTATGACCTACTCAGCTTTTAGAATTTAATTAGTGGCAATATATTATTGTCAAAGTAATTAGAGCTTTACCTTGATTAAAAATGGAATTGTTTAATTAAAAGAAAAGGTTTGGCTAACCTTAGCTTTATGCCCAAGTAAGATAGCCTGTATCAGCTAATTTTCTGTGTCTTTCCCCTTCAGGATTGAAAGTTCGAGAGGTGTTCATCAATGTGACCAGACAGCAGGTGGAAGATTTTCATGGGCCAGAAGATTACTGGTGCCAGTGTGTTGCATGGAGCCATCTAGGGACGTCAAAGAGTAGGAAAGCATCTGTCCGCATAGCTTGTGAGTAAAGTAAATGTTCTGCTCTTAGGTTTTGAAAGGTATGGAAACATACTGTTCTTTTAGGGTTAAATATAAATGGATGCTGGTAAGGTACTGCTGTCTTTGCAAGCCCTCCCTATGAGATACTGCAGGAATGTCACAGAAAGCATGCCATGGGTTTTTTTCAGAGCTCTCTCTTATTTTAAGGTGGATTGATTGATTTGCATTTACACTGAGAAAGTCTGTTTCAGAAATTCTGGATTGCATATACACAGTGTCACAACAACGCAATGTAATAAAAAAGGTTAATGCAAATTGAAAGTCCCCTGAAAAGTGCCCTTTTGCTCCATGTTGATCACAGGGGTCTAAACAATATGAAAATCCATTTAACAATGTCTGTCTTCTACACTTTGTATAAAAAAAAAAAAAGCAAGAATACATTAGAAGCTTTTGCAGCATGGTATTTTAAATCTGGTTTTCAATATTGAAGCATATCATTGGTCATCAGGTATGATAAGCTGTGGGGAAAATGAGATAAAAGTAGGAAAAATTGAATAATTCCAATCAATAGAGGGAAAAGTATCTTCCCTCCTTTCTATGAGGAAATAAGATACAAACATCCTAAACAGAACTAAGACTGCTAGAGAAATTCTGTCATTTCTTTATGGGACTAAGCATATGTTGTTTAGAAAAAAATAATTTAAAATGCTGTTCATATAGACATTTATAAGAGCCACTACTGAAGATAATAAAATCATTCGTAAGCAAGGTAAGTAGTCTTCCACTTTTTTAACTACGTAGTTGATGGGAAATCTGGATCAGATGGTTGAATCTGTCATTCAGACCAGTTAAAGCAGCTTAGGAAAAATTTCCTTCTTGTAACAAGGTGAAAGTATTATTCTTGCACTTCATCCTTGGACTGGAAAATCAGACAACAGCTTCTCAGAGTCTTGCATGGATCATAATGAAGAACTTACGAGCTCAGCATGTGCTTCCCATGCTGGAGGACATTACACAGAGGATCAGCCCTTCTTGTGTGGGAAGACGGCTAATAGCAATACTCTTCTTCAACTTCTGGCTGGTAGGATTATTCCATCTTGCTGCCATCCCCGTTGTGACCGAAGGTTACCAGAGGGAGATGGGAATAGATTTGAGGCTGGTGTGTGTTCCCAGGTGCTAACATCTGCTTTTTCGTATGCCTTCCACAAGGCTTATGCTTTGACTTTGAAGCCAGTTGCGTGACCTAGAGAGTCACATGGTGTGACGTCCAGTATTAAGAAATTGGACCGTTGGACCCTACATAATTACACTGTGCTGTTAAGCTACTTATAAATGATTCTATATGCCTGCTGCTTGCCATAATGGGATTAGAAAGGAATTCCACTGTGCAGAGTTGTGAATTACTCACTTAAAATGTATCTCTTTCTAAGTCATACCAAACAGGGACGGAGTCATTACCAGTGGTAATTTTGAAGAAGGCCATGTGGATACGGTAGCTGCTGTCACTATTTGCTGAGGGGTATCATTACTTCCTACTTTAAACAAAGGGAATAACTCTGGTCTTGTAGGCTGACAAATGTTAAGTTTTAAATAACACCACTGTAGATTAATTAAGAGTTGTGGGGGAAGGGGGTTATTTTGTTTAATCTAGAAGACTCATTCCAGAACTTTTAATACAGTGGGGAGCAAAGGACAACCCAACCATTGTCCCCAGATAGGAAGTGTTCAGTTTATCTCTGTTCTTCATATCTGAAATAGCATGCTGTAATGTTATAATTCTCAATCAACAGATCATTATTTGAAAGACGCAAAAAATGGAAAATGCAATAAATGCCATCATAGCAAGAGGGACAGAAAAAAGACAGAACCCAAATACAATTGTTACTATGAGACTGTGGAGATACTCAAACTCACCCAGTTTTTACCTTGCAATTAGATCTGCTACATTGTTCTAACAGAATGAGAGTGGGAAACCATCCTTTTGCAGCAGTGCTGCTAGCAGAGAATTCAGGAAATTACTTTCCCCCAATCTGTTGTGAACCCTTACCCTTTGAATCACCAGTTCAGGTCTTTAAAGACCTACTCCCAGGAAATGATGGCAACAAGCTGCAAAGAGTTGGGAGAAATGCTTCTTGGAAGGAGATGAGGGGCAGGAGGAACGGGTTGGGGAGGCTCAAGCAAGAAACTCTGAATGGTAATTTTATCAGCTAGTGTTCCAGCAATTCTTGATAAATCTTTTAACAGGATAACGTAAAATAAGCATTTGAGATAAGTAATAGGACAACGTAACAACTCCTTGATTTTATAAATGACGGATTTTTTTGTTGGCTGATTTAGTTTGAATGGGTAAATATGTGTAAATTAAATTTTTTATTTTACGGCATTAACTGTCATAACACTGAATGAGCTAATAATTCCCCTGTATTGCTAAGCTGCAAAGGACTATTATTCTGAATTGAATTTTTATTGACTTTTCTCCGCGCTGTGATTTCCCAACCCCATAATATGGCAATATGAGTAAAAATCAGACTGAGCAGAAGCAGGTGGAGCCGTGTGTTGGGACTTTTAAACCCATCACTGTGGTACCAGTTCCTCTGCAAACCACATCCCCGGCTGCCATCCCTAACTGCAGATACCATATTAACCTAGCAGGCAGTCCAGAGAGTGCTCTTCATTTCTGCTTTATGTAATGTACTGAGCATGGCTGAATGTTTCGTCTGAGAACTGTGTTCCTGTACTGGCCATTTGCTGTGCTACTTTTACTCGAAGCCATGTTTTTTTATGAAAAGAACAGCAATTCTTGAGTGCAGAGATGATGGGACTTACTAGTGTCCAGACGGAAAAAATGAATAGCTGCCAACAGATACCTGTGAGTTTCCAGGGCTCACCCTTTCATGGACCTGTGTCATCCTGTGAACAACCTAGCCACTTAATTTGGGGCATGGATTTCTGACTTGGGGAATACCCTTTGGAGGACTAGAGATGAGAATGTGTAGGTCCCATTTGTGATAGCATACAGAACCCATAACTTTTTCACAGCACCTGTCATTGTGATGTGTAGTGTGGTAGTGTCAACATTTTTTTTTTTTCTTTCTTTCCTTTTTTCTTTGGTTTGCACTTAAAGCCTAGAGATTCTGAATTGTGAGTCAAGTCCAAAGCATTACAGCACTTTATATTTCTCTGAAAAAGGAGGTAAGTATTTCTTTATGATAGTGTGGAACACAGAGAAAATGAGAAGATGGCTCTTACTCCATTTTTCATCCTAATACAGGCATTTGTAGGCACAACTGCAGCCTAACTGTTAATGAATGACTTTTTAAATAGGGTACTGGAAAAGATATTGGTTATCTGTGTGGAAAAAAAATCAGCATTAACAAAGAATCATAAAAAGGAGAATACATGCACTGCATGTATCTTTCTCTAGCGATCAGCTCGCTAAAATAAGTCTTAATGTATTTTATAAAATATATTAAAGTGTAACTGATTCAGAGCCTCTGCTGTTTAAGGGGTTGTATTTCATGAAGTGTAAGCAATGGAGAAAATTAAATCAGTAAATCCACACTGTGGAATTTGAGACACTGTTTGAAGAAAACGAGTGTGTCTAATGGAAACATCCTAACTCTCAAAGCACATGTAGTAAGTAACATTTCTTCTGTTTTGTTTTCCTTTCACAGCAAGCAAAACTTTACATATTCATGGGCATATCTGGGTCAGGTCAATGTCACTGGATACAGTTTCCTTTGTGTCTGTCCTGGTTTACCCGAACACTTGTACATTGAAGTGCTGTGGCCACATCAGTGTCGCTCTGAGACAATGTGCCCTGTTTCTTATCCTGAATTATTAGCTTGGCCATGGTATCTGAAATGAAGCAATCTGTAATCGGCCAGTTTGGAATGTGTGGAATTGCTCTCAGTCGTTTCCTTTCTTTCCCTACAGCTTGCAGTATGTAGGCGATCTAAACAAAACATGTAGCTTAGAACATCTTATAAAATACCCTGGCACTCATCGGAAGTAGCATGTACTAGGAAAATTACTCACCAAGTCTTGGATTCATTCAGTTGGTCCTAACAGTACCATGTTGTTGTTGTTGTTGCATTTAATTCTTCCATTTTGGAAAGGCTTAAGAGATTAAACGCACAACTGGAACCACGGAGTCTGTGGGTTCTGATGTTGATTGTCTCTGTAGTCACCCCCAGATCATTTCTTAAAGGTGGAGAAAAGGAAACACAGCTAAAGACAGTAGGATCTCTCTGCCTCTCCTCTGGGGAAGAATTAGTAGCTCTCGGTTGTCCATTGCTTTATACACACACCTAAGAGAAGAATATGGCAAAGCGGTATTGTTGCTCACTTCTGCAGCCTACATATTATTGTTTGGGGAGGAATGGCTTTTGGAGGTGTAATGAATTATTGCATTAAACTCTGCAGATTTACGGAAAAACTTTGAGCAAGACCCACAAGGGAAGGAGGTTCCTATCGAAGGGATGATCGTTCTCCACTGTCGGCCACCTGAGGGAGTCCCTGCAGCTGAGGTGAGGCTTTGTGCAGTGTCACTGCTAGTGGCTGATGCCTCCTGGGCTGGTGAGAAACGGGGAGAGAAGCAGAAAGGGCTTAGCTGCTATGTGGTTTTCAAGGTCCAGTGTTGGTTACAGTGCTCTTCTCTCACTGACTGCTTTAAATCCGTATTTTTTCATTACTAAGTTTTAAAAAAGTACAGCTTTTTATCAAAATTCAGGATCGTTTGCTGAAAAAATCCTAGTTTTGATAAAATTTTCAAGTTTTATGCTTACAAATGGAAAAGAGATTGTTACTTATTTTCTCAGAAATTACTTTTCTCATTGAAAAATAAAGAAGAAAAACCCTAAAAATATTCTGATAAATTGTTGCTGGAGAGAGAAAATCTGCTGCAAATAATAATTTGGGGGTTTTTTGCTTAGCTTTAAACATGTTTTTTGTCAAGAGAGTTGAATCTTAACAGGAAATGAATGGGGATGCCTTAAAATGATAATAGCCAGACTGTTCTTGGGGGAAGATGTTTGAAGTGGGTTGTGTTTAAATATCTGCTAGAGAGGCATTAAAAAAAAAAGAAAATCTGATGGTGGCAGCCAGCGTGGCATCACACTGTTCTTACCTATCAAAAAGCAGACTGGTGATGGTAGTCTTCAGCCAGTGCTGCCATGGCAAGACTGAGATCAGTAGTTTAAACCGAACTCCTGTGTATCTGGGTGAGCTACAGTCACCACATTCAGGCTGCAGTGTAGGCTCAGCCACAGGGCTAGAGCTGCGGAGCAGCCCGGTAATACTGTGCTGTATTTCTAATTGCACACTCTGCAGTGTGCTCTTTAGCATCTTTTGATGAGTAAGACAAATAGTATTGCTCAGAAGTTGTTTTTGCCCCTTATCTCCACTACTGCTGTGGTATGTTCTAATTGAAGGAACAAAAGAAGCAATGAAAAATAAACTCCAAAGAAACCTGCGTCTTTTTCATTAAGGAGAAGCATGTTGAGCAGATGCAATTGAAAATAAAGAGAGGAGAAATGCAGCAAACTGGGGTGCAAACCACACTGACAGTCAGGTAGAAGTGTTAAAGACCAGAAGGAAAATGAGTTAGAAGTAAGAATGGCGAGTAGATGAATTTGTATCTAGGCATCTAATCTGCATTACTCTGTCATTCAGATTTCTGCTACTACATTCTCCTCAGCTGTGTATTATTTTTATTCATGTTTAGTGTAACTAGAAAAATGGATACTGCATTACAGAGAATTGCCAAAATTATTGAAATGTGTATTCTGGTAAACATGTCTATTTTGTAGACAAAACAAACTTCCAAAGGTGTAATGGCCTAAACTTCCTTGGTCTGTGAGGGATTTATTGCCCATACTCTCTGCAGAAGGGATGGTAATCACTGCCTGCAGAGATTCCTCAAAGCCACCAGTTGGCAACCTCAGTGACCTTTTTCTCTCAATGTGCACTGCTAAACCAGGTTTTCTGAATGCATATCCCTCCAGATTGCCAGTGTATCCTGTCTCAGATAGATTTGCTGTCTCTCTGGTAAAAATTTTGACTTTGCTTATTCCTTTCACCCTGGTTCCCCTTGTTCCACAAACTAGACAGACTTTATAGTAAAACAAGTGAATGTTTATTAACAAAATGCCCAAAATCAAGTGCAGAGTTACAGGAAAAAGGCTGGAAACAAGTAGTTACAAGGTGAAATGAAGAGTGATGTGGCCTCTACTTCACTGCAAAATGTCTTTCTTGGCGGTGGAAATATATCTGACCTGCAGTCCTGGTGGTGTGTGTCAGCCTTGGGAGCCCAGTTTTCATGGAGGAACTCTGCCTTGTCCAGTGCCTTCAAACTCTGGTCGTCTTCCTCTTCCTTCCCCCACTCTCCCTTCCAGACATGCTGCTCTAGGTCTCTCTGTCCTGTGTGTAAGCACTATCAAAGGCTTCCCAGTTCTAGTCAGAGCTGGTTTTGAATTCAGCTCTCTTTTACCCACCACTCTTTTTTTTCCTCTGTTCAATTGCCTAATATACACTCTCAAAACTTTGTAGCCTTCAAGTATTCCTTGTGTCTTGCATCACACTGTATGTTCACTGATGGAACATTCTTTAACGTGGTAAGGATCCTAGTACCTTCCTTAGGAGATTGTAGTATGTTTTTCTACATTGACTATTTTCATAGTTTGAAGAGTATGCTACCATGTACGTCAGTTTGGTTTTGTTACTTATTCTAAAAATACAGCGTTTAAAGGTGAGCAGAAAGTTTTCAAGTGAAAAACTATATAAAATCTGTGTGTTTTCTTTGAGACCAAAAGAAACAAATGATGATAGGTACACTTCTACCCAACAAGTATGGTTTGCTGAACTGATTGCATACATTTGACTGCTTTCCAATTTCTGTGTAGTTAAATAGCCAAAAATGCTATCTTGGTTGGAATTCAGCCATTTGGGAAAAAATTATGATTCTCAGTCAACACTGTTGGAATTTTACTGACAATTTTAGAATTATTTGAACTACACTGCTTTACACTCAACAATTAAACAGGATATCTGTCTTTTATGACAGTTAGGAATTATATCCAATGAAAAACTGACATTTTAATTGCTTTCTACAGATAAAAATTGTAGAGTTTTCAATAAACCCTGATTTACTGATGTTGATTGTAAAATTGTTATTGCTGCTAATAAAGCCTGTAAATCTTAACAGGTCATATTTGCTTTGGACAAATAAAATTTCACATAAAGACTCAGGATGCAAGGCTAATTCTATGCTCATCAAAGTAAACAGTCTACTGGAAATAATTCAGTGTCTTCAGATACTGGGTACCAGATTCAAATAAGTAGTGTCTCTGGTTTGTGGCAGTAAGCTTGAGGTTATAAAGTCTTTTGGTATTTTCACGTTAAAGACGACCTGCCCTGTTAAACATGTGGATGAGAAATAACTGCAATAGCCTGCAAGTCTTCCTCAATAATTGTTATGTGGGTACTGAGGAGTGTAGAAGGTTTCAAAACCCAGTGCTGGCAACGAATCTATGGTTCTGATCCAAGAATTTATTTCATTAGAGTTTGGATGAAGCCCTAGATGGAAACGTAAGGCTTGAAATAACTACGGACAAAGTAGTTGTCGACTTCTGTTTCATTAGATGCAAAATAGATGCTAATTGTGGCATTGTTTTTTGTTTGTTTGTTTAATCCATACTCTGCATGGACCTGGAAATGCAAAATGAAAACAAAATGGATAGGACACTCCAGCCCCTTTCACGTTACCATGCCAATATCTGTCTGAATCCCTTGGGAAGATTTTGATTATTCCATCAAGTGCAGAAGTTCAGGAACATTATTTTCCCAAAAAGCGCACATTTCCTGTGATTGCCATAGTCACAAGTTAATCTAGCAATTTATTTCTGACAATGGCTATGAATGACTGATGTAGTCAAACCTCTCATCATGCAATGCAGCTCAATAAGAGGCAGACGCTTTACAGCTGGAATGAAATTTAAGTTCAGCTCAATTATTTATGTGAGCCTGCCCCATTATCAAGAATATAAATCTTTATCTCTGGAATTGTTTTTCTGCAGCTTATAGGCACTGAAGATTTCTTAAATCTAAGGATAGAAGCATTAAAGCTAAATGTTCTTGATCTACACCATAGCTTAATCTGAAAAATCCTGTCATTAGTCCTATAAGAAGTGGAAAGCGGGGATATTTTTTTAGTGATGGCTGACATCATAGGTTCCTCAGAATTACCAGGAGGAAGAGCCTTTCCTTCCCGCTATTCCTTTCTACATTTCTAGTCACACCTCAAATATTTTCACCTAAGTGATTTTAGCTACTGCTAATGTTTCCTTGTTTAAAACTGAGTGAGTGGATCTCAGCAGTTCTTGGTAGGCAGAGGTACTTGTTACTAAATATATCAGCATTTCCCAGGCATATTTATGCCATTATGTGCCATCAGTGGCAACCCCTTACTGTGCTTTTGTGCAGGAAAAAGTGTTTAACCGAGTAGCAGCATTAGGGGTCCACATCTCAGAATTCTTGAGCTGTCATCACAGTCAGCATCTTTGCCAATGGTGCCTCTCAGTACTAATCCTTTTTTTTTTTTTTAAATTTATTTTTGGGGTGGGACAGCAGGGATGACACAGAGACCATACAGCGATCAAGACCGAACCTCACAGAGAGGTTCTCTAGAGAGAATTCCTCTAGATCAAGTTTAGTTTTGTTGGGAGAAATTTCTGTTTCTACCATCTGTTCCAGAATGAGTAAGGCTTCCATATCTCATCACCAGTAGCAATGAAAATACCCAAATTAAGTTTGCTTATATGTGTTAATTTCCGCATGCAATAAGTATAAAAGGAGTTAGAACAATATGGATTAAAGGTTTGGATCCATAGTTTAAATGTATCTAAACTGTATATGGCTTAAAACTTGGTGTGTATAAAATAATTTACAGATAATGGGAGCTCATGTGACATTGTCAATGCTCTGCATGCTCATACAGTTCAGTTTTAGTAAATACTCTTTAAGCTGAATAACATGTTAGTGAAAGCAAACAATCAAGGAGGATTACAAATAAAGAACGGCAGTATTCTAATTCAGCTTTAATGTTATACAGGCATGAATCAGGAGCACCAAATCCTGCTGAGGCAAGCACCGATTTTAATGCTGCTTTGAAATGCACGGTACTGTCTTGATTCATTTAGCAGCAAATTTCAGTTGCTTGTGTCAGCTAGGTCTTAAGTAAAAGACATATAAAGGAGCATCTCTCTAAATCTGCATTCGCTTTCCAAGAATTTGATTATGCTCTTCATGGAGCCAAAGTCCATCTCTTGTGCATGAAATACTATTGAATGTGCCTGATCTTACTAATAATAAAACCTCAAGTGGCAACAGCAGTCAAGAAAACTGAGTAACTGTGGTACCTACCTATTGTTTTACCCTTTCAAATAGTTTAGACAGCCTTAGCAAATTATGAAACCATTCTGAATTCTGTATGGGCAGCATAGGCACCTACCTCTAAATGTGGTAATACCACATACCATCCCTTGGAGCACCGTGGCTCTGCTCCTAGAATGTGCTGCCTTTCTGTTTATCCACAGGTCCAGGTCAGCTGTCTTCAATCACCCTGTATTTCTGTCTCTGCAGCCTTTGTTAGCAGGTTTCCCATCTCCAGAGTTTGCCTCTATGAAGAAGGGAACATGAGAAAATTCTGCACATCTCTGCTTTGGGAGGTTGCTGAGGGTTTGGGGATTCTGGGTGCATTGCCACAGCAGTAAGAGAGTAAGAAAATCCAAATCCTGACACTAGGCAGACTGGAAAAAGGTTTTAAATCCTCTTTGCATGCGTTCACGTGGCAAGCAAAACAGAGCTGGTGAGCAGCTGTGCTTGCAGGCATCAGCACCCAACCCAAATAAATTCAGTTTTTTATGAGTTAAACATCAAAATAAAGAAAATCCAGCATTTAAGTAGAGCATCTGATAATCCCCTGCTGTGGCAAATGTTGATTTAAATATAACAGAGTCTCTGCTGGCACAGGCTTGATGGGACCAGAGCCATTTCTTTCACTATTGATGCAGAGTTGGCCTAGGGAAGAGACAGTTCTGGCTTTCAATCCCCACAACAGATTCTCCCCATAGATATGTTTATTAATTGTGTGCAATAGAGGCCTCATTTAGCTTGGAGTGTATGCAGTGAGGCAGTTGTATAGTATAGGAATCGGCTAAACTCTGATGAATCCTTGTCTGCTGGTCATTCTGGTTAGGCTGCGAGGTGGGTACCTTGGCCTCGGACCTCTGGACCCAATTTTTGTATTGCTGAGACTGTTTCACTCCAGGGATATCAGAGGAACTACTTCTGATTTTCGTTGGCATGATGAAAATGAGAGGAAAGGGGGGGCTGAGTTCTCCTCTCAGAAACTGTGGAGTTGAATATTGAGTTTGCCACAGCCAACATCTTTAGCCTTGCTGCTGCTGATTATTGGCATCTCTTCACAAGACTAACCTTATTCATTATACACAGCTTGTTGTTTTGGGAACATTTTGAAGAAATTTGTGAAGGGAAGAACGGCTTCACTCTATTAAAAAGACATTTTTAAAAGCAGTGTATTTGACAGTGACATAATACATGATGCATTTCTTCGAGCTCCATTATCTGCTAGTCTGACTTACTGGTAGCCTCCCTTCACACACAAACTTCTGTTATTAGAAAGAAACCTTTACCGGGGTCTGGTGCAGAGCAGCTTAGCTTAGCTGAGGTCCTACATGCCTATTCAGTCGTGGTGGCACCTTGGGCTAGCGCGTGGCTACATGTCAGGCTCTGTGAGATCAGATAGCCCATCAATTCATCTCTAAATATATATCTGCAGATTCTTGTCCTAGTGGGCAGCCAGCCCCATGTATGACTAGCCTCAGCTGCTATTAAAAGTTCATCATGTTACTGAGGTAAAGTGCTTCTCATACCTGGGTTGTATTTTTTTTTTCCAGTGCACAGTGCTATGTTTTCTGTATATATTTTGCGCTTGTTTATTGTTGTTGTGTAAGTTTATTTTATTGCTTTGCATTATTCCTAGGAAGACACAGCAGTTATTCATGGTGCACTCCTTTGTCTCACACTAAGAAAGCTTTACACTGGTTTTAGATGACTGAGAGCGTATCCTTAACCTATAGCCTTGCATAAAATATACTCTGCATTCAGCTTTAGCCAAGGCTCTTAAGTCCTGTGTTAAGGCTTATAAATGGCTACAGTTCAGCCTTGAAAATGTGAAATGAAGACTGGCTGGAGCAAATGAGGCATAGCTTAGCCTGTTTTAAAAAAGAGAATGTGTTGCATAGTGCCTAATGGAGTTCAGCAGTCTTTCTGTTTACTTCCCCACCCCTGCTTCTCAAGTTCTTGGGCATTTTCTCTTCATTCATCCCAATCCTGGAAAAAGGTTTATCAGGAGGCAATTATGCAGTCCATCTTGGGATCATGCAAGTAGTAATACGCTGAAGTCAGAGCTTCAGTGTGTGGTTCAGTCAACAAGTGGTATAGATTGATTTTGCTGTCTGTTCATGTAATTCTGATTTTTTTTAAGCAGTGCTCCATTTTATAGAGTATAATATATAAGACCTTTTGTTTCTTCTCCTAGACATCTTCTCAAGTGAATTTCCTGACATATTCTTTCCTTATCTGCTCAGCTGACCTTTACTTTTATTCTTTCTTTAAATAGTTTTTCCTCTAGTCTGTGTTCTCTTCAGTTTCTTGAAATTCTTCTTTTTGGGGGTGGGTGGGGGGGAAGACATCAAAAATAGATCCTCCTTTTTGCTGCATTTGGCAAGCTTGCTGCTCTTTCTGTATTTGCTGAGTATTAGCATTTTCAGTCTCTCCTTCATTCTGTTTAATACTTTCTCCTCCTTCCTCCTCCTGAGTTTAAATAATTCTTCTCTAAAGCATATATTCTTTGAGGTCCTTTTTCTTTTGTTCACCTTCAGCATGGCTTCCCCTGGGGCCCCCAGGGGTGTAAAACAGCATTTGCGTGGTCCAGATTGCAGGGCTAGGAAACTAAAGTGGAATTTTGCACTTGATGCCATGTATAGTCTGATGATACAAGTCTTAGATGCTACCACATTATCTAAGATTCTGTAACCCTTTGCACGTAGGTTCACAAAGATGTTTCAAGGAGTTGAACACATCTGGGTCCCTAAGCCAGCCAGGCTAGGTCTGCCAGCCGCTTTTTACAAATCTCAGCTTTAAATCAATACACAAAGTGCAAAGCAATGGAGATGCAAGCTGCGAGTTTCTAAATGGGTATTAAGCCCTCATCCTTGAGAAATACATGTTGTACTGCTATTTTCTATGTATTACAGTCCTGCCATTAACATGATATAGTGCTGTTCATACCTATTACCTTGACTATATAAAGCAACTTCGGTAAGATTTCATATCCATAATGCTGGCGGGTTGGTAACCCTAATCATACCTTAGTGTTTTCCTGTACTCTTGCCAAAGGATATTTTTCTTTCTATTAATTTTAAAAACATAGTGAGCACGGGAGTCACTGCCTCTCAGTGACACAATCATTTACTTTCAAAGTGAAAACAATGAAGAATGCGGACAACTTGATCCTGTTGTTTTATGCAGCTCTGTACCAGCTTAAGTGTAGCATCTGGAATCAGTGTGACTAACAGATCCTGGTGGTTTGCGACAGTCAGCAAACAGAATAAATTATAACATCCTCTCTAGTTCACTGATGGTAATTCCTTCTTACTGTCTGGTTCTTGATAGTCATGATGTTGCACTCCATGACTGTTGTCAAACCAGTCTTGAACTGTAACCTGGAAAATACTCGGTCAATATCCATTTAATTAAGTTTAGGATAACCTCTGTTCTGTATGTTCTACCTTATTAGTGCTTCATAGAGTAAAATATTAATTATTTTTGGCATGGGAGCAAACAAAGTGCTTGCTTTTGTAGCTAGTAATCTTTTTAGACAACTGGTTTTAAGTTCCTTTCACTATTTTGGACAGGTGTTGTGGTACGTTGGAGGCATACTACTACTGAATCTTCCACCAGTGACAAAAGGGCTTTAAATTTCTCAAGCTGTCATAGGTTGTTCCTGTTTAATTCAGCGGACTTGATAATGAGGTTTTTAAATGTTTCTTTAATTGGATAGTGAGCTTCCATATTCTGTACTGACATTAACCATCAGAAGGAGTTTCTATCACCTTCTTGAGACCTGGGTTTAATGTGAACTTAGTACGTCTTAAATTTGAAGAAGGGTGTGAAACTGATAGTCCTGTGAAATGGAGCACCTTCTAAAACTGCCATTGAAATGCTCACAGTTGGCCTGGGGTGTATTTAATAAATTCTGTCATTGCTGGTAGTTACTGTAGATTTATATTGTTAGAAATGTCTGTCCCTTTGTACTGAAGTGCCATATAAACCATGTGTTTACATGGGTTTTATATATATACACACATATATATACACAAGATAAGTGTTTACAAACCTCAGGCTTTCAAATAAATAAAAACAAAACTAAAGAATCTTTAGCTTACTAGACTCTGCTCATCTTTACTACAACAATGCTGCAGTTCTTATGCTGCTAAATGTGAGACCTGCGGTTTTGTGTTGAGTACGGTATTAGCTCAGGGGAGCCAATTCCCAACTAGAAATGCCTGATGGGTAACAGTATTGAAGTCCATTGTGATGCATGAGGTGCAAATCTGAGCAGAAGTTGACCTTAAAATTTATTCTAAATCCCTTTTATTATACATAAATACTCTCTGAGACTAAATCTCTGAATAGCTCATATTTGAGCATTAGTAGCAACTTGCAGCTCTTTCTACATCTACTGTCTGATTTTGGGTTTTTTTTGTAATAAAAGGGCAGCTGTTGTGCTAAACTATTAGTGATGAGTGTAAACTTGTGTTGAGTGCTCTGCAGAGGCTTGTGGAATACTCTAAAATATCTTTAGCATTTAATAGATGCATATATTTAAGTTTTAAATGTGCTGTATCCAGTGCTACTTTTTCAAATGTTTAACACAGATTTTGACATTTTAATGGACTGCTGTAGGTGTTCCAGTGAATATCTGCATGAGTTCTGATGGTTTATTTACTGCTATAGCTTTTAATGGAAATGTAAAACCATTTCTCTTCTGGGCAGTACATATTCCATTGCAAACACATCAACAAAATGCGAAACTCTCATAAAATTCAAAACCTGCAAGTATTCCAAAAGTAGTGAGTCATTGCTGCCTATTTTACATAGGCTTGTGTATTTATGGGACTTGTACACATACAGTAAAATGTAATATGGCAGGATAATGGTATTGTAGTAAAACACTATGGCAAAAAAGGCTAGTGAATTATAGTCTTCAATGAATCTTGTTTCTAGTTATAGAAAACAGAGTAAGATTACTGAATGCAAACAGCATGCATTTTATACAGTTAGTTGTAGATCTTGGGTCTTGTGTCTGGAATATCAATATTTGCTTTACTTTTAAGGTACATTAGTTACAAATACAATAAATGTGTTTCATTTTTCACAGAAGACATTTCACTTTCAAGGCTGAGCTCGGGTATGTGCAGTATGTCTCAATGATTATTTATCTACATTGAAGCTCTTCCTATAGACTGGTTTTACTTTTAAGCAAGCACTGCAGCCAACATTCACATTTTTAAAATCATAAAGTTATGGGAAGCTGTAAGAAATTTAATATTTGACTTAGACATGACAAAATTAGATGACATTGCATTTGGAACAGTGAAATAAATTCCTTTTGCTTTGTGAAGGGATTATGCAAATTCTTAACTCTTACTGTTAGTAATGAAAAGTAGGTTTCAACATTTCAGAACCTGTGACTGTTTCTCTGTAGCTGGTTGGTAGCACATATGCCATTAACACTCTAAGGTCTCTAAAGCGCTCCCCCCTCTGCGGGAGGGAATATCGTCTTACACTTCAGATCTTCAGCCTACTACTGAAGCGTTACTCCAAACTGTTAAAGAGGAGTATTGTTTCTGGAACAGAAATTGGTCATATTACAAATCCAAGTTTAACGGTAATTGCTCTAATGTCTCTAAACAGCTACATTCACCCTGAAATAGTCCATGCTATATTATGATGGTTAGCAGGTCAGACTTCTAAGATATAAAGGTATTAAAATGATTAATAAGTTCTGAGGTGCTACACTTGCAGCAAGGCATATGTACCCTTCAGGTCATTTTGGTGAGAGCTATCTGACAAATAAACTATCTTAAAATTCTGGTTGGATTGATATGTATACTCTGTGGTATTGCCGTTTATGAATGAAAAAAATACCCTATTCTAGAAGCAACGTTTTAATGACAGTTCATATATATCATATCCCACAGCATCTTCTGGAGATGTTAAGAATTGCACAAATATCTAACTTAGGAGTGTTTTCTATGTGGAATTGTATATAAGATCAGTTTTGGCATAAAGTAGTAAAGAATTACAAAGTACAGGTATCACTTTGGAAGTCACTACACATACGAATGCAAGAAACTTTTCCAGAGTCAAGCCACATTGTGTGAATCCTTGAACAGATCATGATTTTTCATAGACTTAATTGTCTAAGTCTGTCTTTGGGGAGTGAAGGTTTGTTAACTACAGCACCACTTGCAGACTGAGGACGAATAACTCATTTAGCTGGGGAAAATAGGTATTTCTTCCAGGTATGTACATCATTACTACTTTTTTCCTGTTACTCCTCCAAGAATCCAAAGAAATTCAGATTTTTTTTATTAGACACCATCCAGCACTGTACGTATGGTGAAAAATGCCACAGATTAAAGCAGCAGTTACTAGGCTAATGAAACTGAGTGGCTGCATGTGTGGACAAAGCAGTTTTGAACCCACTTAGAACATAAAATTCTACTGAAGAGTCCTTACAGATTTTGGAAGTATCAGATTGCCTTCCCTTTAATCTCTGTTTATCAGTTCTCAACATACCCTATGGAATGAAACAGAACAACCTCTAAATGTTGATTCTATTCTACTGAAACCATGCGGCAGCTTACTTGTAATTGCTCATTTAATTATTCTAGTAATTTCTTCTCCAATTTTATTTGCTCTGCATTTTAAAATTCTGTCATTTCTCTCCGTTGCGCACACACACAGAGACACAAATGTGCCCTGTGCAGTTCAGATTTTTAGCTGCTTTTAAGAGCAACTTCATAATTTTTGTTTTTCATACTTTATGCTGCTGTTACGGATAATACATGACATGCTGGTCTGGACTGATTGTGTTCAGAACACGGCAATCTAATAATATGTAGGGCCTCTTTATTCTACAAAACATCTGCTCAATTAAAGCCTTTTTGTTCAAGCCTGTGACTGCTTCATAGAAGCATGGACAATGCAAAAACAGAATCAAGATTTAGTTTATTTTATATGCTGTTTCATCTTTGGTCAAATCTAGTATTCATGCCTTGCCCTTCATCACCTGTCTTCTTTGAGAGAAATGTCTGCTTCAGTATGATCTTTCTGTCTTTTTTCCTAAAGTACTTTATCTTCAACGCCCTGAACTTTTTTTTTTTTTTAAACTCAACCTAGATCATGGATTACTCAACCTAGGTCATGGATTACAACAGCAGTTGTAATACAGAGTACAGAGCCTGGAGTAATACTCTGTAGAGGTTCAAACAAAGAACAGGTTTCAAAGGCAAAAAAGGCTTGTGATGATCAGTGCTTGTAAGAACCACTTTAATGCTATTGCTCAATATGGTAAAATAAAAAGCCTTAAATTTCACAGTTATTCTGTGTAAGCGGGGAATAAAAAGGACATGGTTTTGCATAGAACTGGTAGTCTTTTAAATACGTTACAGGCATTTTAGTGGGTTTTGTTAGCTGTATACATTTCAGGGCAACACAACCAAGTACATGAATTGGGATATCTGGTTGTGCAACTTAGGTTAATGGTGAATTTATTTTTTTCTTTTGCTTTGTTACAATCACATTTTTTAAAAATTTTACTGCTAAACTATTTAACATCGAACTGGATGTATTTTGGATGCTCTTTTTTGGGCATTGGCAACTCTGAAATGTTATGGAGACCCCATGTTGTCAATGCAATGCTTTTTTCCTAATGTTTGTCCTTGTTTCCAGTGCAGACAGCTGATGAGCAAACAAAGGTCCCTTTTAAACCATACCTGAATGAGGAAACAAGGTCAGCCAGGTGTGCTGCATGAGTCACACGTAGCTGGCTCTTGAGCCTCCACATATAATGTGTTTTAAGACTTTGACTGTCTTGCATTGTTTTAAATTGTAGCGTTAACAAAGTGACATGGGCAGATAAAATGCCTTTTGAGTATTTGAGTCGAGGTATTTCTACATGGCTTCTTGTAGGGATGCCCTGAGCATTTTTCATGTACTCAGTGTTGCTGCCCATTCTTCAAGCTCATCATAAAAGACCTGCCAATCTCCATAGCCTCATAGACAAAATATCTTGCATTATACGTGAGCAATCTCAGGGAGTCTTAGATTGTATAAGATCTGCATAAAACTAACCTATTTATTTGGAGACTCTGTGTGTTAGATCAACACTTGTTCCCATTCTGTAATAGAGCTGTCACCTAAATTTAGTTTTCACACCTGTGCCCAAGAGGTAGTCTGTTTGACTGGACCAGTCATTCATCACTGGTATGTCTACTGGCCAGAAGAAATACCCAATGTACCAGTGTTGTGGAAACCCTGCTTCTGATACGTGTTTGATTTATCTTGGAAATCAAGCTCAGAGGTATTTAGCGTGGTTTGAACTCATGTACTTTACCATGAGTATGCAGAACTCCACCAAGTTGCAGTAGAGAGCTGTTCCTTTAACTAGAAGCCGCCACAGCTTCTTCATTCCCATTTAGACCAGCCACTAGAGAGAGGAGGAACACTTAGACTGTGTTTGTTGCCTTCTGCCATCCTAATACGCAGTTTGAGATTGTACTCCTCTCCATTATTCTACCACTGCGCTGTTTGAATGTGTTAAATCTGTCACTTCATTTTTTACCTGTACCAATTATTTGAAACAATGGCATTTGTCAGCTCTCTTCTTGTCATCTCAGTGATATCTCCAGGTGCCTCTTTTGCTGATTTTGTACATTTTGCAGCTATCGGAAGCATCTTAGTTACTGCACATATACCCTTTATTTGAAAAAATCCTTGGATGTTCTCTCCAAAATGAGTACATGTGCTGGATTTCATGCAGGCAAGTGAACTGTGTACTGTGTTTTCCTCCAGTAGAAAAAAATGTTTGTTTTCCTTCTGGGATTTGACTTGTTCTGAGTAAATCAGTACACCCAGGAGCTACTGAGGTCATGAAATGCTGGAGCAAAACACTTCTGAATTAGATTGCTAAAATGAGGGAGGGTGTGTGAAATAACTTTGTAGTTCTCCTGAATAGATAAGTCCTTTTTATAAAGACCTGTGCTTTGGGGCTTTTCTTTTTTTGATGTACTGTTTTGTAGTGGCATATACTTTTCTGGTACTATTTTCAGCAATGTTCTTAATTTTGAATGCTTGAACATGAAAGGATAAGTTATAAGACTTTATCATTATGTTTCTAATTATAAATAATAAAGGTAATTGTGTGAAAAAGTCCTACAAGGATTTGGAAACTTCACTGTGGTGTATGTTTTGACCAAACAAGATAGTTGGAGGCTTTATCGATACTGGCCTATTGTTCTGGTCAGCAGGAGGAATGACTGTTGTGGTTACTTACTACTGCTGTGTTAGTGCCTAGAGGTCTTGTTTGGTTTTTCTGTCCCTGATTCCTGAAGGTTAGATCTTCAGCATGTTTGGCAATCTTCTCCTGATACTTACAACTTTATAATACAACGAACCTGCTGTATTTCTCGGTCTGTGCATATAGCACTTTTGCACAATACTTTCATGTGCAGCTGCTTTTATTCCCTTTTCAGTGGGATTCAAAGTTCTGAATTTGAATGCTGAAAGCGAAGGTTTGTGAGTAGAAGGATCAAATCTATTTGGTAGAAGGCTGTATTATCCTCTGTTGGTGTATTTACATACTTTTACAAAGACCTGACAATGTCACGTGGACAACTAGAATTCAGAAATGTGGTATCTTTTGCTCGGGGAGTGGGCTATTGTGAAAGGAAAAGATGCAAGGGTCGTTGGGAAAGAGAAGCACAGCAGAGCATTTCTCAAACCTTCCCCATTTTATGCATTCAGAAACAGGCAGGAGGGATATATGATGTCTTCAAAGCTACAGAGAAAACTTCTCTTAGAGTTGGGTTTGTTTTTTTCCTAGCCAAAGTTGCCAGGAACATATGGTACAGTTTGTGCTGGAGCAAAAGAAGGAAGGTGCACGAAGAACTGCAGGGAGGATTGAGTGCGAGAAGGAACGATCTGCTAGGAGTCAGTTCTAGACTGAGTGCGGGTTCTGGGAGTGTTGCTACTAACCAGGACACAGCTTGGCATGAAGTAAAACAGACTTAGCGATTTTTGATCCTCTGACATCAGTGCCCATTTTGCTAAATTGCACTCTCACAGTCAGAGCAAGAGCAGCTGGTTTGCTGTCAATTGTGACTAGCGCTCTAATCGAGAAGGGGAGAGGCGAGAGGGGAAAATGCAAGATGTCCTTGGAGTAAAGTGTTTCCGTATCTACTACACTTTAGTGCAGATTCAGATGTCATCTGCTAGAAGGCGAGTATCTTGTGATGAACCCATGTGCTCATATCGTCGTTTTTTTTTTCTTAGTCTGCTAATCGCCCTTGAAGCTGTTCTTGTTCTTCCTTTTTATTTTTGTGAGTTCTGTGCAACTGAATTTTCCTTTTATGTCTAAAGAAGCTCCTCTACCGTCTCCCTCTCAAAATGAGGAGTCCCCAAATATATTGATCCTTTCTGATAAACCACTTGTCTTCTCCCACAAGCAAGGGAGATGTGTACATGTCCTTATGTTCAGTTTTTGCCAAGATTCTTACGATTTCCTTGTTCCTATCCAAATCTCAGTCTAATTGCGTATTTCCAAACACGTCTTAGCTCCTGAATCCCATCACCAACACACACGCTGAACATACTCCTAATGCAAATGCATTTTTACCTTTCTTTGTGTATAAAGACGTATATATGTGCATATATCTATGTAGTTACAATGCAGATGGACTAACCTTGATGTATATCACAATGGGACCAAAGGAAAGCAGTACCATCTAATAATTATACGGTGTTTTGTCCTACCGTAGTTACTGGGAGCTCCATTTAGACATACAAACATAAGCTTCTAAGAAGAAAATTTATCCTTTGACAGATAGATTTCTTAACTTCACAGGAAGGGGAAAACTTAAATCCTTTTCAAAAAAAAGATTATGCTCTTTCAGAGGTGAAAAGATTGTTGATAGGTTGAAATAGTCAACCCAGCCAACCAGCCTGGTATGAGGAAATACCCACTGCTAGATATCAATTTCAGGATCTTTAGTAACTTCAAAGTAGCAGTTATATTTGTTACTGCACTTTCTAGTTGTGTTTCTTTACAACGTCTTTTGTGTCTAACGTAGTGAGGGTTCTCTTTGTTCAGACTCTGCTGATGCAATATACTTGTGCTGGTCATTTTATAATCTGGAATAAATATCATTAGAGTACTGTGAAACCGAAATGCTGTAACATTAAAGGTTTAGGGAATGTTTTACCTCTCTGGACATAGATCAATGCCCTTGTTAATTGCAAACAATGTTATAAGAGAAAGCAGTAATTTGTGAATCTGGCGCTCAGCTGCATTTAGTATGCATCTAGTGACACAGCATAAATGTTACACATTTGTTAACTAACAATTGTATTTCTTTATAGAGTTTGAGTTTAAATATTTTTTCCAGTGTGTAGAAAAAGATGATTCATTAACGGATCTAAAGGATGTTTCTGTTAGTAATCTCTCACAGTTACATTCTTGAGATTATCATACCTGAAGGCTACTAACAAAAAAGAGCAACGTTATGTATTAATGATTCACCATAACTCTTGAGAACAGTAAAATTATAGCCTTGTTTGCTGTAATGTACAGAACAGGAGTACAGAAGTTGCTGTGATAATCGAGATGAGGAGGCCATACAACCAACCAAATAATGAGAACTAACCAACTAATCTCAGGTATGATTACTGAAAGTAAATAATAGAGACTATAGTTCTAGGCAGGATCGTATTCACATTTACTAGTGTGCTATCCGAGCAATACTCCTGACATTTAGTTTTCAAAGACTTGGACCTTTCTTCTAAATTTTCTTGAGAGCAATAATCTGAAGCATGGATAGGGATACTGCTGGGTTTTGTAATGCCATGCGGTGATGTTTGATCAGAAGCAGTTAGAAGTGCAAGAGAAGAGATCTCTTTATTTGTACTCTTTGTTTTCAATTACTGCAAGCTTTCTGTGATGATTTCCTTATCTCTTAAGAATTTGGTATAAATGTGATACTGCCTATCAGGATGCCATGTTAGCAAAACACTGTAAATATAATTTCCAATAATCTTATCTAAAAATGTTTTCTCGGTGCCAACTGCACTTATAATTACTTTCCAAATGTCTGTGCATTGAAAAACAAATAAAACCTCACTGGTGTGGCACCGTGAACATCCTCCCTGGAGCCTTTAACTGTTTGCTTCTTTCTAGCATCCTAATTCACAATACTGAGAAACATACAGTGTGCACTGCATACTTTTAAAACAAGATCTGTGGATTACTAGATATCCTTAGATTCTGAGTTTCTAGAAAAAGAAAAGCTCTAGATGAGTCTCATCTGTTCACCTATTTTTCTGAGCTTTATAGTCAAGGGACTAGGATTTGAGTTTCAACTAGATCCTTTATTTCCGCTTACCACAAAATAATTGAAGTCAAGTCATTTGTGTGCACTGTCCACTGGAAAACTACCATATAAACCTACATAATAACCTTTGGGTTTATTAATGCTGATTCATTCATAATTTTTGCATGCAGTATTCCAATTAACGTTAGATACTTATTCCTCCAAAAATAGGAATAAAGATAAACTTACTTGGGATCCAATCAGATCTTTAACAATCAGACAATGTACCATTAGTAATGGCATATTTAGCAATGTATCTTTATAGCAGTGTTTTAAAATAGTATGTCTGAGTCAACTCCTTGCCCACCTCTAGCATTATAAATTGACATATACGTACAGGCTGTCACCTTTCCCATTATACTTATTCAAAAGCATATTTTAATTTCATTTTGACTCACCCCCTCCCATGTTAGCCTTTTTCCCCTCCTCTGGATTTTTCAGCGATAGGAATTTTTGGTTGTGATTTTAAAGCACACAAACAAAAATGCTCATTGCAAACCGGACATAGCTCAGAGTATGAGCTATGGTATATAGAGTGCCTTGAGTGAATGTCATGTCTCTTGGCTTCCCTGCCTATTGGAGGTTTATGTAGCAAATACACGAGCTGCATGCCACATCAAGTGAAATAATAAAGAAAATGTGCATTAGCAGGATGCAGCACTTGAGTTTTCAGATGATCCCTCTTGCAACAACTGAGTGCATCTCTTCAAAGAGTGAAGTGAGCAACCTGGTCTGGTGGAAGGTGTCCCTGCCATGGCAGGGGGGTTGGAACAAGATGATCTTTAAGGTCCCTTCCAACCCTAAACCATTCTGTGATTCTATGAAAGAGAAGATGCCTGTGCTGCTTTCCACAGTACAACCAACAAAAGCCCAGGCTGATTTATGAGTTAGTCAGTGTGTCAGATTTATGTAATGAGATTATATATTCAATCTAATGAAGGGAAAATATGCTTACCAGAACAGTGTGACAGCGCTGTGATTAAACGATTTGGTAACAGTATTCCCTCAGTGGATTAATTTAAAAAAATGCAGCAGGTACAGCTGACCCGCTTCTTGTGTGTTGCCAGCGATAGGCTCCTAGCAAGGAAGATTAATGTTTTTTGATTGTGTTGATAAAATAACTATGTGGTCCGAAAGGTAGATATGAATGGTTGGTATCCAGCAGACTGGCTTTTGTTTTTTATTAATCTCCCACAATGATTTATGCCGATGGAGGCTTCTCCTACTTATTTGTTTGAGTCTTAGGGTAGAAAGCGAAGTAAAACTGTAACAAAGATATGCTGCCATCTTAATGCATCACTGTAATTGGAGCACCTGCCCTGCCTATACTCATCCATTCTAACTGTAACATCAAGGAAGATTTCTCCAGCTTAGACACACCTGAATTTTCAGAAACAGGAGTTTCATGCTAGATTTGAAAGGAACGTATCTTGCT
The DNA here is from genome assembly GCF_965638725.1 of Aptenodytes patagonicus. Lineage (NCBI taxonomy): Eukaryota > Metazoa > Chordata > Aves > Sphenisciformes > Spheniscidae > Aptenodytes > Aptenodytes patagonicus. The sequence continues at coordinate 3,349,527 of NC_134972.1, forward strand.
CTCTTCCACTAAACATTATAGGTCACTGAAAAAGCCATTTTTAAAAAGGCCTTTAAAGATGGGGGAATACAAGACCTAAATCAATGATAAGGTAGAAATAACTTTTCCTAGCCAGAGGCCTGAGCTGGTTAGTATTGGGGGGGGGGAATATTCATAAAAGCTAACGTTGGCCTAGCGATACAATCTCCCTAGGCTTGCTCCTCTAGAGTCAGTGGAGAAGGTGTCAGAAGCCTGATATACCTGCTGTTAATCATGATGTGGAGGAGAATCTATTGCAAACATTTTCTATAAAAAGAAACTTTTTTGTAGAAAAGAAATCAGCTTCAAACATGTTTTCTTCTCCAGTTAAAAAAAAAAAAAAAGCTTTCAGCTACGAATTAGATATTCTGAGTTTTTGAAGTTCTCAGCCTTTTTCTCCCTTCTTTTTTAATGCAAAGTCAGATTCTAGAGGGGAAAATATGGTATTGCCTAGTTCTTTTGTATATGTAACAGTGTTATTTTTGTTCTTAGGGAGCTAAGAGCTCAAGTATAGAGGTGCCTTCTGTATTATTTATATTGAATTAATTAAGTACCTTCATGGGCAACAGCAAAAATGGTATCAGAATCAACTTCAGGATAACATTCACTGTTCTGCAGTTGTCATTACAGCAGTGTAAGAAGAATTAAGATCCAAAGAGGTGTCTCTAAGAGACATATTTTAATGAATTCTTGTCAGTTTGGATAGCTTGGTTCTGTCAGGTCAAAATTTCATGTGCAAGCTTATTCCTCTCATTGAAAGTTGAAGAGGGGAGGAATGTTTAATTAAAAAACGGATGATGGATATGTCAAACAGGTATTATGGACAAAGGACACAGACATAAAATGCACCTACATTCCAGATTATTTCTTGTTACCTTTTCTTTAAATGGCCTATGCGTCAAGACTTCCATCTCTTTTTCCCTTTCTGCCCCGCAACACACTTTTTTTGTCTTCTGTATCATAGGTATTTTTAACAGCTTCACACTAAATGTGTTTTTTGGGTAACATTTATTACCAGATACAGGGTTCTGACCCTTGCGAAGTTAGAGCTAATGTTAGTAAATACAAGACAACGTGCACATTCAGCTACAGTAGGCAGATGTATGGAGGAAGAAGAAATTTGAGAATAAAGAAATCAGAACAAAAAAATGCTTGAGAAATATATGAGCCACTGACAAAATGTAGGGTTGCAAAGCACTTCATCTCAGGTCATTGGTTTTAAATTAACATCTAGTCAGGTGTGGCCAAATATCTGAGAAATACTTACCATCATCACCACTTGTAAACTTGCTGGTTGGTCATACTCCTTGGTGCACTACTTCAGGTTTTGTCTGGTTCACAAGAAGACAGCCTCTGCCTCACTGCAAGGGAACCATAAGATATCAGAGAAGAGAGTTGTATTTAGTGTAGTTATCTGCAATCTCATGAGCAGCAATATACCTATTTATTCATTGCATTCTCTACCATACTTTCTAAACGCTAGTCTGTTGTACTTACATTTAAAATATTGAGTCTGGGACTGACTAAAGAGTTTTATCCAAAAGATACAAATATTGGCTTGTTCTCTAAGAACATAATGAACAGTGGTATTGGTTTAAAGGAAGGTTAAGGATGTGTTTACTACTTTCTCGATCTGAGAGAAAGAATATTTAAAATCTGTAAATTGACTATGCTGTAAGAAACATTTGTGCTGCCGTAAGTCAGGTGTTGACCTTTCCCGTCTTAAAATCATGAAGCGTTTATCTTGCATCGAGAAAGCAATTGATTCTCTCTTCAGGAGGAGCTGACATTCTAACTATATTATCTTTGATATATATGTACTCTGGTTATTGACCACATGAGAAAGTCAGATGTTGTATTTAAAGGGCAGGATAGCATAATCTAAAAGCAGGAGTACCAAGGTCTTTTGTCTTCTGACCTACAAAATTATCATGTGTGCCCACAAGAACCCTGAGTTGTATTGTTCCTGTTGGGTATTAAATCTCTTTATAGTCTCAAGCAAGATACACTAGAAAGAATAGAAAATTCAGTCATGGGCAGCCAGCTCTCAGGATACTTAAATTAGATTGAGCAATTGATGAAGGACTCTTAGTGCATCAAATCATTTAAGGCCTGTATCTGATATCTGACCTGCTCTCATCTTTAAGGTTTAAATAATAAGTCTGGTATTAAAACCAAGCAAACAAAAAAAGTGATTTCTATTACTGCAAATAAGAATATTCTTTAGTCTTACAGGAGGTTTAACAGCTGTATAGCCTCCCTCTCAAATTTGGCAGAGGAGGAGTAATGCTTAGCCAGAAGAATGTTATTTCCTCATCTGGAGTTAGTCAGCTTTTCTCCTGGAATTACACGGATGATATCTGTGTAAAGTCCTAAGACAGTGCCTGCCAAAGTGAAATAACATGCTCCCAGTGATATTGCCATCAGGCTCAAAAGCAGCTGAGATTTTGGGGCATGACATGCTGTTCCCACAGAAGCCACAACTATAACCCATAAAATGGGCAGGGTTTTAAGGGAACCGTAGCAACCTTTGCCAGAGCTTTCCTACCGTCTCTAACTCAGCTATGTTCCTGCCTCCATCAATATTCTCATGGGTATTTGCGAGTCCCCAGTGCGTTTGAATTTGCTATATGGCAACCAGAAGATGAATGTCTGTAGTATCTGTATGGATACATATATAAATAAGGCTGACACGCATACATTATTTATTTTGCACATACTAAGCACAGCGAGACTCAGCGATGTGAAGCTGACAGGCTGTTTTAACGTTGTATACAGTAGACAGAAATATGGCTGAGTTGGGATAAGCTTTATTTTTAAAGAAAAAGAGTTTGTTAACTCCCATCATAAACTACCTAGGATATGGTGTATTTAACTGATCTTACTTTGATAATGCTGTAAGCTGGTCTTTGATAATTGCTTTCTGTAATTGGAACAAATTTATGATTATGCTAATTCATCTGCTGCCACCCAATATGTCATAGCTGAGTTAATCCATATCTGCCCCTGCATTTCTTTTGTAGATCATTACGTGATTAGCCTTTTTTAGAAATTGATGGGGGTATTTTAATTCTGAGCAGATTTAATTTCAGGGGAAAAAATCAGATATCTTTATATAAACTTATGGCATATATAGCAGTTTTTAAGTCTAGTTCAAGATAGAAACATTTAAGATCTTCAGACAGACTAATTCTTAAAAAGAACTATATTTCATTGCGTTACAAGCAACTGTATGATCTCCACTGATGATAAAGCGAGGGAAGTTAAATGCTAATGAGTTTTGAGTCTACTCTTCAGGCATTGCAGGCTGGCAATTCAGAACGCCGTGCCTCATTTCAGTATGGAGACATTGGAGGTTTCTTTGTTGCCTTTATTTTGCTTGATTGTTTTTTGTGTGTATTTGTGTGTGCACTGAATTTCTCCAAAGGTTGCATCGCTGCAAGTGACAACAACCTTTTGTCATCATGAATCCTTCAAATTTATCAGTTTATTCTATAAATTCATCCCTTAGTTCTCCATCTTTGAAAGCATTTCTCTGCTGAGGCAAAGGCAGTGAATGAGTTTGAATAAGTCTGTTTTTTCTTCAAGGGAGGGAAAGGCTGGAATTAGAGATGAGTATTCGCAGTGTCATCAAGCCTCCAGATATGCAAAAGGCAATGCATGCCCTCACTTTCAAATCAGCTTTGGATTGCACATCTCTCAACACTTTCACGTTTATGTTCTGTCTGTTTAATGCTCTCCCTTCACCGTGATCATCATTCTTTTAAATGCTTTGCATTAATGTAAATGTTTTTCATTCACCAAGCCTTGTGGTCCTACACTCAGTGGATCAGCGTGTGCTCCCTCCTGGAAAAGTTGTCTATGGGAAAAATAGCCTGAAGTGCCAGTGTAACAGTAACAAGGACCTTGAACCCTCCTGTCGCCCCCTCACCACCCCGCAAAAGGCCCTGACCTGATGAGAGTCAAAATGCAAATTTTATATATATACTTGTGAAATAATGAACTCTAGTAATACTAGACATGTTTGTCATTTCTTTGAACGTTACTATGTTTGTCATTACTGTGCACATAAAGTGAGTTTAATTCTGACTGCAACCATTGAATTCCTGTCCCTTGATTTATGCTAGTGCTGCTGTTCCATAATTTAAATTGCATTCCTAGTTTCTTTGCTGAAACCCCCTCTGATAATCAGTATTAAAGTTAACTGCAGAAGGGAAACTGAATAGTAAATGGATTACTTGATTGTTCCTCGTCTTACTCAGACCGCAGGGAAATGTAATACGTTCATTAAGGGAAGAGTTCAGCATTACTGGATTTAGTAAGGCTGTTTGGTTACAGCTCCGGAGCTGTGCCTGGCCATCTGCGGTCAATACGGGTGAAAGTGTCAGCTGTGTCTCTGAGCTTGGGGAATGAAAGGCAATGAGTATGAATGCTAGCCACGTGATTTCCTGGGATGCTTCTAGCAATGGAAATTAGAATGCCCAAGCTACTGGGTGTGTTAAGTTCATGACAAAGCATGATTGCATCTCCTAACAATATGAAGGAAATCAAATTCAGGGAGTGAGACTTTTGGTGAAAAATCTCCTCAGGGTTTACCTGAATAAGTGTACCTGTGCTGGGCACTGCCTGGCCGTTGATGTTGTGGGGCATACCTTAGAAACTCACTGCCTTGAAACTTCGCTCTAAATGTTTGTTCTGATGTGCACTGTAGCATACAAAGTCATGTGGTCCCAAAACTCGTTAAACTTTTGTGAAGGAGATTGTTTAAAAAATAAAAGTAAAAAAAGTTAAGATTTGAGAGGAAAAACAAAACAGCATTATGAGAGAGCTTTATAAGAATGCAGAAATAGACAGCTATGTCTTGAACGCTTAATGTAAGCTTTGAAGGCGACATTCTGTCTTTGTTACCATTTTTGGTTAACTGTGGTTTGAGGAAACGTATACAGAGCTAAAATCTTTTAACTACTTTCGGTATGAAATGTATAATGTACTTCATACTCAGGTAATGCCTCTTTTGACAGATGTGTAAAATAATCGCTTTATTTAATTCCATAGTCACTATGTAGGATAACAGTGCCACAGACCTAGATTCTTCTCAAGGTAAGTTCCCAGCTGACTGCTGTGGTGCCGGGACATGAGAAGCTATGGATGCGTCAGTCACACACCTTCTGTCCCCACTAAGCAAAATGACTGATGCTACTGGAAGGGGAACCTGCTGTCTGGCATGAAATCTAATTGGCTTTGATGGTCAGCTTTTGCAGATTTGTTTATAAACTGGAAAATCTACAAATTGCAGACCATCTGCGCGGAACAGTGTGCTAATGAATGCCTGTAGCTAGCAAATCCATAAGCTCATTACCACAAAGTTCCAAGTCTTTCCACAAGTTCCTAAATGAGGTTATTCATCGGAACTGAGATGAGAAGGGTATTTGACTTCAGGGTACAGCCATACCTCCTTCAGGTCTAGAAAAGCTATTAAAATAACTCACATTTATTGAGTCTTTTAACAGAATCTCTTGATTCTGGTTCTATTTTTAATTTTTCACTTCTGTAACAGCAGCTTACTATGCCTTAACTATTTTTTTTTAATGTTTCAAGTAGAGAAATGCCTTGCAGTTAATTCCTGGGTATACTCAGAGATATGTTGGTTGGTGAACTAGAGAAGATGTATGGAAATATATTATACACAGCATTTCACGGTATTTATGTACCTTGACAACAAACACTAATGGTCTCTGGTTTAAGAATGTTTATGTAAATTGGGAATCCACTATGATGACTTAGCTCTTCCACTGTGTGTGATGTCAAGCGATTTCATCCTTCTGTCTGTTTCTCTCTCAAAAAAAGTGGAATTAATAATACTTATTACATGTCATCGCAATCTATTATGAAGCTTAACTGATCATTGTCCAATTGTTTGAACATGTAAAGCACTGTATATTGAGAGCAGTATTTTAAAATATTTCTTATTCTCTCTCGGTTGAGATTTTCTTCCATTTTCTTTGAGTAAAAATCGGCCTTTCTAAGTTACTAGCCCACGCCGCCTTCCTCTGAGGTTTGGGGTGGGGGTGGGGGTGGGAAGTGGCAATCATTAGCTGACTTTCACTTGGACTGCTCATCTCCATTGGTCATGTTTCTCTTTCTGCTACTTGAGTCAAAACAGGTTTTTCCCTATCAGATTAATGAGGTTGTTAGCCCAAGGCATCAAGCACCTTCGTCTGGCTTTACAGGTTTACAGACTTTTCCCGTTTTTTCATTCTCTTAGGGAAGCCAAAAGGGCTCTCCTAAATAGAACAATAATTGAATAAATGAATAGTTATAATAAAAACAAAATACACCATATAGATTCAAGAACAAATATAGAGGAAATAATAAGATGCAGTTATTTAAGAAAATTATTTCTGGTTCAAGCTTTAATACTTAATGGTGAAGAGAACCAGGAGGTAAATGAAATATATTCAACTAGAATGATCCAGTATTTTTTATCATCAATTCTTGATTCCTTGGATTAAATATTAAAGCCTCGTAACTACCTAATACCACAAGGAAAAGTGTGATTAATTGTTCTCCTCCTTTTTTTTTTCTATCTTCTTCTTCCTCATCTCTCCTTCCTTTTCTCCCAGTAGAACAAAAATAACGTTTCCCTTATAATCCACACCCTTGCAACTCTGAACGAGCTCTTTGCCATTTTTTTTTCTGTTCTTTTATTACTTGTTATTTTATTATGTTCTAACATTTCATTTGGTGTGCCATTGTTAATAGGAATAGTTCCTTTTCTGAATTTGTGAATGTCTACCTTTTTGGGAATCCCATCCTAGCTTCATTTTTACCTTAATGTTCATAATAAAGATTGCAATGACATTTATTAACGAAATCACTGAAATACAATTTTGCAGATTTCCTGCTTCCATCTTTTCTTTTCCTGCTTCATGTTCTTCTCTGCTCCATCCCTCCCCAGGTGGAATGGCTAAAGAATGAGGAGCCCATAGATTCCAACCTGGATGAGAACATTGACACCAGAGCAGACCACAACCTCATCATTCGACAGGCACGTCTGTCTGACTCTGGGAACTATACCTGCATGGCTGCCAACATTGTTGCCAAGAGAAGGAGCATGTCTGCGACAGTTGTGGTGTATGGTCAGTGAAAACGTGATAATTATGGAAAAAACTTAGATGTGTGTGCTTTTATTGCTGGAGTACTTTATATTTTTAACATACAACTGGTTCTAAATCAAATGGTAACCTCCTTCCTGTTATGATGAATTTCAGTTCTGTTGCTCAAGGCTGAGATCATGCCTGCTTTTAGAGTGGTTAGAATTATGAGGTTTTTGTTTGTGATGGATTCCCAGAAGTTATGTCAATAATAACAATCCTTGCCCCAGATATTGAGAAGATCCAATTATAAGCTAAACCACATAAATAAGCCTTGCCTGTATCGGGAAACCCTGAAGCACGTGCCTAGGGAGGTACATAAAGGGCTGCCTTAATTGGATCTGTGGTACTGCAGTGTCCAAGCACTGACTAGTGAATCTAGATGTTAACAGCAAAGGACAAAAGAGCAGAACCATTGCTTTATTACCATCTTCTGTTGCTTGCCATGTTTATTACTGCATGTGACATTTTATTGGTGGAGGCAGAGCATTTCTAAATCACTCTTTTTAAAATAAAGAAGTCTTGTTTATGATTTAAGCAAAGCATATTCTATGAGAATTGAGGTGCCTGCTTTTACCTCCCTCCCAGACTCTCTCAGTCATTGCACTTCTTAGCATATTACTCTTCCAAAACAAACATTTGTGTTCTTTGACACCATGGCCTTTATGTAGTTGTGTACTGATAGGCAGCAATGCTCCTACTGCAGCTTGGAATTTACCTGTAGAATGTAAAAACAAAATTCTGCCTTTGAATGAAATGATCTGATCAGATTTGTTGCTTGAGGTCTCTTAGCCCATGTACTGCAACCTCAAGCATGTTTGTGTTTTGCAGTTAATGGAGGCTGGTCATCGTGGACTGAGTGGTCAAACTGCAATGCACGGTGTGGTCGGGGCTGGCAGAAGCGATCACGGACCTGTACCAACCCTGCTCCACTCAACGGAGGTGCATTTTGTGAAGGAATGTCAGTGCAGAAAATTACCTGCACTTCTCTTTGCCCTGGTGAGATATACACAGTCTACTAAGGAATAACTTTGGATGTCACATTTATGGGAGAGCTCTTTCAGTCTGAAACGCCAGGTAGACAGTTGTGCTTTGAAGAGCCCACGGAGGTCAAAAAGGAAATTGGAAATACTTGCATCCTTGTTTAGACTACAGCTCGGAGCCTTGTGCAGGGTCTGAGCAGTAGTCACAAGCACCTGTGGCCTGATCTGCCAGGTTTGTCAGTGCTTTAACTTACACTGCAGCTAACTAAATAATAACAAAACAGCAACTGGTTCAATATGAAAAATCACCTAAGCGGGTGGGGGCATAGGGAAAGGGGAGGTGATGTTAGTAACGCTAGAAACACAGAAACCTAAGCTGAGAACTTCACTTAAAAGTATTTAGCTTGCGAAAGTTTGCTTTCAAGTATATTAACCTTTTGAAATTGAGCTTGGTGTTACATCCGTGGACACTGTACATGTCCTCATTTGTTCACCTGAAGCCTCCCTTATCTGATCTTGGAATTGGTGTTTCACATATACAGCTAAAGAAAGTTAGTAGGATTGTATGTTTTAAGAGACTATGTTTGCCTGTGGTCACAGCATAACTTGTGTGGATTCTGGCAAATCTCTCTTCTAGCTTTTATGAGTTTTTAGATACAACATGTCCTGAACTGGGATTTAAAGAACTTAATATTACTTACATGTGTCTCTGTGTTCATCTGACCGTTCTTCAATCTGATTTATGCATGAAAAAGAAAGGGAACTGTGAAAACCCTTCTCATTTGGGACAGGGTCAGAGACAGCTATAAATCAGTCAGCAAACCAACATATTGATCCATTGTCTTGCTCGGGGCATTAGCCAGAAGTCTACAAGGCCAGCTATGCTCTTTTTGTAAATGTCAGCATCATTTCTCTGGTAGGAAAATGTGTGGCCTCTCTACATCAGCCTGTTTTAAGGTAGAATTTATATTGAAACATTAGAAGCTAATAGCTAGGTGGCAAAGGAAATGTTTCCTCCTGCAGTTTTAATTGACTATATTTACAGAATGTTATATACTGGTGCTATTTTAAAAGCTTCCATATTGCACGCTTGAGGTGGTACATTCTAATGATGGATTTTAACTTCACATCTGATGAAATTATATTTATTTCTCCTGAGAATTATACTTTGTTTTACTTGCTGTGACCTGAGGAGAGATATGAATCAAGTATTCTTGGTAGGGACCTCTTAACTACACCAGTTTGATATGCGGTGATGATGCATGTTTTTTCTTCCTCCCCATTCAGTGGATGGAAACTGGGAGGTGTGGAGTGAGTGGTCTGTGTGCAGTCCGGAATGCGAGCATTTGAGAGTTCGGGAATGTATTGCGCCACCTCCAAGAAACGGAGGGAAGTACTGCGAGGGCTTGAGTCAAGAGTCGGAGAATTGCACTGAAGGGCTTTGCATTCAAGGTGAGTAACAATTGGCATTGAATTGGATTTAGGAGGTATGGCCTAAAATGTATACTGTAATCCAGGTAATGTAGTGTATCTGCCACACACCCATGTCAGTAGAACTCTTCTGGTTGAAATATTACTGTGAAAAAATAGATTGTTTTCAGAGGGTTGCATATGTGAAGTTTGAAATCCACAGTGGTCTCTGAGTCACTGGATTTGTGTAGCATATACTTTAGCTATTAATTATCAGATGATTCTAAAAATCCAAATAAAGGTTTTTTGCAACGTGTAATTATGACCACCTGCTACACCATATTTCATGGAATGTACTACTTAGCCTTCTACGTTCTCTTGCAAGTAAATTGGCAAAGCACCAACATGAATACTCTTGGTACAAGAGCTGTTTAAGGTCAAAGTTTACTCCATTTGTTGCCTTTAACACAGAAGTTAAATAAAGGCAAATATACTCTGTGGTGAGTTCCCTGTGAAAGGATTTGCCCTTCATAAATGTCTGGAAAGCATCTGGCATTCGGTAGTTGCTACTATCAACAAACAACTAGGAGCCAAGAAGATCAGCCCTGCAGCTGTAGCGTTGCAGAACACCCAGGGACAGCTGCATAGTGTCAAAACAAAGAAGAAATTCATGGGTTTATTCCTACACTGAACACTGCTCCCTGTCTGTGAAGCGATACTGTCACCTCATCGCTTTCTAGCAATGAAGTGGCAGCCACGGGAGCAATCAGGAATGCTAGGGCTGAAAGATGTAAACTTAAGTAAGTCTACTTTTTCTGTAATTTTGTATTTAAATAGTCCTCTTTCTTTGTTTCTTTGGTACTGCATTACCCTTCCTTCTTGATTTTTTGCATGTGTGTGTTCATGTTATGCCTAGCAGTCATTTTCTTCTTCCACCATGATGCACGCAACAGAAGGAATATGGCTATAAATCGTAAGCCTTGTGCTTCTAACCATCACATACGTGCTTACAGTAGTGTAAGTGCCTATGGCCTTCCCCCATGTGCACCCTCCTAATACTGGCTGGCAGTTTTAGAGAGAAAGAAACAGCCACTGTGCCCAGCCAGTTCTTCAATGAAGTACATACGGTGAGATGAAGAAAATAATTTTCTAAACAAAATTTTTTGCCCTGAGATTTTAATAATTTCTCAATGGCAGATAGTGTCCTGTATATTTTTCAGGCTTCAGAAATACGTATGCCTCAGCTGATACTTTAAATAAGATGTTGTTTGGCTTTGGAGGGAGGGAATACCCAGCAGTCTTGCTTTATGTCTCTGACTACTCAAAGTTTCCAGGGTTACAGAACAGCCCTCCAGCTCCACGGTGTCAGGCAGACAAGCTTCGGTGTTTAAAAGGACATAAATGAAATGTAGATTTTTTTTCCTTCCCCATGTTTTAAAGAAGACTAACTACTGAGAATTTGAGAGCACTGCAATTCATTCAGCTTTTGAGGCCCAACATGGTGATCACATGATGTTTTCTGAGGTCTTTCTCCTTCTTATACATTAAATGAATGCCCTTCCCTGCAGATGGCTTGATAAATCCAGAATCCATTCAAGTGTGCAGATTACCATATCCATTGGAAGACTGTCAGAAGGATGCACTGAAAGGGGCGTGAAAAGATGCAGCTGAGGTCTGCACAGTTATTGTTTGTGACAGGCACGAGTTGACTTGCCATCTAGTTGACTCCCTCTGTGGTTTTCACCAGAGTTAATAAAAGGTGGCTCTACTCAGGTCATTGCTTCCAAGGAAAGCCTTAACAACACTGCAGGGTGGTACAGATGACCTGTCCTACCTTGAGAATAATACCCTTTCATATTGTGTAGTTATGCGTCAGTCCTGTGTGTCATCTTCTATGCTGCACTTACGCTTTAGAGGTAGGGGAACAAATATGGTATTATGCTTACTTTGGTAGTCTGAAAGGAGCATGTGGCCTGGGGAAGAGCTGCGGTTATGAAGCACTGAGAGTCATGAGGCATTTTACTTGATGGCGATGGCTTCATTCCATGGGGAAGTAGAATCATAGAATATTTTGGGTTGGAAGGGATCTTTAAAGCTCACCTAGTCCAACCCCCCTGCCGTGGGCAGAGACATCTTCAACTAGATCAGGTTGCTCAGAGCCCCGTCCAGCCTGACCTTGAATGTTTCCAGGGATGGGGCATCTACCACCTCTCTGGGCAACCTGTGCCAGTGCTTTACCCCCTCAGCGTAAAAAATTTCTTCCTTATATCTAGTCTAAATCTACCCCCCTTTAGTTTAAAGCCATTAAAGTCACTGAAACTCCTGGAGCCCTTGTAGCACAGTTGGTTTTCAGGTACAGACTGGGCCTCTGAGCATTGTTGTATCAACAAGGTATGGTATCACATGGGCTTTTGTTGGTAGCTTCTCCAGCTGTTAATTTCTCCATTCTTAGCCTCTCTCCCTCTCTGCGGAGTTCATCCAGACACTGTCTACAGGCAGGTTTTAGAATGTCCCTGTTGCGCTCTGTTCAGTGGTGAATTATCACTTTAATATCAGTGCAAGTCCTCCTCAGATGTCACAGAAGTGCAAAAGGTTGGTGCTGTGCTTGCCAGCTGTCTTCTGAGGACTACCTCTGACGTTTACTGCTAATTCCAGGAGTGCATTTTCACGAACTATTCTAGGATAAAGCCCTCTGAAGCTTTTTGTATGAACAAAGGTTTCATATACCAGTGAAATGAAATCTCTTTATCCATGTTACTGCACATAGAGGAAAAGGGACTGGGTGTTCTGTTCACAGACACGTTACCAGTGCAATGTTTGATTTTTTTTTTTTAAAAAATGTGTCTGTGTTCCCTAGAAGACGACTGTTTTTCATAGTAAGAAATATAAAAGCTGCCTTGTAAAATTCTCAAGGGTGAACTCTGTACATGTTGTGTGCCTTTATTGAAAACATGCTTTGTAAGTGACTGCTTTCTCTTAATGAGCAACCTTTAGCCCCAGGTTACCAGTGCTGAACTCTGAATAAGGCATTCAGGTTCTAAATCTGTATGGCCTGCAGCTTTAGTGAGAAGCTGGTGTGCAGGTTCCTTCGACAGAAAGAGAAAGGGGCTAGGATGTCAGCTGGTCCAAAACAGTTCACTTAATCTCAGAGGGGGTATGAGACAGGGGAGGGGTTGGCTTTTTCCAGCAGACACAAATGTAGTAGTTTTGGCTGTGGAAAATAAAGCAGATTGCCTTCTGAAAGGTCCTGCAAAGGAACATCACTAGGAGTTGAAAGCAAAAAACTTGAGGCTGTAAGGAGCCAGTTGCCAATTCACCTTCCTTCTGAGAGGGGAAGGGAAAAATCCCCAGACGGTTGTATCACTGATTAGCTATACGCATATAATGCAGCCAGAGTATTTATTTTTTTCTGTTATTAAATTTAATGCCTATAAAAGATGTCATATTGACAACCCTGGAGACACAGGATCTCTGTTTATCCGTAGAATAGATTACAATAAAGTATAGCTTTCCCTGCGATTGCTTTACTTAAGCTCCTCTGTTAATGTGCCCTATTAAGAACTCCAATAGCAAGCGTTAAAAGAAAGCCCTTACCACCAAATTATTTGATAGATGGCTATTGGAAGAGTTACAACATGGCAACTAACTTAGTTTTAATAATTATCTGATATTATTATTAGTAGTAGTAGTATTAGTGGTGGTGGTGGTGTTGTCTGTCATATGCTTTGTATAAAATCAAGTTCTTTGGATCAGGTACTGTCCCTCTGCTTTATGTTTGTACAGCCACTGGTGCAAAGAATATTATTATTAATGAACCACTAATTTACCTGGCTAATGGCACTGCAGTAAAAAGGAAAAATGCCCAACAAGTTGAAATCAACTAGCATGGGATTTCATCATTGCCTTTTCAGAAGAATTTTATTTTTTCTTTGCCATGACATTTAGAATCACTTTATAGATGCAATTTTAAGAAAACGTAACTATTTTGCACAACCATGTGCAAACAGAAGTGAAGTAAACAGTGTATGTCTGAAAACAAGTGTCTGGAATAGCAAAGGCTTTCTCTTTCGGAAGCAAATCACTTTTCTACACATGGGACTTAAAATGTTCTTAATAGACTTAAAATGTTCTTACTACACTATGCGTAAAGAACGCCTTCTTTAAATAAATGGATCGTTATGGGTAAAAAGACAAAAAGCATTTTTTAAAATATAAGTAAATTTTGTACAGATTTAATCAACTTAGTGTCAGCTGTGAAACAAAGTCTGTAAGATATAACTTCGATGTTGAAAATGAACTATCAAAATCATTTTACAAAGGATAAGTGGGTTAAGTAATAAAAAACAAATTTTCTGATTGAATTGAAAAGCTGTTTAAAATCTAAGCCTGCTAGGGATGCATATGTTGACATCAAAGCAATACTATTTAAAATTAACAAAATTAAATTCTCAGCTTATGCTGAACATCGGGGGGGGGAGGGGAGGGGAAATCTGCTGCTGCTGGATTTTCCATGGAGAAATCTCGCTGGGTGAAGTATTTCTATTCCTTTGATAAGGTGAGATGGCAGTTAAAAGCTGTGAACTAACAACAATACTCTAAAATTAATTCAAAGGCAAATATAACGGAAGATTTCTCTCTGCTGCACACACCAGCAATTTTTCACCTAATATTGGGATCAGAAACTGATCTCCAGGTATTTTGTGGGGAAAAAAAATCTACTCCAGTGTAATTTGGAGTCGAGTGTGTTGTCAGTATTATCCTTCACATATAACAGCACTTCACTGGAACTGAGTAAGCTAAGTAGTAAAAGAGGAAGCTAAGGCCTGCTGGTATAGAAGCTGTTACTGTTAGGTGACGAGTGGAGCTGGGATCAGCCCTGGCCTACGTGTTCTTCATGTTTTAAATGAGCTCGTCTCCTCCTTTTGCTGTGATGGGTAGTACCAGGGAGTGCGTGTTGGTTCTGAAAGTTGAATTTCCATATGCATTCAAACAGACTGAAGTATTAAGTGTCTCTTGTTTCTTTCATCTCGGAGTGTGATCCTATTACTCCTTTATGGCTCGTGCTGTATGTATACACTTGTGTCAAATTATTTTTAGGACTGTAATTGCTTTCTCAGCTAATAGGAATTGATGCAATTACCCTATTTTTTAAAATCTTTTTCCCCTGTTCATCTTCCAATATGTGCCTTTTCTGCTCTGCTTTTCATCCCATGGGGAATTGTCAAGGAAATGCAGTACTGTGCTACAGAAAACTAATCTCTTGGAGGTTATTTATCAGGCACAACTTGTTAACTTTGTTCCTTCCGTAAGGCAAAAATAGAAATGAAACATTGTTTTGGTTAACAAATAAGAACTTAAATGAAAGTAAGGGTGAGAACATAAGATGCCAGGAAAGCGTAGGCCTGATTCTGAACTGGCAGAAGAAATACTAATCCCTGGCGTGAATTTTCAAATTTGGAGCCAGTAAACGAAATGGTGATACAACAGGGTCTAGTCTCAGGGTCTTTATTCAGTCCCTGACAGGAGAGGTTGGGAATAACACAAAGATGACACCCTTTCATTCACAGGAACGTCCTTTTTCTTGCTTTGGTTTTTGATTTTCTGGATGGATCCAGATAGTCCAGTCCTTAACTGAGGAACAACTGAAAGTGCTTTTCTTCCAGAGAATTTCTTCTAGGACTTGTAACAATTGAATAGATATAAACTTATATGCAGAAGAAAGGTGGAATTATTTTGGTTTTGATATATATGAAAGATTGCCAGGCCTGCCAAGTTGGGAGAAAAACAGAGATTGACTCAATCTGAATGCAAAGGTTGCTTTCACTCAAGATAGTCCTAATAAAACTTCCTAGTTTCTTGCATATTTGTTCTGTCATTGTTTATTCCCTACCAGTATTCTCAGTAGTATACTTTTCCATGGTGGATTTCTCTCTATCTTGCAGAGGTGAAAGCTTTTTCTTTGCTCAATAAAAGAGAGGGTTTTGTAGAGTTTTTTGTTTTACTTTTATCTATTTGCTTTAAAGTTATTTTTTATAACTTCAAAAACTATTGATTTCTTTTCCCAGTGCCCAAAAAAGAAACAAACAAGTAGGCCATAAACAGATGAACGACAAACATGTTTTTACTAATGCGTCATAAATCACAAATAATACTGTTTTCCATTTTTCAACCAGCCATGATACTGAATATTGCAAGAGGCTTCTGGATCCAGCAATCTCACCAGTTTATATGGCAAACGCATTTCAATTCCATAGCTGTTTTCTGTAGATAGCAGTGTACGTCAGCAGCACAACAATGTTTGTTTCCATTGCAAAGCTCAGGTCTGACACTATTCATTTGGTGTTTACGTACATCATTTCCTAGCAAAAATAAAAACAACCCCAAGAAGAAAAAACCCCCCACACCTAGCTCTTTGGCAAAGCCAAAATCCAAGAATCTTTTGGGTTAAGTATTATTAAACCCATCATTTTCACAAATAGTAAAAATAATAGAAGGCGCCTCGTAATTCATTTGCTTACGTTACATAGTGATAAGACAATAAGCTGAACATCTTGTACCGTGATGTGGTTTCCATTAAGACTAATACTTGCCAATGTAGATCATCAGACTGCAGTAACAGTGATTGTGCTGATAACCGACCTCTAGAGGTAACCAGTACCAGATCCTTCATACACAAAGAAATCCAAAATTGGGGAACAGCTCAGTCAAAGGGAATTTCCTTACGTCGCGAAGCACCTACAAAATGGATGTAGTCTTATCTGCTTAAGGATTTACATCCCGCATTTTATTCTATTAGATTAGTCTAATTCTGCTGAACTGCTAGCCTCTGTCAAGTTTTATAGAAGTAAGCAAGCTATATGTTGTGTTCTGTTGTTTTCTTCAGACACCCTATCAACAAAAGGTATTGGAAGAGTTGCTTAAGTTAGGCAGACTGCCCAAGGAACTAAGGGGTGGCAGAACTGATCTTGAGACTGTGTTTATAGAGCATGCAGAGGGCAGCCTTGAGACAGTCCTGGCAACCCCACACAGAACGTGAATTCCTGAGCAGGGTCTTGGAAATCGCGGACGTGTTCCCTCTGGACTGCTGCGCTGGGACCGGCATGCCCGGTGGGTTGCTTTGTTGCCGTGTGCACCTACAGAGTCTGCACTTGTGCAGTCTGGGTGCTGCACAAGCCCGAGTCTCCCGTTCTCTACAGATTACTTTTTCAGGTATTAGGTTATAAAGGATAACTCAAACGCTTATTACGAGGGAGACAGAGAAGCCTCATTTTTGAGAGATGCACTATTGTATAAAACTTATTTTCTAATATATTTGCATATGTATGGTAGTACATTGATTCTGTATGTTCTTTAGAAACACATATAGATGTCATTATTGGTGTATATTTAGATATATAAATGTGAATATATTGTACATTTTGATATTTTATAATTTTTTTAAATGTCCGTCACTAATCTTTCCATATATCAGACACACAAAGAAATAATTAATTCTTAACTGACTTTCTTTGCCAAGTGATCGGCCTTAAAAGTATTGAACTTCCTTATTGCTGAGATGTGTAATATTCTAAATAAAAACATCTAATAAAGCTAACAAATACTTGAATTAACCAACTGAGAAATTACTGCAAAGAAACATCCTGAAAGAGATTTAGGGGGGGAGAAAAAAAAGATGAAGGGGAAAATATGGACAACATAAAATATTCATATTGTCAGCAAACAAGGAGAAAATGTTTCATTTATAGAGCTAGACAGAAGCGATATAGGAAATAGATATGCTCCATGTAAATTTATTAAGTGCAACTCTCTCTCTCTCTCTCTCTCTCAGATAAAAAACCTCTTCATGAAATAAAATCCCAAAGTAAGTTATTTTTTTTCTCTTGTAAATATGATTTTTCTCATCTTCCCTGCCAGTCTGTTTTATTTGTCTAGGAGCTAAATAAAACTGAAGGTTATATGAAAGGCTTTCACATCTACTGACAGCATCTTCTTAGCAACTTTGTGATCATAGGGTTTAGACTAAAAATAGAAAAGTGACCGTTCTTTAGTAATTTGTGTCTGATTGGGGGCCCTTTCTACAGGGCTGCTTGTCTTGAAATTGATCTCTTGAGGACTTGTAATTAGAAAAAAAGAAATTAATACAGGATTTTGGTTTTCTTGGTTCAAATCTGGTTCCACTACTGGCTCTGTCTGATCTTGTTCAGCTTACTTTGGCCTTGATTTATCAGCTGGTAAAGGGTGTTGATATGCTTTACCCTGTGAAGAGTATATAGATATCATTTATATACTGCTTTGGGGGGCTTCTATCCTGTACTCTTTGTTTCTTTGTCTTCCATTGATTTCAGTGGAATTTTAGTTTAGAGCAGCACTTTGGAGTGAATTGACTAACTGACAAGATTTCATTAAAAAAAAAGAAAAAAAAAGACCCAATTTCATCAAAAGCACAATTTCCATGAGGCCTATCTGTTTTAAAGTGAAGACATTGCTTTTTTTTCTTCCATTAACTGTACACAAAGTTTTGAGGATTTTTGACTGCTTAATTTTCAACAAAAAATTGTCTTTAAATTTTGACAAATATATTTATAAACACATTTTTGGCTTAATTCCTTTGAAGGACTTAAAACAAGAATTAACCTGTACTGAGAAGTAACGCACACAATTATTTATATGTTCTTTGAAGACAGGTTCTTCTATTATGTATTACAAAATACGTAGGTTTTAAGTCTGAGTATTCCTCCAGGATATAGGGGCATAGGGTGATCAGATTATTTGAAGTTTTATGGAACTTGGGCTTTAAATCATTAGGAAAACATTTGGAAATCCTAACCTGAACTATATATTTCCTTTGAGCTCACATGCTGTAGACTGCAATGTCAAAACATTCTGCAGCAAAATTTCTTGCTGGCTTGAAGGAAGCCTGTTTGGTTATCAGATCCCAGAGTACTTCTCTGTCTGATAAAACAAGAGTTTTAAAGGAACTGGTCAAGTTCAAATCCGTGTTATCCACAGATAACTTCATAACTATTTACAAAGGAACAGAACTAAATTGCAGCAAAAATGTGATGCAATAAAAATAATAATTACAGAGGAGCACAGTTATTGTCCAAGATGGCTACAAATCTTGGTGAGTGAAAGGTGTTTGGCTTTTTAAAAGCTCTCAGTTTTTAATATGGTGTAGTTATGTAGGGTGTGTGACAGCCACCCAGCTTCACCCTTTAAACGGTTCTGAATACGTAGAAAGCCTGCATGAGAATATTTCTCCTTTACGCTTCCAGTTCTTAAGTATTTCTAAGGGTACACAAAATCAAATTTAGGTAGCTCAAAAATGTGCTGTGGTTGCCTTGGCTGCTTAAGCCTTTTTAATTTTGTTTTGTCTTTGTCTCACTGGAATCGACTCCTAACTGGTCACATACAATTGGACTGTGTCATAACTTAGCTCAGGCAATTGATATGTTTTTGTTTATCTGCGCAGTTCCCATTTAATTAGAGAATCTTGAAAGAATATCAGTCCAATCGCTTTATTTTCTGATTTATTAAAAAAGTAACTTTAATGGAATTGATTTTAGCATATAAGATACCTAGGAGAATTAAAGGGTTTCTTTATAGCTGTGGGGTTAGAAACATGTAATACAGCTTGTTGCTATTCAGTGAAACAGGAACTTAGTTTAAGACTGCATGAATCATCATTGATGCAAAATCAAAGTCAATTATGAAGATAATTGAGAAACAACCTGTTCTACGAAATAACCTCTTACGTGATTCTCCGACTTTTGATCTTTGTTCTCAAAGACTGGCTATATGAAGAAATGGACTTCAAGTTGCTAAGGGGTCCCAAAAGTGAGAGTGATGGAAAACTGGGGGAGGATGGGAAAAATCTTTCAGCTCTCCTAGCAAACTAATGGTAGACGGGGGGAAATGTATGCCCTGCATAGCTCCTGGAAAGCACTTATTGTAAATGAGATAATTTAATCAATTACGTTTCCTAATGTACTAAACCAAATGTTTCATTTTCTGCTCCTGCACATCTTAAATTATCTTCAGGTGCTTTATGAAACTTAATCATAGTTAATAGAAACTTCATTACCATCAAATGTGCTTTCAATAAATGTTGTGTAACAGTGTCAGGAGGTGGAGTGAAATATAGGCTACAATTACCACAAACATGTATCCTGTAACTGAAATGTATAAAAATCGTAGTGCTTTACCAGAGTCCCTATCTCCTCTGAGCTGGGAGGATGCAGTTCATTAAATAGTAATTGGTTGACTATAAATGTCTTCTTTTTCAGTTTGTTTGTTTTTCCACTTTGTTCCCTTCTGGGAAAAAAATAAAGGCAGAAAATTACCCCATTCCCCAAATTTGCCATGCTTTTCTTTTTTCTTTAATTTCTAGTCTCCAATGGAAAAGAAATTATCCATAAGAAAAGATAGAAAGGAGAAGAGATTAAAATTACTTAAAAAAACCAGTATTTGTTTCTAAAGAAATACTAACGTCCTAAATAAAAATGGAAGTCCCCTTTCTTAAGCAGTTGTGTTCCATAGGAACAATTCAAAGGAATATCATGTCACTCTTGTTTTACTCTTTTAAGATAAATGGTTATGGGAACACTTGAATAACTCATCCAGGTCTTCTATGAAAGAGAACAATGACCATTTTATTAAAGATAAGGAAATTCAGAAAGAATAACTGTAAGAGTTTTTAATCATATAATTTATAGAAAAGTGTCAAATTCAAGTTCTAGGGATACTTAAAAGCATTCACTGAAAACAAAATTATTCTCTCAAGAAAAATTTTGCTTGAGTCAAACTGTTCTCATTTTTTTAAAATTCTGTATTCTTGCTTTCATCTTTAACCCCCCGTGTCCAGCAGTCTTGTGCAGTTATAAAAGTATAAAACTTAAATTATCTGATGTCTGAATCGATTGAATAGAAGCAGCTAAACTATTTAAATAGATTTAGAGTAATAAATTACAGTTACTGACAGGTGAGAGTTTGAGGTGTGTTTTATATTCTGGTTTTGATGGTGAAAGATCAGCTCTTATGTTTGCTACCTGTTGCCATTATGGTGGCAGTAATTGTTTACCGACAGGTTATTTCTGCATGTTTCAGACTTTATTATCCCAAGAACGTAGATGAGCTAATTCAGATTTTTCAGCACTTTTCTGTTTTCAGGTAACGATCAAAATGGAAGACTTAAAGATGGTTTATGGTGAAATAACTACCAGCTCACTAGGTTCTCTAGGAAGGAAAAGAACCCGCTTGCTGTTAGGTTTCTTCTACCGCTGGAGATACATAGCATTCCTGCTCTTGGCTTACTCATTGTACTAATTACCCACAAAAAATAAGTCAACGATAGAGTTTCATAATTAATTCCCTGTAACAACAAAATAGCTTGGGAATAGAAAATTGGAAGAAATAGAAATGTAATTAGTTTCTGTACTTTTCTTTCTGCACCTGATACTAGAGAATGAAATGGAAGTAAACCAGTATGTGATTAAGGCATTGGATTGGGATTCAGGTAGTCTTGGTTTTATTTGACGTATTTCCAGTCTTCCTTTGTGACCCTGTATTTTTGCATTTACTTCTTCCATCTGGCATAGGAGAATGTGGGCATCTCCCATTGTTAGTCTAACACATTTACATTGTCAGCTAACAGGTTACTTTCTAGAATTCCTAACTCTGAACTGAAAATGCTTAAAATTCTCTTTACAACATTTTTCAAGGGAGCATCTCGTGGAAAAAAATGGGAAAAAAAGGCCTCAGAAAAAAAATCTTTCTAGTAATTTATTTAGTAGAACTGTGTGGCAATTGTTATGTTCTAAGAAGTTGGATAAGAGCTACTTACAAGTTTATTCAGTTGTGATTATTTGTCATGACATACCACAGAAGATGGATTTCTTCTGAAAAGCTGATATTTGCATGGAAACTTTGTGGTTCCCCCACCCCCTTCTCAGCAAGTTCTAAACGTGTTAAAAACGGAAACCCTTTTCAGTATGATGTTATTTGAAAATTCAACAGCTGCAGAAGTATTTTCTGGGCTAAATAGTGGTCCTAGTAAAACTGATTTCAAAACATTTATTTTGGGATGAATGGGATGTTGGAATGTTGTTTCTGGGGTTGACTGGGAACAGTTTGAGAATGGAAATGGGATGGAAAGGGTGTTTTCTATTAAGAAAGTTTGAGCCAAACAGTTTATTTTACTTTTGATTCAACTGCCCAACTAAAAAATCGGTTACATTGCCTTATTCACAGCAAATCTCCATGTGCTCCAGCCCACTTAAAGCAGTGTTTACGTACTCGGTTTCCTTGCTGCTGCAAGTCATATGGCATTTCACTTATGTTAGAGAACAGTCGGTACTCAGCAGTTGCGTTTGGCAGCTGATGCGCCTTCCCAGGAAGTTCAGCTGCTTGTATTGTTAGTTGTCAGGCGTTTAGTTTACATAAGAAACTGGCGAGCCAGGAAAATTAGCTTTTCTGATGCTGCCCATAGGTACACATTTCTTTCATCTCAGTGGTCTTAAGTTTCATGTTCATTTTAAAAACTCAGCTAAAATAAAGTTATCCGACTTTCTGCAGAAAAACATATGCACAATAGAAGCCTCCTCCCAAATACTAATTAAGTAATTTCAGTAATTGGCTATTTATTAAATGCTGAATTTAACTTCCTACCCTATTTCTGTACATTGCAGTTTATTTACTGATACTGAGTAGTCTGAATTTCCTAATTATTTTTTCTGTCATTTGTTATAAATAAATGCACTTTCTGTACCAAGTGCTTCTCACTTGACAGCAGAAGCACTGCATAGGAGGATAACAGATGATGTATAGGGTGAATACCTGATTATCTCTTCCTCTAAGCTGGAGTTTGGCATTAAGGAACTATCTAAGGACCCACTAAGTGTACTTGCCAAGTAATTTAATTTCATGGTACGTGGTCCCAAATCCCAGAAGATCTAGAATAGCGGGACTGGATAATTCAATTACATAATATTGCAGGTTTCATTTGGATTCATTCTTTCAAAGCAATGAATTCTTCTCTGCTGTAAAAGTTTGAAGTCTTAGAAAACTTGGTTGTAAGCTTAATGCATGGGTGTGATCACGGGGAAGGTTCGGTTTCCAACCTATTTTTAAAGACTGAGATGCTTGCAGGAATCCAAGATGATATGTGGGATCTCCTCAGCCCCTCTCTGAGCTGTGAGAGGATGGACTGTTCCTTCTTATACTAAAACTCACACAGAAAATAAAGAGGGGGGAAGGGGAAATCTTCACTAAGAATTTTCAGGGGATTCATGACCTCCTGGATTAGCTCCAGAATTCAAACCTAAAACTTACATGTCCCTGGAAGCTAGCAATAGATGAGACTCATGCTGATACCTGAAGCAGCCCTCCCTAGCTGCAGTTGTTCCACATCCTCCCTTTAAGGGCTGCATTACCATACCTTAATGATCTCCGCTGGGCTGGAATGGGAAACAATGGCATGCCTCAGCAAGGAGCCCAAGCTAGCAATGTGTGCTGATGAGAGAGAAGGGTAGTTAGTGGTAAGCGCTCTGCTTCTCACTGTTACGAGTCCAAGTCTCCCATTTTAAAAAAAAACTGTAAAAGACCATGATGCAATCCCTGAAACAATGTAAGCTCACCTATATGGAGTGATGCATCAGGAAATTTGCTCATGCTTTCAAATGCTTGCTTTTCAGTGTTCCTTTGTGCTCCACTATCCTGCTGTGATCTGCTCCACATTTATGTCTCAAGCTTTACCGCTCTGGCCTCCTATAATCCCCTTTGCTCACGGCCAGCCAGCACCAGTCAGAACGTTTTCATGAGTGTTGCTGACTTGGTACCCACTTTTTCTCCTTTCAGATATTGAGACTGCCAGTGACATTGCCTTGTACTCTGGCCTGGGAGCAGCAGTCATTGCTGTAGCTGTGCTGGTGGTTGGCGTTACCCTTTACAGACGGAGTCAGAGTGAGTACGGCGTGGATGTGATTGATTCATCTGCACTGACAGGAGGCTTCCAGACATTTAATTTTAAAACAGTCAGACAAGGTTAGTGTTGTGATTTCATTTTCTTCTCTCCAGAGCTCCTACTGCAAAGAGATACTGAGCTCATACTCAATGACTGGCTGTGGGAGGGCATTCCAGCTTATTGCTCAGCAGATGTGTTGAAAGCCAGGGAAGGGCAGCTGCAGTACAAGGAACAGGATCTGGTGGTTAGAACCGTCTCTTACTGTCTCTGCTACTGATCTGTCATGGCAACTTGGACAAATACATCATCTTTCTTGACCACTAAGTGCTTTAGAAATACCGTCACTAGCTTCTACACTGACATTTGTGACTTACAAAAAGCCCAAACCAACCAAACCAAACCCAGAAAGCATGTCTGTAGTTCCTTCCTATTCAGTTACAGATCTTCTATTTTCTTTACTCCAATAAAAGTGATTATTTTTTTACTGTTAATTTGAGAAACCCAACTTTATTTTTATAAGCTGCTGTTAGCATGCAAACATCCACATTCTGAGGTCTGTGGGAGAGATGTGTGTAAACGTGTATTGATTAAAAAAAACAAACAAACTTCAGAAAGCCACCAATACAATGAAATATGGAAGAAATATTTACTTTTACTAAAAGCAGCACTCAGATGTTTTCTGGAATATTATTTCCTTTGGACAGAAAGGTGGGGAGGAATACAAGTGGTGACTACTTTAAAATAGTGTTTCTTTAATTCCGTACTGACATTCTAAAATGGACACCTGCCTTATTGTGGGTGGGTGGGTGTGAAAGTATCCCCATGTCTCTTCTCTCTTCAGAAAAGTGAAATATGTTGCAGAGTTTGGGTTTTTTTTGTGGTGGTGTTTTTACAGTTCCTCACCAAGCGTAAATTGCCAGAAATTGGAAAACGGGCTTGGTAGACAAGGATGTTTGAAGGATGTTTACTCATTCATTTCAAATTCCAGGCCTTTAATTAGTGTAATGTAATTCTCAATGACTGTCTCAAATAGTAACTTTCTCCTTTGCTCAGTTTGCCACTGAAGCCTTGTTTTGAGTCTGGGGAACTGTTTGTTTGACTTAATGTTTCAGAAACATTAGTTCTGGATACTCTGAAAATATCTGAGTGCACCACTTTCTCTTATGCCAGGATGCTGTTAGTTCAGTTTCATTTACTTTGGGTTCTCTGTCTGTGGGTTTTTAAATAAGAGCATTTGTAAACTAAACAATTCTGCTAAAAAAAAGGCCAGTTCTCTGTTCAGTTTGCTGAGAAAAGAGAGCACAATACTGACATACAGACAATGGATTAGAGTGATCCAAATTTTATTCTTTGGAGAAATGTATTTATAATGTTAGCACCCCAACCTGCAGTCCCTTAAAGTGATCAGATTTTCAAGGATGCAGTACAGATAGATAATTTCCAGAAAATTATTTACTTTGGAAAACTTCTATTTATTAGAAACAAACCAACCAAAAACCCCCACAAAAACAAACAAACAAAAAGACCAAACCAGCTAAAGGATTCAGGCCCTAAATCTATCCATGCCTTCTCTTTTTTCCAGAGTGTTTTCTGAGCTAAAATGCTCCTAAATGAATAACTGTAGTATTTTTCCGTATATTACTCTTGTCCCACTTTCTTTTCAACCCAGTTTCCCTCAGGCATGAAGCTATTGTTTCGTGTAAGCTCACGGGAAAGGTCTGCAGGAAGATGTGTTTTCACCCAATGGGTTTTAATTTAAAGAAAAAAAAGAAAAAAGGCATACGCACAAACCTGAATCCAAAACAAGAAGGAAGTTCCTTCTTGGATTCGTGCACTCTGGAGTTGTCCAAAGTGCAGAAAACATAGCGATCAAGTACCTGTTAGATCTATTGCATCATTTAATCTGTTTTTTAACATTACCTTATGTGATTTTGAGCTCTGAGCGTATCAGGAAGGAAGAGCAAGTCAAAAAGGAAATGGTGGAGAGGTCAGAAAGAGGTTTCAGATTTAACGTCTTAATACAGTAACTAACTCCCTGATCTGCTTCGTTCTACCAGGTAACTCCCTGCTTTTGAACTCATCCATGCAGCCTGACTTGACAGTGAGCAGAACATACAGTGGACCAATCTGCCTGCAGGAT
This sequence comes from Aptenodytes patagonicus, assembly GCF_965638725.1. Lineage (NCBI taxonomy): Eukaryota > Metazoa > Chordata > Aves > Sphenisciformes > Spheniscidae > Aptenodytes > Aptenodytes patagonicus. The sequence goes on from NC_134972.1 coordinate 3,375,192, forward strand.
CCCATGGACAAGGAGCTAATGACAGAGTCTTCACTGTTCAACCCACTGTCAGACATCAAAGTCAAAGTTCAGAGTTCATTCATGGTGTCCCTAGGGGTGACAGAGAGGGCTGAATATCATGGAAAGGCACATTCTGGGACTTTTCCTCATGGGAATAATAGAGCTTTTGGTACAATACAGGCTAGAAATAAGGCTACATATATTCAGAACCTGTCTTCTATTTCAACAAGAAGCGAGCTGAAGACAACTGCCATTTTTGGACACCTGGGTGGCCGTTTAGTGGTTCCAAACACAGGTGGGTAGATCCTTTCTCATTAAAAGCATATAAAATAATTTCAGATTAAGCTTTTTTTGCCTGATGTCATGTTCTGTAACTAAAGGAAAAAAAGGAAAGAAAAGAAAAAGTAGGGGCTCCCTTAATGCAGATTTTGGGAAGTAGAGCATGTTGCCCACACAGGAGATGACTGATCAGAACAAAGCTTGGGATGAGTCGTAAAGAGGCATTATGTCTATTTGAACTGTTATAAATTACTGCTTCACTTGATGTCTTCAGCATGAAAGTCCTATTGATCAAAGCTGTTGCTTACTTGGATCCTGATCCAAAAGAAGGGCTCTCCAGGAAGGCAGTCGATATTGGATCAGCATCTTGTATAACGGGGTCATATTCAAAGCAGAATCTACATCAACATCTGACTGCGTTAACATTGTCAGGCTTCATTACATTACTGGTCTGCAGTATCTAACAAACCGATGTCTCTGGAGAATAGCTTCCACTCTCAGTGAAAACTCGTGTGGCTTTCGTTAGCATTTACTCCTGACTTTCTGGTTTTCTCTTTCTTTTAGCTTAATAGCTTGACAGATTTCCACAGTGGGGCACTTCAAAGTCAACTGGCATTTCAAGATTGGGCTATGCACCGAAACATCGCAGTAGAGATGCTCAATTTGCATTGTTTAAGAAGTAGAATTTGTTTTGTGACTTCAGAGTTTTGAGACACGTATTTTAGACTTAAGAAATTGTTTGTTAAATTAGCTGAAAACATAAAGGCACCAAATCAGAATCAAATAAAGGATGTTAAAATCATAGTCCTGCAGTATGTTGCACTACATCACTATGTTTGTATCATGCTGAATAAAATCCCTTATGTTGGATGCTTTCTTTTTCAAAATGGCAAATGTAGCAGAAATAGCCAGCTACCACCATTGCTAGCTAAGAGGATCTCTTCCAAACTCTTTATTCACTTGAAATTCAACTTTGATTTCATTTGACTAGTGTGTCCAGGCTTATCTCTTAGTATCTAGTTGAACTGAATGCTTTAGAGCATTTATCCTTCATGTTTCATAAAACGGGTACTTTAAAGGGTACCATAAAAAATGTGGTCTGTATTTAGAGAAGATTGATAACAGTATATAATTCAGGGATATAATATTTCATGTACAATCATGCACAACATATGGAATGTGTTCATTTCTTCACAGATTATGTTCAGGAATGAATATTACAAAGGCAGAGGCACTAAGTCAATTAAGCCATAAATGAAGAAGTCCCTCATACTATAAATTTAGCTACTTATATAATGATAGTCCCGTCAATTAGATTATTTAAATACCTATTTGGTCCGCTTGCAATTTATGTACTTCCTTCTGCCTGATTATGTAAGATCAAATTTGCTAGCCAATTGTAAATTATAGTGCAGTCATGTTAGTACTTAGCTGAGGTTCTGCATTGTTTGACATACGCAAAGTAAAAGCTAGTCTTCCTGTATTGAGTATGCTATACAACAGTTTAATTTCACTGGTACCCGGTGGAAAGCATCCTTGTTAACTTCTAATTTATACTAGTGGAGTAAAAGGAAAATCATATCACATGGATTCACTAGTTGTTACGTATATGAACAAAAAGGTATGGTGATTTCCATGCAAATTCAGATTAATTTGGTTAGGTAGTCTCTCCATTATGAGATTCCTTGTGATCCTAGAATTATTAGATTTGATTTCAAAGTCAGAAAGGGGCAAAGAGGTTTCAAGAAAAGTTTAAACCATGATCATGTCTTGTAAAACATGGACCTATGCAGATGACAAGATGTGTACCACTAAGAGGCATTTTGGCAAATACGAGTGAAAGAGCCAACAAATGATGAAAATCTTTCGTAACTGGCTTGCCCTTACTGCCTTGCAGAAGCTGGCAAAGGCTAACTTAAAAGTTACCAAAGGCACACATGCTTTTGACTCTATTTATTATTTAAGGGGAAAAAAAAGGAAAAGAACAATTAAATAGGGAACGCAAAAGAGCCTGTTCTGTTGCTGCATCAGATAAAAGACTGTATCAGGGTAACAAGACCATCAAAATGACTGGGATTACAAACCACTCTTGCTGGAAGCCTTAAGGAAACAGCTGATGGTACCTTTTGTTTCCATAAATGATTCCTTTTTGTATAAGTAGTGAAGCAGACAGTCTCTGCCTGTACCCAAGGAAGAAGAGAAGCCTTCAGTCACATCTAGACTATGAATCCAGTGTCATTTAGTGACACAAAACAATGGGAAGTCAACTATTTAAAAGCTCTGTTGTAGCAAGAAGTTTTTAAGCATATGAGTCTATATAGTTCCAGGCTGTAAGACAGTTAAATATTAATAACTACGTGGATCATATTAATAATGTATTTTCCTTTACATTTATTATCCAATCTGATAATGTTGTAGTCAGAACCACTATTTCAGAGGAGCATTCTTCTGCTCTAGTAGGTGGCCTTTCTAGGTCTTGTAAATCAGAGGCAAATTGTGCATTGTTCTTTACGTCCAGTGCCTTTCCCAAAGATAAGTTCTGCCTTTGCTCTTTTGTAGGAGTCAGTTTGTTGATACCACATGGAGCTATTCCTGAAGAGAGCTCATGGGAAATCTCTCTTTCCATCACTCAAAAGGAGTCCAGGTAAGAAATAAATAAAAAACCTCACACACATCCAGAATCTGTGGAACTATCTCATTTAATGCATTTCTTGTCAACACTGTCTAAAGGAATGGAATGTGCAAGAGTCACTCCATCTTCCCTGTTGCTGGTGTGACCACACTGTTGTGACATATGCTGTATCTGTATAAATGACAGCAAAAATGATCTTTGTGTGATGCTTCTGTGAAATCACATGGAATTATTGCAAATGGATGTGATACCTTGACGAGACTGATGTATGATATGTGCTGAATTCCGAGTCAGTGATTTTATCATTTTTGATTTGCAGGCTTACGGCATGCAAGTCTAGTAACAGCACAGGTGCTTTCATTAATTACTTATAGAACCTTTGGGTCCATAGACTCTTGTGCAGACAACAGGTTAAAATTCACTATCCAGGTCATCAGTCTGAATGACCCTGTTGTATGTAGGTACTGAATTGTTGTTACTTCATGACAGATGTTTGGTAGCCTAGATGATGCGAATAAGTGAATGCTCAGGACCATTTCTTAAATTACTTTGTTTTATAAATCACCATTAAAATCTGTTCCCCAGCTGGATTTGCCAGCACCAGCTGATGAACAGTAGAAATTAAGCTGCACTTTGATCCTTAGGGTTTTTTTTTTCAACGTTGCGTCTGGTGGGACAAGAAGGTGATGTTTGAAATACTGGTGGTCTTTCATAAATAGACAAGTTAGTTCTCTGAGGTTCTCAAGGTTTCAGCTCTGTCATATTTATTTCAAAGACAAGAAGGAAAAAAAGGAAAACAAACAGAAGAACTATAGTTTTGGCAAATGCGGGTCATTGGGGTTTTTTAATGTTGCTGCACCATGTATGTTGCAAATGTCTGTTGTACAAAAGAAACCTAGCTCATTTCTAGATGCTTTTAAAACTTTAAAAATGTTCTGTTAGATGCATGGCACTAAATTCTGTTGCAGCTGCACATGTGGGCGTTTTCATCGATGCCACTGCAATCACTTCAATTGCCTTCATTCTGCATTAGAAAGACAATGGAATTTGGCCCAAAGTGCCTTGCTTTAGAATGGATCTTCCCCTTTATTTTTATGAATAAACATGGCCAGAGAAACAGATGGTTTTAGCAGATTTTGATAGCTGTTCCCATAAAAAGACTTCCTAGCAGCTTTAATTTTCACACAACATGGATTATAAAGAATCAAAGTGCTCTGCGTTCTCTTTGAGCCTGACAGACCACACATCAGCAGAACCCAAGTTTAGTTCAGTTTGCTTGCTTGGTTCACTCGCTTTCAGCTAGAAACTGATCAAACCCTACAAGAGAGTAAAATTACAAAACTGGTGTGTAATTGAGTGTAATTCAGGAAATGAAGAGAGCTTCTTTAGTCTAAGTGTAGCATTCTCACTAGACTAATACCTGGATTCGGAGGGAAGGTAAAGCTTATGAAATGCTAGCCATAGTGTTGAACTGTGGAGATTGGTAGAACATATTGTCATATTTAGACCTACGGTTGTTTTTTTTTTCTTCCTTAAGACCATTTTTTTGTTTGTGGTGGGTTTTTTTCATGAGGTAAAAGTTTGCATTATTTAGTTTCTCAGATAAGTTTATTCTAAAGTGAAAACTTCAGAGAACTATTATGTTTGGTTCTTGGCAAGTTCCATGTAAATTTAAGGGACATGAGAGATACCAGGGTTTGCCCTACTCTCTTTAACAGCTGAGGTGAAAAGTGCTAGAAGAGCTTAGGGTAAAAAGTGCAACCATTCATTAACTAAATAATGTGTCTAGTTGCCAGACCGCCACTGGAGTGGCCCACAGTGGCAGTACTGGGTTGCAAGTTGCCCATGAAGAACTAAAATGCATTTGAAGTTAAGACTTAAACATCTTGTCTGAAATTCCAGTAGTAGAAGAATGGGAGAGAAAAACAGGAGTTTGATCTCAAGTTACTGTCTAGACACTAAGCAATACTTAAGATACCTCTCAAATTACTAAAGCTTTTAGTATTATTAATGACTAGTCGTGCTGTCTACTGTCAGCATGAAACCTCCACCTATTGTCGTAAATACTTTTCCCAATTCCTCTCCCCATGCAAGCATTTGAGTTTGAACAATACATTAGAAACTTATCAGTTTGTTTTGCTCCCATTTCCTGCCTGTGTCTTCCAGGAATTTGTGTCCTTTTGCAGGTAAAATACAGGTAAATATACCCTGTCACTTAGCTTCTTGGTGAGGTATTACTCAGGAAAGCCTGCCACTGTCATTCTGGCTTACATACTTTATTCAGGTATATCCCCTCCGATCCCCGGTTTAAGGAACCTTGATGTTACCCTTAAAAGATTAAGTGTCAGCAAACATAGAACATTCAAAAATCTTGGGCTCAGCCTTTGACTTGTGCACTACACTCTGCTATGTATGATTTAAGGCTTTGTTTTCATTACCACTAAGTACCACCCACCTTCTTCACTTACTGTTTACAATGGGTTTTCTTTATTTTGTGACTCTGTCAAATCTAAGTAGAGTCAGTTGAGTGCCTGGATGAGACCTCAGGAATATACTCATACTGCAGGCAGCAGAAATGGCAATTTACATCTCTTTTACAGTGCTGTTCACCTTGGCATCCCTTCCCTTTTCTATGCTAGATAGAGCTCTACTGCTGCAGGTAGGCCTCTACGACTAAACCAAACTTCTCACCTCCTGCTGTCACTAAAGGTATGTAATGATGGTTTTAAAGAAAAAAATCATTAAAGCCAGAGTCTTTCCCCCATTTAAACCTAGAGGAACATCTAGGTACCAGACATCAACTTCTAAAGTAGTAAGGTATTCTGTGTCCTTAAACTGTCACATGCTACTCTTCCACACTTCTGAACAACCATGTTTCAGCAGTGGACAAAGCAATCTCTCTACTGCCCTTCTCTGGAGGATAAATAACTACTAAATCTTTTGAGATTGTCAGATGAAAAGTGACAGGGATAATCAAATTTTATTTAATTGAAATAAGCTACTGAAAAGCACTCTACAGTCCCCCCTTTTGAGTCGTTGCCAGTCAGCTGCTGCATCTTGTGTGCATCTCTGCAAGTACAAGACCATGTCTTCATCCAGTGAAAAGTGTCAGAGATACTTTAAACTTGCTGAGGAACTGGTATGTGCAGATTCTGCAACAGGGCTTGTTAATTCTGTAATGCAGCTTTGTTCCACTGAGGCTTTTCAGTTACATTTTCTGATTTTTTTTTTCCTTGCTCTAATCTAAACTTCTCTTGAATTGATTTCTTCTATTTTTGACGTTGAATCTTTCTGCTGCTCCTAATTCTGCATGAGGCTGGCAAATTGTAGTTCAGTAAGTGCACTGACAGAATTTATTGGTCCTACCTTCACATCCAGTCTTACAAGTTGCAGTGAGGCACTCCAAACAATATTTTTGCAAAAAAAAAAAAGTTCTTAAATAACTTTCTTAGCTTTCTCAAACTACACTTTCATAATTCACATTCCAAACAGAGCTAAGTGAATAATCTGTAGTGTATACTTTAATTGATTAATTTAAGGATAATTTCAGGAGATGTTGGTCCTGGTGAAGAGTGGTTCACTGATTAAGCCTCACTTTGAGTGCTTGTGAGAGGGACAGTTTTTAGACATAGTAGTCAAGGGCAGGTTTGTACAACTGAAGACAGGAGAGTTGGTTATAGTGCTTTACAGCAGTTATTTCTCTTACCTCCCTCACCTTAAATATACATTCAGCTAAAAGCACTGAAAAATTGGTGGGTATACCTGAGGAGATGTGGAAAGACGAAAATAACTGCATATACAGTAAATATTTACTTACAATAACTTACAGCCGAACGATTGCTGGAATTTTCCTTTAGGAACTGAAAGACACAGAGCTGCCTATAAATCCTGAAGCCTAGAAATATTTTTCAAAACTTACAGTGAAATCTATTTTTTTTCTCCTCTGATTTCTGAACTCCTTCGTGAAAACTCTCATAGTGTATCCCCATCTGCTGCCACAGGGTTTTGATCATTTTCAATGAAAGATTAAGATATGTAAAAGGAAGGAAGAAAAAAAAAAAAAACCCAGCTGTTTTATCTGCAATGGTTCTGCAGAAATGAATTAAAATAGGTTAATTAAAAACAAGCAGCAAATTTTGCCTACAGTTTTCCTTTTTTGTGGGCAGAAGCAGAGGCAGCAAACCAAACTGAAGATTATCACAGGGAGATTTTTCCTTCCTTCTTCTTCAAAGTGAAATTCTATAAAGTGAGACAAAAGCAAACATTCTCCCCCCACCCCAATCAAAATACTGTATTTTTCTTCACGTAGTTGAGACAAGATTGATGTATCTTTCGCCCATCTGAACTGGGTGGAATAAACCAGACTTTTCTAGCAGCTGCAGATTGCGCTGACGTGTAGGGAGCCTTCTCCTTTATTGCCCGTGGGCTCCCGTGTTTTGAGGGTGGGAGGAAACGCCAGCAGTTCAGAATTAGTACCCGATTTATATGTGTGTGTGGAAGATGATAGACAGAAGTACTAAACCACACTGCAGCGCTGCTATATAAGCATGTGGGCTGTCATGCAGATATCACTAAAATGTAGATGATTGTTCATCTGGACAGGCACAATGCCTGGATGTGGAGGAAGGGTAAAATAGTGGATTAGAGAAAGAGGATAGGTTTTCTTTACTTCAAAAGTTTGAAGATGTATCACCATTAAAAATGAAGTCGCACAAGTTGTATGGTAATCAGTGGAATTTAATTGTGGTGGTGTTGCAGAGATGTGAACTCACCATAATAGGTACTTTATGCATCTTAAATGTGTGTGAGAGAACAAGGATCGTATTGTTCAGATTTAGATTATTTAGGACTAGTGGGTTAGCTGTCACTTCTATTCTAATCTTCCTTTAGCTATTGAAGTAGGTTGGTATGAGATATACATTAAAAGACAGAGGAACAGAGATGATATGGGATCTGATAGAGCTATGCTGAATTCACTGTCACTTTGTAGTGGGGGGGGGGGGGGGAATTCCTGTCTGTGCACTACAGATACTGTGATGAGATTATCAGCTGGTTTTGCTGTAAATTGATACAATCCTCTGGGGAATGAACAACTCATTGTATCCTAAACAGAAATCAAATTCAGGTTTGAAAATTCTTTAGTGTCTCATGTAACTGAACAAATCAGTGATGGAACTGGTGGTCCCTCCAAAAAGATGCCAAACCATAAAGTCTTAGGGACACATATATGGGCTTCACTGCACAGATCCTCTAGGATGCTTCTTGCAGCTAGAATTTCCTAAAGAACCACTGAAGGACTACTTACGGAGAAAAATAGCTAAGCTCAACCTTCAAACACCAGACACATGCTTTGATGCTGGCAGAAAGTACAGGTTATTGATGTTTGTGAAAGAAACAACAAAGCTATTGATTCTGGCCCAAGTGAGAATTAGAGTGAATGTCTCTTGCCTCCTTGCATAATTCTGACTTCGTACTTAAGCCAGAAAGACTAAGCGGAGCTACATTGGAACAGAGATCACTATCTGCTGGTTTGTTCCCTGAACCAGAACGCCTCAAGATGCGTCACTGAAGTTAGTTACAGGCTGCAGGGAATTACAGCTAGTGAGTGGTTCTGTGCAGTTAGAAACTGTCACTTGGTTAACAGAACTGGGATGCGTAAGTCTCAGCACTGTTGGCTGGGAGATCTTCTTGCTAGCTGTATCCAGCCAAGAATCAGCCAGAGCCTGTAGGTAACTTACATGGAAGGACTCCTCACCCCTAGGCCAATGTTAACATCCCCCCATCCCGAATTCTCCCCACCAAGGAGGCAGGTCAGGTATATTCTTCAAGAAAAGCAAAACAATATTTCAGTAGATATGACAGCAGCTCCGTGTGGACGATAGCACCGAAATACTTTAGGATTCTACTAGACATTGCGTGTCCATTCACAACAGCCTGTTCTTGAACCCCACATGCTCATCACGGAAGAGCTTGCACAAGGTCTAGTGTGTGGCTATCGTCTTTAAAATGCTAGTGCTCCACAACCACCTGCTGCCAGCATATGTGCTTGAAGAGGCTTTAGAATTGAAAAATAAATAAAAAATACATACTGCAATCCAATTAGATTGTTACAAAAAGAGAGAAGTGTTTGCCAGCTGTGGCAGAGTAGCTGGTCTTACTGGGGTCTAGAAATAAGATGAGAACAGCTGGAACAAAATCACTAGAAGCACTGACACCTTTTACATAGTGTGATGCTTCAGCTTTGAGCTTTCCTTTTTATAGAGGGAGCATAATACTCTGACTAAAAAAAAAATTGAAAACTCTAAGAAAAAGAGATGTTGGAGAGAGGCAGGCTGAAAAGCAGCAAAGTACGATTATTATATGCTGAGCCCTATGAGGAGTAGATGTTCTTGAATGCAGTGAAAGGTTTGATAGTCCAGTCAGAAAGGGCTGATAATCCAATCATCTCATGATAGAACCTGCTGACAGGGTGGGAGGATATGAGGCATGGGCAAGTATTTGGGATCCTGGGTTCTGGTCCCAGTTACGTTACTGATTCACTTTGAAGCAGTAAGCAAATTTGTTGCAGTTCTCTTACGTGCCTTTAATGCATGTAGAGCTCTATAAAATACCCTGTGTGAAAACTGTATCAAAGAGAAAAATGTCAGTCTGCAATTATTCAGATAATACAGTGTCCTTGTTGAATGCGGTCTGTATTCCATACTTAAATAACAAGGTTAACTGAGCTATAAGAGAAGGCAGAATCTGCCCTGAAATATTTGTATTTTTCCTGGTGGCCATTTTTTTCTATTTCTCCTTTCTCACAAACTTTTTCTCCTATGCTACACTCTACATACTGTCATTTTAATAGTATGTTTCCAATACCATACCAATTGCAATGCGAGAAAAGATGAGAATAGCCAAAGTGATTCTTAATTAAGATGACCATTTAGTCACCTACAGTGTAAACAAATTATTTTTCTTTACATGTGCCAGTATAAACTGTAAAGATTTGGGTCCCTGAATATATAGAAACCCTCACACCACATTCTTCCATCAAACATAAAGTTGGGAGTTGTACAAGTATATTAGTGTGTTTGGTTAGTATCGTACAAAAAATTCTTAGAAACTCTGACTGTGCCTCTATATTCTAAATATTAGAAAAAAGCATAACTGAGATGCAATGATTATGAAAATACTGTAAAATAATGGTTTTCAGAGATTCCAACCGTACAGTCAAAATAAGAGTGGGAAGATTAGAGAGTGGAAAAATAGAAGGAGAAAAGAAAACTGAGAGGACTGAGAAGACCAGGTCTCATGTCACTACTCCCCCTGTTTTCTTTGTCTTTTTTTTGGTAGGAATTTAGCAGAAATGTGAAGGTTCAATGGTGATTGAACACATTTGGAAGCACAATATGAAAAATGGAATGTATTTCTGATGCACACTTAACTTCGAGTGTCCAACACCTATATATAGTATTCACACACTGGCGTTTGCATAGTCAGAATGAAACAAGTCAGTCTTAGCCAGACTTAAACATATTTTGTAATTACATAATTTGAAAAATCAAAGCTTCATAAATGTATGCATTTACACGCAATGTGGTATATGAACGGGACAAATAATGTACCTTTATTTTCCAAGGGCAAAATTTTCTCATCTCACAAAAGCAGCCCACAGCAATAGAATCCATTTCAGCTGTAAACTGCTGACTCAATGGGTATAGAGTTTAAATATCATGCTGTTCCTTTTTTAAATTGATTTTTTTTTTTAAACCATGAATTTATTTTGCTGTTTTTCCATCACGTTCACTTGTATGAGTGTCGGTGCAAAGGGGAGGGAAAAAACAGTATTTCAGTGTCTGTAGCAGTCTGAAAGCAAGTATTTTTGCCATCCAAGGAGTGAACTGCAATGAGAAATCCAGGCTCAAGGCACAGATGTGTTCATTACCAGACAGTCTTCACTTCCCAGGTATCACGGTTCATTTAGGAGCCTGTTATGCCATTAGGTTCTCTGTTGCAGATGCTTATGGTAAGCCACTGAGAGAGTAAATATTGAAAGGCAAATATTAAATTCTTCTCTGAAACTGATTGCATCCAGAAAAAAATGGACACTCAGCATTGTTTCCTCTTCACTTCCTTGCTTTTCCAATTAACCTTCACAGTATTCCAACATGGAATTTTAATGGAGCAGTGCTTTGGGATGGAATGTGCACCTTGGTACTACCACACCTGCAACTCAGGGCCTCTGCACAGCAGAAAGTGACAAGAACATCTAGCATTTGTAGCACCATTTGCTGCTTCTTTAGGCTAGGCTGACAGACGCACAATCAGCTGCTTTGGCAGCTGACATGAACGGGGCTTTGAGCAGCACTAGACCTCTCCTTGAGGGACTAGCCCCCCTCCCCATAAAGTTTTCTCAGTATTCTGGCTTCAGGTACAAATGTCCCTCTAGCAGCAATTTCTAAACCGAAACTGAAACTCTAAATGCAAGAAACCTCTTTACTAGTACTTTGTAGAGCGCAGAACATTGTGGGGTGAAATTCCTGATGTTTCTTTCTAGTGTAGTATTTTTAGAAAAAACATTTTTTACATTTTTGCTCAGCAGTAGTGGCTATTTGTCTGTCTTTTACTGGAAAACTTAGACACCTTTGATTTTGATGGATTTGAGGGGACAGATCTTGTTACTGATGTGTTTTACCTTGCAGCAATGGGAATATTAAACACTTGCATTTGGTAATGTTTCCCTTTCCTGCCTTGCCTAATAAATGGCTCAGAACTGCATGCGAGTCGTAATACCATGTCAGTTATTACACAGAAAGACTCTTGCTACTTGCAACAAGTGTGAGAGTTCATCTAATTAACTGATTTCAGTTCATTTGGCATTAAATAACTCCCAGAACTCCCATATGTTTGTCCAATATGTTCTACAAGGGGAATGATTCTCTAAAAGCAATTAAATAGCCCCTTTCAGACTAGCTTGTCATTGGTCATTCACACACATCCCTGCCATTGCTCTCTCCATGATGTATGCAGTCAGCAATTACACCGAGTGACCCTGGAAGTCTGCCAGTGGCTGTGACCAGAGCCTGCACTATTTCAGTGACTGTGGCTTTTTCAGGTTTTTTATTTTTTTTTTTTTTAAATGAGGTGGGTGGGAGGGCACTTGGTAGACTACAATTGTAGTCTCCCAGTCATCTTTTACATCGACTTTGCTAGGCTGCTACCAGGACTCTCCTACCACTATTGATGTTATTTCTTTTTGTATCTTGTATATTTGTATTTTGTTTCATTCTTGATGCTTGAAAAATTTGAGCTATTTCTGATGGGAATCATCACCAGTAGCATAACTAAAACTCTGGATTCACGTCTCCTTAGGGTTTTGTGCTGAAAACAAAATAACCTATATTTTGCTCCCATTACTGAAGATGAATTGTCAAGCTTTGTACTAGCTTTGTAGGTAACTAACTTCAGCAAAATTCCACCACCACCTCCCCACCCTCCCCGTATTTTATGCATTTGTCAGCAGCAGCCACTGCGCAAAGGATGTGTTTTGAGAGAGAGAGAGGATAGAAATCCACCAACCAAGTTAAATAACTAAGGTTTGACTCTTTCTCTGGAAATACGCTTTTGTTACCCCCTTCCTGCAGCTGCGTCAAAACAGAGATAAGGAAGTAGAACGTATGAGCCTCTGCTGAGGTACAGCAGAGAGGAATCTCATGAACTGAGTAACGTACTGAAAAATAAATATGTATAAATTAGGCTTGAGGGTTTCTAGTAATTCTGAGACATTTTTCTTCGTAAGTAACTGGATGATTTCTTAAATTGGCTGGAAAGAGAAGTGATTTGGGGTAACTGCTGGAAGATTTTATTTTTAAGGAAATCAAATAACGGTTTGTAAAGGGTAGCAGGGGTTGGTGTTAAGTGATGGTATTCTGTGCAAAAGCAGTGTTTTCCTAGCAATGAAGGAGTTGTGAAAAGTTGTTTGTTATTCGTAGGCATAAGCAGAAGCAAGTAGTTTTTTGCTTGAACTGTTTGCTTAGAATAGTCATTCTGGTATCAGTTCAACAAAACACACAATCTATCTATCTCATGTGTCTCTAAACGTGGTAAGACTACTGCCATTGCTGAGATGCTTTGCTGCAGCAAGGCCTGCAAGCACTGCCTGCTTTGTTCTCTCTGCTCTTCCCCCCCCTTACACACCCGCTATTCAAGAAGAACATGGCAGCTACAGTAGAGGCTGTGTTCGTGCTTTGATTTCTTTTTAGCCTAAGAATGCTACAAAAACTTAGAAGCACTGAGGCTTAGGGAGCATTTATTGTGACACTTGAAACAGCAAAATTGGCCTTTTTTGTTAGCATGTTGTGTCTTCTTTTTTCTCACTCCAGTCTTCATCTCACAGATACTTGTACATGTAGTCCTTAGTAAGGGATGCCACTGAAGTTGTTGGAACTTTTCAAGTCTTTAGCAAGAATGGTATTTTTAACTGCATTTTCAGAGTACCTGCTATTACAGTTATACCAAGAATGCTACTCACAGGTGATGTTAGATGGATGTGCAAAGTCAATTTGCAGGATTGGAACCTGATTGATTTAAGTGCAGGGCTACACATAAGTGTGCCTACATGAGAGCTGCATTCACTTAATATATTATCCAAGCTGGCTTGGGTAACTTAGAATTCAACAGTATAGCCATGAAGCATTGGGCGCAGCATAGGCAGTATGGGATGGTTTGGTTGTTGCCATGCTGCTATTGCAAAGCTCTAAGGGCAATGTTGTTGTTAGCTTGTGACATGGCAGTAGAACTATATCCTAATTTTCAAGCAGGGATTTTCCTCTTATTTATATCTTCGTATTATTATATCATCTTATTTATATCTTGGTTGAGGTTCTTCCCCTTATTTTTATCTTGGAAACACCATTTGATTAATTTTAAGCGTGAACTACATGTCCAGTAATTCAGAAGCCAAAAATTGGGATCATACAACCCAGATGAAGTATTACAGTGTAAAAAAAAAAAACAAACAAACAAAAAACCAAACCAAAAAACCCAACAGGACGTTTCAATTGCTAGCTTTAATGTCTAAGAAGTAAGTCTCATCCACTTTGTCACTGGCTCTGCAAAGGTGTTTATTGTAAGAGGTAAGGAAAGCACATTTATGTGGGACAGGATTAAATTTAGGTTTGAATGAAAGAGAAGATTCTTGTCAGATACTTCATCTTTGTAACTTAGCAAGCAGTTAATCTAACCAAACATAGGTGATTACATTCAGATTAGATGAATCCCTAGACTTCAGTTGTGCTGATGGGATCTCCCTTGACTGTAATGGAGCCCACATGCACATATCAACCTTGGAGAGTTCTAAATTTAAGCAAAGAAGTTCTGTCCCTGATGTCTGCTATAAGATACCTAGCTTGTTCATTCTGCAGAATATAAATGTGTTTTCAAACCAGGGAGATCACACTCAATCTGGAAAAATTTATGAGACACTGTTTTTAAACCATAATTTGTTTTACCTTCACTACTGTGAAAATAGGGTTGATGACAGTCTTTGAAGGCAGAATTAGATGGTAATACTACCAGCTGGTGCATAAAGCAAGGCTTACTTGCATAGAGTAATTTTAGTGTTGTATTTGGTTTAAGCAAATTGAAATGTATTTTAAAGACCAGAATCCTAAACTAACCAGCCAACGATTTGAGTAGATGTGGCCTAATAGTTTTGTTTCATCTCCAGCTACTGCTTCTACATGAAAATTAGCACAGTAATTGGCTTGCTTATTGTTTTCTGTAACAGATGAATGTACTTAGATTTTAACTAAAATATTTTAAAATTTGCAGTTAAAGTAGATTTTTACTCCTTATTAAAAAGAGCCTGACAGACGTTATTGTCTTTTCCCCACACACAAAGCCTACAGCCAGAAGGCACAGATGTTCTTCTAGGACCAGAAGTAACTTGTGGGCCCTCAGATTTGTCTGTCAGTACTCCGTTTGCCTTGACAATACCACACTGCGCAGAAGTAAATTCAGAGCACTGGAATATTCACTTGAAAAAAAGGACACAGCAAGGAAAATGGGAGGTAAGTTTAGACTTCCGCTCCCACTTAAAAGGCTGTACTAACGATGGAAACATGATTACTCTTATTCATGCAGGCGCAGGTCAAAGATTACATAAGTGATAGAAACAGTCATCGTAAAGAAACAATTTAAAAAAAAAAAAAATTTTGCATTTTGTTAAGAAGCAGCTAAACTATTCTCAACTATTTTACCAAGATGTGCAAGAAAGGGTCAATTTTATGATCTAGCCCATGTGACATGAGAAAATATTCATTTTCTCAGATCACTTAATAATGGAGCCAGTAGCCATTTATTTTTAAAAACATTGTTTTGCTAGATCATAGCTACCAAAGAGACTCATGTCAGAACAGTCATTAGATCCACGCAAGAATTTATCATGACATAAAGAAAGTTATGGAACTAGTTAAAAATATACACTTCAATTTTTTTTAACATAGACGGATCCTCCTGATTTAAAAATCTTGTCTCTTTGTACATGTCATTTTAATGGGCATTCAGTGATCACTCTGTGCTCGTAACTTCTGAACAATTAGTGTACATTAAATGAAATATTTTGCTTTTTTAGCTGCAAGTGTATTTTCTAATCCTGATTTACTGGGGAAATTAAGCTTTGTGCATTTGTGACATGGGCATTTAATCATTTGTGTCTGTCCACCTGCACTTTTAAGCCCACTGGCCATCTTCGACTGAAACTGCTTGGTAGGCAGCAGTCTCAAACATAGTAAACTTTCTGCATCATCTGGGGAGACAGCCTACTAATAATACTCCTGAAGGGATGGCTAAAACATGAACCGAACTGTTGTTCAACATTACAGAAATCCACACAGGATGGAAAGGTTCTGAATTTCCCAACTATTAAAGTGTTTGTTGTACATGTTATTAAAACTGCAGAACTCGGTAACTAGACGCAAATCCATAGTCAATCAGGTTTTATTGCACTGCTGCTGCTGGAACTATTTGGTTCATTGCATAGTGAGGGAAAAAAACAGTAGTTAAAACATTCATGGATACCATAACTCACTATCCTTTTCCTCCTCTAAACCACTATGTAGTTTGTTGCTCTCGTTTAAAGCATTTCAAGTTCAGCTTAGTTTTCCTACTTCAGATGCACTTAATACTCAGTCAGCTCCATCAGTGTTGGTTACAAACACCCTGGAATTAATGAGGAGCGTAACACCAGACTGTAGACTGCTCAGATACCTCATCTAATGATGCTGTAATGCAGAACTAAGCATGAAAGGCAAAAGAGTGGGATAGGTAGTTTTCTGATGAAGGTAAACATAACTGTAATGGATGTTCTGAAAGGAAGTCAAATACCAACTATTGTTCAAGGTTTGCTTATTGACTTTAATCTTCAAAGTAATTTCTTAACTTGATATTGGGAAAAAAAATTAACTAGAAAGTCAAGAGCACTTGAAAAAAGATGCTAAAATTGCTTACACATCATCATTATTATTATATGCTGTACACATTGAATTCTGCACAATATATTGCCATAAATCCTACTGCTGACTCAGGGCTAAACTGGGAGCATTTACTCATATAGGTATCTTCTCCCCTTCCCTGAGGTCAGCATGAGTAAAGAGTGCACAGACTGGCTCTCAGAAGTACTTTACATTCCAGTTGAATAAAAATAAACAAATAATGTCATAACTCCTATTGTCCTGAATTTCATTTTGCAGGAAGTGATGTCTGTGGAAGAGGAAACTACTTCTTGCTACTGCCTGTTGGATCCTTATGCCTGTCACATTCTCTTAAACAGCTTTGGAACTTATGCTCTTATTGGAGAACCGATCTCTGACTGTGCCGTTCGACAGCTGAAAGTAGCGGTTTTTGGCTGCCTGTCTTGCAATTCTCTGGATTACAATCTGAGAGTATATTGTATGGATAACACACCTTGTGCATTTCAGGTAAATGGTTTCACTTTGTTAATTTGGTTTTAGTTATTTTTCCATAGAATACTAACTTTCCTTTATTCCTGGGGATAGTCCCTGTGCAACAGCAATAGTCCACAACTCAAACAAATGAGAATACTGTATTTTTTTTATGCCACAGCTGCATGACTTATTCCAAGTCCCTTAATTTCTCTGCACTGTTGTTTCACTTGTGGATTTACACTGCAAGAGCTTTAGGACAGCCAAACTGTCTTTTCATTTTTTGCCAGGCAGATGGAAACCCACTCTGCCCACATTCTAGAGTAACCAAAAATCTCACAGCCATGGTTAACACAGCACAAAGCTACAGCTGATAAGCAAAGAGTGTTAGGTTGGGCTCAGTGCCTTGGCTACGACATGGGCACAGGCAGCGCTTGCTTGCATCTGGAGCTGAGTGCTACTCCACTACAAGCAGAAAATGTAAGTCGTTATCGTTTGATGTATAGTATTTATCACGCTCATTACCCTTACACTGTCATTAGTCAGTTCAGGATTTCCTCTCCTTTTTACAATTTGAGCAAGAAGAAAGAGATTGCCCCACCATCTTTTTAAACAAAAATTAAATTATAATTGTGCATTTCCCCTTTTAAAAAAAAAAAATCACAAAACAATCCCCAGGTACTGATTAAAATTAGCATGATTTTTCTACATGGAATTCCAAGACAAAACAATGAAATTCATTGGCTTTTGCAGCCTTAGTAAACTCAGAAGCTTTAACAAAATGGTTTTCTTTTGGGAACTGAAATGAAGACAGTTGTGACAGATGAATTTTTGCTTCCTTTTCCTATCGTACAGAATAGAAACATGAATCTTAATGAAGCACGCACTAATGTCTATGTGCTTCTAATAAAAGCAAAGCCACTGAAAGGATTGTAGAAAGACTTACAAAAGCTTTGTAATTATACCCTTTATAACACTTACACAATTTGTGGGTTACCAGTATTTTCCTGGATGAGTCTGCTGAAATTCAGAGGCCCGAATTCCTTCTTAGGCATTTGTGAACACATAGAAGTAGCTTTGAGTCCTACATTCAGTTAATATAAACGTGTGTTGTCTGATGCCTTTAGCGACTCTGCATCAGTTATGCCCTGCCTGTATGCATTTAGTATTGTGCAGCACGTTTATAAAAATGTACAAAAATCTTCGGAACTTTTAAAGATAGAGAAACAAACTCCCACAAAATTGTGCAACACAACTACGAAAGAGGCCCACAAGAGGGAAATGAGATTAATCTTATTCAGAGCAACTGTTTATTTTTTTCACACTCCTTCATTACAGCATGGTGCAGTCTCTTTCAGTGATTCATTCATGCTGAATTTTACCTTCAGTATATTAAACTAAAAAAAACCACAAAAGCCCCCACCCACAGCAGCCTGATTTGACTGTACCATCTTGTTTCTCAAATTACTGTCACATTCAGCAAAACGATGAAGGAGACTGACTTACTTTTTTCTTAATGCACATTAAAATAAGTAAGATTTTAAAGTTACTTGTTGCTTTTCTGTAGAAAAGTGTTAGAATAATAATTACCAGTTTTCCACATTCACAGAAATTAGAACAGGGTGTTTGTACATAATGAGACGACTGTATATTTATGAAATTATACTTCCCTTAAAAGTATGCTGCATCAGCTTGATGCTAGTGTTGTAAATATTAAGTGGTGAACATGGGAAATACAGATTTTTTTTTTTTTTTTTTTAATAAAGTATTGGAGTCAGGCTTACCAAGTTTTGTTTGACACTGTTAATCCTTTACAGTGCAGTCCTATATGGGATACAAAGTTCCTTGATTTTGTCCCGGTGTGAAAACTTACCTTAATTTTCTAACAGGTGACTTTGCCCTTTATGCAATTCCTATTGTGTTGGGAAACTCTTGGCTCTCAAAAGATAAAAGAACCAAGTCCTTTGTATTCTGTATTTTGCCATAATCCTGCTGACGCTTGTGGAATTAAGGGCCATTATGCATTATTAAAGGTAGAGCAGTATTTCTACAACTACAGTACATTTTAAAAAAACGCAACACATTCAGGGAATTTTGAAAATAGTTCTGAAATAAGCTAGTCCCTTTGCTGATGAAAATCAAAAGCTAAAGTTTCCCTTCTTATTCCTTCTTTCATATAAACCCAGCCATCAGGAGTTAAAACAAACTGAATGCCTGTAAATTGGTTTAGAATAGAAATCCATTATTATAGTTTCAGAAAGCTCTAGCAGTCATTATATTTTCAGAAGGTCACAATGATTCCAGTAGCTCTTCCAACAATAACTTTACTACTGACAAGCACTAAACCTCTTCATTGTACACAGATTTTATATAATTTATGAGGATAAAAAAGGTAATTTTGAAAGACTGCTTGCTAGCTGATTTTTAAACACTCCTGCAAGCTTTCCCTCCTCACTAGTATTTTTACTGTGACAGTACAGGAATAAACATTGCGTAAGTACAGGCAGGGGTGATTTTTTTTACTATTATGTTTTAAATTCACAGGATTATATAAAAATTTAGGTTGGAACAGACCTCTAGAGGGCTGTAGTGCAAATTCCTTCTCAAAGTCAGCCCTTCCAAGATTGCTCAGGGTCTTGGCCCAGTAATTCTGG
This sequence comes from Aptenodytes patagonicus, assembly GCF_965638725.1. Lineage (NCBI taxonomy): Eukaryota > Metazoa > Chordata > Aves > Sphenisciformes > Spheniscidae > Aptenodytes > Aptenodytes patagonicus. The sequence goes on from NC_134972.1 coordinate 3,394,685, forward strand.
AAATGTCCAAGAGAGGGGAAATGAAACTGAAGCGTTTTGTCTAATGTGTACGCTTGCTGTGTTTCTTTCAGTGCTCTTTAAACTCCCCAGAGTACTTCCTCACCAAAACTGCTATTGACTTAATCTGTAACTGAGTAGACTATTCACCAAGCATGCCTTATGTTGTCTATTGTCCTTTTAGTCTGTTAAGTAAATATCTCGCTCAGCTTTGTATGTCGAGTCTTTAAGGAATACTAGACACAACCTGTAGGAGCTTTTTATTCAAAAGCTTAATTAAAATACCAAGGGTAGTTGTGTTATTCCAGAACAGAATAGGGACTAACCTACAATGATGTCACAGTTTAACCAGTTTCCATTTTCCTCTTTGGAGGGAAATAGCTTTACCTGGAAATGGGCTGACATAGTCTTGCTTCCCTCTTCATGCTGATGTTAGAGAGTGCTCTGGGTAATGAACTGCTGGTAAACGTCTCCTTTGTAATAGTGATCTTGTGGGATGCAATAAAATAGTAACAGTCAAACATGAGTAACTTTCAGTAAAAAAGAAAACTGGCTGGCTTTGACTTGAAACCCCAAAATGTGAAGACAGCCACTACTGTGTTGCAATACCCTTAAAGATTCCTTCTCAAGTACTGCGCTCCTAGTCTGAAGGTATGTGGGTATTGATACTGAGGTAGCCAACAAGAAAATTCAGTGTCACAAGTACCATCATTACGTACACGGAAATAGAGCTGACAATGCCTAACCATCCTTTTAACTCCAGTGGTGAAATATAAATGTCAATGCCCATCATCTGCCCCGTGAGAGAAATACTCCACTGCTGTACCCTGGTAATGCTGTAGGTGAACTAGGCACCTTTCATAAAGATGAATGTTCATTAGATTTGGTGTTCGTTCCTAATACTCTACCGTTGCAGGAAGTGGTTTCGGATGAAAGACTCCAAGGAGGACAATTACTGGAGGAACCAAAACTTTTGCATTTCAAAGGGAATACCTTCAGCCTTCAGATATCTGTCCTTGATATCCCTCCTTTCCTTTGGAGAATTAAACCATTTACTGCATGTCAGGTACCTGTCAATTTTATTTGTTTACATTTGCATTCAGAGGAAGTAAGAATTTTCACTGGTATAGGCATAACCCAAATAAGACAATGGTCCCTTTTATTTTTGGAAGGTGTGGTTTTAATCTCTTGAGCATGCAACAAAAATGCATTGCCTTATGATTTTGACAAACACAGATTTCATATGTAACAGAATGCTTTACATTTTTCATTTTACAAAAATGCAAGCTTGTACTTTTCCTCATTTCAATTACCTCCAACGGAAGGCCTATATTCTTGTTAAAATTTATCACTCGTGAAGATGTTTCTTGTATCTTTGTCATTCCAATTTCGATATAACTATGAATATATGGCTGAAAATTACATTTAAATGTCATGAGTTCAAATTACAGCACGTATATACTAAGAATGAGAACTGAGGAAGAGCAAATTATATTTCTGTACTATATTAATTAAAGACGCTGTTGAAGACAGGAAAGTAAAAATCAAAACAAAAGAATTTCTAAGTATATTGGTTACTGGAAATTATAAGCAATGTGCTGGCACATACAGTGGGCTGGTCTTTTAAAATACAGAACTTACTTAGACTATATAATCTCCCTTTTCCCAGAAGCATATAGAGAGACAGTTATCTATCATTCAGTATTTTGGCAAAAAAATTGTTCTAAATGTATTGCCATGTTCTCCAAACTTCTCTGAAACTTAGAGCCCATTGCTGATGGGCTGATCTACATCCAGATAAATTCTTACATCATTAAGAATACAAGGATAATTTATGCTACAACTTAAGAACTGAAAGAAACCGCATCATTTTCAGCTTCATATGAAGAACTGCTTGCTTTTAAGTGTTTTGTTTATTCTACTCACTTAATTGCATTTTAAAAGACAAACCAATCAGTATTAGGATGCCCCCACTACTATATCAAATACCTATCAAAACTAGTACCTTCCTGAGCAGTAAAAAAATCATGGGAGTTTTCTCTTAATACAACAAATTGAGTTTTGCCTCACACCATACTATAAACACAGCTCTGTACTTTGATTAATTTATTGTCTCTTGATCCCTTGTCCAATCCTGGAGACTAAATCTGCATGACAGACTAAAATTCAACCTCAAAGCGCCATTTAGAAAGAGTCTGTTTTCTGAAAACTGCTTTCTAATAACTGTTCGATAGATCTGAACTAAATATATGTAGCATTATCTTATGTTGATCTCTTCTGACTGCTTTAGAAGGCAGACAAAACACCTTCCACAGGCCCATCATGCAGAATGTGTATTAGTTAAATGTCCAGTGTACAGGAGAAAAAAAATCAGGAAAGTTTTAACTGAACTTGTCTTGCCATGGTGACCGCTTAAAAACACCACCTTACCGTGGTGAAAAATGTCCTAGACTTTTCTTGCAGCAAAGCAACTTCTTTAAATAGCTCTAGTAATAGAATATAAAACTGTTCAGAGATGAACACTTTCACTCCCTTATATTGGACACAGTAGAAATTACTGTTCATATTGTTTGCTAAGACTGTTGCAGAAAGGCATTGCAACTACAGAAGGAGGAACAGACCCTAAGAACCCAAATAACACTGTGGTATGATAAATTAGAAAAATGGCCTGCAGAAAACACCACTTACTGTGCTGTCTGCAAACAACTTTGCTGATGACCAGAGTAAGAGGTTTTACTACTCTAGCCTCCATGTTTCTTTGTAGTTAAGAATTCAGGGAGGATTATTTCTGCCTGATAATTTCTGTAAAGTTGTTATTTCTTTGGGGCATTACTTCCTTTGCTGGTTGTGAGTCTCTGGTGCATGCAAAGTTCTGAGAGTGACTCAGAGGCCTCAAAATACTTTGTGTGCGGTTCAGCACTTTTCTTAATGCTGTGTACAACTTCTATGAATAAATATATTGCTTATGGTATATTAAACTCAGGTATTTTTGTTCTCTGTTGGCAAGTAATAGCCTAGAGTTTCCAGTCAAAACTGAACTGCAGGGTGCTGTTAAAACAAGACATGATAGCCAATGCAAATTTCTCTATACTAATCTTCACGCGTTGCAAGGACCTCACTTTGCTGAATCTAATGCAAGTCGCACAGTCCAAAGTAGCTATTAAATTTATTGCTGCAAGATAAAAACAAAAAATAAAAAGTCGGATGAGGGAGTCATAACCCACAGAAGAATGCTTAAGTGCTGTGCTTGCTTTAATGGCAGACCTGCTGAAGATTTTGATCATAGCAGGCGCATTACCCATTCTCTCAGCAGCCACTCAGTTAGAAAGAAGCATGTGCAAAACCTCTGCTGACAGAATGGTCTGACACACTGCTGATACTGAAGCCAAATAAATATTTACATTTTATAATTGAGTATAGTTTGGGTGACTTGGACAGCTGAGAAATACAATAATTGTTTCTAACAGAAACTGCAGAACAACTTATATTGGCTTTGTATTTCCCCCTCAGTGAAATGTTTTGTGAAATGTCCCAACTCTGTTGACAGCTCTGATTTGGTTCCAGCCTCTTTCTTTATATATGAAAGAATCTGTTTCTTCAAGTGGAGTTTCTTCCAGTGTTTACTTGTTTTCTCTCCTATGTACCTCACTTTAAAAACAAGCTGACTGTTGTGGTTGTCAAGATCAACTGAAAAGAGCCTGTTCCATAATTGTCTGTTTGGTCCACCAAACGAAACCATTATCAGCTAGTACGATGAGGAAAGATTTATGTTAATGATTTCTCAGATAGATAAGTAAAGATCCTGCTTCAAGGCTTGAACAGATGAATAAATCATCATGTAAAACTGTGGCATAAAAGCAGTTAATGGCAGGTGGTAGAGTTTCTCTAGACTATGCTAAGTGCATTTGTTTGTCCTGGCCACCCTGCAGGAGAGATGCTGAGTGCTTGTTCACCATGTTCACAAGTAACTAGGGGGAACCCTCAAAAACTGCTTGGGTGTTAGAGCAGGAAGAGGCTGTGACAAGCATGTTAAGAAGTCAGACAGGCACCTTTGGGGCTTAAGAGCAGCTGTCTTCCTAGCATCTTGTGTCTCTTGCAGGATCCAGTGTCTGTCTGTAGCTATGAGATGATTTACATTCCCTCTGTCTGCTAGGAACTTAATTATAAAGGGAGAATAAAACTGAAAGCATTTCTGGAATGCTTTAAACACTTATCGTTCCACCATGCTTTGCCCCCCCCCATTATGTTTCACATAATTCTTTTCAGCTGAGTGATTCTTCCACTCTGAATGAAAGCAGAGATGATTACTCTGGAAAAATCTAATTACAGTTGCTCCACTTCTAATATTTTGCTAATGTTTTCTTTATCGCTGTTGGTATCTTGCTACTGATACCAACTCAGGACCTAAATGCAGAGCTTGTCATTATCACTTAGTGCATCATTACAGATAGCCTGAGACACTCTTAAGAAGCAGTAAACTGCGTATCAGCTATGAGTACAACGATATTCTCCTTAGTTTTAGTCTTGACTGTACTTCAAAGTATAGGGTGAGGCTGATCTTTGAAGCTGTACATTCTCCGATTACCAGCGCATAGCTAATTTCTTCAGGGACATAGAAAAGATCGCAACCTAAGTCCAATAAAAATTGCTTATAGGAAGGCAAGAATGAAGAAATGCGTGTTTTCTGAGCTGTAATCTTTCAGGTGAGCTTCCATATATAAACTGATCATAAGAGTTAAATGCATGGTTTACTTGATTTAAACAGCTAATTATGACAAGCGACTAGTTGGTACGCCACCCAGTTATAACTATCAGTAGTAAATACTGAAGGAATTATAGCTGCCTATAGGCAGCACATTTTATGTCCTTGTCGGTGTCACTTATTAACCCTTTATAAAGCTCTGAAAAATGCAAGCAGAATGCATGCCCAGATTAAATTTGCATATAGTAATTACTGTATTTTCTTTGAAGGATCAGCTTCACATGCCATTCAAGTCAATTCTAAAATTTAAAAATAGTACCTGAAAAAGGGACAGAATAATCTGAAAATTCATAATTCTCCTCTAGAAAAACTAATGTAAAAATCTTTAAACTAGTTTTCTCGTGTTGGAATAATTGCTCATTGAAGCTGTTTAATGCTGTCCTATAATTATATGGATGAATGCTAAGATACAGTAGAACAAAATATTAATATCAGTCTTTTCTTCCCTTTTACATTATTCTCCAGGTTGCCGATTCTACAGTATTTTCCAATATTTTGAAATTAATAAAGAACATATTTGGTTTAATTGTTTTTAGTATTTACATGCCTTCACGGCTACAATGTAGAACACCATAGTGGGTTTATAGCTGATGTTAGTTTGAAAATGGGGAAAAAAACCCCCAAACATGTTCTGAAAGCATAAAGAGAGGAGACCAGTAACAGAACTTTGGTATTTAGAAAGTAATCATAAAACAGAAGTTAGCTGCCCCCTATGTACTTCTCCTGTCTATTTCCATACATTTTTAGGAACTCAAAGCAACCAGAGATGCCAGAAATCTCTGATGATTTAATTGCTGCAGTTGTCTATATAGCATTTGATGAGGGCATTCATCCCATAAACTGTCCCTGGCTGAAGTAGAGGAGTCACTGAAAGTAGTCACAGAATATAACAGGATGAAACTAAGAAGTAAAACTGAGACTGACCAATGATGTGCAGTGGGCTGCACGTGACTACCCAGGCAGGTGGGTGTTTTTAAATTTGGATGGACCATAAATATAGAAAATATGCTGTCATGCTCTATGCTGCATTAACTTACAGAGGAAGTACAGTTCTTGACGGGAAGTTCCTTTTTTTGGATTCTGTAGTACAAGGTGATGGCAAGGAGACACGGATTAGAGTAAGAGTTCTGATCCCTGCCTAGGAGGAGTAAGTGAAGTGCATCTTTCCTAAGTTTCATTTCAGATGGGAGTCTCTCATCATTTGTGTCACTGAATGAAATCTAAGCTTTCACTAAATGTAAAATCTTAGTATTTATCAATTGAATCGTCATTTAGTAGTTTTGTCCTAGTCTGAGTTTGCAGGGACATTAGTAAGAAAGCAGTTGCAGAGAAAAATAATGGATTTTTTTTTCCCTATTTTGTGACTGTCACAACTTCTCTCTCTCTTCCTCACGCCTGCCTCCCCATTCTTGTGGGATACGTTTCTCTCATAGGAAGTCCCATTCTCTCGCGTGTGGTGCAGCAGCCAGAAGCCACTGCACTGTGCCTTTTCACTGGAGCGCTACACTCCTGCGACTACACAGCTGTCCTGCAAGATCTGTGTCCGACAAGTCAAGGGTCATGAGCAAATCCTACAGATCCAGACATCCATTCTAGAGGTGAAGTGTTCTCCCTCCTTTTTGCTGTTAGGTTGCTGTGTAGTATGAAACATGATCCCTCCCCATTTTTGTCCTTTCTATCTCTGTGTAGTTTCTTATGCCCTGTTCAAAACCGTAACAAGTATATAAAGCCTTACAGATTCCTTTTCCAGCAGAAATCAAAGTACAGAGATTCTACAACACTAAAAATAATTTATATTTGAGTTGGTGGCAATAGTTTTCTTGCAAAAAGTTTTTGAATAGCTTGCAGAGCACCGAGAGTTGAAAATAGATGGATTGCTGTATGCTGTTAGGCCACTGGCTATTCGCTTATTAGAGCATTTTTGTGTACACAGAATGTCTTGCAAGGATTGTAACTTTGCTCACAGGTGAAAGAAATCAAACAGGTAGTCAAGCAACCTGGTGATGTGTCCTTCAGCAATGAAAACATCAGCTGCTTTTTTTAGATTATTGCGCATCTTTGTTGATTAATCCAGATTAATACTTCTGGATTAATGATATATGCCCTTTGCTAAATACACTATGCAGAGAATGCAACAACTAAGTAAGAAAACCACAAACAACATTCTGTATAAAAACATCCTCAGAATCCGGCCAAGCGTTTTTCCAGTTCTTTGTTGTTATTTCATAAAAAAGGTCTGTCATTCTCTATATACCTCAATACAATGTTGCTGCTGCCTTTTTTTTTTGGTCTCTTTTTTCAAAGGGACCTATCTGTCCGCAAGTCCCTAGAGCATGTTACAATTCTGTCTTCAAATGGATTTGCTAGTATGGAAGGGCTTTCTCATGCCTATCTCAAAAAGTGATTGAAGAGTGAGGATAATTTAACTGTAAAATAAATATATAAAAACCAACTGAATACTTGAATTGCTCATTGCTTTACAATTCCCTGAACTAACCAGGTAGCAGTAGCTTATCTCACATGTGCAGGGTATGAAAATCTACTATTGTTCTGCATATTTAATTGAAACAGTCAAACCATGCGATATATCTACAGCACTGCTATTACTTTGCATGGATGACTTTTGGGATGTGTCATAAATGTTATATGAAGAGACTATAGCATCATTGTTATTTAATATTTATGATGCATTGCACTGAAATGAATAATGCATGGAAATGTGACTCTTATTACACGACTGGTATAATTTCATAGGAAAAGAATGGGCCAGATCCACAAAAGGACCTGGATTCCAAAGAGATTTTTAACATGGAAGAACTGAGGTACTTACAGAATTCAGGTGTTTTTTAAAAAAAAATCACAAACGAGGGATTTATGTGTCCATATTTTAGGCTTAAGCAATTAAAGATTTAGAAACCCATATGCTTTTGTGGCATTCCATCTACCAATCACTGCTCTATTGGACTTCATCTGTAACACAAAAATAAACAAGAGGAGGAACCTTGTAGAAGGAAAATGACACTATTTTAAATGTTTTTATACATAGGTACTTGTGATGTTCTAGAAGTTCCTTCACAAATCAGAAAAATACCTCTTAGCTATTTAATTTTCTGTTGTCAATTCTACAAACTACTCAGGCTCAGGTTTGATTCTTTCTTCCTCCAAAAGCAGACTTGATACATCAATAGGTATACGTAGGCAGGCTCACTGCAGGCAGATCCCTGCATAACAAGGCAGCAAAAAGTGTACAGAACTGTCTGCACTCACAGCTATTCTCATTCTGAAGAGGCTATGCAGAAATCCTGTCTCAGTTCCCCATTTCTAAACAGAGTGGAGTGTTATGATAGGACTCTTGGTGTTACTCTGTTACTATGCTAAAGAGAGCCACTTCCAGAGCCGAGGCAGACAGAAAGCCTGATGCCCTAACTAAATGCTTTGCTTTTATATTCTGTGTAGAATGAAAGAGAAACCATCGCTTTCTTTGCACATGATGACAGCAACTTCCCTGCACAGATGGGTCCAAAAGCATTCAAAATCCCCTACTCTATTAGACAACGCATCTGTGCAACATTTGACACACCCAATGCCAAAGGCAAAGACTGGGAGATGTTAGCACAAAAAACCTGCATTAACAGGTAATGGAAGGCAATTTTGAAAGGTGAACATTTACATATGCAATGGCAATAACTTGCTGCTCTTATGGGTTTATTTGTTTGTTTGCTGGTGTTAAAGATGTGTGCATAGCAATTAACATACTCTCAAGGATAAGCTGTCGTTTGTACATTCTTTTATATACGAGTAGCTGCTGAAAACAGGAAGCGCTCTCTCCTCTGAATAAACCCGTGTGCCCTGTCCTACCTGATGGTTGCTTCTAAGGTCAGTTTCTTTGTTCTGGACTTGACCTGTTCTTTGTACACCCACAAGAGTGGGGTCTTGGTAAAGTATGTAACACCGTGGAAGGATTTTGGCACTGTTGTGTACTACAAAAGCCGTGGTTTAAAGGACTTAGGAGGTTGCGTGTTCTCTCAAAAAAAAATTGGATGGCCTGTTGCCTTGGCTTCTATCTACGTATTTTGTATTCCAAAATGAATTATACACTTTGCAGATTTTTTTTTTTTTTTTTTTTTTAAAGGAAAAGGCATATTTAAAAAACAAAGTCATGATCTACTGTTAGGAGTAATAATATTATGATTATTAAAACTGAAAGATGCAGTAAAAACTAATTTACTACTTATTTTGCTTTTTCCTCTTGGCTAAATTAAATTGGTAGAGACAGTTCACTCACAGAAATATTTTCTGATTGTCACAAACACCATAAATACATTCCCAAGAGGGTAGAGGAATACTTAAATCAAGCAAAATAAATTTTCATTGACTTCTTGCTTTGCATGGCAATCTCAATAAACCACATCTGAACCAAAGAAAAAAGTAATCTATAGTGAGAGAGTCAGAAAATTCTGCTTTACTTATCAGCGTTTGCTGCCTATTGTCAGGCACTTTAATCTCCCCTGGGTTCTGTTCTTCATGTGTAGAGGAAGCTGGAGGAGATGTCTTCTTTCTCAGGAAACAGAGACAGTGTACTAAGGAGATTACACTGACTTGCGTAAGACTAAATTTATGATAGCCCTTTAACTTTTGATTCTGTGTTGGAGACACCTGGTAGGGTCTTTGCAATATCTATTTTTATAAAATCAAATTCGTAGATAGAAAAAGGAAGGTTTTGAGCAGTTTAAACAACCCAAAATGTAGTTATAAAACCAGATGGTAGAGCATAAATACTTGACTTCATAGATTTCCACGTATCTGCTGTACATCATAATCCACTAGTGACATCATAGTATTTCCCCCATCTATTTCAAAATACAGGCCACTGCCATCCTAGCAGTTCTGTTGAAGTCAAGGTATTACTTGACAAGAGTAACAGCCTGGCTTTAGCTCCTCAGTTGGGACAGTAATCTGTTCTTTCAATGCACTGAAACTATTCATATTGTTGCTACAAGGAATGTCTTTAAAGCTGGAATTGTACTACATGTACACACACACACGTGCACAAACTGTTCACTGTATGTTAACTTTCGATCACCAATAGAGATGAATGTACTGAGGAAAGGTAATTAGCGAAGCTTGAGGAAAAAAAAATGGTATCTGCCAGTTTTTTACTGATGGGTAACAGTCCAAAAATGGTCAGTAGCAAATATTTAATTATCATGGAGTTGGTTTAAAAAGCCAAGCAATAGCATTCAAGTCCAAATTTCCTTTTCTATGCTACAGGTTTATCTGTTTCTTCCTGTATTTATAGATATGTATCTATATGTAATACAAATGCTATAAATAACATTTATGCTTGTGACTGTGAAGTTAATGTATTTATTCAGATGATTATGTCCAAAGCTCATAAATAGAAGGGGTTATAGGGTAATGTGTTTAAGATAAACACTTGGTTTTACCAAATTCTTTGCAAATATCTCCTCTGCAAAGTCCTAAAACCTACATATTAATAAAATATAAATTTACAAATTAAAAGATGTCATATCTTCACATCATCACAAGCATCAATTTAAGTTATATAATTCCTGTCCCTGATGAATACTTGCTAAGTTTACTAATGACGCTTTCCAGAACTGACTTATTTTCGAAATGATATAGGATGGTACTGCTGGCCAGCATTTATGTACCTCAGAATATAAAAGTCCCTTGTTCATTCTACCTCTGCTAAACTGAGCAAGTGACATTTGAAGAATAAATACACCAGTGTGTGTCCTCTTGAGGGTTGCCTCCACTATCTCATCTAGGTCTTGCTGAAGGTTTTTTGTTTCTTAAACACATCCATAGTGCTAGGCACAACAGAGGGCACTTTCACATTAATGGCAGCTACAGTATATACTGTTCCTCATCCTTTTTGTTTCACCTTTTTCTCCCCTCCTTTTAGGAATCTCTCCTATTTTGCTACACAAAGCAGTCCATCTGCTGTCATTCTGGACCTCTGGGAAGCCCGACATCAGCACGATGGTGACCTTGACTCCCTAGCCTGTGCCCTGGAAGAAATAGGAAGGACACACTCCAAAATCTCAGACATAACAGAAACTGAGATTGAAGAGCCTGACTTCAACTACAGCAGACAAAATGGACTTTAGTCACTTTTTTCCATTCAAGAACTGATGGCCAGCTTTGACTATTACACTAGAGAATCTCTTTGGCAGGGAGGAAATAAGGGTTCCTGCGCACTGTGTGTATGGAAACAGACACTCATTTCCATAATGCAGTTTTCAGTTGGAGGAGCAGAAGAAGCCCTATTAAAAATCATCTCAGTAATAAGGAAAACACAAGCTTCTCCCTGTCCTCTCTCGTTTAAAATTCATGTTTTAATGTCAAAAACAAAACTACACATCTATCATTCCTGGGGCAGGAAGGAGTGAGATACAGAGCCATAAAAGGTAAATATTATGACATAATGTATTTAGGAAACAGTAATGCTAATATAATGCCTAGTGAAAATCAGCAAACATGATATTGACTATTTAGAGCCACTAGAGGTTACTCCTAGTTTAAAGGTTTGTTGTCTTGGGGCCTTGACAAAGTCCTGTTGTCAAGGACTCCCCTTTGTCCTGCATCTCTAACTTACCACACTTAAAGAGTGGGTTTAAAACGTCATTTGATAGCATCATATTGTCACTTGGTATCTGCTACAGAAAAACTGAAAATCTGGCCTTATCCTGTTCAGATGTTTGAGGAATTAGAAGATCTCATAACTATTTAATTAGTATCATATATATTCCAAACAATTTATTTTAAAAATTCAATCACTTAATGAATGTACATTTGCTGCAGAGCTTTCCTGCCTATTCTGTTAACAAAATAACAGAACAAAACCCTTCTCTGTGAAATCAGTGTGTGTGAGAAAAATTTTCTAAAGTTCTCAGTCTGCAAACTTTCAGTTAGTCAAAGAATGTTTCTTTGGGGGTGGATTTAAATAACCAAATAAAATGCAGGAAATTGCCAGCCCTATTTTAGCAAGTTTACACATTTTTTTATTACTTCATGTTCTGGGGCTAAACTAAAAAGTAAAGGTGAAGTCAACCAGCACAGCTTAATTTTGGTTTAGTTTCAGGTTGAAACAATAAACCCCACATGGTACTGCCAAAAATTGGCTTGATTTCATTGTACAATTTGGAAATTTTAGGGGATATAAAGCTGGCTGTGTTACACTTGGTTTAGTTACAAACATACTGCATTTACCACCAAACCCAGAATCTAACTAGAGAATTCTCCTCATTGTTTATCCATTTAATACAAAAATAATTTATTACTTCAAATGAACCAAAAAGAGAGCTGTCACTGTGAGTGAGTGTCCTTAGTGGAACTGGTACTGAGCCAAACTTAACCATTATTTTTACTCATATATTCTTTAAAATTAGCCAAGGTGCTCGTTAGCTCTGGTCCAAGGCTATCAGTTTTGGTGATAGGAACACAAGTCTTTAGGAGCTTTATGGAAATGCAAGAAATTGAAAACAAGCATTCTGGGTTTTTTTTTTTTACCCCTGTATTTGGCCGAGAGCAGCATGATAGGCCACAGGGTAGGTACTTAGTGCGCAAATCTATCATAATCTGAAACTATTTCTTTACCCAGGATTCCAGTTCTGAAAAGTACGATGAACAACTCTTGATGTAAGACTTTGCTTGATCTTGCTGATCTGAAATTGCAAATTTCATTGCTTTCCCAGCTCAGCAGGCTGGAACAGTGTTAGACTTATAAATGCTTAGACTTCCCCAAACATTTTCTGCACTTTAGTACTTCATGCAGCCTGACATGAGAGTTCCTGTTTGCAATGGGAATTCATAATGGCTGCAAGCATATTTAAGACTGAGACAAAAATACCAGCCTATTTGGCAGCAAGCTGTCACTGTTTTCAGCAGCACATGGTTCTATCTGTGTTTGAATTGTATCTAGTGACTTCCAGTCCTCCTCCTCAGAAACCTGTTCTTCATTGGACAAAATGTCATGAATTTAAAAAAATAGGGAATGGCATCCACAGAAAAGCAGTGGAGTTCTAGTGAGCTGCTGTTGTCTGGGAAACCAGCTACAGTCACTCTCCAGCAGTTAATTTGTTCTCAGCTTCTCCTCAGATGCAGTTTTAATTTTCAAAATAGCTTAGGTTAGCTACCACAACAAAGACCTAAGTACTGCCCTGCAGGTGCTGTACCATATTCATGTCATTCCAAAGAGCTGTATGTATTTTCTCCTCTTGTTTTCCAAATATATGCGAGCTACACACAGCATACAGGGTCAAAAAGAGCTCAGACCTTAAAGCTTTTTCTCAGGAAATGCACAGTGTTTACTTTCAAGACTTGGGTAGCTTTGAAAAACCTCAATGTACAGCAACACCCAACTCTGCCTACTGAATGCTCGGAAAAACCTAGAGAGAGAAACCAGAAGGTGTCTAGACTGACTTCCTCCAAAGCACATCTAAAAGGGCCTTCAGACTGAAGGGATCTGGGTTGTACATCAAAATCCAAGTTAGATGCAAAATCCAATGAAGTCTAGTGTCTGAATTAATGTACTGAAAAGGAATAAATGTCAAAGTTTCTTACAATGCCAGAAAAGAAACCGTTCAGTTTGAGGCCTAAGGTAAGATTTTAATTTTACATTGCTCAATAGAGTATTGTTGTTAACCTTACTTTGGTTAACCTTGCTAAAGCAGCTGCTTTGTTACTGATCTTACTGTAGTGAATCTGAATCAAGATCTCTGACTTTCTCTAACCTATTATTGTTTGGATGCTCTCGTATTGTTTAAGTGGACTAGAAATGGCACAATACTGCTTATTTACTATTCTCCCATTGGAATGGGGTTTGAAACAGTAACCAAACCGCTAGCCTACATTTCTAATGCGAGCTTATCTAGCTGTACACCCAAGTCTTAGAACTGCCATACTATGTCCGGTGAAAATCCATTTAGTCTTGTATGGTATCCCTAATAGTGACCAGGATTGAAAGTTTAGGGAAACAACATAAGAAACATGCCCTGTACTAAAGGACTTCCTCAGCAGGGGGTTGCAGCTGGACCACTGTGTCTAAGAATCACTGATACTGTCCTTCCACAAATTGACCCCTTTTGAACCCACTGAAACACTTGGCCTTCATGATCAACATCCAGGAGGAACAAATGCCACAATCTTCTTTTGCATTTTTTTAAACAGCCCTTCCTTTCCAAGCTTTCCTTTTGTTCAACACGTGCTGCCTAACAATTGCACAGGGCTCCCCTATTTCTATGTAGTAAGGAATACCGAGTAACTGTTACCAAATCACCTTGTCCATATTATGCATTCTTTTACAGGCTTCTCTCGCATTTCATTTCTGTTGTCTAGACTGAAAAACCCTGGTTTATTCTACTTCTTTGAACATCCTTGCTGTTATTCTCTGTATCATCTCTAGTTCTGTATCTTTTTTGAGATGGAGTGGCCAATAACCTGCTGTTCAACAGGAATGCAGGCTGAATCACACAGTTCCTCCATTTCCTCAATTTCTTGCTGTTCCCACATTCAGTATCAATCACAGAGGATTAAGATCTTGCTATTAGCATAAAGCCACAAGAAACGCCTGCGAGAGCGTGCAGGATGCCTGAGAATACAGTAACTGACTTTACCATGCAGATGAGACAAGCTAATACATCCTGAACATCCAGAAAATCAAACCGTGAGGAAAAACTGTGTAGCTGAAAAGAAAGACTGAGGTGACAAAGATGTCTTCAAAATCATTTAAAAAAAAAAAATCATAAAAAGGAAATTATTTGTTCTCCATGATAATGATGAATAGTGGTAGGCAGTAACTAGACAATAAGAAGTTAAGTTAGACTTTTGAATGGAAAAATACGCTACATTTTTTCTCTATTCCCTTTCCCCCTGCTGCATCTGTTGATTACCTGACATGCCTGTTTTCAGATGCTCTCTTTCTGTTGTTTTGTGTTGGCATCATGGGATGATATTAATAGCACTTAGCACTTTTACTTATAGAGGCTTATGCCAGTTCTCCTCCCTTTTTTATGCAGTCCCAGTTTTAGAGAAGGAGAAATTAGAACGGTTTTTAGGTAAATGCTTCTGCTACCATATAAATGAGGCAGCAACATGGATTTTGTTTCCATTAATAAACAGCTAAACAATACAAGTAAAGATGTTAAATGTTTGCTTCCTATTTTCCACAGTAGAAAGCAGCTGACTTTTGCCAGCTCCCCCACAAGCCTGATGTAAGTATGCCTTGCAATACAGTATTCTCTCAGAACGATAATTTAGAATTTGTATGCAAATGCTATATAAATAGATATGTTGAACATTATTAGCAATCTTAAAACTCCAGAATCACATTTTTAACATCCTGTGTTAAAAAGATTTTTTGGAAATCTGTATACATATATATATATGATTTGATCCAAAACACAGATGTAAAGGAGCATCTGAAGCAGGATTAGAGGCCAGAAACTGAAAATTTATTCCTTTCCTCTATTTTATAAATTATGACTTTTGAAAAATAATTCTAAAAATCTCTTCACAAACTAGAAAGTAAAAGAAAGAGAAATGTAATGTTACACACTTAAGATTCCATCTAACTGCCCTGAGTGTGAGATGGTGAAATAGCCATTTTGATTTTACATCACCAAAGAATCTGCTCTAGTATATTTTCATCTTCCTAAGCACTTTTCCCAGATATTTCTGTGCTGTGAGTCATATAGGACTAATAGTTGCATTTTAAAAATGACTTACAATTTTGTCACCAAAATGGTGCACGTCACAGCTCCGCCAGACTGCAGCATCGTAAAGCTAATTTACAGTTTCTACCACACTGCTTTTGCAGTCTTACTAGTTTACATTAAAATCCTTTAAGCCACAAGGAAAGGAACCCTGCGCTCTGCAGATTTAAATTCAAACTTCATTTACCAGTGCAAGTCCCATAAAACCAAGATGTACTCCCACAAAAATTTTATTGGGCTTTTTGTAAGATGTAGATGAAAAGATATCGACACAAGTCTCTTAAAATACAGGGAACTATTTTTGTTGTTATTTTTATCTCTGGCAACAGCTGGTCTCCTCCTCTATGGGCCTGTGCACAGCTTGCTTTCAGCAGGTTGAGAGAGAAGCTTATTCAGCATAAATCACTAAAACAGGGATCATGTAGGACTACATGGTATTAACATCATCCTAAAGGTCCATTCTTTTTTTTCACTTGAAAGATAGTGCTAAATGAGAGTTTTAAAACATTCAGTAACCGATCAATTCCAGATAATATTTTCCACTACAAAAAATATAGTTTATGCATCCAGTGAAGCTAAAACAAGTGAGGAACTGTTGTAGAGTTCTGTTCATGATTTGGATTTTTTTTTTCCCCCAGTCTATTTCTGCCTATAAAACACAGATTTAAGCAAAGGGCTGCATTATTTCTTGGATGGTAATTAACTGAGTGGAAAACAGGAAATTATTTCTAAGTCTTTAACAACTATGAATGATCTGAAGATTTGTCTTTCTAGCCTTTCTTTTACTAATTTCAATTATACCTAGGAAGTTCTCCCACTTTTTACACAGCAGTGTAAATGGTTAACATCATTCACTGAGAACCTTCTTCATGTTAAACCTGCTGAAGAGTGTTTTCTATGGGCTGTTCATTTGTGGTATATGCTTTCGTAAAATTACTCCCTTGACACTATTCTTGCTTCAGAAGAGGCTGGCGGTTTTTCCGCAGCAGCATATAAAATGGCACACATATCCCTTCTTGGATATATAATGATTGTCTCATTAAAACTGTCTAGTTAAAATTACTTGAAACTTAAAGGATTCCTGAGCAAGTACAGTAACTAAAATAATAGGTATGTAACACACAATACCTGGAGCAACAAATAAAACTCAATATGCCGGCAAAAGATCATGAGTCATTTTCTAGCAACGCACAGTCTAGCTCTTTTCTCTCATTGCCAATACTAGCATAAATGGTAGCAAAAATCTCCTTTCCAACATGGATAAAAATAAATAAATCACTCTAAGATTAAAGAATCACTTAGAGAATCATTTGATAGTAACAGTGTCTGCAATGCAGAAAACAAAACTGATGTTCTACTCATTGCTGCAAGTAAAAGAAAAATCTGTCAGTATCCATGTTCGCTGTTCTGTCCAAAAATAAAATAAATGTCTAGGAATTTGCCACTATATTTTTTGTATTAGAGGTGAATAGTACAGATTCTACTAGTGTTTCTTGTCTGGGGCTTGGGTGGGTAGGGGTGTATTGTAATTTTCAAGCTATTGCAAAAGTTGTATTGAATACTGGTTTGTGCTTGACAAGGGAATCCAGGTGAGCCAGGATTCAATGGGTAGCCGCCTTGCCTTGCTGTCACAGGGTAACTAGAGCTGAAGTCACTTGTGAAAATTTAGCTAAGGGATAGGGAGATTAGATGACCCATCCCTGATCTGTAGTGTAGTGTACTGTAATCTGATGAGATTAGACACTCACCTACTGTAGACCGTGGTGTTGTCAGCAGCTACTTAGTTTGTCTGCCCCTGGTGTGATAACCTTGGTTAAGAATGTACTTCTGCAGATTTAAGATGTCAAACCCCTGTGTTATCTGGTCTCTGTATATAAATCTTATTGTCTAATCCCAAAAGGAAATGTGTAGCACAAAATGAAGTTAAAGGTGTTCTGCACCAAGCCTGGTTAAAGTTTTTTCTGATACAGCAGGAGGGGGAAGACATGGATCTAACAGCAAGTGTATTTGCTACAGAGAACAAGAACGTTTCCTAACAAATCCTCACTTAGAACTGACTGAAGCTTTGTATTTGCAGTTTAAAAAAGTGTAAGACCTGGTATTGCCCATACTGGAATTTGGAATACTAACCTTATGGTGATGATATCTTTTCAAGCAATTCCTTCAGTTCTCCCCCATTTATGCACTGAGGTTGGAGGGGGATGGAGGAATATTTTTACATGAAGCTGCAGACTTTTGCATTTTTTCCACTTTCAATTTAAAGACCAGATACCATTACTGAACCTCACAAAGGTTCCCTGATGCATCAGTAAGCAGTACACACACACACATGCGCCTCATTGGGGATGTGGCATATAAATACTCTGGTATATATTTGGGAACAGCAAACTGACATCATGTAATTTGTGACTTGGGAGATGTAGTGCCTCCTCCCACCTCTTAATCAAATTCATGCCCACTGTGACTCTGCTGATCTCAGTTTATACATGGGTACAAAAACGTTAAGTGTACATCTTTTGTTAATTTGGATGAGATAAAATGTGATGCTGGTCAGTCTGGTGAGACTTAAAACAGTGTTATGCATGACTAAAGCTAACTGAAAAATTTCCATTGCATTTTCAACTTTCAAAACTTTTGACCAGCCTTTTGGTGAAAAGGGGAGGGGGAACTTCAACATAATCAAATATAAAATAATAATTTTTAAAAAGAAAAAAACCAACCCCACAACTATTCCCCTAGAGAGACCTGTTTTCTCTCCTGCTCCTTTATTTTTGCAATGAATAGGTTCTGAAAATGTTGGTTCTTGCTCATTTGACTGAGCATTCTTCCTTCCCCCTGCTTCTCCCCACGCTTTCAGTGTGTTTAGAACTGAAAAAAGAGCAGAGGTTTGAATGCTTTCTTTAGTATGAAGCTGAAGGAGTAGGGAAGAGAGACAGAAGAACATTAAATAAAAAGCATGGCCTTGGCTTCATACCACACTTTCTGTGCCTTGTTCTATCAATGTAAATTCTGAATGTTGTACAGTAAAATACTTGGGAAAGACTCCTTGGAAAAGGCTGCACTGGCTTCTTTTTTCAGCACGTGTACATATATAAATATATATACATATATATATTTGGTAATGCCAAACAGCTGTGTTATATTGTACTGAAAAAGTAATAATGGACAGTTTGGATGTTTTATGTAGAGTTTGCAAAAATTGTATGGCTATAGCCTTTTGAAGATAAATGTACAGACGTAAATTACTGCATATCAGTTATTTATGAATAAAGAGTCTTTTACTGACATCTTAGATTACTGTACGAGTGGCACATTAATTTCCGTGATAAAACAAGATGTTCTGGTATGAGTGCTTTGGGATGCTTCACTGGTTTTATAGTGAGCCTTGTATGGGAGTTTATGCTGGAAAACTGTGTACTGGACACTTTTTTCCAGAAAACCTCCAAAATCTACAGGAATAGGATCAGAACTGAAGTTTACCCTTTACTGGCAGCATCGAAACAATTCAAGAGTATCATCCTGCTTTCATACTAGTCTGAACTACAACCCAAAGAATGCCAATTACATTCTACCTAAAATGTGATTTAAGGTATTTCACTAAAATGCCTTATTTATTTGTCTGAACATATGTAAAAGCCCTACTCCAGGACTAGGACATCTTTGTCCTTTGCACTGCAAAACCAACATCTATTATTCTGCTTTTTGCAAAATGGAAGATGCAAAACCTCTCTGTGTATGTATATACACTGGCAATTCTCTCTAAAATGCAGACAGCTCCATTGCTACATTAAACAAGTGGTTGTACCTTGAATCCTGTATCACTGGAAACAAAGCCATGAGTTCTGTTCCATTTACCATGTGAATTTTGATTTGTAATACCCTTTACTGAGACGCACCAGATAAGAATTCATTGTCTTGATTAATCCTCCCCATACAGATGAGCTCATAACCTTAGATCCCACTTAAAAGAACAGAACTACCCTGTCAGCAAATAGAGCACTCAGTCCCGCAATCAGAAAGCCTCTGATTACTAAGTAGCTATCACCAATACATTGCAACTTGACAAGGAAGGTGGCAAGTGAATACAAGAATCATCTGTGCTTACCTTCTTCATATTGCACAGACATCTGCCTATCACCAGTGTGGGGAGAAGACACTGGGAATGATGGGCCCCTTGGATTAAGCCAGCGCAACACCACGGGTTTTGGGTTTGTTTTCTGTTTTTAATAATTTAGCTAGTCAGCCTTACTTCACTGTCTTGGGAATAGTGATACATAACCCCTTAAAGTCCTTACCATAGCCATCCTAGCCAGATGGTGTCTTCACATAAACAAAGACTAAAAGGTGAGACAAAAACTTCAGCTTTCTGCTCGACATAGTACATAGCCCTTTTCTGGATGGATTTGATCTACACTCCAGCTACCACTGTGTCACATTAACACATACAATTAAGCATCAACTACAAATATGTTAGCCTGACAAAATGAGAATCTGGGTATGGCACTCACCTTAAGTGAGATGTTATAAAATGTATTATTAATACATACATAGTAGGGGATGCTAGGACAAGCCATTATAAATCAAGATATCCTTCAAACATTTTATTACATACATTTAAGTTGTTATCATCCAAGATATCATACACTATATAATGTAACGGCCACCCTCTATAATAAATAGGACTATCATGTTAACTGCCTTTGACAAGTATTGTAAAATTATTCATTATTAATTATGTTTGCAGAGAAATAACTGTAAGAAGTTCATTGCATTGTGATTTAATGAACAGCCACTTAGAAATTATACTGCAAGTAGAGTCTGCTGTCAGATTATTTCGAACCAGAATGAGGGTCTCCATTGAACACAGAAGCAGGGTGGCATTCTCGTTATTTACATGCCGCATTCCTTCACACATGCATAGCTCCCCAGTCCACATCTAATGCCCTGCTGCACTCAGGTACATCAGAAATGGAGGCAGTACCCAAAAATACCAGGGCATTTTGCATTAATAAAATGAATTTGCTTTTTTACTCTGATTATAAAATTGCTATAATAAGATACGGCTCCTTTGCTCTTGGTGGACAAACTACATTGCTTTCCTTCCTTCACAAAGTTTGATTATTTGAGAACCAGATTATCACTTTGTAACCTATCATCCTCTTCTGGTATTACAGAGTCATCTGACCATATATTAGTCCACCTCTTTCTAGCCAAACTGGCATCAGTAGTACACTTCAATAAAAACCTCCTCATTATGTGTCTTCTGACATACACAAATACCAAAACCCTAACAACTGGAATGCAGGCTTCACCATTTTTAATCCACATTGCTTCCAAGTATACAGCCCTGTACTGTAACTTGTCAATGAAGTCATGAAACATGACCACTGGATAATTCAGAAAAAGGTGTGGCTAAGATTAAACAACTACCCCCTTCCTTAGTCCTGAAAATCAAACACACACACCCCCATTTATTTCACCCTTTATTTATTTTAAGCATGCCTAAAACACAGCCATTACTAAAGTGACTGGAGTCTATTGGTGTTCCACCACAGCTTCTCTTCCCAACTCTGTACTCAGCGGCACAGTGACTGGACAAGCTTCCCTCTGCCCACCTTCTCCTCCTCTGTTTTATCCATCTTGTCTGTATAGGGCTACAGTACAAAGCACAAGGGAGCACTGAGCCTGGCAGAGCCCTTAATCTTTAAAAAAAACCACCTTTGCATTAGCGCAAATGACTACTTAGGACATTGTGCAACTGCAAGTACTCCCCTGCCCCTCCAACCTCTTTCCTCCCTTGCCATAGCTTCTTGACAAACTCCAAGATTAGCAAAGAACTTCGATATTACTGTTACCATATTGAGCCTAATTCATTTTCTTTCAAACAGTCAGCTACCTTAACCCACTATTAGAATCAGTTATCTTCCCCCTGCCAGAGTCAGGAGGTAATCTTTACTGATGCAATTAAAATTATAATTACTCTCATTCCCCTCATCCTGTACATACTTTGAAGAATTAAAGCTTATTAAAACATGTGCTGTTCATAGATACCTGTTTTGAACACAGGTAGAATGTCAGCTCACAAGCTCAAGTATAATAAAGCACTGATCTGTCTTTGAAGATAGTGAAAGCTGGGTGACGCTGCTGGAAGAAGAAAAAACCTAAAACTGAGAGAAGGTGGAGATCTACACTGTAATGCAAACAACTAATAAATGTTATTTAATACAGTGAGTGTCTCTTCTGATTAGTAAAGTAATTCTGGTCTCAGAAATCAAATAGTCTGGCTTAGAATGAGTTTTATAATGCACTGCAGAGAGATGTGCTTTGAGGACATTCGGTCAAAAATATGTAGCTCTCAAGTTCAAATGGGGAAGACCAAGAAGACAGGAATTTATATAGCCACTGTACATACAAAACTTTCCTTATTCTGAAACTACTTAACAGATGAGATTTAGACAGAACGTCCACCTAAGAATTCAAGATCACAGTATCTAGCCAAAACTACTGGATTGGTCTAAAACCTGGTCTTCTAAGAACTGCTTCTCCAAGTCCACAAAGCAGGCTGCCACACTCCATTAAGAACTACTGCTTAACTCTACTGTCCTCCGTTCACTGCATTCATTTACTAAGAAAAGCATAAAAAAGAAATGCTACTTCCTTCTGCAGAGAGAGCCAGTCACGAGGGGGGGGAGTCAATGTTGTTTTACCAGCCTAACGCCCACGTTTCTGCCACTGACAAAAGTGTGAAAGACGTTACAGGAAGGCAAGCCATTCTGAAAATGCAAAAAACTAAGGGAATATTTTCAACACAAAGGAAGGACCAAAACTCACCTATTGTTAAGCATATCAGAGATTATTATGTAAAATGGATTCAATTTTCAAACTATTCTGAAAGATTGCATTTAACAAAGTATCACTTCAAAAGCCTTTTCTTCTACTTCAAGCCTAAATATACCAGCAATAATTAACTGACACCACTTAAACGAGACCTTGAAAGTCAAAAAAGAAAGCAGCTGTTCAGTCCCAAAAATTCACCTGCAACTGAATTATTGTAGCATTATGAAGTTTAATGTAATTGCAAAATTACATCATTTCCTGTAACTTTTAACATCCTCCTACAGACTAAAGGCTTTTTGTGAAGCAAATATCTAGTAAAATAAGCATCTTGTCATTTAATGTACGATAGCCCATCTAAAGAGTACTAACATGCTTCAGCACAACGTACAATGCATACCACTGTCTCATTTTCAGTCCTGTTCTATCTTCACAGAATTTAGAGGGAGTAATTACAGAATCTGTGAGGAATAATGAAGCAATGAGCTGCCTTCACAGCCACAGTCATGGCTGGTCACTTGAGCAGGTCACAGACTTGCTCAGTGACATCAGATTTCCCCAGGGCCCTGTTGTATAGACCAGAAGATTTTGTTACAGTATGTTCCCAACAGCTGTTAATGCAGCTAATACAGAATATGTGGTAGGAAGGATGGCTTTGGTTGGTAGATAGAGAAAAGATAAGGAGAGAAATGGATTCTCTCCCTGCATGTGTTTATTTTTTGTTTTGTTTTAAGGCCATTTGGTTGCTTACTCAAATCCTCGAACCCTTCTGTTGTGACAGGAGGCAACACTGGAGAGAACTACTCCTGGTTACAAACACCACAGACTAATTTAAACTAAATTGAATAAATCCCAATCTGTCCTCTGCTAAGGAGGTTTGTGATTTTTTTTGCGTTTTTTTTTTCCTCTTCTACTTGTGAGATATTGGTTTGATTTTATGTAGTTAGTATTCCAATATTTCCCACAGCTTCAAGGCTATTTTCCCTTTTTTTGTTTTTGCTCATTTGCTCTTTTTTTCCCTGTCAGCTTTATTTACTAAATAACAGCAGCCACTAGCTGCCTCAAGTAGCGGTCAATGCCTAAAGTCCTACAGAAAGCTTTGTTAGTAAAAAAAAAAAAAAAACACCAACAAACAACCCTGAGCAAGCCCAATCACTGATGCGTTGCTACATTTTGCAGAGATGACCGATGTTTGCAATTACCCAGCAATTTGACATCCTAGCATTTCGCATGGTTGAAGCATCTGTAATGCTATGTTTCTTCCCTGAACAGGAAGGAAAGAAAATATTACTATAGACTTTTACCCATTTTAATTAAAACTTTCATAATGCACTTGGAAGCACTACCCTCCCAGAAACCCAGGAGAGCTGTTCAGAGGGCTGTAGAGTCCTGTCACTGTGCATCACCTCTAAAGAAAAGATCTGCTGGCTAGGAATTGTTACAATCAACTTCAGACTTACTGTGGCATCAAAACTATCTGCCCTGAAGTAACTTCGTTTTGTTTGTCCAGCGTGGGAGAACCTCTCACAAGTGTTAGAAAATCAGACAGGGTTTATAAAAGATGCAGCCCCACCACTATCACATTGGCAAGTCCTACTCTGACACCAAAAGCCGTGCTGAAAATGTTCAGCATATTGGTTAGCTTTTGATCAAGATACTCTGTCCTCTCAAAGGAGAAAGTACTACATGGTGAAGCATGAACTCTGCTACAATGAGTTGTTTGACTCCTATCCTTGATTTCAAAATTTGTGATTGATAATATAAAGAAAACAGCACTCCTTCTCTACAGTCTCCGCACCTCGCTTCAAAGCACACCATGTAATATCTTACAGATCAAAGAGGAGGAACCTAGAGGGCCGATCAGATGGCACATCTCGAGCGCTTTGAATTGCTGCATTCTCTGCTGTTTTCTTTAGTGGAGAATTGCTGAAAGATGTCTTTACTGAATACAGTATTTCACTGGTGGCTGCAGAGTGCCAAACTCCAATGTTTAATTCCCCGGTGGAACAGTATTATCCTGCTAGCCTAGAAAAGTAGAATGACCTTGCTTACAGTAGTAAAACCTACTGGAAAAGAGAGAATATGAGAAAAACAACACTAACACACTCAACCGGAACTCAGGACAGCTGGGTGTAGTTCTTTGCTACATTTTGTGTGTGACACCAGCTATCTGATTTTGGGGTCCTCAGATTTCTCTCTCTAAACTGAGTACAGCAATACTTCCAACTCCTCTACCTTCCAAAAGACAAAAAAAACCTATTATCTCTTAGTATTTTAACTCTTCAGAGCACAGACAATCTTTCTTATACAGTGGCTAGTACCTCTGTAACTGTAATATAATGATTAGGTTGTTATTTACCAACACTGCTATGCCAGGCACACTGTAAAAACGATGCGCTATTTTTCTTAGAGGGCTAAGGCGGCTGAAAAAACCAGTATGGCTAAGACAGTGTTTTGTGATTGCATTTGTAAGATAGGACCACATGACAACTGCCTGTATAGTGTGGCAGTGAGTTATGTATTATAATAGGTAAAACACATTATTAGTGTGGCTATTTTTAATAATAATAATAATAATAATAATAATAATAATAATAATAATAATAATAATAATAATAATATCATTAGCTCTTAAAAATGCCTTCCAATGAATCCAGAGTTCAAAATAAGCTTTAAAGCAGGCCCTTTAAAAAGTTCAGTTCCTTATATCAGAAATATTAAAAGTGTTTTGTTTTGAATCATCTAGTAGTAAAGCAGACTTTGCTGTGAACGAGGGCTCTTAGTTCTTAATCATGCCTGCTACAAGGATAATTTTTCTACAGAATTAATGAGAAGGGTAGCTGAAGAGTAACTACTGAAATCAATGCAAGAGCTAAGAAATTCTCATGATGGAAAAAAGTAACACTGGCTTTCTGGGAGTATATAAAAATAAAACATTGTCATATACTGAAGTCTTTTAGTCTCACTGTACCACTGTAGAGAGCGCGTAAGTTTTGTTCTGCCTGCAGACACAGACATTTCTGTACTGGGTTGATTTTAGAGGCAGAAACATCACACTAATAAGGATAGAGACTACACTGGGTATATATGTGTACGCACACACACCCCCCACCCCTCCAGTCTTGCCTTGGTAAGCAGATAAGTCTTGTGCCAAAAATCCCTGGGATATGCAGGATGACAGTTATTTTCCTCCCTCTTTAGTGGGATAGCCAGCTCATTAAATCTTAACATGAAGGTTATTTTATTATGAAGTGACAGATCTAAAGATTTACTTCCCCATTCTTCACCTGCCTTCTCCCTCCTGCTTATTCCTTTTTATTTGTTAATGGCCTTCCTCTTGTTATATAATCCTGTCGAGAGTGTAAAAATATCTCTCAGGACTGCTCATTTGGTCTAAATCATTCAGCCTGTACTGGTGACAAGAGAAAGTGTACATGCCACAGCTGATGCAGAGAAGGAGTTCTGTCCTATACTCTAGTAATTGTCACTGCATGATAAGAAAGCGTAAGATTTAATAAGGTCATAAAATAGAATGGCATGAGCTGATGTGATAGGTATTTTTTTCATTAACATTCAGAAAATCTGGATTCAGTGGGACAATAAATTACAGCAATTGAGCAGAAATGACCCATTTGATTATTCATCACTTTCCAGCAAACCAGTGAAAGCAGCAGGGCTGGGAGCACCTCTACCATCACAACAGCAAAAGTAACTATCTTTGGTAGCGTTAAAACCATTATTCCCTATGCCACCAAGCTGCCTCTGGTGATTTCAAGAACTAGAATCATACTCTAAAGTAGTAAGAAAACTGAGTCTTTGCAACTAGTTTAGTTTTGAATGTAATGAATGTAGTGAAACCAAGTATTTCTATAAAACATGATGTGCATCCGCTTTAAAGTGCTGAGTACTGACTATTGATTGTCGGGTTATGGCAAGTTCCAACACTAGGGTAAAATAAAAATAATTTTAAAAGTAAAATAAAGGTACTTAAGTGGATTTTTCCTTTCACCCATTTCCAACTCAATAATACAGTCCCCTCAAAGACTTCCATGTACCAGTGCTGGAGGTTGCAAGACTGGAGTTAAAAATTCTTAGCCAGAGTGAAAAAGAAGCTGAAGGACTGAAGACAGATGCACAGAAATTCCTAAGCAGAGACACCTAAATCTATTATAGTTCATTACTACCTTTCCTGCCAGCTGTTCAGATTCCTCTGCTGACCACACTTGTCATGTTTATCCAAAGTCCTCTGTGTGTTTGTTCTGTGTGATGTCGCTCAGCTCCCTTTTCCCCTGATTCTGGAGCAATATATTCTATTTCAGCAGCTGGCATTTACATTGTACATAGGCACGATGCTTGCATCCACACTCCAAAAAAACCCCCAAAACACAAACCCCACCATTTAGAAAAGTTAAGGCAGAATGAGTCAAGGATCACCCCTGTGCTCCAGTACCTTGTCCTCACATTTTCCTTTGCTTTTGACTCCAGCCATATGACTTTCTAAAGATTAAGCCATATGAAATGACTGAGCAGATACCTGATTCTCTCTTATTTGTCATACTCTGCAAGAAGGACCAAAGCAGTTGCTCTTCTCCTCAAACTGAAAAGGAGGAGATCCAACACATTATTGGCAAAAGCAGTTCAAACTCCTCAATACTTTTGCTATAGATAGGTAGAAGATACCCTATGCTGCTCAGCTGACAGTCCACTGATACTGAAGAACTAACCTTTAAAACTAAGAAAACCACTTCAGCTTCTCTGATACGTGAATGAGTTGAAGGTAACATTTGAAAATCTATTATCAAATAAGACACCATTCTTAGACACATTTCTCCTTTGTGCATACTTCAGGGCTGTTGCTTCTTCTGTCTTCACTATTGTTTTTACTATTTCTGAATAATATTTGCATAAAGATTGGGGTCTGTTGCTAGAAAAGTGAGGACACCCATTACTGAAAGGAGAAGTAAAAATGAAAATGTCATTTTGTATTGTGTCTTGTAATGAAGTAAAAATATAAAAAGAAAATGATCATTGAAATAAAATATGAATGGAAAAATCATGATTCTGTGTAACAGCACATAAAGATAGATAAACATTACATAAACTATGTAACTCCCATAGAGGGAGGAGAAGGACAGTTTTATACTGAAGTTACAGACCTGGGAATATGAAGATCAAATCAATTCTCAAATCTACAATACTTGGCATAGTCAGCTTCCTTGCACTGTCTTTCCTTATCTTTTATATATATGACTATAATACTTCCCTAATGCAGAGAGAGATATCCTAGAAAGAGAAGCCCACATGAAACATGGCATTTTCATTCTCACAATCATACCATTACTTCCCTCCTCCTGTTATCTCTAGTCCCTTGACCAGTCAGGCATCATCTTTTGTGACCAGCTCTGCTCTGCTTTTACCTTTTCCCCCAAAGCAAACTTCCTTCAAGAACTGCAAATGCTCAGTCTTTTTTATTTACTGTTGATGCATCCAGAGTGGTCACACTCCCTTAAAACAAAGTAAAAACAAAAAATATTTTACACTTGTCCCCCAGTATTCCCTTCCCCACACAAACATTTCTCTTGTCAAAGCAGTCACAACTAGACTGCTGTAACTCCCTTTATTTTATCGTATCGCGTCGTCAAAGCTATGTGCAGCTCCTGAAGCAACTCACAATTAGAAAGATACAAACATACCTTAAAACCACACTCACTTTTCCCCCGTATGAAAACACAGCTTTCACTAACACCCCACGAGGTACATATTACATCCCTTCCAAAAGCACAGCACCCAAGTCTTCCTCCATGAGACACACATAACTGAAAAATAGATGAACAATTATTATCACTCTTGTGAGTAATGGGAGTTGCTGGGACACACACGTCTTTTGAAAAAAACTGACTTTTTAAAGGTGCTAATTAGAAGCTGAGGTCTTTTGAGAAATGTCATACCATTTGTGGGTGATGAAGAATTTTAAAAGCAAGACCCTCAATTTCTTTATCCCCATTTCACATATATACATTTTCCCTCTCATTACCTGGAAACATTCGGGTTTGCTTCTTAGAAGCTTGCCCGTGTCTAGCAATTATTTACTACTCATTATCACGATGATCTGCTTATCACAGCCATCTACAAAAGTGTCAGATTCAGGGAACTGGGACTGAGTAGGAAACAAGCAACAGAGATACTGCTTTTATGAAAACACCAATAACATTAAAATTCAAGGGAAGAAAAAGTACATTAAGCTTAGGCTTGATTTACAAACTTTTTGAGGAAGCAACAGTTGTTCTTTAAAGGATGTGTTATGATCAAACTAATTTATGGGGCTGTAACAGAGTGGCGAAACCTCTGTACTTAACATTTATGGGGAAAAAGAACAGTTTTGCTGCATACAAATTCAATTAAAATTTGACTTAGGAAAAGGTGCTGTGATTTTTTTCCTTGCATTTTGTCCTTCACTAATTCCTTTTTCTTGTTAATACTCTCTGCCATCTAATACACTTGGAGAAACATGTTTGCAAATAGCAGCCTCATTAGAACCCTGAAATACAGTTTACAGAGATTACAGATGTGTACAAAAAACAAAGGATGTTGGTCTTTAAAAAGTGAATTTTCCCCCCTGACATTCCTTGAACAATAAGTTATATGCTGAACAGACTGTCATTTTTCTGAACAGGTGAAGAAACCATTATAAAATGTCCTAGACAACCATGCACCATTTTTATCCATGCTTATTTTAATCCCACAGTACATGGTGCTATTATGCATGCAAAAAGGTAATGAGGCAGGCAAAGGTTATTCCTAGGGACACTACTGGAATGATGAGGGGCTGCCAATGCAGAAGACTAACCTCGGGCTATCTGAAATTGAAATTTTTGGTTAAATTAATAACTCAACATGAGACCAGACGGTAATGCTGTCTGTCCCCTGCAGGGCTGAAAATGTCTTTTGACATTAATAAAAAAAAGGGAGGGGGTGTTACCTGTGAAGACGTATAGAGAAGCAATCCACTCAGCTGTGTTGATGCCACAGAAATGTGGGAGGTGGGAAACAAATGGAGTAAGACAGTGCCCTTCCTTGACTACTTGACAAGCCAAGTGAATGCTCCTGCTGACTGTGGATAAGTTGCAAGAGGACGCTAACAACTCCCTCCATCCTTCCCAACACTTTCAGGATTTTTTTTTAAACACTAACAAGGGAAATTGCCTCATTATCCTCATTATTATTCATAACGGCACCAGAAATTTTCTGAGGTATTTTACAGAGCGGTTTGAAAAAAAGCCCTGCTCCCAGAGCTGAAGAGTTTGCAGTCTAATTTACACATGCAGCTCTAGGTCAGAGGCACAAACAGCATCTACGAAGACGGGTGAGGAAAGACAAAGATTAGAGTAATAACATCACACAGTTAATTCAGTCTTTCTACGTGCAAAGCTAGGTGCAATGTTTGGCTGAACTGGTGATATCTAGATACCCAAGACAGACCTCTCTTCTTTGAAAGAGATGAGGAAGGTAAGGGGAGTGGAGGGGAAGGGAGAGGAGGAATATATTAATAAACAACATGGAGAAATCAAATAATACTGCAATATTAAGCTGGCAGCAATTCTAAACTGGCCAACACTTGCAAAATCTGTAGGTTTACCTAGAGTCCTTTGTCCAGTGAGAGAGCTCGAATGATGCAGTACACAGATATCAGCAAGGACAGACTTCTGATAAATAAGAGCAAAACTAAAACAGGGGAAGGGGGAGGGGGAAGAGGAAGGGGGAGGGGAAGGGGAAGGGAATGAGAAACAAAGAGAAGACTAAAATAACTCATAGCGAATGTCAAAAGACTGTGATATAGCTAAAGATCCATCCACTGGAGCAAACGCAAGAAGCCAGGAGAAAACCAGATGAGAAACTACTGCATGAGTGACAGGAGGAGGGAGTCACTGAGAGCAGGTATATTGCATCCTATTTTCTTTTGGAAGAAATCTGTGGGCATATCGACCTTGTCTTGCATTGGTTCCAAAGTTGTGCATGGCCATGTCTGCACTAACACACCCTATTTCTACTACAACTGTCTCTTAGAACTCTCTGGATTATACTAGCAAAAATCTGGGCTGTGGATATAATTTATCAACTTGAGCCTCTGAATCTTTATTATGGCAAAAGTAGGGGACACATTCTCATTATAGATAGCAAAGGGCTTGCTGCTTTACAGACACTCTGCATTGTTTGTGTATTTCAGTATTACAAAGTAACCTGTTGCCTTCTGTAGTACAGTATGTGTGCATGGTCTCTGAAGTCTCACTCATTATTCTATTAGACTTTAACGGTGTACATAAGTTGTTTAGGATTAATGAGGCAAAAGTCCTCAATTAAGAAGCAATTTAAGAGTACATTGCTAATTCCACAGAGTTCTGTAAATGAACTAATTCAATACTAGTTGACCTTTTTATTTTGGGGGATGATTTGTGTCTGTATTTTCCCTGAGCGGTGCCCTTAAGCAGTGACAATTTGGAAGGGCATTTCTGGCCCAATGACTGAAATCAATCATGTTACGAGTAAGATGAACACACAAGTCAGGAGCAATACACTTTAAAAATGTACTGGCATGCAGCCCAGTGGTATGAGGATTATGGCAGTGTCTATCTGGATAAGTAAGGAACACAGTTCCTTCAGATGGGCAGAATGAAAGGCAGAACCACCCAACTGATTCATTTCTAAGTCGTAAGATGGTGTGTCAGGAATGCTCTGGAATGTTTCTTTCTTGCTTAGTGTTGAGAGATACTGTCTTATTGTAGCAGTTGGCAAAAGCAGGCAGCATTCGGACCCTGGCCCTCTTCATTATGCCTTGGGGCATGGTAATGGCAAGTGCATTAGACAGGCACACTGTTCTGAAAATGGACAGAGAACTTACAGAAGCTTATTTTGTCATTGGTACAGCATTACCACATGACACTATCTGCAACAGGCTAGACCAGCGGCTGTGATCCCTAATTTACCCTAAATTACCGTTTTGCTATCATCAAAAGACAAAGAAAATAGTTATTTTTGCCAGGATTCGTAGCATTTGGTCATTCTTCAGGTTAAATATTACAGTAAGGACAGAATACTAGACACATTTGGAGACACGTGCTGACTAGAACTTATCAGAAAATGGAAACAATTGTCTTTTTAAAAAAAATTAGATAAATATAGATAAACTCTGCACTACAACTACATACTACCATCAAAAAAAGATGAAGCAAGTAATAATGTGAGTTAGACTAAAATAATACTTAGATTTGGAGAAACCTTCTTGCTACATTATAAACCTGTGAAGCTAGGTCAGATGTAAGGTATCACTGCGTACTGACATCCCTGACAGTATATTCACCCTCACATGAAGGTGAGGACAGAAAAGAACAAAAGCAGCCCCAGAAAGAACTAATGTTAAGAAGCTTAGGGAAGCAACAGTTTTTTCTAATCTGGAATGGCTCTTTTATTCTCTGTGTTTCTCATTGTAATTAAGATGGGATCTGCTGAAATAATGGCAATGGATAACCAGCATTTGTGTTGGTTTCCAAGAATACAAGGCAGATTATTGCTTTGTTCACATTTAGTTTTTCTTACAATAGTGGTGAAGTTGTGAATTAACAAACACAATTAGGGCTTCTCCTTTCTTTATTCTTTTTTTAATATGATAAACCTTTACAAATATCCATTATTCTGTTAGCAGAAGGTTGCTAATTTTACTCTAAATTAATGTATTCCTGTTGTGATGTAGACTGTGTTTTATAATGCAATTAGCTAGCTTTCTCCTTCCCTCCTTTATACAGTGATTTTAACAGCCTTTGTAGATAATGTCACTGAAGTAAGTAATAAACAGTAAGATCTTGCAATTGAAGATATGCACTTCTCCCTACTGACAAACATTTATCATTTTGTCTTCACCTCTCATTTAGCAACCAGAAAGCCAAAGCTTAAATATGGGGTTCCGTTCTGTAGACCTAACACCTTTTCAGTTTTGCACCAATGCAAAGCAGCTGCAAACACTGGCTGGCTGGTGTTTTAGACACAGAAGAAACCCAGGAAAGTCCATCTACTAATAAGGATTTTAAAATCTTACTAACATGAACTGAAATTTACAGTGGCAGGGAGTGCAAAAACAGCTTTTGTCTTCTAGCTCCAGAAAATATAAATTATACCAACCAACGAACTTCTCAACACAAGTCTTACTGAGCAGTGACCCTCAAAGCACCAAGTGACTCCATTCAAAATGAACGGCTCAGTCCCACTTTTGTGGTGCTTTATACAAATGCGTTTTCACCTTACATTTCTAATTCATGGAACACATGACTGTGCTTCGTTATGGTCAGTCAGCTTGCAAGTGGTAACTTGTGAAGCCATTGCAACTTAATGGCTTGCAACAGTCCTTCCTGAAAGCAAGATTAGGTGGTAGCTTCTGGCCCTGAGAGCATATTATTAAGAGGGAGAGAAGGAAGGATAAAAGGTAGTGGGAAACTCTTAAAAAATTCAAAGCTTAATCACACATCACTTTTGTAATGTAAAAGCTGCTCTGGAAATGCTAGTTTTATATAAACTCAGTGGTAAAATAAAAAAAGTAAAAATAACATGTATCTTATTAACTCATGATGAACAGATGAATCTTGGAAATGCTGGAATAAAAACACTACACAATAAGCAAGTTCACTTAAGTGAAGTACTTTAGTTGCCAAGACAATTGCTCCAATCAATAATACTATATACCTGGATCAAAGCC
This sequence comes from Aptenodytes patagonicus, assembly GCF_965638725.1. Classification (NCBI taxonomy): domain Eukaryota; kingdom Metazoa; phylum Chordata; class Aves; order Sphenisciformes; family Spheniscidae; genus Aptenodytes; species Aptenodytes patagonicus. The sequence continues at coordinate 3,427,758 of NC_134972.1, forward strand.
ATACTTCCCACAATGCTTGTAAGAGAGGTACAATCAATTTGGCTGGGTGCAGCGCTGAATGGGCAAAAACAGGGAGAGCAACAGAGCTGCAAGGAATGTCTGAGCAGGTGAAAATGTGTAGATGGTAGGGGAAGGGAGCAGAGGAAGTAGAGGAGGGGCTTCCTCATGGTTAAAGGACAGGATTGAACTAGGAAAATAGAAAGCAAAAAACTGTAGCAACACCTTAAAGAAGTTAAAAAATAAAGCAGTGCCCTGCCTTGTGGAAGAGATGTGAACCTAAAGACAAAACAAAGGGTTGGAACTTGCCTTTATATATTACCCAATCTTGCCAGTTATCTCTGTCTTCCCTGACAAATACCCTTAAATATCTGAGGTACACTGTTGACGTCCTTCCTTATAACAAAAATAGTAGTATCTAAACACTAAACAGTAAAGTATACTCATAGTACCGTTTCACACGATTGCCCAATAAAGAGGAAAAAACAGCCTCCTACTTCAAGACATACGACCTACTGGATGAGTCGACAAAGGCATGAGAGAGCTGCTTTTTTTTTTTCAATGACAAGCACTTTCCCAGGAATTTTACCCATAAATTAGATGTTAAATCAGATGTAAAATCCCATCACAAATGAAAGTTAATGCACCAAAATAGTTGCAGTAGGCAATGCAAACACTCTGGCCATCACCCCATTGGGGGCTGTACTGGGACCAGTACTGTTTTAATATCTTCATCAATGACATAGTGGGATCAAGTGCACCCTCAGCAAGTTTGCAGGTGACACCAAGCTGAGTGGTGCGGTCGACATGCCAGAGGGATGGGGTGCCATCCAGAGGGACCTGGACAAGCTCGAGAAGCAGGCCTGTGTGAACCTCATGAGGTTCAACACGGCCAAGTGCAAGGTCCTGCACCTGGGTCAGGTAGTATCAGTACCCCTAGTATCAATACAGGCTGGGGGATGAAGGGATTGAGAGCAGCCCTGCCGAGAAGGACTTGGGGGCACTGGTGGATGAAAAGCTGGACATGAGCCAGCAATGTGTGCTCGCAGCCCAGAAGGCCAATCGTATCCCGAGCTGCATCAAAAGCAGCGTGGCCAGGTTGAGGGAGGGGATTCTGCCCCTCTACTCCACTCTGGTGAGACCCCACCTGGAGCACTGCGCCCAGCCCTGGAGCCCTCAGCATAAGACAGACACGGACCTGTTGGAGCGGGTCCAGAAGAGGGCCACGAAAATGATCAGGGGGATGGAACACCTCTCCTATGAAGAAAGGCTGAGAGAGTTGGGGTTGTTCAGCCTGGAGAGGAGAAGGCTTTGGGGAGACCTTATTGCAGCCTTTCAGTACTTAAAGGGGGCTGATAAGAAAGATGGCAGCAGACTTTTTGGCAGGGCCTGTTGAGAGAGGACAAGGGGGAATGGCTTTAAACTAAAGGGGCGTAGATTGAGACTAGATATAAGGAAGAAATTTTTTACACCGAGGGTGGTGAAGCACTGGCACAGGTTGCCCAGAGAGGTGGTAGATGCCCCATCCCTGGAAACATTCAAGGTCAGGCTGAACGGGGCTCTGAGCAACCTGATCTAGTTGAAGATGTCCCTGCCCACGGCAGGGGGGTTGGACTAGATGACCTTTAGACTTCCCTTCCAACCCAAACTATTCTATGATTCTATCTATCTACTAGTAACAACTCTTAAGATCACAACTGAGGCAACTCTAGATATATACATATACAGTAGGTCTTTCTCAAACTTTCCTTCTTTCCCTGACCTCCAAGAGTGGCACCCTGATGTCAGCCAGACCTATTAATTCCTGCTGCGAGTGCAAGCAGGGAAAATTCTAGAGCTGAGAGATGGCTACTCTGACAGTCTAACATCTCAGATTAAATTGAACAGAATTTCACAAGAAAAGGAAGAGAACCCTGTGTAAAATGTCAAATAAGAAAAGAGATTTTCAGGAAGCTCAAAGTACAGTAATCAAACTACAGAATCATACTGGTTTTCCCAGTAAGTGGTTAAGTGTAGTTGACCTTTACGTATTTAACTTGCCTTGCAAACATTTTCAAATGTTTAAGCTGAAAACCTTACACAGTTTGTATTTAGTCTGTGGAACTCAGTAGATGAAAAAACATTTTTAAATTGAGAGAAGATTTTAAAGCTATTAACCATATTTTTCTTTCTTTTTACAAGAGAAAATACATTTAATGTCATGCTTCACAGCCTAAGTGATTGTGGGCTGGAATGGGAAGAATTGTTGCCCTATCCCATTATGCACATTTACACAGCTGGACAAATCTGTAAAAGCCACGTGAAGAAAATTCACAGGAACTGGGACTCAAAATACATTATTGCTAATCCCAGTTCAGCTACAGAACATGTGAGTGACTTGAGCAACTTTCTTCTAAAAGCGGGAACATTCTCCTACATCACAAAAGTTTAACAAGCCTAGTCAGTTATTTTACCTCATGTCATTTTTATATAAAAGAATAACTATACATCCCTCCTTTCATGCAAAGCTTAAATTAGCATTTATTACTTCAGAACTTTTATGCGCATCCATCAATACTAGAGAAAAGTTTAAATGAATAGTTTTTATTCACTTGCTCATAGTTATGTTCTCTGGGAAGCCTTTATTAGACTTAACTCAAGAACAGCCTCTTGCAATACGCAGTCACATCAGATTACTACTCCTTGAAGACTTAGGTAATGAAACGGACACATCTCCTTCTGCTTTCATTCTACGTTCTTGCTTTAATTATACACATTGTCTGTTATGAAACCTTGTCATGTTCTCACAAGTGGCCTCTGTGCTGAACTTTGCCTCGTCAAGATAGCTTTACAATTCATAAATATTTCAATAAGAACCAAAGACTGCTTATGAAAGATTGATTTCTTACAGTTCACTGACCCTTCCTTCGAGGCCTTTTACTAAAATTAGAGTATACCCATCCTAGAAATCTGAGCATTAATTGTTAATAATACAGGCTACTGAAACATAGAGTCCTCAAGGAAAAGAGATACACTGCTGGTTTAAAGTGATACATCACTGTAGAAATTAAAGGCAATCAACAGAGTTTAAATACGTTAATTTTCACATTCAGAACCAAACTGAGGTCTTTAATGGACTTTAAATTAAATCAGGCAGGTTGAGTGCTTTGGAGGCCTCTTGTCAAAATTTGGTTTGGCAAAATGAACCGCAACCAGTTAGATGTTTAGGCACCCAGGAGACTTGGCTGAGTCATCAGTGCTGCCTGCTGTGTTGTCCTCAGTTAACCACACCGTTAGAAAACTGCATCTCTGCCTTTGAGTCAGCTGGAGGCACAAGATTACAAACTGGATGCAGTGCAGGTAGATCCTCTTTAAGATCTGACTTTAACAGCTGTTTCTGTTCTTATCTGGTGCCTCATGTATTTCAGCATTTTAAGTAGTTGAAACTTGACCAAGGGAGCATGGGTGAAATTATTTCCAGAGGTAATTTACTGCAGAGAGAAAATATAAAAAAAGGAAAAGGAAGAAAGAAAAACCAGGAGGCTCTCTCAAGTCTGCAAGCATCTCAGACCCAGGGTTCTGTCTTCCAAATTGCACTATGCATACAGGTGATGCTACATAAATAACAAATCATTTAGCTGATCAAAAGCACTACGACAGCAAAGGTCTGCCTCTTTTCTTCACACTAATAACATCTTGATAACATCTTGGCTCCATTTCTCCAAGACATTTTCCTTTTCCAAGAAAACCTCTGCTATCATCCTAAGAATACGCACATACCTCCCGGACAAGCCTCAGCAACATATTTACTTAAATGTCTTCTTTTGGGTATATTTCTGATCTGTTGGGACATATTTATGATCATCAACTGATCTCTTTTTCTTTCATATCAGTAAACACAACTAGGAGCTTCACTAAGGGCATTTAGTGTTGTGTTTATAATTTGTGTGCCACATCCAAGGAGGATACATAAACTACAAATTAATCTGATATTACTCTGTTCCTAGACATCATATTTCATCATTGTAGGGGCAATTGCTAATTTACATAAAAATGCTATCAAGACCCTAAATCCAAATGACCAATTACTTGTGATCCTTCATTGTTAAGTGGGGTTAGAGAAAGACAGGGACATCATTACCAGTTTAAATGTCTTTTATTTACTTGAAGTCATACTTTAATGCAGTTCTGTCAAGAATACAGCCCTGTCCTTGTACATGGTCTTCTAGATATGCCAGATGGCTTGACAGCCATTTGGGAAGCTTTGTATGCCAGCGTGCTCACCTGCAGGAACTAAAGATGGCAGGGGTGAGAATTTTCTGCCCACTTTCACCTTTAAAAAGAGCTGAGTGTCAACCACTCAATTCAAGACAGGATGCCAAAGAACTAGAGGAAAAAGCTTCCAGGTGCTTTGCACCCAGACCACAGGTTCTTCCTTGTTAGCAAGTAGAAAAATTCATAAATCAAATGAAGAATGGTGGGCAAAATTTTGCTTCTCCTCTAATTCCAATCTACCCTATGGCAGAAAAATCAGAATCTCTTCACACTGTATTTATAGTTGCCTTTTTAACCTTATGCCTCCCCAGCTGGTGTTCCACTTTTTTTTTTTCTTTCCTATTAAAGAGCAGTTGTTTCTCGTTTAAGATTGCATAACTGGCCCTTTCAAAGAACAATGTTTACATTACTATAGGCCCCTAAAGGTCACAGTGAGATGGCTTCTGTACATAACAACATACCATTCTCTTCCAAAGAGCGTGAAAGCAAAGGCCCAATTCTGCAACAAGCTCTACACAAACAGCACTGCCTCCCTGTGTTGTGAGTGGGAAGGATGCTCAGTCTCAATGTAAATTGCCACCCTCCGCATTTAATCTCAGCGTCCAAAACAACAGTGAACCCAGAGAGGAGAGAAAACAAGCTTTCTTGTACCCATTTAAATGGAGGGAGACATGAATCAGAGATATGATGTGGACTTGCTAAGAGCACACAAATAAATTCGTAACAGAGGACCAAAATGATGGTCTCCTAAGTCCTAGTTCTTGTCTGTTTTCCTCCTCTTACCTGCTTCTCTCTGAGGTATGGGACATAGTGAGAGCAACATTCGTTGGAAAAGCTTTGCACACTAAGGACATGCAACACGTCACTTATTAGGGACAGGAAAAAGGGTCTATTTTTCATTGGCTGCTTTTAGCAACTCCTGAGCTCTCTGCAGTTCCTAGGAGCATAGGTGATCTTCACCTCAAGACAATACTATCTTCTGCTCATACTCAGATTTTCCCTGCGGACAAAACACCATTAACATTCAAAACCTAAAGTGTGTCATATTCCTACAGGTATAATTCCAATGTTTCATTTAACATGGTTAAAAAAGAAAAGAAAAAAAAACCCACAAAAATCCCCACACCAAACACTCTCAGCAATTAACCAAGGATGTTGATGAAACATAGACCTTGTAATACTCCAAATTTACTTGCAATACTCATGTTTAACTTTGTGCAAGAAATAAAGCTATCTCCAACATATTGATTAGCACGTACTATTTTAATCAATAAAACCCTTCAGCTTTGGGGAGAGGGTTAAACTACATATTGTACTGAACCTGTCAGCTTTGACTTTCTGAAATCTAGATGAATGCAAAACTAATTTTTTTTTTCCTTTCTGTTTTAAATCATACATTGTAACTTTTCAACCTGGACCAGAAGTTTCCTTTCAGGTGGATAAACAAACAGGGGCACTTTCCAGCTCTCAATTACTCATGCATAAAATTTCCTTTCCAGAGGAACTGTAAAGCCCTGAGCTTTCATGATGAGAAGCAAATTGACACTTGAAAGTCCTGATCATGGTGAAGTTCTGATTTCACTGAGAGAATATAAATAAATTGCACAGCCCAGCATTATTTATTATATAGCTCATCTCAGGGGAAAAGACTGCACCACAAAGATCAACCTGAGTTGCACTCCGAGTCTTGAGTCTTCCTGTAGAGGAAGCTGGTCCTCTGATTACTGAACCCGAACACTGAGCACCACAGCAAGAAATTTAGGACGAGTATTTAAAAATAAAAGGGGGGGGGGGAGGGAGAGGCTTACAATATGTTAGCATTGTTAATTGCACTAGGGCCTTTTCTTACCATTTCCTTCTTAGATTAAGAAAGACGTAAAGAACCCTTTGTCTCTTTGGTGCACTATCCATGGAACACAATTAAATTACTATGGGGGCTTCTTGTGAATTCTGGGCACAATTTATTAGCACACGGCTGCACGTAGTTCACTGTCTGCTGGCATATTAAGTACACTTCCTATCTCTGAACTTCTATTACACCCTATCATAAGCACATCACAAATGTTAGTTAACTGAACTTTGCTAACCTGGAAAGTAGGGCCACCAGATGAATGATCCAACAGTTAAAGTGCTAATTTGAGACCTGGATAATCTATTTTCATATCCTTGCTCTCTCTTGTCTTTTATTAACTCCTAAGCAAGTTACATGGCCTTTCATTAGCTCTGCAAAATAGAAGCATCACAGGTGAGCTTCCAAGGTAAATACTTTAAATGATACAAGGCATTCAGAGTTGCTCAGAGTAGATCATATCAAGGGTCATTTAAATATTTTGGACAGCTAATTACTACGTATGTCTTTACAGACAATGATCTCAAACAGGAAGATATTAAAATAATTTGCCAAAGGTCACATAGGAAGGAAGTACCTGTTAAAACTAGCAACAGAACCCCCTTCTCCTGAGTCCCATCCCTTAGCAAAAATAAATAAAAAAGCACACAATTCGGGGGGGAAGTATGTATGCTTCTCTAGAAAAAAAGAAAAAATCCACAAACCAAAAAAACAGTAAATTTATGACAAAAACATACACAGTATCTTACTTTCCACCATTTTTAGAAGTGTCTCTTAATTACATAGTGTAGTTACAAACTACAAAAGATATAGAAAAAAAATCAGATAAACCCCTGGCAAATTCCAGGGTTCTCAGCAGTTTCATCATTTCAGTCCCAGTCAAAACTCTGCTGCAAGACCTCTGGAACCAATGCACTCAGCATTTTCCAATATTGCAATTAATTCAGCTGAGTGAACTTCAAAAGGTATGTTAAATGGTAATGACTTGGGTCATTAACTTTAACAATGTCAGTGTGTTCGCACCATCATATTTACTATAATTAGCGTGCATATTATTTAATAGTACGCTACACACAAAGAGAAGTCTTTCAATCTACGATCAGTACAATCCTGAAAAATATCAGTGATTCAAAGTCAGATGCCTACCTGTATGCTTCCTCTCCAGACATATATAAAATAATTCTTCTAAACTGCATACTAGTCTACCTGCTTTTGGAGGAGGTGAAAAAAGAAGCAGAGCTTTAGAAAACAGTCTACTCAAGTTAAAGAGGGTATTTTTAACAGAAATGATGAAAACTTGAGATGTATCATTTGAAGACAACTTCTCTATTGCATGTGCAAACTATATTACCTAGTGGTAATATAGTGCTGTGCGCAGCCACACCCTCTCCCGTACACCTTTTTTAAACAGAGTACTTGGCATTAAGTACCTTCACTGCTGTAAGACTATAGGTAGCCAATCATCTCTATTGTTAGAGCTCAACCTCTAAGAACTACAGGACTTTATAACTAGGAAAGCTAAGTTTAGCTAACAACATAGCCCTCACAATGGTATCCATATATGAGTAGATCTTTTTTCTCTGACTTGGAGCAATTTCAAAAAGGAATATCACACTCAGGCTGAGCTACTAGGACTAGCAGTAGACAGATCACAGAGGAAAGACAGGAAAAGAGTACTAATATAAAGGACCCTGAAGTAGACAGCAGAGGTTACAGATTACCTTTCTTCTGGTTGGTTGATCTTGATATCTAGGTGAATATACTATACATATTACTCTGTGACTGACACAGCACCTAGAACCTGAGACATCAAGCCCCGTCCCTTCTTCTATAAACGTCAACTATCCATGAGTTAAAAAAGTTCTTTCAATCATGATTTCTCAGTGTTCTCATGTTCCAGCATCTCCCATTTGCCTGCCGGCATTCTCCAAATGCCACTGCTGCTCAGAGCTCTTCCATTGTCTTAGTTTCTAAATTGTATGGTGGCTGAACACACAGAACAAACCCAAGGTATTGCTGTGGGTGAAGATTCAGAGTTATTTCCCTGCATAGGAAAGTGCTACAATGCTACAGAATGAGCACAACACCAAGAACATAACACCCAATGTGGTCATTCAGTGCCTGGATCTGAGGAAAGAATCATATATACTGCAAAGTGGCTTAAGCTGAGTCAACTCAGTGAATCAACAGATTCCCTTAAGACACAGAACAGCTGACAGAAGTGAGCTCACTGCTGTCTTTGCCCACAGCGTTCCACGGTTATCTTGTCAGCAGTGCAAGAGTAACAAATTGCATCTGCTTATTTCTGCTGTTGTCTTTAAGGTGCTGCAGATTACTGTTTAAACCTGAATTCTCTTCTCCCTGCAAGTACATTTGAGCACATCCAGGTACACTTTGAGTCTGTACTTGGAAGGACCTTTGGCACTGTAAAACATATTGTGGATGCCATGACAAATCAAATAGGATTCCCTCAAGCCAACTATGAAGACAACTAGCAACTGTTGAGCAGATTTCATAGTCTCAAAGTTTGCTGTATTTTCCTTTGTGACTTTAAATGTGTAAAATTGAAAATGTGTAAAGTTTGTTTAAACTTTTTAACAAATTCATTCAGTGGTTATTAAAATCACTGCCCCTCCTACCAAGTAGGAAAGTGGCTTTACTCAAAAGACATGACTTTCAGCTTGAGTCCATAGGCTACATCTTAAACGGAAAAGAACACCACCACTATAACACACTTTTAATCTGTCATTGAGAAGGTTACATGTTGACAGAACCCAGAAAGGACAGCCAAGGAGTAGGAATGGCAGAGAAATTTGGAATAACTTAAGTGGCTTGTGCTAAACTCCTGATCCCAGGGGAGATGGACTTGGGTCAAGTTAAAGAAAAGGCAATAAACTCATGAACGCACGAGAGCCTTGTTGCAGTGACTATCAATGAAATGGATAGATCTGTTCAAAGAAAAATGCATCGAGACCCATTTTCCAGAAATTAATTTACCACAAGCCACCAATCACCTATGACAGGTTATATACATCAGCAATTGGACGAGAGCTTAGCTAGCGACTCACAGGCAAAATCATCCTACAAATTGCCCCTGACCAAATCGTCTTTCTGCTCTGGGTTCCTGTATGTTGCCCACCGATTAGCTTGTTTCACAGTCATGCAGAAAAGTAACATAAAACATGTTGAGGGATTTTTTTTTTCCTTTTCCCAAAGTAACAAGTAGTTGACACCCATTTAAATATTCAACAGAGCAAGTGTTCTGCCATTTAGTCTCATCACGTTGCTACACCGTGGAAACACTGGCTCAGTTCACCTCTTAGATTTCCCAGCAGAAATAACACAAGTCTGGTGTGAACTGAACATTTGTGATAAGCAAACTTCCTCCTGCTGTTCACAAACTGAAACCTGAACACAGTCAGCAATGCACAGCCTCCTAATTTTTCCAAATGGCTGTTGCTTCCATGCCTTTGCAGAGATCAAAAGCTTAATGCCCGTGCACTTGCTCTCTCATTTCCTAAATTCTGCCCCTTACAGCTACTAAGAAATACCCTAAGAATACCCATTTTGTTAGACTTGCAACCGAAAGTTGGACTGAGGTTGGGGCAGAAAGCAGGAAAGCTATTTCTATTTCAAATGCCAAAGAACAAAGAAAATCTCTGGGACCCAGAACAAGAAACAGTGCTCCTATTTATACACAAATACAGGAAAGCACCATTTCTGCTCTTAGAAACATTCATCACTTCAAGTCTCACCAGCAGGGATTGTTATTGCTGCATTAGGCTGACATCTGGCAGAGAGGTTGGGATAAAGGGGAAATGGAGAAGAGCCGAGTAAGAAGTTGCCAAGAAGACATAATAAATTCATTTCTCTGACACAGGACCAAGCTTGTCATTAAATGTCAAGTGCTAGATTAACAGCTGTAGGGGACCAAATCTCTGTTTCAACCTCTGGGCTCTTAGCAATATATGGTAAAAATCCTCCCCCAGAAACACTGCCTCTAAATGGCAAAGTATTTTTGCTCTGGTTTCAGTATGGAGTTGGACTGACAGTGGACTTGCAGATAATCATACACTGCTGTTACCCAAAGCAACTATGCATAACAGAGTTGGAAATACCAGTTCGCATTTTGACAAGTATGAGCCAAAATAATGCAGTATGTCACCAGTACCTAACATATGACACTGAGTAAGACCTGGCTTTAGATGCCAAATCAGGCATTCCTCATTTGGGTATGAAGTGCCCAAATCTAAAGCCTGCCCCCAGTCAGTCCTGGATCAATCTTTTTGGCCTTAAATTGGGAAAAGAAAATCAGAAAAGAAAATTCACAGTTGATTGAGCTAACTAAAAGGCTAAAGGAGGTAGCACCTGGAAGCGAACACATAAACGATTTCACCTGTATTTTAGAGATCCTACCCCTCACCCCCATTAAATTCAGGTAAAAATTGAGCCCACTGTCCTACAGAGAGTCAGATGGGTCCCTGCTATCTTTGTTCCTTCCCTGTCGTCGTATTTTCTTCCAGGTGAAATGAATAAACAATCTAGGAACATGTTCAACTTTGCAGAGTCTATCTTCCTATTCATAGTCCAGACACTGAGGCCAGCCTGAGGCAATGCTCCTGAGCATGCAGCAAATGCCAAGAAAATTAACATCAACTATTTTCTTCTTTCTTCCTTAATTCCCCCCCCCCCCCCCAAAAAAAAGGTACCCCATTGAAATTCAACATATGTTTTAGTGAAGCACTCTGATGCTGGGTGACCTTTGTGTGACATTTTCTTTGCATACGTGCACCAGGAGAGACCAATCCACCCTTTAACAGCTCCATAATATAGCGCCATGGCAGCGAACGATAAAGACTGCTGTGATGAGTGCTAATTCTTGTGATATTGGAAGGCTCCTTAAATCAAAGCACTGAAACTGAGAAGTGAGGTGCATAACTACAAGGTTTATTGATCATTCGTTAGTACACGAGCATAATTCTATCCTGAGAGAACTCCACAAAGTCCCTGTATTTATGGCATCAGGGCATCTACCAGTTGTTACCAAATAAAGGTAACAACTGTTTAGCACAGTTGACAAAAAGAGAAAGCAAGACTTAACCCTATAGGCTACTAGCTTTGCATATTTTATATACTTAACCTATACCTTACTATTCTACTTCCAAACTAGTCTTAATGCTAACAAGCAAGTGATTGCTCCTGCTTAAAACAGAAAGGAGGTGAAATACACAAGCAGAGAAGACTGGTACAGCAAACCTCAGTATACCCACCTACGAAACAGTAGAGGTAATAATTAAAAAGAATCCAGTCGCCAAAACTTTTATAAATCATAAATAGGTCACTATTTGGATAAGTTCTGCAGGATTCTTGATTTAAAAAATAATTAGAAAAATAAACCTTTATAGCAAGCTCTTACAGTTTGTTTGGGTTTTTTTAAATACTTTTGTAAGTAGAATTATCTGCTTCAGAGACATTAAATCCACCAGTGGAAACTCTTGTACATTACCACATTGTGAACATCTGACCTCCAACACTGGGAAATAATGAAAAATTAATGGATCCAGATGTTCCAATTCTGCCAATGGACAGATGTTCATTTTACACACCATTTAGAAATCCCCAGTGCATTTGACTACATGATGATAAAATTACTAAATAATAGGAAGAAATGGAATAGTGCTTAGAAAGTGAAATCTGCACTTTTCCACTATATGAAAACGCAGGGAGACAGGCATGCAAAAGATTACACTAAGAACATGTCACATATATGGCAGAAGCTTTAATTCAGGAATTTCTAATAGGACAACTAGAAATTGCCACTATTAGGGACAGCCCTAACAGCTTCATCCAAGTCATACCTAAAGATTCCAGCATGAAATAAGTGACAAATAATTTGAAGAAACACAAAACACACTCAAAAATCATCCCTCCCATTAGATATTTGACCAACCTGAATCTATTCCTCTGCCATTAACTAATGTCTATCTTTTATTCTCCTCTTGCTTCTGGAGCTCTTCTGTCTTCTCGGAGATTATTTTTTCTTCTATTATGCTTGTCCAACATGGCACTTACCCTTTAATGAGATACAGATAAAACTGTCCCTTGTCAGTCTGTGCTTGTCATGCCTAGAGAGGGTTTTACTACATCATAAAACAACAAAATGCCCCAGTATTTAAAAGAGATCTATCATTCTATCATTATGTCATCTAGGTTCTGCACACAGTTTTTTGCAATACAACAATAGATCCCTGAGCAGAAAAGCAATGGAAACAGCTGCTGCATTGCACGTTCGTATGTGTTTCGACCTTTTACATGAAGTACTGAATGCTGATAGCTTGTTACTGGCTACAGCTGTAGACAGTGATAGTTTTCATTTAACTGTTGCTGTAGGGTCTGGTTTTGAGAGTGCACACCCTGCACAATTTTTATGTACCAGTTGGGTGGGGCCAACCCAACTGTCCAGTGACTGCTACTTTGCCTGGGATTCCTAACACCCTTCCATCTACATTTGCAGCCGCCACCACCTCTCATCCTCATTGGGGAAGCTTTCAGTCTGCAAATGAGCATCTGTTTATGTGATACTGAACAATTTGTTATATTAGATTCTGAAAGCATTTTACTAAGGAGCTTATTTATGCTCAGTGCTTTGATAATGACTGATGAACAAACTTCCAGGAGCAGAGAGAGAAAATGGAAGTTGATGGTGTTTGAACATAATTTCAATGCTGACTACACAAAGCTCAACCTTTCAGTAGCAATTCTGCCTTTGTTACTTTGATTTTGCAAACAGTTGACAAAGGCAATTCTATTGACCAGGCAGATTTGATTAAAATACTGTTATTAAAATGTTCTATGGGGCTCCCAGTTTTGCCATCCTTCACCTATAGGGTTCCTCTATCCCAGTCAGATGGTACAGATTCATCTTAGTAACTGAAATACAGACCAATTCCTTGCTATATCTTGTTTACTCTCCATCTTGTCTCTCATGTTGACTGGTTCCAAATACTTCAAAGAAAGAAGGTATAAGCAAGTTCTCAAAAAATCTCTCAGCTGCTAGTGCAAAGGAATACACATATCAGACCACAAATAACATGCACAGGAAAGTTTCTCCTCAGTCCGACAGAGCCAATGATTGTCTTTCAGAGTAAAAAACAGGAGGAGCAATATTGCCATTGAAAGGGAAATAAATGAAGTCTGATTTCAGTGGTTTGAGAGGGATACTACTAAGACTCACACATATCATTTTCAGGTCTAAGTGCAAGTTACAGGGGAAATGCCTTGTCTTGCTGTATATAATTTTTCTCCTTTGTAAAATGGGCTACATAATAAATATCTAAAAGCAGGGTATCTGCCCAGACAAGGTCATGTGCTATGTTACTTCCATTATCAGTGCTACTGCCTTCAGATTTCAGATGCCCCTTTACATAGAAAACACAGCAGCAGAGAATTAATTCTCTAATACCTTTTAAACTTTGACAGTAATGCAGATTGAAAATAAAAAAGTCTCAAGCCTCTTCTCATTAGGCAGTGACTTACATCTAAAACTGTCCAGCTGTCTACAACAGCATAAGTTGTTGGGCAGTAAAGAATCTGATCCTGCATTAAATAGAAGTGGTGCTTCCATACAGAGAGTGTTGATATGTAAATTGGGGGGGGGGGGGGGGGAAGGGGGATTAATAGTTATTAACAATATCATCCTACAGAGCAAGCCAATCATCAGCTCTCCTGTTGATAGACCTGGGAGCAAGAATACAGAAAAAGCCTTGTACAAGAACAAGCAATTTAACAAGCTCCAGAAAAAAAGCCTTGTATTTTCTGGTCTTTCACTTCCCTTTCCTTATCGCACATGAAACCTGCAGCTCTCCACATCTGACGGGTGACTGTCCTTGGAAGCATCACCTTCACCTTGTCCACACTTCCTGCTGTACTCACTCACCACACTGCGTACTCATTGCATTCTGTCTAATGCTTATAGCTGACAAGAAGTAACCACTTCCAGCAGAAAAGTAAACAGCAGGAAAAGTACCCTCCCTCCAAAAAACAAAGATCAGAAGAGATGACTCACTAGCAGGCCTTGTTTATTAGAATGCCCCCCTCTTTTTCTTTTTCTTCCAAATCTTAAAGAATGAAACTTCCCGTTGTTGACAACAGCCCATAAAAGATGCAGAACTTATACACCACCAGCTTCTTGTCTTTAGAGGTAATCAGTCTGTTACTGATGGACTCATGGCTCTGTTGTCACTCGTTTCACACTGATAGGAAGCGCAGCTAGCTAGGATCGCAGTAGGATTACAATTGCCTTGTCCAAGGCCACACATTTAGCTTGTGGCAGAGCAGGGAACAGGCTGACAAGAGGCTACCTAGTGGCTTATTTTGTTAGAGTGGAACTGCAGACCTGCTAAGACAGAAGAATAAGCAGTATGCCTATGTTATGTTACCATAGGGTAAGAGAAGATATACATGGACAGTGGCCCAGTTTGCTGTCCTCACAGCCCTGAAAATGCTCACTCCCGTGAAGAGTACAATGCTATGCTTCTCACTTAGCATTCATTAGGTCTTCAGTGGACATTAACTGCAAAGACTTATTTACACAGTTTATGGGGAATAACACAATGATTCATCAATCCCCAAAAGAGAAAAAAGCCCAATTTGTCAGCTGAGATTGGAAGAGAAAAAGAGGGAAGGGGCAAATCCTTCGAGCATAAACAGATTGCACTATTTATACATGAAAATGTTTTCTGCATCTATAAACTTACCATGCCCAAGTACTTTAATTAATCGCAGTGGTTGCTATGGTAACCTTCCTAACGCAATTATAGATTTACAAAGAGGTGCAGTGTATTTATGACAGAGAAGCAGGTAACTCTTTTGCTGAAACTGAAGTAGAGAGCAGGTATCACAAAAATAAAAACATTGTGCAGTCACTGTCAGAAGGTACACGACGGGTGCAATGGATTTTTGCTTAATCACATCTGACCCCCAAGGTCCCTACCAACTTAAATTATCCTATGATTCCACCCACTCTGTAGTCTCCTGAGGAATGATACAACATGGGAGCATCATCCACAGATTTGTGCCAAACTAACTGACTTAACAAAGCTGATTTCATTGGCTCCATCCTGAGCTAAGCAGAATGGCAATGTGACAGGTGGAGAGGAAAAAGATTTTGGTGAGAGAACTGTAGCTTTTGACAGGATGAGGGAATTCATAGCGCCTCCAGCTACTGGGGAACACAGCTTTCACAGGAGGCTGAACAGCATGACCTTAACAGGTAGAGCTCAACTACTTTGACTCTAAAGACAGCGTTCTGCTCTACTACAGATTTTCCCTCTGACACTGCAAAAAATCACAGTCTCTGTACCTCAGTCCCCCATCTGTAAAATCAGGACTGAACTTCCTGATTTCTAAACAACTTAAAGAGCCAAAAATTATTATCAGCTGCTCCAACTCAGAATGGATAAGGTCTGTTTTAAGGTTACTATCAGATTAATGATGCTAAAGATTGATGATTTATGGCCAGTTCTCTCTCCCACCAAGTACTATAGGAGTTACTATTCAGCTGCAGAGGCTGGGCACTAGAGAAGGCTCAAAAGTCTCACAAAGACCTAATTACTTTCCTGCATTAGAGCAGACAAACGGTCTGCATTACAATCAGTATTCTGCCTCCAGTAGTGATGTAGATGTTTAAAAAGCAGATGCAATGTTCCCTACTTGTGCCACAGCACTGAATGATCAACAGAAAACGAAAGGCAGGAAAAAAGAAACGAGAAGAAAATTGGCATTTCCTCTTAGCCTTATCACCTGAAATCTGAGGACTGATAACCTTTACATCTATTATGAAAAATCATCTTGCCATTTGAACTGGGTTCTATTCTCTTCCATACCTGCATTGCTCATATCTTCATTCCTCTGGCATCTTTTGCAGGAACGGACTCACATGACAAAAGAGACACTACTTTTCCAGCTCATGTGTCTGTCATCCGTTGTCCTAGATGTGACTTTTAGTCACTGTGGCAAGATATTTTTTTGCCCCTCTACAGATCCCGTCACTTACATTAAGTGTCCTCCCATTTTAGATTAAATGCCTTGTTAGATATTTCTAAAGGTGTCTTTAGCGAGACACAGTGATATTTCTTACCCTCTCTGCCCCCATCCTTCAAGGTCACAGAGAGAGACTTCAGCTTCTTTCTTAAAGGTTAAATGCAAGTTCCAGAAGAGTAACTTGAACTTTGGAGAGCTAAAGCAGAAAAAAATCAAAACCTTCAGAGAATACAATATTGTTATGTGAGAAGTAGTGAATATGAATGATAAACTAGCATTGGAAAAACTGGACAGAAAATAGCAGCTCCCTTTCTGAACAACTTTATCTGTCTTTGCAAACCAACTGCTACTTTTTCATACATTTTTTTCAAGCCTGCCCTGCTCTGAAGAACATTGCAGCATGCAGAGCAGGAAGTTGCCAGAGGCTTTTTATTTCAGCAAAGCCCCCCACTAGCTGTGACTGCACTCCCTGAAGGATATACAATGTTAACTCTGAAGAGATGGGTATTTTCCAGTCTGTCAGACAAATAGATGCTTACTCAAAGTCAGAGAGTTCAGAGGTTGAACAAATTTTGCTCTCCTCTTCAACAGGCACTTTAAATCATAAATTCCAGCTCAGCTTTCTACACCCATATTACTCTCTTAGGGCTGAAATTAGCCCAATTCAAAGGATCCTATCCTTTAGGAAATATTTTAACTTTTTTTTCCATTTTCTACTGTTTTCTGTGCCCATCATTTTTAGCATTGGCCCTTCGAATTTACTGGGCTTACGACAGGTAACTGCATAAATTTATATGGTTTGCATACATACTGGAATTCAGACTAGGTGATATTATAATCTCTGCTGGCCTTCAACTCAGTCAACCAAACAACTGCTACAGCACACAGCTTAGCTGTGCAATGCCTATACTTCAGACCTTTGCAGGAAAATCTGCATCTCAATCCAGACTCAGAAAATCAGAATCTCAGTCCAATGCATTAATCCTGTATGCACTGTGATCACTGACAGTAATTTGTCCATTTTGCATCAACTTCTTGTCAGGATCTTGCAGTATTTCACAGTTGTAAAACACACAGAATATTGGTATGACCAGTGTATAAATGGGTGCTGGGCAGCCACTCTTCGTTCTAGCATACCTGGCCCGCAAAACTGTGTGTTGTTCCAGTTAAGTCTCGACTGTTTGGACCCATGTCCTCAGGGCACAAAACCTTGCAAGTGGAAACTACTTGAAAAACTACTTTCATTTTGAGTCTCACAACAAAGGGTGTTTTCCCCAAGCACACACTGCTAGTATCAGGTCACCCTATTTCATGTTATTCCACTTTGAGGAAATCCCATCTGTGTAAAATCCCATTTTATTACAGAAGGATCTGCCACACTCATGCAAATGCCCTGTCAAATGAGAGCCTGGAGCGACAAAAATCACAAGCTTCTACTGTTAAATCAACATGAAACCAAAAGGCTTTATAGTGAGAAATTGGCCAACCAGCTCTAAGTAATGTAGTATCATAAGTGGGCTATAGTAAATTTAGGCTAGGTTTATATATATCCAGAATTTTCTTCAGTCTATCAAGACTCCATCTTTAAAAGTATTTTTTCGCTCTTCAGCTTTTGTACTCATACAGTTCTGGTAATTGGATGTGATTTTTACCTTGGCAGCATTTGTGGAAGCAAAGTCTGATAGGGAATTAATCTATGCCTCACTAGCATAGTAGCAGTCTCTAAGGGCCTGGATTATCAGGGTTTAGTTTAGCAGCTAGCTCCGCTATAGCACATTATACATGACTGGACATCTCTAAGGGCCAGAAAGCACTGCTGAGGAATTCCAAAAACATCTTACTGGAAAACACAGCAAGAGAAAGGCATTCTGTTTTCTTCATCACAGTATGGTTTAAGCAATTAAAGACACAGAGCTAACCTGTTGTAAGTGTCAACTATGGTGTTCAGTTATTTTTGCAAGTTCAGGGGTGACTACAGGTTTACAACTTTTTTATTAAACTACATGAGATTTCTCCTTATCAGCAAATTGATAACTACATTAGGATCACCAATGAAAAGAGCTGTAGACACTGGGACCTGTCTATATATATTTCATATATATTTATGTGTATAAATATATGTATAAGAGACTCTGGGTTAAAATATGTAAGAAAATGATAAATTAGACACTTCCATTCCCAGTTGTCATTATTCAAGAGCAAGGCAGATCAGTGGACCAGAAACAAAGAAAACTTATAAAATCTAGGAAATGTTCTGTTGTGCCATATGCTATTTGCTGAGAAACAATAATCAGATATCAAAATTCTAAACAGAATGAAAAAGCAAAACCAAGCTACTTAACATATGCACAATGAGATAATTCTACCTTTGCACAGATTTAAGAAAAGAAAAATTGACCTTGCTTCAAGGCATAAATCGACCTCTAATGGATTAGGATTTTTCCTGCAAGCAGGTCTTAATTAAAAAGTGCACAACATCACTTTGCAACATAATTGTTAGCGGTAGCCACTATTGGAGAGATTATTAAAGTACTACCGGACTTGATAGTGCCATATGTCCATTCCCAGGCCACTAAAGAAATATTTTTTACACATCCAGAGTGTAAGTCGATTACAGTAACTGGTTGCTACACTGCCCAGAAAAAAAATCTGGACAAAACCCACCTAACTACCCTCTACATATATTCCCCATGGAAACTGGCATTCTCAGAACTAGCTAGAACTATGCAGTCCATAGAATTATACAAATAATAAGGAATGAAAGGATGCAGGACACTCATAATGGTAGTAGCTGTAAGGCTTGGTTTGGAACCAAACCCAGATATTCATGTGATTTAGGAGTGATCCTTGTCATTCGACACTATGGCTACGGATTTAACAAGAGACATACAAGCAGTGCACTGAGAAGCCCAAACACAATAATTTCTGCTATTCACAGTTTATCTTTTCAGATTTCCTCTCTTCCTATTCCTCTGGTTCTTCTCCCAAGGGAGATTAGATGTAGAAAACAGCAGGCTGACCTTTAACACTGCTCTAACACTTCACCTTCTTCAAGTCCTTTACAAAACAGCTAATTAAAACCTATTGTTCCCCCCAGTACAATACAAAAGCACTATTCCTAGCACTGGATGTCCAATTCTCCTCCTAATTGCATCCTGTACAGTATGTTCTAACAGGTCAGACTATCTAAATCGGCACTGCTTCACTGAAGCAAAAGGAGCTTTACCGATTTACACCAGTTGAGGTCATGGCTATATTGTGTCAAAGGTATTCCTTGGAAGTATGTACAAAATTATTAGGACTATTACTATATGAAGTATTGAACACCCTTCATATTTTACCAGGAAACTTGGAGAAGCAAATATAGAGATACTGAGAATCCAGCTAATGCAACTAAAAAAAGGTCATATAGGAAGTTGGAGATCACAGCCCATGTTAGGATTATGCTTCTTCCATCTCCATTTCAG
The DNA here is from genome assembly GCF_965638725.1 of Aptenodytes patagonicus. Classification (NCBI taxonomy): domain Eukaryota; kingdom Metazoa; phylum Chordata; class Aves; order Sphenisciformes; family Spheniscidae; genus Aptenodytes; species Aptenodytes patagonicus. Next base: position 3,447,366 of record NC_134972.1, read on the forward strand.
TTCTGTTTTTTAAAAAAATAAAGGCTATGGAAACTTGAGGCTTAATACTTGATGTAAAGGTAGAAGCTCATCTACATCAACACCACTGCCTTTATAGTATCAATCTTTTAATATAAACCTCTACGTGTACCTAACACTTGACCTCACACTTTCATTTAGCAGAGAATTATATGCACAGCATCATCTGCAGATTTAAACAGGTCTGTAAAGGGATTTTAAGCAAAGTCAGTAAATAGCTATGCAGAAATTGTCTCAAACACAGGTAAAACAAAAGCATGTGTGCTAAGATCCTGTAACAAATGCTAATAACCGGGAGAGTATTTGCCCTGTATGAGTTGACCTTATTACGTATGAACAGTTCATCTATAATGCATTTAACTCAAGTTCTTCCTGTTCTAATGAATTAACTGCACTCTAGGGGACTGCCACTGAGAACTTGTTTGGGAAAATAGCTCCAATAAAAATCACATCAACAATAACACCTCCAAACCATTTAACAGTCAGGAAATGCTTAAACAATGATTTTCTTTCCCTTCTCTTGTCAGAAAGTCTTCAGAGGATATAAACATTCCATGATAATCTTTTGTAAATTGAGTGCAAGCAATTCTCTTTTTTTTTTTAAATAAAAAAAAAAATCAATAAATAAATAAGAAAAAATAGGCCCACAATGGGATGCAATTTCTTCTTCAGGCTTAGAACATGATGTCCTTACACCACTTGATTACTCCACCAGAGTAAATTCTCTCTCAATGGCTGCTGACAACAGATCACATTTGTATTGCAGGTTTTTTTTCAAAACTTTTGAGAGATACTCATTTTTTAAAGGTAATGCTAAGCTGGTATGTAGATGATACTATCTAAATGATGGCACTGTCTAATTGAGTGAGATTCTAATGTATTATTTATATTACGGGATGGGCAAACCGTTGTGCTAAATGCTATATGAACATATAACTGTGACGTTCCCTGTCCTAGGTAAACTGTGAAGATCTCAAGTGGAGAAAGCATTTAAAACATATGCTTAATGTTAAAAGCATATTTTGAAAATCGTTGAAGTCAGTCTTCCTTTTGTAAAACATATTAATCCTCTGTCGTACAGGTTACATAGTATCCAAGAGAACTACAAGCTCCTACATATTTTGCTGGCTACTAACTGGTGCAATGTAATTACATGTTGCCCAGGATACAATAGCTGTTCTAGTATATATATCTGCACCATAAAAGGTGGGGGGGCGGATCTTAGCCCACTAGATTAAGTATTGCTAAAGGAATGTCAATAATTATTCAAACAATGGGCTAACATTCATACTCTTACAAAAAGACGACAAGGGACAGTTTGTTAATCTGATGTTGCCTCTTCTAAAAGAGATGGCATCCCAACAGACATGCTACCAAAAAACTACACCTGGGAAAACATTTGAACACTTAATTTCTCTTTCATATGCCGTTACATTTCAGAAAGCATATGTGGCTCCTATTCTCTTTAAAAGAGTGGAACTGTGCTAACATGTAAAGAATAGGGGAGAAGAATCAGACCAAAGTAGTTCAGGAAATTCAACAAAGTTTACCCAAATATAAAGTTAAAGCGAGCAGTTTGATGATTATGCAACAAGTGTTGAAATAACAACAATTTTCTTGGTTTCCTTGTGCCAGCTGAATATGCCATTATTTTAAGGATTACTTGTTCTTCTACAAATGTTTTTTTCCTCCTTCCTTCTGACTTGATTTTCACTGCACAGTGGAACATTTTAGAATGCCTCACTTTCATCTTTCACAAGTAACTGGTTAGCATGGATATTTTTTCCACAAGAGCAGTTTATCATTTTTATATACAGCATTTTCCTGTATCACCCATAACCATAAGCCATGACAGGCAAGAGTAAAACCTGACCCGGGGCAGGGGGGACAGGGGGCGGGGGGAGGAAAGGGTGATGGGGAATTGATCTGTGGTCCAGCCACAGTGACACATAGTAAACAATGAATCAAAAGACATGGACAAGGCTTTATCGAGTCACTAAACACTTCAGAATGTTCTCTTTTGTGCTCAAATCTTTAATCACCTTTAAAAAAAGTTCATAATTTAGTCTAATTCTTTTATCATTTTCATAAAGTTAACATTTTTTTGGTTTAAAAGTGAATTGCTAGAACACCACTGAAAAATGAAATAATTTTGCTCTTAGAAATTACCTGAATGCAGCCAAATCTTTTTATACTTGTTTTTAAACAGATAAGAGTTTAATGCCACAAAGTGATACATTTTAGTTGTAACCCAGTAAGCCTCTTTCAGCCTGCGAATAAAGATTGCACTAGTAAGAAATAAGAAAACTCCATCTTAACTTTGCTTTCGTAGCAAGGTTACTCTGAAGTGTTGTACTGTAATGAGGTATCAGCAGCACAACAATCACGGCTAGACAAACATGACATCCTTTGAGTCATATGCTGTATAGTTCATACACAGCCTCATACATTAGAAACTGTTCTTATGAAGTGAGTGAATGCTGAGCAATGATGAAGAGGATCGGAGAACTTTCTCTGCACACTCTTCATATGAGCAAGGAAGCATGCAAAATCATCAGCTTTACCCAGGCTTCTAGAAGGATGCTGCACCTGTCTCGCTGCCCTGTTTATAAAAAGCATCCCCATTGCCCCATTCTGCACATTAGCTGTATGCTGCTTTGCATATGCCTACACAGTTTTCACCAGTTCTAGTTCTTTACAACTGCAAAGTAGTATCATGCTTAGTAGCATCAGTCTCTCTGTTTGGAATTTGAAGATAAACTTCCTTCTTGCCTCTGGCAATGTGTGGTCTAATTGGATGTTATACAAGGAAAAGCATTTCAGAGGTGCTACGAAATTATAAAAAACCAACCCAGTAACTGTACATTTAGGCAGGCAGAGACCCAAAAGCTTCACTGACTTGCATTTTATACGCTGAGATGGATGAATTGCACAAGACTGTCAATTCCTGAAGTGCCACGAAGCTTGTAGGATTGGGTTGAGACCTCTTCCCACTGTCCATCTGCTACTTCATTTGCTTCCTGTGCAGTGGAGAAATTGGGAGGGGTTCTGCATGGGCTCACTGGGGAGTAGCTGTTTAAGGCACCAGACAACAAAACTATGTATTGGCAAGGCTCCTACCAGGCACAAGACCCACCCACCACCATGGGCTATACGGTAATCAAACTACTGCCTGTATGGACAATGACATCAGTAGCCAGCTGTTCAGGATTTCTTGCCCAAATTTTGGGAATATGTGGATTCTTACCAGCAGTTATATAATACCTGCACAAAAGAACATTTTCCTCAAAGTGCTAGCACAAGACAAACACAATGAGCCTGATGATCATGGCTCCTTACCACAACGTACTGACTCTGGTTCAGTTTCATCCGGATTGATGCAGTGAAAGTGCGAACAATAAAGCAAGGATCATCGTTAGTTACTAAAAAGAACTAAATGCAATGCATAAACCAGCCAGGATGGGGGTGGAAGAGCAATTGGTGAATAAACTTGGCAAGAACAGACATGGATTTCATAGTTATTCCTCATCTCTCTCACACACACCCACCCCAAAGCTGGGTGATTACAGAAACAGATGTAGAGTTCTAGAAAGCCAATGAATCAATACACAGTTAAATTACACAAGCCATAAAAATCAATGGAACCACAAGATGTAACTCTAGGATATAAAAATCCTGCAAACAATAAATAAAGCAAAGCCATATTTAGGGACTGTCTTGCTATCTACGTCTAAAGTAGAGCTTGGGCACATTGTCGGCACCTTAGCAAATTACTATCAAAAAATAAAAGCCTATGAACAATGTAGCTGTTCAGATCTCACATGTTCCCATTTTCCCCTTAAATGCCAAATAGCCCAAAATTTAGAGCCATTTCCTTTATATACCTTAGAGTTTCTGAATGTAGCACACACACCTTATTCCTTTTACCCAGAAAGGCCACTGTAGCATAACTACCATTTCCATTAGGATCAATATTTGAGAGGACTGGATATGTCTGGCAATCAAATCAGACCACACTCAAAAGATGCATGCATGCACTTTCAACTGTAACATCTCAAGTATTTCAGAATTATTATTTTAAATTCTGCTTTTTTTTTGTTCCCATTTCTTTTTCAAAATAAATGGAGAGAGAACTGCAGTCAAATTAATGTATATTTATAGAATGCATTGATTACACTGTTCACTCATACTGTTTCTGGAAACCAAAATTGGACCCTATGTCCTTAAGGGGCTCGATTTCCTCTTCACTGATTCACCTGTAAGTTTACTTAACTGTGTCTCTAAGCATCTCTGTGGTCGCATTGATTGCAGTGGGACAACTTATTTCCACACACATTCATTCTTGTCTGCCTCTCAGTGCTACTATAGAAGCCATGAGTTTCCTACATGACATTTGAACAGATTTTATGATACTCCTCTGAGAAGCTAATATTCAGAATCTAAATCCTAAATAGTAGTAAAAATTCAATATGGGCAACGAGGTGCACATGCACATCGTGTCATCTGGATGAGAGGGTGCATTCATCATGAGGAAACAGCGAGCACTGGTGTACGCACAGAAATGGAATGCGACTCATATTAAAGGTTAGTGGGGTGGTTTCACACTCTCTGCTCTCTCTTCTCTCAAAACCCAGCATAACTGACAACGTTCCAGCCTATGCACTGAAGATGCTGTGTTGTCTCTTTCTCATGTGACACCTGGATGTAAAGTGCCTGGCACTAAGCATTCAGCCACTTTTCCTCATGCATTGTCATCACAGCAAAAATGAGGCCTGGAAAAACATATTAACAGAATTTTAGAGAAGTGAACAGAATTTTAGTAAATGCCACCCAGAATTTCAATGCTGGGCAGTGATACCAATCTGTTCTGTGCCTGCCACAGTAACGGCTGGTTCCTTAGCACAACTGCTTCAACAGCATTACTGGTCCAGCTCACTGAATTCACAATTAAATGACTAATGCCTTTCTCATCACCGATGTTCACAAGATACAACAGCAGACAAAAGAAAGAAGCTCAAAACTATGATCTAGCCACCTTCCCGTTCTCAAACTGACCATAGTTGTCCATTCCACAGAGAACAGCAAACTGGAGGTTCAGGTTTCCTGGATACTTTTTCCCAGCTCAGCTGTGAGACTTCGGATTAAAGCAACATCGGATATCTTTTTCCTGTATCTGTACAAAAGATGCTCATTTTGCAACACGTTCAGAGACCTCTAGAATGCCAGCTGTGTTGCCAAAAGAAAGGCATGGTAGTTCTAGACAATTCTGTTTCAGCCCCCCAATCAGTGCTGCATAGTATGACAAACGCTCTTCTAGCATGTGACAGTGGCTATGCAGCCCCATCCTGTAATGAGAAGGTAGCAGAGGAGGATCCCAATTTTCTTTGGCTCCTAAGACCTAGACCAATAAACATTTTGTATAATACAAAACTGAAGAGCTCAAAATTAGTAATATTGAATGGCCCTGATGCCTACATTCAGCTCCTGGCAATCTTTCTACTCCTTCCACAAAGGTTCCCATTGTGTATATTCCACATGCACATACATACTCCTGTATTCAGACATGCGCCCTTCATGAACACAACAGAAATTCTGGATCCTTTTCTCATTATCATTTCATAAGTTGCAGGATTTAAGGCTTGTTTGTGTTATAGCTGCTGATGTTAAAGTAACACTTACCCTGGAGCTTTCATAAATTTTCAGAACTGCTATTATTTTTAACCTACTGCCAGAGGCAAATCTTCTAGCAGAACGCAGCTATAAGAGGTCATCTATTTCCTCCCAGTAAGCAAACTCAATTTCCTTATCAGGGCAATAAATACTACCACCAATAATATAAGTGCAAAACAGTTCCCACTTCCATTGACACCATGGTAGAACATTGTTTCAATGATGATTTAGTCAAAACTGCACTTACCCCTACCAATCTCAATTTTTAAGGAAAAAGAAATTACAGTAAAATTAAACAGCTTGTCATTCAACAGTGCAAATTTTTTTACATACATTCTAGGTTAACGCCTCCTGTTCTTGTCACGAGCTACACTCAGATCCTCAGAATTCATTATTTAATTCAAATTGGTCTACAGAAATAATAGGTTCTTTTGAAAGCTATAACATAAGATCATTAAAACATACAAAAGACTTTATCTGTTGGGGCAAAATATGTATACAAAGGAGGGGGGGAAGAGGAGATCTCAAACATAGGAAAATGACAGTATTTTCTACCTTAACCTCTTCAGCTATAGTTGCTAAGTAACCATGACACACCACTGTGTATTCTCTGCAGCATCTGGTCTACAGCCTGACAGTTTGATTAATTCTTCTGAGTACCAAACCTGCATGGTGAATATTTTAAATACTTAAGCATTTGGGGGGGGGTGGGGAGGTGGAGGGGGAGACAAAAAAAAAAAGACCATCTATGATTTATAAATTAAGTTTTATTACTAGGCTGCCATATTTAGATGGGAAACTAAAATCCTCTTCCAACAGAGGAAGGTGATGTATGTAGTGACTTCTTCCTCTAACATTTTTGCCTCACATACCAGTAAATATATTTCTCCATCCTCAAAAGCATGCATGTTTAATTATGGATCCTGTGTATCAATGTTTGTAAAGAAACAGTAACATAAAAAAACCCTACATTATCACTGCATTGCCCTCTAAGTGTCTACATTTTTACATGAGGAAGTTCAAAAAAATCAACAAATATTACTGTGTCAGTGTACACGTAAAGCAAAACTCTCTGGATCTTACCTGTTTATACCAACTTTAGCTTAGAGATTTCCACACTTTATATTACAGCTGATCAAGAGATTAATTAATACCGATTTTAAAAAATCATTTTACCTCTAAAAGTTTCAAGCATTTATGAAATTACGTCTGCCTTCCCCACTCCTCTCCATGTGTTCAGACTGTTTTGGGAAACATAGAGGGAGAAACAGTGGAGTACTAGCTTAGAGAAGCTTTTTTAATTGCAAGCATAACACCATGCAAGCCATCACTACATCAACTACTTGAAAGACAGCAAGTGCTGGGGTGAGGTATCACAGAAAGGCATGGCCATACGCAGAATAGTGTAGGAAGAAGAAACCTCTGTCCATCTAAAAACGCAGGGGGGATTTACAAAGCCAGAAATTGTTTGCAAATTGGAGTTCAAGCAGGGCGCTGGGACTGAAGCAGGTGTCTTTGCTCAATCTTCAACAAAGGAGACTCACAGGTTGTACTCTGGATGACTAACAGCACACACAACTGCCACAAGTTATAAGGTGTTTGCTCTTCTCCTTCGTTGCCAGTGGTTCTATCCAACTTTAGGTAGAGCAGTAATAAAATACTCTCTTATGCGTTACTCCACTATTTAAAGAAATTATGAATGGAAAGAAAAGACATTCATAAAACAAACCTTTTGCTAACTAATGCAGCCAATACTAGAGAACTATTTGAGAACTCCCATCTCCTATTTTCCAAAGAAACCATCGTGTTTCTCCTGAGCCACTGACCTTCTGTATGGTAATAAAAACTGAATTCCCTTTGTGTTTCCATTGTAATGTAATTGTGTCATGCTTGCTAAGTACAGTTTGACTTGATTAACTAATTAGGTACTGCAGATTACCAGTCTTTGAGCAATCAATCTGTCTGGTCGCATAAAATATTTCTTCTTTTAACTCTAAGGAACTTTACAGTGTCTAGAGTGTATCTTCCACCAGTAGGAAATGCTTTCCTAATATAGGACTTTAAATGTACCATGGGATTTGCTAAAAACAGGCAGAGATCTTTATGCATTCTTACTAGGAACGTTCTCTGGTAGAAAGAGAATATTCCTGTTAGGATGCTTCCTGAAAATGCTTTGTCCTATCTTTTGCTCCACCGATTAGCCTACTCCATTGCCTCAGACACTCCTATAAATATTGACAAAATTAAAAACACTGGATTAAAATGTAATCAAAATTATATTTTGGTCTATTCATATTGTGTATTGTCTCTCTATCAGAACAACTTAATAGTATCTGCTGAAAGGAGGAAAGCCTAATGAATATGTAATTATAGCTAGAAATCTACCCTTTGATATTACAGAAGGCCCAGAAGCAGGAACACTATCTCTATCAGAGACTGTTCGTTAACAGAACAACATAAATAGAGTGTGCTAATATTACGTGTCTTAGCTACAGGCTAATACATCTGATATCAAGTAGCATTTCCTGACTGTGCCAGATATCTGTCCTGAAAGACATTTCTACCAAATAACCAGAGCCATTCTGCAGCTAGGCTTTATTATAGACTCTGCATATTTCCCCCTCAAGTGCACGCATATGGTTACATGTTCCTCTCCCAGGACTGCACTCTATCAGCTGCAGACACTTTGCTGCTCAGAGCTGGCAGCTCCAGGGTATGGTCATGCCTTCTCCTTCAGCAGCTTCCACAAGGAGAGAAATGAAAATGGAATTAAACCCTTAGGAAGACCTTGGAATCCCAATTTAAATAAAATATTCTCTACTGCCTTACGTTCGTATGTACTCTTCACATATCCAAAAGAATAAGGAGATTCTATATATGCAATTACAAAAATTATAATGTATAGGAACCTTTGGAAGCAGGCAAACTTAAATGTAGCTGGGTTTATGACCTATTGACAAACTTTTCATTGTGCTAGAGGACAGGCTTCCACTGCGCCACATCTTTGTAGTTCTATGCTCAGGCTCGTACTGGTTTCCATGTATGTTTACAGAAAATTTTTGTTCTGCTGGGCAAGAACTGAGCATTTCATCATATTACATTCATTGTTATAATGTAGGAGAGTTCTAGTGGCTTGAGTATTCCTTTTTTTTGTGTGTGCTCATTTTATCCTATTCTCAAAAAGATTCCTTCTGATCCAGCAGCTAGTCAATATAACATAGAACACGCTACCCAGAACCATTCTTCAAGTCATTTTTGCTTAGCCCTTCATTCTTCCCTTGTGGCTGCTTGGTGGTGTTTTGTGTTTTTCTCTCTGTCTCCCCCTGCAGCTCCTTTTTATTACTGTTTATTGCAAAGGTTTAGATCATTGATTTTCTGAGCATAACTCAATCCTGCATCTCTGGGATGCTTACTAACTCTAAGAGCTACTTCTGCTCACTCTGATTGATTTCTCAGGACAAAAAAAACCAAGCAATGAAACTCTACTGAGGAATGGCTGAGTTTTGCCACACAAAAGAACTTTACAAAGTAATTCAAGATTATACACAAACAGCAGCTTAGTATCAGCAGGTTATTGTTTTGTAGCAAGAGAAATAAACTAAAGGTGAGACTTTTTAGGGACATTTTAATTAAAAGTATTCCCACTACAGTGTTTTTAAATCATATTTACCCCCAAAATGGAAGAACGATACCTATTTTGGTCAAGCTTATTTTCTTCCATCTGATCACTGGGGTGTAAGATTATGATGACTACTTGGAAAGTTGCTGCACAGATGCTATTGATATGATTTACTTCTGCTGGTTGCAGACTGCAACACCTGCAACAGAATCGCAAATGTACTATTCTGGATGTTCTTGAAATGAATCCAGATTGAAGTGCGACTTCCTGCCACAGAACACAGTTCTCCACAGCCAGTTCTCCATAGCAAAATTGGTCATTCTTTGTGGTTTTACCCTAGGCAAAGATATCTGATTTGTTTTTTATACATCAGTATGTAAACATTAAAGTGAGTTTTCAGAAGGAAAAGCAGCTTTCATTTTAATCAATAAAGGCAACTTTACAGAAAGTTTATCAACTAAACATGTAACGCCTCTTTTTTACTTGTACGTTACTGGCAGTAAGAACTTTCTTGCCTATTTCTAGTTAGGAGCCTTTATTAAACTGCAATTTAGGAACCTTTTTATGAACTATATTATAAACTGAGTTCTAGCTGTACCATAACTTTTTGCTCATTACCTGCTTTGCAAGCATCCTAGAATTACACTTGCATTGCAGTTTTTATTCCTACTAGCTCTGCTCTGCATTTTGTAAACTCCTCCTGCACTACTTTCATGCTTCAGCTTCAAATCCATCTCCAAAATCGAGTGCTTCAAACTCAGTTCTTTACTATTGAAAAGAATACTTTTCATTTATGTCACTTTTCAGCAGAACACCTCGAGTCATTTTGCAAACACTGAACTACACGGCAGCTGTTCAAGATTATTACCAATTTCCCAAAGACTAATAAACCAAGTTTAAAGGGTTGGTATGTCCTACACAGCAAGCGTTAGAATGCAAATTTTCCTTACTATGTTTCAGTTGTATACGATCCGTAGTCACAAATCAACATTCCATTATGCTTGGTGGCACACAAACACAAATTAAAACCAGGCAACTACTGCTTCTCCACTCCCAAAGTTGAATGTCTAAACATTAGTCAGGATACAACTGCAGAAAGGGATAGGAATGTGTGGGCATATGCACTAATAGTGTTTAATTCAAATTAAACAGTTTTAGGATTTAGTAATCCTTAACTTCAGCCTCTTGAGTTAAAGACACTTTCCTAATGAACAAGCACGCAAATCCCTGTAAAGGATTTGATACAGGAAGTATTTGAGCTTTATCATTGAATTCCGAAAATAACTTTCCAGTGTACTGCAATTTCAGTCCAGTTATAGTGTCAAGTGTTTAACTCGTCTGTTAACTTAGAGCAGAACACTCCATGCTTCTGTGTTCTTACCTGTTTTTGATCAAAGCATAACTGTATGTTTGCTTCTGTAACTGCATGCTAAATTATTAATAACTTATTGGCTTCACTATAGCTTAACACAACAGAGCTGATGACACTTACGAGAAGTGACATGTTTAAATGCATGTAACTTAGAGTTCTTCTTTCCTCTTTAATGGGATCATGATGAAGGCATCTGTTGCACTGGGCAAAGAATTACTTTAGCATAACATGATCAAAAGCTGTGGAAGAACACAAAGCCAGAGTCTAGAAGTCTCCAAGGAAGAATAAAATTAATAGCTTTGTAGGCAGATTGATCTCCTGATTATTGTTAGCAGCCTACTCCAAAGAAAGGGCGATGTTACAGATATCATATGATCTTTACTTGTTCTTGTAAAACATATGGTAAGAGCAGCTGAGGTGATGTTATCCACCTTTCCTCAATCTTTTCTCTCTGGCACCTATGGACTGCTTACTAGTACTAGCGCTGCAGCTGACTTGGTACAGGCAGTTCACTTCATCTCTGTAATCTCTCATTTCCCTCTCTGTCAACTTCAGAGTGAATATACTTCAGTCACCTAAAAGTCTTCTTTCTAGACTAAAAATTTACCTTCTGGCTTGCTTTATTGTATAATTAGAATGAATGGATGAATACTTACCTTCTGTATATTTCACTCTGCTTGCTCCCCCTCAACACATGCTTTGCAGCTCTTTTCATAATGTGAAGGTGCTTTGCAATTATGCTGGAAGTGAGCAGATCTGAATGATTACTCTCCAGTAGACATATCTTTTTCATTGACTTTTTGGCACAATGGGCTTCCCTGTCCTCTCCAGCTGAGATTTGATCTGCCTCCACAGCTAGGAAGAGATCATCTATCAGCACTGCAAAAGCTATTGCTTATATCATGAGCCATTCCAAACTTTGTCTATGAGACTAGCATAAATCAGGCATTGCTAATTGTCACCTCTCTTCCACTGGTTAACACTTTTATAAGTGCATAACGTGCTTGGAACATGTTATGCGTGTGCATACGTGCTTGGAACAACTGTATTATGTTATGTCTTTATAGTGCTTTTTAGGCAGATAATAGCTTACACTCCCATATACTGAGAAATTACAGGCTTGTTTTGATGAGGACCATGGTGTATTCATGATGTGCTAACAACCACAAGAGCTTTCGGTGGTTCGGATTGAGGGAAGAGCAAGCACAAGTCACTCCATGAATTGCCATATAGACATATTCTGTGATTGCACATTCACTCCTTTTATTATTATTTATTTAGATCCTCTCCTTGGTCTACAGAGAATGCACAAACTTACAAGGAGGACTTACACTTCCCTAATGCTAAAGGGAAATGAGATGCATCAGTCCCATGGTTTAGGCTAAGCCATGAAGTTTGGATCCCTATTGCTATTTATATTTGTGGGTATCTTGGATATACTCCATCTTTATTTAGATTACTCCAAAACACTTGAACTGAATTTGGTTGAATATTACATTTTACTACCAGACCTTCTCTCTTATTTACATTCTTCATTAACCTTGATTAAATTGCTCCAGGCTTGAGCATGAGAACCAAATTCAACACAATACTTATATGATTTGTATTATCTTGAGGGATGGACAAAGAATTTTGGGTTGAAAGACCAAAAACTAATCCAAAAGCAAGAAATCATATTCATACTACATTTTCATTCTTTCCTCAGTGTTTGCTCTTAAGTCAAAATCTGGCATTTAAAAAGAAAAAGTTCTTTTAAATGCTCCCAACCACTATATTTTTCACCTAGACTGGCAGTAATTCTTCAAGCAACTGGTAAGCAAATCTCCTCTTTGGTTCTTAAGTTAATGAGTATGCATCTATCCACACTGCCTGTTCTGTCCAGAATTAAAATGAGAAAGGTTGGAAAAACAACTGTACTTCGACCTACAGGTTGTGAAGTGTTTACAGAAAAAGTAACATTATCAAAATAATCATAGGAAACAGACACAGAAACAATAGAGATCCTTATTTGGGAAGTTCTGTCAGGGTTATGTACCTAATGAAACAAAACCTCACCCCTTCACTGTCCCATCACATTTCTAAAACATCCCAGTCATGCTTCCATGTACTAAGTCAGCAGTGCTTCATAGCTGCGGCCAAGATTCTCTGTTCTGCATTAAATGGAGTTTTTTTCCCCTGTAACCTGTCCAATCTGACAAGCTTCTTAGTTGTCTGCCTTTTTTAATTATGCTTTCTAATATATGTATTGAAATCCTCACCAGTTTGATTAATCAAGTACATCACCAGTAAACAGAAATTTCACTGTGAAATTCAAATGCATAAGGTGGGAATTATCAAACTGTAGTTTTATTCCAAGAAATTGACAAGATCAGCAATGAATGCTATTCACGCTGGAGTATCGTGGTAACACGCTCCTCTGATTAATGAGGTGACAGTTTTATGCTGTGAAATAGCAAAAGGACTTGACAAGACTCACAGTTTTGCTCATTGACTCTAACAGCTGGAATGATGTTTCCTAACATTCTCTCAAGGTTTGTCAGTAATATATTGTCCTTGTCACATCTCTGAACGGATTCTCACATTGGAGCAAGCAGCAGCAAGGTGAACTCCAGCAAAGCAACAGAAAGCAGAATTGGAGATATGATCAGCCACAGTGCATCTTCTCACCAACACCATCAGCTGGGCTATTATTGGTTTAGGTCATAGTGGACATGTTTGTCTTTATTTTCTTGATATAAAGCAGGGTATAAGTAGGCAACTGTACTGGACATTTAAAAATGTAAAAATTTAAAAATGTACAGTACAGGGAAGTAAACTTTTTTTTGTATGCAAGAGGTTGTGTGTCAGAGTAGGTTCCCATTGTGATTTCTAGAAGGTTTCCACATCTTTATACAGTGGATTTCAATCCCAGATTAGTGTAAGACTTCTATATAATTTTTTGTAAGTTTAAGCCTAATAAACAGTATACTAGTACATATACATTTACTTTATACCTCTGTTCTCAGCAGCACAGATTTAAATACTTTCTAAAACAGATGCCTATTCTCTCCAGTTTTAAACCAAAATGCAAGTCAACTTGCAAAAAAACAGGGGGACTCAGTGGAAAGACCAAACACAACCACCAAGATGGCAAAGTAAGTGCCCTGTGACAAAGCACTATGTATAGTGAGGTATGCAAAAGAATACATGCATGCAAGAAAGACATGCTTGGAGTTCTATATGGAAATTGCTGGGAGAAATTATTTGTCCTATGTTTCTCAAAGTTTAGATTAGATGACCATAATCGCATTAAAGTCTATGTATGCTATAAACATCAGGGGACCCACTACTTTAAGGAAAGTATCTGCTTCTGTATCTTCTCCCTCGTATTTTTTGCTTCTGATGTCATGAATTCTCAACATCAAAATTGAGAGGAAAGCAAACACACAAAAAAACAACCCTCTTGGAAAATACTGATTAATGTTCCTTCAAGTCAACGGTACTGGAAATGGCTGTGACTATTTTTCTGCTGGTCTGAGCAGGAAATAAGAGCAACAGCTTCTTAGTATAGCCAGGCTTCCCCACAAAATATTTCAACAGAAGTGATTCTTCACCGCTCTGAACCCCTGTCAAATGCCAGGCATGAGTACAAAATGCAACTAAAGCGATACAAAAGAAAAAAAAATTAAAGAAATCACAGTATTAGTATTTTATACTTCCCTTGTAAGGAATAAACAGGCATAAAAAATTACACAGAAGTAGGGGGGGGGAAAAGGTTCAATCAGTTTTTGAGTGCAGAGAAGCATATGAAACATCACATTTCCTTTACAGACATGGCAATTACATCTCTGGCTGAAGCCAAATTTAACCCTAAAGTTGCATGTCTGTGTTTTGGCTATGAGGACAGTTCCATTGAAAGTAAATTATTATAAATGTAAATTTCAAACCCTGTGGAACTGGTCCACAGAGAGGAATTCCCAAGCTTGGCAATGTTTTGTAGTAATTATCTATATCCAGGCACAGCTTTCATTTCAGTGGGGAAGCAATCTGGCAGCCGTTACAAAAGGGCTCATAACAGATCATATCCTTTCATAAAGACTACAAATATCTGTTTACAAGGACTTAAACATTAATGAAGTCAGTTGCCTACTATCCTCTTCCTGTGGCACTAGAAGAAAAAAAAAAAAAAGTCCAGACTTAAGTTGTACCTAGCTTTCTGAGGGGAATTTTGGCAGGTAAAACCTGAGGGTTCCTTACAGCTCCTAAATGATCACAATGTACACCAGAATATACATGCAAACCACCATGCTGAGAATAATTCTAATCTAGCAGAAACAAAGGAGAGAGGCTAATTAAAAGAAACAAGTTCTTAATGATTGAGTCGGTCCAAATTAGAGAAGCAGAGTATGTTTCACTGTAGTCACGGGGATAACGGGTAATTCAGTAGTGGAATTCAGTATTTCATACTCTAAATTACTTTTTCTCCCCTACCTCAAAAAGAAACTACTGAGAAATCGGCAGAGGTCTGTGTGATTGGTCTCATTTGCCAGCATTTAGAAGGCATAGAGAAGAAGAAAAAGCTCTGCGCAAGACTCTGTTCTAGTTACGATAGTTACCATCCAGGTAGCCCATGGTGTTTCCCTCTTTAGGTAAATTTGAGCTAGTGTGAAAAGAACTAGGCTCAATTTCTTAGGCAGATACTTAACTAGGGGAAGTGAGCTCTTGGAAGCTGCAAGCTCTGTTTACCATAGTGGCACAGCAAGTGATGCAGTGTTCTAACACTGAAGTGTTAAATTTGGCTTCAAAATATTCAATGTTTGCTTGAGAAAAAGTCACACTCTTTAGGAATTCCAAAGGATATGCCTGAAACTTCGCTGAATCAGGACCCAAAGTCATAAGCTTCACTACAAGGTGTATAACACTTAGAAACTGCAGTTCCTGTTTCATTTCTGAAGAGCATTGAAGTATTTTTTCCAAACATCACAAGAAAATCCATAGAACTCAACATTTCTGGTTATTGTGGGGCTAAAAGCATACAGAGGTTCATTAACAGAGCACAGTTGTATTCACAGTGGTATTAATAGGTATTCGTCAATACCTATTGATATAATAGCTTTGAAGTCCATCAGTCAAAGACATGAGGAATCTAGAAGAGCATACTAGCATAGGAACATATATACATATATGTTGTACATTTTACATAGAGTTGAAGCTAGAATATGAGACAGCACAGAGCTTTGATCCAGTCTGATTCAGTATGGCAGTTCATCTTCCAGATGAAACAGATAGTGTACGAACCGATAATGAAAATAAAATAGCTGTTAAAGCAAACCCTGTCTGTAACACCACAATGAACTATCTTTAGCTGAGCTACTGAAGCAACATGCAAGTGACAGGAGTCCTTGAAAGACTTCTGCGTGAGAAAACATTAACAAAATTATAATTGGTTATTTCAGAGAGAAGATGGGGAAAAAAAGAAAGCATAGCAAGGGAGACAAAGGAAGTGGCATGTTACTTGGCAAAATAAAAGCTTGTTCATTCATTTTTATTCTCAAATTGCACGTAGGGGGGACACAGTTTTTAAAAGACATTTAGAGATTATTAATAAACATTTATGCATAGAACAACGTGTAATTCAGGACATAAGGCATCACAAAGTTCATGCTAAGATTATTCAAAGAAGGGCTACACATTTGTGTGTGTAAGAAATGCAGCATTACATTAGATTCAGGTGTGCCCAGGTGGAGGACCTCCTGCAGCAGGTGGCTGAGCTGCAGGAGGCAGTGAGAAGGCTGCATAACATCAGGGAGGCAGAGAAGGAGTCAGATAGCTGGTTCCAAGCGCAGTCTGCAGTGGACTCACAGCCAAAAACTCCCCCACCAGCACACACAAAAGGAAGGGTGGGCAGAAATGCAGAAGAATGGATGGTTGCAATGGCAAGGACCAGCAGGAGGAAGAGACTTCCCCCGAAGCCTGAGGTGCCCTTGCAGAACTGCTTCACCACTCTGCAGACCGAAGAGGAAAGACCCATCACACCAGGAGACACACTGGAGCTGAGTGAGGCAGCCCGATCTGCCCCCCCCCATATAACAGCCAGCGCAATTAAGAAAAGGCAATGGGTGATAGTAGTAGGCGACTGTCTTCTGAGAGGTACGGAGGCACCCATTTGCCAACCTGACGCACTCTCTAGAGAGGTGTGCTGCTTACCGGGGGCTTGTATCAGGGATGTCACCAAGAGACTACAAAGCCTCGTACAGTCCACTGGCTATTATCTGCTGCTGTTGTTCCACATGGGCACCAGTGACACACCCAGGAGCAGTCTGAGGACTATCAAGAAGGACTACAGAGAGTCCCTACACAGAGGGAGTGGCGGTAAGGGACTCTGGAGCGCAGGTAGTTTTTCCATCAATCCTGCCAGTCAAAGGGAGGGAGTTTGAAAGGGCCAGTCAAATCTGGCGAGTCAACAAATGGTTACAGGACTGGTGCCACAGCCAGGGGTTCAGCTACTTAGACCATGGGACTGACTTTGGGAAACCTGGTCGACTCGGGGCTGACGGGGTCCATCTGTCAGAGAAGGGGAAGAGCATCTTCAGTCATAGGCTTGCCAAGCTGGTGAAGAGGGCTTTAAACTAAAGTAGCCGGGGGAGGGGAACCTCAATCCATCCCACTCCTACCAGTTTGATGCCAGGGCGAGCAATAGATACCCAGAGCCTGGAGAAGGATCACAGGTCAGCAGGAGAGCGCCTGAAGAGCAGCACAAAGGAACTCCAGCCAGCAAGACAGCTTCATCGGGGGCCCAACTTAAATGCCTCTATGCAAACACACGTAGCATGGGGAATAAACGTGAGTTAGAGACGTACACACGCCTGCAGGGCTATGACCTTATTGGCATCACGGAGACATGGTGGGATGGCTCCTATGATTGGAGTGTTGGGATGGAGGGATACAGGCTCTTTAGGAAGGACAGGCAAGGGAGACAAGGAGGGGGTGTCGCCCTCTATGTCAATGACCAGCTGGAGTGCATGGAGCTCTGCCTGGGGATGGATGAGGAGCCAACTGAGAGCTTATGAGTCAGAATTAAAGGGAAGGCAGGGACAGGTGACATTACGGTGGGGGTTTGCTACAGGCCACCTGACCAGGAAGACCGAACAGATGAGGCCCTCTATAGACAGATGGGAGCAGCCTCACATTCACAAGCCCTGGCCCTCATGGGGGACTTCAACCACCCCGATATCTGTTCGAGGGACAACACAGCAGGGCATAAGCAATCTGGGAGGTTCCTGGAATGCGTCGATGATAACTTCCTTCTCCAAGTGGTAGAGGATCCAACGAGGAGAGGTGCTATACTGGACCTTGTTCTCACCAACAAGGAGGGGCTGGTGGGGAATGTGAAGCTCAAGGGCAGCCTGGGCTGCAGCGACCATGAAATGGTGGAGTTCAAGATCCTTAGGGCACCGAGGAGGGTGCACACTAAGCTCACTACCCTGGACTTCAGGAGAGCGGACTTTGGTCTCTTCAGGGATCTGCTTGGTAGAGTGCCATGGGATAAATCACTGGAGGGAAGAGGGGTCCAAGAAAGCTGGGTAATATTCAAGGATCACATCCTCCAAGCTCAGGAGCGATGCATCCCAACAAAGAGGAAGTCAGGCAAAAACACCAGGAGGCCTGCATGGATGAACAAGGAGCTCCTGGACAAACTCAAACACAAGAAGGAAGCCTGCAGAGGGTGGAAGCAAGGAGAGGTAGCCTGGGAGGAATACAGAGAAATTGTCCAAGCAGCCAGGGATCAGGCCCTGATAGAATTAAATCTGGCCAGGGACGTCAAGAGCAACAAGAAAAGATTCTATAGGTACATCGGGGATAAAAGGAAGACTAGGGAAAATGTGGGCCCTCTCCAGAACGAAACGGGAGACCTGGTTACCCGGGACATGGAGAAGGCGGAAGTACTCAATGACTTTTTTGCCTCAGTCTTCACCAGCAAGTGCTCGAGCCTCACCGCCCAAGCCGCAGAAAGCAAAGGCAGGGACTGGGAGAATGAAGAGCCGCCCACTGTAGGAGAAGATCAGGTTCGAGACCATCTAAGGTACCTGAAGGTGCACAAGTCCATGGGACCTGATGAGATCCATCCACGAGTTCTGAAGGAACTGGTAGATGAAGTTGCTAAGCCACTATCCATTGCATTTGAGAAGTCGTGGCAGTCCGGTGAAGTTCCCACTGACTGGTAAAGGGGAAACATAACCCCCATTTTTAAAAAGGGGAAAAAAGGAAGACCCAGGGAACTACAGGCCAATCAGTCTCACCTCTGTGCCTGGGAAGATCATGGAACAGATCCTCCTGGAAGCTATGCTAAGGCACATGGAGGACAGGGAGGTGATTTGAGACAGCCAGCATGGCTTCACCAAGGGCAAGTCCTGCCTGACCAACCTAGTGGCCTTCTGTGATGGAGTAACTACATCAGTGGACACGGGAAGGGCTACAGATGTTGTCTGTCTGGACTTCTGTAAGACCTTTGACACGGTCCCTCACAACATCCTTCTCTCTAAATTGGAGAGGTATGGATTTGATGGGTGGAGTGTCCAGTGGATGAGGAATTGGTTGGGTGGTCGCATCCAGAGGGTAGTGGTCAATGGCTCAATGTCCAGATGGAGATCAGTGACAAGTGGCATCCCACAGGGGTCTGTATTGGGACCAGTACTGTTTAATATCTTCATCAATGACATAGGCAGTGGGATCACATGCACCCTCAGCAATTTTGCAGGTGACACCAAGCTGAGTGGTGCAGTTGACACATCAGAGGGACACAATGCCATCCAGAGGGACCTGGACAAGCTCGAGAAGTGGGCCTGTGTGAACCTCATGAGGTTCAACAAGGTCAAGTGCAAGGTCCTGCACCTGGGTCAGGGCAACCCCCGGTATCAATACAGGCTGGGGGATGAAGGGATTGAGAGCAGCCCTGCCAAGAAGGACTTGGGGGCACTGGTGGATGAAAAGCTGGACATGAGCCGGCACTGTGTGCTCGCAGCCCAGAAGGCCAATCGTATCCTGGGCTGCATCAAAAGCAGCGTGGCCAGCAGGTCAAGGGAGGGGATTCTGCCCCTCTACTCCACTCTGGCGAGACCCCACCTGGAGTCCAGCTCTGGAGCCCAGCTCTGGAGCCCTCAGCATAAGAAAGACACGGACCTGTTGGAGCGGGTCCAGAAGAGGGTCACAAAAATGATCAGGGGGATGGAACACCTCTGCTATGAAGAAAGGCTGAGAGAGTTGGGGTTATTCAGCCTGGAGAGGAGAAGGCTTGAGGGAGGCCTTATTGCAGCCTTTCAATACTTAAAGGGGGCCGATAAGAAAGATGGCGGCAAACTTTTTGGCAGGGCCTGTTGCAACAGGACAAGGGGGAATAGTTTTAAACTAAAAGAAGATAGATTCAGACTAGGTATAAGGAAGAAATTTTTTACACCGAGGGTGGTGAAGCACTGGCACAGGTTGCCCAGAGAGGTGGTAGATGCCCCATCCCTGGAAACATTCAAGGTCAGGCTGAACGGGGCTCTGAGCAACCTGATCTAGTTGAAGATGTCCCTGCCCACGGCAGGGGGGTTGGACTAGATGGCCTTTAGAGGTCCCTTCCAACCCAAACTATTCTATGAGTCTATGATTCAGAATCAACAGGTAAAACCTTCAGGCTGCAAGGCAAAAAAGCACCTACAAACTGATAGAGATTAGGACACTAATCCCAGAGGTGCTGATTATTCTACAATAGTGTATTGTAAAGTTTTCATTTCACTTTCTGCAAAATACATGATGTTATCAGGAGGAGAGACTGCATTGTTTTGTTGGAGATGCTTTTAACCCCTTCTATCTTGTTTAAGCACAATGGTCAGCAAGTCTTTCTGAGTAGTTATTTGTGCTATGTACATCATCCTGCCACAGACTACACTATCAGAGAACTACAGAGCCAAAGCAGTCAAATAATTAGGAAACCCTACCTTCCACTCACTGACAAACAGATGTTTGTCCAGGACTCCTAACACATTTTTGATATAGGTTTATTGAAGCTGTCATTCCCTGGCAGTTTATCATCTGATCTAATTAACAGAATTAAAGGAATATTTATTAAATTTCCTGACACCAACAATTCTAAAGCTTTCTCCACCAATCCAGCAATGTCAGTTGATTGACAGGTGATCAGGGCTTCTGGAACGCGATCTGATAACAAGTTATCCACTACTCATAGATAATACCAATGTTACACTTCAACAGGAAATCTGTTCCCTAATAAAAACTGATCATTTGTTAATGCTGCTGATCCAAACACAACGTAAACCTGAGAATGTGCTTTTCTCCAAGGCAGAAGACACTTAAGTAGTGAACTTTACATTTTCACCTGTATCTCATGCAATAAATGACAAATGCAGATACAAGTTATGCAGGCATAGACATAAATGATATATTACTTCAGCAGCTTTAGAGATTCAAACTCAGTTCCCAGCTTTGCACTTCTCATCTTTTGTGCTTCTTGTTGCATGCTTTTACAGAGTTAATGATCAGTAATGATTGCAGAATGGAATGATTTGGTTTTAAATGAGATTTGAAAAGACAGCACAGCTCACTGATACACTTGCAGTAAGTCACAAGATGTAAAACATTACAAAATCAGAACAGTCAGTATCTTATTTGTAGCATGGACTCTTTATACGACTTCGGTATTTCACTGTTAATGCAATATGCAGACACTTGAAGGCCCATCAGGCTTACCTTGGCATAGTCACACCTGCTAGTTATCCTGGAAGAGAATGCTTATTTTCATTTGATAATGTTTGTGTCTATGTTATCAGAAGATGCTGACTTAGTTACTCTTTTTGTGTATTTAATTAGGTTGATGATTTTTCTATCTGCTTTTGTGACTCCAGAACTTAATGCTTACAGGACTAGCTTGCTCAAAGACCTGGAGAATAAAGTCCAGAAAAATCACAACCAGACAATGTTGGCAAAAAGAGTTTCTCATTGCCTCCTTTCAATTCATTTCATCCCAGAGTGGAATAGAGTACCTTAGAAAGCAATTTCCATGTTCTTCATTTCTTGTCTATTAATTCTTTAGAGAGAAGAGCAGCAAGGCTTTTAGTAAAAACGAGACTGCAAGACAGCTTTTCGCAAGGAGAAAGCCAGCCTGTCCTACACCAGGTCCTTCAATTACTTGACTGTATAGGTGACTTCTAGCAACATGCAAGTATTACTTACTTGAGACTCCAGGTAATCTCAAGTCAGGGGCTTTTATTCACTGACCACTGGTCACTGATCTAACACAGATTATTTTAGCACCACCACCATGTTACAGTAACAACATACAATAAGAGTTACTCAACACTGACATTTTGAACTTAAGTTGTTTAATCACTCGTACATTTAAAAATGAGATGCAGCACTTCAGGAAGAAACAAGACTGAGGGGAAGGGTGATACTTGGACTGTGCATGTGTAAAGTCTGTGTATCACCTGGCACAGCAAGGACTTCACCTGCTTGAGGTATCTCCACATGACAAAGTTGTTGCTACCAAGAAACCGTATCACCAGGAGACATTCTCACATCTTGTTAGTGACCTTGTGAATTTCAGTGCCTACTATGTATTGATTTCCTACTTTTTAATCTATATTAAATTTACATCAAAAATGCACAAAAACCAACAAAAATATTGTTCTGTTATTTCTCACACTAAGTACACTGCTTAGCTGAAAGGTTTCCAAGTAATTAATCTAATGCCTTACGCTTGTTTTAACTGACACCCCCCCCAATGTTTTATCCTTGAAAACATAAAAGTACATTATATTAAATCTTAACCACAGATGCTGCAAATCATCTTAGCTCCAGTGCGTTTCTGTGCATTTCCTCAGGGTAATGAAGGTAGCTTAGAAAAGAATTTGTAATTCGTTTACAACAGCTGCAGGTAAAAACCACAAGGTGCCTTTAACTAAGAAGAGCTGGAGGTATATACAGGTAGCAAACTGTGTCATGCTGAATATGCTGCAGTCCTTGACTTCTTTAATGTTAAATGAATTAATCAAAAAATAATTAAACATCCCGGACATACTTGTGTTCAGTAAGTGGGACATGCTTAGTTTTCCTCCACATGAATTCCTACTGATGAAGCACTTTCTGCTGCAACACAGAAATAAAGCCATGTCTCTTGGTGATTCAATGCAGATCCAGCAATTAATTCCAATTCTCTGGGATTTTGTTTTAGAAGTTCAGTTTTATGAAAAAATCTTAATTTAAATCTCTGTGCGATAACTGATAATGATTTTCTTCTACTCCCACTGGGGTAGGATGGTAAATGTATTTTAGAAGAAAACCAGAGTAGTTAATCTAAACAGCTTCAGTGCTTAAATTCTTTTTATGAAGGTTGCAGATGCATTGGGGGGAATGATTGCCTCCTGTATATACCCTTTCACCTCTATATAAATCAGCTTTCTGACTGGGTTCCTGATTGTTGCAGAGTTGCTCACAACTTCTATTCTGTGTGGAGTACACTTCTGTTTTCTTCATTACTCTAACAGTTCCTAGGTATGCCTTTTTTTTTTTCTGGATTAAAAAAGGTAAAAGCTGCAAGCCAGATAAGCATAATTGGAGAGAAGTCTAGCTCAAGAAAGTTTATGATCAGAATAGGTAAGACAGACCAAAGTGGATCAAAAACAGTTGGATGAGGGAAAGGAATGTAAAATAATCAAATTAACAGGGTGTTTCAGCCCAGTCACCTGCATGAGCTTTTGCTAACCAGTTGGTGGTACGAAACACAATCAGAACTTACCACTTACACAGCTCCTCATACTTATGTGCCATAAAACACAAGGCACAGATGATTTTTACATAGCAGATTTCAGATCAGTAACTATGTTAAAGACTGTCATAAAGGGTAACCAGAGAGGGGAAATGCTCTTCTGTTGCATCTGCTTTCCATTACTACAAAATTTAAGCCTCTTAGCCCTTTTTAAAAGTTCCGATTATAGGCGATACATTAGAGGGCTCAGTTTTGCTTTTAACAGTCTGACTAACTCTGCAACAAGTCACAAGTACTTAAGTTCTCTGAAAATCCCAGCTGGGATACCTGCAGTTTCACATCCATAAACAGGATGCACCCACAGCATAGACTCTATTTTTAAAATGCGAGTTTTGACTGCGCTGGGACCCTTTGTAAAGTAGTTACTATTCTCACATTTTTGACTGAACCAACCAGGGCCTGTAAAACACTGAGGCACTGTAGTAAAAGGTACCAGAGAAGTGGAAAGTATTTTTCAACTTCTATAGCTCCTCTCTTTCAAGCAATTGAGAAAACCAAGTATCTAAATTTTGTCCCCATTTGAAAACAATGTTGCTGGAAAAGAGATAGCCTCCTATTTCTAACACACATTTGGTTCTGATAAATATAGTTCTTGACCTTTAGCAGATGTTAAAGCGAACAAAAGAAAAATTGGACACGCTGTGAGGGCTAAAACCTATTTTATAAAGCATCCCATTGTATCGATTGGCTGCACACTAACACCAGCAACAGCTGCTTTGCCACTCCTTAATAAACTTATTTCATTTTTCCTTCGAGAACCCCACACAAGGCATTAACAGTAACAACTCAGAAGAGCCAATAGTCTTGTGACGAATGGACAACAGGGAATCGTGTGTGCTTTTGTACATGCTACTCATTTCTTTGCTCTTCCTCTTCCTTGGCTCCCTGCATGGACCCAAAGCAGTATAGACTCAGCCTGACCTAAACAAAAGGATCTAGCGTACAGCTGACCAATATACAATACCTTCCAAAACAAAACGCGTTCTCTTTCAAAAGACCAAAAAGCAAGCACAATCCAAGATTGTTTGCATTAGTTTTTGCCTAAATTTAACTAGTTAACCAGCCACCAGCAAAGAGTGATTTTTTTTTTTACTGCTACAGTAGAGAATGAAGTATTTAGAAACTTCTACCTTTCCCCTCTCCTTCACAATAATAAAAGCTTTTCAATCTGAGCAAATTCAGCTTCATCCTCCCCTAAAAATGCACAATTACTCTCCCTATCGCTGCAGGAAAGCCTTTACAGAATTTGCACTGTGGGGTAAACAAGCAATTGTGACTTTCAGGAAAAGAGACATGCCATTGTAGAAATACTTGGTTCATTTAATACAAGGTCAGATACTTTAATTTATATCAATGGTGGTTATGTGGCTGGATTTACTTCCTAGCAACAATTAAACCAGTAAAAATCTTGGAAGGACTACGCAGAACTATTCATTTTAAGACAAGCTGTTTCTTCAGATACTTGATACTTTTTCTAGCACTTAATGAACAAATTACCTTCAATGCAGTAGCACCAGGATGAGTAGACAAACCCACCTGCATTACATTTAGTTCCATGGCCCCATTTTCTTGATATTTATTGTAAAGACACACATACTGTAAATGGAAAAGTTTACAAAGTGTGTCCAGAATGGCAATGAAAGTAATTACATGATTTTTTTCATTAAACACTTGATGCAGCCGAAGTGATAATTACGCTGCTTTCTGCAGAAAACAACTTTGTTTCTTATTTGATACAGAGTGCAGCAATGTCAGACTTCAGGTAACAAGCTGCAGTACCAGGCAGCATTTAAGGCCTGTAAATAGCATCAGAAATAGGGGTGGGTGAATTCAAATGGTTAAGGGGTTCCAAAGGTTGAAAGAACATTTCTAAGAGATGGAGAGCTCTGACTATTACTATAGACTGGCAGTCAAGACTCCTGGCTTCATGTAAATCCTCTATGCTGCAGATTCTCCATCTGCAAAGGGGGCTTATAATAACAACAGAATGTACCTAACATGTACGAAGTATATATGCAAAGTAATTACAAAGCATCATCCTCACAGTAGACGCATAATGTAAAAGCAGAGTGCTATTATTTTGAACTGTCAGGAAAAAAATAATTCATTTCTTCACCTCAGACACAGGACATCTTAAAGCACAATACCACTGCCTATTAATCTCTATTCAAAGCACTACACAAAGGAGTGGATGGTGACCGAGTTAAAAGTTCAACATCCAAAACCAAACGCTGCTCCTGTTTCTGCCTTTTGGCTGGCTAAAGGGTACAGTGATTGCAGCACTTACCACATTGGTGCATTCAGTAACACGAGCTTTCCATGATTTGATACTTAACTTGCAGGACAAAAGCCCAGATTCTCTTCCATCCTCGTTTACTAAAACAGAAAGCATCGTAAACAGCCACTTACTTCCCATCCGTTGTTGGCAGCAAGTTAGGACAAAACAGAGCATACCTGGCATTCACAAGTATAACTAGTAACTACAGTCCATCCATCTGTCTGTGACCATTGTCATCTGTGTCTTTCCCCTCCCAGTTTACATCACTGGATTTCATTTGTAACTTAGACATTCTACTGTTGCTTTCATCAGTTTTTATTAGCAATGTCTTCTAATTGACATGGCTTCAAGTTTAGTCTTGCAATCACATGATATTGAGTATTTCCATTAAAAAACATATGCCTGAAAGTTCCAATTACAAAGTAAACAATGTCAGCAGAGGCACTGCAATAACTTAACATTCTCTTTCTGTTACTTTCTATGTAATGGTTTCAGGTTTTTTGGTTGGTTGCTTGGGGTTTTTTTTCCATTCCATCAGCAATGGAATACACTACTTTGCCAGCCACAGTAAATCAATTTCCTGATACTCAATTATTATAAATACTTACTTCAGTAATGAGTACACAGAATACTAGATGGTTTCAAGAGAGAAAAGGCAAAGCGCATTTTTCCAATGACAATGAAGATATTAAAAATATTTTAACAACATGAACACAGAAAACCCCCCAGACACAAATGGAGAATAAATAGCCATAGAACGCAGAGCCAAAGAGACACGGGTATGTATAGTCTCTCTACAGATTACTTGCCTCATGGGTGGATAGACAGAGTAAATCCGCTACTTGCCTAGCTGATTCTGATACTGCTTTTGCCAACATTCTCTGTCTCTCCCCACACTAGACTGTAGGTCCTTACCTTAAACTAATTGTGAAGCCTTCTCCCCAAAGGAAAAAACTTTGCGGCAAATGCCATTCCTTTATGTCAGTAATACATGGAATTCTTTATACCTTGGTCACCAATTCTAAGGAAGCTTGGCTGGAGATACTATTTTCATTGGTGCTGTGCCCTGTGTGAAATGAATTTGTAGATCTCAGATTATTTAAAGAGATGTCTAATACTTTAAAAAAAAAAATGTTACTGGAAACCTTTGCAAAAAAGGGCAAGGTTGAACAGGGGTAGTCATTTTGCTGTAGGTTTCTCACAGACTTTTCAGTATTGACTGGCATTATTAGAAAGTAATTTTTTTTTCCCCAGATTCATTTTCCAGTCTCTAGACTGAATCAAAACAGTAAACAACTTGCTGCAACTGAATATTTTTATACTGTCATTTTGCATGTAGGTTACCAAGCATATTTCAACTGAAGATCACTTATGAGTGAAGAAATATCTCCTAGTTAGTGGTGGAAATCTGACTGAAATTCTTTTTAATTCCAGCTGGGAAAACAAAGGGGTGAGTGTGGTAAAGGTGCGAGCTTTAAAATATCCTTTAAGTTTGCTCATACTGCACTGCAATTTCAGTAACAGCAGGATGACTAGGGGAAAATGAGAGACGGGGAGAGAATTGGTCATTTTAGATGGGAAGACACATCATGGTATAGTTGGGTTTTTCAGGCAAAAGGACCAGACAGCAGGACAAAAACTACTCCTATGCATACAAAGAAAGATTCTACTGAACAATTAGTATTATTCATATTTTACTAAGGCATTTGAGGAAAGGGGGAGGGCAGGAGAAGAAAGATTTATCCAATAAGCACTGCCAGAACATTCTAACACCTCTCCCTGTGAAAGGAATTTAGTATGGACATCCATTTGTTTAACTCCGTTCTCCACTATGATCACCATTTCCCAGAATCATAGCGTGTTCATTATGAAATAAGCCCTGACATCAGCTTTATTATAATCATAAATCTCCATATTAGCTTCTCTAGCTATTTCCTATTTTTCAATTTCAGGTTCTGTCATTCCCCCTGGTTATTAGAAACAAAGGTTCAGATGCAACTGTGTTATTGCTGGAAGCCAAGAGAATGTATCAGAGGATCATTAAATACTTTATTTCCTGTAACCCTTTCCATCCACATCTACTTGCAGTTGCAAGAGTCAAGATACTGGCTGGAAAAGACCTCTGATCTGATCTAGTAACTTCTTACAGAATGAGAAAAGCCAACATCTGAAAGGAACTTCAAAAAGCCATTTTCAAAGCATCTAAAGCACCTAACCTGAGGCTTGATCAGCTCTATCTGTGTGTGCCTATCTGGTTATCAAAGCTCTCCACTGCTGGACATGCCACAGCTCCTCCAGGAAACATCCCTTTACAGGTAGAAGTTTAATCCTCATTTCTAAACCAAATTTCTGTTTGATGAAATTTAAATCTGTGACTTCTTGTGCTGGTTACCAAATAGAACGAATTATTATGAGTTTCTTTCTGAAGAAGCCTTTTATATATTTGAAAGCTCAACACAACTTGTGCTGCTCCAGTGTCCTTCAAGGTCTCTGTCAGAGCAAGCTACCTCAAGTCATTCAGTCTTTCCTTATAGCTCATGTTTCCCACATCTCTATGTTCTTACCACCTCTCAGAATTAAGTGCAGCCATATGCAGCTAGGTAAGCACACATGTAAGAATGAGCTGACTGCCTAAATTACTTTGTGGATCAATATGCAAGTATTTACATTGCACGTATGTATAGATGTACATATAAAAAATTGGATACACATGGCTAACTCATCTTTATGCTATTTTCTGATCAGTACAAGACTTTTGAAATCAGTACTTTTGCCTTGGTATATACAAATAATAAACAAATCATGCTCAGAACCCATAGTTCAGAAGCCTTTAAGCTGAGACAGTTTCAGAAAATCTAATACATATGCAATCCTTTTACTAACTACATAGTTCCAGATTTAACATTCAAAAAGAAAAGAAAAAATATTTTCAGTTCCAACAGGGAAAAAAGGCAGAGAAAAATAAAAGGTATTGCTCTAATTCAAGGAAGTGTGTGCAACTGTATCTACATTTGTATCAAAAAAGCTAAAGTGAGAGTAAAAAGACTTGCCTTGCACTAAATTTATGTAAATAACAAAGGCAAAAGAATTAATATTCACATACAGCGCGCTGCTTAAAAGGCTACTACAGTATGTTCTATGAGTTCTCACTCTGAGATGAGAAGTTTGAAATCTAATGTAGTTGTGACTGTTGAGGTCTCACTAACACAGTTGAGGAAGCCTCCCGCTGGTGCTAACGGAAGGGACAAAAACCTTTCAAAATCCTGACAGCATGAGAAACATTGGAACCCAAGCATTTGTTTCCTCTATTGTCATGTCTATGTTAGAGCAGTATTGTGCTTAGGAAACACTATGTGCTTCAGAAAACGGGGGCTTTGCCACAGGATACAGCTGACATGAAGCTCTGTTTCAAGATGCACAACACTCCTATGACCTAAACTGGCACTGCAGTGATGGTCTGTAGCTTAGAGTTACAGCTGCAACACTGTTTCTGAAGACAAGAGGCACCAGTGCCAGCCTTACCTTATTAAATCAAAGCACCTTGGAGAGCCTGATTAGAATCGCACAGGTCAATCAGTGACGAACCACAGATAACACTGAAGGCAAAGGAATTGTCACCTGATTGACTGCTTTATTGGCAATGACCTCAGCAGAGCTAAGGATGGACAGACTGGATCAAGAACTTGGATGGAAGGACCTCCAAAGGGAGGAGAAAAAAATAAAATAAAAAAAATCATTACACTGCAGCAAGTGAATCATCACCAATCCAGGTGCTGACATTTTGCCTTCCACAGCAGTAGTTTATCAACACCAGCTTGCGGCACTGTACAATGCTCTACACAAAAAATTATTTTTCAGTTCATCTCAAACTACAGCAGCTTGGCACCTCAGCAACTTTCAACGTGCAACTAAACATCTATGAAACTCTTAACTTACCACTTCATGCAGTCATTGCTCCAACCAAGCAGCCTGACAAAAAGCCTGCTATAGTGACCAGTAATTTATTTTTTCCACAAGAAGTAAGACAGCAGGAAAGGGATACTCCTGTTTACTATCAGAGTAATCACAAAAGGCCATGAGAGCCAGAAAACCAGAGAACATGAATTTAGGATAGTTAATCACAAAAATATTCAATGCGCTCAACTCCTGATTATCAGGAAAAGTGCTGGAGTAGCTAATGCACAAGCAGGCTCAATTAACCCTAATTAGTTCAGAGTCATGCTACAAAAGACTTAATTAGCAGTTACTGGATACAGCTAAGAAAAGAAGCATAAATAACATTTAGTTGCAAGCTGTATTTAAGAATCTCGTGACTAACTGACACTAAAAGAAAAGGGGAAAAGGAAATTAACTGTTCCTTTGTGGGGACCAAATAAGAACTAATGCAGGCCTTACGTTGATGCTGTAAATATTTCTGACAGTTGGGCACAGAACATTAAAGGTCTGAAAATACCATCTAGAAACTTATTTTGAGGATTTTATTTTTATGATTTGCTACCTGATTTGCACCTTCTTTCATACTAAGCTGTTTACTTTGAAAATCCTGCTTATTTCACATGTATTGAAATAGCTTAGCTTAAGTTCTTTTGCCAAAAATCTCTATCTGCATGGCTGATTGCACCACAGCGGGGCCTTGAGGGTCCCCTACTTTTAAATGGCTGCTACTCATCTTGGCACAAATGCATGCCTGGGCTTTAGAAAATAAATGAAAACTAATTCTCTGCCCAGGAGAGCTCAGTCTCATGTCCTGGTTGTATATTAAAATAAGCCATCACTCAGCATGTTTTTATAGGAAAACACATCAAGACAGGGACTTGAAACAGGTTCTTTAACATCTCCAAACAGGATTGTTTTAGTTTAGCTCTTTAGAAGCTATCAACACTTGTTTCTTTCCTGACAGAATAGGAAAATATTACAAATTAAAAGTTTTCCAGTAAAGAAACTGTTTTTCACCCTGCTCAACTGATACTCATATCCCTTTCCAGCAGTGATTATGTTGCTATTCTGTACACTGAAGAAATGATGCATCCGTCCTCTCCAAAACACTTTAATTTTTTAAAAAAGTTGCAAGAATAGAGGTTTTATTTATTGTGTTATTACACCTGTTAAGAGTTCAGACTTTTAAGCTTTGCCCTGCAAGTTGAATGGACAGGTGCCTCCGTTACAAAGAAAAAGAAGAAACACCAAATGTCACCAGTTAGCAATGTTAGAATAAGGATGCTTTTCTAAAGCAGAGCATATTGTAAAATCCTTCAAGCCTCAGAAGATCCTCTTTTCTGTGTTTAGCTTGACCTGCTATACTGGTTTCCTACATATTCACCCACCTGAGTCCACATTTCTTATTACCTTATATTAAGCTGTCTGAACATAATTTTAAGGTATAAAAAGCTTTTCATGAGAGGGAGAGATCTGATCTGCAAAACCCCTTGCTGATATGGCTGTACTCTGTTCATCTTGATGCCCTTTCCTTAATCCTATTCAAGGCTTTTGCAGATCTTCTGAAGGCAGCAAATGAATGGTTTTAATGAGATAAATTTGCTTTTACCAGCTTTAGATTTCAGCTTGATCTTTTCTGCCTCTTTTCTGGAGTTTTGAATGCTGCAGTACAATGCATGCTTGCTAACTATCAGGAAGTTTTGCCCTGTAGCAATCCTGCTTTCAACATTTTTGATGTTCAGGGGTCTTCTTTTAAAGACCTCCTCAATTCACACTGAACAGATGGCTAGTTTGAAATTTCTTTAGACCCACACTTTAGCTTGATAACCAAGGAGCTTCAAATGTAATACTGCTCCAGATTCCTGTCTGTCTGTGTTTTTACATGCAGAAGCCCTATGATTTTTTTTTCACTGAATCTTAAACATTAAGGTCAAGTATGACATCAAAATCACAGACATAATTTTCTTGTTAAAGTGATCTAGATTCCCCTTATACTAAAGAAGTGGTAACAAACTAGTATCAGCTTAAAGGAGAACTAGGCTTCCTCTGTTTCCTTTCGACATTGCTGCAAAATACACCAGCTACAACATAGTATCTGCCTACCTTTCAAACTCCCTAAAATTGAGTTTCCTGAAGAATAGGCAT
Source organism: Aptenodytes patagonicus (assembly GCF_965638725.1). Classification (NCBI taxonomy): domain Eukaryota; kingdom Metazoa; phylum Chordata; class Aves; order Sphenisciformes; family Spheniscidae; genus Aptenodytes; species Aptenodytes patagonicus. Next base: position 3,479,209 of record NC_134972.1, read on the forward strand.
GTATTTCTAGATTTGTTTTGTTCCATGCATTGTCTGTTATTGAAACCCCATGTATAGGTAGATATGAGTGACAAATTTGCATTTGGTCTGCACCAGGGTTAGCCAGAAAATGAAGTTGGCTGTAGGGAATAAGGAAATCACTCCACTGTTTATTGTGTTTAGCTAATGCTAAGGAGGTCCCTGATACAGAGAAACTTGTAAATGTCACAGCTGGATCAGGTGTTAGAAACTCCCATCCACCTGAATTTTATGCAAGCAAAGTTCAGAAAATGGTTGTCAGCATTTACCTGTGTATAACCAACACTGTTGTAATCCCGCACCTCAAAGCTGCTGCCTCAATCCTGCTCAATTCTACAAGTCCCTCTTCTGCAGAATAGTCAGGACTCTGGAATTCGTGGAGTCCCACTTGGTCAAGAACAGCATGAGATACCAGGACAGTCCTTTTCATCACCCAGCTAAACTCAGCTGTATTCCCCTGCCTTCTGCAGCCAAGGTATAGAATTGAGTGGGCACTGTCTGTTTGTGCACGTGCGTGTATGTGTGCATACATACAACTCCTCACTGTTAGACATTTCCCTTTCTGCACTGTAAAGAGACTGACATGAAAAAAACTAATTTGTGAGAATACAGCAATGCCTATGCGCAGAAGCAATTAACTATGCTGGATGAGGAGAGACCCTTTGCACTTATTAGGCTCATATGCCTCCGTCTTCCTAGGCAACACGTGAGGAAAGGTACTGGACAGGTCAGTGAAACAGCAGCAGTACAAACTTATGATGTAGTGGCAGTATTAACGATGAGGATTTTTTATATAGGGATAATCTGCTAGACTACATCTAGGCAAATTAATCCTGCTTTAGCTGACTCATTAGCTTGTTTACAGTAGCACAGGGATGGTGTTATGCTGATTTGAATTTCAGAACTGGCTCTGCTAGGGTTAGCTTGCAAGATGGTGTCTCAGCCTGAAAATCACAAACTTAGGCTCTAAATATGAAACTTGATATGATTCTGAATTACCTTAGACTCAAAGACACAGAGTGTAAAAAGCGATCTGTGTTTTCTCAGCATCCCTCTCAACTGGCCTACCTCTGAAAGGGATATAAGCCTCTTACTTGATACAGATCTCCACAGTTTTGCATAGGCAGTTCAAGTCATTTCTGTTTTTTTTTTTCCCCCCCTCTTGTCACTATGCTTTATGGTATTAGAAAACGACCTACTTAATGTTTGGTGTAACTTCACTTATAAAATTTTAAGCCAGATACAAATTTTATACCTGTTTTCATTTCATGGGCACCCATAAAAAACCCCACAACTTCTTGTGATGTTAATGAAACTTCAGACACGACTGAAATACACTACACTGACTGCTATGCACATTTAAATTTTATATTCTCAGTAACAGTATATTAAAATACCTCAGAAAAAAAGTCCACCACCAAAAAAAAAAGTTAGTACTGCCCCATTCTGAGACAAGACTGTAGTTAAATAGAAACATCAGTAATTCTATATGCTTATTTGATATAACAGCAATAACTAAGAATAGAAGTCAGGGAATCTCTGTTAATTCTCAGAGTCTGTCTTTAATTATTTGGCATTATCAAAATTGTCTCCATAGGTCACAATTCCATTCTGCAAGGAACTGCAGTGTAAATAACAGCAACCAGTAAAGCTAGGTCCTTAAATTGATGTAGATGTCTGCATCAGTATGGTTCCATTCCACTAGCTACATACACACAGTATAAAAATTGTACAAAAGGCATTTGAAAATCATCTAGGAGCTCCAAGATAAATCTGTACGTTCTTAAGTTAAAATCCTCCTGGTACTGGTATTAAGGGAGAATTAGGTTTGCATTAATTGGTGCTTGAAAGATGCTCTGATAATGTTATTGCAGTCAAAATGCAGTTACGTATAAGAATGTTTAAATAGTGGAATATTTTTCATTTGAGTTTGATTTGTAATACTTACAAACACGCAGATACGTTGTTGAGAGCATATGAAACTAAATCCAGATTTATTTACTATACCATGCACCCTGGTTAAGACACTGCACCACCTCCTTGTAGAAATCATTAAATGATTACAAGAATTACCAATCACACCCTCTGGTTTTCTTTCTTTCCTTCTCTTTTTCTACTTCAGAACTACCCTAAAGATTCCAGCTGAATAACTGACTGGTATTTTTTAAATGCTGGTCCAAATCCAGAGGCAAACACTAGTTTAGTTCCACAGCACATTCCATGTGCTAAAGGAAGGCTGTGCTTTAGACCAATACCGTGCTGGTACAGAGTGCACCTGTATAACCTTAAGAACATAGAAACCAGACTTCATTAATTCTACTGTTTATTTGGGATAGGACAGTGCCAAGAGTCCTAAGTTCTATCACCAGCTCTAGAGAGATTTTGTGACATAGCAACTATAGTAAATATCATGCACAGCAGATAATCAAGACCCTTGGGCTTTGGACTGTAGTTCAATCAGTCAGTCACTATCTGACTTTGGACAAATTGCTCTGTTCACTTTAATTGACCTTTTCATATAGGAGGATTAAAAGCTTCATGACTCCCTAGTGTTTATAACATGATTTTAATGTTTTAAAGGTTTCCCAAAGTCCTCAGCTGAAAGGTGCTATGCAAGTTGCACACAGTCAGCTGTTACTACATGAAGATAAATTTCTTTTTTCCGTATGAAATAACACTAGCTCTACAGAGATAGTAGCAGTAAGCATGGAAGGGAATGATCTGCAAAAAGCAGTATGAAAGTAAGCTTTTTGCTTATAAGGCAAGAAATATTTAACCCTGCAGTTGTAAAAAGTCAACACACATGAAGGGGAGATCACTGAGAATGCGACGGTGGGAACCTAAGAGCCATTATGATGCGCACAGCGTAAATGATTTCTAGATATCTCAGTGGTCTGGAAGCTGCACACTAGGCCAACAAACCAGACCATATGGCAGCTAACCACAGGCTCCCTTCTCAAGGCCTGTGGAGACTGCGCATATTGCTGAGGTCACTAACTAAACAACCCAGGGTCAGACAGCAGCTGCAGCATTGAAAGTCTACCCTTCCCTAGCTTATGTTACAGATTGGCATTTGGAATAAGCTTCAGGGATTCTTCTAGATGCCCTTGCACGAATAAGGAAAGTAGAAATTGACTCAAAGGAGTCAGGATAAGAAAATGTATTAGCTCCTCAGTGCTGGCTCACTGGCTCACTGTCCTGCCTTCATGTTTCAATTAGTTTAGGGAGGATAGGAGAAGTTACTTTATAAGAATAGCTTTATCACAGCCAAGATTATAAAAAAAGGAATCTCTTTCCTATACAGAACTTTCTGCCATTTATCTCAAGTGTTTTAGTTAAACCTAGGCAAACCTCTGATACAGACACATTTGGTTTAAACCGATGACTTAACTGGTTCCTCTTAAGTTAAATAAAAATAAGCTTAAGGTAAAATGTCAATGAATTCTTTTGTCAGGTTAATTAACTGACTTTAATCACACCTTACTGTATGAGCAGGTAACACCTCAAACTACTCCATCTAAAACTGCTAAAGCTTATCACCATCAAGTGTTCATTATCAGTTGAGGCAGTCACCAGCCAAAGATTTCTCTAAGTGCTTATAGACAGCTTGATTGTAAAGTCAGCTGGTTAACAGAAGTCACTGCTACAACCATTGCCACAGTAATAATTTGTCTATAGTCCTTAACTAAACTTATGCAACTCTGCACACAAGTGACGCCTCAGCTCCAATTACCTCATTTTCACAGAAGTTCCACACTTAGCAGTTTGCAGAAACTCAAGTCGGGATCATCTCAACACTCCTCTATGTTGCTTCTCTCCCTCCATTAATAAGAGAGTGAACTTAAACATCTCTTCAAAGCTAGGTACTTATCTTGGAAGTAAAAATAAGTTGCAATGATTTCTTTAAGTGTTTGGTTCTAGGAACCCCCTGTTGAAAATTCAAGCTGTTGTATTTTGATCTTTTTTTGATTACTAGCACACTGAAAAATTCCACACTTGAAGTCCCACTTCATTTGTTCTTCATCAGCTGGTTGTATAGATGCTAGAATCATTTGTTTATTAGGAGGCACAGAAGACTTCTGGCTGGGTGCACATTTGGCCTGCTCTCCCTTGCTTTGCTGGCATGCATGCAAGCCCCACAGCACAGGAACACTATACTTTATTTTATGGAAATATCTGTCCCACATATTACCTGCAGTTTTCACCTGGTTACATTTCAGCTTCTGCTTTTCTTTAAAGAAGGTAATTACAAGGCTATGATTTATAATGACCATTACACTGACGGTCAGAAAGGCATCGTTGTTTGTCACACAGTGCGTCTGGTGGCCTGACACTGATCAGAATGAGTGGAGCCTGGATCACATATGTGTTTCTGTCCTGTTCACTTACATTTTCTGGTGTGCAGTCTGTGGGATGCCTGGTGTTCTCCTTCCAGGAGGAACAGAAATTGAAGACTCTTCATTTCAGGCTGAAATTGTTCTTCAGAGATCCTATAGAAACCTATGAAGAAAAGGCAGAGAAAAGACGAGGCTATGAGTGCAATTCCTTCAGAAGCAAAAGCAGCACAATATGCGGGGCAACATGTGGGAGTAAGTATGGATACACACCAGTATCCTTCCTCTATCCCTTTATTCATTGAAGAACAGCAGTCAAACAAATTAGTAGTTTCCTCATGATATGGAGGTGTTTCAGGTTTGTTTTCATGAAAAGAATATCTCTCCCCCCCGCCCCCATCAGCAACATTCACATATTCATAACCAAGAGGCTAAAACATAGAACATCAAAGTTTTGACTACAGCTTGAATGGTCTCCAGGAGCAGAAGTGCTCATATTGTTAAAAACAAGAGTTTGGTTCAAGGCCAGCTTGCTCTGGTTTCACAAGCCTCTTCCTGGCTTTATTTGCTTATTTCTTTTTAAAGGAGGTTTTAATCTGTGTATGTAGGAGACTTCGGTCTTGTTTCTAATGTTCCTCTGGACATGCACTGCTATGGAAAAAAACCTGTCAATAGAAGCCTGAGGTTTGCTGGAGCTTTCACAAACTATTAAAATTGAAGCCTAAAAGGCACATGGGACTCGACAGGGGAAAAAGTAACCAAGATTAGTTCACTGAGTTAAAAAATAAGGAGAGGAGGTAAAGAGTAAGATATCTGCTGTGATGTGCAGTCACCCGTCAATCAGCAGATTCTCTTGGGAAAGATGTGATATGGAACAGAATAAATACAGCAATCTCCTCCTCCAGGCTTTTGCCACATGTGGCAACCAAAACATTCATTCATGTGCAGTTGTCTACATAAAACATATTGGGGACTGGCTAGGATTTTATTAGCAAAGTCAGAGTACAACTGTGACGACATGGCCCACAGAAAAAAAGAACTCTTCTTCCATACAGAAAGAGATTCTCTTTTACAAGAGGAAAGCACCTTGGAGATCAGTTTGTAGAGAAAGCCCACTTGGCAAGAATTTCAGCCTTAAACAAACTTAAATCCTGGTCTGAGTGCAGACCTGAATTTAAATACCCTCAGGTTGAATTTCACTTCTGAGTTCCCCTATTTCAGGTCTTCCAAGAGCTGAGTCAAGCGCTTTCAAAAATTATATCGCATGCACTTGCCAGCAGTCTAACAAAGCTCTTCCAAGTAGATTCATAATTAATGAACATGTGAGGTGGTGTCAGCTTTAATGGTCTCTGACTTTCTCAATCTTTATTTATTTTCTAAGGCCTTCCCTCTTCAGTGACTGACTGTCATCCTATTAAAAACTCCAGTTTATAAATGGGATGTGACAAGGTGAAATGGAGCCTGAAGTGATGGCTATCATATGTGAATGCACTGTGCCACTGTGCAGCTGCAAGCACATAAGGGAAGCTCTGATAAAATCCTAAAATGTATTCTGCATGCAGAATACAGGAATGATGGGGATTTCTTTACTGATACCTTACTGACCCCAAATGTGTGCAAACTTAGGTTTTTTTGACTCCTGAGCACTGGAAAATAAAGATTCATTTACAAGTACATATAGGCCTCCTCCTAATAAATCCCATTCTGAGGGTTTTTTCCTAAATGGACCTTAATTGATTTTCCTTTCTTTTTTTTAATTGGAGGGAGGGGAATAATATATGTATGAAATATAGAAATGTACTAGTCCACTGATCAGTGCTTCTTTCTTTTAACCTACCATCCTTTCAGGATTTTTCATCTGCGAAAATAATCAAAATGCCTCCCCTTACACGTATCAAGAAGCAAGAGAATTTAAGGGTGACTCTGGAAAAAACAGGAAGCTTTCACACTTAAGTTACAACAAAAGAAAAACAACAAAAACCTTAACATGCACAGCAAAGCGACTCTGCTTATATAAGCCATAAACAGTCAATACCTGAGCAGCACACAGCAAGCTTGTTTCAGCAAGAAATGCTTTCAAAATAGACTATTACAGAATACGATAACTTCTCAGGTCAGGGAAACTAGATTCTAACTGCTGCTCCTTGAGCTCTGAAGCACCTTGTCATTATGCACTGGAATGGTAGTACAGAGACTTGAGCCTACAAATAACCTTATAGGTACTGGAAAGGGGATGCTCGTTGAAGGATGAAGGCAGGACACTGTTCCTCAAACCTGTATTTTCTTTTTGCAGGATGAATGCAACAGCAACACTGTATTTATTCTACCAAGGTTTGAAGTGAAAATTATGTAGATTTCGGCCTAGGCATAACAGCACCAGCCACTTTATTTAAAGAAGAAAATCCCACTCCCCAGACTCTTAAGAAATACTCAGAACTTCTGAGTACACAGAAAGCTGTTGAACACTATCTGCCTTTTTTTCAGTCTAAAGAAAACAGAAGGGAAATTGGCAAGGAACCTACTTGCATGTGAAGAGAGGTAATAAAGAGCACGGGACTAGTTACTGCCATTGGCCAACTAGGGCAGAACAAGAAGTTTATTGGCCTACAGTGTTGCTGCACTCCAAACAGCGTCTCTGAATAAAGAGCATTGTGGGGTTTCATATTTGTCACAGATTCCTGATAAAATGTGCTTAGCTTACACATTAAAAAGTGGGCTGGGTTTCCCTCTCCACTCCTTATTTACTGAGTTATATAAACTCAACTTTGTATTACAAGCCCTAATAACATTCTGTCCAATCTGAGCATTAAAAATAGAAATAACATAACAGGTCTGAACCTGTATTCTGCCCAAGTTTTTGTACCAGAACACCCTAATTTCCTTGAAATTAGGAAAAGCCAACTGGACAAAACTATCTAAGATGGCCTTCTTTTTGCCCCATTCTGCTTTTCGTTACACCCAAGCAATTCTATTTTAACTGAGGAAGTAACATGCATATAATTGAAGACATAATTTTGTCTGAAGGTCCTCAAGTATCTAGAGACTTAAGAGTGTGCTGAGCTTTAACCGCATGGTTAAATACTTTGCTGAGCTAAGACTTTATTTAATGGTTCTGTTGAAGATATACCAACCACTAGACTCCAGTGAAATGAGGTGCGTAATTCAAGTAGTTTAAAGGTTCAAGTATGCAGACTTGCATTTACTGCAAAATATAAAGGTACACCTGAAATAACATCTGTAAACAAGATACGCAAAGCTGACCATTGAGTTCTCAAGGTCTTTGCAGAAATATCCCCAAAATCTGTATGATTTTACCATTTAAAAGCAAGACAGCTTTACAGTAGTACAGTTTTGTTACGAGAATATCTGTCCTGGTTTCGGCTGGGATAGAATTAATCTTCTTCCTAGTAGCTGGTACAGTGCTGTGTTTTGGATTTAGCATGAGAATAATGCTGGTAACACACTGATGTTTTAGTTGTTGCTGAGCAGTGCTTACACTAGTCAAGCACTTTTCAGCTTCCCATGCTCTACTGACCGAGAAGGCTGGAGGTGCACAAGAAGCTGGGAGGGGGCACAGCCAGGACAGCTGACCCCAACTGGCCAAAGGGACATTCCATACCATGGGACGTCACGCTCAGTACATAAACTGGGGGAAAGCTGGCCGGGGGGGCCGCTGCTTGGGGACTGGCTGGGCATCGGTCGGCAGGTGGTGAGCAATTGCATCGTGCATCACTTGCTTTGTATATTCTATTATTATTAATATTTTATTTTATTTCAATTATTAAACGGTTCTTATCTCAACCCACAAGTTTTCTCACTTTTCCCCTTCCGATTCTCTCCCCCATCCCAGCGGGGGGAGTGAGTGAGCAGCTGTGTGGTGCTCAGTTGCTGGCTGGGGTTAAACCTCAACAATATCTTATGCCTTCCTGGTATAAATGAGATTCAAAACCAACACTGCAGTCGAATTTAACATTCGACAACTTTTGCTTACATCTTTGCACTCTGTGTTAGCATGCTGGAATAAAGATCTTGTATGCTCTCAAAACACAGTAACACATTGTCCTTACTACTATAGCTGACAGAGGGAAATTAGGTCCCTTGCTCTAAGAAAACATCAAATTCTACAAAGAATCCATTTCACTAGTCACTAGATCGGAAACCATATTCTGCTGTACAGAAGTGGGAAAAACCGCGAGAGCCAGAATGCAAACATAACCTCTTGTGGAGGCACAATTGCTTCTGATACATTGTCCACCACTGCTATTCAAGACCCAGGTTGACCAAGACTCCTAAGCACGTACTGTAAGTAAAGACAATACCCACATCACATATTTACAGGTAGGGTTATAACTGAACATCCTCCTGAAACACAGCGTTAAGTGCTTGGAAACTCCTTAGCTGACAGCTCATTTGCAAGATACAGTTGATTCACCACCACAGAAAACAGCTCTTACATTTCTAGTACACAAGATTTGAATTCTTCATGCAAAAAGAATACTGACTCCACCAGGTAGTCATGAAACCTATCACATCTCACTAAACAACCTCATTCTATTACCTCATCATCTCGTTAAATCTCAGATTATTAATTATTCATTCAATTATCGTTAATTATTATTTCAGGGGGTACTCAGGCTTTAGCAATAGATCAAGGAGATTTTTAAGCTCACAGCATTAGGATTCTTTTAGTTTGTCTTTAGCAAAATAATTGTGAAATCTCTTTATTTGACACCAAATGTTTAGGGGGAAAAAAATGGGATTTCAGAACTATGTAGAAATTCTTCTTGAAGCATAAAAATATAGGAACTCCCTTGTTCTGCTCTTCCTATCCTTAATTATGAATAGCAATTAAGCCCCTGAAAAACACACTAACAAAATGAAAAATAAATAGTTTGTTTAGTCTCTGTAACAGTATAAAACAACCACTTTTATGTTGGGTGCCACAGTATTTGTATAATGGTCCAACCCTAGGAAAAATAATAATGATGTATTCTTTTTGTGCATGTTACCCATTAACATCAAGTGTCTCCCATGCCTCTTTCAATACAAGTATATAGAGATCTAAACATCCAGGCTCCCAGCAGCTGCTATACTAAAAATACATTATAGCATTACTAGGTGACAGTAATAAAAAGGAGGAATTAACACTATACAGGATTTTCACAGTAAAAATTTGCACATGTGCAAATTCACATAATTCTAACTTCTTTTGCTCTGCCATTGCTACTTCAAGTACCCTTCTGGGACTTTCAGGACTTCTAGAACACACATGCAATCTGTACTTAAATATGAGTCCAGCCACTCAGGTGAATTTTGTCCTGACTGCAGCATCATGCTCTGCTTAGTCTGGTTCTCACTTTCTTCCCTGGAACCTTAATAAATGGATTTCTCATTCCATCCAAGGACATTCATTATTAGAGTTTACAAGTTAGTTTTCTTCACTCCACACAACTAGTTTGCTCCTTTTCTGCAGGCATCTTAATTCCTAATTTTCAGCAGGCTAGCCCAAATGAAAATCACTATCAGTACGGTTAGCATTTGGAGTTTTAGTATTGATTTATGCCTTGGGTGAAGAGGTTAATTAAATGTGAATTTTAAGCCGACAACATGATTAGGGGAGTGAAGAAATCTGAATTCATGAATACTTCCAGAGCTGTTAAAACGATTTAAAATGAACAACGTCTGGAAAAACCCTGCCTGTTACTGCAACTGGATTAATGTGATTCTGAAGACTTTAAGAGAAGTAACAGCTGGTCTCAGGTATTCTAGTCCAGCTGGGTTTTTTGTTTTGTATTTATATTGACATTAGCACTGAATTTAATACTTTATGTAAACTGCTCTTGTAAAGTCTACTTTTGTTTCTTGCCTTTTCCTCCTTTTTCCCTTTCAACAATTAATCCTGGAATTGTATGAAATATTGGCTATACAAACCTTGAACCCAGTCTCATTGCAGACGTTACATGCTCTAGAAAAACCTACCAAATTACCTTAACTGAAAGCTTTGAAAGATCCTGGCCATAGCTCCAGCTGACATATGCTCAGCAAAGCCAGAGGAACTGTATTTGTTCATTTATTTTAGAAGGAATTCTGCTAAGATGTTCTACCTCCACTTCCATGTACAACTACCAGTGGAAGTTCCACTGATTTAAACCACAAACCTATATTCTTGAGTTCAACCACAACAGGAAATTATTTTTTTCTTTTTCTTTTTTTTTTTTTTAAGCTCATGTACTCTCTCCTTTCCTAGGTCTATTCTGTTTTCTTGTTGCATCTTTACAGAAATCATACAAGAGTTTGCTTATACAAGCAAGGAGGAAATTCTATTTAACCTGAAACACTACTCTTATAAGGAAGCAGTAAACTGAAAAATACCTAGAGGAGGGAGAGGAATGAAATGTATAAAGCAGCAACACTTCTTGTAAGAGACATATACCCAACATAGTAAGATTCAGCACTGGAATCCAAGTAAGATTCCAACTGGGGAAATAAAAGAGAGGAATGGGGAAAAAAATAGCAGTCAAATTGCTATCACCACTCTGTTACCTCCTGCCATACAAAACTTTCAGTCAGTTGCTCCCTAAAACAGCAACACCACTGAGCTCTGCATTGGCAAACAGAAGGATTCCTTCCATACCAAATTGGACTAGCTCTCATCTCACTTGGATTTCTCAACACTACACTACAGTCTGCAACACAGGTGCATTTACAGTTAGTTAGAAAAACAATCACGCTTAACAGCATTCATTCTGCACATCCCACGGCAAATGACCACCTTGCAATGAAAATGATCCATCTCCTGCTATTTGTTTAGACTGTCCTTGTCTTTTCCTCTCCACCCTTCATAGCAGACCATTGCTAATAACAAAGGGCAGAGAAAAGGCCAAAACTGGTTATTTATGCAGTACATTGCCTCAACTAATGGACAGAAAAATGTGCTCAATTGCCACTTTTTTCCTCCCCACCTCATATGAAACCATAGGCTTGTGGAACTTCTTTTATTAGCTCTATATCTGCAAATCTCTTTGGAACACTGCACAACAGCAATCTGCAATGAAGTGTTACATTCAGTCTTTGCCCTTGGCATACTGTGCATGTCTTGATAGAAAGACAGAGATCATGCCTGAACCACTTTCAAATTTGTAACAGGTTGTTGATATTTGCTTTCTGGTGACTAATGGGGGAAAAGCCAACAAAACATCACTGTTTTTTTAATTCTGTCCTCTCACATCAGGCTGCTTATCTATTATTTTAAAGGTTAAACTGAGAAAGATTAACCTGTGAATAGACAGTGTCTGATTAACTACCAAAAAGTGAATACTTGCATTAATTTTGAGTAAAATCAGAGGCAACACAAATAGCATCATCATGGACAGATAAAAGAAAGCTTGAGCCCCTCTGCCAGTTTTCCAAAATGGTGATATAGATCCTTTAGTGCAGTGCTGTGTCCAAGCTAATAGAATCTTAGCAAAAAGCCAAATGCAACAAAAGAAAGAAAATACACAAAAAACACCAGATAAGCTGCATAGACAAGAACAGAGCTCTGACTTCCCTTACCCCAAACCAATGCCTAACTTGCTCTCTGTCTGATCTTGTAACTCGCCACTTTTGTGTCCACCAGGGTGTGCTCATTGCCATACAATACAAGATACCGAAATTCCTTCTAAATCAATTGCCTGAGATCCCAAAAGCAGTTTACCAGGTACATTAGCCTGTATGCAGAGCAGATGTTCCTTTTCATTCAAGTGGAGATATGAGATTGATATGCAATTTTATATCTATAAATGCATATAGAAAGGTTTGAGACACCAGGATGTTAAACAGCAGTACTCTACCATGAATCATCCAGATTTTTTTTTTTGGCAGAAGCAAGAGCTTTTCCCACTCCGTTACATCCAAAGAAGCAATAAATATTATGGTTCCAAAAAATGTAACATTACTACTGACCTGTGCAATGTAAGTGAGATTAAGATCAAGCCCACAGTATTTTACCAAACCTTAGTTTATTCTTCGTTGCTCAACAGATTATTTTGGAGCAACTACACCAAACTCTTCACTGAGGGAGCAACAGGGAAAATAGAGTGAGTGAGCATGAGAGCGTACACACATGCAAGAAAATGCTTTTTTTACCTGTGAGGGTGAACAAGCAGCGGCACAAGTTGTGCAGAGATGTTGTGGAGTCTCCATCCTTGGAAATATGCAAAAGTACAATAGCCATCTGGACATGGTCCTGAGCAGTTGGCTCTAGGTGGCCCTGCCTGAGCAGGGGGGTTGCACAAGGTGACCTCCAGGGGTCCCTTCCAACCTCAACCGTTCTGTGATTCTGTAACATATATTCTGTATACACACAAACATGCACGTGTACGTATGCACATGCAGACTGTATATATGCATATAAAAATATACGCATACCCCCCCCCGCTACTCCACAAGAACTCCAAAATAACCTGTTCACTGGCATTAATCCTGTTGCAACCAGAGAAACTACACTGTAATTTTATGCCACAACGGTGCATGGATATACAGCTCTCCACCCTAATTATACATTTGCTGCTTCTGTAATTTTCTGTAAATACAGTAAAATAGCTGCTGTCTTGTGCTTATTTCTTCCAGAATACTTTTAACAGTCCTCTGATATTTAATTACACACCACACATTCTTCCTTCTACAAATTAAGTGTCTTAAATAAATCAAAATCCTACTCCATTAGCATGGCTGAAATTAGCAGACAATAGTTATTGTTTTCTCTAGTGCTCTTTGTTAGGGCTGATTACATTATTTGTTGTGAGCAATTTATCTGCCCCATTTAGCCCTTCCCCCCCACTCCACAGAATGAGTTTTGATTTTATTAATTTGTTTTTCACCCCCAATTATTTCATGAACATTGTATTAAAACATTATTTGCCAAATGATCTTTAACTTTTCTTATATCTTTTACGTAATGTTTTACCTCAGTGTGTTCATTATTTCTCAGTTATTTCCTGGGCTGACCTCTTAACTTGCAAGCTGTTTGTTGGGTTGGGGTTTTTTTTCCCCTATTACCCGATTAAACAATTCTAGGCTTTAAAAATCACTTTGTCTAAAAAATTTTCTTGAATACGTGCAATCATGCTATTTCATTAATAATAGATTAAATCTTTGCAGAACACTTGAAGAATAAATCCTGGAAATACACAAACTTACTTGTCTGTTTTTCCCTTCTGTCCATGTTCTGTGTGATAAAGTTCTCAATGAAATATGATGAAAATAAAGGAATTGCAAATAAGGGAAATGTGTCTACAATGAATTAGATCTAGGAAAAAAAAAGGTCTTTGCTAAGGCTGTAAGCACAGTAACTGCCACTGTACTCTTTGAGGTTCATATTGATTTTAAGTTCCTATTCTGGGCACACAGCTTTCATGCTCAGAACATACCTAACTCCTATTTGAACTCCAAATTTGAAAAATTCATGTTTGTTACCAGCATTCCTCTCCTTCCCCCTCTTAAAATACTGATCCTTTACAGCTCATCCATGAACTTAGTATGTTTTCACATTAGAAGTCAAACAGATCAGATTCTGACTTGAATAAGAGGAAAAAAGAGCAAATAAGATCGATCTTGCTACAGCTTAGCATACATACAAGTCTTGTATCAAATTTAAGTGTAATATTAAACCACACCAATGAAACTGGCATAAAATGTCAGGAGGATGTCCTTACTTCAGCCTAGGACAGGTACCTTTCAGCCTAACTTAGTTTTATTAAGGGTTAACTTTCTATACCACTTTAAACAGGTGTAAAGAGAAAGATAAGTTATATGGTGCAATGTTCCTGGAAAACAAGGCCTGAGAGCTGACAGCCCTAACATGAAATAGCAGAGACTGTAGTTATTTCAAATTAAGAAACACTCATTTACACAATATCTTACTATGCTTTAGCTTTTCCTGTCAAGCTGGAGACCTCTGCACTAAAGTGCTATTTCGATTTAATCTTTTCAAGCAAACAAAATTGTTTATCTTTGCTGACCCAGATCAGTTCAAACCTATACAAGAGCTGTTCTAAAACTTACGTTCTCTCTACTTCCAGCCCCTGTTGCTCCAGAGAGCTGCCTGACTCTCTAACCCAACAGATTCACAAATGTCACCAAAACCTGCAGAGCACTGACCTTTAAAGTACTCTGCTAAACTGTGCAACATGTGGCACTCTGAATAATTGAGACTGTTGATTTGAGTGGGAGGTAAAATAGAAAACCACACAATTCTCTTTCTTACTTTGTGTACACATGTAAATTTGTGTGTTAGCAAGTGATGATCATCATGAACATACCAAAATTATTTTTCAGCATCCCAAACAAACTTTTGTTCACATCTCTCATGTACAAAAAAATGCCCTGTGCAGAGACCTCTATATTAGGATCAGCAAATGAAAAAGAAAAAAAAAATACATATAGAGCAAAGGACAAGCCACTATTCCAAAGCGTTCCAAGTTTAAATAGAAGATGAGACAAGAAGCAGAGGTGAAGTACAATATGCATCATGGTGATGCTTTAGGGCAGCATTAAAATAGCAGATATGAAAGAGAGAGAGCAGGTTTTAGATGCTTGAGGAATGGGGTCCAACTTTAAAAAAAAATTAAAAAAATACTCTATTTCTGGCTCTGTCACTGATCTGTAATGGGACCCTGTGCAAGGCACTATGTGCCTCATTTTGTACTGTCTTGTCTATTTAGACTGTAACCTCTTCAGAGTAGGAAACATTCCTCAGTGTAGTTCAGCAGTATCTGACAGTGTGAAAAAGAAAGAAGAAAATATGTAAGCAGTTAATTTATCAAAAAACCCCAAATCTCAAAGTTCATGGCATTTTTTTCCATGTTATGAATGCTGTAGAAAATACGGGTTTTCTGGCTGTCTCCAACATCCATTGAGCTTGCATACTAGTGTGTTAGCGCGGTTTTTAGTTTTTGCGGTTTGGTTGGGTTTTTTTTGGTTTTTTAAGAAATTAACTTTGTAGTTAAACTTTTTTAAACTTTTAGCACGTTATTTAAGATAACCCCTTACTCCATTTTCTGCAGTCAACAGCAGTCAAGATTTAAACAAAAGAAAATAACAAATTAGATATCAAAACACCAACTGTTAAAATAACAGGACTAGATGACCAGATTGCTCTTGTGACAGAAGTGGTCACAAGTTGTCTACAAGGGTAACAATTTATCATATGTTTCTAATTTTTTCTTTCTGTACATTATGCTACTAACAGTGGGGGAAGTTTCCATCAGCTTCTGGGTTGAAGAGAGGAAATAAGAGTCCATCTGGGTAGGAATTCATTACAAGTCTGGTAATGACAGCCTCATATGGATGAGTTCACTGTTTGTAATGGAGGGCAGTCTAAAAACACTGGGAAGCATAAACACACATCTGAGAAGAAATATAACACCCCTAACTAGGCAAATTAACAAAAACATAGTAGTAAGATGAGGCTCGCTCTCATTTCCTTGGTGTGTACAAACTCAAAAGGAACCAAATACAGTGAAAGAATTCTTGAGGAATTGTTTGAGAGGTGTTTCTTCAACTGGGTCTGTCCTCAAATACTGCTGCTTTTTATCCCCAGTTACAATAATAAATTAACATAGATACTTTCACTCCAGGAAAGAATATAATTGGAAACTGACAAACTGCCACAAGTGTAATTTGACCCATAAGATTCAATGAGAATAATCAGGAAGTATATGATGACCCATAAGCCAAATGTTTGAGCACATTCAGATACCTCACGTCTGACAAAATGATGAACCACCATCAGTTTGTATATACTGAATAATCTGATCCCATTTCCATGTAGATTTCTTAATTCTTTCCCTGAAACACTTGGTGCTGGCACAGACCTGGGCTGGCAGCCTGCATGGACCTCTGCAGTGTCAATTCCAAAGCCACTGCTGTAGCTCTGCTATCTGATGCCAACGTTACATTTTGCTCAAGGTAACATTTATATGTAGGCTTCTGTTGAAAGTAGAAGAAGAGTAAGAACGGTTTTCAGATGTCCTCCATGTTAGCAGCAACACACTGAGTAGGAATACTAACCATGACCGGCAAATTTAAAAGGTTTAATTTCTCAGCATGAATTTATTTATTCAAATGACTATCATAAAATGCCTGTCACCTTCACAACAAGGCATTAATTTACAAATCTGGAAGCACAGAATGGCATCAAGATACCTATACGGAGTACAACATTATGGGAAATGGCTGTCATTGCTTTTTGAAAAGTAACTCCAAAAGAGTAGCGGGAGGGGGGAGGCAAAGGAGGAGAGACCTTCACACAGGGGAGGGATTCTGATGCAGTTTATTGCTTCTTACCATAGTAGGCATTTGGATATTTCAGAAAGTTGGTAACCATCTGTAGTTAATTACGAATCAACTTCTCAATAAGGACTAAATGCCATGGGCTCCAACAGGTGTAAGCAGTAAGTATAGATGAAGAATATTAACATTGATTACCTCTGGAGGATGAGGCAAACCAGTGCAAAATTAGAACCAGAGGGACTCTCTAGAGCTTTGACTGGTGATTCAGGACAGGACAGATATGCTCTGCAGACTCTCTTCAGGACAATGCATGTGGTAGTATTTGTTCCTTTGGGGACCAAACTTAAACCTACCTATATCCAATCTACAAAAAAGTCCAAGAAAAGCTATAGCTCCATTAACCCAGAGCAGCTTACTATCGCTCATCTAAAAAGCTAGTTTGTTTTTTTTTTTTAAAAGGCACTACAGACAACGCACCAAAAATCAACAACCTATATTTGAAACAAAAAAATGCAGGTTCTCTTTCCAATGACATTTTTATTTTTCTAAAATGAGACTAATTATGCCAATGAGAGCAAGATCCAAATGGCATCTAAGCCCTGAAGATCTTAAAGTCTTTTTTCGTATGTGAAGATAGTGTACATTCACACATACAGGAAGAATTTTTTATCTGATGTAATGAAGCACTCGCAACCTAATTCTGCTCTGGACTTACCTCCAATACAAACAAGAAATCAAATACACTAAATCTACAAGTCCAGCTGTCAATCCCCTACACATCAGAACCAGTTGTTGTTCAGTGTGTTATTGCACACATCCTTCCAGAAAATGAAGAGGCTGCTCCTCACAGGTCTGTCAGTCATCTAGTCTGACAAAGTATTTTCAAAACTTGTCTCATGTCATTTTTTAGTCAGCGTGAATCAAAACGTTGTCCTAGGCATCTACCGCCCTTGGGGTTCTTCAGCACTACGGACAAGTTGATGCATTATGACAAATATAAGGAGGAATAGGGACTCAGCCTCCAATTCCTTTTCCACAATCACATACAGTGGAGGCAGGCACAGGAGCCCCTCCACCACATCACTGAATCTCCTAGTTGTATGAGACCAGTATAGTAGCAGTACTTACTAAATGATAACATGCAAAAATATCAAAACCAGCTAAACAACCTCCCACACACCAAAAATGTTAAAGACTAGTGATTTGATTCACAGACATTAGCCGAGTATGAGCTACAGAAACATCTAGTTTTAAAACTGGCAATTCTCACAAGGCAGCTTTTGAAGGTTTTTACTCTCCCCTTCAAAAATAGGTTTTGTTCATCTCTCACATGCTGTATATAACACAGTATGCTATAAAGTTAAAGCTGGTCAAAAAGGATCTCCTCCTGCCCCCCCCCCAGCAAACACGAGTTTGTTTTTTGGGCATTATTTTAGATTTGTAGAACGTGGGTCATCAACAGCTTTATTCTTTTTCTTTAAGAATATTCTTAACAAAAACCCTAATCAATGCCTCAAACTACACCTATAAAATAAAGATATCTTCAAAATAACCATCAAGATTAGCAAACTCAGGAAACCTATTTTGGGAGTATTTGGGTTTGACTTTTAAAAAGAAATCTGCCTTTATATTTTAAAGGTTGTGTCTTCAAGGTATCTGAGCCCATGGCAGTCATTAGCAAACAAGGATACCCTGTGAGGAAGAAAACATTATCATCCCTTTACAGGCAGAATGCATACAAACATCATATGAACAGCTCAGGATTATACACAGAGTTAAAGGCTGATAGGAGAAATAAATCAGGACCCCACAATACATTCTAGCTGCATCATCACCTCTTCCCTCCAGATGGGTCAACCTTCCTAAAATTTGGGGCATTCACATGAAGCATTTGGTTCAAGAAAAAATCTCTGTGATATACCTCACCGGTTTACATAGTGCCATTCAGTACACTAGAAGCTCAGATCAACAAGGTGGGCTCTTTGTATTTTTGCCCAATGTTATAAAAAATAATTTCTTGCCGTTAATAGCCAACATGTAGCATCTCGTCAATAAATCCAGAATATCGGTGAGCATGAAGGGACACCTGCTGGCAAAAGGTGACATTACAAGCACATAGCATCAGCCCTATGTTACTGAGTATTGGCATAGGGAGAGAACCTCAAACGATATTACAGCCTTTGTACAATGATCAACAGCCTGGAGGAGATAGCAACTGTAATAAAAGGAATAAAATACTTATTTTGCTAAAGTCAGAATTCAGTTGCACTTGCATCAGGGTAACCCTATCCAGTTGGGTTATATGGCTGTCTTAAAACATGGATAAACTGAATATTGCACCTGCAAAGCAGGAAGATGTTATTTAGCTAGAACCCAAATGCATTGCCACTCTTCTCATAAGGGCCCTGCCAGCCGAGCAAAGAAGCTGAAGCAAAGGTACCCACACTAGGTAAATGCAAGATTTTGCCTCAGCAGGAAATGGCCAGAGGTGACTGTAGGAGAAGAGGTACACACCCTCAAAGGCACACTTACAGTAGTGGATTTCAATCGGAGTTTGGACCTTTGAGGATTTAGACAAAAAGGGAAAGAACAGGATCTACAAGACGACAGTATGTAAAGAGCACCACCTGTCCTCACCACAGAGATTACGGAAGGCGGGGACTGGACCGTACCCAGACACGAGTGAGCATCCCTATGCAAATGTGAACATTTCACATTCTGCCAGTGCTTATGCCAGGGACTAAAAAAAGCACCAGGTCAACAAACCAGGGACATGAACTCATCCTTCAGACACAGTGAACAACTTACCTCTAACTAGACTGTTTCTGTGAGCCACAATACCGGTTAAAAGTATTCATTTTTCCCTCCCTTTCTAAAGGTATCAGAACTTTTCTATGACACGATGCCGTGCTTTGCCACATTAAAGCGATGCAACACTAGTGGAAAGATACTTCCCTCCCCTAATTCAGCTCGTCATGCTTGTCTTGTAACATTTTATACTGGGGAAGAAGTGACTTCTCCATTAGATGCACTGGAGAGCAGACATGATCGCTGTAGTAGAAAAATCACTATAACCATTTCTTCTTTTTATGCATATAAAGGGAGGGACTTTAACTCTTTGAATGCTCACATTTGCCATAAAAGGCCAACATGCCTCAAAGCTGCTCCTTTACCAGCCTTATCTTCCGCACTCCTTTTTATAAAAATCTATTAGCCAGGCTGCAGAAATCCTTTAGATGTGGTTTTCTGCTTTGAAAATAAGAATCCCAACAGATAACCTCTCACACTGAAAAACCAAAAGCAAAAAAATAGAAGTCATTGCCCATACTGTAGCACTAACCAACACCACTAAAATCACAACCCTGAATGTATCTGGGATGGGTAAATCGACAAGTATTTCAGAGATACAGAACACTTCAATTTCATGCTCTCTAGCACTTGCTGTTGCTAGCAACAGTAGGCAAAAGATGTATATATAGTGACGCAAAAATACCTAGACAGCGTGCCCTGTACGTGGCTCTGCTTTTGAGTTATCTTCAGCAGGATGTGCACTTGTTCTAGTAAATTGTTGGGTATCAACTCTCTTCCATGAAAACATCAGATACAAGAGTACATTTAAGGAACACCCTTGTCACTACCTCTACACTCCACCTCAATTTCTGCTTTAAATATTTCTCCAACCTCATAATGATGTTGATTAGCTAATGTTTGTGAAGTTTTGACCTAAAAGATAGTAACTGCAAACACAATGGTTCCATACATTTAACAGGAGGAAAAAAAAGTCAAAATATTTCCCTAAGGCTTTTATTTCCAAATATAGTTGTGGAAATCCCTGCCCCCTTTTTTTTTTTCCCCCTAAATGCAAAGCTTTTCAAGTCCTTTTGCTTCAAGCTGATCCTTGTAATTAAAAGAACTGATAAAAAAAGCCTTCGTTAAAGGGATCTGTGCATATTAGAGTTCATTAAAATGTAATTCCCACAAAACAGGACATTTTAATCTATCCATACTTGGGAAAAGAGGGAGGAAAATTAGATTCCCCCCCCCCGCATGTATCTGTAGGCCATATGTGTTAATTACAATTTACTTGTCTAAATGAGAAAATTATACATTAGCAAGTAGTTAACTATTTATTAACTCAATTACTCTTCAGATATTTGGGAGAAATTATACTCCCAGTTAAGGTATCCATTCTAGCTTGTATATTATTATTTTGCATGCTCTTCAATCTACAGAGAAGTTGTTGAAAGGATTAAAAACATATTAAAAACACTGCTTAAGTATTGTAATTTACACAGAGAAATAGTCCTATAACCATTTTACAGGAAGGTAAACTGAGGTAGAGGTTACATACAGCCAACACT
The DNA here is from genome assembly GCF_965638725.1 of Aptenodytes patagonicus. Lineage (NCBI taxonomy): Eukaryota > Metazoa > Chordata > Aves > Sphenisciformes > Spheniscidae > Aptenodytes > Aptenodytes patagonicus. The sequence continues at coordinate 3,500,195 of NC_134972.1, forward strand.
CCACGCTATGTTTAATTCTGTCTATACATTATCAAAACAGAAAACTCTTTTGAGTAAACAGAGCCAGCATATTCAACAACTGCAAGCAGATGAGTGAAAACAGCACGTGCCTTGATATGTAAAAAAGTACAAAGCTGAATGAACCGTTTGAGTTGATGAGGATATAGCAGAATGGGCCCAGGAAAGATCAGCAGTCAACCCTATGGTGTTTTAGCATCAAAGGATGCTTCTTGACCAATTGCAAAAGGAGGTGTCTTGAGTCAGACCTAGTAATTCTCTTCTCCTTAGTTTCCCCACCTGTGAAACAATAATAGCAATAGTGATCTTGTTCTTTGAGATATACCGATTAAAATGATTACATAAGTGTTAGATACTGCTTTTTATAGTCTTTTTCCATGCAGTTATCAGTCCCATCATACACATTATGAATCTATACTCACATCATTCCTAAGTAATAGCAAAATGATATGTTATTTGTAAATGGGAAATGTGTGCATGAAGCGACTGTTACCTGGGGGTTCCCTCTTGTCATCTTTACTCCTACTCAGATTTTAACACTGCAAGTACAAATGGAAAAATGGGGCTAGGCAGCCATACAGGTGCCTTTCTGGCTAACCTTTTAAACTTAGTGCAGCTGTCCAAATAGGTGGTGCTTACATTGCAGTACTTAACTATTTGTTCTACCATTGATCCTCTCTATTCACACACACTATCAGATTACTAAAAAGTCATTTTAGCGACAAGAGGAATCCAACTTCCTTTGTAAATAAATCCCAGACACATCACACTGGCAGCTCCCATCTCCCTACCTAGTTAAAGGGTATTTGGCCGAACTCCTGAGGCAAAAGCAGAGGAGAAATATCAGCAATTTGGCAGACACATTGCGAAGAGATGAGCTTCTAAGGAAAATTATGCTACGAATATAATTCACGTCTGGTTAGTGGAAAATGGGAGTACACCACTGTTTTCCTTATATGTTTCACAGCTGCCTTGTATTGGTATGAGTCATTACATATAGTAAAGCACCATATGGGGTAAGATGGTCCAGAACAGGCCTAATCCTCAACTGGGGTAAATTGACTCCTTCGAGTAGCACCATTTTCTACCAGTCTATCTGTTCAGCATATCAGCAGCCTCATTTAATAAAAACCATTCAAAATATCAGCTATCCAGTCTTGTAGAGAAACAGGCTCAGTATCTTTATAAAGTTGCTGGCTTTTTCTTTTCAAGATGCACACAGTAATACTTTTCACAAATGCTATATCCTCAGTCTAACTCGTATGTAATGAACTGTTGATAGATGACAGCAATCATGAGTGACTGCTATTATATCTTATTCTGTGACTGGCAGAATGAATAGCATGAATTCATTTCAGAGTGAATGAATACCTTCAAAGCACCTTTCATAAAACAGGAGCCTTCAAAGCAGGGTTACCATTTCCAAAGATTCAATATTGCTCCAATTTATTTTTCAGATGGAGGGCCAAGCTCATCCTCATCCCAAGTCTTTTGAAGTCAGACACCAGAGCCGACTTTGGTTCACAAATTTTAATATACAGGGTATGTCTTCGAAAACAATTGTTACTGTACCTACTAATCGTATTGCATTGTATGGCACATAGTACAGTTCTATTGCTGTCAGCTGGCGGTCACCCTACAGACAGGCTTAACCCATTACTTCACTGTGCTACTCTTCAGATGGATTTGCTGCATGTCTCTTGAAGGCAACAGCACGTTTAGTGTTCACTGAAGACTAGGTGAGGTTTCCCAGTAGAACAACTGACAGCATGTATTCATGAGAAGGCAACAACCTTGGCTGAATCACAGGACTCACGTTAAAATAATTTCTATATTTCTATACTCTGCTAAAGTTACCACCTGGCACCCATTCTGCCTCACTTCTACTTGGCATGTTCATGTAGTAGTACAAAGTTAATATTATAGCAAACTAAAGGGTAGATGTCAGCAGCAGCAGCACACTGCAACCACTTCCTCCAAGATAGATACTTTAATTTACATGCTCTCAAAACTGTGGCTTCATCTAATAATGGGATTTTTGATTACGCACTGTGCATTATGAACCTCTGAAAAGTGATCTAAAATAATCTGTCTCTACTGAGCAGACTGGAAGGAAAACACATTTGCAAGTTCTTTTAATACAGCTGGACACTAAAAATGCTTTCCAAAGCAGCTTTCCAAATTAACAAAACATGCAGAGATTTTACCCACAGGTTTCACAGTCCTAAATGTCATTCAGTTTTCTACCTCTTCTTTGGACACATACAATGTCTTTGAATTTCTCTACAAAATATTAGGGTTTTCAGTTAAGAGAATGCCACCTGTCTAAATAAACTTGGTGTATCAATATATCACCTTTGATGAAGCATTAACACATGAAGCTTTCTCAGACCCAGGTATAATTTCTGGTTTACGCAGAGCATTTACTTCAAAGCAGGGAGGCAGAAGGGGAAAGACCATTGAAAAGGTCATCAGTGAGACAGAATCGAACCCTGATGCTCATACAAAAAAACCAAACATTACTTTTCCATCCACCTTAACTCTTACATATCAACCTTCCGGTTCCTCTCCTAATCCTCTTTTAATGACCTTTCTGAAGGAGAAGACATGAAGGTTGGGGAGAGGACGTGTTACTGGCGAGTAAACTAGACAGCATAAATCTGTGTCCTGCCAGTTATCTGCACTATCTGTGGCCTACAAGATTACTGTTCCTGAGCAGTTAGTAACCTCCCACTGAGGGAGGAAGGCTCGTAATTCTGATGAAATTAAAGCTCAACCTGCAGAAATTCTCCATTCTCTGTCAACTGAAACAAACTGCTGACCAACATGAGAAAAAAAAACTGAGTCTGTTTTCATGGTTGTACCAATCCTATTGATTTATATAGAGCACAGATCCTTCCCTTCTTTTAATTGGCATTTTTTTTCTCTGTCACTCTTGTTAACAACAAGAAGAGATCAAACAAATTTCAATTCCTTCACACCACATGATGCTTATTAAAATTTCATAAATATCTCTGAAGTTGCTTGTGCTACTCTGCTGTGTCCATTACAGCAACAAGAACAGTGCCCAAAACAAGTGTTTTTTACCTTGGGACACCAGGGTTCAATGTATGCAAAAAGTATACAAATACTAAAGGCACAAGTTGCTCTGTACTGCAGTTTAAGTGCTTTGTATTGTTCACATTTCCATGACACTTGAAGATTCTTCGCAGAACTCATATAATGCAACCCTTGACTTTCCAGATATCAAAAAATACGCTGCTTATAGTACTGTACTTCAAGGCTTCAATTCTTTTCATATTTACACATGTAAAGAGGATCTGTATTGTGAGGAAACTGCTTTTCACGATTTAGAAAGCATACAGCTTGGGCTTCTCTGCTATTCTGCTGCTTCCTCCAAAGCAGACACTAGTCAACTACATACTACCTAGATACAGAAAGGAAAAACAAAAAAACATTGGCCATGTTGTAAACAAATAGTTACCTCAGGTTTTCTAAAGGATCATGCTGCTTTCATTGAACTGTGGAAACATCTGGATTGCAAGATGAATGCTGTTTCCAGGATCTTTGTCTTATTTGCCTCAGAATTTAGAAGACATGACATCTAAATCAGGGAATCAGTAGAAAAGAAAATATGGTTTCATGTGAAAGGCTGTTTATTATTCAAGAAAACTGTATCCTATTCCTGTTCCTCTTGACATTCTTGTATGTGGCCAAATAGTAGAAACCTCAACTCATGATCTCAACTTTGTCCTCATTTATGATGCTCTGCTACACTACCATGCTGTTTACTGAAGGTTACGCTGATTTGCATCCCAGTTCTGTATAAATTGTTTATTATTCTTTCTTCTCATGCAACTTTCCTATTTCCTACTTCTTCTTCCTTAGGATTATAAACTCTAGCACAGGTTCTATCCTGTTGGAGGCCATTGTAAATAAGTAATCAACAACAAAAGCCCAGCAGAGGAAGCTACAATGCATAACTTGGGAGTCACCATTCAGACTCCAAATAATGCTATTTTAGTCATCTGACAAGAATTTCTTTTAAAAAAAATTAAGTTAGACTTATTACAACTGTAACATGCATTTTATTTTATTCTAGACAACTCTAGATTTTACTCTAGAGAAGGCTACTATATTGCTAAATACAATGTACCTACAGTACAGCACATATCTTCCCCCATATTTGACCAACATCACTGAGCAATGAATTATGAAATGCTGCACAAGGCTAAAGACACCCCAGTTTCATCTTCACATCAGTAAAAGCCAAGTATGTAGCAGCTGTATACAGCACAGAGAGAAATAATTACTTTCATACATCTGATACAGAGTACAGGCATGAATAACAGGTTCCAGCTGCAAGGCTGCACAAACCCACGCAGTCCCAAGAGGCTACAGTTTCATTTGTGAAACCATACCCACAGACCCTGCATCCCAAACGAAGACAACATCATTGCAGTGATCAGGCTGCCCAGTCATTCTGCCCCTTCCCTGTACTCACCAAGGTCCTACACACCTTGGACTGCAGCACACAGAATGATGTCAGGTACATTTTCACAAAACCCAGAGGAAACATTAGGCCTAGTGAGACACAAGACATTTGTGACATTGGCATTATCCCACCTTAGTAACAGGAAAACAAAACACAGGGGAATCGAGGTCCTACTCTATAAGGGCGTGTGGCAGAGCTAAACTTAACGCCGTGTCCCCAGGTATCAGCATTTCTATTACAAACTTTGGACCCCACATACAAGTCTCCAGGGAACTATGGGCTTTATTCTGCAACACACATCTCCTTATTAAGATGGTACAGAGAAATGAATGTTGGCAGGGAAGCCCATTTTCAATAGCACTGAGTATCCAAGCCACTTCTGTCACTGATGCTAATGGAGACTTTCAGTAACCCTGAACACCAGGCCTAAGTTTAAACATGCACCACAGAGCGCTCACTTAGCCTGCTGCATTTGGAGACCCAAGCTGTACATGATGAGCTACATGTTTTATTAAATGAGCTGCATTTTCAAATTTGGTAACTTCCCACTCCTCTCCTGCAGATACTTTTGAAGTCATCTTCCGACCACTACAGTGAACCAGATAAAACTCACTGGGAATTAGGAAATTTGCCTCCCACTGTGTGTATTGAATCTTAGATGATGAAAATAAATAAATAAATAAGCCCTCGAGTTTCCCTCTGAACTGCAGTGTAAATACTTCCTAAGAGTAGAACAAGTGGTTTGAAGAGCTTGTTTCACTTGTTCCATGCAAATATCAAGATTAACAGAGAGATTAATTATGTCCCATTTTTCTTCTTACAAAGCATACAGGCAGATTTAGAGTAACAAAAATAAACCCTCTGGATTAATATTCATAACACAATGCTGAGCAGTACAAAAGCAACTCATTTTTTATGTAGAAAGGGGGAGAAAACAAACTGTCAAGAGTGCTCCAGAAGCATAAATACATATTAAGTAAGGAAGTCTCACAGGATGTACTTTCTCAGCCTGTTGAAAGAGGGCTGGGGGCTCAAAAAGGGTGTGCAACATGTCATAGTCTCAGGGAATGAAACAAAGTTAAAGAATTCCGAATCAAAATTTGATTTGGGTCACGTCAAAACTTGTATCTGTTCCTATTAAGTTTTCCGTTCATCCTTGTGAGAGCTGTAACCTTGGGTTCAGGTCTCTTAACAGCTTCAAAGCTCAGGAGGATTTTGGTTTTAGATCCTGGTGCAAGTTATATCTGTGTTATTAGCTAGTCAAGTGCATTATACAGAGAACACTGGACAAGCCAAAAAAAAAAAAAAAAAAAAAAAGAGTATCGCCATCGCTGCCCCCATACTTTGGCGATAAATATAAGCCCAATTTTGAAACATGCAGCACTGAAGATTGAAATAAGAAGAATGAAATGCTGCCTGAGAAACAAACTAATCTTGCAGTTTACAGCAGGTTCTGACTGAGGTAGGAAAACTTTGTGACTATTTTTAAGTTCCCACTTCACCTAAATACGCACTTATCCGAGAACTGCACGTTAGATGCGCAACTAAAACATACTGCTATGCTGATAGGTGCTCTTCTAAAAAGTAACAGCAGTACTAGTTCTGAAATCCTTTGACAAGCTTTGAATTATTTAGTTTAGAATTAAAAGCCTGTTGTTTTATTTTACTGGAGTCACAGTATTAGTGGGACTCTCAGATTTTATTTTTAAGTTTCCAAGCTTTGCAAAACTAAAAAAGCTTGGCAACATCAAAATGTGTTATTTAAAATTATCATTATACTTAATATCCTGATCATTAGAGGCACTGAGTCATCGTTTCTGCATGCTGATCGTTTGCAATGCTGTCTTGCGTAGGTGGTTAAGTTACTCAGTTCAGGTTATACCAAATACTGGGTTATCTAAGATCATTAGATAACTCTTCAGGACCAGTAGGTTTAGGAGCTTATGGGCAGAGAGTACACGATCCAGGAACATGTAGATTTGCAAAGATTTAATTATTTTTATAAAAGGAACAAAGCTTGACAGCTTGAAGTATGCTGCCAACTGCTGAAGAAACATTTAGTTCTTGCTGGGGCAGGCCTGGGTTTTGTTTTTTGAATAATGAAATCAAAGAGCAATTCCAGCATTCCTCCTGGCATCCCTTGAGCTCTCTTTTTGACTTTTCATCCAGTTTCAGGCAATTCTGGAACTTACATGTGGCAAGGAATCATACTTGAAAACCATCCATGATACATGTGATTTGCTGTGTAAAGTACATTTCACTTGCATCACTACCAGGCATGCAAACTGTTGAATAATGGTTCCTTATCACACATACTAAATGAACAACATAATACTTGTTTATGAAACAGACTGTATTGATGTATAAGTTTAAAGAAAAAAAACCCGAAAACCAAAACACAAACCACACCCACAACCTCAGACCACACTGGAGTTTGTTTTCAGAGAAGTCCCAGAAGATCAAGGCATAACTCTTGTGCAGGGATTATGCTGGATTAAATTGGCACCTGCATCATCTGTATGCTAGATATTAAAACCACTGTGTAGTTCAGCACATAAAAGGTTCAGGTCTTCAGCTGCTAATTCAGTTAGATAAGGAATAATTGCCTCCTGTGTTTCACATGTGATAGGGGTCAAATATCCAAAAACATCATTTGCCTTTCTGCAGCTGAATCCCATTTTGACTTGCTCAATTTGTAGTACCACATCCTCTACTTCCCCACTAATTATTCCATATTACAAACCTGTGTATTTGCTTCCTCCTTTCTTCTTGTCTTTATTAAATGTCATCTTACTGATTCTGGAACATTTTCCCAATGAACCAGAATTATTTCAAATTATATCCTATCTTCCAAAGCACTGACAACACCCACCTCTCCCTCCAGGTTTGTGTAAGCTCAAAATGCTCTAAGTAACTGAGAAGCCTCTAAAAGTTTAATTTAGCATGCAACACATCACTTAGGATTTCATAGTTGACATTATTCTATATGCTACAGCCTCCCCAAAAAAATCTCACATGGCGTTAGCAAGACTGTACTCAGATCATCCTGTTCAGAAAAAGCTGTGCCCTAACAGCTAGATTAGGACTCTTATTATGAAACTTTGCATGGTACAGGATCTCTGATACTCAAGGGAAGATCTATACTACCAGTAAGTACAAGGCAGTAGGATTTATAAATGCAGACATGAACACATAAATATATACATGTACACTCAGATTTGTTATTTTCAGCTCACCATCTATTTATGAATTTTATCAAGTGTATTTTTAAAACATTTATTTAGACAAGGTTTTTGTTTCACCTTTCACTGATAATCAGAAAAATCAAAGAGATTAAGTCAGCCCTTTAATGACATTTTGACTTCTTTTTTTGAGCAGTTTAAGGTAACAGCCCATTTTATATATTGGATGCAACAGAGACAGAACTTAATACATATAATTATGCAGTTTGCAAATGTGACAGCTCTGATGTTGCTGCAGTACAAGTCTATGCAGTTAAATTAGAATTATAATGACAGTAATTACACTAATTAGCCTTTTTTCTAGTTTGTTACCAGCAAAGTTTTGCATATTTACGTAACAGCTACTTCTGCTTTCTCCTAAAAATCTACCATAACCAATTCATTAAAAAGCTAATTTATCACAGCCGTGTAATACACAAGTAACATTCAGAGATGAAAATGCAGATGCCAAAAGGGTAGACTTAAAATCCATACAATGTTTTTCATAAATTATTTACATGCACAGTCTACAACTGTAATGCTTAGAAGTTTAGACAAGCATAGGGTGAAATATTTAATGTAATCCACAGGCAGCACCACAATTTATATGTAAAAGTGCACACACAACAAGAGACTGCTCTGCAAATGACATGGAAACAGCAAGGCTTCCAGTTCTCTGGCAAGACAACAAGGCTTTGAGCAAGACCTGTTCATCAAAATGTTTTCAAATCATATTGCACTGCTAAGATGTGGAAAACATAATGCACTATGGATGCAAGGATCTCAGAGTTCTGACTCTGAATGCAGTTAAGTCCTAGATACATGCTGTATTTTACATTACTTGTGGGAATCCCCTTTATATCAACCAGATACTAAACACACAACTAGGTCTTTACAACATCAAACCTACCTTTTCCTTAGAATTGCTACCGTGTTCGTCCAAGGAATATAATGATCACTGTTATTAAAGCACTACCTAAATGTCCCCAGTAGGAAATGTACATACGTACAATACAGAGACAGGGTCATCAGTCACATCAGATTCACTGGTGTTTGGTATTGACTACATCCAACCTGTTGCTGTCCCTCTGTACTTACTACAAAGTTATTAGTATTAATGCATAATTTGGTTTCTGTTCTAGGTCTGAAGATGTCTGGAAGTAAAGCCATTATGATTTTCCCCATCTAATACAGCCTTGAGCCTGACTCAAAAGATGCTAATACCAAAATGTGTTTCCAATTGTTCTGAATCAGACCACTGAGATACAGATGTTGGTCTTCCTTTGAATCTAAGCTATAGCTTTGATTAATCACATTGTCCAATGAAAAACAATTTAACTGAAAAATTACCCAAACAGTTCCACTCTTAGATTGTGTTCTTCCACTGACTTATGCTCTGACAATAGCACCTTACTTGGTGCAACTTCAAACCACAGATGTTTGCCAACTACGAACAGCCGCTCTGTGACCTCACTGATCTTTGCAGAGAGTTCTGGGATCCTCATATTGGTGAGGTCCATAACCCAGTGCCAGAACCCAGGTCTGTTTCCTTCCAAATATACTTAATACATCAGCTGAAATTCTCGAATCTTGAGATTACACTTTCCTTTTCTTTAGGCTAGCTAGCAATGCATGTGCCTGAAACTTAGAAAAGTTATGCTCTGGAGCACTTTTCTGTTGTCTGACAGAGCTGCATATTATGCCTATACTTTTCAGTAATAAACACTGCGTAGTCTGTACCCCATCCATACACTGTATTCATGGACATCCCGCAGAAAGGCTATAGACAGCCTGCAATATACTTCTGGGCAGAATGCTCAAGCTCCTCTCTGCTCTAGAATACAAACCTTGGCTGACTGTAATCTTGAGGACAGACTAAGGCAACTATTAACACAGTACAGACACAGCCTTAAGATAGAAACACAGAGTCCCTTTGCAGCTCAGCAGTGCTTCCCGCTCAGAATGTATTAGGACGTGACAAACTGCCCAAGAGGAAAACCCCTTCTCTGCCCAAAACAATGCCAAATCAGAAAAAGCACTACTGGCCTAAGAAATAGATTGTCAAGGACACTTATCTAAAGTGGTCACAGTTCCTATTCAACTTCAGAGCATGAACTTTCTGACTAGCCTGCTCTTTGCAAAGGAGTATTATAGCAGTCCTGTGCTACGGTTAAAGGACAGGGCCACAGAATGGGTCATTAAATTTAACACTCTAAATAGTAAAGGTTTGACTCTGATTCTTCTGGTAAAGCCCTTTAACTTATACCCCTAAAAAACATTCAGCCAGAACCAGTATGATACTAATAGCCCCTGAGCTGGCCTAATTAAGAATCCACAACTTTTATTCACTGAAGTCAGTGAATAGACACCTACACACTACTCTAGGTGTTGTAACATGCCTTATCATATAAGTTATACTCCCACAAGGGATCAGCAATTGCAAGGAGCATTGTATGTGAAGAACAGCTCAGCTCTCACTCTGGTACCTAATGGAAGTGGCTGGGTTTTCAAAAAAAGATTAAAAGACACATTAGTTGTACTGACAATCTGACTGTAAGTGCTACAGAGCTCATGGGCGCAGAGTTCACTTAGAACTGGATCCCCTCCAGATTTTGTTATTCCACAATAGGGACACAGGACAGTGCTTCACTGTTTTCATCAGCCGGCCACTTGCACTACATGTGTTCTAGTGACAATTGCTAACAGTTTTAGCTGAGCCGGTGTCAGGAATTGCCATGCTACCATCATATTTTCAGAAGTTTATTACTGAGTTATAAAAATTGGCTTCAAAGCTGAAACTCAGCAAACAACAGGGAATGAATTCAGGCATGTTATTTTCTTTTATTCTCCCTGTTTTAAAGTGACAAAATGGGAAGAAGCTGAAATTTATCTGATTTCAGCTTTTTGTTGCAATTGCTTTAAGTGTTTCTGAAAAGTAATGTTTTTCTTTTAAAAGCTGCTTACAGAACAGAAAATGAAAGCTCAGAGACATAGAATCATAGAATCATTAAGGTTGGAAAAGACCTCTAAGATCATTGAGTCCAACCATCAACCCAACACCACCATGCCCACTAAACCATGTCCCTAAGCGCCTCATCTACACGTCTTTTAAATACTTCCAGGGATGGTGACTCCACCACTTCCCTGGTCAGCCTGTTCAAATGTTTAACCACTCTTTCAGTAAAGAAATTTTTCCTCATGTCCAATCTAAACCTCCCCTGGCGCAACTTGAGGCCATTTCCTCTCGTCCTATTGCTGATGTAAACATGATGTAGTTCTCCGGAAGTCCACAGGTTGGATCCTCAGCTCATTCAAATTGGTATAACTAAATTAATGGAACTGAAATAACCAGATCTACTAGCCAAATGTTTTAAAATGTGTAAAAAAGACACATTATTCATCTTCGGTTCTAGCCAACGTTGCTTTCAAAACTGTAAACAAATTATAAATCCATCAGATACATTTGTACATTGCCTATCACAAGAACTCGAATGAAGACTCCAAGTCATTTAATGAGAACTTTCAGGCTTTATGTCCGTTTCTGAATTTCAAAGCTAACCTTTGCTTGTCAAAGCAACATAACCATTTTCTTACTTTAAAAAAAAAAAAAAAAAAAGGCAGAATGTTACTCATTTACTCTTCCATTTAGATGGCTTTCCATAATAGCAGTTGTTCTGATGGGTACCACTAGAATTATATTCAGCTAAGAATATTACCAATGGTTTGCAGAAGCGCCCTTTGTACATGTTCTACATGATTTTGGGAAGCTAAACAGCTTTACTAACAGTAGGATGAGTGAAAAGAAACTTGTCACAAAGTAGAAAAAACCTTCCTTTTTCATTGTTTTAGCTTTACTGTCCACTTTTTTTTTTTAATAGACCAGTGGAAAGCATAGCTTGCAAATGCCAGTCCTTCCTCCCTTTGAAACTTGTGGCAAATTCAACGTAATCTAGTCTGAGCAAGAACTGCCAAATAACATAGGAAAATTTGCTATTGTCAGAGATAGGGGAAAAAAAGGCATATATACAGCTGGACCCAGAAAAAAAAAAAAAAAAGAGATTGTTTTTAACGAGGAGGGCTGGGAAAGGCACAGCTTGGGACACTAATAAAAGATGTATTCAGAATACAAGAAAAAAATCAACAGCAAAGGGAAAGCAAATTATATTCCTGGCTCAAACCCAACCCATGAAGAGCATGTGCGTGTTTCTTCATCCACATGTGAGAAACATCCATAAGCAGTTAAAAGACTGATTCACAGCAACATTCCTCTATGGGCAAGTCTCTCCTAAAGATGTATACAGGGCTAAGCTGACCATCAGTGATCTTGCTTCCAAGCCACATAATGAAAGAGATCTCAGAACAATTTGTCATATTTTTATGGCCCTTTCCACGATGTCCGAATAGAAATGGCTAACTTTCTCTTCAAAAACATGTACCAGTCTAAAATTCCTCTGAATTGTCTCTTGCTAGCCACATTTGACTTCTTGAATGTGGGCAAGGGATCTCTTTTGCAAGCCACCAGCACGCAAACTAGAAATCACATAGCAAGAAGACGGTCATTGCTAAAGAAAGTAATTTTATACATTTAGCATAGCTGGTCGCTGTTTGTTTTGTACAGTTTGAGCGCCTTCATTTTTGGGTACCCACCTTGAGACTGATTTAAACTAATTTCCTAATATGCTGAATTCCCACAATTCCAGCTGATATCAGTAAGAGCTATATGCACTTGCGCCTCTCAAACTCAGGGAGTCCCAGCTGCGTGAAGTGTATAACAGAAGTGTATAAGTGTGTATAACAGTCTGCATAACAGACTTACATTTACTTCTTGAATAACCAAATTTCATTTAAATAGTAGACATGTCCCTCTGTATGGAGCTGACATCACAACATCCAAAAATGCTTCAACATACTTGTTAATGAAAACCACAACATTAAAGAGGCTAGTAAGAGTCATTATCCAAAAAATTCTACTGACCAATAAACAGAAAACTACAGAGTTGAAGTGATTTGAGTCATGTGATACCTCAAGAATTTTAAAAAAAAAAAAAAAAAACCCAAAACAAACATGCAGCTCCTTGTTGCAAGTCTGCAGAGAAGCCTACAACATAAGACTGAAAGCTTTGAGAAGAAACCAGCTGCAAGGCTTGTATCTTTGCCAAGTTACTCAGAGCAAGTCAAGTGAAAGAACTCTAGGGTACTTTGCTTTTTCCCCCGAGGCAGAAAGGGTAGGGAGTATATGCTGCCCCTTAGTCAGGCTAGAAGGTCCAGTTTCCCATCCAGCCCACAAGGAGCACCTCTGAAACAAACTAGCAGGATCCCAGTTCTTTGGATGTTTTATAAATATCTATCCAAACACAAATGGCATTTAAAAAAGGAAACAATGTTACTTTTTTGCATATAACAAACCTCAAATGTTTATGAAATATCTTTCGCAACATCCTTCCTTCCTTCCTTCCCACTTGCTTCTTTCCCCCCTAGAAAACTTACGCAGTGGTAAAGCTTTTTTGTTTGGTCCATGCCCCCTCACCCCCCCCCCCCTTTTTTTTTTTTTTTAGTTTGGAGGGTGACAGACCTATCGCTGAGGAGATTCAAAGAAATCCTTTGTGCATGTGTGTGCAGGTATGCAAGTATGAAAGACTGAGCAATTGTAAGGAGTGCTGTACTGTTATGGGGATGATGCATTATTATTTTCAAAGCTTTGAAGAGAAAGAATCAACCTTGTCAGCTTTGATTTGTGTTTGTTCATGCAGCAATTCAATAAGAAGATCAGTTGAGCCTGAGTGAAATATTTTGTCATATATTTCTCAGGGAGCAACGAAAAGCTATTTGCCACCTCCGCTTTTTGAACCAAGTTGTGCCAGGTAGGGATGTTGGCTGCATCCGAACAGCCTGCAGCTTCCTGAGACAGCCCTTAGGCCAAAGTTGCTTTCCAGCCATTCTGCCTGTCTTTTTTGGCATGTCATTGGGACTGGTCCTGGAATGACTCTGCTCATATCCTGCAGCAGGGAGACCAGGGAGGACAGCAGACATAAAAATTGTATAAGCCTAAATGCTGATTTAAGTATAATAAATTGGATGTTAAAAATCTAATTTGGAAGGAAAAAAAAAGCAAATGAAGAGGTTCAACATATACAAGATTAACAGGTAAAATTCAAGAATCTCCTTTGCTTGTAACTAGAGGCCTGGCCATGAAGAACCTACTCATCCTGCATTATGAAATTTTGTGACACCGTTTTATTTTGAGTAATGTATGCTATATGACTGGTTTAAGATCTTATTACTGCCTGAGCACCTAAAATTGCTGCTCTATCAAGCTGACTACTTTCCTGCACAGTCAATGTTAACTTGGTCATAGTGACCTTGTCAACCATCCTGATCAACAGAACCTCTTGTTCTGTCATTGCAAATGGCTCAGAATTACTGCTGTTAAATTACATGGCTATTGATATCTGGAGATGAAATTATAGCACTCCATCCTGAATTTGCAGGACACATTCAGCACTGCAGGCCAACCAGAAACATTGCTGTAATTACTGTGGGAGATTTTAAACAGAAGTTATATCTATTTAGGTATTATTTTAGGTTAAAGTAGCAAGAAAAAGGAAACCTTTCCCCTATAGTTACATATTCTGTAACTGTCATCTTACAGTTTTTTTGCACACCATCTAAGAGCTCGGAAATAGCAACTGTTGGAGACATCAACATTAGTTTCTTTGTTCTTAAGTGTAAAGTAAAGGTCAAGTCACAATTATGCCATGCTCCTTGTAGATATGCATCGAAAAAGGCCAATTCTTACCTCAAAGAGCCGATCAGTTAATTTATAAGAAGGACTGAAAGTGGATCAGACACAGAAAGTGTGGAAAGGAAGGTCACGACAACATGGAAATACGATTAAAGCCAGACAGTAATGCACAGTAACCATAAGTCTCAGCTTCTTGTCAGGTTATCCTTCACTAAACAAGGGTTTAAGAGCTCTTTAGAGCTGGTTCTACACCAGTTTTATTCTTTCATTCTGTAAAAAAACTTCCCTGTGAGATGCCCCTCAAACAATATGGTTTGTAACACAAGTTTAAACATTTGCCATAGTTGTAAGTCATTGAGTGGACAAAGTCCATTCGGGGATTGGCACCTGTAATTTTACGGTGTATCTGTTTCAGATGCTGAGCTGCTAACAACCCCAGAACACGCTAGGGAAGAAAGGTGCAGAGGCACCCAACTTGAGCATACATGCAATAACGCTATTACAAGAGAGCAGAGCCTTCTCTGCCGAGAGCTAAGCTCTACCCAGCAAATAATCTAGAGTGCAGCTCACTGAACCTCTGTACTGCTCTCCAACACCAGGGAAAGGCATTTGTCCTGACTCAGCCTAAGAGCACATAAGCAAGCAAATCACAACTGTATGTACTAGCTAGCAACTCCGATAATTTAAGAGACATGTAATGACTAATGTTGTGGACTAGAACGTAATGGTTGGATTTGCTTAAAAACACCTCGAAACACCATTGAAAAGATCAATTTACTCTCAGTGAACACTTTCACTGAAGTTTGACACTAATCTGGTTAGAAAGAAACAATTCTACTCTGTACTAGCTTCACTATGACATTGCAGAAAAAGAAAATTATGAACTAGTGGAAAAACACACAGAGACAAAGTGAATCTTTAGACAGTATTTCCTCCTGTACCTTTCATGATTCAATTTAAAAGTAAGCCCTCAATTTGAAATTTAAATTATATTTCAGTAGTGACATAGGATATAAAAACAATGGCAGAGAACTGATAACCAAGTATTCATACTTTTTGCAAAGACCTCTCTGAATTTTAAAAAACGACAGATGTATTTTCCTAAGGAAAAGATTTGAATTCCTTTAAAGTCAATCTCTCATCCTTTTCTGCAAAGATAGGAGACTCTATTAAGCAACAGTTTCAGCAGGGGTTCCCAAGTTCTTTCAAAAGGTAATAAAACACACCACAGCATCAAAACTTCATGCTACATTATAATTTGACCTTTTTTCTGATGAATCTTGTTCAAGGTTGTCTAGAGTACTGCTAAAATGTTCTGTTGCATGAGAACAATTTGCAGTGCAGTCTGTCATCTCTCTCATATAGGCACAATTCAAAAATCTGTTAAAAGCCTGTAACAACACGTTTCACTGACTTCATTGGGCTTTTCATTGGTAAAACTTGAAGCAAAAGCTCACTCTATAGGATTCTATTAAATCCATTTTTATAAATAGCACTGTCCATATGTATTTCCTGACCCCTGTAATATCCATGTACAAGGGAAAGCAAAGCCCAGCACATACTGTGGTACAGGATGTTCTCCATTGGCCTACAGCACACAAGTTCCACACCACGTTCTGAAAATTCAGCAGGACATGGATTACGAGAACCTAATTTTCACTGACTGCGGTATGAAGTTGCGTAAATGGCTTTGTAGAAAACTTCAGGTCATGTAATGCTTCATTTAAAACATAAAATAAATCTGCTAACAGATCCAGTCCAAACATTATTTGAAAGACAACTAACACACTGGAACATTTAAGATTGACTAAATCTTAGCATAGACACAAGAAAGTCTTCTGAAAGATTCTGGAAATGAAAGTAAACTTAAGAATGTGCCTGTTTTGGTCTTCAATTAAAACAGCAAAGAAACGACACTACAAAGTTCTATATATCCTCTATGTTCTAGAAGGATCACAAATCAGAAAAAAGGTTTGCACCAAATAATGTGCTTACCCTCAAAAGGGGGGAAAGAGATTGGAAAAAGCAAAAATTTTAGGTCTGTATTTGGGTATTGGTCAGTATATTATACAATAGACCAAGTTATACAAAGGTACTCAATACACTATAACATTTCAATGAAGCCTATGAATATCGCACATTTATGATGAACAGTTGCTCTATCTTTTTGTTAACTCTATTACTTGAGTTCAGAGAAGGTTTATGGACTAGAAAGCCTCAGATATGGTCATGAATGTTTGATGCCTTCACGTATACTGTTATTGCTGTAACATCACTCCCCATTGGAATTATTACATTCTGACAGCCTGTGGTCATTACAGGCCAATGGGAGCAGTACAAGTATTGGAATTACGTACTTCCTACACTACTGGATTATTTTTTGCATTGAAATTGGTACTAACTCATTCAGCATGTTTCTCAGAGAACAAAGCATGGTATTTGAAACTGCAAAAGAAACTACTAGCTATCAGTATTTGTACAATGTGTAAAAATCAAGCCTGTTAATATGAGGTACCTTCAGGTTTTTTACAATCAATTTAGAATGACTGAAAGGAAAAATTTCAAAAATACACAGGATTATTTTATTTGACTATAGCAAGAAATTTGCCATTCATGCCTTTGTCATACTGAAGAGAGTATTGACTATTTTAAAATTTTAAACAGCCCATCCCAGTACAGACAGATGCTCATTTTCTATTCTAGAAACACTGTCCTATGGGAAGCAGTTTACAAAGGTGACTAGCAAAGAGAATTAAATAAAGCTATAGCAGCCAAAGCAACTTAATTCCAAAGCCAGGCAAAAACAAATTAAAATCCTTCTTGGAACCTTATGTACAAGTTTGGCCTGGCTTATTACAGAAAATCTCAATACGGGAACTATTCAAACAACACCCAATTAGTGTTCCATACGGGGTTTGAACTTTCGTAAGGTCTCAATTCGTTTTCATTGTAACAAGCATTGACAGTGAATTCTGACTCTAGATTGTTGGTAAGATTCCAGACAAGGTATCAAAGGGATTTGATTTGGTCCAATCTCTGTTTACAATCTTTGTACTTCCTGGATTGCAAAAGCTAGCTGTACTGACACCTGCTATCAACTCCACAGGGTCATCAAGATTAGCAGATGTGCGGGCCCAAAACACAAGGAAGATGCAGTATATGGTAAAAGAACACCACCAACCAAGGATTCTTTTAATCACTACTCTACCTTTTTCTTTTTAGTTTGTAGCTCTCCAACATACCAATCCTGGATGCCTGCAGTTTTGCATGCACACTTGGCCACCCTTAGTTCCCCTTCATATCTATTATAAACTACCTTAAGACTTCCGTTCTGGCAGCTATTTGTATGTTTGGGGGTAGGGTGGGGAGAAGAGTACTATGCTGTAGCATTGCAGTTTTATAGTGTCTAGCTGAATTGCACTTCAGTAAAATGCAATCAGGCATGACTATTAAAAAAAATAACCCCACAATAGGGCTCTTTCTGCATCTTCCCAATACTCAAGTTGCAGTGTATACATTCAGAGATCACTCACATACATGTACACACCTGTATGCATACACACAGTTGCATACAAAAACTGACCAACATTTTGCAACACCTATTTCAAAACTACTAATTCTTGCAGATAGAGCAGAAAAACAGAGAAGACATATGACAGACAACAGTAGTTAGCTGCCTTGTTTAAATTTTTTTTAAACATAGTATTGTTTCGTGGGGCTGAATGTGAGGAAAAGAAAATGCATGCGTATCCACAGAAGTTATCGTTAGGACTGTAATTCAGCAATCCAACTGGTTATACCCGTTGCAGTACTTCTGTAATACTCGAGTGCAACTCTTCATACAACAACCTTTCTCACACAGCGGGGAAACACCAAGTGTCAATAGCCGTTTGCCACCCCATCTCTTCCCCCCCACCAAGTTTCACTCCCTCACACACACATTTCCAAGCCGTACTACTTTCATTTTTATAGATGAATAAGCCAGGTTACAGAAAGGCAATGTAACCTCCCAAAACAACATGCTACGAGAATAAAAAAGGAAAGAACAGAAACAGATATCCAAATTCGGGGGTGGGGGGGTGGGGAAGGAAGAGTTCCCAGAGGAATTAAATTCAGGGCCTTTTTACAACAGCTTTATCTCCCCCTCTGTGTATCACCCAGTGCACACACTGCTTGTGCATCCTGCAGAGCACTTGCTCTCAGCCCTAACAAGTGCTGACAGGGCCCAGCCCAATTATAAACAAGCAACCCACAGGATATTTGTTATTGCAACATTACCTTTAAAATGCTTCAGTCATTTTTTGTCATTATTTGTCATGGCAACGGCAGTTGAGGCTTTTCTTTCCTGGCCCTCCCATTAGTTTCACTCTAAACTCTCCGCTCATTCTGCTCTTTGAACAAGAGGGATATTGATTTGCTGTCCTATTGGCATCTCGAAAAGGCCTTAGCTCCCTTCTTGTGTTCTTGCCATTCAGCTTCAGCCAGATCCCAGCAGATTTTCCTCCCCATCAAATACAGGAACTGAACAGGGACTGCACAGGGAACCAGCCAGTACATCAGTGCAGACACAACCCAGGTTCTTCCCATTGCCTGTCATCTCTCTTCCCATCCACTGGTATAGGAGGGGGGACCAGGAGGACTGGCTGCAGCTATACTCCCATCCTCAGCCACTTACGTCCCAATAGCAGGAAATAGAATTCCTCATCTCCCAATTCTCTACTGTGGGCATGCCTCAAGGAGGATTTTTCTTTTATGATCTTAGAATTAAATCATGTTGTATGGCTTAAGGGCAATTCAAGTAACTTTTACTAGAATCCCTTTATTTTATCTTTATTCTGGGAGATGAAAAGTTACCGTAGCACTTTATCTAAGTAGCTCACCTTCTTCAATCTTAATACCAGACTGCCAGGATATTAGAACATTATTATAAACCCTCTTATACAGAGGCCCAGAAAACACTACTTGCACTTCATCTTTATTCAAGCATTTGTCTGGTCACGGTTTTTAATCTTGAGTGGTGCTGAGAAACTTAATCAGATTAAAACAAACAAACAGAAATAGGATTACCTGACCGCACAGGGTTGGATCCAATCTAACAGACTGGCACTGAACACTGACCACATCCTGCAGAAGCTATTGAAACAGACACCAGAAACATGAAGCCCACTGGAAACTGACACCTTCTACAGGACCAACAG
This sequence comes from Aptenodytes patagonicus, assembly GCF_965638725.1. NCBI lineage: Eukaryota > Metazoa > Chordata > Aves > Sphenisciformes > Spheniscidae > Aptenodytes > Aptenodytes patagonicus. The sequence continues at coordinate 3,519,869 of NC_134972.1, forward strand.
CCAGGCAAACTCAAGCCTGCAAGAAATAAGGCTGCATTTGTGGGATACTGCAGCAAGCTAATGAACTTGGCTGACTTGCCAGATGGGTTAGCATAAGTGAAAGGTTCTCCATAAGGTGCACGTACATTGGGAGCCTGTGGACGCCATTATGGCTGGACCTGCCCAAGGCTGTACACTTCATGTTTTCTTTAAGCCATACTTTTCATGCCTGCCATGTTAATTCACTGCACAAAACTACAACACGACACTTCAAAACTACAAAACCTCAAATTTGGGCTGCCAACAGCCTGGATCTCCTTCATGCATTACAGTTTCAGATCGGTACATACCGCATCCAACAGCTCGCCCAGCAAGGCAGTGTACAAGTGCAGAAATGTTCCAGCTGACTTCTGAACTAAAAATTGTGACCCTCCCCCTTTTGCTGTCCAATTCCCACCTCATTCATGGCTCTTCAACTGTTCATAAAATTAAGCATCAATTAATGCAACTGTTTCTTCCGGCATCAGTATTATCCCCCTGAATTGATCTTCCCATTAGGGCTATTTTATTTATCCTTTTAACATTAACAAGGTTTTTTTTTTCTCCACAGGAATTAACTACTTTTTCTATTTATCTCAGTCACATTAGCCCAGCTAATTGTTCTGCTTGGAATCCGCTTAACTTGTGAAATCACTGAGAAAAGGGTCAAAAATCAACCACACTTTTACTAATTCTGTGAGCAACGAACGGGTTTAGTTGCACACCCCCTCCCCAGTTTGCTTTCTATTACATAATTGAAAATGCACAGTACTCTTAAGACAAAGTTTCCTTTTTCTTTCACAACAACAGCCTTAGATTTGAAAATGGGCCACCAATTTAAAAAAAAGTAAACGTGCATATTTAATACTTCAAAAACTTCTCTTCCACGCACCTACAAGTCACAGATGAAAAAACCTCTCGACACAAAACACCCCTGCGCTCTAAAAGACGGCAAATTCCGTTTCAAACATAGATACATACATAGTTAATAAGTGCTGCTTACCCCGCGCACAGCCGCCCACAGCAGCTCTCCCGCACCGCCACAGGCCCCGCCCACAGGGCCCTTCCAGAACCTTCCCGCGCCCCGCGCGAGAGGCGGCAGGTGTTCCCAGCCAGCCCTTAGCAGCCGTTAACGGTCCTCAGCCCTCACGCGCTCCGGCACCTGCGGCAGAGAGCCCGGCCAGCGCCCCAGCCCAGCAGGAGGCCATCCCCTATCTACACTTTAAGGTCAGAGTGCTTAGCTTGTTTGGTTTTTATTTTTCTTCTCCCCCCCCAGTCTGCGCAGGACCAGCCTTGCTCCTCTGTCCCGCGGGCTTGCAGGGTTTTACCAGAGCCCCCACCTCAGGCACAGCTTTGTGGCTGAGACGGCCAGACCCACAACTCGGGCCACCAACCTCACGTGAAGCACTCACGGCTCCCTAAAGAGCCCTACCACATGATGTGGCCGAAAAACAGTTCAGGCAGAGCCCAGGAGCAGCGCCTTTTGCCTTCAGTAGAGTGAAGGCAAAGTGAGTTATGTACTTGCTCACACCCCTCGCTTGTCTCACCTTGCTTTTTCCTGCACGCGGCCGCTGCAGCGAGCCCAAACCTCCATGAATGCCTTAGGACGAGCCCTGGTTTCTGTCACGGAACCTTCTCCCCGCAGCCTGGCTGTGTGCCGGGAAGACGGGCAGGCCCCGCCCCTTCGCTGCCACAGGTGAGGCCGGTAGCGAGCCCAGAGGGGCTCCTCTCCTCAGCTGGTGCCCGGCACAGGGGCTAACGATTGCAACGCGGTCCTTGCCACCATTGTTATGGCTTGTTATGAACTGGCATCAGCAGTGGTGGCGTTTAAATGTCCACAGACCCTCACCCTAACTGGCTAACCCCTTTTCTAAGTTCCATTTTCTCTTACAGAATCTCACAAACCCAAGTGCTCCTGGAGTAACTCCCTCCATGTAGTCAGTGTCGTTTAAGTACTGGGAGGTGCAGAGTAGAGCACCATGTTCCAGGTGCCGTCTAATGAGGAGTATATTACAAAAAAAAAAAACCAAACCAACTATCAGTTCCCTGTATGCCATCTGTTCAGAGCTTTGCTTATTCTGTAGATCACAGAATTGTGTGGCAGAAACTCTGTGATTCTCTTATCAAGACAGTTTGATTTAAGAGTTTTATTGCATCTGCTGCATGCAGAGCTTTAAGGGTTAAATTAATCTGGTATACATTTTAAGTAACAGCAATTTAGCACCTTTCTGTGCTATTGATCCTATTTTCTTCAAGGAAGTTCCATAAATGGTATTTTTTTAAGCACTGGGGGAGTCTTTTATTACTGCTGTAATGCAAATCAAGCAGTTACGATCACCACAAACTGATCTTGCTCTTTAGAGATTAAAGCCCCAGGGACAGAATTATCTTCTGATTAATTCAGCCAAATGGATTTTCAGGACTTTGATGATCTTGCTTGTGGGTGTATGTGTGTGCATGTGTCATTTTCCTCCGGCAGAATTTGCATTAAGACAAATGAAGAATGAAAAAGTAAACCAGGATTGTGGATACAATTGTGTCAGCATAAACATACTTTATAATTAGATAGCTATTACCATAGAGTAGGGGAAGAACTAAACCCGTATAAATCACTTTTATACTAACCTGATTGCATCCACCAAGGAGTTCATAGCAGCATAACTCTTTTATAAAAAAATCATACCCGTTACCAACATTATTATTCCAGTAAAATGTAAATGCAGACTAGGCCTTAGATACCAATTAAACTGCAGTTGACAGAGATGTTATTGTCTAAATAGAATAAATGTAGCAGAACAAAGAGCAAAATAAATAATGAAATAAGAAATAATAGAAACATATATCTGATGTTGTCAAATTATCCAATGAGAAGATTTGAGGGGAAATTATTATATAAATCATTTAAGCAATTTCTTTGCTAAGAGAATCCTAGTAGTTTGGAAAGAATCTATTAAATCTAAATACACTGAAATGAATTCTTATAGTGTTTTGTGTCTATATATCTCTCTTTGTGAGTTACTGTGTTTGAAACTGAAAACGGGCCTCTAGAGGCCAGATTCGTCACTTGCCCACCAGCCAAGTTTACTTCAGTGACATACAGTAAAGTTAATGTAATTCCATTTCCTTTAGAACATGTGGCTACTCAGAACACTGAGTGATCTCTGGAAAGAAATCTGTAATGAAGTGCATTACTAGGACCAAATTGATTGCTGATATTTTATGTAAAAGAGCTTACTGTCATTGCCAAACCCTTTAGCAATTCCTAGGTTGCAAACTACTTAGAGAAGTAGGACTCTGTATCCAGAGTCGATTAATTTCTTACTGTGTTCACCTTCAGGTTTCCCCACAAAATCTGATTACATTCTGTTTCATGCCTTTTTTTTTTTTCTTTTTTCTTTCTTTCTGGTGGAACCGCTGGACTTCACAGCAAAGAGGGGGAGAAAAGAGAGAGGGAGGAGAGAAAGGGAAGAGCATTAAAAGAGCCGTGGAAAAGAATGTCAGTAAGATTTATGGGTCATATATTGCCACAGAAAGACTGTAGGTGGTAAGGAGCATGCTGTGGCAATAATTCATAGTACCTTGCTATGACAGACTCCTAGACTGAAGATGAAAAAGGTGCTATTAAAACAAAAGCAGGCTATCTGGAATGTTGTTGTAAACAAGAATCCTCTTATCACAGCTGCTACAACTGTTAGTTGATCATTCACTGGGAAATTAGCAAAGCTGTAACGTTTTCCAGGTTCAGTCTGGGACCCTTTGAGTCAGAATTCATCTGATTGTTCACACCACTTCACTGGTATGACTAAAATGATAAAGATAGAGCAGAATAAAGATGGGTTTGCTGCTTTGCTATTCCTCTGTAGCAGGAATAAAAATAGACCGGTATAAACTACCTTTTAGTCTTCCATAACTAGAAGGGTATAGATTTAATGTTTTAGTTAAAACCAAAACCAAATATCTTTAACTAAAAGGGCTGTACCAATACACTTTTTAAGGCTCGAGCTCTGAATTTGGCTGGAACATACAGGTTATAAAATTCCAATGGGCTTTCCCAGGATTTTGATGTTAAATTCAGTTTCCATGTTTCTAAAATCTTGCTGTGTTATTCAAAGAGCTGTCCCTAGTACAAGGCTGAGCAGTTGTTTCTTGAAACATACCATAAGATAGAAAGAAGTTACAGTTCTTCATAACAGTGAATCATGAAACCAAGACTATTTCTCTTCCATGCTTTTCTTAGAGATTGACTTACTCAGGTTTGAAGTAGGGCACCCTAGAAGTGTTAGGTGTCCTGAACTTTCACAGGAAGCAGTGGTGACTTTCCAAGATCATCTAGCATGCAAATCAAAGAGTTGGAGTTAAAACCCAAGTCTCCCAAAGCCCAGTCTGCAATGCAAAACTCTCTTGCCTGTTGATTAAATTATATGTATACCTCCTTACATCTTTCTGAACAATGTTTGAAATGTACAAGCAATATCCCTAGATAAGTTTGGAGCTTGGCCCTCCCAAATTTATTCCAAAAGTAGCACTTAGGCAGCTGCAGCTGTTGTTTGTTAGCAGATAAGCAGATGATTTCATTTTCAGGGAGTGTCAATCCAGCACCTTTCTACCAGCATCATGTTCCCTTTAATTAAAGTACAAAGCTCTGACAAACTCTTAACAATGGAAGCACTTGCAGGCAACTCTACTATTAAATGAAAACTGTTTGCATGTCTCTACTGTTAATTATTATTATTAGTATTAGTATTATTAAGTGTTCAGTGCAGGGAACACATTTACAGTAGTGCTCTGTACTCTGCAACACTGCAATTAAATTCCAGGAGTAAGTGCTACTACTGTGACGAAGATAAACTGAACGTGTACACCCCCAGTCTCTGCATCGTTCCCTTGATGTCCCACCGCAAAGTGACTCTCTAAGGTATTCAAATACTGCTATCTTCAAAGCACATTAGCATCTCAAAGCCAGGTTTATGTCTCTGAAATCAGCTCTTCCAATTTCAATAACATTAATGGAACACCTTAGTAAATTTTCAGCCAGAGTCTGTAGAAAATGTGCCTAAAGTTATGACTGTCCCACAGACTCTTGTGGGTCATAGTATACTGTCCCCTATTTGGCTAAATCAGCTTGCAGGTTTGGGGTGTAAGTATGTTCTGAATTTATTTTTCTTGATAAAATAAGATTGCTAAGAAAATTTCCATAGATTTTTAAAATGCAGTCACAGCCATCCTCTCATCTTAACTTGCAAGTTCTTGCAAACGGTGTAAGTAACATCTCTATGCATTTGAATGTGAAGTCCACATCTCCAAAACAAAAAAGAAAACCTCTCAACTGGTAGAGAGTTAAAAAATATTAGCTGTAAACTAGAAAGTAAAGCACATTTGGAAATGCAGCACTACTGTGCTTCTCTTTCTCCTTTCTTACTGCATTTCATTTTCTAACAGCCAGAGCTGAGGCACAGCAGATGCCAGCTAGTCCTAAGTTCCCTGCACAGACTTCTGCTCCATGGCTGAGAGGCCTGCTGTGTGCCAAATTAAAACACAGCATTCTCAAAATTAAACTTTGACCATCGTGAATGGGGGTCTGTTTTGGTCTTTGCTCCTCTGGATATCCACACTTAGATGTGATTTGGATCAGACCTTTCTTGGTAATCTGTGTTTCCCTCTTATTTTCAAAACATCTATTTGAAAAGTCCTCCCTGAATTCCTCTGAAGAAGGATTAGGAAGCCTGATAAGACACAGCGTCTAAAATAACACAATCTGCAGATGGATTAGGAATCAAAGAAATTAAATTGTCAGTAACCTCAAAATCTATTTTTCTCATTCCTTCTCCCTGTGCCCCCAAAGAATTCTATAGTGGTCAGAATAACTCATTGCTGATCTTACTATTTTTCTTCCTTAAGTATTCTTTCTTACAGAAATACACAGTGTGAATATTTAAAAATATGGTTTTATCCAAGATGAGTAATTGAGAAAAATTGTGGGTTTTTTTCCTCTGTGTTACAGAAGGACACAAATTATATCTGTCAGAGTGAATTTAAATAAGTTGAGCTGTGCTCAACTGTGACAGTGTTGTGTGCCCTTCATCATCCTGATCCGGATAATGTTAACTCCCAGAGTCCTAGATCCCTTTTGCCTCCTGTAGTGCACTAATGGACCACATTAGTAATAGGTGATCCCATCTCTTCCACATTCCTCAAATGCAGTTCCCAACCTGCCTGTTTTCCACATGGTGGATCCCAGTAGGGTTCATCTACCCAATAAATCATCTCACCTCATGGTAAGAGATCATGGAAGTAATTCTTAAATTCTTTTGAATCCCCTCTGTGACATATACATAAGGTTGATCAATATCTCGTCTTACCTGCATAATGTAGACATGTAGCAGCTATCACAGAAGTGTCTGATGGGTGAAAAAAATCACTCTGAAAATATGATCCCAGACAGTTCCAAATTTATTTTCTTGCCAGGCTGTTCAAATTCTATTAGCTGAGCTCATACGATTTAAAAAGGTAATAAAGGCTTTTGAAACTGTTACTATTGCAAGCTCTGTGATCTCTCTCTTCGCCCCGCCCAACTTTACCCCAAGTCATCTGTATTGTAATATAGCTATTTATACTCAGCATTATTCCCCTACAAACATACGTCTTATTTGTATCCTGGCTGGTCATATTAAGACTGAAAACTATCAGAGCCTTGTCTGCACTCACATTTTACACTGGGACATATACTTTGATATAAACACATACCCATTTAAGGACAGGATTTTGGAAGGGTTGGTATTTTCAATAAAAGTTGATTATGAAAAGGAGAGGCTGTACGTTGTTTCCCTACAGCATCACAGCAGTAAGATAGGGCATTGGAGGGGGCTGTATTTTTTTTATCTGCCCCCATACAAATGAGCAAAACTGTCTGACCAAAGTTGGCTCTCCTCTGATACATGTGTAAATCATATCACTGAAACTGTACCCATTTGCCTTTGTATGACATGGAAGAAGCAGGAAGCTATACAGTCACTGACTGACACATAAGAAGTGACTCCCCTTATTTCAGTATTTAAGGATAACCAGTGATCTAACTATGCAGCCTCCAAAAAGCCTTCATCTTGGTGTCTGATAAATGGGGTTTTTTTGTTGGAAACACACACCTCTCTACAGCTGGCCGACAAGCCAGCCTGGCCTCTTTCACTAGACTTGCTACTACAGTTTGAGTGCTACACATACTCAGGTTTTTACTTCCTGGTGGGTAATCCTCATTCAAAATATGGAGGCGTCTGAGGAGTTGCTTGTTTGAAGAGCAGTTATCTGAACAGAGATCATTTAAATGCTGGTATGTGGAATTGTCTTTTTAGCTCTTTGGAATAAAAATCTAGCTAGTACCCTGCTCCTTGCCACTCTGCAGAATAGGCACCTCACAAGCATCCCAAGACCATTGTCAGGTGCTGTGTTAATAGACAGGAACTCACAAGGCTTAATAAGAGAAACTGAAAGGGAGGAGCACAAAGGTGGTGGATGAATACCTCAAGGGATCCAATTGACAACAGAAGCACCACATTTCTTGGGACAGTGAACATATATTCCAGACTCACATGGGGGCAGCAAATCTTCACAAGTATTAGATAAGAAAGGAAGAGGGGGGAGGCTAATCTCATGCCCCTCCAAATTCAGACTAAAGATAGTCTGAATGCAGCAGCTTGAGGGAGCCTACATGGAAGAGTGCTATGAAAAGACCGTTACGTATACAGAAGCAGCCAAATGATTGATTTGTTAACATGCACGTTGGCACTAACTGAAGCATTACATCGTGAATATCATTCTGTAATTCCTAATTGTAATAACTGAAAAAGAAACAACCTTGGAAGCCAACTCTCAGCTCTGCTGTTTTTACTCCTTTTTTATATATATATGTATATATAATGCTATGTAGATTTAGTCTTTTTTTAATTTTAAACAATCATTAAGTGAAAAGCCTTGAATAAAAGGTGAGAGAATAATAGAACTATTACCATAATAAAAAATTTTAAAAACGGGGAGAGCTCATAGAATAGGTGAGAAAGCAAATTTTTTAAGAAAAGAGGGACCATAGGTATCTTTTGTGGGAATATCTGTTGAGTTGTTCTTCATGGCGAGCTAGTGGTATGAGTCTGTCACCCCTTGTTGAAAAAGAAACTTGTTAAATCTTCTTTTAACAGCATATTTGCTTTTCTATTACATTATCTGCCCACATTCACCCACGCAAACTGTTTCCTGAAGTAGATTTTTCCTTTTTTTTTTTCTTCCTTTTGTTCCATGTTCAGCTTCAGTGTGACACATTTAACTTACCCCAATTTCCAAACTGCCATAGGTAATAAGAAGATAGACCTTTGCCACTGACATGCAGTCTTCAGCAACCCAACAAAACCTGCCAGTGGCTAGGAACAGAAAAGCTGAGAGCATATATTCTCTATCACTGAAATATCTTTTCAGCATAGATCTTTCATAGAAAAGGAAGATGCTGAATTGTAAATATAGCTACTACAAACAGTTACTTCTATCAGACAAATGTGCTTCAGCATAGGTGGATTAATATCTACAATTGTTGTTTAGCAAAAGCAATTACTCTATTAACTTAGAAAATAAAGGCCTACCATCCAAGAAAGAACCACTACTTACTAAAGGTGTTTCTTTCTTTCTAATCCTTCCTTGTGTTGATTAAATATTTTAATGTGGATATCTTACTTGTAAAAAGGTCTGTTTTGTATAGTCTGATACTTTGCAATGAAATGAGAGAAAGAAAGGGGGGAAAAAAACCCCTAAAGCCACCCTAGACCAGCACTCCTGCTATCACCTCTCAGGCTGAGAGACCCAGAGGGTCTTGCTGGCCCTGGTTTATTTCACCTGGACCTCCGCCCACACACCCACTCCCTGTTGGCTCAGGAGCTCCATTTAAGTTCAGTCCCGCAGCTTCCCTTCTTGCTTGAGCTATATTATGTGGAGGGGTCTTTAGCCTTGTCCTTGGGTTGTTGGCTGAGGTGCTGATCTTGGGCTTGACTTGTAACCTTGATTTAACATTTGCTGAACTGTTGCTATGCTGGCTCTCCTCAGGTATTGTGGGTCTGTGCCTTGTTGAAGTGGTTCTTTTCATGTATATTATGATTAATTACTCTTAGTTCCATGCTTGGTTTTCTTGTGAATCAGTGCTACTCTTGCTACTCCATGGTTTTTTGAAAGGCATTGGAGACTTTCCATAGTGGAAATTAGTTTATCTAAGGCAGAGAACTGTGTTACAAGTTGGAGCTAGTATCACTTCTCTCTCCAAAGAGAGAAAGCTATAGCTTAGCTAACTGGAATCAGGCTGTATATTCAGTACAACGTCCATGCAATTATCAAATCACTTGGATTTGTTTTCTTCAGATTTTTCAGTGTTTATCTACTTGTTTTTTCTTTCTCCATAAGAGTCAGCCATTACAGCTGGGTCAGGATGTTGTATCAGAGTTTAACCTTCTTAAATGTTACTCAGAATAACCCCTTAGCTTCAAGGAGTTCTTAATGGAGAAGTTCCCTTTAAGTTCTGCTTGCTCTTGGTCAAGTGAATAAATATCTTCAGAGCTGAGGAACAGAGACCTCAAAGAGCTTTACCCTAACCAATATAAGTTAACCTGCAAGAACTTTCCAGATGATCTGTCCTTCCTTTTGTCTCTAAAGTTAAGGACATCTGGCCAAGACTTGCTACTCCACTATTCTGTGTCTGTAAATGGAGCCCTTCTGCTGGATGCTCTATGTTCGTCTTTTCATACCAGCCTATAGACTTTGTTTTCTAATATAATGCTAATTTTGCTGTCTCTCCTAATTAGACCTGAACCAAATATTGTATCACTTTACTGCTATTTATTTTGGTGCTAGAATTAGAATCATAGAATAGTTTGGGTTGGAAGGGACCTTTAAAGCTTACCTAGTCCAACCCTGCTGTAATAAGCAGGGACATCTTCAGCTAGATCAGGTATCTGATCTTCTGCTTGAGACCAGAACTAAAATACCTAGATTCTATTTTCAGCTCCATCATTTAGGTTCTTTGAATTCAGGAGGGTTATTTTCTCTCTGTATGCCTCTTCTCCCCCTCATCTGTCTAGTCTATGAATATTATGAATGCTTGAGAGAAGGGAAGCTTCCCATGCACTGTATAGCACCTGATGTATTAGCTATTGGGTCTTTGAGCATTCTTATAAAATAACATTGTCTGTGGAGACCTTGTTACAATTTGAAAGTAAGACTGCTCAAATAGTAAAAATAAGGCATTACAACACTAGTGAGACTTGAGGTTTTGTGGTAGTAAGCTAGTATGAGACTTGACTATGCTCATGAGATCTCCTAATCACTTTCCCAGATTCTGGGGTGGAGTGAAGTGGTATATTAATATTCAGGCACTCTCTCAAGCTTTACATTTGTCTTTCAATAAAGGCTGAATTTCAGAGCCTTCCACAACATGCAATTACAGAAAAACAGAACTGAAAGGAATCTCTTGAGGTCATGTGTTCAAAGGCAGCATCAGCAAGACTTAACACTCCTCACATGTTTTTCTAATCTCTACTTAAAAATCTCCAATGGGATAGAGATCCAACAGATTAAGCATTACTCCCTAGATATTGTATTCTGCTTTTTAACTACTCTAGCCATTAGAACATGATTCCTAAAGTTTTTATTTTTGCAAGTTTTAGCTCCTTCTCTAATTAATATTTCACTGTTGGCTTCTCAGTGTTTGGCAAGAAAGGGGCTGAAATAGTTGTCTCTGCCTCATGACTTCTCTAATAACTAGGATAGTGAGTCATGCCCTTATTTGCTTTCTTTGTTAATCATATTCTGCACTAAACTAGAGCTTTAATAGTAACATATGAAGTGAAAAAGCAGATTTAAAAGCTCCTCCATAATGAAGGAAATGGCACCTATGATGCCTGTAATTGATTGCTCTGTGAGGTGTGATAGATGTGTGCTGGACTACCAGCCTTCATATAGCTGCCTTTTAACCAAGGCAGTACTTTCATGACTTCCTAAACAAACTATGCATCTGTTTGCATGCATGACAGCCATTTTGCCCTCTTCAATAGTTTATACACTAGGAAGGGTAAGAATGGTGGTTCTTGTATCTGCTTCTGGAATACGATAAGAATTGGAATGCAGGCCCTTTCTTTAGTGGTCTACCTAATAGTTGAACATAGCTGCCGTCTGATATGGGCAATGTGCTGATGTGCAAGTAGTCTCTAGGTGTGAACTGACAACACAGAAAATATCAATGTCTAAGAACATGTTCCAAAAGCCTGAAGTCAGTCCAGTCAGTAGGATGAAGTTTAAAAGTTAACTTTTATCTACTTATCTACATCAAGGAAGACGAAGGCCTCTGAATAAAAACAGTGATGCCCTCGGGCTGCAAAGACAAGCAGGCTGAAGAATGTGGCAGCAGCAGTGGTCCAGTTCATGCTTTGAGCAACTCTGAATTCTGAGATGAAAAGCTCTTAATATGTAGGTGTGCTCAGTCATCTACCCATATACGGTTTGATTCAACTGCTCCAACAGTGATGTTATTGATGGTGGGGAACTCATGCTGGCTTTACGTGGAGCATGAATTTGAATCTAGCTGCTGGATTTCATGCCTGGACAGGTCTTTTAATTCTATTAAAAATCTTAAATTGCTGAGCAGAAATCACCTTGAAAGTGTGACCTATAAATCTGAGTTTGAATTAAAAACAATGAATTTTCTGTTTTAAAATTGGGATGTATAATACTTCATGGCTTGGTCAGCTCACTGGTTATACAAGGTGCTTCTTTCTAACCACTGTAAGCCACATGCCATCCTTATCTCGTGCTTTTCAGCTCCTTCCATTTCTTTCTCCTTATGTGTTCTTTGTGCCCTCCCTCTTCATCTCCTACTTGTCAACATACACCACTTTTCTCCCAGCTGTTGAAATAATACCAATAAATCCCAAATGCTGCAGTGTTGTGTCTAATTCTGCTCACTATAGCAGAAGCTCCATGGAGACAGAGGAAGAGATGCTTTCCCAGTTAATGTGAGCAGTTAATTGTTTGCCTCTGCTCTCCTTTCTTCTCTCTTTTTTTTTTTACGGTCTTAGTTCTTCTCCAGCCCATTACTGCTTAAGAAGACCCTATGGCTTCATCACACTCATTTGTTTTCTGTGTGGACTTTAACAAATAAGTCATCATGATTTTGTTTCTTCTTCTTAGATAACAAAGTGCAAGTCCCTAGTCATTGTAATTATTAGTATATTCCTGGAGAAAATTGCAATAGTCTACATTAAAGGGCTCCCTGCAGAAATTTACACAGTAGGTGACCAATTTCTCTTTAAATAAAAGGCACTTGGAACAGTCGGGCTTAAAATAAGAGAAGGGAGAGGGAACAAACAGGATTTTGAGGAACAGCAGGATGATTTGCAGTGGTCAGGAACAGATAGTCACGCTGAATTATTTGGATAATTAGTGTTCATTAGCAAATTGGAGCAAATTATGATACTGTGCAAGGTTGTATAACATGCTGGATGGAGAGTTTGAGTCCTTTTTTTTTTTTAATCTGGGTGTTACCCAGTTTAGAATAATACTAGTCTTGGGTTTGAATGTTCTGCCAGCAGGTTAAGGAAAGGTGGTTTATAATCTACTCCCACTACTGCTGCCATTTTGTGTGGTTATATCAGCTAGAGTAAACATCTCCTATTTTGCTAGCCTTCATTTTATGAGGTTATCTATGAATAGAGAAGCTTCAAAGGATAATGATCATGACTGGTTAGACCCTGACCTTTTTCTGACCCATGATAGACAAAAAGCCTAGTTATATAATAGATATACTTCTGGATTTTGAGGGAGAAGGATTTAATGGGCAACTTGTATAACTGGCTGTTACTGTGTGTACTTATCCACCTTGATGCGTTTATAATGCACTAGTTGTTAGAGTACTGTAGTATCAAGCCCTTGTTTCACAAGGAAGTGCAGTCTACTGTGTGTTCCGAGCAGGGGACTGTTATTTACCTGATTTGCATCATAGTATTATCTGGCTGATATTCTAACAAAGACTAGAGTGAAGTATATTAGAGATAAGGTACAAGAAACTACTTAGACAATTTTAGAAGAGGAAATTTGTTAATAAGCTTCTGACTTCCTAACTCAGTTACTGATCATGAGCATGGAGTTCATAACAGTCTATGCAAAATTTTTGTGTTTAACTGTTTGTTATATCTGAATGCTTTTGTGGCACTGTCAGTGGCCAGTAGAGAACTAGAAGCTACCTGTTTTCATAGTTAGAAGAGGGAGATCATTTTCAAGATGAATGTAACCGGATGTGGTTTAATGTGAAGTGAACCAACTTATTTTCTCATTCAATAACATGCAATAACTCCTCCGTTTAACCAGCACTGTTTGAACCTGACTTTTAGCATCTCTTCTGGTTCATGTGCCAGAGCAGTTTCAGTGGTCTCATACTAGTCAGTCAGCAGTGGTGAGAAGCAGAGAAAATCTTGTTGCTGTCTGTAAAAATGCTGTTTGCAAAGGGAGTTAAACATGTTCTGCAATTGTGGTTGCTTTTCTATAGTAGCTTTCCTGTTCATAGCCCTTATTTTTAAGAAGTTGCTAGACAGCACAAAGCAAAAGCACTTGGCATATTCCATTTAGCAAATCTATGATCTTAAGATAAACCTCACGGAATTGGTTCTAGTTATTGCTTTATGTACAACTGGGTATGCTATAGTAAGAAATTGAGAATCATTGTGGCAAAGGATAAAAGTCAAGACAAAAGTGAACCTTTCTGCTAGACATCATTTTGTCATTCTGCTTTCTTTGCTGGCTCATGGCAGCAGTAGGAACATGTTCCTCTTCAACCAAATGATGCAGTTAAGGAAGGTAGAAGGCAGCTCTAACAAAGAAAAATTTCTTTATAAGATTCATTTAAACTTAATTATGAAATTTCAATTTAATCAATGAAATTATTATTGGTCACTACTATGGTAGCTGTAAAACAGCTACTTAGATTAGACTTTTAGCTAGTTAATGGGTTTAATGAAACAGGTTGTCCTGTCAATATAGCAATTGAAGACAATAACACAACTTTTTGGGGTTAATGTTCTACCGAAAGCAGGCCCAGATTCTGTAACATAGCTTCAGGGCACTGGGGCAGCAAAAACCAAATAACTAACTTTTCCACCAGTGTTTCATCTATAGATTCAAGTCATGAATGTCCCAACTCAGATTAGTGTTTAAGTAAACATTCAAATTGGCTTGTGAGTACTTTGTTATAAACATCAAATAACCTGCACCCAAACTTTAGAGTTGCTTTTCTTTGATTATGCAAAGAAATAAAATTATTTTTTTTTACTCTTTAGTTACCTTTACTTATTTAAGGGTATAGACAGGACCCAGTTTTGAGTCAGATAGAAGCAGTTGCAGACAAAATAGAGAAAGGGTGAAAAATAGACTATTAACCTAGGGTTGCTGAGAATTTCGGAGCTGGGGACATAACAAACTACACAGTGCCCAAGTCTGAGCTCTCTATGCTGTCTTCAGATACTTGGTCATCTGGTGAGAAATGTTATATGCTGAAGCTGATTTCCAAAATTAATAGTGGTTAAATTTGGAACTCCCCTTTTGTGAACATGCTTCCTGAAGTGCTTGGAACAGCCTAGAAAAATCTTTTATTGCAGTGCTTTAGCTTTTATTCTCTTCCATCTAAACAAACCCTTGTTAAGTCCAGTGTCTGTTCTCTTGTCTCAGTGGAACTGGAAGGAAACTAATGTCCATCTTCTGCTTAAAACCACCTGTAACTAAGTAAATTACTAACTCCTTATTTAGAAGATATCATGCCCTTTGTCTAACACAACTTGCAAACAAGATTCAGACTACAGGAAAAGAGTAATATATACTGTGGTAGCTAAAGAATCCTTATGAACTGCACAGAGGACCTGTAATTAACTGTATCAAACTAGAAAAATCAGGGAAAAGTTCAATTTTCCGGACTTCATTAGAAGGTGAAAAGAAAGGAATAGAGGAAAAAAACCAAACAGCCAGCAGGTTAGAAGGTAATTAGGAGCAGTGCTAAGGGGTTGCTGTTTGACTCTGAAGCTTATGGGGTAGTTTAAAGCTTTTTATTACCACTATAAAAGTTTGTGTGCTGGCAAGTCTTCTGACAAAGGAAAACAAATCCCTGGGTAACTGTGAGCCAGGTTGCTGTCAGCTGTGGGGGTTCCTCACTACAGGGATTCTAAATCTGCACAGCAACATTTGTTAAATCCTGTATTTGACTTATTCTTTAAGAGAAGACTTTTGGGGGAGGGATTGGTCAGGGTTGTGCTTTTCTAGCAAAAGTGCTCAGTCAACATATTCTAGCTCAAGCTGAAGAGCGGCACTGTTTGGAACAGTAGAAGATAAGGAGCTCTTAGGATGTACAAGCAATGCAAATTGGGAAGCTTTTGTACTTGCAACAGATAATAAAAAGAGATGGCCTAAAATTGTTTACCTGCAGTAAAACAACTGGCACTAGTTCTGATCTGAGTACCTTCCTTCACCTCTGACTTTCATATCTAATCTTGTGATGCTACCCTTCAAATTATGAGAAATAAGCTTGGTCATTTTAGCCTATTTAGCCTAACTTTGTATTGACTAGATAATTTTCCATATCTTTTAACCCAGACTCTGTACAACAGTGAACGTCAATAAATGACAGATGGTGGCTCTATTTTCAGTAATACCAAATCTCTGCATTACTGGATCACTTGGCAGGGCAAATTTACTACAGGTAGGACAAGCTCACAAGCATGTTTCTGCAAAAATAGCCAGAGTGCATAACGTGGTATTTGCTGGCTGTGGTAGGAATATTCCTGATCAAGCAACATCTGATCTGTAGGGATAGTTACCCTTCACATTTTTTTAGCTAACTTACACTAGCAGATGTCATTTGTCCTAGTTCAGCACTTTGTCTCTTAACCTAATCTAGTACTAGGCATGCTAAACTTGATTTACAGTCCCATGGAGCTATAGCTTGAGTTTTTGTAAAACAAAGAGCCTGAAACACCAATTCCATCTTACTTGGGGGTGTTAAGATTGCAGTACTATTTCTGCAGCAGGAATTCTTAAGGACCAACATACCGTAACCTTAATCTGCTTTCTTCATCACCGTCTAGGTAGTCACCAGTGACCTGTCATTACAAAAGAGGCTCTGAATCTTGTCATCAAATTAAGTTTTGACTTCTTGATTTGATTCTTTAATTGGGAAAGCAATGGATAACTCATTCTTCTTGCAAATTGCAAAGAAACACTAAAAGAACTGAAATTGATACCTGTATTCAAATGAGGATTCCTCCTGGAAAACAAGATACTCTGCTTGCAGGGACTACAGTGTAAAGCTTATGGCTTAGGCAATAAGTTCTCTCCTGAATAATAGAGAAGCAAATGAGATTTAAAGGGGTGTTTAGAAGTCTGCACTGCCATGCTGTGCAAAAGCCTGTTCCTCTCTTGTGGGTGCTGTGTGTTTCTGACAGAGCATTGGCTAAACTAGTATATTGCCAGAAGGACTGAATACCAGCAAGTAAGAAACAGTGAATAGATAAACTGAACTGTTGTGCCTTCATTTATGGTAAATTCCATTTTTTTGGTATCTAGAGGATGCAGAGGTTTCTTAGGGGAAAACAGATTTTTGTGCTGATGTGACTTGATATTAAATGGTAGTTTTATGGCCAGAAGAGACTATTATGAACCAACTGTTTGAAATCCACTGCACTGTAGATAAAACTTTTTGTCGTCCACCTTCTGCAAAGTTGCTTGTACATGTACTGCAGTCCTGATGACATTGACCTATGTGCTATCCACACCTGCCACTATCGTGTTCCTTCTGGTGGTTGTTCATTCTCTGTTTGTATCTTAATGCTTCTATTGTGGATTTCTACAGATTTGTACTTTCCAGAACTGAGTGCACAACTGTTTCCAGCTGAAGCATTTGCACTTTTGCAATGGCTCTCTACAGTATCTACACTCCCACTCCTTCTCCTAAAATTCCTGCAGCCTCTTTGACCTATACCTCTTGCATGGGAGGTATCATAAGCACAGAGCTGTGAAAGGGTTAATGAGCCCAGGCAAAGTTAACAAGGGATGGGCAATAAATGGCTCCAGCTGTGTATAATTAACTGTAATACTGTGAAGTAAATGACTTTTATTGGCAAGCATGTCATAACTTCATTAAAAGTCATATTTACAGCCCTCTCACATGGCATGAGTACTTGTGTAGTCTGCAATTTAATGAGCACTTATTTTCACCTTGTTCCAATTATCTTCCACCCACCCCTCCCTCTTGGTGTGGGGAGCATGAAGATGAAATACAATGGGAGTGTAATTAAGGCTGGCACAGATTCTTTCAGGAAATGTTTTTCTATTCCAGAACAATCAATTCTATTGCTTACTACTAATAATACTTTAATGTTTAAAATACATAATTTTCTTTGGTCCCTAAAGCATTATTTAACTAACAGTTATTAAAGAATGACTCCGTGGGAAAGATTTTGCAAGCCCAGAACCCCAGTAGCTGGGCACTCTGAGATGCTGTGTCTAATGAGGCATGGTGACCTGACCCAGGCAGTATACACAAAAGAAAATTAGTATCACTTAAAAGAGGAAATTTGCAATTTAGCTTAATTACATCTGTGTGCTGCGAGGACCAGTGGAAAGCCCCTGTACTAGCCAAAGAAAGGTCCTTTTCTCCTTCCAGAGGGAATTACTCTGCATAGCCCTGTGCTGCCTCCTGTCATCCTACTGTTGGCTCATGTAGACATGCAGTGAATGAGTTGTGAAGTTCTTTGAGCCCTTGTGCTTGTACATATACCAGGGAGGCACTTCTCATAGAAAAGTAGCTGCCACAGCAGGAAGTCCAGATTAATTTTTTCTTCTGTTCAGGGATTGCACAAGACTAGAGATGTGTTTAAAGGAGAGGTAGTCAGACATAGACTCCATTGTAGACATTAAAGTCTCTTCTAGCATTTAAAAGCAGGTTTGCAATAGGCTGTCTCAATTTGGGACATGACTCAAGTTCTTGCTTGACTTACCAACTTACAGTTCATTTTAATTTTAGAACAAATGGGACTACTTGCCAGGCTGTTAGCAAAATTGTGTTACTCTGGGCCGGATCCTGATTTTTTGTCTAGATTTTTTTCCATGGACTGTACAGAAAGTTTAACAAGATTTTTTTTTTCAGCACCAGCTGTCATAGTTCTTGACTGACACAAATCAAACTTAATAGCCCAGGACAACGCTATATGTGTGCCCAGTACAGTGGAGTGAAAGCTTGTGGTCAGCTTTTCTGTATACTTTGCCAACTGCAGTCATTACCCTACAACTGTAGAGTCTCATTACAGGTTTCAAAGTGGAGACAAAATGCTGCCTGTTGTAGTAGCTGAGCAATCTTTGGAAAGAAGGGGGATGCACTTGCCTGACAGATATGCTTAGAATTAATATCCCTTGGGATCTGCTCAAAGGTTCAGAATGAAATAAGGGTTATGGGAGATTAATTACTGGGCACTGTGAAAGTGACATGGTTAGAACCACATGATAAATATAACTTATCTCATGGCACAGTATAACAGCACTGCAGTCATTGTCTGTATTCTTACTGAACACACATGTTATATTTACTACTAAGAAAATGAATTAGAAATTCAAGATCAAGGACTAGATAGTTTGCAGATATAAATCAGCTGAGCAAGTGCAATTTATAGTAGCTAAGAATTCGAACCAGGTATTTATGAATGTCCCTTTATAAACAAAAGGAAACCTCAGTAGAGGCTTTGGCCTGATATGTGTACTAGCACAGTTCTGTTTTGACTAGTTACCTAGGCAGTAAGGTGTTCGAGGTTAAGTGTAAATGATGTACCAGTGAGATAGCAAAGTGGTACTGCTTGCCTGTTTGGGGAGCACTGACAGAGTGCCCCTCAAAGAAAACCACCTTGATGCCAACCAGTGATTTATTCATTTCCTCCCACCTGTGCTGGTTTTGACTGGGATAGAGGTAATGTTCTTCACAGTAGCTGGTATGAGGCTACGTTTTGGATGTGTGCTGAAAACGGTGTTGATAACACAGGGATGTTTTTGTTACTGCTGAGCAGTGCTTACACACAGTCAAGGCCTTTTCTGCCTCTCACCCCACCCCACCAGTGAGCAGGCTGGGGGGCACAAGAAGCTGGGAGGGGACACAGCCGGGACAGCTGACCCCAACTGACCAAAGGGATATTGCACACCATATGATGTCATGCTCAGCATATAAAGCTGGGGGAAGAAGGAGGAATGGGGGGGATGTTCGGAGTGATGGTGTTTGTCTTCCCAAGTAACAGTTATGAGTGATGGAGCCCTGTTTTCCTGGAGATGGCTGAACACCTGCCTGCTGATGGGAAGCAGTGAATGAATTCCTTGTTTTGCTTTGCTTGCATGTGTGGCTTTTGCTTTACCTATTAAACTGTCTTTATCTCAACCCACGAGTTTTCTCACTTTTACTCTTCCAATTCTCTCCCCCATCCCACCAGGGGGGAGTGAGCGAGCGGCTGTGTGGTGCTTAGTTGCCGGCCGGGGTTAAACCACGACACCACCTAAGGGGACAGTGGTGAGGCCAATTATTTTTTATATGAAAAGCCTAATAATTAGGCAAACTGTGTCTGTAGGGTGCTGACAACATTTGTAATTGACCAACAAAGATTAGTAAGGCATAGTAAAATAGAGTACCTGCTCTAGCAGGAAGAGTACCCCGGCTTGATTACTCATGTCTTGGACTTGAGCTCTTGCCTCACCTTAACACTCACCTGTTCAGTTCACTCAGACTATAAGCTATTAGCAGCTTATGTGATTTTTAGACTAATAAAAGGCTGCTATATTAATCAAAGCAAAAAGATTAGATGGGTCATGTTTAGATTTTAACAGCTTATCTGAAAAGCTATAGTTCTTTGAACTCCTTGAGGATGGGAGGGTTGTCCTAAAAGACTGTCAGTGTAGATTATCATCTGTATTACAGTGATGCTTGAATGCTTCTAACAAGGTATTTCTGTGCAGAGCCAAGTGACACCCCTCCCTGTATTATAAATCTTGCCATCCAAATAGCCAAGATAACTGCTTACCCTGTCTTGGCAGTGTCTGATAGGCTTTACAATAGGTAGATAACATTTGCCTAGCTGTGACAGCATAGTCAGCTGCCATTATATTTGTCTGGCTTTATGTAGTGGTTTTTGCAATCTGTAGAGAGCTCTATGCTGGTTGTGGCTTTCCTTGTGCTAGCTTTTGCACTAATGAAACTAGGCTGTGGTTGTCCTTACCACAGTGCTGTCAAAGCAGCATGTGCATGTGGCCCAAGTGACTTGCCTGAAGTTATACAGAGAGTCTGTGGAGGAGCAAGAAAGCAACTTCTCAGGTGTTTTTGCCTGGTGTCTTTTCTGCTGGAGACTTTGGTTTCTCCCAGTTATTTCTGTATGTGAATCAGTGTCCTGAGCATTTCCATGAGCCCTGCTGAACTATTTGGAGCTCCTATCCAACTTTGAACAGAATTATCAGAGGTAGCCTTTAACACAGCAAAAGTAATTCATACTGACAAATCGAAACCATGCTGTTCTAAGAAGTTAAAGCTGAAATCTGACTTTGGAAGGACTGGTAACATCTCTCAATTATAGTTTTTGGGCAGGTTATCTTTAAACTCACCACAGGACAACACTTATTCTATAGAGCGTGATTTCCATGTTGGGACAAGAAATATTTGCAGCAGCAGCTCCCCAGGAAGTCTTGACATAATGGAGTATACATATCGCTATGCTCTATCATCAGGAATGTTTTCCCATTCATTTGCTTTCATAAAACTTGGTAGTTACTGTACAGACTTATTTTGTAATTAAGATGCCCTCCTGCATGCTTTACATCATGAATAACATTGATAATTGTGTGACACAGTAATTGAAGAGAGCAATGATTAATTCTTGCGATAAAATTTGTCCTCGGAACAATTGATTTTACTGCCAGAAATGTACAAACTTCCCAATGGAAATACTTTCACATAATTATTGTTATTAGTTGAAGCTTGTTGGGGGTGGGAGGAAATGAAAAAGAAAAATCAATTACTTTGTATTTATCACTAATCTGTTATGATTACTGTAATACAGAGGAGTTATAATGCAGGGCCTGGTTTTTCTAATTCATGAGCTATTGGAAAAGTTTACAGAAACTGTAAGGGCTGAAGAAACTGGATATCGTGAGAGGTGATTACAGCTACTAAGCTGTAGGGAATTTTTCTTTCTAATGCCTCTATGTTCTTAAATCAGTGATGAATGAGGGTGGTGCCAGCAGCCTGGTCATTTGAGTTCCTTGTTTGTCCATAACCGAGCTTCAGCAATTATTGTACTCTTATGCTAGTTCACGCACTTGCTTGAGGCATCCTGGGGGAGCACGGTTTTTGGAAAGCCCTTAAACTCAGAGGCCTGATTTTTGTTATTCACACAGTGGAAGTTAAATTGTTGAAATTATTGTATGCTGGCCAACAGTTTTGCAAAGTGGGCTCCTGCTGCAGGAGTTAAATTGGAGAGTTCAAATTCATTCCATTTGAATAGGGTGACTATTACTGAAAATTAGAGGAAGTCGCTCTTGCTGCTCATATCCTTGGAGTGTCTCATGTTCATGCATTGTTTTATCCTGGTAGGATATGGTTAGTGACCAAGATAGCACAGAATGTGCTCACTCACAAGCTTGATGGGACAAGTTGATCAAAGCTTTCTCCCATGAATTTTCCTTGCAGCTTAACTAACTTTAGTAATTTAGGAAACTTGTTTCTGTGTTTTCACTTGAACTGCTACTGTTGTTACAAAGGGTTTGAGTTTTCATATACATCTAATTAAAGTATCTCCCAGGTCTATCAGGTTATACTTGAGCTAATCAAACAAAAAGAAATATAATAGCCCCTCCATTAGATTCTCCTGGTTAACGTCACCAACTTACCTTGTTTTTCTAGTTAAACGTTTTTGCTAGTGGATTTGCCCATATGAAAATCCATCTCATGATAATGCACTTCTGGCTGCTCTTGGGATGCTGACAATTTGGTAACATAAACTATGCTTCTCCTACGCACTACTAACTAAGAGTGAGACCTGGTACTATTTCTTCATTCCCCCCCCTGCATGCCCATATTAACTATTGTTTCTGTGTTAGTTTGCCAGCAGTGCAAGAGGAAGACTCAATTGTCAAAAGACTGACATAAGCAAAGCAGAGCAATTGGTTTTGACCTGGCAGTACTGGATTATCACAGGACATGTTCCAAGGGGCTAGAGATAAGCACATGACCCAGAGTCAGGGCAGTGATTAGATGGAAGCAATTTCTTCAAGAATAACTAAAATTGAGTTACAGACTGATTCTTAAGCCAGTGATTTTTAAAATACCTCAGTCAAACAGGATGCCTTCGACTGGGCAATTTGGGAGGGCCTGAAGATACTAAAGTGGCAATGCAGTTGGTAATGGATTGAGATGTGGGGCAGCAGTAAATGTTAACATTTGGGGAAGAAGTTAGTGGTACCTGCCTAGTTACATTCTTGCATGTTGCTTACTTGAACAATTTTGGGAAAGGAGACCTGCTTTTGTCATTGGACTTGGTACATTAGGATGTCTAAGGGTTTAGATATGCTGTTCAGGCCATCTGTGTGCCTCCTTCCACCTCTGGTAACTTAAAACAAGACCGGATCTGAATCAATAGTATCTTTCCTTTTTTCTTTTGAGTATGAATAATTTTCATGATTCCAGAATTTTGGGGTAAAACTCCAAAATGGCTTTCTGCTGTCTTTTCCTTTCTACATTAACTTATGGTTTAGAAGGTGATGAAAAGTTGGCTGAGGGAGATAAGAGTTATTCCCAAGGGTGTAACAGACTGGTTTCATACAAAACATCAGTAGTAAATCTGACTATTCTTCTTAAATTGGTATTTTCCCCTTCTTCCCTTACCTTGGGAATTGCAAGGAAATGCCTCTAACTTATGTGCTGCTTGGATATTGGCAGGTGCGGAAAATTAGCAGTTCACTTGATTTCGCTAATGCTCTAAAATTCCTATATTAACAAAGCCATTAAATAGAAACTCCTTTCCCTGCACCCACCCTCCCCAATTGGTAAGAGTGGGAAAAGTGTCCGATAGGTCTACAGTCTAATCAGGGAAATAAACTGTAGCAGCCAAAGCTCTAGCAGTGCATGAACTCCAGATTGTAGCGAGCAGCAGTTGTGTGCTGCTAGGGCAGGTATTAAGCTGATAAATCATCAGTGAATATTCTGTGAGCAGGCTTTTTAAAGAAGTGTCAGGAGCAGGAAGCACACTGGTGGAAAAAGGAATTTTTCTCTAATGGGCACTGAGGGAGGTATTTATTAGGAGCTGTAATCAGTGCTGGGTAGACTGTAGCGCAGCAGTGCCTTTGTAAGGCTGCTGTTGTGTTGTGGCATAGGATGGAGTGCAGCTGACATAAAGACCTGAAAAATGATCCGCTTTTCCCTTGGGTAGTGAAGAACAAACTGTATCTCTGAATTTTGTACTTATGAAGTGAAAACCAGTTTTCCAGAACCTGAAACCAGAGAAGAGTTTTCCCATTGTTGCATTCCCTGCAGAAAACTTTCATACATATGGGGAATTGAGCTGGGGCTCAGGAGGGTCAGTGCTCTATATGGCTATTTGAGCAGGTGAATGTCTGATCCACTGACCACAGATTCTAGACGTGTGAACATTTAACCATTGCTTCAGACCAGAGCACAATTGTTTGTGCTGCTAGTGAAGTTCCACTGAAAATACCCCCAAAATACCGGAGAGCAGAAGTTAGCTGTGACCTGTGAAATGACTGAATATTATAGTAGTAAGTGCCATGTGTATCTGGACTATCTTACATCCAACCCTTATTCAAAGAGATTAAAAAAAAGTACTGGCTGTGTCCACAGGCAGGAATTTCACATTATGCATCTGTTTTTATATGCACTAAATGTGTTACTAGTATTATTACACACTTAAGACCTTTGTGTATTAGTACATGTGCCTGAGGCTAGTGCTGTATTTTTTTTCTTGAGTCAGTCTTGTTAGTAATCCTTTTAACTACAAGAAGATTAAGCTGAAACCAATTACTTACTGATTTGGTGAAATGAGCCCTCTATCCACTTGGTAATAAAAGAGCCTACAAGGTGTTCAGGCTGTTATTGGCCCTGACAGAACTTCTTTCCAGAATGTAAATCTATGGCTGGTTTTACAGTGCTGGCCACAGAGATTCTGTGGCTAATCAATATTTTGTGGGCAATGAGCCAATGATAAGGTCAAACTGAGTAATGAGAAAAGCAAAGAACACATGAACTTGATGCTCTGAAGTTCCGCTGTCAGTGTAAAGATTCAGGGTGGTGCAATTGGCCTGCAAATATTTCAGACATTTACAGCATTAATGTCTGGACAATCCTGCTGAAATGCATTGGTAAGAACATGGTGACTACAATAAAAGAAAAATCTTTGACCACTGAAATGAGATGCTGTGGCACCAGCTAATTTTAAAAAGCAACTGGGGATGTTGCAGATGTTATTACGAGTGTTGCAAAATGATGCTCTGTTAAGTTACTGGATATTGGGTTTTTATGGAGCTTACACTCGAGGTCGCCCAGGCAAGATTTGGGATGTCACTTTGTTAGTTCTTAGTTCTTAAGTACCCTTAACAGCAAGTCCTGGCTGGGACCATCAACCAAACCTCTAAGGATAACAAAAACTTAAGCTGAGCTGATATTTTAGGGGAAATTGCAGGGGAATGGGGAAACAATTAAGGTGGTAAAGGCAGTCTCTGTGGCTGCAGAGACATCCTGCATGTCCTCTCCTAGCTGGACTTTCCTAAATTCTGAAAGCTTCATGACGAAGTTCTATGAACTTGTGTTGGTAACAGGTATCAAAATGCCAGAGTATGTCAACCTGCACTGTGAAGTATCTGCTGTGTAATTAGTCTCCAGACTAGAAAAAACAATTCATGATGTTACCCTTTGTAACAGATTAAATTATGGTTACTGCTTTGTAGAATATTCATCATAACAGTGTAATTATTGGGGTTATTCTTTTCAGTAACAAAACAGTGCAATAGCATAGTGATGTGTTTTTTGTAGGCATATTACACCACCATATACATGTTCACCCTAACGAGTCTGTTCAGTTGCATGCAACCCTCATATTTTGCTTGCTGAACCTGTAGTGACTGTATGAATATGCTGCCCTGAATGACAGATTTGTGTTATGATAATGTGCAGAACTTGAAAATGCACTTGCTAGGGCTTAATGAATGCATCCCAGTTAAAACTAATTAATTCTGCTCTCAGGGATTGATTTGGACCACAAGATCAGTAGCGTAGCTAAGGCTGCTACCCTTAGTCCCGAAAACAATTTTCCCAGCAATGAAGATTAATCCCTTTTTATTGTGTTGATGAAATAACAACATGATCATAAAGCATAAGAGAACAAGGAGAAGTTGACAAAGTATGTCTTTGATTAATTGCCATAATAGATTGCAGGTTGCTGACTGAGGAAATTTTTTCAATGCTCATTTTTCAGTCTTTAAAACTTTAATGCACAAGGGAAAGACAGAAAAAACAGCTAGTTAAATGCTGTGCACAATTTTATGCATGTGAGCCACCTAGCAAAGCAGTCTTAAGGCCAACTGTTAACTTGATGGGAGTTCTGTGAGACAGAAGGACAGAAGAATGATACAGTGGTTAACATGATAAACTGGGGCTTCAGACCTACCTGCAATTCCTGGCTTCCCTTTGGGTATCTGTGGCTACATCTAAATTATGTTGCATCTAAATTATGAGACAGTAACTTGCTTAGTCTGTAGTGCATATGTGATGTTTACTCAGTCTGGGAGGAGATCTTGGTTCACTGAGGAACTCCCAATACATTAAAGATGACCACGTGCTGAAGGATTTTGGGACTGAATTTCTCAGCTTTTTGGTGTCATGCCAGAACATGTAGTGCCAAGGTAAGAGACATTACTACTATATTGTGAAAGTGGCATTGTTTTGTTAGAACTTGTTGAAAAAATAAGAGCTGTTCTTAATCTTCTTATTCAGTCATCATCCACTGAAATTCTCTTTAGTCTTTGAAAGTCTGAGGAACTAGTAAGTTATTGGTAATCTACAGATGATGAAATTGAAGGATGGGGAAATGGAATTCAAGTTCTATAAGCCCAGCCCCACAGTTTTCCAAAGAGCTCCTTCACTTCTGACTCCAACAGGGGCTGTGACACCTCAGAATCTGTAAGATCCCACCTCAGAGTGCCACTTCTGAAAACATTAGCTCAAGTGACTTATTTAACTTGTCAGAGAATCGGTGGTGCAGACAGGTCTAAACCCAGGGTATCTTGACTCTCCCAATTAGCTTAGTTTATTAGGGTAAACAATGTTAGTCGTTAAATAAGAGTGGATTGTTGCTCAGCTAGTGTACGGTATGTACATTCCCAAAGGAATGGGGAACGGGTCCCCAGGAGAGACAGTTATTCTAGTAAAGATTCCAGTAGCTGTTCCAAATGGTGCCTCATGGACCTGTAAACTTAGAGTTTCAAAATGAGAAAAGAAAATCAAATCTGCTAAGTGCTGTCATATTAGAACCAGCTCAACTATTTAAAATCTTCCCCAGAGAGACTAGTAATTAAAGCACATTTTTCCCCTTCAATTGCCAATCATGCAATTCTAAAGTGGGTCATCACCTATCTTGTTAAACAAAAATCTTCATGTTCCATAAGCAATGCAGTTTATCTTAGGGGGAGGAGGGGAGGGTGCATATAGGAAATCAGAATCCAGGAATAGACTGAGGTGCTAAAAAAAGTGGCAAAAAGTGCCTTTCTTAGCTTAGTGGACCTCCAGAGACATCTGCATATCCTAAAAAGAACCCCCAATATCCTGTAGCAAGCAAATCACACATACCATGAAGGTAAGCTTTTTTGCAAGTTATACTGCTTCCCTGAGCTCGATTCATCACTTGCCTCTGGCCCCTAGAAAATGCAAGGAGATGCAACTTACCTTAGCCAGTGAGAATTTGCTACTTTTGTCGTCTTGTTCTGTGTGGATAAAAAGCATACAGATAATACTGCATCCTAGGTAGCCAAAGGTGACTTGGAGAGCTGCTGAAACTTGCCCTGCAGACAGGGTCTAGGTTCCCTGGGAAGGCAACTGGGAAAAGAAGAGCCTGCAATAACTAAAATAGTTGAGAGGGGTGTAAGTGATACCAGTGATTTATTCTGATACTGTGCACAGGGCTGGGTTCCATACTGTCTGAGAAACAGCTGCTTGTCCTTGAGCAAAAGAGAACTAGTGAGGGAGAGCAAACAAGAGCTCCCAGCCATGAGAAAGTATGTGACTGCCCTCACTCTGCACACCCAGAGATGCACAGCAGTAGGGAAGTGGTACTTGTGAGGTAAAGGTGAGAGTACAGACATGCTTTCTAGTATACATTGCTTATCTAGATTATTCACAGACAAGATGCCTTTGGCTGCCTGAAAAGTTGACTTTCCTGCAGCTGGCTCCATGGTATAATGAGCTGCCTGTCTCCTGGCATCAGAACCCTGGGAGAAGGGAGGCTGAGAGCACAACCTCTGCCAGGGCTCACTCCTGAGCAGCTTGGTATGCAACAAACTGACAGCAGCCTAGCCTGTCCTCTGTAGCCTGCAGTATGGCAGCCTACAGTACCATCTGCTGGCTGACACCACCTCTGCTCTGATGTTTCATCTTTCTTGATATTAGTAGGGAAATGTTCCATGCTAAGTTATCGTCAAACCACAGGGGAGAGAGAGTGCTCTATAGCTATGGAAAAATATGCATTTTGACATGCTGCTTTTATTGGACTGTGGGATAGAATTATAGATCTATTTAATAGATCTATGATTAATAATATAATTATAGAAATATAGATCTATTTAACAGACCTTAGATGTGTGCAAGTTATCAGGCACTACATACTTTTGAGGAAGCAAGTTAGTACTATGCAAACACAGCAACCTCATTCAATAATAACTTAATGGCCCATCATATTTAACTGACTCTCTACTATAATTGTTTAAAGAACTTAATGGATTTCTTGTACTTAATTATTTAATTTTTAATTATGGATTAGTGAGATGATAAAACAAATGAGGGATAGAATGCTCAGTTTGATCTGCCCTTATGCAATAAAGCAGTCCTAAAAGGGGCATATCAACTCTGAGAATTCAGCAGAGTATAAAGCATGTGTGCATACTTAGATTTTCTCACTCACCTTTACTTATCCTGAGAAGTGGTATCTTTGGAGCTTTCCAATAAATTTTTACTTTTGAAATGGTTTAGTTTGTCATCAACTTGGGCATTGGTTACTTTAGATATGCTCACAAACTGTCTTTGCATCCAGGATGGTTGAAAATTGTATTAAAACTTCTTAATATGACTCCATGTTATAGCATTAGGCATGCTTAGCTTCCACTGAGGAGGAGGATGAGGGAAGCAGAATAAAATCTCTTAAATTCTCACTGAAATTAACCAATGTGAATGCTAAAGATCCAGGCTTCACTGTAAAAAGACAACAGGATTCCACTATAATGCCCTACCAAATGCAGAAGATAACAAAACTCAATGTATTATATGCTCAACTGGCTTGTCCACATGTTATAGCTCTTTCATGATCTTCAGCTATATAAAATAATTACCATTATTAGTGCTATTATAGCACTGCACGCATCTAAAATGCTTAAGAAGGATTCATACTAATTTAGCTCAACAGAACAGAAGAGACTTCATTTCCTTTGGCTATGAGGAATCCTTACTTTCCATCTACTGTTTGTTCATGAAATAGCTATACTTATGTCAAGAGTGAAAGTAAAACAAGTCTAATTCTTAATGCAAAGTGTCCATATACATTAAGCCATGAAACAAGGACTTGTGAATTCCCCCTTCTGCATCAAAGTACTTGCAGCTTTTACATAATTCAACTCCATGTTTAGCTACATGAAAGAATTTCTGGTTTGATTTTTACATGATAACTCTTTGCTGTTGTATTCAAATTGCCAGTACTATCTGTGAGAGTATTTCTGCAGCACATTTTTAGACATTTTATCGTTATTCTTCATTTAAAATGTCAGCCTCGTTCTGACAAATCTTGTGTGCTTGCTTTACCAGTTTCAGGCTGGAGTTGTCAGAAATAGCAATGAAGACTGCATCTTTTGTTTCCTAAGAGAGCAAGCATAAAAGATTTTTGTGTAGAATAACTGGATTGAACTGGTACTGCAAGTTTCAGGTTGTTCCTATACATCAGGATTTCTCCAAAGTAAAGTCTAGGAAAGACTATTTTACTGCAATCCAGAATTATGGGATTATGTCAGCAGGCTTTTAAGCAAATAGCGTTCTTCCTGTCTCAAATGCATCTCACCTGATAGTGCTTTCCTTTGACTTCCTGTCTATTTTATATCCAGCTGGGCAAGCAGATATCCATACTTACAAGGGGCCATGACAAGAGAGTAAATGTTGACTGCTGTATTCCAATCAGGTTCTTGTTCCAGGACTTGTCACCATATTCTCCAGGTACGTAAGAAAGAAATAGAATCATAGAATCATTACGGTTGGAAAAGACCTCTAAGATCATCAAGTCCAACCGTCAACCCAACACCACCATGCCCACTAAACCATAGGTAAGAACCAAATCCTGGTAGGGAGAGAGTTCTGGGTAATGGGATCTAGCACACAAACCTAGAAGTTTCTTCTGTTTCTAGTTCCTACACTTATGCAAACTGAGCACTTTGGGAGAAGTGGTGGTGTAAAGGAAGAATTCCCCTGCTTCAAATTACTGCAGAATTGTTTTAGCTTGATGGAGGTCTAGCTTCTCCTCAAGCATCAGGTAGTAGCCATGGCTGGAGTCAGCATAATGTCTTGATGGGCTGTTGAGATGTAGCTTGGCAAAATCCTATGTCTGTAAATTCATAGTCCAATTCACCCCTAGGCAATAATGCTTGCATGTCAAAGTTGTATGAAAGTTGGAGTTGAAAATCTGCCACAAGACTAGGGGAAAAAACAGTCAGTGAACATAGTTTTTTGGAATGAATGTGGCATTAGCTGTTGTCCGCACAAGGAACCCTATGTCATTTCTATGCAAAGGTAAGGGTGTGCTTTCTCTTCAATCACAAGAAACTTCTGGTCTTCTATTTCACTGTTGTCCTCTAGAAACCCTTGATGGAGTGTAAGAGGCAAATGGAATGTTTCCAGTTAAGAGCTATGAATAGTATCAGTGAGGGATGCACACTTTGAAATCTGTGTATTAATCAAACACTTTAGTGTGCAGATGCAAATAAACAATACTCTGTAAAAAGTTGTGATAACTTTAAAAATTGTCTCAAATGTAAAGTCTCTCTTCCCTTGTTTTCCCCACTGAATTGCATTTACAACAGAGAAGCTGATCTGTAAGATCAGTAAGAGCTTCCTGAGAAAAACAAATCAAAATAAAAAGCAATTTAAAAATCAGTGCAATTTCCTCAGTTTTTCTTGTATGTCCTGGTTGCTGGTCCTCAAGGGATAGCTGTGCTTTCTGATCAGTACTAATACAAAATTCATATTTGTCTGGGCTGTTGTGTGCAAAGTAATGTGTAATCCCTCAAGTTAAAGTGAAAAGCCAAGTCAAATATTACAGGAGACCTTTCAATTTTGAAAGGTTTCAGAAATAAGCACAATACAAACATAAATGGATCCAATTATATGTAAACAAACTGTTATTGCAGTCTTCCTAGAAAACACAATTAGATTGCCAACAAGATTGCTTTTGGATTACTTGGATTAAGCATTGCATTCAGAGGCTTACAAAGTACCTGGAAATTCATTTTTTCCTGCATCTTCCAAGTTGTAAAACTCAGTTATACAGGGCTTGCAGGTTTCCATCATGTGCTAAGGTGCTTCTGCATGGTCTCAAGTGCATGTATTCCTTGGAACAGATGTTGCACTAGTAAAATGTCGTTCCTGGTGATAAGGAAATGGTTAATAGATCTCTAACAAAGACTATATAATACTCAGCTTACTGAGTAACCTAAAAGTTAATTAAAAGAACCCCATAGACAAAGAAATACAGAATTAAAGCTGTCCCCTTCTGATGAAGTACTGAAATTACTTATTCTGCCCTAGGTGGAGATATGTCTCCTTTCTTTGCATGTAGAGTACCTAGATACAGAGAAATCCCAGAGTAAGTGATTTAACTGGAGTCTTTCTCTCTCCATCAGCATTTAGTAGAACCAAACAGTGAAAATGAAAGTAAAATGTTGAAGAGAACAAAATGGTGGCAATCTCATTGAGGGGGGTAATGTAGATGTACTGGGTCCTTTCCCCTAAGGCAACTTTGCTTTGGTTAGCTTAGATTTGCTACAGTTATAATGGTAAGGGCCTGGAGAAATCTGTGGGACTCTTTCTATTTGCTTCAATTGCAAGGGATTCAATTAATTCATATGCTTCTACTGTCTCATTGATTGGTTTGCATCAGATCCAAACAGAAATCTTTCCTGAAGAATCACTGACAGAAACTGTTGGTTGTTGCTTTTTCTTTCTCCATTGCTGTCCATTGCATCACAAGTCTTGAAGTAGTAAATCTGGTGAAGATATGGTCAGAATAACCTCTTGGTTTGGGTTTGGGTTTTTTTTTTTAAATGGCCAGTAGTTCTGCTAGTGAAATGCAGCTCTGGTATGAAGGGCAGAAATGTAACTTTGCAGTGCACTGAGATTCTTTTCAAGAAAGTGGGGAACTTGTCTAAAATACCTAATGTTGCTGAAAACACATAGAATCCTTGATAGCCAAAGTTGTCAGCATTGTAGGGCTTCTCATTCATACTGTACAGGTCCAGTTCTTTTGGGCAGCTGTGAAATTACTCCTCCTTGAACAATAGCGATCACTAATGATGCAGTGATGGTGAGAATCAGGCCTTTGGATATTACAAGTGGAAATGAGAGTTCCTAACCGAAGTAAACAATGCAATATCCACTTCAGCCATCCCAGAAACTTGAGCTGTGCTTGCTGCTAATCCTTGTCCTTACTCTGTTTCAAAATATGATGGATTCTCACTGATATATATCTATAAAATATGCCTGTATTTTAACATAAGGTTTAAGAACAGACGATCTTTAGGATTACTTTAACCTTCCACTCATTTTTCAGTAAACTGAGGACTGTAACATTGTCCTGGCTGCTGACAAGAAATCGCCTGTTCTCTTAAGTAGGAATGAAGTGGTATAAGATAATTATGACCCATTTGGCCTGAACAAAAACTGGTGTTGCGTCACTTATCTTCTGTGATCAGAAAGAACGAAGAAAAATTGACCAGATGCTTGTTCGATTTCTGAAAGTCATATATGTATTAGTGCCAGCAGGACTATTGATTTTTTCCTTCACCTTTTTCTTTTCAGGAGGTAAGACTCTGTTTCACTCAAGTTACATGAAAATAAAGGATAAGAAAAGCCCTGCTCCATTTCTGATGTGATTAACAAAGTTTAGGCTGAGCTTGTTGCCAGTGAGTAGAACAGTAACAACAACCAAAAGGAGAGATGGGATTGTGCCAGCTGGAGAACCTTTCTTTTTGTATAATTTTTTTCTCCTTATTTTGGCTTCCTCACAGAAGCCTCTCTTTGTGGAGCTTGAACAGGGAACCTGAATGATGAGTTCAGATTCACAGATCGGTGGTGAATGATGCAGGGCAATTATGTAGAAAAATATGACATTTTCTTACAGGAACAGTGAAAGTGAGGGTTAGTTTTAGTTTCTATATTTGTCCTCTTGGTATTGTCTTAAGGAATACTGTTTCCTGCGCACAATGAAACTAAGAATAGAAGTGGGTGGTGTGGGGCTGAGGCATGGTGCAGTGAATCAGAATTTTAATGCTATTAAAATCTATTGATGGTGCTGATTAATTATTACTAGTGCTGATGGGAAGGCCAGACTCTATAAGGTAGTTTAATTATTTTTCAGTTAGTGTTAATCTCAGTTAATGAAAACTCTCAAAGCCAGAAAAGAGATGACACAAGAAATGACTGTTATTCAAGAGAGACTGTTAATCTATAAAACATCAAAGATTTCATTGCAGGTATCTTTGCTTTGCTTGTATTTTATTTTTTAAATTATCAAGACACTTTATTCTCAAGTTCTTGATGCATCAGCATGTGACAGTTCAGAAAAGATCTAAATAGGAGATGATCACTTTTCTTAAATGAAACACAGTGACTCAGGTGCAAGCCTCTGCACAAGCCATGAGTGTCTAGGTAATTATATGATGCTTTGTTATATGTATCTGCACAATACATCTGTCAGAGGAAAAACAAGTAATTTGAACTGAGAGCAAGTCCTGATCCTGGAATGTATTCACATGCCTAAACCCTAAATCAATCAAAGTTGAAGTGCCTAAATACCTTTGATAAACAGCCTAAATGACTAGCCTTAAGTTGCCTAAAAACCCAACAGTCTAGCAGAGACTTACGAATAGCATCCAATGTTCTTAAGGCTCCAAAGTGTGCCTTAGCTATTTGACCATTGATGCTAGTGAGAAGATAATCTATAACATAGGGATTGGCTCCAAGTCTATTAAACAGGCCAGTGAGGTAGAACTGGATCTGATCATACTTTTATAAATATGTGAAGGCCACAAGAGATAAAGCAAAATACCTAAGTAAGCGTATCTACTGACTGTTCTATATTGAGCAGAGCATGGCTGAACAGTGAAAGAGAAGTATAGAAGCAGCTAGTAATTATAGCAGTATCTAGAGAAAACCACAGTGCTTTAAAGTTATTATAAATGTATGCCATATAGAGCAAACAGCATACATCTATCTGGGGAAAAAAAAAAGCCTCTCTGCAGAAAAACAGCATAAGGCTGGAACCTTTATTCTATATTGAGGAGTTAAATAAGACAAAGGGCATTTTTCTACTACAGCTTGCTAAGTAATGTAGAGAGACCTGACTTTGGACGTGCTATCAGGTGATGCATAGGCACAATAGAGTGAAATTCAATTAATTCACCTTAATTCATAGCTTTAATGAGTTTTTGAAGAGACTTCAAACACATTCTATTCCTGTTAACATTCTTGGATATTCATGTGATGCAAATGATCATCTTTATTTTGGAAATGCTGTTCATAGGATAGAGACCATGCAGGGAGCATCATGGGTTTCTCTGCCTCTCCCTGATCCTTACTTGTTTTGTGTGTTAAAGCTAATATCAGATTTGTTTAATGCTTTTCATTCCTTTCTTAATTACTATAGATATATAAACTAGGTCCTCTGGTGAAATGGAAAATACATAAGGGTATGTCTGTATGCTCATACAGAAATTTGTTGGAGCATATATAGTTGTATTAGTTCAACACCGAGCTAGTATGTCTTATCTCTGGGGTGTTCTTGTTCATCTTTGCAATTGCTTGTGTTTGCTGTTACCAGTGGTTTCTGAAATAGGTCTTGTTAGTGCCCACAACCTGAACAGCAAGTATAGAAACATCCCAAATTATATTGATATAAAAGACAAATTGAAAGCACCACACCTGCTAAGGTAGTATCTGGATTTAGGATGTATGCTTCCTTGGTTTGGTATAAATGAGTTCTATTGCTAGGCGTTCCTAGCCTTGCTGTCATGCAAAGAAGCTGTACTGTGGTTCGTGTGACTGACATAGTGCTTTTGAGGGTTTAGCTCTTTGGCTGCAGCAGACGTGGTATTGTTGCCAAAGTCTTTATTTCCTTCTGAGTACAGTGGCAGTAGTTCCTACAATGCAGAGTGGCTTGGAAGGAGTCACCAAGGACTCATGTATAGAGCTGCAGGTTTATCTCAACCCCAAACTTGGCGCTTCTCTCTCACGTTTCCTTTCTGACCCTCATGAACTCACTAAGTATACTTGCTCTGCCCCAGACAAGCTTCCATGCATAAAAGTTTGAAACAAAAATTCACCGAAACTTTTTACAACTTCATCAAGGTTTGGATTAAATAGATCCTGGATGATTTATGACCCAAGAATCAGGTTACTCTTTAAGTCTTCTGATTTTTCATTCCTTCATATATGGAACAGAGCACAGCTTAAATCAGAAATTAACTGAACCAGAGGCTTTCGAGCCTGAATGCACAGTCTGGCTAACACTGAACAGGAGCTGGAAACAATGCAGTAATAATGCTCTATTTTCAGACAGCAATTTGATTAGAGGGAAGGAGTCTGTTCCATGGATAACACTTGCCATTTTCATGTCAAACGAGAACTAAATAGCACAAGTTAATGAGCATGAAAAAGGAACATGAAATCAGTAAAGTATGTTATCTGGCAAGGAGGAAAAGAGCAGAGATGGAAATTGCAAGAGGGGATAATTTGCTGTATTCATGTGACAGTTTGGCTACCTCCTGTGGTTAAGTGTGCATTTCAGATCTATGGATCCTGATGTAATTGCTGTTAATGTGATCACTTGTTTAGCACTTGAGAAGGCAACTGGCAGCTCCCGACTTAGTACATATAAGCGCACAAGTGGTTCTCAGTGCAGCTTTGAAAATTTCTGCTGCCATACCTCAGTAGAAAAAAGTTACAGTGACTAACAATTTGTTTACTCAATACTTTGGTTAAAAAGGTCGGTCTCCCTCCCTCAAACCTTGATACTGACTTGCTGGGGACCTAAAGCTTCATCTGTTCTGTGGGGAGCAAGTTGTGCCTTGATTTAGTGCCATGGTAATGTCCTCATCTCATTGACTGCAACCTGCATGTGTTTTCATATAGTTTTATGTTTATGCATGTAGAAAGATACCTGTGAAGGTAGAATGAATCAGTAAATATTGTATAGCTAGATATTCTGTTATACCAAATTTGTCTTTGGCTATTTTTCTGCTGCATTTGTTCATTATGAGTATACTTTAAAGGGGAGTTGGTGGCATTCTACTTTTGAGGCTGCATGCAATGTACTCAGTGTCTTTTTCATCTGCTCCTTGCTGTATGTCCATCCATCTTTTTCTATTACTTGTGCTGCTGGCTTCAGGTAAAGGAGTCACGTGTATACTGCCAGAACAGATGACCATTCTGACTTCAGCTTCTAACTTAACTGCTGCATTTTCTAGCAAGCTGAGTGGCCAAGTGTTTACATGTATCCTGTGAAAGGAGGAAATGAACACTTCTATTGTAAATTTGTGTCTCAATTTCTACCATACCCCTAAAGCTGGCATTTCTTAAATGTACTCAGTAAAAGCTAATGCAGAAGAAAGATTAGGGAAGGAAAACAAGAGTAATGATTCAGACTTTTTGAGGCATAGATTATCTCCTTGTACAATCAAAGTACAATAATATACTGGTCCACATCAGACTATTAGCACAACTGTTAAATTTCCAGTTTGCAAAGGCAACAACAATCACTTCACTTTTTAGTAATAATGCTGTTGACAGCACTGGATTGATCTTACATTACCTAAGAGATTTGGGAAAACTTTCCTTTACCGAAAGACTTCTGAGAGATTCCTATCTGGTCAGCATCCAAAAAAAAGGATCAAGTGTACAGATGAGCTTAGCAACCACTTTGGTACTCTGGTCAGAGTTTTTTCAAACAGGTGCTGAATTCACTTGCAAACTCAGACTGGAAGACAGGCAGCAGCCCTCTCTATCTTATTCTGTTTTCTCAGAACAGTCTTGGAATATTGCTGGAGAGGGGGAAAAGCATCTTCAGGTGTGCTGTTTAGTAGCTGGTGTCACTGCTGTTACTGTTGCATTGTCAAAGCTTAGACTTGATGGCCCAGTTGGTCCCTTCCAGTGTAATGTTTCTCCATTGCTTTGTAAATAATTTCGTGCTGTAAGCTAATTGAAGCTGCCACAGTTCTCATTTTGAACATTTTCTTGCTTTTACAGGAACCTTTACTAGATTCTACTATACATTTTTTTTTTTTTTAAATGGAGGCTGATCTATTTGCTGAAACACTGTCTCAGTGAGAACAGCTGGTTTAGAAACTTTTTTTTTGGAAAAAAAAAAAAAATTAATAGGCCTGTTTTTGAGCACTCCTGGCAGATCTGTCATCTGTTCCTCAGCCCAAATAACAAGTGAGTTATGCAGTGGGGCTTTGCAAAGTTCAAACCATATTGTATAGCAGATGCTATGATACTATTATTCAGTAAGTCCACACAGACTCCCCGTTGTCATCTCCTTCCCTTGCAGCAATTTATGACCAGCTCTCTCTTTGCAGTGCTATATTATGACTACGTTAATCCTAAAGATGCATTAACCCCACTTCTGGCTTTATAAATTTTTCTGAATTTCAGCTCTCTACCCCTCTTACCATCTTCATGCAGTGGAATTGTTGTGCACTGTTTTCTTAGCTCCAAGGTGATCAGATGATGTATTTCAACATTTTCCCTTTAATTCACTAGTTCTGGTCTTTCCAGATTTAGTTTGCCTATAAATCCCACAGCAGACGTAGCATTCTTAGAAGGTAATGATAGTTCTCCTTTCTGTTGTATCTCATTTCCTAGTCAATCTTGCCTTAAAATTGTTTGGTGTTTCTCCATATGTAAAATACCTGGTAGTATCTGTGGTCATTATTTCAAATCTGTGAAATTACTGATACTTGCTTCGTTGAATATGCATCTAGGAATCATCTCCTTTTGGTTCTCCAAATGTGGTTATTTGCTTACCTTGGGTGACTCAATTTTCTAGTACCTTTGTTACTTCATTACAAATACGGGGGTCACAGTGGCAGACTGCCTGTCTTGCATATGTTGAAAGAGTTGGCATACTAGTGATATTTCACTTGCAGAAAACTCTTATTACAATTAATAACGTGAACCTTATCTACACACAGTCTCTGTATTAGAAAGGTGCCTTATTTCTGCACAGCAAATAATAAATTAAAATAGCTCATTGAGTAATTTCTTGTATATTATTTTGGTTTTAACAGCACTGAATCACCCAGCCATGAGTCAAACCCCCTTATTGTCCCTATAGTGATTTGCTCATCAGCCTTTTTCTCTCTCAGAAAAGTGAAACAAAGTCTCACTGTATGTCTGATCAATCAGTTGCTCAAGTTTTCCCACAGTTCTCCTTGGACAGTCTGATCAGCAAGTGCTGTTAATACATTTCCTGTCTTGTAGGTGTTTGCCTTAGCAAATGTAGTACACTACTACACAGAACTGAAAGAGCTGCTCTTACTGTTGCTAATGTCACTGAACTGAGGGTGGGAGAATGACAGTGGAGGAACAAAGCAAATAAATAGTCTTTTCTGACAGTTCTCCAAAAGCTCCTCTCAGACCAGGTAGAGGAACATACTAGCTAGATGAATGTAAATGCTCTGTTTTTAACTGACTGAGAGAAAGAGCAAGGATGTTGAAAAACTTAACGTGCTTAGTTGTCTAAATGAGAAGTGAATTGCTGAAAAGCTGGTAGCTGCTCACTTAATTCTCCACCTGGTAACACTGTTTTCCTGTCTTGTCTATTTAGATTGTAGGTTCTATGGTTCAAGTACTGTATTTTACAATGCTCTCGTACCATGTACAGTACCATGGGATATTGTTTTGAGTTCTTTGAGTCTTGCTGTAATAAATAGATTTGGAGGTTTGTTTTGGGTACATATCCAAATGTTACCAAGATGCAACATTGAACTGAGTCATCTTGACCAGAAGAAGGAATCAAAAATGAAAAATAAACTTAACTGAATGTTAAAGTTTTGGTTAAGAATTGACCTGAGTTTCCCTAGAGGTGTCACATAGTCTGTGACTGTCTCTGAACTGCATCACCCATTCCTAATTGAATCTCTCTATACCGACACTTACAGCTGAAATTTAACACGCTGACCTCCAGTTGATTTCAGGAATGATATTATCCTATCCATTTGCTAGCAAATTACAGTTCTTTGCAGGAATGCATCAAACTATCAGATCTTTCTCTTTATGGATTTCTCACAGGGCTTTTAGCTCCAAATGGTCTTTGAGGCCAACTAAATCTCTGATGCAGCTGTAGTCTCCCTCACTGCATGAAATGAAAAGTGCATCTTCTATGCTATAATGTGAGAACAGGTTTGATTTTTTTTTTGAGTTAGGCAGTAATAGGCACAGATTGCTATAGCCGAGACGGAAAGACTCAGCATTGCTAAATCGCAAATTGGCTCAGGCTCTGTAGCAGTGCTGGTATGATAAAAAAATATTTACTACAGTATGTTTAATATTCATTTTCTCCTTTTCCTCCACAGAATCACCCATAGGGGAATTCTCAAGGTATTTCTGGCAGTCTGCAACTCTCACTGAGTAATTATCAGGATGTGCACTAGCATAAATACTCTTATACCAAAGGAGACATGAACCTTCTCTGATCAGCTCTTGGCATCCTCGTGATTCTGGGAATATTTAAAAGGTAAGAAGTCCCAAACTGATTGATTGATTTAGGATCCACTTTATATATCTGTTGTAGCTAGCAGCATCAGCTTTATTGATTAAAACAAAAGCTATTTTTACATCTGCATGAATGGATCCATTGCCATTTTGCAGAAGCAGTAAGGGAAAAAGTTGGGGGGGGAACCTTAATCTGTCTCAGTGTTGGTTCAGGCAAATGTACTAGCCCAACACTGACATTCTTTGCTGGAAATAAAGAGCACGAAGGCTACTCATTTCCCAGTGCTTTGAAGTTAGAGGCAAAGAGAGTTGCACAGTTCCTCTGGGACTGATCCCACATGGGGCTGAACTCCCAAGAAGCTGGGAAGGATTAGCACCTTTTCATTAACATCTCGCATCTCTTAGGGTACAGGCTTTATACTAATGGTAACAATATTGAAAGCGCACAGCAGTTAAGTTTTAAGCATCTGAGCATCTATGAATCCTGTAGATGGCAGAAGACTAGCTCAGTATTTTTTCACATTGCTAAAGTACTGTACAAGCACATAGGTTACAGTTCTTCCTTTGAGACACTATCATGAGATACCCTGCGTGAGAAAGCAGACATTTTCAAGGTTCCCACATGTCACATGAACATACCTACTCTGTGCTTCCCACTGCACGTCCAACCAACTCTACCGTAGCTTGGCCAGTCCTTCCTGCCATCTGTAGCTTGCAGTGGCATCATACTAAGACACTCCATTTTCCTCTTTTGAGATACAGTGAGGTCTGTTCAATACAAATTGGTAGATGTCACAAGAAGAGAAGGGGAACTAGGCTGTAGCCCTAAGAGTGCCATCATTCAAACTCTGCAGGACAGCTTTTCAGAGGTATAAATGAGAGCCTTTGCAGTGGGGCCTGGGGTTCTAAATGGTCTCTCAACCTTTGAAAGGTACTCCCTTCTCATTCTGCCACCTTAACTTCTTTCTCTGCTGGATGGAAATAATGTCTTCCTTTGAAAAAAAAATTTCATCTCCATATGATGAGGCCAGGAGAAATGCTAACCATTGCTATTAATACAAAATTATGTATCTGATAAACAGCAAAGTATAGGCAATGTGCACAACATGATATATACTGTGTGTAGTAATACAGTCAGGTGTAATGACCATCCTTCTTTTCATGGGTCCAT
This sequence comes from Aptenodytes patagonicus, assembly GCF_965638725.1. Classification (NCBI taxonomy): domain Eukaryota; kingdom Metazoa; phylum Chordata; class Aves; order Sphenisciformes; family Spheniscidae; genus Aptenodytes; species Aptenodytes patagonicus. The sequence goes on from NC_134972.1 coordinate 3,560,377, forward strand.
TCAGCAGGTTACCTCTCCCGTTATTTTTAGCAAGATAGCAGTCGTGCATTACACCAGCTCTGGTTACAGCCGTGCAGCATGGCCGGATTTAAATCATTCTCCATGAGATATTCCCAAGCTTTGCAACTGGTTTAAATGAAAAACTCAAGAAAAGCAATAACAATTTATAAACTTCTAAGAGCTATAAATCCCTCTCAGCTTGTTAAATTAACAGAGGCATTGTGCTGTGAAAAGGGACCAAATTTAAAAACTCAGCAAGACAGATCTTAGCAGGTTCTACTATTAAAATCTCTCTTAAGCATGTCAACATGGAGAGCAAAACATACTTGACTTCTGCTTGAGGCAGGAGGAGATACATTCTTCACACTTCCTTTTTGGCTGCTACTTAACCTATTTCTTCTGACTCTTCTTCGCTACCACGTTAGAGTAGTTGTGTTCACAAGACTATTAGGAAAGAACTCATCTGGAATATTGCTAAAGAATAGATGTAGGACATCTGAAGCTGCCCACAGAAGCTGCACTTCTGTTTACCCTGAGTTACTGTCTACCTTCTCAATACGGCTTTATATTGCTTTAAACAAGTTATATTGCTCTAGCTTTCACTACTTAGGCTAAAACTAATATAAAAATGTCCAGCTACAAGGCTGTAACATTTTAACTAAACCACTATAAAAATCATACTCAGTTAAATGAGCTCATGTTTATGCATAGGTAAGGTCTAAGCACATTGGCCTTTGTGGCTGAAGTGAAAAAACAGTTCTCTAGGCATTAACTGTAGCAAATTCCTGTCTTCTGTTCATCAAGCATAGAGATGCTCTGTGATGTCTTGCAAAAGGTTGGGGTTGCAGTACTTAACAAATGAAAACTAACCCTCTTGTCTACCTGTAAGTGCCCTTCTCCTGCCAGAATATCCTCCAAACCATTCAGTGGTTTTGACTTTTGTATGAAAGGGAAGGAAAGCCCAGGAGTGATTATGTCATGGAAACCGGTCAAACCGTGAGGAAACAAGGCTGCCGTGCATACAGAGCTGCACGTTATAAATTAAGCATCTCTCCTTTAGCTTGCTTTTCATAACACCAGCTGCTTAGCACAGACACCAAGATCCTTCATTCTGCTGGGCCTCTCATCAAACTGACAGGCCCACTCATCACCTGGGTGATGTTTATCACAATCCTGCATCCCAGACAGGATTCAGCTGCTCCACATTACAGCTGGCTGTTCCCATATTAAAGTTCAGAGATTTATTCCATACCACCTTCCTATGGGCTTGGTGTAGTACAAAGGCCATGGGAAGCTGGTCTTACTACTTAACTCAGGAGAGCTCTGGAGCCTGATCAGCTATGAGATGCAAAACAGCAGAGTGGCTGTTTCGCGGTGAAGCAGCTGCTCAACATGAGCATGTGCCCTGTGCTCTGCTTATCTCCATCAGTGCAGAGGTGGAGACAGGTTCTGCATGGAAATGGGCAGTGCAGGCATTCCAGCAGGGCAGCTATTAGCACTATTTGAGTAACTGAATTTATATTTAAGGAAGAAATCAGAAAAAATAACAATGCCCAGTAGATCTGAAATGCTATTTTTCTGTTTGTTTTTCTTCTTGAAGCAAAAGGGAAAATAATCTACCCTTCTACTGAGTTGAATAAAACTACCCATTCAGTGCTGATAACTTTGCTTTAGTTTTAGGTTTTTCCAGTTTAAAACAGTATTTCCCATGATGTTAAACAAAGCAATACAAACAGGTATGTCCTGCTTATGTGTTTTATATAAAATGTAGTATAAGCAGGTACGTCTAGGTACATCCACTCAGCACTGCTCCTGAAATTTAATCTCGATCAGCCTCTCACTTATTTCTCTCCTGAATCTGATTTCAGAAGTGTCTAGCAGTGTCATACTGTATGCTGGGGACAATTAAGTGGGGATAAAAATATGATAAAAAAGCATCCTTTTCAGATATTCGGGTGCTGATCTACATCTGTGCTAAAGGTCATGCTCACAGCAACCAAGGATGTTAGGAGTATGAGTGTGAAGTGTTTTGGATCTGTTTTCAAGAGTGGCTAATGATTTCCCCCCCCCCCCCCAACTTCTCATTTTGGGTGCCCATTTTAAAACACTTAATTCTTCTCTAGAACGTAAAGTCAATGTGCATTGGTGTCCTTTTTTGAAAATGTTGCCCACAGCATTTGAAGAATTGCCATAGTGCCTTCAAATAATCCTGGTAAAGTTAACTTGTTTGCAAAAGGGAATTCAAATCTTTTGAAGAAGTCAGCAGTATTGAAAATCTCTTGCATCTTCAAGGCTAGGTCATAAATCCACATTGGTCTGATTTGCGTAGCTGAATAAAACAAAGTAGTCAAATATACTTCTGAAAGACTTGGATGTAGGTCAGTGGACAGAAAGGTCATCTAGGCTATGTCCTTGTGAAGAGTACTTCTCAGGTGAAGAGGAGAGGCTGGTGCCAAATTCAATATTCAGGCTGCTAAAATACACATTTTTTTTCTGCTAATCACTGCTAAAATTCAGTACTTTGTAAATATGTCTCATCAAACCATCAAAATAAAGGTGGAAAGGTAGATATGGTATCTAACTTTATGGTAACTAGCTATACAACTTAATTAAAAAGTAGCTCTGAGGAATCAAGCACCTCTGGGCTCCCAAGCTTTGCCTTAAAAAGCTGTCTCTTTCCCTCCCTGGGCTGTGATCGTTGTATTTTAAAGCCATTTTTCTTCAAATCTAAAAGCAGAAATGAAAGTAAGCAAAATGGAGGGTTTTCCCTTCTGGAGCCAGCTAAAAAGATTGATGAAATAACAGATAGTCTTTAACAAAATAGCAAGTCTACCTGACAGGAACCACACATCCATTCAAAGGGTACAACAGCAAGACTGATGCATTTTAAACATACTCCCAACAGGTTTGTCAGTAACAAATTAGACTTGTCACGTTCTCCAAACAGTTTTAGTGAGAACATTAACAATGTTAATGATCTATGGTCTCAGCAGGAGAAAGAAGTTTGAGTCTAGTTCCAGGAAAGCACAGAATGGCTTGCAATTGTTTCTTCTTGAGACTGCAGGGTTTTCAAAAAATACATAATGTAAGCAATTGCTCAGTTTGGAAATTTAGAATAATTGGTAGTTATTATGCCCTTGATCATCTAATTGTGTCAGCATATGCATAACTTGACTCACTTAGTATCAGATTTCAAAAATACACCAGCTCCTTTCTGAACAATCGCATAAGGGCTAGAAAGCCTTGGCACCCAGTTCTGGATTCTGAGCTGTTACGAAAATTTTGGGCTTTGCATATGTCCATGTGTGGTTTTTAATTTACAGAACTGAATCAGACTGTTGTCTGTGTGTTTATATATGTGCGTGCATGTGAAAACAAGGAAAAAGGCAGGGTGAGTTGTTGCAAACTTCTATGGAATTAGTGTTTAGTCTGTCTTGATGCAGGTTTCTGCCAAGTTCTTTTTGAGGAGATACATTGTGGGTTTTTTTCCCACATCCAAATGTTTATCAAGAAAAAATATTGTTAAAATGGATTACTGGAGTTATGTGAGTACAGTCATGTTAACAGCGTAAAGGAGTGGAAATAAAAGTGTATTTTCTTATTTGTTTTGAGCTTTCATAACACATACTATTTTCCTCAATTTCCCTGGCTGTTGAAGAGAATTGATAAAACAGAGCTGTGTCCTAAGTGGAGTAATGTAACTGAAAGGCTCTGAGATACACACCTTAAGAAATCTATTGGGATGCATTTCCCATTCAGGGGAACATTCCTGTTGGACAATTGTAGGACTCTCTTATAAAAAGCAGAGTAGTCTTCTTTCTTGCTGGTGTCTTACTACAGGACAGAGCACATGAGGCTCTTTCACAAGTGTTCATGTAAGACCTATTACAATGGGATCCTCACTGAGACATTGTTGTAGTAACAGAATAATAATAATAATAACAGTAAAAATCCTCATAGTCATCTTTCAAGGTTTTTCACTCTACCTAATCCAAAATACAGGGCAGAATTCCTGTATACCCTTTCAAGCGCTTAAGCCTGTGTAAAAAGAAAAAAACCAGTATTTTGTTTTTCTTTTAATAGTCTTATTGCATTACCTTTCTTGTTCAAGGTCTAATTCAAAGTAGAATATTTTATGAGGAAATATGTTTATTGTCAAGTATACAGGAGAACACAGAAACCAATCTACCTGTTTCTCTTAATCTCTGGTAATTATGCCAATGACCCAGACTCAGTGCATTGCTAGAGGAGAGAGAGAGAAGCTTGGAATGATGGTTGAAGCCAGCTGGTAATTAATTCTGCAGAACAAACACTGTAATTACTAAAAAGTAATAAAGCTTTACATTACATTAAAGAGTATAATAGGTTTTCTAAAAGGATTCTATTAAGTTTAGTGCATTAGAAATATGCTATTTATATATGCGAGCCTTGCAAAATGTCAATAGCCTGGTATTTACCTAGGAAATTAGGAAACGACATAAAAAAATAAATAATTATATTTAAAAACACATTTAGAAATTCTTTCATTAGTGAAATTAATTACATAATCTTAATGAGGCCTTTGGTGCATAATAGTTCTAATACCTGAAGCTCTGAAAATAAAAGTGATCAACAGAAAATGAGAACACAAACCAAGGAAAATATCTACTCTTGCTTGTTTTCTTTTCAAAACCAAAAGGCTGTGAATTTAACCCCCTTTGAAGGAGAACTTAGAACTCCTTTAGAGGTCTGGGTTAGGGATGTGGGTGTGGAAAACCACATCAGATTGACTGGGGGTGGTGATTAGAGGGTCTCTTCTCAGGTTAAGGTACCACCCTGAGATGTGGTAGCTGATGGCTTTATGCGGTAGCTTCAGCTCACAAGTTTTTTTTTTAATAAAAAGGATACTGTTGATAAGAAATGGGACTGTTAATTGTAGTGATGACTGTTTATGTAACAGCAACAGGGCTAAAGAGAAACTGGGTTGAGACTATGACACAGTCATCTAGTAAGGCATGTTTATTTCTACTGTCTCTGTATTAGAACCACTGGTCTATTAAGAAAAGGCAATTTAAGCTGTTGTTGATTTGGTAGACTGTATATTTCCTGTAAAAGTAATGTTCTTTCAGTAAAGTACCAGCTGTCTTTGACCAGGTTGAAATAAATAGTAGTAGAAATGAAGCACAGTGCCTGTACAGGCAAAATATTATATTCCTATGTACCCCTCACCCTGCAGTTTATCTTGACTATTTAAACCTAGGTAAAAGCATGCTTCTTGCTGGGATTTTGCATTAAAGCAGCTATCTTGGGTCAGCTATTTTGACATGAAATATTTCTTCTTTCTCCTGCCCTGAAGGTACTGATTCATCCAGTCACAAATATGCTGTTGACAGCATGCCTTTATTCTGACTTTTGTTTCTGGTAGGGCCTGTGCTAAACCATACTTTGAAAACTGAAGTGGAGGGGAGAAGAAAATGAGGGGAATATAGCAGTAATACAAATAAATACACAGATACTCAGCTGGACTAATCCTACCACCTATACCCTCTATATCCTGGTATTGGGATAACGGTGAGTCTCTTTAAGCTTACGCTAACAGCACTGTAACCTTTGTTCCTGCATCTCTGAAGTCCTCTGTAATGCTAACATAGGAAGTTGAATTTCTGTGGGACACACTTGAGTTTTTCATAGTTAGTTTAGGGTGGTTTTTTGTCTTGTCTCTCTCATGCTGCTTGGTTTTTTTCCTAATAGTTGTCAATTCTAACCACCCTACTGCTTGTGAAAAGATGCTCAAGCTCAGCAGAGCATCTCATGGGGCTGCTTGGCCATATGAATTTCAAATGGAATCACATTGCATCCCAGAAACATGACAAAGCATAAAGCAAGGTCTTTGACTGCCGTGTGCTGGGCTGTCTACTTAAGGCAGTCCCCAACACACACAAGCCATGAAGGAAAGTGATGAGGGGTCACCTGTATATGATATAATAAGGTGTGATATAATGTGAGTTCTCCTTAAATGGTTGACAGGAAAGTAACTGAGGATTACAGCTGATGTTGCCTTGTTCTCAGCTATTGGTTATTATTCTGTTCAACCACTAAATTGTGTCTTAAGGTGAGGACCTGAAACAGACTTCAACATGACATGGATTCCTCCCTAGGCTGGTGAGAGGCTTCATGTGCTGATATAACTAACTCCATTACATGTTCTTTGGTTTGCTTGGACAGTGGGACTGATGATGTCCCTTAGTCATTTATTCTGTGTAAACTCGACATTCAGAATAGCGCTTACCTTCGTAAATAAGGGAAAGTCATTTAAAGCAATAAAGGCAGAGTTGCTTGAGCTTCTTAGTGGAATAGAAAACAGCTCTTGGGCCAAAAAGCTCCCTATTCCTAAGAAATGTTTTCTGTTGTGGTTTGTTTTGGAGTAGACGGGTTTTTTATTAGCATGTTTCAACCTCTAATCCCAATGTTCAAAGTTTTTCACCACGATTTTTGGTGAAAATATGAAAAAAATAATCACGGAAATCTAAAAATAACTATTTGTACTTGTGATTCTTGCAGGACCACCCCCAATCTGTTTCCATAGGAAATGTATATTTTTACCTTTGCCTCCAAAAGCTGCCTTAAAAAGTCTTCAGGATATCATTGCAGACTTCACAAGAGATCCAACAAGATTGTTAGCACTTGGTCCAAATCTTTCTGAAGCCAGTGGAAAGATCTGTGCTGACTACAGTGGATTTTGAGTCAGACTTCTTAATTATAACAATGAAGATAGAGAAAATAAGGGCAGAGAATTTGTGTGTTACTGGGGAGAAATGGAGGGAGGAGTACAAGAAAGTAAAATATAAGCCACCAGACTCCATTCTTGCATGCATATCATCCAAATGGAATACCTTGCAGCTCCTGCTCAGAGACAATAAATGTTACAGCTTTACAGTGAGAAAAAATGAGAAGTGCCATTCCCAAAGGATACAAAATACATCTCTACCTATGACAAGCAGTTAACAATATGGATAGCATCTGCCTGGGCTTTATCTTGATTTAAATTTGTTTTCCATTCACCAGGCTCAATTGCAGGAGAGTAATATTGAAATGTGCATGAACCACTAGATACAAATTTTATTACCACCTCTGTGGTACACCTACTATAGAGAGAGAAGTTTATGAGTGAAAAAGATCACAGGATACTTAGTCACCTCCAATATTTGCAGTCCAGACTGGAAGAAGTAATTGATTTTCTAATAATAGAGAAAATTCTTGGCTGGAGGCATAGTATTGTGTTTTAGCCCATGTCTAGATGATGTAATTTCCACTACAGGGAGTCACTGATCTGCCTTATAGTGATTGGTTTGCAGGATTACTTCTTAACAATCTGGCAGATGATATATCAACGCTGGGGCTTTCCAGCCATTAGACTCCTTAAAAATGCATTCCCGTTTCTCGCAGCTACAAAGTTGTTGGCCCCTTTGAGTTGTGCTACAGTCCTGGAGGCATTTACCATTTATGCGGGGTAAATCCCATTGAATATCATGGAGCCCTGGTAATAATACAACAGGCGCTTCCTTCCTGGAGGCAAGGTGGGACAGAGTCTCTTTTCTCCTACTAGTTTAATGCAGAGGTTGCCTAAGGCTGCAGAGCAGTGTACCAGTGAAGGATACCACTGCCTTTTGTGGAAAGCTACCTCTTCCTCACAGCAATGCTCTTTAGCCCTTCTTCGACAAAAGAGTTGTTTTGTATTAATAGTAGATCTGTCTGACCTGTCTCAACTGGAACAGAAACAGATCAGAAATACAAATGCTCTGATAATACATCTGAAGAGATGGTAACCCCTAGCAAGAGAGAAGTGATGGGAAGTCAAGGAATGGTAGATACAGTAATGTCTCCAGATATGGTAGCTGCCTGTCCAGACTGGGAAAGGAACATACATAGTGAGGCACAATGGGTAGCAAAGAATTTTATGCAGCACACTGTGGGTTTTTTATCTTTCTAGATACAAATAATTCGTGTCCTTCAAAGCAATTACTTGTCTTGGTAAAAGCTGCCAGTTAGGAGAAAAAGCCTTCTGCCTTTTACTGACTGACTGATTTCTGTGTCTGGGGCACAGTCTCAAAAGATGTGTTCCTTCTTTTATTCTGAATTATTGGTATTCATGCACAAAAAGCATACATGCCATGTTACAGAGAAACCACAGCAGTGCAACCTGATGATATTCAAACAGATTCTGAAAGGGTTTCATATGAATTTCAAAGGGCTTTGGATCCAGTCTTCTGTGAACTGCATCAAAAATGCAGTTTGAGTCAGTAATGTTTACATTTTTTTCATAATGTTTATATTGAATTATTGCACATTCACTGTCACTTTGCTGTCAGTTAAGAGACAGGAGCTGGAGCCTGGGAATGCCCACGTACTTTTCATTTTGCTGTGCAGAGTTGTCAAACCAATTCTCTGAGTGATCTAAAGGGGAAAAAATGCATATGGTAATAGTGTCCTAAAGTTATTTTGAGCCTCTAATGACAAAATATGGTCTGGACAATTTGATTCCGTTTTCACTCATGAGAAGGTCATTTGGCTCAAAATAGGAACTTCCAGTTTCTAATCTTGCAAATAGCCAACTTTGTGGGCTATAATTGTGTTTAGTAATCTGTAACATGAGAGATCTCAAAATAAGCTTCCATGGTAGAGTCAGGTATATACAGGTCTCCAGCCCCTGCCTGTGTCTTATTCAAATGGCAAGAGATGTCCCCTCTCCCCTTTTTATTTTTATTTTTTTACAATATAAATTAAGTAAAAAGATCAACTAGTAATTAGGGTTGTTGAAAAGAAGGCAAATGGAGAACAATAGCAAGCATTCCCACTTGCTAATGTAAATTAATGCTATCAAATTAGGTTGGGGTATGAGGGGCAGGTGTTAAGCTGAGCTGCAACTAATAAGGGCCTGTAAAAGAGATTAGCTGGCTACCCATGGGCCTCTGCTTGTTCTTGCTAGGGATGCTTTGTGTGGCAAAGTGAAGCAGTTGTGGAAAGGATGCTGGAATCATTTTGGTGAGTCCTTGTGGGCTGCAACAGTTTCAGATGTTTTTTTCTTCTTTAGAAACGTTTCTTTTCTTCGTCTTTGCTGGGTTCCTACTGTTGGGAGCACATTATATATGTTATGTATATTGTGTACACTGCATATGTAAAATTAATATAGGTTTCTGTCTTATCTGTGTTCCTTCTTAAGGGATAGATCACAAGTTTGATACCAGGATATCATTCAGATTGAATATATGCAAAGCATTCAAGGAATGTTTGGTTGAAAACTTAAAGCTATAAAAATCCTACAAGAATAAGTTTGTAGTTTACTATTGTGCTTTTTATGGCATATTTTCTTGTCACACATCGAGGATGTGAATCATGAAAGCAACTGACACATAGAACCACATTTGATGTTTTGGCTTTCAGTCCTGTCTGAAAACAGACGAATAGGTATGATTGCTGGTACTCTTTTAATGAAAATAGCCAGTTTCTTGATAGGACTGACAGACGATGATCTTTTCAGAAGGTTTGGGATGAAATGTAGTAAGCAATAGAACTTACCAAAGTTCTATTTTAATCAGTAAAACTCTTGGTGAGAAGCCCAGCAGAAGCAGATGCACAAAGAACCATGACCCTCCTTTCTTTTCTGCTAAGTTCTTCTCACGTTCGTGAGGTTAACTGGTTTTATATCAATATGAGCTGTGATTCAGCTTATTCAGTTTTCCTTAACTACCATATTCAGAAGAATGTGTTAGTTAAGCTTCCTTTCCAGCTTTGCTGATTCTGAAAGGCCGTGTTTCTGAAAAGAACTCTAAACTAGTGATCCTTCAACTAATGTACGGTCTTGAGATTTCAGTTTTAGGGGCACACCAGCAAAATAATCATGGAGGGAAGCAAGATGTGCAATATCAGGCCATTATGTTATATAATTCTAAATAACTATGTCCAGAATATATATCTGGCAGCCATACTAAGGACTCATAATGTATTTTGAGAGAATTGCAGAGAAAAGGAAACATTATCCTTTGCAGATGCATTCAGAAGAGTTGCGGTCACTTTTAACAACTTGCTGGAATCACACTGGTACAGAGCTCAAAGGTTTACATCTGTGTTTCCTTGTCCCAGCCACAAACCTCTGGCTGTGGGATTGCATCAGTATTCCTGCTGTAAGACTTGGTGTCAATATGGTCTTTGTTCCCTGAGCTTAAAAACCAGCCTGTTTTCATTGCTGACAGCTTTATGGAAGCAGCTATGGAGTTTTGCCAGTGCTCCCTCTGCTTGCACCAATGAATCTACATTTCCCACTACAAAAAGATTGATAGTGGGCTATTTTTATATTCTGAGCCAGAATAATATGAAGCTAACCACATAATAAATGCATGTATCAGTGAATGTGCAAAAAGTTATGCTAACTCTTCCTGGATATCTCCCTGCATATCACTAATATTGCAAAACTTTTGGAAGGCAAATAATGTGTCAATTTTAATTCTTTTTTTCTTATGGGTGGTTGGTCTACATGGAGGGGAAAACTTGGATGTATGCAGAAAGGTGTGAGAAGAAACATTAAGCTAAATCAGAAGGAATGAGTTCCAGTTGTCAGGCAGCCCCAAGTCAGGGGCAATACTGCCCCTGAGGGCCCAGTCTCAAATGAAAATCACCTTAGCTCTGACGATGCTGATACTTTGACAGATCTGGAAGTTGAGTTGGAAATATTCCAACAGAACAAAATGGATGGAAAAATAGAGGGAGAATGACAAAACTTTTTTTTTCTTTATTTTCTGAGCTACTTTCCCACAGTCTGATTTCCAAAGAGATCTGTTGACGTAAGTGCAGCAGCTGGAGATGAGAGGTTTTTAAAACAACCTTCAGTGATATACAGTTTATACTTGGGGAAATAATTATTCTTCAAAGATTCCTGAAAAATAGTGTTTAAGATGTTTAATGATTAAAAACCTGACGTCCTTGAATGTAAAAGTTAGATGAAAGAACTGCCAGGAACCTTAATGCAGCTGAAATGATAAACATAAAGGGAGCAATAATGATCAAGCCTGAGGTGACTACATTCTCTAATTAGAACACATGTATCATTTAGGCATGCTAATCTTTGTCTGTCTAATGTACTTTGGTTAGACTAACCTATATCCAGTGCAAACTATTTAGATCATAACATCAGCACGTGTAGCAAGGAGAACCATTACATGTGTTCGCAGTCCTCTAAGCAAACATTGACTCCCCATAGCATTATGGTTCACCTTTGCAAATACACCTGAGTGGGCTAAGAGCCCAGCTCCCACTGATGCGTTACTGTGAGCACCTTGCTGTGTTAGACCCCTTTGAATATTTGTACCAGTATCTCAGGAGCGGAGAAAAGATGTTTAAAATAAGGACTGATCCAAGCAGTAGGCTTGATGTCAGACACCTGCTCTTTAGCATTCTAGATGGAAAAAAAACTATGAATGAAGTTACATAGCTGCAATCTCAGCTGCTGGGTCAGTTTATCTCTAAGGCCACGACTCAAAATTAACTGAGTTATGCCTCTTTGTGCTTGCTGATGATCTGGTTCCTAGGCTGAAGTATTTAAGAGGCTTGACCCAAAAAAAAAAAAAAAAAAAGAAAAATCAGTGGTATCTTAAAGTCCCTTGGAGGTGTCCTCTGCAGTAATCAGCAGATGTGGTTCTGCTCAAGCATGTCTGTGTATCACAGCCATTGTCTCTAAAAGCCACTGTACTTTTCCTGATTCCTCTGCACAAGCAATAGAAGGGTATGGCAGCACAGGAAAAGCAGCTGGGCTGGCTACTAAATCTGCGGTTACTGATGGGTTTTGCAGTTCCAAGGGTTGTAGAGTATTGTTACTTAATAAGCTGCTTTTTGGCCAGGTGGGGTCAAAGAGGAACATGGGAGAAATAATAGAGGTTACAATATAATGTTCTGTGGCACTGTCTTTCAGACTTTCATGTACATGTGGATTTGAGATCTGATTCTTAATGTGACTGCCCTTCTGCCCTCTCCCACTCCACTCCCATCTTGGTGATGATACTCATTCTCTTAATTTTGATTGCTGAGAGGTTTCAATGGGAGTAATTTACTCTAAACTGGAGATACTTAAACACAGACCCATCTTAAGCTGTGGTAGCTTTTTTTAAACATGAAGGAACTGATGGCTGTCCAGCCCTTACCCTTCTTGTTCCCACTTGCAGCCACCCCTTCCCCCAACTTCTCCCAGAAAGGGCGGTTGGACTATATCTGAAGAAGGACTTGCCTCATTACAGGTGGTTGGTTGAATTGGACCTTTCTTTGCTAGAGCTCAAATGGAGGAAAAGTGTGTACTGCATGGTGCCTGCTTTTGTGAGATGTGAACCTCTCTGTGGGTGTTGTGTTTTAACCTCAGTTGGCAACTGAGCACCACGCAGCCACTCGCTCACTTCCCCCCAGTGGGATGGGGGAGAGAATCAGAAGAGTAAAAGTGAGAAAACTCGTGGGTTGAGATAAAGACAGTTTAATAGGTAAAGCAAAAGCCACACACGCAAGCAAAGCAAAATAAGGAATTCATTCACTGCTTCCCATCGGCAGGCAGGTGTTCAGCCATCTCCAGGAAAGCAGGGCTCCATCACGCGTAATGGTTACTTGGGAAGACAAACGCCATCACTCCGAACGTCCCGCCCTTCCTTCTTCTTCCCCCAGCTTTATATACTGAGCATGATGTCACATGGTATGGAACGTCCCTTTGGCCAGTTGGGGTCAGCTGTCCTGGCTGTGCCCCCTCCCAGCTTCTTGTGCACCTCCAACCTTCTCAGTCGGTAGAGCATGGGAAGCTGAAAAGGCCTTGACTAGTGTAAACACTGTCTAGCAACAACTAAAACATCAGTGTGTTATCAACATTGTTCTCACCCTAAATCCAAAACACAGCACTGTACCAGCTACTAGGAAGGAAATTAACTCTATCCCAGCCAAAACCAGGACAGTGGATCATAATCAGTATGTGATACTGATGTGTTACATCGGGTTTTTTATGGCCAGGAGGTGTCCTTAGTTTGTGTGCTACAAAAGCATGTTTGCATACAGCAATAGGGTCAGCTGTGACAAATCATGTAGCTTATAATGAAGACAATTCAGTGTGTTCTGACCCTTTCTGAATCTGCACATGTAGGTGGACCTTTATATGTGATGGGTAAGTACGTACTTGGTTGGTCATGGTACCTCTCAGGAGCATTCTTTATTTTGGGGGTTTAGGATCAGGAGCAGCAGGTTTCTAGTCACTCATACTCACGCTACCTCAGTAAATGCAGTTGTTGATAGTGAAGGAGTAAATGATGACACTGTGTACAAGGCAATGGGAGTCAGTAGTTCTGGCTTCTGTTCCTGGATTTGCCGGTAGTGAATAGGCATGGAAGAATCTCCAGCTTCTTGCAGTTCAGTTTTTGTTCTTTGAAAGAGAAATACTGTCAGAATTCTTCATCAGTATAAATAGTGGGTTTTACTCCTGGCAGTAAGAAAACTAGTATTTAATCAGAGAAATCTTGAGATAGTTGTTTCCTTTTATCTCTGTATTTCCTGGTACTGTAAATATGGGAATGTTCTAGAACCTTTATATTTTAAATAAAGCTGGTGGTATTTGGCCTCCAAATGTAGGGTAGACAGTCATGAGGAGAGACAGGAAGAGAGAATACTCCATGCAGACCTCAGAGTTTAATTTGCAGCTACACCACCATTGAAATTGGCTTTGGTGGATGTGTGGAATGTAATCATACTTCTTAGTGTATATTGGTGCCTTGCAGTGAATGCCACAGTAACGAAGTGAGCAAGGATCAGGCCTCAAACTGATATGAGAAGTAGGAACCCCCTAAAACAAAAAAAAAAAGTCTTTGGTAAAAAGACATCTGTTGAGATGCCATCAGCCTAGCTGAGATTTCTGCAAGACAAGTTTGGTCGCAGAGCAGTTTGTCACTGCTAGTAAAGGGAGGATAGCTGAGAGACTGGGAGGCTTGGGAGATATGGTTTCAACTCCGCTCACCTGCAGACATCCTGCTTGACTTCGGGGAGGAACAGAAAAATTGTGTACTACTCCTTTTGTTTCACCTCCCTGTTTGGAAAATGGGGATGTGCAATTTCCCTCCCACACAGGCATGCTGTGAAGAGAACTCTGCAAATGACTGATAGGCTCTTGTACTGTGGAGATAAGGACCAGAAAAACAGCAAGGGCCCAATTTATCCCTGTACAACGCATTTCAGACTCCTCACTTCCATCCTCCATCCTAACTCCCAGATTATGCATCAGATGATCAGTAGCCCCATGAGGTTTGTTAAATCTAGGAATTGCCCTGGAGTAGATCCAGGTCCTTGATTGCGATGTCCTCAATTTCTCTTGAATACTTGCGTGTGTGGATACTGCCCCCCAGAGGGAGAGTTGTGAAGGACAGTTGAGTCTGTTTTGAGCTGAGAGTAATTCACCGCAAAGCTTTTGTGTATAGCTGCCAGAAAATAGTTGCAGCACGGTAGTGAGTTTACCTCTGAACAGGAATCGCAGAACGGCTTCTGCACGTAAAGGAGAGAGAGCTAGTGAATGTGTCCTGTTTAGTACACAGGTGAGCTCTTGGTTGTGCTGTGTGTTAGCAGCCCGGGGAGTAGAATCTGGGAACAGGCTGCTTTGAAAAGACTAGTATCTCCTGAGGTGCTTCCCACACTGCAAGAACCACATGGCTAGATACAGAGCTTTCTTGAAGGACGTTTTGGGATTCCTTAGGATATTCCGGCTACTACCACGTGGGTAAGACTTTTCTGTGCACCTGTCTTTATAGAACAGCTTGTCCCAGGCTTTGAGAGGTGTCCCTTGGGGCATGGCCTGTGAAGTGCTCTGGTGCCAAGCTGTCACTGTCCCTTTGGCACATGGTCTTTTCTCCCAGCATATGTTTTTTTGTACTCTCATCACACATGAGGCCCCATAAGGTACAACATGACTTCCAAATCAGCATAATTGAGGCAATCAAACTGGTTGCATAAGGTTGTTAAAAGAATTCTTCATTAACCTCGCTGTAGATAAGAAAGCTTTTGAAGGCCAATAGCAAGCAGAACTTTGAGACTGATGGGCTGTATTTAGAATCAGTGTGTGTGAAGGGGGAACAAGAGCCAGGCCAAAGAGACAAACAGATGCTTGAGAGGCATCTGAGAATGCTGATAAAATGAAGAGGTCAAAGGGAGGAACAAGTCCAAGAGCAAGCTTTTGTCCCCCTGTGCTTGCTCCATCACCAGTGGGTCTGAATTTTGTCATATTGGAGTTCATTTTCTGATTTTTTTTTTTAAATTTTGTTTTTCTCCCCTTATTGTGACCCTAAGGTGTGGCCATAACCATTCTGTGGATATAGAATGTGGCTGCTTCAAAAACACTGCAGGTACTGGCTGAGCTCCAAAAGACCATCCTTTAAAGACTGACAAATGGCAAAGTCCACACAGGACTGTGGTACTCCTTGAATGCTTAACTGTTTCTGAAGACTGAGGAAGGCTGCACACAACCCCTTGGGTATTCAGGCATGCTGAATTATCTGTTGAGGGGTTCCATCTAACCCTGAAGTATTTTTCTTGCTTGTACGCAAAGCTGCCATCCTGAGCCTTAGGAGAGCTCTACAGTTAACTGTCAGAAGTCCCAATACCCTTGTGGATCCTGCCACAACTAGACAAGGATGTATAGGAGAGTAATTGTAATCCCTTCCAAAAGGGGACTTTAAAAACTTTCTAGGTCTCGGCAGTGTTAGCATACCATGGCCTGAAAGCTCTGAGTTAGGAAAGCAGCTGCATTTCAGATGTAGACGCAGGCATGTCTGGCCATCCAGCCTGATGGTGCCCATAAAGCTGCTCAGGGTCTGGCTCTAGCAGAGGAAAGCACTGCAGGAGGCATGAGAGATTATTATCCTCATCATGAGAAAATGAGAAATGATCTTACTAATAAAATACATGCATTATATAAATAAAGAGAATTCTTATGCAATTTATTCTCTTCATGGACATGTTTGATTCTGTGTCACATGGAGTGTGTGTATGTGCATTCATATTAGGCAGAATAATGGCCTTTCTGAAAAGATATTAGTGGATTATTTTGCTCTTGCTGCGGGTGACGTTATGATGAGAGGCCTTGGCTATTGTGCTGTCAATTTGTTTAATGATTATTAGAGGAGCAGGTGACTTCTATTAAAGGGAAGTGACAGACTGTCCATTAGATATAGATACATGTTTATTAAATTGGAAGCCTGGAGCAAGCAGCCTGGCTCATTTGCTTCCAAATTCCAGACCAATCTGTTTTATTTTGCACCTGGAAGGTTCAGAGCACAGTAAAAGTGGGAACTATTTACCAAGCAGGGATAAGAGGACTGTTGCATTCATGCACATATATTCGCTTCCATCCCAAATGGAGATTGCAGTGGAAAGGAGGCTGGGAGAATGCAAGCTGTAATACATGTTTCTCAGTTTAATTTCTTAGCCTTCTTACCTAGATAGGCTTGGAAGCAGAGAGAGATGACATAAGGATTTAATCTTGAAGTGCAAACCCTTTATCTCTTCAATCTGTGTGTGTGTGTCTCCACATAATAGAAAGATGGGCAATTTCCTCTAGACCCATTTATCCCAGTGTTCTGGGTCTGCTGGTAGCCAGCAGCTTCAGTAGGAGATGTAAGCTCCCTCCACAGTGAACAATTACAGAACAATCTACCCAAAGGAGACATTTATTTGTAGTTCCCACTAGCTATTGGTTTATGCTCTGAAGCAGCAGAATTTCTTTCTCTTTAATCCGGTCTAATGTGACTGTGGATGTTCTCATTACCCAGACAGAAGTTTAATCCTTTCAGGAAATGTCTCCCCAGTTCAATGCCTCTGTTATCCTTCTTTCCTCTCAAACTGGTGCGCTTTAAAAACAAATCTTTCCTTTCACAGATCTAATATAATAAGCTTACCACTCTATCCACCCCCATTAACCAGATCTTCACTGGGATAGTGATTCGGGGTCTGGTGTCTGCAGATCAAAGAGGATGCTGAAAAATGGGAAGGGTTCATAAAAGAGCTGTATAAATGATGCAGAGTCAGGGAAACATTTTTCTAGTGAAAGATGTAAGGAGCTTGATCCATTTAGGCTATCAAAGAGGAAGTAAAGAGGAGACTCCATCACAATGTGCAAGCACAGATACAGGGAAGATGACTTTTTATAATAGATGGCTCTACTAGCCAGCAGAAAAATATACAGTGAAATTTGGCTGGAAGGTCAGGATTCAGCTTTCATTAGAAGCTGGAGCTAGCACAAGAGTTGGAAAAAAGTATGTATGTCTTCAGGGTAAGATAATTAGCCATTGGAGGAATTTACCATTAGAGTAACAAATTAGGAAAATCCAGAACGTGAGCCTAATTTAGGAGATCCGTAATGCTCTCTGATGAAAAATATTATTTTATTCTACTGATTAGAGACTAAGCTAAATGATGTGTCACAGTGGGCACTGAACATTCCTGTTGGAGACAGCAGCTGAGCATCGTGCTGCCATATTGCAGTGGTGTGGTTGCAGAAGGGAAGCAGCTTAAAACACAGACTTCTATGCCAGAAATTATGAAATCAGGTTCCTGGTATCCTGCTGAATTCATTTGGGGCCTTAATTTTTCTCGTTCAGTTTTCCTACCTGTAAATATTGATAGCACCGAGCTATTTCCTGTCAGGAGATAGGTGTGGACGTTCTCATGTTCATAAAGCACTCTGAATATCAGTAATGCTATTTTTGCCCTAGAAATGAGCAGTACATGATGCCTCTTGGTGGATTTCCACTCTGTATTTAATTCTAAATGTGTGCATCAGTGCAGCCTAAACTACAATGTAGTCAAATTAAAGAAAATAAAACAAAAGTCCACTCTCTGTTGCTTGCTTCCTTTCCTGGTTTACGTATCTGTCACTGCAAAGACAGGGCAGTGTGCTACTGCATGCTAATACATCACTTTCTTTTTGCAGCTCTGTACTCCTGCTGAGTGGCTGTGATTTGTGAACGACCTTTTTCTGCTCTGGGGACAGCTGGACTGAGAAATCAATTGGGAGTTACAGTGAGCTGATTCACTTCCAGTCCTGGCTCAGCGACAACAAGTGGGCAAAGGCTGCCATCTTCAGTCAAAACCTCCCTACAGCAGTGGAGGGGAGAAATTCAGAGAAGAGCTTGCACCACAGGAAGATTTGAGACAGAGCAGGGATCAGATTCCAAATGTGTTAAGGAAGCACTAGATATGGAGCAGAAGTTGCACTGACTGGTGTCACATCCCTTTGTCATCTGGGTGAATTCCCATCCCCAGACTACAGTCCTGCAGGTAAACACTTCATTACTGAGTGGGAGTATCTGCAGAGTGAGGGAGATATTACTGCTACCCTTCATTCACAGGGAGAGCGAACCTTCTTTTCTCCACCCCATCCTCCCACTCCTTCTCCCTTTGGGAACTTACTTAAAATTCTTTCTGTCCTTGGCTTAGGCATCCTGGAGCCTTAGATGAGCTGATTGTAATTTTGTCATATTAGTCTCCATGAAAACACAAGTAATGACTTGTCAGCTGACAGGCTGTCCCCAGGACCACCCTCACCATTCAAAACACCCTATGGGTTCCGATCACTCATAGTCCCCTCTGATGCTCAGCAAGGGAGGAAAGGGGAGGGCAGACATTAAATACTGCTGTATTTAAAGGCTACAATAACATATTCTTTGCCTCCCCACCAACTATTTGCTGGGCTGTTATTTCACTGTTCTTTTTCTGTTTTTTCTTTTTTTTCCTGGGCACATTTTTCCCAATTCAGGCAAAATCACTGCTTCCATACTCAGCTGTCCTGATTGCATGAAGAAGAGTCTGATTGCATTATTCATCTGCAGTGCTCATAAAAGACTTCAAAACTCTTGACTAGACCTAAAGCTTTTGATGATGTTCTGTTTCAGTTAGAAAGGGGGAAAGATACTGTGTGAACTGGTGGCATCTGAGTGCATTGCTACCCCACCAGCTGTGGATGGGACAGCTAGGCCTGCATGGTACAAGATGAACTGTTGCTTTTACTGAGCAGTTTCTGGGAGATGGCTTGCTGTGCTGTTCTGCTTTGTTTTTCCTTTTTGTCCAAGGCTGCAGTGATGCTGAGAAGCACATTGGTTTTACATACTGGTATGCAAAAGTAGCCTAACTCCAAGGGAATGCTGCCACCTGTGGGCATGAGAGCACATTTATCCCAGCTTGGTTATTTTCATATCATTAGAAGCTCTGACTTAGCTTGTTAAAATTCTTCTGATTTAAAAAGTTTATTAAACTAGAAAAAGAAAGAGGGTAATCCAGTGAAATGAAGGCAGCAGTGGAAAGGTCACACTGTACTTCACCACTGACAACTGGGCAATTACAGAGACAAAATACCAGGCTAAGTGCATCTTTGGTCTGACTCATCTGACCAGTCTCATTTTGCTTATTCTGTTACATTGCTATTGCAGCTCTTATCATCACATCTACTCTTTCAGTGCCAGGGCATCTTGCTTGTGTTTGTTTTTGAACAGTAGAAGGACTCAATCCAAAAGTTGAGTGGAGATTCCCAAGGGAGTACTGCAGTATGTGTGTGTTGCAGCTCTTGAAAGGAGGCGTGAAATGGGGTCTGAATGGATGAGTCTGGAGTGCTGTGTGTGAAACTTCATAGGTCTGTATTAAGCAACTTGTGTTTATACAGTGACTTTGTATATGGTGAGAGCCAGCTTTATAAACTGAGATAATCCAGAGAGAAAGTACCTTGGTAATGTCACTAAAAAGATATAGTTCTAAATTAGAACCCCCATTCAAATCCTTCCATTGCAGAGGGAGTCCCTCTCAGTATCCCAGCCTGTCAGTCTGACCAGTGCCAACATGATGCACAGCACTGGTACTGAGGTCACTGCAATGTCACAAGAGCACTGAGTATTCTAGAAGGTCAGGACCAAGCAATTAAGGAAGCTGAGGAGGAAGAAGGCAGAATGAAAAGATTCCTAATATGGCAGGGAAATTTAAGCTGACCTGTGCACTGTACTTTCAGTTGGCTTTTATTATACCATCTTTGTTTGTTTTCTTGGGAGGCCTGTTTACCATACTGGCTTTCAGGTTGGCTAGGTATGCTTATGGATTCATCACAGAGAAGATCTGGATGAAAAAGGTAAGGGCAAAATCTTTTTGAAATGGGTCCTACGTTGCATGTTGATGTAAGAATGCAAGAATTACATTTGGTATGGAAGGAGTACTAGCTTAGAAAGTGTCTTCTGTTACAGTGCACTAAAAATGGCATGTTCAGGGAAAGTTTTGGTTTGGTTTACTTTTGTCCTCGAGTTGATTAACAGGTTAGTGCTTTTGGATGTTACTATCTTTCCCCTTTCAAGGGGAGGGGACAAGATTTTTTTTTACCAATATAGATATTTACTAGCTGCACAAACATACACAGAAACCTCAGCACCTACGTATGCATGCAGATAAACACAGATGTACACAAGAGCACTATAATGCTTGCTGTTTCAATCCACATTTGCATACAACCTCTGGTTCTTAAACGCACAAGCTAGTATGTGCAAACACACAGTATCTCGTACACATAGATATTTAAACACCGAGGCAGAGTTCATAGCAGAAATAAGGAATACATATACATGGTCAAGCCATCTCTCTAGACCATAACTCCCCACTCTGTATACTGCAACTATTGGAAAAGTTGTCTTCAGTTTTTTTTCAGTATTTTAGAATAGCCTTTTTCACGTGGTCTGAACAGACTGGACAAGGATGGGATTAAGCTTGCTGAAAACAAAGCCACCACCAAAAGATCTATCATCTTTTGATCCTGGTCCTCCCTGTGTGCATTGTGGAATTTTTGAGAAGGTATTAGTAGCTCCCAAGGATATCACCAGGATGGTTCTTATGTCGTATTCAGTTCACTTATGTACCTGGTTACCATGTAATTTGCAGGACTGAAGAGCTCTTTCCTTGTGTCACTTCATGTTGCCTCCCACAACTGTCGCAGGCTGTTTCACTCTGTCACTTCCAAGGGAGGGCTTGACATTCTCATCAGCTCACCTGGATTGTGTGGGCAGATAATGAAGGGAACATCTGTGCTGCTGGCAAACTGGAGGTGTCTCTGTTTGCCAAAATGTTAAATTAATCTGATTCTCTGCTGTTCTTTTGGCTGCTGAGCAGAGGTGGGGTTTAGTTCTTAAGTGTTAGCTCTTTACAGATTCTGGTGCCTGGGAAACTGAGTGTAAAAGAAGAGAGGCCAGCACAGTATCTCACATTACAAGCAGCATTGGTCTTTTTTTTTTTTTTTTTCCTGGTGGGTGTTTACAGGTTTTCTGTCATTGAATAATCTGTGTTAGTTATTTGTTACAGTTATTAACAGTTGTATCTGCAAAAAGGACAGAATCCTACCTCATAGCAAAAACTAATCAGATTAGCTGAAGCTGTACAGTAAATCTAAGTCTTACCTGGGGCTGTTACTGGCATACATTAAAAGAGGTAACAGGCCATGTTAAAACAGAACATTGGAACGGAGATTTTCCAGGGTATATACTAGGGAAATGTTTTACATGGTCAAAACTAAGAAAATTAGTTCACATTTGGCCTAAGATGGGAAAGGGTGGGGAGACTAGTAGAGAGGTGTGATTAGCAACAGAGTGCACTCTTCCTTTCAGACTCAGGTTATGAGTCTGAAAGTCAATCACTTTAAGGTGATGAGAATCAATGTTTATTGGTGCAACCAGTAGAGAAGAAATGCAACTGCGTCTGTATATCATGGTATGTGTCTGCACAGCATGCCCTCAGTGAATTCCAGGAAGATAAGGCTTTCTGAAGCTTTTAGTAGCTTAGCTGAAGGAAAATATATTCCACCTCCTTCGTACTTTCAATCCCCATTCAGATTTCGTGGTGGCTGGATGTGTTGGCTTTAGCCAGATTGGGAAACAGTGTCTGGCAAAGCCAAGGTTAATCTATTTGCTTCTCTGTCAGGACGAAGATGTCTGGTGGCCACACAAAAGGAAACAAAGTTCCGTCTACTGGATAAGAGTCTTCTCTACACAGGTAGAAATGATGCTATCAGCTCAAACATCTATGGGGTGTGTACTGGTAAGTAGATCGGTTAGCACAGGTTTCCTCTTTTAATGCAGGTGGTGAGTCATAGAATCATAGAATCATTAAGGTTGGAAAAGACCTCTAAGATCGAGTCCAACCATCAACCAAACGCCACCATGCCCACTAAACCATGTCCCTAAGCGCCTCAGCTACACATCTTTTAAATACTTCCAGGGATGGTGACTCAACCACTTCCCTGGGCAGCCTGTTCCAATGTTTAACCACTGTTTCAGTAAAGAAATTTTTCCTCATGTCCAATCTAAACCTCCCCTGGCGCAACTTGAGACCATTTCCTCTTGTCCCATCGCTTGTTACTTGGGAGAAAAGACCGACACCCACCTTGCCTCAACCTCCTTTCAGGTAGTTGTAGAGAGCGATGAGGTCTCCCCTGAGCCTCCTTTTCTCCAGGCTAAACAACCCCAGTTCCCTCAGCCGCTCCTCATCAGACTTGTGCTCCAGACCCTTCACCAGCCTCGTTGCCCTTCTCTGGACACGCTCCAGCACCTCAATGTCCTTCTTGTAGTGAGGGGCCCAAAACTGAACACAGTATTCGAGGTGCGGCCTCACCAGTACAGGGGCACAATCACTTCCCTAGTCCTGCTGGCCACACTATTTCTGATACAGGCCAGGATGCCATTGGCCTTCTTGGCCGCCCGGGCACACTGCCAGCTCATGTTCAGCCAGCACCCCCAGGTCCTTTTCCGCTGGGCAGCTTTCCAGCCGCTCTTCCCCAAGCCTGTAGGGCTGCATGGGGTGGTTGTGGCCGAAGTGCAGGACCCGGCACTCATACCTGTTCTTATGAGGACATCAAGTGAAAACACAAATATATGTCAAGTTTTGCAGTTCATATGATCTAGGTCACGCTTTTTCCTAATACAAATTTGTTTGGCCTGGGAAGATGATTTGGAAAGTTCCTAAGCAGGAAATGAGTGAAACTTGCCATCTGACATCTCCCTAGATCTGGCTGTAGGCAGACTGCTGGGTCTGGCTACACAGTCTCTATCTTCTGGTCATTTCTGAGTGATTCAGCCCTGATGGCTTTCTTGGTGGCTTACTCTTTCAATGGGAACTGATTATAACAGTATTGGTGGTAATGATTTTTGTTATTTTAAATGCACATCCAAAGGATTAAGAGTGTTGTCTTTATCCACCAAAAAAGAATATGCCAATGACACATCTTAATGGAACTAAACTGCCTTGTTTTTAATCTGAGCGTTCTTTTGTATATTAGATTTTGGTGGCTGCAAGTGAATGAGCAACTAGTCACATGGGTTTGATTCCCTGGCCTTTCTCAATGACAACCAGGGAACTGGAGTTACATGGTGAGCTGCATCCAACCTTCAACAGTAGCAAATTAACATGACAGTGTTTACTTACATTGGTTGAGATTTTGGTTCATTGTGCATATGCCTAACTAAAATCTCTATCTTGAGATTGCTGCAGAGTGTAGGTAACTTCTGCCTCTCCTGTAAGTCATAGAAAAACAGAAAAAGTGGTGGTTTAGATGTGTGCTTGTTTTAGATGGAAGCTGTGTTACTACCAGAGTAAGCCTCATAACATCCTCTTTGATGCCTGTGTTTTCAGGTGATACTGGTGTTTCTTCTGAATATTGGCGCTCTCATCATTTATTTTGTCAATCTTGCTGAGTAAGTAGATTACTGATGTTTATCCAAAAAGCTTGTTTAAACAAACGTTAGAAACAAACTGCCAAGCTGATATGTTTTCTAAGAGCTGGTTTGTGGCCACAGATCTGAGCCAGAGGAGCCTATGGGCACTGATATGTGACAGGCCCCTTTGAGGTCCATGGGTTGTCAGGTACATATTCCCCTCTTCCTTTAAGATGCCAATACTTTACAGGAATTACAGATGCCAGAAGAGCATACCTTGGGCATAACTGCATGATAGCAGCAGCCTGAGTAGTGCATGGAACTACACAATGCAGCCAGAAAGGAAAAATTGTGTTTTGTATCTTTCTGTTACAGCTGTTGAGGTTTCACTATATGTAGGTTTTTTGTGTGTATACCTTCAAGGCTGGATTTTTCAGAAGAACTGAGGACAGATGTCCAGATCCTACAGCTTTTGAAAAGGGTCTGGCACCCATTTTCATACAGGCATTTTCAAAAGCATTCAAAGCCCAGCTGTTGCTATTGCAATGTTTAGAGAATGCTAGACTTTTAATAAAGCTCACCACCCACTACCCAAAGCTCTTTTGAAAGTCTGGCCATCTATTTTTGGTATCTAAATGGGAATGGAGCTCTTCTATAAAATCCAGCCTTCGGTAAACAATTTGATGGGAATAAAATAATGAGACTGAGTAGGAAAGCATGCTGTAGCCTCTACCAGTCTTCA
Organism: Aptenodytes patagonicus; assembly: GCF_965638725.1. Lineage (NCBI taxonomy): Eukaryota > Metazoa > Chordata > Aves > Sphenisciformes > Spheniscidae > Aptenodytes > Aptenodytes patagonicus. The sequence goes on from NC_134972.1 coordinate 3,584,824, forward strand.
CCTGAATACATATATTTTGTAGAATGTGCTCAGGGGTAAAAAGTTATTAATATGTAAACCCCTTTGATTTAATAAGCCAAAGCATTGTTCTCAGTTCTTTGCTTGGACTGATACACAACACTGGAAGAATAAAATGGAATCATAAAATGGAATAATAAAATATAAAAGCTGTGGAGCACTCTGAACTGAATCCAATCAGCAGGGGTAAACCTGAGAAGCAGAATTATACATCAAGAGCAATCCAATATTGTGTTTAATCCCAAGACATTATAAATCTGACAAACATCTAGAAATAGTTTCAGAAGGGAAAGAGTTGGTTTTTTCAGGAATAAACAGGCAGTTAATCCTATTTACACAGAGTTCTTTCCATGAATAGCATTACACCTGTAGGCGAGAGTAGATGTTCACCTAGGCTGACCTACGGGACTAGTTTACTTTGTTGTGTTTCTGCTTTCAAAATACCCCCTGCATGGGTGGAGGAAGAGGTGCCTCAGATGGCTCATAATTGATGTACCTAGCTTGCTGTCAGCCTGATACAGGCAATATGTCAGCAAGCGAGTGTGAGAATGTGGCCTGTAATCTCTTCAGGCACTGCCAAACATCCGCTGTTGGACCAGGTGGTGCCAGTGGGAAAAATCTTATTCCCACAGCTTTCTACTGCCAGATTTTACCACTTGCATCAGTCTGCACTGTTACACTTTGTTTGAGCTCTCTGTTTGAGCACTCTGTAAGCCTATTTCATGCAAGGTCAGTGAGGCTGGCCTAGAAAATTTAAATTGGTGTTGTAAGCTAACCTGGCAGACTTTGATGGAAACTACTCAGTGCTTCAGTTACTCCCTTGGCAGTTAGAAGGCCATGTTCAGAAGGGGTTCAGTGAGAAATAGCTACAGGAGCTCTCTCTTCTGCTGGCTAAGCTGAATACAGAAGAGTATACTGGTCCACAGGAGAAGGGTGAAACCGTTTTCCTGAAGAAGTCAACAGAAAGATTTGCATAAGCACTCTACAAATATATGAAACCCAATCTTTCCAGTATATTTGCATGATAATGTCATGTTTTAACATGCTTGCTTATGCTAATGAAAACCTGCTATTAACAGTCACTTATTCTGCCTAACTCACTGACAAAGTAGAGATTTAATCTACACAAAATTGTGAATACATTTAAATTTTGGTTTAGTGATTATTTCATAATAAAAAATGAAACCAAATGTCACTTTATAGCCACTCTATTGTTTGTTTGTTTGTTTTTTTTCCCCTTCCCTCCACTGGCTGTGATGTCTATTTCCCAATTAGAGCAGAGGAATTCAAGATCTCCTTTCCAGACAGCATCCTTTATGTAGATACAGGCTTCAATGCTTTCTTCCTCCTTTACTTTGGATTACGGGTAAGGGCACTTATGGGAAAGTTGAGTTAAAAATGAACTATATTTGGGAGCAGTTTACCTGTGTGGACAGCAGGTGCTCTATAGTATAATGTTTGATTGCCTTAGCTTAACTCAGAGCCAGTCTGGCTTTCCACTTTTTCTTGTAATTACTTTATTTTCTCCCTTTGGAATCTTGTTATTTCCAGCATTTCTGCAACATTTCTCAGCTCACACGTTAGCCTTGTCTGTCTTTCTCCATGTCTTTAAACCACTGAATGAATTAGTCAGGTCTCTCTTCAGCTTCTCTTGAACAAACTGTATAGCTGTGTGCCATCTGTTGTTAAAATTACATTAGTTGCACTGGTGTGAAATACGTTTTGGTTGTAGCTTTTGACATTAGAACTTTTGTCGAAGTCATTAGAAAACAGGATATTCCCTGTTATAGATTGATGTAGTGAGGATGGGGTCTTGCCTGCCCTTTGATTTTATAATTCATTGTTACTGATACTGCAGTACCACAGAGAAAGACACCCTAGAAAAAAGATGAAGGGGGCAGGAGAGAAAGAGAGCATCGTTATACCTTTGGGTCCAACCCATTTTGTGTTCTTGGGGCTCCAGCCCAAGCCTTTCTGAAACAAAACAACAATGTTAAGGGGGTGTCCACAGAAGCCAAAACAATAGAGAAGGAAGCAGACTGCAAAAATGGGTCTCCTCAGGGAGCTGCCTTCTTGCTCCAAGACCCACAATCACACAGCACTGATGCTTTTTGATGTTATTAATCTTTAGTTTGTGGCAGCAGATGACAAGCTGAGGTTCTGGCTTGAGCTGAATTCTCTTGTGGATTTCTTCACGATCCCTCCAGTTTTTGTTTCCTATTATTTAAAGAAGAATTGGCTTGGTAAGTAAGACTTGGAGATCCTGCTTTCCATCCATGGTGTTCTGCATCTTACATCAAGACTCCCTTCAAGTTTATTTTGATTCAGGGAGGCTTTGACCATCAGTATGAAAACTGTTCTTTGGGAGCAAAATTATGCCTTATTGGCAAAAACGCCTTTAATGTTGAGGGGCTTGTAATTTACCCAAGTCTGTCTCCATTCTGTTTATATGTCTGCCGGGGTTTTAGTATCTCAGCAATCACTGTACCTGACCCAACTGGATGACGAGTTACCCAGCAGGGAAGCAAAGATGGTACCCTGATTTTTGTGAATGACTTTCTTGCATGCTCTGGGATCTATAGTCTAGTAGACCTGTATATCACTTAAGCCTTCAGGTTACAGCTCAAAGGAACTGCAATTCTTAATTTTTCTCATAATTCAAGGCCTCCTTTGAGGACATAGGTGGAAATCCAGTGATATAAAGGCTCTGGATACTGAGCAATGTTATCCTTTCTTACCAGGCTTGAGGTGGGATCCACTATAAATATGTGGAAAACAAAGCATGCATATTTAAACATATCTGAATACGTGGACACACTCTGCTTCTAGACAGATTTTTTTCCTTCTCCTCTGACTGTCTCACTTTTCTGCAGGTTTGCGTTTTTTGAGAGCACTTAGGTTGTTAGAACTTCCGCGAATACTACAGTTCCTCAGGATCACAAAGAACAAGTAAGTTAAAGCCTTGCCAAGTATGCTTGGAAGCCTAACATTCTCCCTGATGTGTGTATTTTGGCTGACTCAGGTAATAAAGGAAAATAGTAGTGTTGCATATGGAAAAAAAAAGACTATCAATAATATTGCACTGGAAATTGCAAAAAATTTTATAACCATCAGCTCAGTGAGACTCTGGTGGTGGGGAAATGAGTGGAAATCATAAATGCAAGAAATCTTGAAGGTTTTAGAGATTGATAAATGTCAAAAATGGGATTATTTGACATGTTGCCTATGATAGAAAGGGCCGGATGTAGGAAGATTTTCTAATCCTAAATCCTTCGTATGTAATCTTACACTCACTAGAGAAGAGTTTTGTTGAGTGAAGTAGGGTCATGTAGGAAATTTTAACTCTGGCAAAGATTATGTTACATTTTAAGTGTCCTGGGATTTTTCCCTTTCTATCTCCAGTTATTCAATCAAGCTCTCCAAGCTCTTTGCTGTATTTATCAGCACCTGGCTCACAGCTGCAGGATTTATTCACCTGGTATGTATAATCTGCTACACATCCTTCCTTGTCACCTTAAATCAGTATTGTCATGTGAGCTTTGGGTATATGTTTTTTCCTAACAAATGCAACATTCTCTTAGGAGAGAACAAATCTGTTGTACCAGGACAAAGCATGACTCAAGCCAGTGTAGTTTACTTGCATATGTTATCAGATGTGGTTCTGTTGATACAATACCCCCCCATGCCCCTCCTGGTAATGAATCACTTCTGCAATAACTAAAATAGTGCTAATTTTTTAACTAAATAATTGTGAATTGGAGATGGGCTGAAACCAAAACCAATTTAAACTTCTCTCTTCTTTTCTCTTTTCCCGCCCCCGGGCAGGTAGAAAACAATGGAGATCCTTGGGTTCAGCCTGCAAATTCCCAGTCCCTCAGCTATTTCAAATGCATGTACCTAGTAATGATGACTATGTCCACTGTTGGTTATGGTGATGTCGTGGTTCAAACAATGTTGGGTCGAACCTTCATTTTCTTCTTCATTATTGGTGGCTTGGTAAGAAACCTATATTACCTTTCTGAAAATAGCAGCTGGGGACAGACAGTGAACAGCAGTGTCACCACAAACTTGATCTTAGCAAGGTTGCCGTAGGGATTAGACATCTATGAGCAAAGAGTTTTGACATTAAGTATTTACTGGCATGGCTATAGAGTAATTTTCTTTTCTATCTTCTAAGAGCTGTCAGGGCTTCTAGTATTTCTTCCTGCAGCTGTAAATACTGGCAAGAGCCAAAATACTGGACAAAATTAATCCAAGGTATCAACGGCATAAATCCATTATCACTACATCATACACTTGTACATTCCTGCCAGTGATTTTAGGAATCAGAAGTAAATTTCTCATTGTTGCTCCACATAATTTAAACTCTCACAAATTAATTTATCATGGTTAGGAGAGACAGAATTGGCTCTGAGATGATTTTTCTTGATGTCTTAGGTACTATTTGCAAACTTTATCCCTGAAGTTGTGGAAATTGTTGAAAGCCATAAAAATTACAGATCCTCCTATGAAGTGGTGAGTGGGAAAAAGTAAGTATGGTTGCTGTTTGTCTTTGGAAAATAAAAATCAGGTCAATGACTAGGCTGGGAACCAGCTCAGAAGAAATAAGAAGCTAAATAAAGCTTCCTGTAGTAATTTAAATGAAATCCTGAAACTTAGTCTTGGTTGATCCTTACCTCAAGACTGTCTGAATAAACCTTGTCAACAGCGCTATTCAGCATGGGCTTTATTTTCAAAGGAAGAGAAGCTAGCTGACATGATAGCCTAACTTAGAGATTGAAGAGACCTATTTCATTGGTGGTGGTGGTGTGGTTTTTTCAGTGTAGGTGTGGTGTGGTTTGGTTTTGTTGGGGGGGGGAGGTTTGTTGGTTTTTCAGCCACTCACAGGACTGGGCAGGTACAGCTTTAACCAGGTCTTATAAAGTTCCTTCTGTGACTCTCTGTTTTTGGGATGTCTACCATTCACTGCTTCTAACTCTTACAGTTCCTCTTCCTTTCCAAAGTAAATGCTGAAGTACATAGTCACGATGGATGAAATTTCCATCAAACCAAAAACACACACTGTTTTCTGCATTACTGGGATTAGTATACTACAAGCAGGTGTGTAGTTTCATACAGTGTCAGCTTTGCAACAACCAGTCTACTATTTTCAAAGTGACAAATCTTGCTTGATCTCTTCCTGTAGCTATATTGTTGTCTGTGGTAATATCACTCTGGAGAGTGTCACTACGTTCCTACGAGACTTTTTGCTTCAGGACAAGGGAAATGTTTGCACAGAAATCCTTTTTTTGGGAGAGTAAGTATCCTTATTTGTCTGAGATGTTTCACTTTGATTGTCTGAACATTTAGGGGAAATGTGGGAGGTCTGAAAGTAAAGGAAGGCTGTGTAATTAATGGGAGTTACAAACCAAGTTGCAGCAATGAAGCATTCATGCTGGAATGTTCATGACAATGTTTTCTGTTGTGATGAATTAAAAAAAATGTTTCCCTGTAAATTCCATAGTAAGCTAGCTTTGCCAGATACACCTGACTTTAAGTCTTGCCAAGTCTGGCAATAAAATAATTGTCAGCTGTCTCAATTTCTTATGTTTTTTCATCCTGGGGAGAAAATTTGTAACTTCCACTTGGTCATGCTGCCGTATGGCAAAGGGAAGAAAGTGAAGCCACTTTTCTGTGCCAAAAATACCAGGCATTTCAACTGTCCTGCCAGATCCTCTTCTTCTGCCTAGCTGAAGCTATTAGACATGTTTCTGAAAGCAGAAGCTTCAGAGGGAGGTGGTTGCTGGGAGCACAAACACGATTTTACCTTGGAATGCAGTGGAGGTGGGGCAAGAGTTGAGCAGAATATTACAGGCATCTCTTTTGAAATACCATGACATTTTGAGAGAGTTGTTGAATTGAGGATGCATGGAAATGAGGTACAGGAATGGTTCAAAGACAGGAAAAGCGCTTTAGAGGAAGAGATGTAGAGTTCAGTCTGTTTAGCATAACAGGAGAAGGATAGGGAGTTTGGCTCAATTAAAGTGCCTAAGTAGCTTCGCAACCAGTATAAAAATCTTCTTTAATCTGGAAAAGATAGGCATAACAAAAGGAAATAACTAGAGTTCAAAGTTGAGCAAACTCAAGTAAGAAGCAAGGCATGCATTTTCAAAAGTAAGAAGTGATTATTAATCACTTCTCAAACTGCTCAGAGAATGGTGGGTGGATTTTCAAACTCCTGTTTTTAAATCAAGATTGGATACCTTCCTAGAGGGCATGCTTCATTACTGGGATCAATGTAGGAATATCTTGATAATGTATCGTACAGCTCACGTAGAAGAGAATGTTACAGAAGTTCCTGGATGAGATACAGTTTGCATAAATTGTATAAGAAAATAACACTTGAGTTGGAGAGAATGTTGAAGTTCAGCAGTTTCATTTGAAAAGAGAATGCAGAATCAAGCCCTAGGAAGTGTCATTTGCTGACTCTTGTGGAGTAACAGTGAGCTGTAAAATTAGAGTTGCGTGGATGGCTGTGGAATGATACTCATGAAAAATTAATGACAATAGCAGAAAACAGGAGAAATCCAGGAAACATTTCCATGACTGTTAAGTTTTATAAAAGCTTGTTTGCATTAAAATCTAAACTATGTACTTTAACTGAGCTGCCAAAATCCCTGTAGCTTTTTTTAAACAGCAAGTAGTTATGGCAAATAGCTTCTCTGAGAAATGGAGACTTGCAGAGAATGTAATTATGAGAGATTGATGGATTCCCCCCCCCATTCTTGTTTGTACTGAATAGGTCTCTTCCTAGTCTGGAGCTGGAAGCTGTGTTCAAATGCCATTCAGCCTACACAACTTTCTTTTATGGCTCTGCGCTAAACTCTGAAGATCTGAAGAGAGTTGGGGTAAGAACTTCATCATTTGCCCTTTCGTGTAGATAAGCCAACCTTGTGAAAATCTTGTCCCTTATGAAGGGATGCTTGAGCTGCATTTACTCAATTCATGTTGAGATTTACACTTAAAGCAGCTCCGCTTATTTTAGTGGTACCTTTTGCATACCAACATATCACTCATGGGAACTGAGAATGCAAGAGTCAGGCATAACAGACTTTTCAGGCTATAAATTTTTCAAGCACTGAAACAGGAAAAATAAAGAGGAAAGCCAAACCGATCATCTGGTTTTGAAAGAGGAATGTTATGGAGTGTGGTATTTCTGGAAATTGTATTTAAATAATTGGAATAGCCCTTAGCTCATCTTTAGAGCATGCATCATATTTGGGTCTCATTCATGGACATCCAGAAAAGAAGACACTTTGTGTTTTGAAATACTGAAGACTCAGCAAAATATTCCAATAGAAGCAGAAGGAATGGACCTGGATTAAAAAAGAAGAAAAACCAAAAAAACCCAAACCAGCACTACCAACGAACAAAAAAACCACCACTGGCTTTAACTTTAGTGTGGTTTCTATTTGTTAGTATCCTGTTTGAAATACAGTGGTAGATCTCCACCCAGTTCCCAGCAGACTATAAAACCTCCACCATAAATGAAACTTTGTTGTTGTTGTTAACGACTTCATTACATAGCCCTAGTATTGATTAGATGACTGACAGAGGTCTTCTGACCTGCCCAAATATTGACCCTTGAAGTGTTTTGGCTGGACATTGCTGGGGAAGAATATAGCAAAGCTGCCTATTTTGTAACCTCTTCTAGGAAGGTGTTAGCGCTGGAAACTTAAAAATTTCACATGTTCCAGCACTTTGAAAATAGAAATATGCATTACATACTGTATGTTTGACTGGAGCTGTGTCACTGTTGAAATGTTCAGGCATGTGTACAACTCCAAGTAATAGGATCATGATGATCTTACACAAGTTTTTAACTAAAGACATGTGCCACTAAGTCAGCTCGCTATCGGAGATTGTTGTACTTCATATGGGGTTAAACCCTGACTTAACTTTTCTCTCCTGGGATACAGATGGAATCTGCGAGTGCTTGTCTCATTCTAGCAGATGTTCACTCTCCACAACCTTATACTGAAGATACTTCCAATATCATGAGGTAGGATGAGATACTTCAGTGCTTTCATTCTCTGTCTGATTGATATTAACAGTGACACAGATAGTGCTGCTGGCAGGGGAACATATTTGTCCTGTCACGTTTTTTTCTGCCCGGAGAACTCTGAAAGCCAACTGACTGCTTTCTGCTATGATTTTATCAGATATGTTGAAGGATTGAGACAGGTAGCAGCTGTGCAGCCTTTCAACCCCATACAGAATATAATGTTACTAAATATGGTGTAATTACCTTCTTCAATATCCTGAATATTAGCAGTTGAGAAGTCTGGCTCCTTTACACTGGAGAGAGTTGCACACTACTGTCTGGTGCAGCTCTGCTGTCAGATCTAATAATTCTACACATCTTCGTACTGGGCAGACTTGAATTGGGGACTCCCTTAGTACTGCTGGATTATGTGAATCTGATGGCATAATTAGCATATGTCCAAAACAGTCCAGAAGTCCAAGTTCCAAATTGGATTATCTTTATTTTCTATTTGTAGGGCATCTACTGAAGTGGAGTTATTAGTTTATGAATGAAATTTACAGGTGAAATTGGCGAAGTAAATAATACTTGTTGCCTCTCTTAGCTCTACACTTTCAGTGGGATGCAGGTATGATTCTTCACCCTGTGTCCAAGCCATGTGCCATTATCTTAAAATCTTTTGATGGTGACTACCTTCCTCTCCAGATAGTGGACATTGGGTCATATGCCGTTCTTTGTCACTACTCTCCAATTGCTATCTGCCAGAGTAAGCTAGTCTGACTTGAAAAATGAAAGACCCTAGCCAGAACCAAGCGTATTAATCAGAAGTTATATCTTTTATACAGAGTGCTGTCTATCAAGAATCGCTACCCGAACACAAGAGTAATTTTACAGATAATTCAGTCTCATAACAAGGTATCACAATTGTCTGTCTGTCATGCGGGTTGTCAAGGTTGAAATTCTGGCCTTTATGGAATCAAAAATCTCTGCCTTTCATAAAAACAGGATCTTTATCCAGTGTCTCTTACTCATCCAGTTACTAACCTATCTAGAATATCTTTTAACATTACTAAAAATAAAGAATAACTTTTTGTTTGTTTTTGTTGTTTTTGTCAATTGTCAACAAATGCATATTTAATGTTTAAAAAAAAAAAACCTAAAAAACCAAACGCCCAAAGAACCTCAGAAGTCCACTTCGCTATCTGTTAGCATATTCCAGCACAGATTTTTGAAAGGAAAAAAAAAAAAAAAAAGATGAAGGCAAGAAAGACAAGAATCATCATTTTACGGGAACATTGTGGCCTTGGCTATCTCTATGCTGATCTGTAATCACTTTCTTACTCTGAAACAGGTATACCTGCCGAACATCCCCAACTGGGACTGGAGGACAGGAGACAGCATCATCTGTTTTGCTGAACTGAAGCTAGGCTTCATAGCGCAAAGCTGCCTTGTTCCTGGTTTGACTACTCTTCTAACCAATTTGTTCATTGTGAAAGAGGATACTGAGGTACGTCCTTCACTTGTCTAAATAATGTGAATACAGCCCAGTGGGATCTTCTCTGAAATATGTGCCTGATTTCTGAGTAGAATCTGCAGCCAGTTCTTTTGAAGCTTGTCTTGATCATGCTGGGATTAAGCTTGGCACAGACGGCAAGAAAACCTAACAGACTATTTCTAATTTAATACTTGAATTCAGTGCAAGAGGTGAAAAGAGTGCTCTAGAGCGTGCTGAAGCAAAAGAACCTAAGGAGGCATTTTACAATAGTGTGCAAGGAGGTGTCAAAGCAAAGGATGGCCCACAGCAAGCCATGCTGCTGCATTTAGCTGATATGTGGAAACACCTTGTCTGTTGCTATAGGTTCAAAAGCAATAATGTGATGCTAGTGCTCCCCTGATCTGAGAGAACACAGTAAATCAGTTTTGGTTACTGCACGGCATGGACCCTGTTAGCTTCTCTGCGTCTGTGCTTGATTCCATTCTGTCTGGCGTTCATAACTTGAATCTGTGCTTAAAGCACTTTAGCAGAACCACTCCTGTTTGACACCCCCAAAAATGGGCTGAAAATCCATCCAATGTACCCCTTCCAGTTAATAGCATGCTTTTCTTCAGTATCCTTTTAGGCTTATTTATTTCTTTGGTTGGGTCTTATGGGGTAATTTACACAAGAACAGTGACAATTAGAAATCCTGTCATCTCTCTGCAAGGAAGGTGATCCAAATTTATCCTCCTTTTATCTGCCTTTCCTCATCAGTACCTGCTACAATGCAAAATTGATAAACTACATATTAACTTTACAGTACACAAGTCACTCAGATATTTCCAAATCAATACCAGAAGATTTAATAAAAACATAAAAAGACAGAACTATTAGGCGTGAAGCTGTCTGAACAGTCTCAGGTTTGCTGGTCCTGCAGTGGACATGCTTTTGCTATCACCTAGTGGCTATATGTGGTACTTCACATTAATCTTCTGCACAAAAGAATTTGATTGCTATTTCTCTCTTCAGGGACTTTTCACAAAATTAATTTAGACAAACTAAATAGATATCAGGTGAAATAAATACAGAGTTTATCAATGCAGAAGTTGTATGTAGAATTGGGCTGCTTGTTAAACAGCTTTTTCATTGACATGTGCTGTTTCATTCAAGGCCAAATATTTCATAGACATGGCAAAGCTAGCAAAACTGATACCTTAAGGTTTTTTTAAGCATACTATGAAAACTCAGCAAACTTTTTAAATTGGAAAAAAGCCTCATGTCAAAATCCATTAAATAATTTTTATTCGGAAAGCAACACTTTTTTACACATTTTTAGTAGCCTATTAAGTTTTATGTGGAAGGCATTCATATGCCAAGAGAATAGCATATACTGTGACACAATGAGTGGCAGTCTAAAACCTGAAGGAGCTGTAAGCAGTAGAGTGTTTTGTTGCTCTAACTACCTAGGTATATACAACCCTTCCTTAGTCACACAACTACCAAAGAAGAAAAAAAGTGCTTATACTGGAGTAGATAAATACAGTTATTAGAGGTGTGATTTATTGCTGAACTGTGATCATGATTGGTAAAACTTAACGCAAGACCAGTCCTCATTTGAATAACTAAGGAGGTAGGTTAATCTTATTGCAAAGTAAGGTGTAACTTTCCTCAAATAATGGGCTCCCAATACTTTGCAGTCATGAAATTTCCCTGTAACTTTATTTGTATGCAGTAATAACACCTGTTCTTCGATGATAATATGAATTGGAAGTGTCTAGAAGGGTTCAGACTTTCCCTGCTCTGTTGTTTATTAACTCAGATGTTGTCTCTGACAACATATAGCTGACATCATTCTGCTTCCAATAACTAAAGGCCTTTGATCTAATACCGTGTGGTGTTAGAGTATTGGCCCAGTGTTAGGTTACATATCTTACTTGCTTTGCCTTTCAATAAATACGTTATCATTGATTCTTTTAGACAAAGAGAAAATACTTGAAGGACAAAAAGCTTCTGGAAGACAAAGACTACAAAGTAATGACTTCTCAGCTCTCCAATGATTTTGAAGACATGACTTTTATAGAGGTTTGTCGGTATGTGGTACAGATGTGGTTGTTTTTCTGTTATTTCCTTCCAGATGTGTCTTTTCACAGTACAGAGATGATGTGACTAACTGTGACTTGCTTTCTGTCCTCAGGTTGTGCTTTGTAAAACTGAACCTTATCCTCTTTGGAATTGAACTCAAATTTGGCAGTCAAGGGGAGAGGTAATTGTCTGGGAGACAATTTTTCTAGTAAGAAGTCAACTAATTCCAAACTAACAATTTCCAAAGAACTCAGAAGAAACATGCCCCAGGGTCTGCACAGGTTTTATACACCTCTTACCTTCCTATGCACAGTATTTAGGAGACAGGATCAAGATGTTGTTCCTGGTTACTTAAGCACTGGGGTGAATTTTACCATATACAACAATCTCTTCTTTTCTCACAGATAATCAGGCGATGGGAGATGAAACACCATTCTTACCTTCTATTCCACATGCAAACAGCATAGGTCTCACTTTGATTTGGGGTGACACAGTCGTATTTATTTTCACTGGTAAAGGAAACTCCTCATTTTTTTTAGCCACATGAGTTTACAGAGGCTCCTAAATGCTATAAAGTGTTGTCATAAAGGGATGATTTGTCAATGCTGGCAGCAGAGCTTTTGTTTTCTGAAGCTGATCTGGTCCTGGGCCAGATAACACTGTCTGTTCTAATGATGAAATATAAGACATCCTAATGGGGAAGCTGGAACTAGTTCAAAAAGGGGAATATATAAGTGCCATAGATCTTTAAAAGCTTGAGAAATCACCCAGAAAACGCGGACTATTGAGTGCAATTATTTCTCTTTCCACTTTTTATAAAGGAAATGGCTGTTTTGACGAAACTGTAGAATAGAAACTCTGAAAACAGAGGGTTGTAGGGAAACACTGCTGTGAGAAATACATTGGGGCTCTCTTCCAGAAGCGTTGAATGAACTCTACACTGAAAGAAGTCAGTAGATGTAGCTGCTTAACACTAATGGAAAACAGGCCACAACTCAATCCATTCTTCCTTGAGTTCATACACTGTCTGGCTGAAAACAGAATGATGAAAAGAGAAAGCAAGAGGGAAAAGGAAGCTGCATGCTCTTTGAGAGATAGAGACTATATTTTTGCTTTCTTTACACAACAGTTGGCACAGAAGAGAGATCTATTCTAAAAGCAGGATCTCTAGATGTTGCTACAATATCTGTAGTAATAATTAGTCATTCATATTTTGTTTATCCTCTGAGCCATGCATCTGGAGGAGCTGAGTACAGGCCACCTCTTGTGTGGAAGGAAAACGTTAACAACCTTGTCATCTTTCCCTATGCCATTCACACTACCAGTCTTCATTAAAGCTGGGTTGAAAGCAATAGGGATTTGGACTGTGCTCGTACCTTGAGTGGTCTTCATAGGGGAAACTGGTAAATTTAATGATGTTGCAGGGGATTCAACATAGATGTGGTTAAAGCAGCCCAGCAGGGATACTCACTCTGGATGTAGAAGGGGGAACCATTAGAAAATAAGGTTTCCTCCCCTTGTTTTACCTGGCGTGTTCAGCATTAGAGCAGATACCTCAAACCCTGCACATCCTTAGTATCTTCAGTTGCAGAGAAACCTGTATTTTAAGTGTGAGTATTCAGGATTTTCAGTGACCCCATGGAGAAATGGCCCATCCAGGCTGAAGTAAACTGTGATTTTATTACATTAAACATGTTAAAAGATAATGTGGTGGAAGTGAAAGCACCTGTTTCCTATGAAGTTTACAATTTAGCAAATTAGAAAAAAAAAGCCACCAAATCTTCAGAGTTGAATAAACTGCAGAAATCGTAGCAAAAGCTGATTTGCATGCTTTGAGTCCCTGTTCTTCCACAGCTCCCCCAGGTTTCTGTGGACAGTAAATTCCCTTTATGCCATTGAAAAAGCATGTTAACTTTTTCATGTCTCACATGTCTCTCATAAGTCACAGAAGCTATAACAAAGAGGATTAATGTAAGATAGTGAGGTGAGAGGAAACTGTTATGACGATATAGTCTGAATTCTCACAACAGAGGCAAAAAATATCACCAGATAGACAAACTGTGATTACTCTTTTGATTGTTTCTCAATACAGTGCTATCCTGATCAATCCATCTGCGCAGATAAAGCTTCATCGGAATACAATGGGCTTTTTTATTGCTCATTCCCTGGCAGAAGTCAAAAGGTAGGACTCCCTGTTACTGTTTTGTTGAAAAAAGATCTAGAACAGAAAAACTTTCAAGAGCAGACTAGTGCATTTATTCTCTCATCAGTTAAACACAATTCAGTTCTGCCTAATTCACTTCTGTTTTCTAGGGCGCAGTTCTATTGTAAAGCCTGTCACAGTGATATACAGGATCCAGAGCAGATTAAAAAATGTCAATGTAAGAGCAGACTCTACTCAAAACCTTTCTCAGGTAATTTTTTTAAAATCTGTTTCTCACTGTCCTGGTTTCAGCTGGGGTAGAGTTAATTTTCTTCCTAGTAGCTGGTATAGTGTTGTGTTTTGGATTTAGCATGAGAATAATGTGATAACATGCTGATGTTTTCATTGTTGCTAAGCAGTGTTTATACTAAGTCAAGGACTTTTCAGCTTCCCATGCTTTGCCAGCGAGGAGGTGCACAAGAAGCTGGGAGGGGGCACAGCCAGGTCAGCAGACCCAAACTGGCCAAAGGGATATTCCATACCATGGGACGTCATGCTCAGTATATAAGCTGGGGGGAGTTGGCCAGGGGGCAGTAATCACTGCCCAGGGACTGGCTGGGCATCGGTCAGCAGGTGGTGAGCAGTTGCATCACTTGGGTGTTTTTTTTCTTCTTTCCCTGGGTTTTTGTTTCTCTCTCGTTGTTTTACTTTCCATTACAATTATTATTATTACTACTACTATTATTATTATTTCAAGTATTAAACTGTTCTTATCTCAACCCGTGAGTTCTCTTACTTTAGCTCTTCCAATTCTCTCCAGCATCCCATCAGAGGCGGGGGGGGATGGTGAGCGAGCAGCTGTGTGGTGCCGACTGGAGTTAAACCATGACACTCATTTAAAAAAAAAAAAAAAAAAGGCTGAATGATATCTGTTAATTGTATTTTTATTCACTCTTTTTCTAGAAGGATGGGTTGGAATACACAGCCCTTTACTTAGCTGATAAAATAGGGAGATTTCTGATGATACTAGTAGGTCTTACAGATTATGATTATACTTTAAATGCTTCCAGTTTATGGTTTCCTTTAGGAGTCAAAGCTTCTTGGCTAAAAAAGAGTAGGACAGAATATACCTTGTCCAAGATTTTCACTCTACTTGTTAACAGGTTTATCACAGAATACTGTTCTTTAACTGCAAAGACTGAAGCAAATGTGCCTTATTACGATAGCATGTGTATAATTGAAGCAAAATCTACAGCCGGATAAAAACAGAATTTTGTGTCCAGTTTGTACTAGATCCTTGATCAGGATTCCCTGAGGAAGTGTGTCTAGATCTTTGTCATCATGAGAATATAAAACTTTAAACATGAAGTCAGATAAATGTTTTTGAGGTTGTACAAGTTGTATAACAACACTTAATGGTGTTTGCTCTGAGGACTCAAATCTTAGCTGGATGGAGAGAACAGATTAATCATGGTAACATCTAACCCTAAGCAGAGCAACTTATTCCTTCTTTACCTCAAACTCCATTTTGAAGACACGGGGGTTTGTTAGGTGTTAGTTTTCTGTTGAAATAGAGAACAGCCTCTCAGATCTATGTGTAACTACACCAAATTGAAGCTTGCTGCATTTTCATTGTTTAAGGCCAAAATGCACACCTCTTCTAGGCTCCTGTAAACTTCTCTGCTAGTGTCTGCCCTCCATGGAGATGGTGCTTTGCTTTAAAGAGCAGACAAGGAGCTTTCCACTAATGTGGATGTACACATGCATGCCTACTTGTATTTCAAACACTTGCAAATCCTTTAAGCAGCAGATGGCAGCCAAGCCCCATTACAAAACATGCCTCGGAACTGCAGATGGTTGAGATAAAGGCAAAACTCATTCACACTGTGCTCAGCCAGACTGAGTGAACAAGCACAAACATGCTGACACCTGGAGGACTCCATGTAGTAATATCATGTAGAAAGAGAAGCTGGAGCCCATTTTCAGTCCAACACACTTATCGGCATAGATGTAACTAAGGTCCCTGAAAGCCAGCTACCTCCCAGAAAAGAGACTTCCATAAACTGCAAAGACATCTTAATAACAGTCAATGGCAAATGAATAGAAAGACATTGACACTGTAGGAGCTCTCCACCTGGTTGGTTTTCTTCTTGTTTCCTAGGCAATCTTAGATTTTTAAAAGGACAAGATGACATTTCAGTATAAATGTGTATTAATAAAAAGCGGTTGTTTGCAAACCTGCAGTTCTGCACCAGTTATACTGTAGAGAGAGTGGTTGCCTGAGGTAACCTGATCAGGAGCTTTGGCAGGCATAAGACCTTGCCATTGGTTTCCCCTAGGATTCTGGATGTATCAGAGCAAAACAGAGCTTAATTATAAGCACTTTGGTTCATTCCTCCACTCTCCATATAACGTAGTTTAAGTGGTACATGCTGTTCTGGATTCCTCCAAACTCATTGTGAGGGAGGTGAGGGGAAGGTTAGATGGAAAAGACCCCAAGTAGTGTAGATGAGTGTGCCTCCAGTACCTGCAATGGAAATAGGAAGATTTAGTTGGCGAAAAGCAAGTTCATTGTCATGAATCTCAAAACTAATACAGGACCCTCACAGATTGCAAGCTTTAGTCAAAGGAGCTACTGTTGTCATTTTAACAGGAGGGTAAATGGCGTACCAGAGTACAGTCAGAACAGAAAACAAAGACTTTTTTTTTCCTTTATCATCCAGACTTAATCAAAAGCTATTACTATTACTAGATTAGTATTTTTTTAATCATCAGATATGTATTAAAAGGCAATAGGGCTGCTTGAGACAATGACACCCTGCCCCCCTTTGGGACCTGGTCATGCAGTCAAAGTAAATGAGAGCTTTTCTCCCTGTTCTGCATCTCTGCAGCACCTCAGAGCTGCCCTGGACAGTCAGGCCCTGCACAGGTTGTTCATGGTAACCCAGGAAGTCTGTGATAAAGGCTGGGACTGAGCCCAGCTCTGTGCAGTTGGCCAAGTATCTTGGTTTAGAAGACCATAAGAGAGTTCTCTCAGATACTTAGTAGTGTTTGCATAAGAAAGGCTGTTCTGAATTTTCATTCTCTGACTTGACTTACGATACTTCCATTAAGCTTGACCTAGAGGAATCAAGTGGCACGTAGCGTCCTCAGAGAGCTCGCTCTCTCCCCATCCAACTCCCACCTCATTGAACACAGGGCTGTAGAAAGAGGTATCCTGTTACCAAGGCTAAATGCACCTGCTTTTAGCACACCTGTGTAGCACAATTACAGCTTAAGGTTGACAAATCACCTATTCAGAGAGATGTCCCTTTTTCTGCCAGGGTATGCTTGGAATCGCTAGCTGTTTCATCTGGGTTAGTATGGTTTGGCAATAGTTACAACATCACAGGAAAGTTAAGGGTATGTGAGAGGGTTCATCTGTCAGTTTGTGAGATAAAAAGATAATGTGTGTCTGAATGTTTCTCCAGTCCAACCTTTCCTTTTCCCGTCTGTATGCATTGGACATGTTTAGACACATGTGACATGGAGAGCTTTGCTGCATGTCCTGTCAAATGCTGACAAGGGGAGGAATGCAGATTAGCAACAAAGATACAGACTAGGGGAGTGTGAGGAGCAACATCGTGCATCCTGAACCAGTTACATCACCGTGAAAAGCAGGAGATGTAGGTAGGCTCTGGTGCTCTTAAAAAAAATCTCAGAGGGTGCTGCTGTATATCCTCAAATCACTGCCTGGTGTTACAACACTGGGCTTAATGGCCCATGACCTCAGATTATGGCCCAGAAAGGACTAGATCAAATGTCAGAGAAAAGGTGTTCCAGCTGTTAAATAGCTACTTTAGGACTTGGGAAACTTGAGCTCATTTTCTTGATCTGCTTCCTCAGATTCAATCTGGGACTTTAGGCCACTTAGCCTTTCTGAATTTTGATTTCGCGGTGGGAAATTGAGGAAGTTAAAAATGGTTTGACTCGCAGAGAATAGCATTGTAAATAATTGCAAGTCACTTATGACAAGTATGAGGATAGTACAAGTACAGAGTATGAACTCTTCCTATGCTCTGGCTTTTTTTTTTTTTCTTTCCTTGTATGGAGGACCATGTTTTCATAGAGCACTTAGAGCACACCTTCTCCCCTGCAGGACCAGGATCCTCCTTCTCCACGCTTTTAAGGACAGGCCCATCCCCAGCACCCCCATGCACCTTGGACTTCCCCTCCCTACAGGACCAGCCCAGAAACCCGCTCACCCCCTTCAGGACCAGCCCTGGGACCCCCTCCTTTTCAAATGTAAGCTGTGATTCTCTCTAGTCAAGAACACATCTTGTTCTTTCCCATGCAAAATGACAGAACAAAGGTCTTACAGGTCACACAAGTATGTGTTGGCTGTGTGTTGAGGGTATGCTTCCTTCATCTGTGCCTCCACCTGCAGAAGTGACAAAGGTTTCCTTCACTTTGGGGGAAAAACTCGGCAGTTCTGAGTGAGTTTTAGCTTCTGGATTCCAACACAAGAACCTCACAAAGAAAAGGAGCTCCCTTTGGAATGAAATGTTGTGTTACGTATGTAGTGCTCACCATATTTAAGACTGTTTTATGCATGCTAGATGGAATTACTATTTTATAACGCTGTGCTGTATTTCTGAGCAGTTGGTATGAATAACCAATTACTCAGAGCTCCTTTGTCTAGCATTTCTGAAGCCCCCACAGAATCCTCAAATGCCATGGTAGCCATTTGCAGACACAATCTAAATGCAACTGAAGGCTATACAAAAGGAACCCAATTCTGTTTCATTGCCTTTGTTTCAGAGAAATTGAAATTCTGTAGAGAATCGCATGTTTCAGATGGAGAGCCTGCAAAGTCAAGGTCCCTTGGTGTTCTTCTGCCTCGGAGTTTTGTTAATGGGTAAGAAATGTAAAGCTGTGTTGTATGCTGATCAGGCATTTCCTGGACTGACTGACTGAGAATTTCTGTGGAAAGTGGGACTAGCAGGGTGCGCCTCTACTAATTCTGCTATTGTTGGTGGTTGTGGTTGAAGTGGATGGTTTATGGCTTCTCCCTATCTTGATTAATTGAACAGCATAGAACACACAAATTATGCCTATGCATTCAAATCCTTAGCCTCTCATACTCTCCTGCAAGCTCAAAGCCTATGCTGTGAACTCCTGATACCACTGTGGAGGAACAAGGGGAAGGGTACACCTCCTGAAAGTGCTCACTGCCTTCCAGACAGAAGCCAAATGATACCATCACTGAACAGCTGAGTCATGAGCACATTTTATTTGGCTTCTGAGAGAGCAGAGTGGAGGCAGGAGCAGCTAGGGGTAGGAACATAAACGCCAACACCAAGATTTGCTCTTTGCTCAGATATTTAATTGCAGTGTGACACTGGCAGCAACCTGGAAGACTAGCAAACTCTGGTATACTCTGAAAGAAGTTTGCTCTAAAGGCAAATGGAGATCCAAGAGAAATCACACACTACAGCCTTTCTCTCTAGCATCGGTAATGCATGCTAGAGGAGTCCTTTCTGGGCCATCTAAATTCTTCCCAGCCAGAGGAATCTGATTTCCCAGCAGAGTTTACGAACTGGTGGCAGAACATAGTCATCTGCTGTCTAAGGCAAGGTGTGAATTGCAATATTCTTATCTACAGTGTACTTAGTTTGCCAGTCCAGTTGACTTGCACTGGGACTCATAACCTGAGCTGCTACCTTCAGCATAAGGAAGGGTATCATGGTCTGATACTGAGCTGTCAGTAATAGCAAGCTGTTACACTCTTCCAAAGCATCCACTAGAGAGGGTGACAGGACATATTGGCAAACAGTGTCATACCAGAATTTGCAGGGAGTAAACGGGAACCTAGTAGGGGAAGAGAGATGCACAAACTAGTATTTCTTGCCTTGTTTCTGCTTGTGAGCAATTTGCAGCTGCTGTAGAACTGAAGAGGCTTAATAAATGATGTCTCCCCTCCCTCCAAAACCCTGTCTTGTGCTTCAGCAGCAAAGGCAACTGTCAGTATGGCAAGGACTCTAAGGTGTCCTCTGGAGAGCTTTGCATCTTAGCAGCTGTCCCCAGCACATACATGGTATTGGGACAATAAAAGGTTGCTCAGTGCTGCTGTCCTACAACTGATTAGGTCAGCTGTAAATATTGGGACTGCACGGTAAATACATATGCGCATACTACCAGATTGTGCTGACTTGTTAAATATAAATGAAAACATAATTAGATTTATAATGTGTCCCTCCCCCTCCTCATGCCCAATAACATAATTTACCAAAGGGGGTGGCGGGTAGGGGGAGAAGAACATGCCCTCACAACCTGCTGAAATATCATTATTAACATGCACATGAAAAGTCAATTATGCCAGAGGGAGGTATTTAAGTGAAGTGAGTTTCCATACTCTGGGATTACACCTTGGGGATTATATATTTCTTATTTATTTATTTTCCCTGAGATCTCTGCTGCTGCTTAGCAGTGAGGAACAAAAATGTTACTAAGATATTTCGAAATCCCCTAAAGAAATAGCCAAATATGCATATAAATAATTGTTCCCATCCCCATCAAGATTCTCTCTCATCACCGTATCATAAAGACTCTATATTCTATCCAGTCAGTGCAGGTACGTTTTCTGGTGTTTAGTTTTAAATGACACCAGGGACTGGTCTTCCAGCGCTTCCCTGGGGAGGACATTTTACCGTACTGTTGTTATTGGTTGCAGTATTTATTATTTGTATTATAGCGGTGCCTTGAGGCTTCTACTGGGACTGGGATCCTGTTAGGCTGGATGCTCTATATGTACATGGTAAAAGGCAGTTTCTGCCTTAAAGAGCTCTCAGTCTAAATAGAAAGAGCAGACAAAGAGTGGGAAGGCAAAGCAAAGTAGGAAACGGTGAAATGAGGTATCGAAAGTCATAGAGGAAACCTCACAATGCAAACTACAGCTCTTTGGGGCTGACTCTTCATAGCATTAGAGTTCTCAAATTAGTCCCAAATCATTTTTTATTATTATTTAAACCAACAATAGAATTGGACCCAATTGCCTGTTTTCAGACTAAGGTGAGCTTTTCCACCTGGGGTTTTCTGCTAATAGAAAAGCTAACACTGACCTTTTGCTTCCAAATTAGGACAGTTAGGACTGTGACCAAGGGGAGCTCCAGGTTCAAATCTCTGCTCCATTTGATTTAGGATGGTAAGCTGCAATCTGATCCAGGGAAGGTAGACATTTTAATGCAATTCTCATTTCCAGGGTTCTCTGGATATATAATAGAGATTACTTCCACTGCGCCTGGCAGGCAGTGCTTTTAGAATTACTTGGATACTTACCCTCTTGCCCCTTAATGGGGTCTTTTGAAAATATCTGTGTTTATTGGGACACTTAGCCAGCTAAATATTTAAATTCCAATTATTTTTTTAAGCAGAAATTTGCATCTGAGATTCAGACAAGATTTGCATGTGGGCTAATTAATGAAAAATGTAATCAAACCATAATTCAGGGAAATTCAATAAAGTATAGTGGGAAAGAATTAGGCATGGCCTACTATAAGACTCAAAACACATACTTGACTCAGGTCTTGCCAATATTGCTGGTGTCCTAGACTATTTTAGTGAAAGGTATCTTCCATCGCATTGCACATATTAAGTCTTGTACATTTCTTCCTTTCTCTTTTTGTTTCCCCTACTGAAAATAAGCAGATCTTTATATCCAGGGGAAGAACTTAATTAGTGTCATTAAAAAAAAAAAAGTCATCACAAACCAATACAAAAAACCCCCTAAGACCTTATAAAGCTTATTCAGAAGTGAATACATAAAGACCTGTTAGGATTCCTCAGGTACTTCTGAGCCCCTGCATCGATACACTTGCTTTACTAGTCATGGTTTTTCCACATTCTTGCCTAAGGCATGACAAATTTAATGGTGTATGTTTTGCTGAATTGTTGACTCTTGTTTTTCATTCCTGCTAAGTTTCTAGTGAGGCATAAGAGAATGTTTGTGAGCAAGGCTCCATGTGTACACAACTCTGCAATGTCTCCTTCCCTTTTGCCCTGGTGTAGAGTCACTTCAGCCAAGCAATGGATTAGTAGAAACTGAATTAGATTAAAAGGGAAATGAGGTTAAAGAACCAAGTTTTAGCTCCCTGTTAATTGTAACTTCTCTAATGCCTGGATAATTACTCGTAAATAGCTGCTGAGTTGCCAAGCCTATGTTAAGGCTTGTCAGTCTTTAATAAATCCTAAAGACTTAAGATCCTACTCTCTGATGCTACCCATCACTTCCCAATCCAAAGGTAGGGCAAAACAAGGCAGTAATGCTGAGCACTCCAGCTCAGCTAATCTGGCAGAATGCATCACAATCTTTATAAATGTGTGAGAAGGGCTGTACAAGAGCTCCTGAAAAGGTCATTGGTATTTTTGGAGCAATAAATCATGGAGGGAAAGATTTGCATTTTGGCTGTATAAAATCCAGGGCTGGATTAGAGAGAGCATACTTTGCAGTAATATTTCTCTCCTGACTTGTTTTATTAGCTTCCTTTAAACATGTTACATTATTGCTTATAGAATTTCATTTACTTGGATTGGCAGCTTGATAAATATGTCTATTGGCGATGATTTGGATTGCTCTGGGCATTAATATTATTAAAACCTGTCACAAGGAAATGTCTGAAAGATGACTTACTGTAAAGATTACAGCATGAAATAAATCATGCAATGGTATTTGTTACCGTTTATGGCCTCTTGGAGCCGAGTCAATCCCTTTTTATGTTGCATTATTTTTCAAGTTTTTATAGCCTTACATTATATATCGCTGTCAGAAATGAACAGATGGGGTGTCAAACACGAGCCTTCTGAATAATTCCCACCCTCGGGTTATTTGTATGAAGGACAAGTGTAAAACTGTGTTCTCAAGAAAAAGGAGATAGATAGAGGTGGAGAAAGTGTTGTTACAGTGAGCAAGATCCCTTTTGTCAGCAGGCACATTGTGCTTTTGATCACTACCTGGTATTTACGCTACAGGGTGGAAGCTCTGTGGAAAATTTAGCAGTCTGTTGGCATAGCAAAAAACCTCACAAGTTAGACAAGTTTCATGTTCCTTCAGCTTTGCTTTTATTGCTAGAATGGGAGAGAGATGTGGAAGAGGTGTTTCGGTGATAACCAAACCTCATAGGGTTTGTAGAAACATGGAAAAGTGTGGATGCCTATAGATACCTCTCAAACACTTCAGGGGTGGAATTCTAAAAAGAGTCCCTCCTGAACTACCCGAATGGCATTTCTGGAGTTTGGGACGCATAAGGAAGATGATGAACAGGTATTTTGGACACTGGAAGTTTATGAACTGATGTTAGGCAGGAAGAAGCCTCTAGGAAGAGACGATAATATTTTGCATTCCACTTTTTGTTGTGTTGGGAAGTCCCATTTTTCTTGCAGTGTATTTTTGAGGACTACTTGTCAGAGACAGGGTGACAGGTTGGATGGAGTGATAGTTAAGCTGATAAATACACATGCAGTTAATTAGGTTTATCTGAGTTAAAAAAATTCAGGTGGGAGACATCATCCATGCATACTTTCCCCCAAGCTTTCTCTCTTCAAATCTCCAGCCCCCAGAATCTTGTACAAGTACACAGAATATAAATCAGCATTATTTTTGGAACATGACTGTTCCTGGTATAAATGGATCTTTAAGCACCCCAATAAATTGTTCTGTCAATGCAGGCTGGCTGAATTTTGCTCATGGAACACTGAGGTCTTATCTTCACTGAAACTTGCACATCTTCCCTGAAGCTTGCACAACCAATAAGACTGACAAATCATTGTGATGGAGTAGATATTTTAGTGGATTTCTGGCACAGAAAACCTAACTTCCGTGGTGTGCAAAATCTGCCCAAACTTGTTTTGTACAGACTGCATTGTGTCTTTGCATGAAAACCAAGCCTGTTTACTGGCATTGAAAGAGGGGTTTCACCTTTTTTTTTGTTTGTTTTTTGTTTGGGGTTTTTTTGTTGTTGTCTTTTGTTTTGTTTTTGGTTTTGTTGAAACCCCATAATAAGCAAAAGCATCCTCCATTTGGGCTTTAAGTCACTGGAGATGTTACTGGTAACTCTAACAGGACTTTTCTTCCATCAGTGATTTACTTCTTGATTCAGTTTTGGTTGAATTATGTATATAGGCCTCTAGTTTTGGGGTTTTTTTCCCCCCCCTTCCCTTCTGGAGAGTAAAAAATTCGGAATACTAGAAAGAAAAAGTGTCAGCCCTTGCCTGCCCTTATACATAGAATTTTTTCTTCAGTTTGTATTCACGCTCACTGTATTTGGCACCTAAACTCCCTGTGATTTTAGCCAGCAGCCATTCCTTACGGATTTAGCCAGCTAATCCAAAGTTTATTCCAGTTTCTTTCTGAAGCTCTCTTCCCTTGTGTTCACATGCCTCTCTTGTTTCTCTGAGACTTACCATTATAGATCAGAGAGCCTTATCCTTTACAGCCTCTCCCTGTATTCCTCAGTCTTTTTTTTTTTCCTATATTTCATGTGATAATACACTACCTCTGTCTTCCCCAGGCCCTTGTCCCACATCTATCATCAAGCTTGCATAAGAGTTTTAGGGATTCACATTCACCATGCAAAGTACAGTTGTACTGCACATTGTAACTGGAGTTGCACCCACCTGTACGTACTAATCCGATTCCATGTTATACAATAGTATAATCACTTAAAGAATTTGCATGACTGATGGTGTGAGTTCTTAGTGCATAAGGATAAGTTTCATAATTAGCTTTCCCTATGAACTTGTGCAAACCAGTCTATTTATAATTTGGTCAGCTCCTGATTTTTAATGAGGGTGCTGAGAGTGACTGAAGCCTCTGGCAGCATGCATTTCATATTTTAATTACCCACAGTAATTCTGACAATTACACCAATGTCATAAATCACATCATAATGACCCATTAAAAAAAACCACCCATATTTAATGGTTGGATGGGGATTTAAATTAAACAGATATGCAGTGGCTTAACAAGAAGCCAAAAGCTCCATGGAGTTTCGAAGTCTTCCAAATCTTTTCATTGAACTATGGCTCCAGAAGGTGAAGAAACTTTTTGTGCAAAGTTTCTTTCACAGGCCAAGTCCTGATTTCCTCAGCAGGGGATTACTTTTCATGGGATGAAATCCATTCCTGTGTGCCAGGCTAGAATTGGACTTCTACGTGATTTGAGTCTTGGTAGCTGATTGGCCATTCTGGTCTCTGTCTTTGAGTCCAGGAAAATTTAGGATGTCACTTACTCTTGGCAATGCCAATATGGTAGTCACAAGCATCCCTGGATGTCATGCGAACATAATGGCATTGGTTTTTAGCCAGTTAACTTGAGTTTTAGTAGGGATAGCATAGAGGTACAGCTCACATATTTTTGTGTTCTGGCAGATAGCTTTTGTTACACTGTCCATGGTTTAATTAAGTGTAAATTTATCTATCTTGTGTGTGGTGCTTAATGCCCTTCTTACCATTAACAGTTGTTAAGGAGGGCAATTGGTAAGGGATGGTCAACATCACATTGCTTACATAGCATTTTCCTCCTCTGGTTATTTCTTGGGTGGTGTCACCATGTGCCACCTCTTACACAGACCTGAAACAACAGGGCTAGGCTAGGTCTGCAGGTAAATCCTCTGAGGAACAGAGCCCGCACAAAGTTACCACCAGTTCAGCCAAAAATAAGGCTGTGCTACCCAGCATAGTATATTATTCATCTGGGTCCTGGCTCCCTGGTTTTGGCCCTTAGTGAAAATCACTTCTATTATCTAAGATCTTCAGTAAGCCAAGTTCTGCTCTTTAGATTATTTTGCTGTTAATAACATCACAATAAGTGGGCGGAAGTAGCTAATGGCTCTAAGCCACAAATGATCCCAAATGTTCCCAGTCTCTCCTCTCCTGTAAACCTTGACAGATTGGGAGTGCTTAGTAAAATATTATAACACTCAACAAGCATTTACAAGACAGCGATCTGTCCCATGACGGCTTCCAGATGTGTGTGTGTGTGCAATTTCCTAATTCAAGAACAGATTCTATTGCCCTCTGCAGATCCCCCATCAGGCTGTTCATAAATGCTGCTCATAATTAAATTAACCCACTAACTAACCATGCAAATTTTGATAAGCAGTGACCAAAAAAAAAAAGGGGGGGAACCTGTTGAGATGCCCTCAAAAAATGACAAGGTTGTCTTCAGAGATTATTTATCATGAGAAGATTTGTTTTTTCCCTTCCTATTTGCCAAATTCTACTTTGTCCATTCATACATGACAATTGTTTCAAGGTTTTAATCTAATAATTAGGAGCTGAATTTTGCCAGCCTTACTCAAGCTGTGTGCTGTCTTACTCTCTGAACAGCCTTTCTGGAATCAAAGCAAGCCTCTATTCTATGTGTGGGTAGCAGAATCAGGCTTTAGTTTTTAAAGTACAACCTGTGCCCAGCCCAAGTAGCAGTGGCAGAACAAAAATATGCACATACACTTGTCCATGTCAAGGAGAAGAACCTGCATTTTATCTAGCCCTCCTGTGACCTCAGAAGGGGAGAGGGAGACTTCAGCAAAGATTTCACGAGGGATGTTATGAATAATGAGCTGTTATTTTCTGTCAAAAACAATGCCTTATAGCTCTGACACGAGGTCTGCCTGCAGAAGTGTAGTATCCAGCTTCCCCATGATAACTGTGCTATATTAACTTGCAAACTGTTGGAGTCATTACACCTGGTTTATATCTAGGGCTGAACAACATGCCCTTATACAGTAAAGTGTTAGCTGAGGGAGGTGATTTGGATGAAGGTTGAATGCAGAAATGGAGAGCAGATAACAAAAGCAGATGATGTCTTTTCTTATATGTCACTCTGAGGTTTCTTTAGTGAAGTAGGCCCTAATGAATCTAGATCAATGTTCAGACAGTTCAGTCCAGTTATCCTTATGCATGAATTTCTCCAGTGCTGCCAACTCTTCAGACTTTGCCACACAGGTATCAGGAGCAATTCTTAAGGCATTATCACCTGGAATCCTGTTATTAGAGAATCTTGGCTTCATTTTAAAATGCAGTGTCAGACAGTGGCTATTAGACTAGGATTCAGCCTTTCTATTTGTATGTTGTGTAAGTCCCAATGCTACATGTCTCTTTCCATGCTGTTTTCTCAGTTCAACTTAGTTTACCTTTATTGTTCATGTTTACAACTCTAAATAAAGCAGGAGTCCCTAAACTTAGTGGGGGACTGTAAGTATTGCTGCAATATAGATGATAACTACAGACTATTTTTATTTTAGTGTATTCTGTACAACCACACTGACTTCACTGGGATTACATGTGCATTGCTTAGGGGCAGATTTGGTTCAGTGGATGTAATTAAGAAAAATTTAACTACTCATTTTTAAGATTGGTTTTACTTGTTGCCTGATGTATTTGTTAATTATTAGATGGAATACTCTAAATTATAATATTTTGCAATGACACGTAATACCTCTGTGTCAATTAATTAAGCCTCATAGTTCCTTGTGAGGTAGGGAAAGCACTTTGATGCATTGTAATTGGAGTGATACAATCCACGATGATGAATAAGCCAAGTCCAGACAAGCACCATATTCTCACAGTGCGGGCCTGGGAGTGAGAAAAGGGGCTTTGTAGCAGCCTTCACAGGCACAGGCAATTTTCATTGTGTGTGTGAAACTCCACTCCTCCCTAAAGGAAAAGGTTAACATATGTGCGGATCTGGGAGTGATTCAAAAACAGTAAGAGGATTCCCAAATGGGATGTGAACCGAACAGCCCACATGCCAAGTGTTAAATCATCCCCAAGGCTGTGGTACAGAGGCAGGGGAAGGATGTCAGGGCGTTTGTGCTGGTGGGCCAGGGCTTTCCAGATCCAGATGCTGGAGCAACCTGCCTGCATCGTGCAGGTACCCATGGGTGTTTTCTCTCTGGAGACTTTTGTGCACAGATTTCTCATGTGTGTAGGTTTCTGGGGACCAGTGGTGGAACTCTTCCAGGCCTTGCTTGTCCTGAGGTGCTTTGTGAGTAGGCTTCTACCCCTTTATCTCTTTCTGGGCAAAATTTAGGACACAGAAATAAGCTCCGATTCCTGAGGATTTGCTGCTATTCTGTACTTGGAGCGCAGAAGCCAAACCAAATGAGCACAGACCTCGATGCGTACACATGACATTAAGACTCATTGTAGCCACATTTTCCCATGACAAGGAGTGCAAGAGCTGATGTCAGAACACTGCAGGCGAGGGATTCAACAAAGCTTTAGGGCTTTGCAAAGGCATTATGAAGAATTTAAAGATAGCTTGTCAGCGGGAAGTTGTTGGCAGCTAACAATTTGATAAAAGGACTTCTACTCCCTGCCTTCTAATGCTATAGACAACTGTTAATCACTTATGTTAGTCCTCAAATGAAGTTTGAAACATCTTGGATGTGTCTGACCATCTTTTAGTGTAGCCGAGAGCTACATTATCTACTTTGATTCATGGAAACATGAGTGACTGGTTTATATTAGGTCGTGTCTGTGGAAACAGGCAAAAAAGAAATGTTTTACCATGTTGTAACACTCTCAGTTCAACTCTGGTACACTGGACCGAACTGCCATTTTGGATGATATATAAGGTATTGAACTGGGGTTACTTGTAGTATAAAACCAAATTTTTCTCTGAGTTTAATGGTGGGCTATTGTAATACTCACTTTGTCTGTGGGTTGGGCACAGACTGATTACACCAGTGGCTTATGCACCTGGCACTATGGAACAGTATTTTCAAATGTTCAGCCACTAGGACCACGTTTTCAGAAATGCCCACGGTCCAAAGTACCTAGTGCTTTTGTAAGTCAGCTCAACTTGTACGGTCTTTGGTAGCATGGTCTTGTGCTTTTTTGATATTCTGTTCAGTGCAATGTAAGTGGTAAGGACCTCAAATGAGAATGTGATAGAGAAAGAAAGGTAACACAGACATGGCAATGCACAGCACCATGTGAATGCAACCGTCTTCTTTCCAGACTCATGCAGAGCCAACACGGATAACTGTGCACCCACAGCACAGTTGATTTGTGACCCAGATAACCTGCTAATGGCTGTAGCAAGTGACTGTAGCTCAATCAGACTATTTCTGTCTCTCTGCCGGGTACAGCATGTCAGTTCCAGGGCCCTCATCCTCAAGCTCCTCAGAGTCCAGTGCAGGATGATTTACAAGTCTCTCAGGAAAATCAGATTTGCGTAAGAATCATGTAATTTGCAGAGTATATGGCAGAAGGAACCCTTAGCTAAAGAATGGCTTGTTAAATCAGAATGTGCTTGGCTTTGGCAAGGTGGATGCCGTTATGATGAAGCGGGTTTCCTGCTGTCTTTTCCCGCTATTTCCCACTTTAGGGATCCAACAGGTGTTTTCTCCAAGCCTTATATATTTCTCATAATATTAGAATGAGAAGTTGTCATTTCTGACAGGTTGTGTATATAGATGATGGCTTTATTATGATAGAGATATATACATTGATTGATTGGTAAATCTGAGTCAAGTAAGGGAGCTTGTGAGAAGATAGTCTCTAACTTGCCAAAATACCATTTAATCACTGGCCTAAGGATTCACTATCTGAGGAGGAGACGCGGCTGATAGATGCAACTGCTTGCAGTTAGCACAGGGCTGCATAGAGACACTGCAGAGATTGAAAGGGGTACATGCTCCCCTTTCCCTCCAGTTTTGAACTAGCTTGCTAGATTCAGGAGAGCCAGTTTGAAGCCTCTCACTGTCCCTTGTCAGAGATGCAAAATTACCTTTCATTTTGCTGAAGGGTGGGTAATTCAAAGCTGATCAAAAAAATGTTTCATGCAACACGCTGTTTGCCTGTGAAACTTCTTGTTGCAAATGCTGCTGAGAGCAAGAACTGTGCAAGTGGCAGGAGAAAGCAACAGGGATAGGTAGTGTGGTGGCTTTGGTTATGCTTTGTGAACTTCTGGAGATCGACAGACTTCAGCTAAAGGGCCTGGAAAAAGATTGGAAGCGTCATGGCTTGGTACTGGCAGTCTGTAAGAGGAGCGGAGCTGTCACGAGCCATTTGGCACCTGGAGCACACTGCTTTCCATTTGCCCTTCCTTTCTCCTCCCCTAGGCTACTTCCAGCTGCCAGTGCCTGCTGCTCTTGCCGCCTCTTGAGGAGCAGTAGTGCAGCAGCCAGTGCATACAGATCTGTTTCTACCTCTTTGGTGCCTTTCTTGCCTGAAGGAAAGATTTTTCTAGGCTTTCCTCCATCAGGTGTAGCTTGCACCTTGCTTTGTGTTATCTGCTACTTGTCCACATTAAAGGTTAGATGGTGCTTGAGTTGGATCTGCTGCAGGCAATCCCTTTCTCTCTTATCCTGCGGTGGTGTGGAGGGAACAGAGATAGGAGGCACTGCAGAGCTGGAAAGGACCAGCTTCCAGATTTGGGGTTACAATCAAACCCAGCATGTGATAAGCATATTGCAGAGGAGACTGGAGAGCAACAAGGCAAAAGTCGGTCATTACAGTTTATGTCCATGCCATTAGTAGACCCTTTGTGGCTTTTATATCTTGTGCTGGTTTTAGGATAGGTGAACATTTCTAAAACTTGGAAATATATTAATTTAGAAGAACAAGGTAACCTATTCTAA
The DNA here is from genome assembly GCF_965638725.1 of Aptenodytes patagonicus. NCBI lineage: Eukaryota > Metazoa > Chordata > Aves > Sphenisciformes > Spheniscidae > Aptenodytes > Aptenodytes patagonicus. Next base: position 3,615,192 of record NC_134972.1, read on the forward strand.
TATGATCAGTCCTGGGATTTGTTATTAGTCCTTCGTTTAAGACCTGGGGAGCTAGCAGAAACTGCAAAGAAGTTCCAGCCTGGTCTTTGAATTCTCATATGGAATGGGAAAGACTATAGCTATGCTGCAGTTATTGAAATGACTGTGACTTAACTAGTTATCCTGTGTATGGGTTAATTGTGTAGCTATGGCATCATGGAGTTTGGCACAAGCTGCAAACCCCCCAGCCCCATTTGCAAAAATGGGGCAAATTCTCAGGTTCCTTAATGCTGTGCTAAGAAGTGCTAAACCCAGTACAGCATAAGTTGGTCTGTACAGTACACAGCTAGATCCACCTTGCAGGCCTCATAATGAATGACATCTTCCCTTAGCAAAATCCCCCCCTCTCGTTTCTGTTAATCTCACCTCACCCAATACTGCATAGACAAGATAAGGACAAATTGGACATGAAAAAGAATGTCGGGACCAAACACTTGTCTTGTCATGCAGCTCTACTAAGGCTGTTGTGTTCAGTATGTATTGTAATCCTAGATGGCAAGTTTCAGTTATCATTGTGATTTCAGTTACAGAGTGATTAGATAAACTTTGCTCTTGAGCCACCTGTTCAAGGCTGACTCTACCTACAGTAAAGCTAGAGAGATGGTGCTGAGCAAATGGTTTATCCAACAGATTCCAGGTCTTTTTCTGTCCATGCCTGGGCTGTGAGGAGACATGAACATCCCTTTGTTGTTTGACATGAATTCCCCAACAATTCTGTTCTGTAGCAGACCTTTGAAACAGTTTGATGTTCAGAGCAGCATCTGAACTTGATTGAATGGCTTTTGCTTCACATGGTCTCGTTGCTGCTTCTGAACTAACACAATGCTCACAAACACAGCTATGTATCTGAAATTTGCCTCTAAGAATATCCTGCAATATGGGCATAATTTAAAGTCCCTGAAGCAAGGGGAAAATTCCTCCTGACTTCCTTTTGCTCTTAATCAAGACCATGTTTATGTAAATATTGCTTCAATGAATGTCCCCACTGAAGAACTCATTATGTAAAATAATCCTAGGGACCAAGTCCAAACAGCTATAAACATCACAACTAATACAATAATTCAAGGAAACACTTTGCAGTGTATTTTTCCTTATGTTTGTCTCACTCAGCTGACATTGACAAAGGAATTCCTTCACCACACAACCCTTTTCCCCCATACTGTCATGGTTAATACGTGACTCATACATCCTAATTTTTCCTTGCTACTATGAGACATGAAAGCTGTGATGTAGATAAAGAGGGCATCTCAGCAGCAGCTGGAGATGTGATCTCAACTTTGGTAAACTGTAGCTGTCACTGCTGAGAGGTTGTTCTGTAGCCGAGAAGTTTCTCTCTCCGTTTTAGGGGTTTTGATGGCCAAGGAGAGGAGAACAGCAGAGTCATTCTAGATTCAACAGGAATGTTCTACTGGTGTGATGCTGTTCCACTGCAGGAGGCTCTTCTGGTAGGTGTGGGGTATTTGCTTTTGGGATCCTTGTGTGTCTTCCTCCCTGTTCTCCCAGGAATAAACTGGACCTTCAATGCATTGATCTGGGTGGAGGGCACAGCACTCTCCAGTTTACTGCTGTTTATTTAGCAATGTTATCTTAGCCAATTTCTAACTTTGATATTGTATGCAAAGGTAAGAGACAGACCCTGCCCTGGAGGGGAGAGACTGAGGGTTTACCCCCTTTTTCAGGAGTGAGCTGCAGATAAAGTATCTGGGCCAGGATCACACAGAGACTGTGTTGCAGTGGTGGGAGCTGAAGGCTCATTCTGCGGCCATATTCCTTTGTAATTTAGGTGGTAACCTGGGAACAGAGAAAGATCTCCAAGGTAACAAGGGATCAGTAATGCCTTCCGTGTTTATCTAAAGCAGGGCAGGCACCCTGTCTCAGGAGAGGATCTCAGCAGATGGACAAAGGAAGGTCCAATTGACATCTATTTTATTTTAAAATTTTGTATGTTGTGTTTCCAGACCCCTGTGTCTGTGACATTATTGATCTGGATATCTTTAAGACAGTTTGGTTTATTTATTTAATGTGTCTAATCCGTAAAAGAACAAATCCCATCTAGAAATGGCAGGTTGTGCTCAGAGCTGCCAGAGAGCTGAGAGTAGGCAACCAAATCTTGCAATGAGGTGATCAAAGATTTCATCAAAAATACAGAATGTTCAAGCTGTTCTGCCAGCTGGGAGACTTATAGCAGGCTGGAATTCATGCTGCTTGAAATGCTGCAGGTTTCTTCCAAGCAAATAAAAGGACCCTATTGCCCAGCAACCTCCAAAATAGGATTAGGCATTACAAATGGGCAAATATCCCAATAGGACTGGACACTCAGCTCTGAATTGAAGAGTAATGTTTTGAAAAGATCTTACAGGCGGGTTTACATGAGGAGAAAGCTTTCAACTGCTAGTGTGGCCTAACTTCCCATGTGCCACTTCTGTTTTGTACTGAGTGTTTTTGTGTAGCTAAGATAGACTGTGCAAGGGGTTCTCTATGAGGATTAAGAATGTCCACAAAGGAAATTAGTGCATAATAGCTATTGCACTTCATGTTCATGCAGTATCTTCCTTTGCAATCATGTTTCTGAGACAGGCAAGCCCTCAAAGGCCTGGGAGTCTCAGATGCATTTTTGGGAGTGAGTTGGGTGCTTGACGAAGTCCCAAACTGTGCTTTGGGTTTTTAAAAGCTACGTTTTTAAAGTTGTTGAGGTGCTTAAAGGTGCAAGTATACTTCCATGGGATTTGTCATAACACTTCAGCATTTCATTCTGTTTGGAAACCATGGACAGCTAGATGGATATACTTTACAGAAGTTCCTCCTTGAGGTCTATGCAAAACACAGGGCATCTAAACACATATCAAAATATGGTCCTCTGACTTTTACATAAGTTATACGTTATTAAAAATTTAAATGTGTTTTGGAAATTTTAACTGTCAGTCTAATACGGCATAGACGTTTGAGAAGTAATGTGATTTTATTTTTTTTCCCTTGACCTCAGTAATAAAGTAATAAATGCCAGATATGGCCAGCTTCTTGGCCCCAGGTTGGAAGGAAGGCCTAAGTCCTTCCATAGTGTCTTCAGAATGGCTCACCTGTCCCTGCTGCTCATTCACTGTACTGACTGCTTCTGTTGGCCTTGTAATTGCATATTTCCTCTGCAGATTTCAGCAGTAATAGTTTTTCCAATTGTTCCTATAAAATAAGCTATAAAATAGATTGTGTTTTTAATTGTTTAGCTTCATTCAGCAGACTAATCGTTGGACTTCAGGCATGTTACGTTAAATACAGCTAAAGGTTTCATTATTCAATTTAAACTAATCTAATTAGAGACAATCATTTAATTTGGTTATGATTCTAATCTCTCATCAGGAAACTTCTCCCTGACAAAGTCCCTTGTTTCTCTTTGGAAAAAAAAAACTGCCAAGGAGTGAACATTGCAGGGATATACTGATCCCACAGTTCCTGGTTGGTTAATGTGGACATTAACCAAATTACAAGCCTGGTTGTCTGACTTGTCCATACTACCTACCAACCGTGAGGCACCATACTAAGCAATACCCATTCCCCAGTACATTTTCCCAGACTAATTAGCTCATTTGAGAAACATGATCAATTAGCCAGGAAAAAAACACCAGGCCAAAGTTGTTATTAAGCTCCTGGCCTTAAACTAGTATTGTTGCCTTGTTCTACATTTTTGGTGTTTTATGCCAACATATATGAATTTTTCACTGCTGTAGGATACACTTGGAATCCAAATACTTAAGGGGAGATACTTCTTTTTATATATAGTCTCATTCTACCCATAGATGTTACACAGCTAAGAAATGGTTTAAGTCTTTCTAACTGAAGAGAAGAATCTAAAATAAACCTAGTAGCTGGTTTAGCAGAATTCTGTTTTAAATTTAGAGTTGCAAGAACCAAGCAGCACCGAACCTGGAGGATCACATTTTGGTCTGCGTCTTTGGCGATGCAAACTCACCACTGATTGGGCTGCAGGACTTCGTGATGCCCTTAAGAGCTAGTAACTTCATTTACCATGAGTTGAAAGACATTGTTTTTCTTGGGTCTTTGGAATATCTACAAAGAGAATGGAAATTTATTCAGAACTTCCCAAAGCTGTGGTTATTCTCAGTAAGAATTTTTTGCATATTCTCTTTCCCTCTTCCTTCCTTTCTCTAGCTCTCATGCACATTTCTAAGTACATTTTAAAACTTCTTGATGATAGCACAATTCAGATTCAAAAAAGACCAAAATTATCTCAGGCTCTAGACTTGAGCTTGAATCCAAGATGATGTTGAAAAACTTTCCCTTCTTAAATATTTATTTTCTTCTGGGGGAGTCTTGGTACTCTCTGGTTTCCTGCAGAAGCACTGGGAAGCTAATCTTGATTGGTCAGAGAAGAAATTTAACAGGTCTAGACTTGCAATTTATTGGACACTTCCCCATTTCCAAAGTTGCTGAAACTTTGGAGGTGTTTCCAAAACGCATTTGTGCCAGCTGAGTTTGAAACAAATTTAATGTTCATCTTTCACCCTTAAAGATCCTTAATGTTCAACTTTCTCAGATTCCTCCTTATCACTATTTCTTTGGTTTTGTCAGGGTAGTGCTCTCTCCTGTGCAGATCTGAGGGCAGTTAATGTCCAAGATTGTGCTTCATGCGCTATTCTGTCTTCCAACACCACCGCTTCAAGCAATCCTTCCCTGGTGGACACAGAAAGCATCCTAGCCACACTGAACATCCGATCCGTGCAGGGTAAGTCCAGCTCAGCCCCACTAGGTAAGCATGCTTCCTTTTGCCTGTGAGCATGCTGATGTGACAAAAATGGAAGTTAAAGGAGGGAAGAATGAAAGGGTCACTCATCTGAGCCACAGCCTGTGTCTCCCAAATATAAATATGGAAGTTAAACGGGCCAGAAGTCCATTTTAGCGTAGCTGGCTGTACAGTCTAGTCCAGTTTCTGTAGCTACAGGTATGCGAAGGAAGGAGTGATAAGCCAACATTGCTCCTGGAAATATGCCAGTTCCTCCTGCAAATTCTGAGTGAAGCTTCAAGGTTTCCAGTAAAGAGACCGTGGCTGGAGGGTAAATGTAAACCAGTGTTGGTAACTGCTGTATTATTTGCAAAAGAAAGTGTGAATGAAGGCCCCTTCCATCCTTCAAAAAGAGAAAACCAATACCTTTCCCTTGAGGCTTGATAGGGTGGGTTCTCTGTTCCCAGACAAACAGAGCTTGTAGCTCAGAACTGCAATGGAAGCAAAAACGACTTCAACCCAGTAGAATATTTATTGCGTCTCTTCCTCCCTTAATTTGGCGAAGGAGCTAAGATTTGTCCTCCTCTTGAGAATGTGGAGTATTAATTAACTGAAGACGGGCTCAGAAATGGATGGCTCCTCTAAGTGTTTTCCCTATACTTTATTATCATTCTAGGCTTTTAAAACAATGGCTGTGCCAAAGAAAAGATTAGAGTGGGGCAGAGACAGCATTTTTTAATAATAACTAGACAAAATAATATCAATATACAGTGAATACAATCAGAACAGAAGACAAATTATTTATAAGGTATATTTGAGTAAGAAGTAATTGTGACTTGAATAGATGACTTTAATGTATTTATTGCTACATAAAGATATATGGAACTCTATTGTTTGTATATAGAGAAGAATTAAATAGTATGTACTTTTATATATATAATTTATGTATCTCCATCTATAGTGACAGATATAGATACTGTACCTACTGCATCTTTATACCTATACGTAGAAAAGAGAGAGACTCAGAACAAAAACGATATTTCATCCTATCGATCACTGTCCTACTCCCCTCCAGTGTTTTTTGGTTTATCATTCAAAATTGTAGTACATGGAGTGCAGAACTCTGAACTACAACGTGCGTATGGAAAATAGAGATGTGAGCATCAAAACCTTCCCCAGCTGCCTTGCAGAGTTCATACTTACTTGTTTCTCTTTGAGGTGGTAGCTTTTGTCTTGCTTTGTCTCCTTCCAGCAGAAGACCTCAGGGACCTAACGCTGACATAGGTGTGATCAGTTGGGTAAGCTGAGGCATGGCTGGTTAGGCAGTTTACCAGGCATATCATTGTCAGAACCATCACCACCTGCATACTCAAAGTCTTTCTTTTAATCCACAAGCATATATTTTTCCCTCATTTCCCTTGGGAAGATGGGCACGTGATGAGTTGCATCAGAAAACTGGATTTTGCAGATTTAAATCTGCTCAGCATCCTTGCTATCATGAGAGATAGGAGAAAAGTTTATTCAATCATACTGGAAAAAACATAATCAAGTTCTGTAGTTACAAGGTCCCTGAGAACAGTGTCAAATGGATTTCTGCTTGTGCAGAAGGAGGCTAGTAGTCAGAACAGTTAGCAGAGACGTGCAGGCACAAGGTTATTTGTGTGTTACAGCTAACACTGTGTTACAGCACATCAGAACCAGACCAAATACACAACGCCTTCTTTCAGGTACGAGCAGAAATCAGGATTGCTTGGTCCTCTGTCAGGAACCTAGGTAAAGTATGGTCTAGACATTAGAACAGGGGAATGGAAATCAGTGCTTCTGGGTTTCTTTTCTGGCTTTGAGAAGGGGCAGGATCCAAGTAAGGGTCATGGTGTCAAAGCTTCTTGTATTTCTCTTACTCCTCTGCTGTGCATCCCTGGCAGCTACTAGAGGCACGTTGTACCTCAGCGTAGAGCCCCATAACAATATTTATTTCCCAGGCTTGTTTAAAGCCAGATAGATTCAAGCTCACAATGTAGCAATACACAAATGCAAATTGTTCTTGTTATTACCCGTTACTGTGATCAGTTATTTCTGAAAGATTGATTCAAACTAAAGAGGATAGATTCTATCACCATTTACTATAACAGCATTGTCTTACTCTAGTTGACAAAATACTGTGTTTCTAAACCCACCCTGGTTTATCCATTTTAGGTATTTCACTTCCCATATTTATAAGGCACCTATTGCCTAGCTCAGATGTTAGTGAATTGTCGCTCCATAAGCTGACTACAATTCCAGTCTAATAAATCTTTGGCTACTCAGTTAAGACTATTCCTCAGTTTTACAGTGTTTTCTGCAGACAGAAAAGCAGTGTTCAGTTACAGGGTATCATCATCAATGAATAAAGATATATTTGCAAAATAAGGCTAAGACACAAGTTTCACTTCTTCCTCAAGTCAGCCATTAAATTTGCTAGTGTAAAAATAAGCTCTCTCCCCTTATAGGTTCATTAGATGAGTTGCTAAAAAAGCCAGCCTGTTTTCTTCTTTGCTGCCGTAGTTATTTGTAATTATAGGACCAAAATCTTAGGTTAGGATTCTCATACCAGAAGCTCCTTCAGATTCAACTGCAAGATTAAGGCTGTGTCTTACACTCTTTAAGGTCTTTGCCTCTGAAGGTCTCCAGGAGCACACATCTGTAATGTGTCTATAGGATAGTAAACTAGTCACAGGTTGTTGCCACCAAGTTTTGTATCAAGGTGCCCAGAGTGGAAACAGAATGTACGTGTCCCCACTCCCACTGTTTCAGCCTCTGCTCTCCCTCCCGCCATTGTTATTTTATAGGAATTCATCTCTGAGAAGACAAAATTTTCACTGATAAAATCGGCTCATCTAAGCTGGTCCCAATGGACTGGATGGCCTCCAGATGAAATAGTTCATGGGGGTCAGAAAATTAGGAAATTTTCAGGGAAAAGAGAGATAAAAGCTGTGAAAGGATGGCTTTTATCAGAATTTATTTTTTTCTTTGTGGGGAGGAGGAGTGAGAGAAGGGCCACTGGCCTTATTTGAGTTATATAAGAGCACTGAAGACAAATACAGCTAGAAAAGAACCAACAGTACAGAGAGTATCAAGAAATTTTCCAGCCTCGGTGGCTGTCAAGTTAGCTAGGAAGCAGTAAGAACAGCAAATACTAGTAACGTAGCCAGGCTGTGTCCGTGCTGACCAGAACTTGGTGTTGGTTCACCTCTGCAGTAGTTAATTACAGTGTACCGGTGAATTCTGCATTTTCCACTAGTGTAGTACATGTACCAGTGGGTGCTTTCAGCTGCAAAGTTGCAAAATCAGCAGGTTTAGAAAATCCTTTCTATTTGTAGAAGTTGTGCAGAAAAGGAAATGGGCAGCAGAAACTAATGCATATAGGGGAGACCCAAAAAATATGGCAGTCCTCTGGGTCATGACCTAATTTTTTGAAGGAGAAGGGTAAAGGTACATTCAAAACTTGGATCCAAGAAACCTAGCCTCAATTAATATTAGTAGCCAGGAGAGGAAGCAGGTAGGAAAAGATAGAAGAATAGTTGGGAAAGCTTTCTAAAGCAAGATGATTATGCAACTATTATCTGATTTAAAAAGTGATGTTTCTCATTTAGTAGTTGCCATTGCTCATGGGACAGCAGGTGACTTGGCTGGATGTCCAGCTACCCTACCCATCCAAATCCTTTCTCATCCCCAGCTTTGATGCTGTAGACAAAGCTATAGCATTTTTGCATCCTAACCACAGTGGAAAATAGTTATTTGGATTGAAGACCCTGAGTTCCCTTAACAGTTCAGGTGCTTTGGTAAGCGTTGCAGCAGGCGTAGTCTCAGTTTGGAGATTGTAACAAAGCCCAAATCAATTGCATTTCCTGTGGTTTTAGATTTCACTTGGGAGCATTTCACACCCAACAAACCCAGGCCTGTTCTGCACAGTTACCTCTCTCATGGGGTAGAGAATTAGACAGGTCTTACAGAACCAGACCCACACAGAGGTAAACATTACTTACACTTGCAAGAATGAGCATTTACTAGGGTCAGTGCTGATGCCAAGGACTTCTAGTCTTTCCCATGGAAAAATTTAGGTTTTCCAGTAATGCTGTAATTATCACCCTGTCATGTCACAAAGCAAACAGGTTGGCAAACCTAGGTACCAAACTAAATAATCTGTGGCATAATCTAAACATATAATGGTAATTAAATCTGACAACTTAATAAGATACTGAAATTCAAATATACAGTAGTAATCTACAATTAAGTAATCTTTTGTAATAGCACCCTGCCAGTTTGTAAAATTTCAGGTAGAGCACTGTGTACTGTTTCATAGCAAAAATATTGACATAAGAAAAAGGTATCCAGGCAATGATCAGACATACATTCAAATCAACCGGTGCAGTACATGGAAGGGTACAACAACGGCAATGATTCATTTCAGGCATTTAGTTGCTGCCACTGGCATGCATTCAGAGATGCCTTGCTATTCTTGGGAAGGACTTTTTCTGCTGTTTGGAGGGATTGTGATGCCTGACATCTCTAATAAGGTTTTTGGCAGTCCATTGCCTGACCTCAGAGGTGGTTGATTAGAGCAACGGTCCATCTAGGACTTTGTTAGGGTCTCTGATCTCCAATGTTCACGTGCTCCTCCGAGGAAGGAGGATCCATTATACAGTATCTGAACTGGAAGAAGTTCCATTTCTAGCAAAATCTTTAATGGAGTTTAGATTCCATCATTTTGACTTTGATACTATCTTGTGCAATAAGTAGTATTATTAATAATACTCAGTTACCCAGATTCTGTGCTAGGTAGCAAAGGGAAAATTTAGACATAATGGTAAGGGAGACGAGATTGGATGTGATCAAAACACAGAAAGCAGACTTCAAATTGGGACTGATTCAGCTAGCTGGTGAGAACTGGGAGGAAATAAGGGCACATGCTTCTAGGAACTTCTGGATTTCTCTTTTAAGTCTTTTTGGTTGCCAGGTTTTAAAAAAATTATGGTATATGCTTTTGCCTTCATTCCTATAGCACATATCCCATCTATTTATGTACAGCCTTCTTGAAGGGGAAGGAAAAAACACAACCCCCTCCCTCAAAAGCCCTCTGAGTGCAAATTGGCTTAGTGGGGGCTTTGTGCCAAACAACACTGTAACCAGCACTGCTGCTCCACAGAGGGTAATTATATTTTAGTTATGATGTCAATAAGCAGCTCTCAGGAGAGCTTTTCTTTTTAATCCTTTGAAGCTCTGAGTGAATAAAGTGAGCCTTGGAAAAGCAAACTAAGGCAAGAAACTTTCTAAATATAGGAAACACTTTGGGATTTTTGCATGACAATGACATTTTTAGGCATAGGTAAGAGATTTCCTGGATTTGTCAGTCTGAACCATTGTGCCTTGGTTTCTTTCTTTTTTCTTTTTTCTTTTTTTTTTTTCCCCTCCCTTTCTGCTTCTGCTAACTTCCCTCTCTCCTCATGTTGTTATTGACTGTTTCTACAGACGCTGTTTTCAGAGCGAGAGCATTGGGGAATCAATCACAGCCATGTTATAAAAGGATCCCCATCACTACAGAGCTGAGTAAGTTATTTAAGAACAAATTTCACAGACGCAATATGCATGCTGCATTATTTATTTACCCCAGGCCCTTTTTAGAATTCACAGGCAGAAAGCGACAAGCACTACATGTCCAAGGAACAGTAAAAGATTTGACTTAGATGTTAATTCACTGGCTTTGAAGGAGTCAGGATGGTTTATCTGGAGAATAAATATAACAAAGTGTTACAAAGGTCTCGGTGCATAGCAAAACTCTGAAGCATCCATTTAGGGTAAAGATAATGTCCTTGGGTTTTTTCCTACTGGACTGGATCTCAGGAGATCTGAGTTCTAGTCACATGGCCTGCATTCATCCCACCTATCCTAACATACTTCACAAAGGTAGATAAATCAGAAGCGTACTTGCCTGGTTTACCCTTATTTTCAGCGGAGAAAGAGGCACTGCCAAAGGCAATTCTGCCCAGATGAAATCTAACTTGCCCTTTGGCCATGCTTTCCTCTCTCTGATGATTTTAAAAAGCACTGGGAGAGACTGTATGCCCAGTTTTCATCCCACAACAAAATGGGGTGTATCAAGGCCTAATTCTCTCTGTTCCAACCCTCCCCTTTCTGAAACACTGGTGATGGTTCCCTCCTCTTCTGGATTATGAGGGTAGCTGCAGGCTTCATCATTTGTACAAGTGGCTGTGAAAGAACAGAGCCTGTTCCAAACAGTCTGCAGTACATGGCATGGTGCAGTGACTGCTTTGGGGTGCAGTACTTGGATGGGTCCCTGCACACGCCAAGGTGGACAGACAGTGCAGGCATTTTACTCCAGAACCCAAACACCTTTGTCCTTATTCCACAAGGCTCAGCCTCTCTAGCTTGCATTCATAACTTAAGCAACCCATGGAGTTCTTTCATGCTACTCTTGGCTATCTTTGTCTTCATCTCCTGATGGTTACAAACTGGATCTGTTAATTAGGAACATGTGCACCGATTAACTGATTACTAGTAACACAGCAGTCAGTGTCACACCAGAGTGGTGTGGCTGGGCTGCTAGTCCCAAGGGACATGGATGTTTAGCTCCATTTAAAGTGCTGACACAAGAACTTACCCATCAAATTAGCATAGCATGTTGCTAGGCATCATGACTGGCCCCTGACTCACTCAGGCTTTTTTTTTTCTTTCTTTTTTTGAGGCAATGCTTTCAAATGCTATGTGGACTCAGCCCATGTGAGGTCCTTACTTTCCAGTCCTCACCAGGTCTGCAGCTGAAACAGGGTTAGTGAGCAGCCTTGGCTTGTAGCAGGCACTAGCAATATTTATTTATATGAAGCTCTGGTGTACTGCTTAGTCAAAACTTGCACCTGATAAGCTGTGTCCCAGAAGCAGTTAAGCACCCCAATGGGCTATTCAGTCCTGTGTGCTCCTTAGACTAAAACACTGAGGAGCTACTGCAAAAAAAAAAAGGCACAAAATAATAAGATAATGATGCCTCCTCCTGAGAAATTGCAGAAGTCTTGAATTTCCCAGAGTAATATTTGGATATCTTGTGCTGTGGTTCAGGCTTTTATTTCTGCTGTGTCCAAAAGTCTCAGAAATGTTTTGAGCTGGCTACTGGGGCCCAGCTCCTTTGAGAAGATACTGTGCAGTCAAGCTAACATCTTCAGACAGGCATTGCACCCCTGTGATTTCTCTCCAGGATGTGGTGTGTCAGTGGAGGGGAAAACATCTGCAATCTGTTGACATGACTTGGATTTTAGTCATGTCAGATCTTTGACAAAATAATGAATTGAGGCCAGTCCCTTAGCACATGGATGCCTGCCCCGTTACAGTCTTGAACAGCATAGAAATATGTTCAGAGTTACAGGGATGGGCTGGGAAGCAAAATAACCCCAAGAATTTAAAACCTGGAAGCACAAAACAGCTAAACAAAAACAGCTGGAGCTTTCTTGTGATTGAATAAGCTTCCTGTAAGTCCCTCTGGTAGACCTTGATCTAGACAAATGCTCACTTTTGTGCCTATCTCTAGAAACAAGCTGAGAAGAGTAATACTCATGTGCCTTAAGTTGTAAGGGCTTTGCCCATTCCAGGCAATTTCTTATTTCACAGCACACTGAGTGTGGACCAAGGGTCATCTGTATCATTTGGTGTGTCTGACACACCAAAACCAGCAGTATGATACATAGTGCTAGCACTGCTGCTCAAAACCTGCCATAAGAGAAACTAAGACCCTTCGTACCTTCAGTTGAAATCCTGTCACCACTGAAGTCAGTAGGAGTTTTGCAATTAATCTTGACAGGCACAGGAAGCAATGTGGTACCTCAACAGAGCCAGAACTGCCAAGCTTGACTTGCCTCTGACGTAGTTTCTTTGTGACCAGGATGGCATGCCAGAGCCCCCTGAGTCCCAGAGGTGTGCTGTGGTCCCAGAGGTGTGCTGTCCTCTAGCACCTACTGAGCTAAGGGCACATAGTCAAGGGCAGAGTTGACAGAATTAGCTGAGGGCCTGCACTCCTCTAGAGGGGGCTGGATATGAATTTTGCCTTGAGCAGGAGAATTGTGTGTTGTCATCATGCTTTGACATGCTGCTGCTTCTCCTTGCCCAATGGTGAGAAACACAGAAAAAGAAATGCTAAACTGGCCACTTTGCATCAGGCTGATGCAAAGCCCATTAAATGGCAAGCTTTGCATGGGGTTTCTGTGGGTCCAGATCCACCAAGCTGAGCACAGTTCAATGTGTCAAGCATCTTCTGAATTTGTGAGTTGGTCAGTGGGCTCAGAGGCATGTTATAAATGGTTATTCCTTGGAAAGAATGGATTCTAGAAACCGTTGCCATAAGGAGACAGATCTGGGAGAGAAACAGCGAAGTGATCTGTAAAGAAATAAGAATCCTGCAAATATGTAAAGGAGAAAGAGAATGGTGTGGAGAAATAAAGTGGATCCCTTATTGTGGCTGTGAGACCATGCTTTTCATACCTAGACTGTATAAGCTAGTCAGTGGAGTCATACTGATTAATGCCAGATGCAGGGCCAACTCTAAAATCCAGGGTGGGTGAAGTATCTGTATTGAGAATACATGGCTGAAGGATGACACCAACACTGCAAGACAACAGGAGACATTAATAGTATTGTGATTCTGGCTAGTTTTAGTCATCTTTAAAAATGATGCACTGAAATGCTTCCTGACCCAAGGGGACATAATAGAAATCAGTCATTACTCACATAGAGTTAGTTGTGCTCGCTCTCTGTTTTTTCAGTGGGAAGATACGGGTTCTTGATCTCAATTCCTCTGTCTCCTGCTGTGCTGCTGTCATTCATCAGCATTCTTACTGGTAGTGCTAGAGTGCCAGGACATACCTAGCACGTTCAGTAGCACAGCAGGGGGCTTCTGCCTGGGTATACTTAGACAGTTCCCTGAAAATAGGAAAGAAAGTTAAGGAGGAATCGCTTTCAGAATAGGGGGGATTCTGCAAGACTATCTCAGCCGGCAAGAATACGGTTGAGAAACTAGTTAAGATCCCTCTAACAGTAGGACAGCTGTGAAAGGGACTCTGTAACTCCAGTTTAAGCCAATAGAAACACTAATTGTATTTCTGTTAAGTCAGGAAAATGAAGGGAAGAAATTAGATTATTCCTTTCCTTTTCAAAGCAGGTAAATTAATTATGATCTGATACCTTAAAACTTAGTTTTAGGATTCTGTGTCTTTTGTCTGCCATTGCACAATGTTAGCAGCACTGACTGTTTTGTTCCTCTTTTCTTTACTAATGTTGCATGCTGTGGCTAGTGCTGGATGCAGAAGGGCAAACGGGATTTATTAACTTTCGTTTCTGATTCTAGATGGCTTCTCTCTGTTGCTAAGATGTTTCCTCTTCCTTCCTTGCTCTTCCAATAGAGTCTTCACCAAATGCCCAGTTCATTAATCAGGCTCCCAGCAGCAATTCTGAGATTCGAGAGCAAGATCAGCTTTTCACCACTGGTGCCCCTCCAGGAGCTATCTTCTCAGACAGCTTCCTGAATTCCCTTTTGTCTATGGTAAGTAGATGTATCATGTCCTGTCATATTTAGTGGCATTGGTGTGTAACAAAGTGATTACCAGCCAGGGTAAACCCACTTAATCTAGCCTTAACAATGGTCAAGGCCACATGTGTCAGAGAAAGGCACAAGAAACGTTGCAGAGATTGGTGATGTGATTAGTTACACAGTGCCCTGAGAATTATACTTGTCTATTCCTATTTAAGCAATTTGCTAATCAGTGGGCCTCTGTGATCCTTGGGGTAGTGGGTTCCATACACTAAAAGGTAGCTATCAACTCCAAAAGACGTCTCAATATGTGCTATTAGCAGCAACTCTCCCTGTTGTTAATATACACATAGAATTCTGTGGAGAAACTTTTAGAGTGTTTTCATAAGTTCTTCCTGTTCCCAGCTCCAAAATATTGACAAGCTACAAAAGGTATTCAAAGCCAGCCTGATTTATTTACTTTTTGACAACATGATGTTACAACCAGTCCCTCTAAGGGAACTGCAGTCACTGCAGCCAAAACTGCATTTGACACCAGCTGGCCCCTTGGTGGAAGCTCCAGCATTGATGCCAAAGGCTGAGAAGATTATGGGGACTCTGAATTCTTACCTGTTCATGTAGAAAGGAGTTTTACAAGCCTGGCTGGAGGTGCATTGGTGAGCTAGGGAACAGGGAGCTTGCACTACCACCACTTTACCATAGCAGGCATGGGAATAAATGGAACATTTAACTCTTCTCATCTGTCCATCTGGCACCTAGGCAGAAATTCACTGGAAGTTTGGATGGAAAATCTGTTGAAATCAATGGGAATCTCTCAAATTCCACACGTGGGCCATTGCTGATATACAAGACCGCATCAGATTTTAAAAGTGCATATTTTGATTCTCTGTAAATTCCTGGCAGTGTGTTCTTTTAAAAACATTTGCATCACAAGGATTAGATACATTGCACCAAAACTGCAAGAACGGAGGGAACGTGGTGATCTCACCTTGGTGACATAATCATTTTAAGTTGCTGTCAAAACTGAGTGATACTGTCAGTGGTGACACACATGTGGCTCACGCTTTGGTGGAGTTAAGCCAGGATTTTGGCAGTGAAACAACAGTTCAGCTCAAAAGCTGGCATTTCCAAAACTGCCTTCTCTTTTTTCTGAAAGCCCCTTCTTCCTCTTCACCCTGATTCCCCATACTGCAGTCAAGTTCCACATGCCTTGCTTTCAGCTCGTGTCCAAGGGGATAGTGCTTGGGTGGCAGTTTTACAGAAACTGAATAAATACAAAACAAATCTCTCCAAGGGATAAGCAGTCCAAAATAAGTGTGTCAAGTCCAGTTATGCTTTTCTGAGAAGGCTTCAGTGTTAGGGAAAATATTATATTGCTGCTACTCACTGATATGTCAATCAGCCAGATGGTAATTAATGACTGCTAGTGTCAAGTGTAAAAGTAACTCGAGACATAGCATGACCTGTCTTAAAGGATAAAATTTCACTCAAGCATAAGATTCCGAGTCTGTCCAGGAATGATCAGCACTCAACTTTGCTTTAAAGTAGAGGGGCACCTGAGGTTGGATTCAGTCATTCTGTAAATACAGTTAAGACTGAGAGAAATACGATATTGCTTAGCAATTGCAGTGTCAGGGAAAAGATGTGTGAACTGGAGAAGAAAGAGAAGGAAAGGAGCCTTCAGCAGTCCAACATCACCTCCTTTTGCTATCACTGTGAATATGTCTTGAAATTTCTCAAGACATTTGGATCAGGAGTGCTGTTTTCTTTTAGTTTGAAAGGAGACTGGCAGAAGAATCTGAATGGCAGAATGTGGTCTGTAAAGTAAAATGTTACCCCTTGGAAGCCTGAAGCAGAACTGGCATTTGACCCCAACTTGGGGTCTCAATAGGCAGAAAACAATTCAATGAGCACGATCATTATGGCTCAGGTACTCTAATGAGCCCTGAATTCCCTTCCTGATCCAGCTGTGAGTTCCTATACAGGACCAGTTTTAAAAGCTTAGTAACAACACAGAGTCAGTGGGACTAGGCAACTGCTTGGTGATGGGAGAAGGTTTCTAGCCTTGCCTTTGTGTGCAGAGGTGTTCCCAGGAAATCTGCTTGTCTGAAGCTGTAACCAAACACCAACTGGTGAAGAAGGTAACATCTCATGGGCACATTACAGAAATGTTGCTCCTTTAAAGTCAGCTTCAAGACCCATTCTAAATGCAGTGTGTTATTTCCTGAGTACACACACGCATGCACACCTCTACAGTTTCCCTGCCTTTCAAATTCCTGCAGTGTAACTCAGCAAAGAAAGTACAGAATGAGGGTGACATGCAAATCCTATTAATTCATCCAAGTATGGAAATACAATCCTTTTGATGTCAAAAAGTACAGCAATGATATGTTAAAGAGCTCAGCACACTTCTGTTAAATATGTAAAGTGCAGATTCCCCTGAAGCTGTATCACTTCTGGATAACCCTGGACTATAGCTCCTTACTTTAAAAGGCTGAGAATTACTCTAACAGCATTATACCCGTTTGCCAACAATATGGTCAGATGTTCTTAAGCGGATTTGAGTTCATCGTGGATTTAGTAACACCATTCCTTCTCTGCAGCTTGTTTAGTTTCTTTACTCAGGCAAATGCAGGTGACAGATTCCACAAAGTGGCTCTATGTAGGAAATGAGCTTTTTGAGAAAGGGTGGAAAATAAGTTATTTGATGCACTGCAGGCAGAGGAAATACTTTTAGATTTAAAAAAAAAAAAAAGACTCTAGGCCTTTTTTTGCCTCAGATCTGAATTTGAACCATGGTAACTTTTTTCCCAAAAAATACTGACTGAGATAAGGGCACAGAGAGGTTTTCAAAACAATATGGCAACTACAAGGACAGAGTTTCCTGCTGCACCTGGATGCTATAGGGCTGGGCAGGGCAGTTGCACTCCTCAGTCTCACCTTGCACAGTGTGCTCCTACTCAGGTGACAGCAGAGCTGCTGCCCAGTTTTCTTACACAGACACGCGTGCACACACACCCACGCCCCCACACCCACTCCATTTGTGCCTTTCAAAATCTCCCATTCAGATACAGCTTAGTGCATTCTACTGTAATAGCAGAGGTGGGATCTTCTGACTGCTCTTTGAAGCTGAAATGGGCTAAGCCGGCGGTGATCCATAAATATTGTCAGAAAACTTTAAACATAATTAAGGACTACTTTAAGTATACAAAAAACCTCCAAAGTGTCTGTCTGATCACTTTCTCTAGGTTTTCAGTGGAAAACTTGGTTTTCCTTTCCAAGGCATACTCTTTTGTCTTTGACTTTTCATTGTCTCTTCCTTTCCAGACGTACTACAACCATCACATCTTGGCTCTGCTGCAAACGTTGGTGACAAGTGGGACAAGCCCAGCATTGGGGGAACAGCTGTTGGAAGAGGGCAGCAGACTGCACAGAAGTCCTGACAACATGATCCACAATGCCTCGCAAGTCAGATGCAAGCTAGCACTCCTGCCACTGTCCAAGAGGTTGTTAACAGGTGTCATGGTGAGTTACATCACTGAGTGGTGCTTCATGGGCTAGGCTTTCATCCTTGCTGCTAGTACTTTTGGATTGTCATTACCTGAAGTTTAGTTTCATTCAGTTGAATCTCGCTATGTAGCTTGAGCCATATTTTGAAGAGGCAAAGACATCAGATAGCCTTATTTTATACTAGATTCTAATCTTATAGGGGACCAGTCATTTTCTTTCTTGCCAAATACTATGATACTAAAACTAGTGAACAGTGATGATTGGCTAAATAAGTGATTTAGTATTGGGCTGAATTGTCCATTTTGGTTCCTTTGAGATAAGAGTGAGTTTGCTTCTTTCATAGCAGGAGGACTCCTTTGGAGACATTTACTGCAGAGCGTTAGACTTGTTTGGGATACTCTGCTTTGGGCTCTACCGCCTGATGGAAGAGCCCAATCCATACAAGAATAGGCAAGTATACTTTATCTCAAATTGTACCATAAGTCAAAAGATAGTAGTGACTTTGAAGTTAGGCATCCGTTATAGGCAACGTGAATTACTTATTTTTGTCTTGGATTTAGACGTTCTTGTAGGTAGCTAAGGCCAAGGAAGGAAGGCCATTTGAGGCAAACTGGTATCTGATCTGAACATGGTGCTTACTGGCGCTTGTATGAGATTCCCTTACGTTCACTTAAGATGTGATTTATCTTTACAAGTGAGCCTTCTGCATTAGAGAGCTGCTGGAGCATGAAGTTAGTAATGCTGCTGAGGGCAGGGATTTCAGAGAGTTTGCAGGTAGAGAGAATCTTCTCATCTAACCTGTTCTACTCACTGGTTCTTTCAATTTCAAGATTTCAGTGATTGCTTGAGCTTCAGATCTCCTAGAGAGACATTTAGTCTTGATTTAAAGATTTTCAGCAATCAAAAAATTTATCATATCTTTCAGTTGCTGTTCCAGAGACTAATTAGCTTCATTTAAAATATATGTATTCCATTCCTAGGTAAAATTAAACCCTCTGTATATTGTCTCATTATTCCAAAGAATTCTGCACATGCAATCAGTCGTTGCAAAAAAAATCGTACAGCTTTCTTGCTGTCCCAGACACTCAGTTTGAAGGCCTCACAAAGCAGCCTGAATCTCATGTGCTACTGCTTTTTCAGGTTTGTGATTGCCCGGCCTGCCAGTGATTTGAAGATGCTGTCTACGGATCTGCTGTTCTGTGTTGTTCCATTCAACGTTGCAACAACTGATGACCTGTGATGTGGGATGGAAGTCAGTTACCAAGCAAGAAAACAGGTAGTACAGACACCTTCATGCCAGAGTTATGAGAGGTTGTGAAATGCCTTGCAAATAAAAAATTGTACAAGTTATTAAGACCCCCACAATAAATTGTCTGTGTTCTTATTTCTTAGGGGTGGCAGTTTGAATTTGGCTAAACATTAACATGAGGTTATTACTGAAAACAGTATTGTTAAGCTTTTGGAGAGTTTGGAGCTTCACTCCAAACATATTGGAGAGTAAAATGCTTTCTCTGCGAGGAAAAGGACAAAACCTTGAGTTTCTGCTGAGCACTGCACAGAACAGACCCAACTATATACAAATACGATGACTCCATTGGGTTTAGAGATTCTTTGCTGAACTTCTCAAAGTTCAAAGACTCCAGCACACTAAAGTTCAGTTTTCTTGCAGCCGGAACTGAAGATGCTGGATTGATATGCATGAAAAGAAACAAAAAAACAAGCAAAAAAATCCCCATGAACTTGTACCATGAATCAGGTCCTGCCTGTGCAGTTGAGGGAAGGAGGAGAGTGGTGGTGGTTGGGGTTTTTTTTCTCTCTCTCTCTCTCTTTCCCCTAACACTAATTAGGTTTGAAAGACTGCAGCTTGAGTCCAGATACCACATGCCGAGAAGAAAGGAACCCAAACAGCTGATGCAGAGTTCAGACTAAACTAACTGCAAGCTCCCCAGGGACATCACAAGGTAAACCTGATAGTCTCTGTCATTTACAATCATTATCAGGCAGCTGAGTCTCTGTAATTTTACTAGGGAGCCAATTAACAGATCCCTGAAGCTCAAGAATAAGGTCTTGGTCCTTTTTCTATTTTAGATGGGAAAAGGGGGAAAGTAAGTCTGTGTTTCAAATAGATACTCCAGAAGCTTTCCTACCCAGGGGTATGGTTAGATCTGGGCTTGCACTTTTCCTTTTGAGGAATAAGATAAAGCACTGAGCTTAAGAGTCAAGCAACTGGCTTTAGTACCCACCTCTGCAACAAGCTGGCTGTGTAACCTTGAGTGAGTTATTTAACTGTATCCTAATACTGCTTGCTGCACACAGGGAATATAACAACACACTTGTTAATTTAGATAATGAAAGTTTTGGGGAAAGGACTGTCTCTTGTGATGTGTTCGGCCTAACATAAATAGGTACTGATTTAGGATGGGACATTTAGGAACTCCACTCAAACAACATGAGTAAGAAGCAAGAGAAAAGCTTGGACCAAAACTCCGGATGGAAACATATCTGTGGTTGGGGAAGTTTGGAGTTTGGATTCAGGTCTGAGCCTTAATGTGTTGGACTCATCTTTCCTGGAACAAACTAATCATACATTTTCAATTCGGGACAGATTGCAAGTAGGAATCACTGAACCATGCTTAGAGCAAACAAAATACATAGGAAGCATGCTTTCCCTTTGCCAGCCCTTTGCAGACCTGAACTTGAGCCAAGATGGTCAGCTGATACCTTGGTAGGAGTGTTTTGGCCTAAAATCACCCACTGTATATACAAACTTAGATAAGAATTTGTGCACTGGATTCTGGTTACCCTCTGGCAGAACAAAGCTTCAATAATAGTGTCTCTGTCCACTCCCTAGCATGCATTATTTTAAACAGACAAGACAGTTAAGAGGTGGAAGGAAGAGCCTGGGCAGGCTTTGCAGTCCTTTGACTACAAAGGACACCTCATACTAAAGTTCTGCAAGCTTTCTATATTGTCATCATCTGAACCTTCCTTTATTTTCATCTGTAATTCAGTCTAAGCAAGGCACAGAGGAGGTAACATCCCTTTTTCTTCTTTATTGTTCTACTGCTTTTAAATAACT
This sequence comes from Aptenodytes patagonicus, assembly GCF_965638725.1. Lineage (NCBI taxonomy): Eukaryota > Metazoa > Chordata > Aves > Sphenisciformes > Spheniscidae > Aptenodytes > Aptenodytes patagonicus. The sequence continues at coordinate 3,636,123 of NC_134972.1, forward strand.
ACACATGCCTGGACCTCTGTGTTCTGATACTAAGCAGGTCTTGTGCAATGTTAAGGCATTTTTATTAAGAAAACTGCAAGAAACACCAAAACCTGTTTACTCATAACTTCCCTGAGTGGGTGAGAAACTCAGACTATCTTGCCAGCAAACTCTTCTATCTGAAATCATCTGCTTTTCCTAGAAAATGAAGGCAAATGTTGAAAGCACTCCTTCATGATTGAGATGCAGGATGTATTCCAGCTTTAAGGCACCAAACATTGGATACACTACTATGTTACTCCAGAGCTACGCTACTGTTGCAACCCCTGGTGTGAGTACCTTTCTTCTTTCCATTAGAAAGAGAGGTTTGCAGCAAGTGCATTTTTTTTTTTAATGTTCCTTGTCTCCAAGGTGTCTTAGGTGCAGGACTGCCAGTGATGACATATGCCGTGCTTTCCCATCCTGCATTAACAGTATCTCTGTGATGGGGGAATATGCCCATCTCCAGTCATACAGCTTTTCCAATACAGCGTATTTCCAGTTGCTTAACCTGCAACTGCTAGAGCATGTAACTTGCTGGGGTAAGGTGGAGTGGGGAGAGATGACAGGGTGGAGAAAGGGACCTCTTTTACTTTGCTTATTCCACCTTTTTGTTCAGTTTGCTATATCTGAGCAAGCAGTTCTGCTTCTCATGAAAGAAGGAAGAGGGAGAGAAATCCTAAGAAAGGTAAAAGCATTAATAGGTCAAGGCCTCCTTTGCATAATTCTATTATCACCAGGAAGATTCTGCAATAATCATGTTAGGCATGTGCTCTGGAGCATCAAAGTGACTTGTCTTACCTTACTTTTTGATGTTAGACGGGTTTAAATGCTTTGTACAGATGAGGCACCTCAGACAGCTGATCAAGAAAGCTTGTGCTGTTCAAGCAAAGCAAAGGCCTGTTTTGCCTTTTTTTAATGTCAACAGTGCCACATTCTTCCAGCAAGGAATAATCTCTGTTGTCGCAAACTGTGAAAAGCAAAGGTGTAGGAGAGAATCTGTGTGTGGGTGCATGCAAACATGCTTTCTGAAGCTACCACCTTTGAATCTTCAGCAACGGTATCTTCTTGTGTATTGTTTGGGTCATATGTTTATATACCTATTGTATAAATTAATTCAGCTCCTGCAGTGAAAACCACGGTGTGGTACACAAAGCTGTTAGAGGATCTCTCCACTGTAGTTTGCTAATCTGCACCCATTCTAAGTTGTAAAAGTCACCTTAGTGTGTGGGTGGCAATTAATATTAGCAGGTTTTACTTTTTAGCAGTGTTACCGGAGTCTCCGATTGAGTTCTGAAACTTTCTGTGTCAGATACAATCAGAAGTAGTCCCTGACCCTAGTGAGTTTAGGTGGTATATACAAAAAAGAGTTATAAGGGAAGCAGAGGAGTTGTAGTTTGCTCAAAAGCATATATCAAATTGGTGGAAAAGATAAAAACAGAACCCAGATCTCCTGATTTCTAGGCTAGCAGCTTTCCCACTAGGCCATTTTGCATTTGTGCTCTCAGATCTCAGCTCCTGCTAACATGATCGTTCCTTTGCCAGCCTGTCTAGGGGTTGAACAGTCTCTTCCAGAGGTGGCTCAAATAGTCTTCATGGAGCACTACCTGATGAATTATTTTTCCATTTGTTATAAGATGGTCAGCCTCTTTACAGAAGCAGACAAGTATCATCATGCTTTCAAACAGGAAAGTAAGTTACTTGAGATTACCCAGTAGGTCAGCTGGGCCACACTGTCATTTCAGGCTGGTACATGGTAAATGGAGCCAGAAACCTCTCCAAAGATGCATGCAGGGATATGTAGACTCCACAGGGACTCAGACATGCTAAAGCACTTATCCTAACACATGCATCCACCTGGATCTGAACACTGAAAAAGACATACACACAGAGACAAACGCAGGCCTCTGCAAAGAGCACTTGCCCATAAGGAGATGAATATATACATCCAGGCCAGGGTTGTTTTCTCCATCCTCTTCCTTCCTGTGATCAGATACAATCCAGCAGAATAAGTAGTGAAGGATGTAGCTGCTGTGAGCTGGGCTGGGTTTTGCAGTACAGCATGCTGCAGGTGGCGACTGACACATAGTCAATGAGATCTGAGGAGAATCCAAACTACAAATGTTAGATGAGGCAGGCTGGGCATTAACAAAAACAAGAGGTGGCTGCGAACACCAAGTGTCATTATTCTCTGAGCAGGGATGGTGAGAGCCCTAGGAACTTCCCATGGAGATTAACTACTTCACAGCAGGATGAGGAGCTGTCTCCTGATGTGAAGGGACATCCTCTTGTCCTGAGATCTCTTGGGAGGAAGGATGCATGACAGCAGGAGCAGCTTTTGAGAGCATACACACAGTTTCCTGCAAAGCATGTATCTTGTCTGAAATATTATTTTACTCTGCTGAGATAAACTCCAAACACCTGATGGTTTAAATTAATGCCAGAACAGAAGGTGGTCTCTCTTAGTCATTAATTGGCAGTGGGTTCTCCAGCCTCTTCCTGCTGAAGGAAGGGCTCTTTGCTGCTTTCCCATCCATCTACTTCACCTTACTCTCTTGACCTGCCACCAGTGTACCATAAAGTCATAGTCTTATTCCCCACTGTTTCTCTAGTGTGGCCAGTTATAAAGGGACTAGAGCTGTTTAACTGCCGATTGCTTCTCTACTTGCAGCAGGAGACCATGCAGAGTGAATTAGGTGAGCTAACTGTCTTAAGCAATCTGGAAGTGCATCATTAATGCTTCTGACACTTTTTCTGTAGTACACATGTGCCAACTAATTAGTGACTGAAGTTTCTCCATTTCCCAGGAAACACATGTAGGTAGAGCAGTGAAAGTATAGACACAGTCCACTGGGCTCACGCTCTCTCCACAAGTTGAGATGCTTTTCCAAACTCTTCTGTCCTGCATATAGGTGGGAGTTGCATGGGGATAACGATTAGAGTTGGCTGAAGTTTCTAGCTTCCACTAAAGCTTTAATGGAGAACTTGGGTTTTTTGGGGTTGGCTCTTTTTTTTTTGGTGACACAACAGGATATTTGTTTCCAGCCGGAAGGAGGAGCCAGATCAGTCACTGTGACTTGGAATTTGGTTTGTAAGGTTTTCTGCTAAAAAAAAAAAAAAGAAAAAACGCAACCCCACTGAGATTCATTCTTTCCCCTTTTGGGGCAAGGGGAAAGGAATATTAGTTTCTGTGAAAGAGATGCATTTTTTTAAGTCTTTTTTTTACACAAGGTTTCCAGGGTTGAGGTTAAAGGTTTAGTTCTGTTTTCCTCTCATTTTCATTCTTGAATAAGCCCATACCTTAAGGAAAGCTTTAAAGAAAAGAAATATTGCTATGACTTGATATTGTGACTCTGTAAAATATAATCTGAGTAGCAGGCATTTCTTTCTCCCTTTCTCTCATCTTAGTCCTGTTGAAAACTCTGCCAGCAGCGGAGAAACAAATGTACCCAGTTCCTTCACTCTTCCATGAGAGCAAGGACTGATGCTTGCCAGCAATGAGCCTTTTGTTTCCACCAGCATGGCTGGTCTTATGTATTGTTTATCCAGGCAACTACCAAAAAGAAGCAGAAGTCCTAAATGCCAGACTAATGCATCAATCATAATTCCTGAGCTGCTAGCAGTCATGTAACTGCTTAAAGACCTCAACAGCCCTCTGGCACTTAAAGAAAAAAATCATCTAATTAATCACAGGTGAAACAGCTTGGACCTGCTCCAAAAGCCCCTGAATTTTCTGCCAAGCTTTGATGCTAATTTTCCTTCTAAGTAACCCCCTAAAGAAATTTATGATTAGGTAATTAAAGTGATGAATAAAGAGATACTTAGAAGAAGGAGGGAGAAGAAAAAGGGGGGAAAAAAATCAACCTTGAGTCGAAAGCCTTAAATCTCCTCCCCCCCTCAAAGAGAAATGTTAGTCATTTTTGCACATGCATTGTCTCTGAAAATTGGGTTGGATTCCCAGAGGAAGCTTGAGAAATATTCCTTAAATTAATGTTTGCATAGCCAAATAAAACAGAAAAGAAGGAACTCCTAAACAGATTGTAATGTCAAGATGGTTGAGGGAAAAAAATGACTTGTGGCTTCTCTCTGAGAATCACCTACTGTACAACTTTTGTCAGAAACTGTCTCGTGCCTTTTCCCCCTAGGTACCTGAGGTCCATTTTTTTTTTTAAAGGTAATTAGATACCTAGGAATGCCATCTAATTAAAAAATGTAGTGATATCTAATTAAGAACTTCAGAGCATCTGAACAACTTTTAAAAGTCTGACCATAAGTTCTTAATGGGTCACAAGTCCTGTATAATGCTTTTCAGTGTCCTCTCACATTCTTTCTCTCATTTTTTTCAGAGGAGAAGGAACTAAGTAGCCTTTGATTTGCATTTTTTCTTCAGGCAAATGTACCACACCAAACTCAATTGTAAGGAATGTGAGTTTAAACATAGGGACACATGCTGCAAAATTTTAATGGTGCCTAGATTGTTTCTACAGAAGATGCACGTGTGGCCCCAAAATAGAGGAAAAAAAACCCCTAGGATCTAGTTTCAGTTCCAGGATGCTTTTTTTTTTTTTTTTAAACTTAAAAAAAAAAAATCCACAAAACAAGCATGTCACTATCCAGGGGTCTGCTACTGGCTTTTTGGCACAGTCTTGGCTAATACTTTCCTTGTGTCTAAAAGCGAGTCTTAGAATCTAGGAAACTTCCTTACTGGCCCGTAAAATGAAAAGTAAGGGGAAGGGGGGGAGGTTGAGCTAGGGGGTGGTTTGTAAGGTTCGTTTGTGGTGGTGGGACCCTGGAGGGTCATTTTCCCTCCAGGACTACATCTCACTTTGGTTTCTGCATTTTGATCCCAGGCCTTGAAGTGGCAGAAAGCTGCCATGCGCTCACCTTTGCTCTGTTCTGGGAGCATGCCCAAGACTCTGCTTCACACTACATGATACACCTGACCTTTCTCAGTTAATAAATGCCTGCTGACCCCATCGCATGGCCCCCTTCTGCTCTGCCTGGCACTGAGGGAAGAGTTGCTGAATGATTTTTGAGGGGACCAGAGAGGATAAAAAATGAGAAAATGGCAGATTAGATCTGAGGTGACAGAGATGAGAAATAAAAGCCATTAGAGCCTATTTGCAATGTGCCCTCATTGAGTCAAGTTTCAAGGTGTTTTTCCTGATTATTAATAGCCTGACAGCAGTTTTTGTACAGGAATCTGATACAGGAAATAACACTCATGTATACACACTGCAGTGTAGAGGGGAAAGCAGAGCCCCCTCATTTATTTACTTGAAGAGATTTGAAATACAGCAAACCAGCCAGCTGGGTTACAGACAAAATAAACATTCTCCATTATAATCGTGGCATCTTCAGACACACATCTCTATAATAATGCAGTGGCATGAAAGAAGCTCTCATAAACCTCTGCAACCAGCCTTTGCTGTCTACAGCCTGAGCTGCATTCAGAGTGGCTCTGCTGAAGCCATAGTGTTCTTTGGTGTAGAGTGCATTGCTCTAAGCCATTTCAGTCCTTGGTTAACATACCTGAACCTGGGTCCTGTGGGCCATTTGGACACTTAAAAATCTCCCAGGGATCTAATTTATTCAATGTGGCAGGCTTCTTTTAAAACTCGGTCAAGCACCAATCCTAAACAGAACTTTCCTGTCTCACCCCCCACTTACCTGAATTATCTCAGTCTTCTCAGTGTGATCCCCAGTGAAATGACAGCTAGAAAGAGAGGGAGGGAAGAACAAGAATACTTGGGCGTGTGGGAAAGAAAGGTTAAAAAATTCCCAAAGTTATACTTTGTAGTTGCATGCTTGTAAAAAAGAAATACCAGGTGGGTAGTGCTTTGAACTTCACAAGGCTTTGTGGGACTGAGTTGTCAAATATGAGTAATTGTAGCTTTCTTCATAAACAAGGGGTGGCACAGAAAATTTGACTGATAAAGTTCATAATGCCTACAGGCCAAACAGACATTCAGCTGAAAGATAGCTCTTCAAACATCATTAGATGGTGATGTCTGCTTGTCTGTGTCTGTTGCTTTCTATTAAACTTTAGTTTTTACTTCCTCATCTCATGTTGCAACCTAACTCTGGTTGTGAGTATTGCTGGGCAGAAATAATCAAGTCTTGATCTATATTGCATAACACATTGTAGAGGTAGCCAAACTAATTACCAGTGAAACTGGACAACGAACACTAGAGACTAACTTTACCCATTTTTTTTCTGCTCCTTTTCTGAACGGCCTGTAGCATGCAGCATTGTCTGGGAGGATGCGCTACCATACAAACAAGCAACACTCCCTACAGATAAAGAATTTTCTAGTGGTGGTTGCATATCCTTATATTGCAAAACAAAAGGAGCCAGCCCCTTCCCTTATTTTCATGGTCTCACAATTTATAATTTAACTGTAATTGTAGTGTGCATGTTGGCAGTCTTAGTCAGTTCTGGGTGTACTTATAAGCCTCTGCCTAGCAGAAGACAGAAATGAACTTAAAACACTCGGTTGCTTTCTAATGAAGCAATATCCCTGCCAGGAGGTCTTTTCCAGGAGACAGATGAGACAGCCTGAAAATCCCCTTCTGCATTAGGGTCGATTACCTCTCAGTGGATCCACGTCACCTAAGATGCAATTGAGCATGAGCAATTACTGCTTAATTTGGTAAACCTTCCGGATGTACAAGTATTTCCAAATTATATATCATTGTGGAAGAAAGCAATGCCTTGACAAAGAGGCAAGGCTGAGGACAGCAGTCTCCCACCAGCTTTTGCTTTCACACCCTTACAAGTGCTGTATAACTCGTCAGAAGTGTTGAGAAGCATTTGTAATTTCTTGCTCAGCACTTCTTGATTTCTTGGACTTGATACGTAAGCTGCGAGTTGCTTTGGGAGCCAGCAGGTTCTATAGCATCTTACCTTCTTGATCCAAACACTGGTGTGAAGTAATTCAGGTTCCCTACAAATGCACTTTCAGTTTCCAGTAGCACCAACTCAGCACCTTATGTTTTCCAGTGAGGTGAGTTAGGGGTCAAGCACTTTGCTCTCTAGGTTTCCATTTGAATAAGCCATTAAGACCTGGGATTTTGTCTCTGCAGAGAATTGATGCCATGTTGAATCAGTCTGAGGAGTTTTCTGTTAGGGTCTTGACCAATATTCTCCTTGTCTTTGCATTTTGTACAGTATCTTATGCCATTGGCCTTCCCCTTTTTATCCTCGATGCTGCTGCTTATAAATGCAACTTGTCTGAGTTCTCACAGGACACCCAGTATTACTGCATCTGACCAGCTCATACTGGTGACCATAAACTGCTACCTACAATGTAAAGAATTTGTTTCTCATGATTTAATTAAAAGATGTCCTTCTAAAAATACATAAAAAGTGACTTTTTCAAGTGTTAATTTTTCATGCAATTTTTCAGTAATGTTTTTCATTGACAACATTCTCCAAACTGTAATTTCTTAATCAGCTTAAGACTGAAATGGTAAATGATATTTCAGCCCTGCAAGACAAAACATAATACCAACTCCAGTGTTGAGATCTCCAGCTTGTAAACTACTATCCTTCAGGATGAAAGGTGCCCATATAACAATAAGGCATTATTACACTTCCTTTATTACTTTGTACACGCATAATTTACTGACTGCTAAAAAACCCCTGGTGGAATGCCTCTTTGATGTCATCTGTCTTGCCTAAGTAGTGGTTGCTGCTTGCTTCTTTCCTACCCAACTAGTTGTGATGCTGCCTATGGCAATTTCAGTGGCTAAATTCCTTCCTCCAGTAAAATCTTAACTAGTTGAACTGAATCTTCAAACAGGTCCACGTCTCCCTCAATAAATATCAAAAGGGAAATCCAGTTTAATATAAACAGAGAATAGCAAAATGGTGCTATTTATATGGTTCAATTTCCCTTCAGTTAAACCACTAATGGCACAGAGAACTCTCATAATTAAAAGACACACCTGATAGAACAAAGTCATCTGTGGAAACAAAGAAAGGGGAAGATGAAAGCACCACCAATACAAAACAACAGTCCAGCTATAGGTCTGTACATGTCTCTCTTCCCTGTTCTGAGAATCAGCCAGAGCCTGAAACCTCTTTTGACAAGTAGCTCCTCTGATGACAGATGCTCCCCGCAGCCTCCACAGTCTGCAAACAGATGCATTGTTCTTGCTGTCAGCTCCCCATTGAAAGGTGATTCCAGTAAGCAGCAATTGGCCTGATGTGTTAGCATTAGTCAGCAAGCGCATGGATCAGATTTGCTACCAAGGAGAAGGAAAAGCAGGTCTGAGACTGAAAAATCGGCGCTCATAATCAAGAGATTGTCAGGGTGCAAGTCTTGCTCTTTAGGATGTGAGGGACATGTTGCTAGTCTTGATTTAAACTCCTTCACACTTTAGAACAGGACTCATTTTTGTCAGAGTGGTCTGGACAAAGTGATCACATCCCTCTTCAGGATCATCACCCAAACAGCCTACAGACTTCATTGCTGTGGCAAGACTTGGTGACTCTAGCAAAACTGATGTGGAGAGGGAATGAATTACTGCAAAAAACTGACCCTTAAGCCAGAGTAGGACTACTGATCAGAACAGGGTGATGGGTGAGGAGGGGGAGGCTCTGGACTAGAATATTCATCGTTTAGAAAGGAGACAGAAAAGCAGATGGCACGATGATGTTGTTCCTGTTTCAGAAGGATTTCACAGTACTGAATGTCCAGACAATGAAACAACAGTGAAAAGTCAATGCTAGTGAAGTCACATGGTTAAAAAAAAAGCCCCAAAATATTTGCTCAAAAATGTCTCTTAATTCATTAATACCTTGAAGGAGAGAGATGTCGGTGCTATGTAGATAGTTCCATGAGGGCATCAGCTCTGTGAGAAACTTCTAGAGAAGAAATAGAGAGCATATTGCTCTTTATATCCATAGTATACCTGTGTCCTAAATACTGCATGCGTTTTTGGTCACTCCCATAAAACTCGTTCCCTGCTCCATTAGACGTACCATAAAGTAGTAGTAGCTTTGATTATTGTGTTATCTCATCAGAACAAGAAAATGGAGAGCCTGCCTACTGCTTCTTAAACAGCAGTGGGCAGTAGGGAACAAATGCCTATCATTTTCCACCCAAGTTATCCTACCAACTTCAGTACATCTGACTGAGGTCAGTTTGATATAGCAGTGTTTGGCTCGTGTGCTTGATTCAAATTTTTGCTTAGAAAAATTTAAATAACTAATTTATGACTCTTCCTCTCCCCAGCTTTCCTCAGGCAGCTACAGACCCTGAAGAAATGATAGGTTCTCCCTGCCCTGGACAACAGGTGGGCAGAAATCCCACTAATATGGTGCTACCTGTAGATTCAAGCTTGTCTATACTTTGCTTTTTGCAGAGCACCAGAATTGCTCACAATGCAAAAGCATAGAGCAGATATGAGCCACAGAAATGGAGCAAATGATAAACACCAAATATGCAGTCTGGAGCTGCAATTGCACCTGATTTTTATTTTGGGGGGTTTTTTTCAGTACATCTCAGCACTTTTTCCCCAGCCTTTCCCTTTCTCTCTCCCCCAACACAGCTAGAAGTAGTCCATTAGTGTGAATGATGCATGTCACTGCATGCTGATCTAGGACAGAGCTCAGGCTGCTTTTCAGAGCAAGTGCCTAGAAGCATGATTATACACCAGCCAGGATTCTCAGTGGTGATTTAAAATGGATTTTGATTTTAAAGGTACATCTTAAAAGCACCTGGTTTTCTAAAACTGTAAAAGCTACTCGGTTCTCACTATCTGCAAATCAGAAGCTCTTAAATTAGGTACGTAAAAATAGAAGCATCTCATAGTATTGGTCTCTTCTGGAAATATTGTTAACAGCCTGATTTCCTTCTAGTCTGCACTTTGTGCTTGCTGCTCACTGTGTGAGTTGCCCAAGTGTAAATGACTACTGATGGGAGAACCAGGCCCCTAGGATTCGAGCAGGTTGTGTTCACATTACTCTTTGTCTGTGAACTTCAGTTACAACCTGCACCATGTCACCATTTGGAGGTGGTGCTTTCCACAGCCTTGCTCTGCCAAGCACCATAGCCTTGACTAGGTGATGACTCTGCTCATCTCTTGCAGTTCTTGGTCTGAAGACCCAGGGCTGCTATTGCACATTAATCTGAACTCAGTTCCACTCTCTGTGAGTAACTGCATTCCCGACCATCCTCCGTGTATCTCTGCCCCTGGGCAGTCCTGTTTAAGTTCTCACATGTCCCTGACCAACTCTGTATTGCCGTGTCTCTGGTCTTGACCAGTTCCTTTAACGCAGCTCTACTCTGAAGCTTTTAGATGGCTCAGCAAATGTCAGTGCTGTTAGATACTTGAGCTGCTTTAGTCACTTCTTCTCTGAGCCTCATGACCGTCACTTTCATTGCAGAGTTCTTTGCAGAAAGGCTGTTAACCATGTAGACTCTTCAGCTGGTCCATACATGACAAGACTGGAAATATTAAGCACACGTTTTGCCTGAGAATTCAGTCATTAAAGTCATCTCTCTAAAGCTTGTAATGGCTACTGGTTGTTTTGGGGAAAATGAAATTTATTTATCTGAGATAAAAGCCTTAGAAATACTAACCTGAGCAAAGTTACAGCTGCTCAGGATCTTTCAGCATTTGCCCCTTCTCCTTTTTATTAATGCAATTCAACAAGTTAAGCCTGAGCAACTGTGTCTGACCCCATGGCTAGAGTAACATCTGTGACTGTACTCTGTCATTTGCAAAATGGAACGGCTGTAATCTCTTGAGCACACTGCTCTGCAGTGACATTTCCAGGACATCCGCACTCCAAAAGGCATGCAGTAGCCTTGGATTAGAGTTTAAAATAGAAACATGTTTGCCTTTGTGTACAGCATGGGATTGCTAAGGAGAAATAGCAATGGGAGCATGCAGTTGGATTGTGTGACCTACGGTAGTTGTATGGTTCAGAGGCTTTCATGCTGTGGGACCTGGTCTGCTTTTCATATTACAGTGATACTCTGAGCAATTTATTCGGCTTAGTCAGGGAAAGCTGTTACCTGCTCTTCCTAAGAAACTATTCATCTCAGTAGAGACAGTGCTAATTAACACAGGTCTAAATTAGAGCAGAACTAAGGCTAATGCTTTAAAAAAACTGGATGAACTAAGGTACTTCCAACATAACATAAAATCAGGAGAATGCTGCATGGTTCTCACTGAGCAGCCTGTGACGTTGTAGGAAACGTGCTGTCATTTCCCTTGCTGCAACTTCCAACCTGCGGAACACGTCTGTACCAAGCAGTGGGGAGCAACTAAGGGAAGCCAGTCTGGTTTGGAAGGAGTGTGCCATGTTAGTGTCGTGCTGTGTCGTGTCTTAGCTACTGAGCCTTGCCTTTAAGCTGATGTGACAATACCCCTCCTGGTTGTTTTGCAGGCTCAGCTGGTAGCAGCTCAGGTCCTTTCTACCCTTCTCTGTAATGCAAAGTAAAAATCATTTAACTTGTGTTTCTAAAGGTGCTTTTCATAACTGTAAGCCTGTTAACTCTGGTTTCCTAACAAACAACAGCTGAAATTCTTTTGTTTGTTTGTTTTAGGTATGGTATTTTTTAAACACTCACAGCAAGCTGTTGTTGTTCATCTGTATGTTGGTAAATAGTAGCTGCCGCCTTTCACCTTGGGAGAGGCAGAATTTGAGCAAACAGTAAACTGCCTGGGTAGACCAGGCACAGAACTCCAGAGTGCAGGAGAGTAGATACAGGGCATCTGTCCAAAATGCAACTTGTTTCCTAAAGCCCACTGATTTTCATCCTGAGCTGGGTGCATAAGCATCAGTTCATGCCTCCGGAAACCTCCTTTGGAGCCATTGCATCTATAACTGTGATTTCGGGGTAGGGACTCTGGAGGTCTCTGTCTGGGACAGGGAAGCGGGACCTGTAAGAGATGGGTGCACAGCAGGCTTTTTCCTCTGCCCTTCCTTCTTCCCCTCTCCCTCCTCTCTCCTTCCAGCAGCCCAGTGCAAGTCACCGGAGCCTGCTGGTGCCCAGCACGGCCTTGTGTACTCTCTCATTCTGTTCTGCAGTGGCAGTTTTCTGCTGGTTTGTAGAGAGCATCCAACTGATTTATTGCTCCCAGTGTCTCTTAGTTTGTAATAAAGTTTTCAGCAGCTCTGTCGAGCCCGTTCCCCGCCCCCGCGCACGCACACATCCCCGCGCTTGCTTTGTTCTTCTCACACATAATGTCAACTCATAAACCTTTCATCAAGTCAACCAGGTGGAAAAAACCCATTACTGAAAGAAGTGTTCATTCAGGGTTGGGGGGGGGGGAAATGGAGGGGAAGGCGGAGGAGAAAGTTCCCCAATGGAAAAAAAAAAAAGGGGGGGGGGGGAAAGCTGTGTGTGCTCTTAGCTGAAAAGCCGGCTTTGCTGCGCGCCCCAGGTGCCAGGCCCCGGAGGAGCCTGGCAGATCTGTCATCCCAGTGACAGGAGATGGAAAGCGCTGTGTACATATTCAAAGAGGCAGCGATTTGGGCCTAATACCCACTGATGAAAGGGAGCTTCAACACAGCCGGCCTCTGCCAGCTTGAACAAAACCACTTGTGCTTTTGTATGGCAGAGAGGACCCCCCGCCCCCCCCCGCAAACACACACACACACACACACACACACGCACACTGGTGGTGGAGGCTTCCCTCCTGCTCCCCTCCCCGCCACAAATCGATGTGTTTAAGCCATACTGGCTGAGTCTCATGTGCTGAAAGACGCTGCTGGCCACACAATGGAGGAGCTGACAGGGGTGTGTCAGCAGGAGACATGCTGTGTGGAGAAGGCGCTGAAAAATGGAATTGAGGAGGCATGTGTGAAGTGCAGAGATCAGGGAGCAGCCCGGGATCTCATTACGGCAGCGTACAACCGAGGCGGCCCTGGGGATGGTGCGCTCAGGGCCTGGGTGGCTGCGCCAGCAGTGCCCTGGCAGAAAGCTGTTCCTGCTCTCAGGGAGACCCCGTCACCTTGCTGGACAGGCGCCCATGCGAACGCATCCCTGGAGCGGGAGCAAGGAATGTCTCATGGGCAGAGGCATGACAGCAGGACTCGGGGGATCTAGGCAGAGTAACCCTGGGCAAAGTGCCTTTACTTCTGTGCCTCAGCCTCCAGGTAGTGCAGATGATAATATTCCTGTCTCCCACTCAGTCTCAACTACTCAGGATGCAAACTCTGTGGAAGGCACTGTTGCTTGCATAGTTCATCGATCCCCATGGCCAGTAAAATTTTATTAATTTTGGATGGAATTTCAAAAAGGACTGTAGGTGGAGGTCACTGAAAAATGAAATCTCCTTTACCCCAGCATCTTTATGTTTCAGGCACACGCTTTTGGGTTTGATGGATTTCTCTTTACACACAGACTTTGAGAAAGTTCTGCACAAAATTTTATTTAAATAAGTTTTTAAGCAACGTAGTCCAGAGTTACTGCTCTGGAGAAGGGACACAAGGGCAGTAGGGGATGGAGAAAGGATGGGAAGCAACAAAGGAGTACAGGCAGTGGCATCTGTCGCTAGTATTTTATAAGTTAAAAATTCAGCATAATCTACTGCCACCCTGTCCGCTATACTGAGTTCCAACAGTAACAGAATTGTCATGATTTCTACATGAATTAATTCAAATCTCTTTTTGCATGATATGGCGTAAGAAAGGGGCCATCTGGTTTATGTTCTAGGTGTCAGAACCACTCATACCAGCACACTTTCATAGCACAAGATGTAAGTTGACTGCACATATTAATGTCTCCTTACCCTCTGCCTCCCTGAGACCTGATGCTGTTGTCCCATTATGGTGCTGCCATTTATACTGTCAATAGCAATAATAATAATAATGCAATGTTTGGCATGCACATAGTACCTCCAATTACAACTGTGGCTGAGTGTTGCAAACATTTGTACTGGTTTCTTCACATGTGTGAGGCTTAGGAACATTAAGTAGGATCGTGCTGTGACTAAGTTAGGAGTGGCCAAGTGCACACTAAAAGATTGTCCAGCTTCCACAAAACTAGTATCTAACTAGTGACCTAGTTCATCTAGGTTATATAGACCTAGTGACCTAGTTACATAGGTTATAGCTCATACAGAGGTTATTGGCTTCCCCCAGACTACAGAAATAATCATTAGCAGTGGAGTTGGGAAAAAGAATCAACGTATGTGGAAACCTTCCCATTCCATTGGAGAATGACAGCTGGCAGTCAGGTGTCTTCTCATTATGGTAAATATTTAAATACTGGCTGTCAGACTTAGAAGCCTGTGATAATAACTTAGATAATAGTAAAAATATAATTAGGATGTCTGTAGGTGATAACATTGATTTACACTGTGTGATTTTCAGAGATGTAAGCAAACCTGAATCTATTAATCCTCATAACACCCTAAACCAGTGCAGTACTTGCAATTCCTGAGTAACTGCAGGGAAAAAAAAAAGGATCAAGAAAATGGGTCTGACTTTTTGGGCTGTGAACAAGTGCACCAGATTTTGATTAATTATTATAGCAATGTATTTTTTTTGTTTGCATTACAGCTTGGTGACAAACTGGTTCACTGTGATTTTTCCAGCAGTTACTTGAATATGCAAAATCCAAGTAGAATTGCTTTGCTAAGACTAGTCACCAAAGCCACAATTTCTGTTCCTTTTGCTAGATGAAAGAGGCTCAGAAGAGTGGGAAAAACGTCCTGAAGCAGAAAAGCCTCATCTACTACAGATTAGCTCTGTTTATATTGCAAAGGCTCTGGCTCAAGTGAGGGTTTTTTTACTTAGAAATATTGTTTTAGCATGAATTTATCTTGAAATGAACTTTGTGGTAAATAGAATTTAAGCATGAGCTTAAATTTAAGGTCTTATTTAAGTGCTTTTCTACTTCACTTGCCAGCTAAGGATCTGGCCTAGGCTTTGAACATCTTTAGGGAGAAGAAACAGATTAATGAGATTAGAACATTTTAAATCACTTTTGTACTTCCCTGGGCTGCATGATCTTTATAATACCTTGTCTCTATAGACTCTATAAAGTGTATTGGCTGGATGCTAATAGACAGGGATGATGAAAATAAGGTTTGCTTGTGCATCCTTTCAGATTTGGGGAACATATTCAATGGCCTATGGGTATGTTCAGTTTCATACGTCAATGTGCATTTAATCTCTTTGTCTGCTTTATGAAATCCACCATTTGAGTGCTTAACTCTCAACCTTATGGGCCTAATTTCCTTGCTGAGGTTTGCACCAGGTATTTTACAGTCAGGTCAGTAAATTGAAAAATGTGGTCATGGAAGATGGTAAGGGGTGACTTTGGAACAGACAGGCCTTCACCCAGAACATTAAAACTACAGCAGGGTCTGGACTGGTACCTTTTGGCAACCCCTACTAGCATATCCACACTCACCCCTACAACTTCATAGGCAAAAGGCAAATCTATGATATTAAGCTTTGCAATTTTGTTCTTCCTAATTCAGAAATAAGCCATTTCTACAGTAGTGCAGTCAGGAAATCAGTGGCCTGGTGAGCTCATATTTCACCCTATGACACTCGGTGGTTTTCATTTACACGATGATGCAATGTAAAGCGACCCCTTTGAGAGCAGTAGAGTGTAATGTGGATTGTCGGCTTTAGGGGGTGAAGAGGCTTGTCAAAGGGAAATTGAGCAATTGCAACAGACTGGAGTTTCCTGCAGCTGAAGTTCTCCAGTGAACAAAGTTAATCTGTTCCTCAAAGGCTTTTTTTGGAGGAAAGTAGCAAGAAGCCCAAATCCCACAAAATATCAAAAGCCCTAGGATTTTTCTGTCCAGAGATTTTCGTCAAGGCAGGTTTCCCTAAGAGTTTAATTGCATGTTCGTCTCTTGCAGCCCTTGTCAGTTCAGGCTCTGAAAAGCCACATGGGAAGAAGTAGGAGAAAGGTTTGGAGTATTCTAAATTCTGCTGCTGGTTACTCCTCGTCACTGTCAGCTTGTCCCCCGATAGGTCCTCCCTCAGCCAGGAGGAGAGAGGCTGGGAGTACATGTACATAGATGGGATGTCAAGAGGGGAGGGCAAAAGCACCAAAACAAAGCCAATCTTGTTTATAACAATCATATGCATAGAGTGGAGCATATATTTAATGCAGGATTTTCCAAAAATGCAGCCAGAGTAAATGACTATTGTACAGAGCTTACACCTTGTAAGCAGGTCTTGCATGGGGCCAGGACAAACTCAGCAGGAAATGCAAACCCTAGTTACGGCTCAGTTCCCTGCATTGAAATAGTGAATATAATTAAAAATAAATCACCATTGCTTTTAGTTTGATGAAATTACCACTTATATTAAGAGCAGTTTGAGCTGACTCTAAATCATTTTCTGCAGAACGTCACTTTGGGATTTAAAATATTTGATCGGTTAAAGAATATGTTGTGCTGCATTTGGGAAAGAAAAGAGTAAAACATGAATCACCCATGGGTGAATGCAAGACGTTCTTATACTCTCGAGTGCCTGGAGTCTATAAGAAACGAAATTAGCCCTTCTGAAAAACGGTTGGTTAATCCAAAGATGCTCCCAACTACTCAATTCATCTACCTTAATTGGATGTGGGAGTCAGTTTTGACTTACTGGTCAAAAGGATGATAAGAAAAAGTACATGCTGCAAAAAACAAGTTGGGATTCCTTACTAAAAGGCAATTTGATTCCCTGTTTGTTGTTGATGAAGACATTTAAATATTCATTCAAAAGATGACCTTTGAACAGAGACTTTAGACAGTGTATATAAAGTAGAAGAAAACAAGAAGTAGCACAACTCTACAAAATAATCTGCTAAGCTGAAGCACCTTAGTGACTGAGAAGCAAAGCAGTCCATGTGAGGCACAAGAACTGAGAGTCAGTCTTTCCCCCCACCCAAAACACAGCTCAGGTTGCACCTAGCTGGTTATACTGAGCCTGAGACTGCTACGAAGATCTCAGTCTTTTCAAATGTGAAAAACAATCTTCTTACTTTAGGGATTTTATTGCAAGTTTTACAGTATTGAGTATTTTTTCTAAAAATCTCATCTCCCAAAGACATGAACTTAGATGACAGCCATAGCTTTCATTCTTTTTTGTTTCTTTTACTTTGTTAAAGCTAGGCTCCTATCCAAAGTTATTAGAATTAGAAGTTCAAAACTAAGACTTTTTCTTTTCAAAAAAGCATTTTCTGAATTTGCATTCTGCATTGCAGTTATGGTAGCTTAGGGGAAATGAGAGCTTGAACTCATGAATTTTGAAAGCTTGGGGTTTACGATACTGCAGAAAGACCATTTGTTGAGTACAAGGCCTGATCTGGAAATGCATTTAAGACATGCATGACTTTGAGCATATAAATAGTTGCACAGAAGTCAATGGGACATAAATTTATGAATTTGCCTAAGTGCTTTGCTGGATCTTTGCCTAAGGAACCACTTACCATGAGTTTCAATAACAGAATCATAGCCTTGTTAATGAGCAAACCTCTGGACCAAGAGCGTCAGTGAAATGTGAAATCCAGCTCCATGCTGTATCTATGCTGCTCAGCTTGATTTCATCTCTATGTAAACTCACTCTGCTGTGCTGACATTTATGTCCCTTGCCTTTTCTAAAAAGTGATTTACAAGTTCCATTTTACACTTGTGAGTGCAACAGGACAGTGCAAGATGCAAAGCAGCATCCACAGCAATCTGGGGGTGGTGCAAGTCAGAACTCAGTTCTAGAGGGCAGGCACCAGAGCAGCTTTTTTTCCTAGAAAAAGGCAGTTCCAGAACTTCACCAGTGAATTGTCACTTTTCTCTTCTAAAGTTTTTTTGGCAGCAGAGGAGGCTGACCAGGAAAGAGAAACATGAATGACTAAGACCAGTCAATATTGTCAGGTCTCTGCATGTTTCATTAGTGCTGTCAGGCAAGAGAAATGCAGATTTCATTGCGCAAAAGATCATAAATCACTTTGGGAAATGGAAGCTGGGGTGGGGATACTGGGAAAGGAAGAGAGAGACAGTTCATACACTACAGTACCAGGTCAGTGAAGATAGAGCCATTCAGATGGACCAGCATAAGGCCTGTGCCACCACACAAGGAGGGGCCCACAACTTCATGAAGCTTGTTTATTTCCTGGAATCTCAGATAAGACCATCTATCCCATTTTGGTACACAGGCCTTGTGATGGCTGTCTGCGCAGGACAAGTTGTGTCTGCTAGGGCAGCTAATTACTTTGACTCTACCCACTGCCTCTGGGAATAATCACAGCACCTATTTTAAACTGCTCTGCTAACTATTATGGTTATTAGCTTAGGCAGAGCAGGTAGCAGCTAGAGGCCAGGTCAGGTCTCCACTGAGCGAGGCACAATACAAAACCAGAACAAAAACAGGGTCTCTGCCTTCAGCATATTACAATGTAAATAAAAATAGGAGCATGGCAATGGGACAGGGCTGAAATACCTTTGATCCTCTACTGCAGGCAATTTTTACATTGGGGTTTCTTTTAAAACAGAAAGTAGCAGCACCCCTTGGGAGATCGTGGAACAAAGGAAGAGTGTGAGGCAGAACATTCATTTGCTGAGTATCACTTTGAGCTATTCAGCAGATTTGGGTATATTCAATAAATCCGTGTCAGAATTCTTGCACTTAGAAAGAAAAGTGTTGTTACAAGTTAAAGTATTTTTATCTGTTGTTCTGCACAAACATTTGTTTCAGTCAAATAAGAAATGCTACCAAGTCATAATGAAACTTTCCCAAAAACTCTTTGTGTGACCCAGAACTAGCCCCTGCTACTTGCCTGAGAGGACTACACCCTCTGTTTACTAATTTTTCTCTTATGTGTCCATGAGGTGTTCTCTGGACTTCAACTAGTAAAAAGCATTAAAAGGGAAGAAGAGCTGCCTTTATGCTGCGAGTGTGGCAGTCTCTCCATTCCCAGAGACCCTGGGTGTGTGCTCAGCTACAGAGCACAGTGGAATGGGAGCTGAGGGCTCAACCAGCTGCTCAGAGTGCATCCCCAGCTGAAGCAGTAGCAGGAATGCTGAGCAGACACTATAGGGAGACATGGTATATGTTAACTTAAGAATCAATACGTTAACCTAAGAATGTCAAGAAAGCAAATGCTTGGAAGGTTTAATTTATGGAGATTAGCATGTCAGATATATCTTGAGGAAACTTTGGGATTGTTTTCCAGAAGTAAACCCCAAAACTTTTCCAGGATTCCCAGATACTTTGTAGGTTAAAGGACCTTCAGTCCTTCCTATTCTCACAGCATCCTCTGCTGTGGTTCACACGCAACTGTGTTAACATGAGTCTGGAATATCTCAGCACATAATTATTTATTCTTCAATAAAACAAAGAAAACCATGTCTAAATCTGACTAATATCCCCTCCTCAGCCTGCCAAGTGGGGCCTTGTGTTTTCAGTATTGAAAACCAAGCCTGACTTGCTGCATATTTTATGTTACCATGGTTTATGTCCAAATGCAAGGATTTAATTTTGTCCGTCATCAAACCGTGGTTTCCATATGACACCAATACATTCCTTCCCTCTGCCTGCTGTTCTGACAGACGACAGAATAGAATTAAACATTCCAACTACCACGCTTAAAACGCAATAGCTTATGTTCCTTTGGCTTTGGAGATCAAGGGGCAGATCTTTAGCGGGTATAAATTGTCTTCACTGAAGCTATGAAAATTTACACCATTTACCCCAGCTGAGGTACAATCTTGGATGTCTTTGTTTCACAGTACAATTCCAAGAAGACAGATACAGTAGGACTGACAAATAAGATAGACTCTCCTTTTCTTCTGTGCCTAGCTATTATGAGTGATTATTATTGTGTTTCCTTCTGGAGCAGTTACTGACCAGCCCGACTTATACCTCTGAAAGCCAGTGAAGAGAAACCCCTCCACATATTTCTACACTAAATGCAGCCTGCCCTACATCCCAGCCAATTTCAATTTAATGGTATCAACATTTAAAAAAAGCCAATCCACAGTCTCTATCATACTGAGACTGGGAGTAGAGAAATGACCAGTTCCTTCTCAAAACACCGACTGGGGTTTCAAAGGAGGCTGGGAGAATTATGCACACATCTTACTTTGAAATTTAAGCTCTGGATCTTGAAAGAATAGGTTTATTCCACAACTTCACACCCTGAAGGGACAGCTCATTGCCTGGGATTGCTATGGTGTCATCCCTTTAGGGAACTTTTTCAGTTAAGTCAGTGCACAGTCCTAGGCCGCCTTGTGACCTCCATCTCGATCGGAACACCAGTGGTGTGATCCTGGCCTGGTGGGTTTTCAAATGCTCATGAGTAATAGCAGTTCCTTGTCTGTCCATCCGTAGTGCTCAGTCAATACGCTGGAAATACGGTGTTACTTCTGAGTGTTGTAATGAAGCTGAGCTGAAAAATCCCTGTGGATAAGAAGAGGAGATACACTATCCCCAGGAAGGAAAAGAAGAGTCCAAGAGGATGATAGTAACAATCCAGCTGGGCCTGCAAGTCAACACCATTCCTGGATTTAGCCAAGAATTCTGGCAGTTTTTTAAATGCTTGGGATTTTGCCCTGGATCTATAGTCTCAAGAGTGGTTGTTGTCAAGATTTGCTAGGTGTGGTAGGGTGACTGCTGCTGATGCCAATAGTCTAGGAGAGGGGAAGTGAAACCTGCTGAGACTCGGGAATGAAACAAATTTGTATTAATTAGAAGCAAATGCTGTATGTTGGCTAATGGGTTCCAAAGCAGATGTTTGTCAAAATAGCCAAGAGATGGGTCATCTGAAAGCAAAAGTTATAAATAATAGGAACTATGTTTCTTGTTATTTCATGTTTTCTCAGGTCAAAACCATGTGTCATTCAGTGTTGGAAATATCATAGAGTGAAACATCTTGTGTTGTTATGCTATAGGGAACTCTGTGCCATCATTTCTGTGTATCTGACCCATAAACCCAAACCACTGTGCAGTTAGAAACCTGTGCATGACATTACATGGGCAGCTACAGCCTGCTGAACAGACGTTTACAGTAAGGGAATGTTTTTGCAGGCAGAGGCTGCTAGCCTTGCTCCATCTATTACCAAATCGTTCTCTTCAATTTTATACCCACACAGATGCATGTGTGTGAATGGCGCTAGCACCTCTGCGAATCTCCATCCTTCACTGGAGCCAGCACAACAGAGTACAGGCAGTTCCCTCCATCAGTCCCAGGATATATCAGAAGGGGATGAAGAAAGATATGTGCATCCACCTGTGATCCAGACTTCCTGAATAAATTCAGTTTTCCAGGTGAGATTCCTGCTGTTAATTTATGTTGACACATAAATTTGGGGTGCCTTATTCATATAATGTCCTTTAATAATTTAACTACAGTCTTCAGATCAGGTAAGTCTTCACTGTTCACTCCGAACATGGAACAACAGGTCCTGAGAGGCTCTTCCTATCATCAGGGCTGCAGAGACATAAATACGTGTAGAGCCAAATTCACTGCTGGCATAAATACACATAATCAACAATTTTCAGAAAGATGCACCTGTTTGCTCTTGAAGTGAATGTGGCCTGCTTATTTCCTCCTGTACCGCTATGTATAAAATCCCCACACAAACATACTTTGTGTTCTAGTATTTATATACGGTGTGGTATATGCTGTATCAATACCTACAGGTTCAATTGGCAGCACATAAATCAGCACAGTTAAACAAAGACAAGGATTTACCCTCCTTGTAATTCTGACTTTATAAATGGATCAATATGAGACATTCCCCAGCCTGGCACTTCACATGCAATTACCACCCTTTTCTACAGGCAGGAGATGGTACAAATGGAAGTGTGGGCATCTGAATCTTCATACCAGGGTTTCTGGATTCAACAGTCAACTAGCCTGTGTGTGGATAAATGTAAAGAAAAAGATATAGAACTAGACTAACAGTCAAACTTCACTTTCCAGATGAAGTGAAATGCAATTTTTTTCCCCAAAACTTTAAACAAATAAAGATACTTCAGATTTAAAGAATATTGTCCTTTGTTTGTACTTAAATTTGCTTACAAATAGTGTAGTAAGTAAACATTTTTTAAAAGGAAGAAATTAAAAATATAGATGTATTGTTCATCTTGGGATGTATCCATGTGACTGTCTTCAAGATATTTAGATATGTCTTGTATCTTGAAGATGCTAGATGCTAGAACAAAAAGCCTATATTTAAAATTAATTTGTGTAAATACACATGTGCATGTAAAGACACCCTGTTATATACACACATTTAGTCACATATATATGTGCATATATAATAATGTTTGTATACACAAACACACACAAATTATGTACAGAAAATTAAGCATATGCCCATCTCACCCTAAAATGATGCATCCCTCCAAGGAACATCAAACCTATTTGTGTCAACAAACAGACCTCTCCAGCCCAGGAAGATACTAATATAGATACACAGTGAAAAATAGAAATCTCTATACCTGTAAGGACAATTACTTATTTATGCATAATTTCTACACCTCTTCCAGTTACTCCCTCCCACTGTAATCTCTGTCCCTCCCAGGCAACACTCCCTAGCCAGAATCCTATGATCTTTGCCCTCGTTTCCTTCAAATTGAATTCCAACTTTTTTCAAATCTCTGGTAGAGTGACAAGCCAGTGCCAGAACTGTCTTTTAATACACAAAAGCATAAATAATGCC
Organism: Aptenodytes patagonicus; assembly: GCF_965638725.1. Classification (NCBI taxonomy): domain Eukaryota; kingdom Metazoa; phylum Chordata; class Aves; order Sphenisciformes; family Spheniscidae; genus Aptenodytes; species Aptenodytes patagonicus. The sequence goes on from NC_134972.1 coordinate 3,658,776, forward strand.
ATCCATCAGAGCTGTCACTCAGAAAGATAGATTGCTACTTGTCCAGACACTGGAATGACACAAAAGTGAAAGTTAGAAACTGTCTCTTTTCTTTGCTTGCTTTCTTTTTCTTCTTCTTCTCTTTCCCTTTTTTTTTTATTTGCCGGACTGCTTGATTCTGATTAATGGTGCTGTCAGGGAGGGATTCCGCTTGCCCGGATAATGAGTCAGGAATGTATTCCCTGTCACAAACACAGCAGATGTCAGGGGCAGAAGGGCCCGGGAATGCCAGAAACAATATACAGTTTCTTCCTAGTCCCCTGACAGGCCAATATGCTGCACAAGGTCTAATTTATGTAGACAAAATGCAGGCAAGGGGCTGTAGCAGCAGAGAAACTGTGCTGGGAAGTCTGAACTACAATGCAGCAGGGGAGAGAGCTGAAGGGAGGTAATGAACGCTAGCAGTGGGACTCAATAGCACTGCATCAAATGGCCTTAACAAGAATGGCCCAGGACCACTTTGACTCCATTAAAGTGCACTTTACATCATTATAGAGAGAAATCAAACAGGGCAGAGGGCTTCTGTTTCTTTTAATGGCTCGATTAGGTTATTCACTCATCGGGGTTTGCAGCTGTCATAGTAATGCAGCAACTGCCAGGAGAGGTACAATAGCACTCGTGGCAATGTGGGGCCCATGTCCCCTCTCAAAGTGGAGTGCATTGACTGGTTCTGCAAATTCCCCACGTGTACACGACGACTAACGCAAGGCAGATTTAGAGGGGATTTGCCAGTCCTAGTGAAAGAATTTCAAAGTGATTTGTCTTGAGATGCCTTCACTTTTGGGGTTGGCCACCTGGAAGCACTGGAAAGGGGCCAGGTCTTTGCTGAAAGCTGAGCACCTGCCTTTGGCTATCTGTGGCCCTGGCTTGGCATGCCAACAAGAGGAACCCACATTCACTTCAGAGAATGCTGACCTTCCCTATACTGGAAAGAAACCCATAGCTTTTCAGCTACAAAATGCTGATATCATAAAACTAACTCACATATTTGGAAAATAAATTAGCATTTTGAAGTGCATGCAACTGCACTGGTCTGTTGCACTTTCTGTTCAGCACTCTGGGGCCATTTGGTTTGCCAGCGCTTGTTCAGCACTTGGAGTAATGAGGTCCTGGTCCAGGAGGACTAACACTCAGGGCTGTGTGACGGTGTGTTTCAGTCCCACAAAGCTTCCCTGAAGGCATTGCCAGGCTGCCTGTACCTATCACAGAATGACTAGTGAAAATATTATTTAGAACAGAAGCATGGCTTAGGGAAAGAAAAGAAAAGAAAAGGGTTTGATTCAAAGTCCTCTGATGTCTGCCAAAGTTTTTGTATTGACATCAGAGTCATGCAGCAAACTCCTAAGCACTTGGGAAACACCCCTTTCTTGAAGATGTCACATTATCTGTCTAGCATCTGCTTAATGAAATCATGTTATACTGCAAAATTTCGAGTGAGAAAAAGACTTTGAAACTGGTTGTGCCAGAGGCAGTTTTTTAAGGCCATGGCTAGCAGCAAGTTTCCGAACTGCATGTGGATTGTCAGCCCTTTGGGATAACAGCCTTTTCTTCTTCCATGTTGAGCTGTTAACACAGTGGAGTCCTGATCTGTGGAAGAGCTTCTTCCCACTCTAATAACAATATAATAATAGCTGTTACCAGAACAGAACTAGTCACTTAAAAAGGATTAATTCCTTTACTGGGGTAAGTGTACTCTTCACCCTAAATCTGTTTCTAGAACTTTTTACTGTGATCAGTCTTTTCAGTCTTAAAAAGCACACCTTAAGGTATATATAAAGTGTCATCATTGAGCATTTAACCTTAGTCCTAATACAGCCATTTGACTCTCTGTCTTTAACCAGGGTAAAAATAATGAGTAAAAATATAACCACGTAAGGCATTTTGGTGCATTCAAAACACTTTCTTCTGGCTTCAGCACAGTTTAAGTCAAGCCACTTGTATTGCGGTACAGCAGCCATCCATGAACACTTCCACAAGAGCCTGCTCCAGCTTTTATGTCCCTGCCTCTTTAACTTAATCTGAACCCTGATCTGTGAAAGGTCCCAGTGACTCCTTCCTGAGGAGCAGAAGCTCAGCTCTGACATGATTTTGGCACTGAATGGTGAAGGACCTTGAGGTCATACGATCTGCAGGGGTAGGAGGAGAGCGCACATATCCAAAGAGGTAAAAACCAAGAATGACAGACAGATGAAAATAAAGATAAGGTTCTGCTACCCCGAGTCACCAGAGTAGGCAGGAGCTGCTTTGAAGGGGGAAGTGCAGTCAGGATGCTGGGGTTGGCAGATTTCATGCCCAAATTGAATAGGATTAAATGGTTGGTCCTGAGTTTTCCCCTGACCCTACCATAAAATCCTGTGCGGTATCACAAAGCCATGTGTATGCAGCACGTATTTCATATGTATTACATCTAGGCAGCTTGTTTAAAAGTGGCACTGTTCTACTGAAGCGTGTTTACACTGGTCAGGGAGCTGTGTTAGGAGGATCAGGTTTGCCAGACCCATGCTCTGAAGGCATGATGATGTTTTTAGTTACATCAGTGTAAATCCAGCCACTGGGCCATATTTGATTTCATTTACAGCAGCAGCAGTCCAAAGCAGCCTACTGCAAACACCAGCCTGTTTGTTCAGCAGCACAGATTAGCGTAACTGTATCAGCCTCAGTGAATTAGGCGGCTGTAGAGCTGTCCCACTGCAGCAACTTCAGCTTTACCAGGGTACAAAGTACATACTCAGTTGCACACCATTGAAATCAAGCTAGTGACTTCATATTTACCGAAGTGAAGTCTAAGTGAAATCTCATTTTGGTTTTGTGTGGCTCAGAAGTCGGTAAGAAGTTATCTCTGAATGTGCTCCTGAAACTGCATTTCCTGAAAATGCTTGGAGCCCTTGTCCTCTTGAATTCTGCAGTAAAGTCCATTCGCTCTACCCACAAATGATGTCCTCCTGATCTCTAAACCATAAAAGCAATGTGACTAACAGGAAAGGTTGCTTCCCAGGTCGCCTGGCTTAACGCAGCCTTGTCCACAACACCGGTTGAAAAGACATTTCTTCTAAATTGATAAGGTTGTGCTTTTTTTCCCCCTAAAGCTCAACATGTTTTTTATTTAAAATAGCTTTATTCCTGCTCAGAATGTCCCTAATCAGAACCAGCACCTAACAGCCTGAAAATAAAGGAAATAAAATTAAAGATTGCAATTGCTTTGGTTTTACAAGCCTGAGGCCTGGTGAGGCTTGCTTCAGAAGAGGGGAGGGGAGGTAAGGGGCTCGTTTTTGTTAGTTTTGCTTGTATTACACTGATCAAAGCAGCATATTGTTAAGTAAGCACAAGTGTGGATTTAGAAAGTTAGCGCATTAAAATAGCTGTGATTGACATCAGACTGCAAGAGTCAGTGCTTGAAGGGAGTGCAGAGCACAGAGATGGGACAAGGCAGGCCCTCAGAGGCTGCCAGGAAGAGCTGAGCGGGACAGGGTGCAGAGACTGAATGAAGGGGCTTTGATGCTGCAGGTTAGGTATGAAGCAGGACAGGAATGCAGGAAAACACTAAGCAGCAAAGCAAAAGTAAGTTTACCTAATGTAGCTCGTACAAAAGTGTATTCCCAGCAATAGGAATGACCCCTTTGCTTTCATTTCTCTTCTGTACCCTTTGGTGATCTCCCCTTTAACTGAAACAATGTGAAACTTCACTCTCTCTCCTGCTCTCTTTGTAATTCAAAAAGAGAGCTGGGTCTTACATCCTGCTGGGGGAAAACAGGCCTGGGCTGAGCTCCTGGCACCTTCTGCACACTATGATCCCTGGGAGTAATGGAAATCCTATGGAAGCAGTTACGACATGGACATTAATAACAATACCAGAAGCACTCCTCAGGCTGAGCTGTGTTATGTATTACCAGTGGTGTTGAGAAGAATGAGCACTGTTTAACTCCAGAGCCTTGACTGTGTATTGTTGCATATCCTGTGTTGTGGGGAAGGCAGCATGCATGTTGTGGAAGAGGTAGAGATAAGGCTGTTACAGCATTTATCTTTTTATGCCTTCCATTGTAATGAAACTGCTCTCATGTGGACCAGAGTCTGCAGTGATGTCTGTGAAAGGGAGTCAGTGACTCAGGCAAAGCTATGCCTGTTTGCAGCAGCATCAGTGCAAAGTAACTCCATTAGATTGAGGCCAATGAAAGGCAAGTCATAACTCCGCTGATGCTGGAGCCAGGAGGGGCTGCAAGGCTTCGGGAAGTCACGCTGTAGCATGTGTAATCAACTGAAGTCTCACAGTCCACAAAAGGCTGCTGTACCACACCAACGCTACCTGCCATACCTGGACGGAGAGTCAGAGCACGCTGTTGGGAATGGACGACTGCCAGGGCAGTGGTGGGAGTGCGGAAGGTGGACTTCCCAAGCCACCCTCCCTCCAGCCTGTCTTGCCCCCCTGCATGTCAGCATTAGTAGGCAGCAGCTGAGCATTAAGTTATTTAAGCTGTCACCTGCTGAACTTTGCAAAAGTTGCAGCCCAAAAGATTTATGCTTATCAGAGCCAGCACAGCGTTTTGTGTAACCTGAGTCCTTGTAGGACCAGGTCAAAACCTGGTCAGTCTTCAGGCATCTCCCTGACTTCCTGTCCCCACAGCCCCACGAGAGGGGATTGGATTTCAAACGCACTCTGTGTGTCGTCCTTGAAAGACATAATACAAATAAGTGACACCCCAGGACCAGGCGTCTGTATCAGGGGGCAAAGGGAAGGGAGAAAAGCACATCTGATCAAAGATGCCCCCAGCTGCTTCGCTGAGGCATGTCCCTCAGGAGGGAGGCTGAAAAGACCAATTTTCACAGATCTCAGCACCAGGAAATAGGCATTTCATCATGAGTTGAGTCATGGAAAGGAGGATTCGGCCAGGCTGCTGCTGCTAAGGCAGAGACAAATGTAATTTATTACCCTGAGGCTTGGGGAACTCAGGAGGAACATGCAGCATTAAGGAGGCCTGGCCCCCTAGGAGGCTTTTTGGAGAGTGACTAATTGAGATGGGATATTCTCATCTGTCTGTGCACATTCAGTCCTTTCACACATTTGTATTGTAAAATAAACAGCATGTAGGTACTGGGAGAATGGGCCGCCTTGCAGTTAAAGTGCTGACCTGAAATTCAGGACACCTGGGTTCACTCACAACTCTTGTAGGTGGCTTATACAATTCAGCAAGTCATTTAATCTTTTCCTCTTATCAATTCCCCATCTGCAAGAGCTGATGATAGTAGCACAGTGCACCCATGTGTTCCTGTATGCATTGTCCCAGTGAGTAGGAGGGAGGTGGCAGTGACTCTCCTGTCCGGGCAGGGAGCTGCTGGTTATGCCCATGGGCACAGCTGGGGACAGAAGTGGAGTACGATCAGCTCCCTGCTGTCTGCAGGGGACCAGCTTTGAGGCCGCTGCATCAACAGCGCTTTTAGTATAGGCACAGATGATCAAGAGGTGACACTACAGGTATTTCATGGCACTAAAAATCCCTCACAGGGATTTTTCACTGCAGGTCTTTACTGCTTGTTGAGGTGAGGGCATGACCCACCCTGCCCCAGCCTTCCCCTGTAGAGGTGGCTCGGCTGATTTCAATCATGGGTGCACTTGGCTGAATGCCTCAGGTAACTGATAAATAGTAGGGGCTGGTATGAGCAGCTGCTCTGACCCAAGGGTGAGATGAAGTGGTGTTATCTACTATACCTCAGCTCCTGTGTCTGTGGTAGTTTTCCTGGGGACTCTCCACCTCTGCACATTCTTACATGTCATTGTTCGGCCTGGTATGTATTGTGGATGAACAGGGCAATGAGGTTATGCTAAGGGAAGACTATGTGACCTTGCAGGAGTGATTTCACATCTATGTACTGTGGTTAAGCCAGCACTATAGCTGAGTCTCTTGTGCCTGCGCTGCAGGGGAGGAGGGCTGGGGAGTCATTAGTATTTCTGAAATGTATTAAGAATTTTCAGGTGATGGGGCCCTTTTATAGCTGTGCAAGGTATTGGGTGTTTTTCACATATGTGGTGATTAACTGATAGTGTTAAATGCTGAAGCCCACCACTTCCCATATGTGCAAGTGCGTGTGTGTAGCAAGGCCAGGCAAATGACTAATGCAAACCTGAAGAGAGACAGCAGAGCATATTGTAAAGATCAACCCTATTTCGGCTTATGTTCAAATCGGAAATGCCAGAGATTGTTTCATAGTCTTCTGCAATGTTCATTATAAAAGTCCCCAGATGGCAGATGGCTATTAGCTCACTGTGACCTATATAAATGTCAAACGTAAAGCTATTGCCCCAGTGAAAATCTCAAAATAAATAACAACAGGAGGGATGCTGTTCTGCTGCCACCAGGATTTATGGATTATGAATTCATGCTAATTCATCCCAAAGCCAGCAAAAGAATGAATCTTGTCCTTTTGGAGGAATTCACTTAACACCTGCTTGCAGATGAATTCGAGTCCCCCATGCCTGATTCTTCACTGATCTCTTCTCAGCTGCGTCCCTCTCCAGTCATATGCAGCTTCCCCTGGAGGGACAGCTGGTTCCTGGGAAGAACAGGCTATGTGCGGGGTGGTATTGATTAACATGAGACAATGCCAGTGTCACTCACTACTGACAGTGGAGACTTTCCTTTGTTTGCCAAAATTGTGTAACAACAACTTGAATGGTGATTTCAATTTGTTTTCTTTGCCCTTATTGATCACTGTGGCACCTGTCAATCGGAAAAGGTGTGATTTCTCCCTAGGCTTTTAGGTAGTGGTTGTATGTTTGTAAAAGCCAACTTGTGCTCGTAAGCACAGTCTGCTTGCTTACATTGGTTTGTTTGGAGGAGAAGGGGTAGAGGAAGGGGGGCTTTGTTTGCTCAGTTGTTCTGTTGTTCTGTTCTCATAAATAATCAAAAGATGAATAACACGCACCATGAGTAATTGCAGTTTCTGTAGCAAAACTTTCCCTGTCCTACTTACTACTATCAGCAAAGAGCATGATGGAACAGATGCACTTTGTAGAAAGCCCAGAAAATTAGCTGTTATAGCTCACTCCAGCCTCGCTTGCAGCACTATCCATTTGTGGTAGCTGTGTCACTGGAGCTGCTCTAAAACGGAGAGGAACAGACCCAGGTCCTGCCACAGCAGCAGAAACGGGTCAGTTGGATCCCACATGCCCATCTTGAGGCCTGAGACCAATGAGTACAGGGCACTATCCTGGGCATCTCAGGTGCCTTGAGCAGCTTCTAGTGAACTGAAGTGGTACATAAACAACTCAGTTGTATAGCAACAAGTCATGCAACCCATAAGCTCCTAGAGTATGCTCAGGACCTGTCTATATGGGGAGCCGTGAGGAGTAATAATTGTATGAGATTACAAACAGAAGTTCAAGTCTATTAAACCCCCATATGGTTGCTCTGCTTCAGAATAACATGTCTGTAGTTTGCTGCAGTTTCATCTAACCACAGAGCTTTGATGTATGCACATTAACTTTATACTTTGGCTTCATTTGTCTCAACTTTCCTCAATGTACCCTGTAGACAAGACCTTTGAAAGGAAAAGAATTGCATTCATGAGTTTCAAGGAATTTGTCCTAAATGGCCATTTTAGGATGATGGGCTAGACAACTTAGCAATCACCATTTAGTATGTTCATTTATATTTATGTTTCTACAGTGTTCAGATGCCTCAGATGGCATCAAGGACACAGCGTTTAGCAATGAGCAAACACAGAAGCAGGTTGTTTAAAAAAAAAAAAAAAGAAATTGTGGAATTTGAAAGAGTTGCTTTTTTCCCCCCTCTGAAACAGTTTTTGCAAAATGAGTTGTTGCTGCTGCCAAAATTCTTTAAGTTTCACCGATATAAATTATGTTTTGTTTTTTTAATACATTGCTTGGTGAAAAACATAACTGAGCAGATTTTAGAAATATTTCATCTCCATAAAAGGTGTTTTTCATAAACAAATACAAGTGAATATTTTATTAATGTTTTTGATAAAGATACGAACATGTAGTGATATCATGCAGTGAATGAATCAGCTTATTAAAAAATTAAGAGGAAAGTAGGAATGTGGGTCATTTTTATCCATGCAGGAACAACTTCAACTAGGAGAGCAGACTTTGGCCTCTTCAGAGATCTGCTTGGCAGAGTACTGTGGGATAAAGCCTTGGAGGGAAGAGGCCCCCAAAAAAGCTGGGTAATATTCAAGGATCACATCCTCCAAGCTCAGGAGCGATGCATCCCAACAAAGAGGAAGTCAGGCAAAAACACCAGGAGGCCTGCACGGATGAACAAGGAGCTCCTGGACAAACTCAAACACAAGAAGGAAGCCTGCAGAGGGTGGAAGCAAGGAGAGGTAGCCTGGGAGGAATACAGAGAAATTGTCCGAGCAGCCAGGGATCAGGTTAGGAAAGCTAAAGCCCTGATAGAATTAAATCTGGCCAGGGACGTCAAGGGCAACAAGAAAAGATTCTATAGGTACATCGGGGATAAAAGGAAGACTAGGGAAAATGTGGGCCCTCTCCAGAACGAAACGGGAGACCTGGTTACCCGGGATATGGAGAAGGCGGAAGTACTCAATGACTTTTTTGCCTCAGTCTTCACCAGCAAGTGCTCGAGCCTCACCGCCCAAGCCGCAGAAGGCAAAGGCAGGGACTGGGAGAATGAAGAGCTGCCCACTGTAGGAGAAGATCAGGTTCGAGACCACCTAAGGCACCTGAAGGTGGGTCCATGGAACCCGATGAGATCCATCCACGAGTTCTGAAGGAAGTGGTAGATGAAGTTGCTAAGCCACTATCCATTGCATTTGAGAAGTCGTGGCAGTCCGGTGAAGTTCCCACTGACTGGTAAAGGGGAAACATAACCCCCATTTTTAAAAAGGGGAAAAAAGGAAGACCCAGGGAACTACAGGCCAATCAGTCTCACCTCTGTGCCTGGGAAGATCATGGAACAGATCCTCCTGGAAGCTATGCTAAGGCACATGGAGGACAGGGAGGTGATTTGAGACAGCCAGCATGGCGTCACCAAGGGCAAGTCCTGCCTGACCAACCTAGTGGCCTTCTGTGATGGAGTGACTACATCAGTGGACACGGGAAGGGCTACGGATGTTGTCTATCTGGACTTCTGTAAGGCCTTTGACACGGTCCCTCACAACATCCTTCTCTCTAAATTGGAGAGGTATGGATTTGATGGGTGGAGTGTCCAGTGGATGAGGAATTGGTTGGGTGGTCGCATCCAGAGGGTAGTGGTCAATGGCTCAATGTCCAGATGGAGATCAGTGACAAGTGGCGTCCCACAGGGGTCTGTATTGGGACCGGTACTGTTTAATATCTTCATCAATGACATAGGCAGTGGGATCACATGCACCCTCAGCGAGTTTGCAGGTGACACCAAGCTGAGTGGTGCGGTCGACATGCCAGAGGGATGGGGTGCCATCCAGAGGGACCTGGACAAGCTCGAGAAGTGGGCCTGTGTGAACCTCATGAGGTTCAACAAGGTCAAGTGCAAGGTCCTGCACCTGAGTCAGGGCAACCCCCGGTATCAATACAGGCTGGGGGATAAAGGGATTGAGAGCAGCCCTGCCAAGAAGGACTTGGGGGCACTGGTGGATGAAAAGCTGGACATGAGCCAGCACTGTGTGCTCGCAGCCCAGAAGGCCAATCGTATCCTGGGCTGCATCAAAAGCAGCGTGGCCAGCAGGTCAAGGGAGGGGATTCTGCCCCTCTACTCTGGTGAGACCCCACCTGGAGTCCTGCGTCCAGCTCTGGAGCCCTCAGCATAAGAAAGACACGGACCTGTTGGAGCGGGTCCAGAAGAGGGTCACAAAAATGATCAGGGGGATGGAACACCTCTGCTATGAAGAAAGGCTGAGAGAGTTGGGGTTATTCAGCCTGGAGAGGAGAAGGCTTTGGGGAGACCTTATTGCAGCCTGTCAGTACTTAAAGGGGGCTGATAAGAAAGATGGCAGCAGACTTTTTGGCAGGGCCTGTTGCAACAGGACAAGGGGGAATAGTTTTAAACTAAAAGAGGGTAGATTGAGACTAGATATAAGGAAGAAATTTTTTACACCGAGGGTGGTGAAGCACTGGCACAGGTTGCCCAGAGAGGTGGTGGATGCCCCATCCCTGGAAACATTCAAGGTCAGGTTGGACGGGGCTCTGAGCAACCTGATCTAGTTGAAGATGTCCCTGCTCATTATAGGGGCGTTGGACTAGATAGGCTTTAAATGTCCCTTCCAACCCAAACTATTCTATGATTCTATTCTATATTTTTCTCACAAATATGAGATTTCATTTTTGAACTCTCACAATAATAAAAATTCCCAAGAAGCATAAACTTGCTTTCATTTCTTAGCACACTGATTTATATTGGCTGAAAGCTTGCAGGCCTCTGAAGCTGGGAATGTCTCTTTAAAAATAAACCCCGTGTCACACCTAGAGGTCACTGCTGTTCCCTGGCAATATCAAAATTGAGAAATGGGGTATATGTCATATATACAGAGTATACGTTGTATGTGAGGCAACACTGACTAGACTGCTGCAACATCCTCCAAAAGCCAAGTGAGGCCTTGGAGCCCTGTATAGTAAATCCAGGGCTCAAATCTATTGTGTAGTTAATGATCAGAGCTCTAAAAATGTGTATTAAGCATGACATTAAAGTGCCAGTGCTAAGTACTTCACATACTAAGTGCAGCTCTGCCTGATATAAATTAGGAGTAATTATATCTATCAAAAAATAGAACTGTACAGTAGTTGTGACCAAACTGCACTGTAGTTAACATATGTTGTGGCCAAAAGGGATGGTCTAATTTATGATGTGGGTTAGTCAGAAGTCAGGACTGGAAATAGCTGTATCTACTGTTCTTATTCTGTTGTACAGCACGGAACACAGCCATGCTCAGGGCTTCATTGCCACCATCAGCAGTGGATGGGTTTGCTGGACTTGCAAGGAAAAATACTCTGGATATGGCTGTTGGTGACAAATGCTATCATTTTTATGGTAATCCTAGTAACTTAATCCTGGTGACTTTTTGCTGCTTTAACCCTCCTGTTCCAAGTTGCCATTCCTCAGAACAGAGGGTCATGTTACCTTTGGGTATAAAATGAGATTACTCCTCTTAAGTCCATGAAACTATATTCATTTACATGAACTGACAATCCAGCCTAGCACAGGAAAACGTTCCAAAGAAGGTAAAATTTCTTAGACACATTTTTATTTTGTAGTCGGCTCCATCTTTGCTGTGAAAGCCACACAGTAAGGAAACATACAGGTCCACTTCCCATTTGATCCATTCCCACTGTTCCACAGCGTTAGATCAACAGGCTACTGAAATTGCACTTGAAAATTAATTTCCCACAAAGCTTTTGCCGACAGCTGACAGGTGACAGATTGCTGCATTGGTTGTATATATATTGTTTGTGCCCTAACGTGAAATGGAGGTCTTTGAACGTCTTTTTGTTTTTCTTTTCTTTCATTAAGCCTGCAGTTCCACTATGACAAAAATTACAGCCACTGGCTAGCACCATGCAAAGACACCAAAGTAATGTTGAGGCCACAACTCCAGAATCAGCATAATTGTGCCCAAGCTAATCAACTGGGCAAGAAGGGCTAATAAGCTCAGGATCCTCACCATGTATCTGTAGTGATCTTGGGATCGAGGCTAGTAGCTGACATTGCACAGTAACAGAGCGGCTTACTGGATCATTGCTGGAAAGTGAAGTTAGTAAGGATGGACAAAGAGATTCTGTTCAATCCTCTTATGTCACACTGAACTTTTATGTCAGGAAAAAAAAATAGGAGAAAGGATAACAACAATAAAGAACAAACTCCTTATTTTGTGCTTGTGCAGTTTTGACTGCAGTGGTTAATTTGCTGCCCTGAGGGTCTGTGCTGGCACTGCTGGGACTCAGGAGACTCCCCAAGGGATGCAGAACTGGTAGGAATAATGGCAGAATGAAGCCTGTTGTTATGCCAGGCCTGCAGAGAGAGAAAAAGACAGCTTGGCTGAAAGCAGATCTTTTCTCAGAGGCCCAGCTCCAGCTGCCCATGGAAGCCAAGTAAATCTGTGCAAGATGATGGTATTTGAGGAATTGCCATAGCAAAAGATGAGGGTGTGCGGTTGAAACACCAGCATCCCTTGTTGTTTTGCAGCACGGCAGGGTTAGAGTTAACATGACCTAGAAGCAGAAACAAAGAAGGCTTTCCTTTTTCATTCTTTGGCATGCCTCTTTCTTGCCTCTCTGAGTATTTGCATGACCATAAATTCAGAGCTCTGGAGGATATTTTCAGCCAAAGACTACATGTGCAGGATACCATAATGTAAACTGCATATGTTGTGAGAAGTTGTTAAATGGAACCAGCAGATGATAATGTGCCCAGCGTTGCTGCTAACATCACTTGATTTCCTCCCACCATAGGTAAAACAAGACCTCTTCCCAATCAATTCTAACTTTCTGACAGGCCTATAAATTAAAATAAAGAAAAGAATGTTTTTTGGCTACCAGACCTCCACTAGAGACCCAGGAGCTGGCCCCCATTTCTGAGAGCGGCCCTGGTTCTGAGAAAGCTTAGGCATATTTAAGCACAAATGGGTTTCACTTGCCGTTTCCCATTTCTGCACTCTGCCTTGCAGACAATGGGACATGTTGAAAAAGTCTGGCAGAGCCCGGTACATCTGCCACCTTTCCCAGTCTCTTTCCCACTGTTTTTCCATTGCAAATAGCTGTTCCCCCTTTCTGTGTGAATTTAGGGATAACGGGAGCTGCAATGTTTCCTCCTTGCTTGAGGACGTGCAGCTGTTAAAGCCACGTGGTAAATACAGCAAACCCATTTTGAGGAACACTCTCACTCAGCTTCAACAAGAATCAGGACTGAAGTGGACAGAAAACTGGCACCTCTCCCTGTCAAAATATTTGGAGGTGGTTCTATATCAGGAAAATAATCTGGATGCTTCTCTTGCAATGAAATCCTAGTGGAGACTGTTACACGCTCTCAGGTAAAATCCAAAGTTGAGGGAAGAGAAAAGGGTTAATTTTTACCATATTGACAATTTTAAATGTATTGTGCTGGTAGTATTACCAGGTCCTGTTTTGGTTTGTTTGAAAGTCTGATATTGTACATGAAATAGGCAAAGATTACTAGGAGATTTTATTAGGAAGCAACTGTGCAACATCGTAACGCTCTTGGCAAATACCTTTTGGTATAGAGGGAGCAAAAGGCTCCTGCACAGAGGGAAAACCACCTTCAGTATTTCTTCCTGCTATCAGCTCCAGCACGGAATCTCAACCTGAAAAAAAACAGACTTTCTTTCTGATAGCCCTTAACCCAAATATTAGCGTTGGCTTCAGTGTCAATGAAATTCACCTCTGGACAATGATTTCAGAGTTAGCCAATTATTTCCTTCCTCAACCCTCAGCCAGGAAGTTTGTTTATTTTCCTGCACATGAATCAAAGGGAGATTGTATATTTATCTAAATAATGTTAATATGTAGAGGTATAAGACTAAACAGTAATCAAATGTGTATTGAAAGAATGCTAAAACATATGTTTCAGGGTTTGCATTTGTTTATAACTTCAAGTGGTCAGGAAGAGATAGCCATGTGGGTTGTGTGATTGTTGTGTTTGTGGAGTTCCTTTTGTTTCTTGAACATCCTGCTATGAAGTTTCTTGAATTCTTTTGTTGAGGCATTTGATGCAGGTCACTGTGAAAGGCAAGATATAAGGCCAGATGATGCACATGATCAACCCTGGAAATTACTTCCTTTCTCCAATTTAGAAAGGAGCTAATTTTTAAAATTGTTTATAAGTGCAAATTACAAAAATACATTTTTTTGTTTTGAAGCTCAGCTGCTGGGAATCTATTTACCCATTATTTACTTGCCAAGTCTCTTGTCAAACTGAGAATTTTGCCCTGCGAGATTCCAGGGTATTGCAGGCAACTCAGGCAGCACAGGCTGAAGGAAAAAGCTCTGCTTGAGGTGTCTGAGATGTCACTAACTGTTGCTGAGAAAAGACAGAACCCTAAACTCAAGACTGGCAAAGTAAAGCAGACATAGTATTTGACTTTCCATGTAGTTTCAGCATGCATTCAGTTTGCCTTGATGTTAATTTTGTTTCATTTCCTTTGCCATTTCTGGCTTTAAAAGTTAATCTGTATAGTTATTATTTTGTTATCGTTTGTCACAAAAGCTTCTGAATGACTCTTTAATTGGGTCAAATGTTGTCTGGGGAGCTGAAGGAATTTCCAGTCCCAATCATGGCAACACAATTGCATCAAATCCCTGGTGTGAAGAATGCTCTTGCTGTGATCTGTATCTGTGCAATTGCAAGAGTTCAGAGTCTAGCCAAGGTGATAAATCAGCAATGCATTTTACACTGGGGGCCTAAAATGTAGCTTTTGCAGTACCTTTTGGAGGGTGCTGGTGCACAGAACACACAAGCCCCTTCTGCAAATGCTTAAATAGGATTACCTGGCACTTCTCTATCCACAATGAGTTAGTAAGCCCTATAGGGGATTAAGACCCAAGCTTATTCTTAAGCACCTGGGTTGGATGATACTGAGACCATTGTAAGAGTTCTTTGCCCAGAGGTACGAGGTCTTACTTGGGGGCTGCCATTTGGGATTGGGTAGTCCTAGTGCTGGGAGCAACTGCATAGCTACAGAGGCATCTTAGGGAGTCTGCTGCTCTTGGTGCTGTTTCTGGGGGTTAATGCACCTCAGAAGGAGTGCAGCAAGCTTTGTGCTCTGGGTTAGGGAAAAATGGAACTGTAGCCTTTGAGGACAGAAAAAGAGAAACGTTCAGGTTACTGAAAAGGGTAAAAGGGTCCTCGGCATTACCAGAGATGATATAGTCTATGCTGAATGTAGTGTCCCAAGTGCTTTGTTAGCTCAGAACCTGAGGCCTCCATTAAATAGATGGGACAGATCCTTAGTTTATGAACTACAGGAAGTGCAAGGAGAGAGTGCTAGATCTGCTTGTGGCCCCACTGCCTGCAGAGTTTGGATGCTCTTGGATGCAGGACTGGGAGCATAAAGAACCCAGTTCTGGAGTTGTGGGTAGGGGGGAAGCCTTGTAATTCATAGAAATGTCTTTATAAGCCTATGGAGCTGACCTAAGAAAAGAAAAAAATAACTCCAAACCAACACCTTTAGTATACATGGCATGCAATGTAGTAGCACCTTTTGCAGGAAGGTGCAAAAACTTGAGAGAACAGTTATCCTAATAAGGAGAGGATTAGTTAAGAGGCTTTTTCTATTAAGTCCTGAAGATTTTCCCTTAAGGACAGGTGTAAACAGCCTGATGGGTTGCGAGCATGCTCTGTCCTCCTGAAACCAAATTCTTTACCTGATAAAGATTGGAAGGAGGAACTCTTGGAAATGCAGCATGATTTAGATCCTGTCTTTTCCCAAGGAAAGTTGGGTGCCTGTTTCTGAGACAATGAGCACCAGGGCTCTCATGGGGTAAGAAATCCTCCCGCTTTCTTCCTTCTTGCTGGAGTGGGCCCTTTTCATTCCACACTGCCAGTTCCCTGTGATTGAAATTTGAAAGCATGTAGCTGTTAATCTGGGAGTGATTAAAGAGCCTCATTTCTTGGAAGAGTCAGTACTCATCATCTGCCGTGCTGAATGAGCCTCTAACATCCCCTGATCCCATTATATTGTGATTAATTGTGCCAGTTTAAGTCAATAATTCATTTGTTAAAAATAGGCCTGCAAAGTATCATTTGTCTCAGGGGAGATATCAGAATAAAAAAAAAAAATTCATTTGATACTTCTCATTAAATTAGTGTTGGGAGTTCTATTGAAGGGTTCTGTTCATGAAACATTTATTGCAGGCTTATTTGATAAGAAGTTGTATTTGTCTAAAATTATGTCTGCTAACAGATGTAACGGCCTGCATTTTTCCATTGTTAACGAAAGTATAAAGAGTCTAAATAAGTGCGTGACTGGGGAGAGAAGTCTGTGATGACAATATGGGAGATTTCTGAACATGTGTTTTACAAAACAGGCAGAAATAATGTCCTCATCTTTCACTACAAAGTGGGGTCCTCTTCTCCCCACTCACTCTTCAGTGTGACAGTGCGGTAATGGGAGGTTATGTGCCTGCAGTGAAAGATGGATGTGCCCCAAAGTCTCATATGTGTAAATGGTTATAAATGTTGCATTCATATTCATCGAGCCATTAAAAATGTTTCAGCTGTAAACGGTTCTAAAAGGAATATATAGGGAATAGTAGCTAGTCTGCTAATGATAATGGCCATAACTGACAAAGACACATGCTTAATATCTTCATCTCTCTAGTCAGTCATACTTTGTATCACAGTAATATTCCTGGAGATGTGTGGAAGGATGTATAGATTATGAGAGCTCACCAAAGCTGCACAAAACATCCCTTCAGGAGACAGTCTAGGTAGCTAATGGGGTGTGCAGCCTTTGATTGCTAGGTCACTGATTTAAATCCAGGCCAGGTCACTAAGGGCCAGAAATCCTTACTAGCTAATGGATGTTCAGTGGCCTGCACAACTGAAGCCAAAGGTGGTTTCAATTTCTCTGACCTATCCCTGTCTTCTTTACTGAGTGGTGCAGGGCTCTCCCTTGCTCCCTAGGTGCTGGAGGAGGCATGCGGAAGGAGGAGAAATGGGTTATGCTTTGTCCTTTAAAGGTGTGCAGCAAATCCCAGCCTGGCATTACTGCTGAGATCCAGGAACTAAAGTTTGCCAGCGCTCTCCCTGGCACGGGGCAGCACTGTGCTGGTTTCCTGCACTTCTGTGCCTTGAAGCAAGATCCAACCCCCACAACAGTAGGATAATTTTTGTACAGCCTTGACATCCCTGTAGGAATTTCTTGCAGTGCTCTGAGTGCTGCTGGCCCAGCCATGGCGGCATGTGCTGCCCAGGCACTCCCCACCACAGCTGCGAGAGCTACTGGCCTTTCTAGAGCCTCTGGAAGAAATAAAACCCTTTGGGGTCACTTACCTGGCTAGTTGCTAGATTGAGTTGGGATTACAGTCATGTGCATAGTTTTCTTTCTCCTTCTCTCCTTTCTTCTTATACGATTTCTTGATATTTGTTAGCTTACCAGTGATTTATATGAAAGACTTGTCACAATTACTAAGCTCCAACCCATGTTCTCATTAATCATCACCTAGAGCACTGAAGGCCTCTATTGGGAAAGGTCACTGGGGCACATCCCCACGGATGGCTGGTTCAGGTGTGTGCCCTGTGCTCATGCTGCCTCTACTGCAAAGTGCTAGTTCTCACAGGAGCTGTCCCTGTTATTCCTTCTGGGGCTCAACCACAACATGAATAGTGTCATGCAAAGCAGAGCCTTTTCTGTTTTACGGTGAAAAGTCCTAGTGAGCAGCAGACTGTTTCTGTGCAGGTTACAGTGCAACGTGGTGTGTTTTAAATACTTTCACTGATTCTATGAGGCCAGCTGAACTTGGCCCATAATTTGTTTCAAGTAATGAAATGAAGGATGGGGAGTATGTGCTAGGGAAGGAGGCACTGGAGAAGACAAGGAAACACTGCACTGCTTGAGGAAATATGCATGTTAAACTAAAGCTGGGTTTGGAAACCCAATCAAGTCCAATGCCAGGGTCTGTTCCAAAATTTATACCAAAAAAAAATCTCTACAAACCGCAAGTCTCTCTTCAAAACTAGGCTCTGTGTTTTTTGCTTGTGTCTTTGGGATATTTTGTAGCTCTTGCATCACATTACCTGGTGATCTGCCCATCAGCTGTGCCACACAGTGTACAATCCTTCCATTGTTTGAAAGCCTTCTTGTTTGACAGCAAGTTCTATTAATGTGATGTGCTTGGCCAAAAATGTGTCACTGCTGAGAAAGGGTGAGCGAAAAGCGCCTTTGATGTCTGAGTGACAAGTTTCATATGTTTGCGTGGGGTAGAGAGAATATGAGCTGGAGCAGCAATCAGCAGGGAGGGGGAAACAGGGATGCTGATAGTCTAACAGCTGTAGGTGCAGGCTCTGCTGTGTTGTTCTGTGTCTGTGGACACTGCTTAGTGCTCTTTGGCAGAAGGATATCTATATTGCCCTATTTCTAACATAATTATGGGTTTACAACCTCGGCCTTTTAATGCACTCATGCTACTTCTGATGGTGTCCATAGAGAAGCAGGATGGATCTTGTTTATGCTTAGCATAGCTCAGCTCAATTAAGTCAATGAAGCTAAATCAAGGACAATTTCTATTCGATGAAGCTGCAAGTAAGTCTCTCAGATACAACCTGCACTGTTTTTACAATCTCTGACAGATGGTTCAAGGAAGGTAGGGGTGTGCTGTCATTTTCTCACACTTTGGCAACATTTTGTGTAGCTTCTCCTGTCAATAAAATCTCATTTGAATTGACCTGAATTGACAGATATCTATTGACTTGAACAAGAGATGGATCCAGTCAATAAGCTCTCATGCCTCAGGGCATAAGCCAGTCACTAACTCAGGGAAGGTTAGAAGGAAATATCCCTGATGTGTTGATTATTCCATAAAATTGTCCACTAGGAAGATTTATGGACATTCGGTTGCTCACAAATACAACATACAGGACTGTAGGGACCATTAACCTGTTCTAGTCCAACAGGTCTGAGGTTCTGCAGCTCTGAGTCACTTTACAAGAAGTGTAGTAGAAAGACTGAGTATTGGTGGTGTTTAAAAGCATGGAAGGAAGAATAATTTTGTTGTTGAATCTTAATCTGGATACCAGAACCTGAGACGTGCTTTCCCTATTTTCCCTATCCTCCTTATAGGATCCCTTATCTAGATTTGCAAACAGCACTCTTACAGTGCTTCTCGTGTTTTTTGTTTGGGACATGCAAGCTTTTGCTTCTTTCTAATGGCTAATCTGCTCATGCTCTCTGTGTATCTTCAGCAGCTGGGACTTGTCCATTAGCTCTAAGGGTAGAACATTGCTGCAGTGGTTTATGCAGTTCATTCTCTTTGTCTTAAGCAAGGATGCATTCGTTAAAAACAACAGCAATACTAATACAGCACTTTCATCGTCTTGGCCTTAATAACTTCCTAATTTGGCTAATGAATATCAATCACAATCCTATAGGGTGAATAAGCATTATTATAGCTGAGGAATGACCATGGCACAGAAAGGTTTGATCAGTTCCCAGAAGCAACACTCAAAGCTCCAGTTCAAGGCCAGAAATCGTTTACTCTCATGTTTCTCAACTTTAAGAACAAAGCATAACTAGGGGTTTTATCGTGGTAAAAAGACACTTTGTGGGTTAACTCTTCACGTTAACATGGTCACAAACTAAATAGTATCAAAAATCCAAAGAACCTATAAGGAAAGTTTCTAGTTTACAGAGTAAACTGTTCAGAGAGTAAACAGGACACTGTCTCCTGTCACATTAGGTGTGAAAGAGAAGAATCAGGTACCTGCTGCTTGACCAGCAAGTTTCTGAAGTTCCCATGCATTGCATGCTAAAGAAATGACTACAAAGGCTAACACTGCAGTCTTACATCAGTGTGGCATTGCTCTGAAATGAAAGCCAATTGAAGGGGCCCTGGTTCTGATCTGCCTACCCCACTGTAAATCCAGAATATGTCAGCGGAATAACATTGGTATCAAAATAGCATAAAGAGAGAATGGGACTGTTGAAGGTTACAGACTAAAATTTGGGCCTACATTTTGCTGAAGATCTACTTCCATTTTACTCTGAGAGCTTTAGTAGAACTTGAGCCACACAATGGGTTTTTGCTGGCTCTCTGCTCTCACGGAGAGCAGAGAGTTTTACAGCATGCAGAGCTGCAGAGCCAGATTTCCCTGAAGTTCTCAAAGCATTGCATGCCTGTTAGGTGCTGTGCTTTGTTAAAGGCTGTCCCGTACTTAACTGGCAGTGAGTTGAGGACTAGTGAAAATCTTGCCATGACTGTGTATCGTACATGCTTTGAAATCCAGTCCTGTGGCATGTGGGATGGGAAAAAACCCCTTGTCTTGGTTTTACTGTTATTTTCTGATTCCAAGCTCAAATAGAAGAGGGAGAGGTCACAGTTTTCATTCATCAGCAGTTTATATAAAAGTGTTTCGTTTTTCATTTAAATAACAGGGGAAGGTGTGTCCTGGCTGGGCCAAGAATAAAACAGTTGTACGGCTCACAGCAGTGCCACGGACTGCCTACACTAACACACCAGCAAATCCAGACTAACCCTGTCATGGCTTTGCTATTGTCACTGTAGTCATCCCACTTGGAAAGCTTTCTCTGGTTGAATTAAAAATAAGAGCTAAGTTTTGTGTTTTGCATCCCGAAGCACCTGAAGTTAGGAGGAGCAAACTGCTTGGTTTCAACAGGTGGTGGCTGCAAAATATGCTTGGAGTTGTGGTCCCACCTTTGTGCTATGTTTGCTCTCTGGAAGGGTTATTAGGGCTGTTTGAGAGTCCTGCAGTGGCCCCTCGGGGCTTGAGAATTCAATTGCAGGGGAAGAAGTGTTCAGCAGAAAGAACAGGCGTCAGCTGGGAGGTCATTATCAAACTTATGCCTAAAATATCCCAGAATCTGAAATGTGGAAACTCCCTGATCAAACAACTACCTCAGACTGCCTGCAAACCCCTCGGAAAGAGGGCTATGGGTGTGCAAACCAAAGAAGTGGTGGTCTTTCAAAGTCTTCACTGAGCTTTGAAAGAGGCCCTCAGTGAGAAGTGAAATCTGTCAGGCAACCTCTTTTGTGAGACTTCAGGAAAAGCTGGTTTTGATGACATTTTGTGAATGCTTGTGCGCGAGATGTAGGGATAACCTCACTCATTCCCCACAGCCATCAGTTAAGGACAACTTTTACTTGCAGTTGTGGGTTAGATTTGAGCTGGTATGCTAGAGGTCAGAAGCTGTCACTGCTATCCCTTTAAGTCATCCTCTGTCCCTCTGTTCCCTGCCGTTGTGAGGCTGCCTGTCAGCAGGGAGCATAAAACAGATTGTGACACAGGGCAGTGATTTTTTTAACAATCCTATTATGAAAGACAGAGTGCTCCCATTTCCTTTGCAGCTTTTGTCAAGACTTAAATTGCTGCCAAGGGAGAAAGGGGGGGGGGGGGAACCTCACTGCTTTTCTTTTATTTTTAATTTTTTTAAGAAAAGATTTTGCTTAGTTACTAAATTCCTCCCTAAGTCTCCTCCAAGCAGAGATCCAACAGTATCCCTATTAAATTATATAGAGCGAGTCCAGTCCTTGGCTGTCAGCGGTACCCATCAGTCCTAATTTATCGCCCCAGGAAACACAGTACAATTATGGTAATAAATAATAATAGGATTCAGTACATGACAACATGAATGATGGAGCCTCTCAGAACTCATTTACATTGCTTTGTGTTGCAATCACCCTGCTTCTAATGTAATGCCAAGCAAATGAGCCTTTTTGAATATTGTGCAATCTATTGCAAGTCAACTGGCACAAAACTCACTCAATAAATCATGTTCAAACACATGCCTCTAATGACAGGTAAATCAACAATGAAGTAATTGCATTTAATGTATTGAAATACTGGACAAAAACAGTGACCTCAAAGTGACTTTTTGTAGAAGGTTTGATATAGTTGCAATGGCAAATGGGTCTTTTTTTATCAGGCACTTCTTGCTCAGATGCACATGTGAGAATTAATGATACTATTTCCTTCACACACCTTGATTTACTGGCTGCTTTCTACACCAGCCCTATGCCTGATGCTAGCAGCACTGGCTGCTGGGAGTTTGCTGGTGCAACCATTGCGTTGCAGGTCTGGGGACTAAATCCTGGGCTCAGTTACATACTCTCTGAGGATCAATTTACTTGATAATCAGTGACGCAGTAGGTTGTCTGATGCTGCAGAGTGGTGTGACTCCATCAAAGGCAATTCAGTTCTACCAATGTATAGTGGTGGGGTTCTGGTCTGTTGCCTTCAATTGACTTTGTTCAGTTTCCCCAGTTTCCATGTTCCATTTATTTCAATAGAAAAGGAAAAAGACGGGTTGGACTGTGGAGCAGAGGCTTCTGTGGTACCTCCTATCAGCCCCTCGTGGTTTCTTATGTGGTAGGGTTTTTTTGGTTTGTTTGTTTGTTTTCCTGGGTGGCTGGACGATGGAGGAATATATGTATTCAGGTTCTGCTTCAACCAGAAGGTTGCTTTTGCTTTGGTGGCAAGCACAACATTAGACTTACATTTCCAATCCTTAATGGGATGTTTCAGGAAAGAATTTAAACCTGATTCCCCAATGCTTCATGCAGACATTTACACCTCTGCAGACCTTGTTGGGACAATTTTCTACCGTGCTACACTGAGGGAAATGTGAGGGTATTTTCTGCTTCTTTGCAAGGTTGTTACTGACTGTAAGGATCATGTCAAAGATCGGTCAGGCTCAAAGAGTATTCTACATGTGCAACTAGAAGTACTCTGATGAAATAATGTTGTCTGAGGACATTGCTCCAGAAAAACATCAGTGCTCTAGCAGAGGTGTTTCTATTTTTGCTGCCATTCCCACACCATGTTGCCTGCTCACATCCCAGCAGCTGACCTGGCGGGTTGCAACAGATCCTGAACTTCCACACGCTTGGCTCTTCAGCAGCCATCCGTGAACAAGCTGAGGGGCCGGATGGCCAGGCTAGACTACGGGTGACTAGTGTGCAAGAAACAGAGCCAACAGTATGGAAGGAAGTGGTCTTAGCAAAACAGTTCCTCAATCGTTGTTGCCCCATAAAAACACAGTATCAGCAGAGGAAAGTTTTAAGGTTATATTTGAAGGCTAGTGAAGAAATGACTTTGCAGATTTTGGTTCTGACTTTATTCCCTTACCCTTTCCTTGCAAGGGAATTTGGCAAGTGTCAAAGGTCTCTTTGGATTCTTCAGGCAATGGAAAGGTTTTACATATCCCCAGGCTTGACTGTCTCTGCTGATAGCTCCCATATGATATAAACTGATTAGCAAAATGTCTAGAGTCAGGACAAAAGAACTATTAAAAGAAAAGAACAAGAAATTTCTGCAATTTTAGAAAATTGTTACCAGTTGTATTTACCATCCAGTTTGGTCCTCAGCAGTAGGAATGTCAGGATGCAATCACCCAGTTTTCCTACACACAAGGACTCTAGGATCTCAGTTATAAATACTTCCAGTGCTGATCTTGTGGTAGTTGTGTGGGGCTTTGTTTTGTTTATTCCTAGCTGTTAGGATGGATTCCTGTCATCCCTAGAAGCATGGCAGGTATTTGGCAACAAGGCTTTCTGCAGCCACAGTTCATTGCCGAGAGAGGTAAACCCCTCACCCTGGTAGTCTTAAGTCAAAATGGGTGTAGCAGTAGTTATTTTGTTTGGGTTTTCTTAGATTGGGCTACAGTCTGGGAATCTGAGCTCAAGTTGTAGTGTAAACTTTTATAAGTGTTGACCTAATTTTCTTGCTGTTTTTAAGGGCTACCACTGAAAAAAAATTGAGCTTTTTAGATGTAGTAGTGTGAATATCAGTCTAGATAAAGCAAGCGGCTGCAGACCAGATCTGGACCTCTGAAATAATGGAGGATCAAGAGTTGGATCCTGGTTTTGGTCCAAGATTTTGCCTAGTATTTTGTAAAACCATGTTTTTCTCCAAACTGTTATACTCTGCTACATAGGACAGTTAGTGCATACGTGAACACATCTGTGCCCTTACATGTCTGTTCACACCCATGCACACAGCAGCTGGGTAGCGGCACGCAGATCCTGCAGTGCTTACTTGCACAGATAGATTCTCTTTCCCTGCTCTCCCCCTCCTGCTGCCTTCCCCAAGCCCCCCAGTGTGAATTAATGTCAGCAGTTTGGCGGCAGGAAATAGACTCACTCCCCTTGTCATTTTATTACGCAGCTCCCAAGAGCCAATAATCAGGCTCTGGCTGTGAAAAGGCCCCGGCTTAGGCAGCTTGATTAATGACTGGGGGTCACTGCGCACCACCTTTCCCACTGGATCTCTGAAGCACACATACAGCCCAGCTGGAAATGAACAAGAGTCTGAAAGTGAGGAATAAAGAGTCTGAACAATCAGGAACTGAAAACAGCCCCAGCCAAGACAAAAGGGAGGAAATGCTGCTTTTGCAGGCGTCCTTCATCCAAGAGTTGGGTTCTTTGGTTGGGATATTTTTTCCCCCTGCAGTGAATTCAGTGGAGTTGCTGCATTAACTGCTCTGAGGAGAGGGAATGGTGCAGCCCGTGAGGATTTGGGAAATTTGGGATTTTGGCATAGGATTAGGGAAATGTGAAAGCTCCTTTTCCTTTGCTGTCGCTCTACCATCCATTCTGCCTATATCCGCCTGCTAAAAAGGACTGTGTGTAGCTGGCAAACTGAAATGAAGTCCAGTGTTTATGAAACACCGGGAAATGGGGAGGACTAAAATGGGAAATGAAACTTGAAAGGGAGTGAATGCTGCGAGCAGTTGTCTCTTCTGCATCTCCAGACTCAGGCCCAGCCTGTGCTGCCTTCCCTGGCTCCTGGGAAAGGACAGGGCGGGAGGCTTGGATCCACACCTCATTTTCCAGGAGCAGAGAGGCAGTCCTCCTGCAGCACCTTTTCTTCCTAGGTCCCACCGTCACCTTTGAGAAAGGCTTCCCTCTGCAGTGCTTTCATAGCAGTGGCTGCTTCAAGCCAAGTTTGTCAGGTAGTTAAGCTCCCCTCCCTGCTTCATGCCAGCACCAGTCGGGAGGAGGCAGGAAGTCCAGCCCCATGTTATTAATTCCACTCCCCCCAAGCAATGAAGTAACAAGCAAGTGAGTACTGTTCGGGGATGATATCTTTGGTCTTCACAAGAGGCCCAGGGAGATGTTTTGCCTTGAGACATATTAACCCCCAAGCTTTTCACTTCACTTGGTCAATAATTGCTCTCTGCTTTCTTCCCATGCGTGGCTCTGCCCAGAAACCCAGCTGTGGTGCTCAGTGCAGACTCCTTTCTGGTAAATAACCTTTAGGGATGGACCTAAGGTCGGGGCTATTTACTCTCTTGCTTTTACAAACTTCATCCTCCAAGTCTCCCACCTGAAGCCACAGGCCAGAAACGCCATATCGGGCAGTGTGGTTCTCTTACCTGCTGTGCTCAGGTGCAGCCAACGGAGAAGTGCATGCTGCAGTAAGCCTGCCCTGCAGAGGCAGTGTGGAAGTGAAGAACAGAGGTGATCTGCAAAATCCAGAGATGGTTCAGCATCCTTCAAAGTGTAAAATACTATTTCTGTCCTATGAGTGCAAACTTGGAGCAGTTCCATAGAGATGAATCAAGTTCTTGGCATCCCTGGAGTTACTACGCGGGCACCAGGGTACCTGCAAGCAATGGCTTGGACTCAAAGATCCTTTCTCTTACAATATATGCATGCTTTGATTCACCTCTAGGGCCTTGTCTGTGCCCAGAAGTTTTGTCTTTTTAAGAATAGTGGTCTTAAAACCACTCTAAATGCAGCAAACCATTGTGTGAACATGAGGTTCGTTTCAGGCTATTTTAAGCTGAATTAAGAGATTAAGAGCACCAGCACAGCCTTTGTACTGGTTTACTGAATCAGTTAAAATTATCTATTGACATGTCAGATGCATCATCATCTGGCTGAATTCAGCAGTTGCTCTTCTTCATATGCACAAATGCAAGTTAACGTGCTTGAGCTAGAACGTTTTTCATTGAGATTTAGCTTAATACAACTTAACTTTTGTTCGCTCTAATGACTTACAGTGGCTCGACTCACAGTGAGGGTGTCACTTTCGCTGCATTTAAGTCTTTGCGAAAGAGGTGTGAAATGTTGTTGTTGCCCTACTTTGCAGAATGAGGAGATACAGTGGAAGTGGGAGAAATCAGTCCAATAGCACTCAAGAAACTGGCAATAAAGAAGGCATGTCAGTCACTTGTAGGAACAGAGGGAGATTTTGGATTTAATTCACCTCAAATTACAGTTGATTCTGCACAAGTGAGTAGTGATTTTTGATTCACTGTAGATAAGAAAAAATGCTGATTTTGCTGGCTGAGTCAGCTCTAAGAATCTGATTTGGGTATGGCAAGTTTTATTCTTTTGTTGTTAAAACAAAATAAATAACAAAAACGTTCATCAGAAGAAAAGGTGAAATTTTGCCCTTGACTGAACGGATCTTTCTATTTTGTGAGTATGCAATTTCCCACTGTGATAGGCACTTCTATGTAAAACAAGCTGGGTTTGAGATGGCACAGGAGAGGAAAGGAGAATTGAACTGATGCGGTTAAAGTTTCCAAGACCTTATGGACTCGTAACAGAAAATCTTCTTCTATGAGGTCACCTTGTTCACACTCACTCTCCTACCCCAAATGCCTGCCTTTCCCAGCATTCTGTACTGCAGTGCTTTGTCCAGCCAGTTTTAAATGACTCAAGCAATGTGGTTTGCACTGCTTCCCTTGAGAAGAGTATTTTGCAGTCTAACAGAGCTCACCGGTAGGAAAGATTTCCTGGTAATCGGTCTAAATTGTCCTTTGCTCGCTTTCATCCTGTTGCTAATTAGCTATAACCCATTGGCCCATTTCTCCTCAGTGAAATGGCCTTAGAAACCCCTTCCAGCATCTCACAGTTTCCCATTTCCTCACCAGTTACCCATCCCCGTCTCTCCCCATCACTCACCATTCCCCTGGACAGGCTGGGCCCATGCGTTCTTGGTGTTTATGCAACTGGGACAAAAGACACCCTGATTTCCAAAGTCAGCACCCACGGAGCAGGGAGGTCAGTCTCAGAATTCGATGGAGCTTCAAAGAACGTGGGTCAAGATCCAGCAAACTCAATACCCAAGGAAATTAGGTTGCTAGGATCCCAAGATTGTTTATTATGCTCTCAACTTTAATTAGCTGTAAGTAACATCATGTCAGTGTTCTGCCACAAATGCTAAAGCTGTCAAGGCAATTTTACTGAGTCTGGCAGCTTAAATCAGAAACAAGAAAGTCAACATGTCAATAATGGATCTAGACATGATGGATATATTAAAGGGGAAACCTAAAAGTTCTGGACTTCATTATACTGACTTCAGCTCTGAAAATGTATGCCAGAGAAATCTGCACCTCATTGGAAAAGCCCCTTGGAGATATTGTTCTCAATTATGGGGCACTTCTCTTCACCTCCGTGCAGTTGTTTTTTGCAGTATATACCTTACAAAATAAATTAAGGAAAAAGGCAGGGGTGGAAATAATCCGTTCAGGTTCAATTTCTACAAATATATCTATAGAAGTAGAGAGGGCATGGTGAATCTAAGGATGGGACTGTTACTCCCCTTTAAAAATGAACTTTAAAACCCCCAAAGAAAATGCAGTCATTCTTAACATCAGGCAGTTTTTTCACTGAGACTTTCTGAGAGTGAAGTGCGAGGAACCATTACCGTGCTGGGAAGCTGAGAAGTGGTGTTTTGCTGGAAAACACTAAAGTAGAGATTAGCAGTGTCTCCTCCAAGGGAGAAGTGTGCTCCATGGTAAGATGGAAGGATAGGATTTGGGAAACACAAACCATGCATGTTCCCAGTCCAAAAGGACCTGCCTTCTCCCCACCTTGAAGCAGCACCTCCTGCCTCAGGGGGCCTTCTGGAGATAAATGTGCTGCCAGCTGAGCGGTGCTGGATTCGGCACTGCCAGGAGGCACATAAGCAACATAGAGACAGTGGCTGGCACAACCAGGCCACGTCCATGCTGGGACTGCAGCAGTCACACATGAAGCTTGGAAAGAATTGAGTGTGATTTTTTGCAATAGAATTTGAAAACTTGTCCTGTGGCACATTCAGAGACAGGAGATGTGGGTCCTGGTGCTCAAAGTCCCTTTCCCCTATTCTAACATGGGAAAAGAGCTTTAAAGTGAAGCTAGGTTCCAGACCCCCCTGTTTAAGCTTTCTTAGCATAACTAGCACAAATGGCACAACTGGAAATCAGGCCTTTTAATGCCTCCTCCGGCCCATGCGTCTGAAGTGGTGCTCTGTTGTCTCTGAGCCAGAACTGTTCTGTAAGTGTTTTGGTGAGGCGGGTTTTTTGCATGAATGTCCTGCTTTTTTTTAAAGCTTCCTTAGGAAGGGACTGACATCTTGACCATTATCAGAGCAGTGCTGCTGTGATGCTGAAAACACAAACGCAGGCAGAGGCTTCGCCTTTTCTCTGCGCTCCCTCCCGTGCTATCTCAGCACACTTAGAAGAGGCTTCTTTATTTTTCTGTAGAAGTTCTTGGGTGTGAGGCTGCAGTGGGGAGTCACGAGGAGGAGATGACTGAACTGTGACTGCAGGGGATGTGTGTGGGAGAGAGAGAAAGTGCAAGAACTAACTTCCTTTATATTTCATTAGTTAATAGTTGTTTATTTTCTGACATGTCCCATTTTAAGTGTATTTTGGCTTGTGTATTATACATATGTCTATTAAAATTAAGCAGATTTGCCACAGTCTGACAATGTTAATACTGCTTTGAAAAATATAAACAGATGTTTTACGAGTTCTCAGGTTGTGGGTTAACCACAGCTGGCGTGCGTGCATGTCAGGGAGCCTGCGCTCTTCAGTACCTGGTGGGAAAGTGTCCATGTGTCCTTAGTTGGGGCTGTCAACAGAGAAGCAGAGAATGCCTTATTTTACACTAGTAGTGGTAATGGTTGATTCAATGTTTGTTTTAAAATCTGGAAGTGTGTAAGCTCTGTAGAGAACTGGACTGAAGAAATCCAAAGCTTTTAGTAAAGCTGAACCAGCCTCTCGGTTCAGCAAAATATGTGTGCACCTGCCAAATCTTGAGTAGCTGGATACCCTGTTTGCTCAAATAATGATCACAGCTCCCCTTCACACCCACATGCTGGCATCAGGCACAGGGCACGGTGCTTTCAGAGCAGACCACTGCAGTATGTCTGCAGCCACCTTGGACAGGGCGACAAATGAAAGACCCAAACTGGTTATACAAGCAAGAGCAGCAGTCTAAGTAACCAGCGATGCTGCTCCCGTGCTAACGCACGGCTCACGGAGGCCCACTGATGCTTTAAATGCTCTGTTCACAATTCCTCTTTCCAACCAACTTGCACATGTCTGTCTGTTACCTATCACAGACTCACTTGCTTTTGATCAGCCTTCTGTGAACTATTGGTTTATTTTGTTCCAGTTCCAAACTGGTAACCATGCTTCATTAAGCTTTCTGGACCTAGTTACAGAGCTGTCTTTTGTACCTTCCCATCACTAGAGATTTTGTCATTTTTCAAATGTTCCACATTTTGAAAATCTATTTTGTTTTTTGTTCTTCCATTGAAATACTTTGCTATTGTTTCTCTGATGGATTTCTGTTCTTATTTGCTGTGTTTGGTCTGGGGTTTGGTCTGAACTTTCTTCTCTTTCTATTGCCTGTTTTCCATCAGTTGATTTACAGCACGTTAATGTCCTGTAGCTGCAGTGCTGCAGGAATCTGCTGGCCAGGTCAGCTGTATGCACATGTGCCGTTTAGTGCTGTGTGGGGAAACTGGTTCGGGCCCTCAGTGTGACACAGCTCCAGTCCGTCTTTAACAGGCCCCATTTCTTTGAGGGTCAGCGTTGTGTTCATACAACTCCAGTGCTTCTAGTTTCAGGGCTGTCACTTGCTCCATGTTATACTCCATGGGTGGTACAGGATTGCTTCTTGTTGTGTAACTCCCGAACTTGCTCTGTTGGCCACTGCGCTACCGGACTTTTCTTTCTGCTGTCTTACAGAGGCTGCTCAGACTGACTTTGCAGCTGCTTTTTCTGAAGTTTAGCAGTACACTAAGGCCATCATGGAATAAAAAATTTGGCCCCTTTGCTCAAGCTTGCTTTCTCTTCCACATTTGGCTCTCCCAGATGTTGCTGGTCATTTCCAGGTTGTAATTAATAATAATAAATCAACAGAGTCCATCAGGGCTGGCTATTTCCTGCCACCACTTGGATTAGAGGGCTATGTTTTTTTCCAGATTTTCCAACTGTTGGTCAAGGGAAGCTGTCATATGGGGACTGTTGGTTAATAATAAACCCCACCACATTTCCTCCCTGGGAAAGTAACATCTTCACATCTGCTTTTGGGTGGAAACATCTGTTCTATCCAAGCCTTGTCTGTCTTGAGAAGAGACAGGCATTCTGGGAAAGTGTTCCAGCTGGGTGGGTTTTTTCTTCTTTTTCTTCACCCCACCCCCCCAGCCCCCGAAATCTTTCTGACATTGATATGCGCCAAGCAGCCAGCAGTATCCGAACATTTGCCAGGCATTTGTTTTTTACACAAAACTGTATGAGCAACCCAGGGAAAATCATGAAAGATGCAATAAGATTTTAAAAAAAAAAAAAAAAAAGGCTGCTTCTCAAGGATGCAAATATTTAAGAAAGGTGTTATCAACAGTATGAATACGCAGGAGCAAAGCAATCAGAGCTAATGGAGGCTTATCCTTAGCCTCTAACAATGAGTAATAATGAGTGAATCCTGTTCTATAACTGAGTTTCTGTTAACATAGTAGTAAAATTAGTCAGGGAAGGGAAAACTACACAATGCTTCTGAGCTAACCCTACTTCAGTAAACAAATTACTATCAGATTATAGTGGCAGACATTACTGAGCTGGATATGCACCTTCAGGTGACCACAGCAAATATTTTGCTTCATCTTAATGGAGAAGCCAATGACTTTCTTATTGCAACATCCCTGAGACAGCTGCAGAGCATGTTGTGCGTTGTGAGCAAGGAGGAGTGATGCTCCATCTAAGCCGGGTTGCTGTACCACCTCTGTTTCAAGATACTAGCAACCCATTTATTTGAAATGCATAAATCTGAATTAATTCTCTCTACTTCAGTGGGTTGACCCCATACCCTACAGTAGTGACAACAGCATTTGGCCCTGAGGCATCTAACCAAAGAATAAAAATTGCCATTGCCAATATTTGCAACCTGCTGTGGACTTTAATTTCTTTAGGAAAAGGAATGTATCTTGCATTGTGGTTGTAGAGTATCCACTGTAGTGGAGTCTCCAGCATAATTGAATCTCTGTGTGCCACGCCAGTGCAAACAGGCTAAGTTTGACAGCGATATTGCCACAGCTGCATCTTGAGTCTTTATCTTCTCAGACCGTAAAAAGCACCTCTAGTGAGATGAGACAGGAGAGCTAACAGCTTGCTGGAGCACAGCTCACGCTGCCTGTCAGATTTTGCTTCGCTGGTGCTTCCACTTCTGGTTTCACTTCACAACCACTTCTACTTCCAAGCTCCACTTTTACAACTCAGGTTCAAAATATCACTTGCGTGTGCTACTGTCCCGTTTGAGAGGCTTTCAGGTCATGACTAGAGCTATCAGGACTATGCAGAGCTCCTCCCTGCTGCCAGATGCTCTGCCCAGATCTTTCATTCCTTACCATCCTTGGAGGCCCTTGGGTTGTCAGCAGCAAAGCCTGTCTGTCCTTTCTCTTAGCTGGTGTCAGTGTGAGCCAGGGTGATGGTGGAGGAGAGGAACCTTTGGTGAGCCAAGACACTGTCCCTGGCTGCTGCTTCCTGGTCCTTTTACCCTGCTTGGAGTGGGAAGATAGCCAGTGGCGAAAGCAAGCAGCCACAGACGTTTTCAGTAAGTCTTAGGCTCTCCTTCCTCACCCCATGGGCGCTTTCTGTGTTGCATGAACATTTGTTCCTTGTCGCTTGAGGGGAAGAGCACAGTGTGTATCAAAGCCAACAGTGCTCCAGCAGTGAAAATGTGAGGAGAGATGCTAAACAGCTCAGGAAAGGATTGCAAGCCTCAGAGTGATGAAACAGAACCGCAGCAGTGTGGCTGCAGAGGATCTAGGCCAATTATTTATTTTCTTGTGGTCACTGTCACTCCTAAAAAAGCCAGCTGCAGGCTTGTCTGTGCCCCCAGTGTCACCCTGACTGGCTGGTGCGATCCTGAATATGTGTCAGGCTCTGTGAGTGCTGGGAGAAATGTCACTGGGAGCTCCATGCCCTGAGGCCCAGTGCAAAGTGTGAGAAGTCAGCAGAAGCCCTGCCAGGCGATTGCCTGACTTTTTATTTTCTTTCATCGCCCATTTTTTTTTTTTTCCTGTTTGGATTGCAAAGGATTCCGGGCGACAGATTTTGTGCAAAGAAGGAAGAGCATAAATCGGGCAAGACTGGCAGTGTATGCCACCACCCCTCGTGCACATAATTGCTGGACCTGGCCCAGCTGACGCTGGTCAAAAAGTCCTGCCAGCACGGATCCACGTTCAGAGCAGAGATGCTGTTGTACGCATAATTACCAAGGGCTGGACATAATGGGAAAGGAGAGCAGGGAGTAGCTGCTGCGCTAGGTTAGCTACGCAACACCAGCAGAGCAAGCGATTGCCTAGGGCAGCAAAATAGCAAAGCAGTGGCTGACTCATGGTAGATATTTTCGTTTGTACAATGCTTCACTTGAGCTGGGAGCCTGTGCTGCTGTTAGGATGCAAAAAGTAACCAGCACAGGTAAAGATAATCACTTACCCAGAGTGGAAGGGAGGGAAAGGAGGGATGTACAGGATTTTAAGAAATGAATCCTGGAAGCTGTGGGGGAGAAACAACCTCAGTGCATCTCTGCAAGGCTTGTCTTGTTAACACGGTATATAATCCTCTCACCTTTTCCTCTGGGTGTCCCAGGATGCTTCCCAACCCTGACAGATTAAACTTCATGCAGTGGACTTCAGCCTGGCAGTGGGAGATGCGGCTGGACTGGTGCCGGGGCAGGGAGCACTGCCCCAGCCAGCAGCTGCCTCTGCTGCTTCTGACGGGGCTGCAAACCTTCTTGCGAGGTGGAACACTGAGGAAGTGGTTTTGCCAGCTGGATAGGGATTTATGACTGCAGCGGCACTTTCCTCCTGCACTCTCCCCTCCTGTGCTCAGACAGAATTAGTCAAGCCACGTGCACCCACTGCCAGGCCTTGTATGGATGAATTCACACATTAGAGAAGGATTTGTCTCCCTCCGCTCCCCCTCCGGCATCCTGCCACCTCCAGCTGCCCCTGTTATTGTTTACAAAGGAGTACAGCCCTGCGAATGAAGCCTGCCTTGGTCTCCGGCTCTCCCCAGCCATGTGTTGTACCCCATGAGCTGGCTTGTGGCATTTATTAGCAGGAGCAGAAAAGTGCTTGCCTCATCACAGAGAGCAGCTGGAGACAGAAAGGTTTTCAAAGGCATGTGACTGACCTCTACCTCGGCTGCTGGGGGCCTGGGTATTGCCGACTCAGTGGAATTTTTTTCTTCTTCTCTCCGTCTCTCTCTCCCTCTCTCGTTCCTTTCCGCAGTGTCCTGACCTTGTGAGGCCTTGGTCTCCCCCCTATCCATCTCCCAGCGTTCAGTCTCTCCTGTGAACTCATGCTGGGAGATTAATTGCCACTATCGCCCCTAATCCATCACACTTCCCAAAGATTGTTTTGACATCTAGTTAATTTTTGGCTGATGATTTATCAAATTCTTATTACCGTGCTCTGAAGGGGCTCATTTATTGTGTTGATTCATGGTAATGATAAAGGGGAACCTTTTTGAATTTTAACTACATTCCCTCATGTTCTTCCCAGCACAGCTAAAGAGGAAAAAGGGAAAAAATATAGCCAGGGACTCTTAATTCAGAGAGTAAAAGGGGAGGGGGGGAAAAAAAAAACCCCTCTATCCTCCATTATTTGTTTGAGAGCCAAAAGTCCTAAAAGAGGTTAATATATATTAAGACATATTTTTAGAGTTCTGGTCTGGACTGTGTTTCAAGAGCATCCCCCCAAGGCTCTTTAAAACATTTATTGCCCTGTAATATTACCTAAATGTCTACTACCATTTTATTCAAATAGAAGTTAATGCTAAATGATGTCAGTCATGTACCAGTGGAAATGTAAAACATGTCTCTCTGCCAGTCCATATGGCAATTCCAGCTTTTAAAAGTACACAGAGAATTTTCTGCAACCCTTTATGTCATTCCCCCATCTTTGTTCCCACCTATTTTTAATTTGCTGCGCAGTTTTTAATAAGCCCAGATGGTAAAGGAAACACAGTAAATGGCCATTCTCTCTTTTTCTTTCCAGGCAGCTTGGGGAGTTAGAGCCCTTACATGGAGGGGAAGAAATGTAGCAGGGGGTACATGTGGATTCATACATGGTTTTGGGGAAGGGAGATGCACAGCTGTTGTAGTGGGCAGTAAGACAGTGTTACAGGAGCTGCAGTGATCCTGGAAGGGTGTGGGCTAATATGGGATTCATGCAGTTTAGGGCTGAGGACAAACACAGGGAAGAATCACTTGAAAGACACGCCAAGGACCTAACAAACAGCCATTTCTGTCTGCCCATACAGTAACCTCCCGCATGGCCCAGTTTAAGTGCTGGCTATTCAGAAGAGGAAGGATGCTTTTGTGTTTAAAGCCCTGAGAGCCTGAGGCTTAGTTCCTGGTTCTGCTCTGGCCTTTCCCTTGTGACTGCAAGCAGTGATGTATGCTCTCTGTGCTTTAGTTTCCTACTTCTGAACAGCAGTAATAATCTTGTCTTTTATCCATCTGTCTTCACTATTAAGCCTGCAAGTTCTTTGGGGCGGAGACTGTCTCTTCTCTGTACAGACACACTGGCTGACACCAGTCCTGGGCAGTAATCCAGGATAACTGAAACAATGAACGAGAGACAAGGAAAGTAGAATCAAAATAGTAGGGAGAAAGCAAACAGTTCCTTTTTATCAATTCAGTTTTCAACTTCAGCAGATCATTTTATTTAACCTTTAGGGACCCTGTAGGATTCATTACCAAAGCACAGAATTCATCACAGAAGAAGCCGTGAGCATCCAGCAAAGGGCTGAAGGAAGGGAGATGGCTGATATATTCTCTGCTGTAGTCAGGCTTAGCTGCAGGCCAAGGTTGTGCTGCATGTGGCAGAGCAGGCTTGCTGGGCTCCGCCATGGGTTCTGCTGTCAATTTCCTGAGACAAATCAGTTTAGAGCTCTTGGGTATGTTGTTTTATCAGTCTGGGTATCTTTCTTAGCAGCAAATGAATATAGTAGTTTCCATCAAAAAGTGGTATTGTTAGATGTGAAAATATGCCATAAAAATACCTGGGTTTCTGTTTTCCTTAAAGAAATTCCTGGAAGTTAAAATCAAGACAAAACAAACAAACAAAAAAAAAAAACCAAACAAAAAATCCCACATTCATCTGATGATCCATACAGGGTTCTTCTGGAAGCCAGGTCCCAGCAGTCAGTGTGGAGCACCTGAATGGCCGGGTCCTGCCACTGCTGGTCGTCTCCCAAGCTAATAAGATGTACTGGGGTTCAGGGTAAAATTCCTCCAGGTTAGGCACACTGATGTGGCTGCAATAACGTTTTTAAACAGACAGGGGCCTCAGACCAGCGTTTTAACAGTCCATCCCAATCGTCCTGAGAGAAAGCAAAATGTTGTTCCAGCTCTGCCCAGAGAGTCACATTTTCCTTCCCTCCTCCTCCTCCATCCTACAATGCACTGAGCAAAACCCAGCCCTTTTCTATGCAGGTCAGCAGGTGCTCTGGCTTCGATCAGTCCTTGTGAGCTTTGCCAGGTGGCTGTGCTGTATCTGCAATGTGTTTGACAGCACCGTGTGCTATGCTTTGTGGCTAAGTTTGAATGCTGCACTTAAAAACAAATTTCGTCCATTTTAAAAATTCATGGTGGGGTTCTGTTTTAATTTGTTTAAATTTCTTTAGGGCTACTGACATGTATTAATTTTGATCCCACTTGCATATTTTACATTTATTTCACATGTGGGATTTTTCAGATGTTCCACATTGCTTGCTCAGTTTCCCCTGCCTCTGCCTGGAAGAGGAAGGTGGTGGCTGAGTGTCAGATGGGGGAAGAACAGATTGAGGGAGAGTTGCTGAAGAGGAGATGGGGGTTCCAGTGCAAAGGTGGAGGGCCTTAATAAGGGGACTAGACACACTCTCTGAATCTATTTATCACCTGTTATCATGCAACAAGGAATCAGGCCTGTCACAAGATTGAGTATGGTCCTAGTTTTGGGTTATTTTGTTGTCCTAGGCTGAAAACCGCTGACGGCCAGGAGCTCTTTCACAGCCCTTCCTAGCTCTGGGGACGGTTTCTGGCAGAGAGACCAGATGGGCACCTTGCAGCAATAACTGCTGCACCCATAACTTACCAGATCGCGGGAGGTATGCGGGTGCTGTGTGGCCAGCACTGGAGCCAGGAGTAACACACCACATCACAAGAAGCAGGGTCTGCTGGCCCAGTCCCACGAGCTCTGCGAGCCTGAGCAAGGCTAAGACTTGCATCACAGGGGCCTTACTGTGCTCTCAGTAGCAATTGTGTAAATCAGGAGTAACCCTGTCCAAATAGGAGCAGAATCCTGACTGGTGCAGAGCAGAATCAGTTCCTTAACAACCAGTGCCACTGCAGTGCTGGAGTGAGCCTGAAGCAGGGTAGAAGCTCACGAGAGATTGTTCATTTACATCACGCCCTCTCCTTATCTTTTATTTTTCTTATTCTCTCTTCTTCTCCTCCCCTCTCTCCCCCTTCTTCCCTCCCCCTCGTACTCTGCGCCTCTCATTTTCCATCCCTTTAAATGAGGTCACCCTGACTGAATGAAGGACGCAGGGAGCGGGAGAGGTCACGCATTAGCACTGCTATAACTGCGCTGCTACTGAAGCTAGGCAAGTCATCCATCACGGCCTCCACTACTCCATTAGGCCCCGCATGAAATATGCCCTGCTCTGAATCGCACGGCCATACATCTCCCAGTCTAGACACCTTCCTGTTGTGTGAAGATCAATGCCGCGCGGTCATGCATCATGTGTCATCCAGTAGCCCTCACTCTAATAATCGTGTCTATTCTCTAGTCTGCAGTATAAATTATGGGTACTGTGAAAGTACTATATTATTCAGCAACCTTGGTCACTAATGGATTATTGGTTTATTGGCTGATAATGTGAGCTCCTTTTTTGGCTGGATCCTACCTTTATTTATTTATCTTTTTTCATGATAATTATTCTGAGTGATGACTGATTTGGAT
Organism: Aptenodytes patagonicus; assembly: GCF_965638725.1. NCBI lineage: Eukaryota > Metazoa > Chordata > Aves > Sphenisciformes > Spheniscidae > Aptenodytes > Aptenodytes patagonicus. The sequence goes on from NC_134972.1 coordinate 3,695,690, forward strand.
TCTTATCCACAGGCTTTCACCCTTGCAAAGCAATTATAATAATAAAGCCCTTTGACCATGGGCCTATTGCCCTGGCTCTCACTTAATAGAGATGGCTTTTGCTAAAATAAAAGTCAAATATCTGTCTCTCTTTGCCAGCTCCATCTCCCCTTCCTATCTTGTTTAAGCTACTGTGCCCTTTTCCTGGGATAGGGCCTCAAGCCAGGGACTAGAAGTAAAGACCCCGGGATCTTTACAGGTGATACTGCAAGAAACTGATTTCTGAAAGAGATCTAATGCAAAGAACCTTCTCTGCCAGACTGCCGCAATCCTTCCTTCCAGGGTCAGACATGGCCCCATTTGGAGAATAAAAGCAATCCCACAGGGTCAAGCCGAGGGTCCCACCAGCTCAGCATCCTGTCTCTGATAGCAGCCCGTACTAGATGCTCAGAGAAGTCATAACAAAACACGCAGCGTACCCTGCCAGCTCCTTGCAGTCGGCAGCCGCAATATTGAGGTAATTTTTCCCAGTGCTACCAGTAGTTTCTTGTGTTGCACCTGACCATACCCTGTATCACAACCAGCTGCCGACAGGGTGCTCACATGGCAGAGGAGGAAGAAACCCCATGAGGAAAAGGCAGATGGAGAATGGCCAGTAGGGCCATGGGGCTGGGGCAGGGAGCGCGGGATGAGACCCGGCTGGCACGTGAGCAGTCAGCACAGGCAGCCTTAATTGTCTGTAAAGAGTGCCGCATGTTGCTGTGCCGTGGCTTCCTCACGTGTCAGCTGCTAATTTGTTGCTGTTTGTTTGTACATGACAGTAATGTGTTTACCTCATTAGGGGATGTCAAAGTTCCCCAAATCTGTAGCTGGGAGATTACGGATTTCCTTTGCTGACATGCGGAGGAAGCGCAGCAGACGAACGAGCAGGGTTTTTGGCAGTGGGACTAAAGGCAAGCAAAGCGGAAGGATGCGTTAACCCTTAGAGCACTCGGTCCATCAGAAAAAGCACACCCTTCCCTGAGAAGGGTTTGCTGCTATTTGTTCCCAAATCCAGAGCCTATGTATCAAACTGTGGCAGTTAAATACCCTTGGATACCATAGCAAGGACCATGATGTAAAACCCGTAAAACCTCTTAAAGCAAGGACATGAGAAAGAATGGGCATATAAAGAGAGGGGATTAGAAAACAGCCTCTATACATCACACTCGGCTGCTCGAACCACGACCAGGTCTGCATGCAGCTACTCATTGAGCGGTGTCTTCCCATTAATTATGATTAAACTACCCTACAGTTAGTTGTTCCTTCATTTGTAAAATGCTCCTATTTTCCAACCAGTTCTAATCTTGGCTGTAAATATCCGACTGTAGAGGAGTCACTCCAGAGAGCCTTTTCTTCTCTCTCTGATATATTTGAATCTAACCAGGATTTGTAGCTCTGTAGCTGCGTGCTGTAGTTCCTGCCGCTAAAAGGAGGTACAGCTGGGCTTGACCACATCCAGCACCCCATTGCTGCAGGGGGCTCTGGTGTTGAGACCAGCTGAGGCCCTGGATCTTGGTGACCTCGGCCTTCTCTTTTTCAATGGCATTCACACCTGTCTAATTTACAGGATGGCTCTGAGGATTAATTAGTTAAATTTTTGCAGATTATTCTGAAAGTACTAGAGGCTACTGCTGCCTATGTTTTCTGCCAACGCATCACATTTACCACCTTCCATGTGAATGAATTCCTAGGATGCTGTCCAAACTGACAAGAGGAGCAGGAAATGCCTCCTGTGAGGGCAGAAGGAAGGTGTTAGAAAATTAAAGGAGCAATTCAAGAGCTGCAGCTTTTTCTTTCACTGTAAGAGAAAGCAATAGTCATGTCCCCCTCCCACATCCTCTACTCACCTGGCCCTGACATGCTACGAAAGCCCAGCGTGCACATCAGTGCCAATGAGGCTGTCCCTCTTTCCGCAGTGTGGCTGCAGCCCCCAGGAGGAGGCTGGAGGGAGGGAGAGGAGACTGAGGGATGGGAACGGGAGAAGGGTCTGCGTTAGCTCGGTTGGGGTCACTTGCAGCACATGCTGGGAATTCCTCAGCAGCTGGTATCTCTGACAGACAGAAGGAGTATCTCAGGGAAGATCTCGGCAATCAGTTTGACGGGGGCGGCTGGTTCCACTTCCTATGAGACATAACTCCGGCACCACATTTGACTCTGCTGATCAGATAGGAGCTGCATTACAAGGCAATATTGTGGTTTCCCTTAATGTCCTGCCAAACTACATTTATCTTCTCATTCCTTCCTCACCCTCCCTGAGAAACCCTGCTCAGGTCACAGAGTGGAGAGAAAGCCTTCCTTGTGAGGAAGAGGATGGAGCCCCAGTGCAGGATCTGGGTTGATAAGCATGTTTTATATTAGTCAGGAATGAGGCAGAATAACTTAATTAGAAGTACTCTAACTGGTTCACTGTACAGAGGTCTTGAACTACAAGGGTGCATGTGAGAACACTACAAGGCTGAAGCAGTGGTTGTAAAATCCTGGAAGGCTTCTGACTACTATTTCCAAAAACATCAAAAATGTGGCTAAAAAAAGGTAGTCTTTCAACTATGTAAATCCATAGCGAGAAGCAGGGCAGCGTTGGCTGAGTGCTGTGTTCAAGTGTTGGAACGACATTTTAATTCCAGCTCCGCTGACAGAGGGTTCTCCAGCAGCTCACAACTGGGGAATTGGGGTAGCTGAGTAGCGTAAGACAGAGCAGAAAACTCTTAGGCTTAACCTTGCTGGTGAAATGTGGAAGGAAGGCTTCCATCAGCTTGTGGACTAGAGGAACGGTTGTGCTCAGGACTTGGGAAAGGCACTGCAAGGAACAGCCCTGTGCAGGCAAAGGATGTGATAGGAATAGCTGAGTCTGTCTTTTTCATCTCTTAAAATCAGTGAGGAATTGCAGCAATTTGTTCATGTGCCTAAGTACTGCTACGAAGGTCTGCTCACAGTCAACCTGAATCATCTCGGTATAGAGGAGAAACTAAGTAAACAGCAACAGCCACATCAGACCCTGAGCAGCACCAGCCAAAAAATATTGCTGTGGCAGTTCCAAGTGCCATCAAGCATATGGCTAGCGAGGGCACTTTGTCATCTCTGCCTAGCAGGACTGAAATACTGTGCCGTCAGCTTCCATCTGCATCTCTGTCAATGGGGGAAGGCTTCCATCATACAACCTTTGTAGGTACCAAGGGAAAAAAGGTACCCATTTTCTGTAAAAATTGGTAAAAAAGCTGGGCTGTGATTTTGATCAAAGCATCAAGCTACAATTAGTAACAGCAGGTTTATAATGCACTTGCAGCCAGAAAGTGTTGTGACCATGGAGAGGTAGACTCAGCTCTGAAGGATTACAGACAAGCTTATGCTGATTCTAATTATACATAAAATCAGGTACACACACACACACAAACATCTGGATACGTGGAGGCACAAACACACACAGAGTCATCATTAGCACTGGATGCCTTTATATAGATGCATACATGCCTGATAACCTTTGTCGGGCATATTTGTGGGTATACATCATACCAGTACAGGTGTGTATGGAGAGGAGAGGAAAAAAAGCTGAAAAAGGAAATGTATTGACACCTCCCAGCTTTCTTCTATCTGCTGCTCCAGAGATCTCTTTCTCTTGAAATTACTTCTTGCCACAGTGATATAGGGCTTGCAAGGCTTGTTGGGATCCTCTATCCATCTTCAGGAGGCCACAGTCAGAGAGAGAGAAGAGAAGGGGCGAACCCCAAAATTCCTAAGCGTATTTTTCCATTCACTTGATCCATAGCCGAAGCCCTCCACCTGCAGAAATCCTCAACTATCACATTTCTACTGCTCTGGCCGATAACGAAGATAATTGTTTCATCCACTTTGTCAAGCTGAAATGAAAAGAGGGCAAAGCAAAATGATGCCATCATAAATCATCAGGCTGAGACAGCAAAAAAAGGACAAGATAGTGACTTCATTAAGGGTTATGTATTGTGTCATTAAGTTGGCAGGGGTCACCTTTCATGTCACACAGCAGCCCCATGATGCATTGCTGGCTCCTCTTTCCAATAAAATTAAACGTAGATGTAAAACTGATTAGGCCGTGTTTGCTTCAGCCCAAGGCAAGGGAACTGCGCAGGGAATAATTGATACAAGATCGCGACTGATTTGTAATGGCAGCGATTTCTCTTCCTGGTCATTTCTTTGCTGACCTTGCCCATTAAAATAAGCCCAGCTGCCTTGAAAAGAGAGACGCTCATTCCACCCTTTCCCTCCCCCTGCCCAAGCCACTTGCCTGGAATTCATTTCCTCACTTGCTTTCCTAGGGATTTCTCATTCAGTATTACTGCAGGCTGACGACCACATGCTGCCTCTGGCTTGGTGTAAGAGTGGGGATAGCCCTTCGTATCTTCTTGGTGTCGCTGGTGACACCATCCTCATGTGTCGGTGACATCCCCTGTTCCTGGTTTTACCCTCCTGACTGACAGCAGATCATTACCTTTCTCTAAGCCTCCGCTCACTTTTCTGCGTCCTGCTGCTGGGCAGGCAGTGCTCTCCTGAGACCTTGGTTATAGAAATGTCCCAGTGCACGGGTCTTCAGGGTTTTGGGGGTGTTTTGTGGAAAGATTTTGTTAGGGCTATCAAAACATCTTCTAGACAGGACAGTGTTAGCTTCTGAAGGCCTGAAACGTGAGACCAAGTATCTTCTGACAGCACCAAACTGCAGTCCTGCAGTGCCCTGCAATCCCTCTTTGCTACCGCCCATGCTCCCGGGTGTGCTATACAGCTCTGAAATAGGGGGCTGTCAGATGGATGAGATAGGAGGGAAAATGTGGGCTGATGTAAATCCCTGCTAGAGGTTATTCCAAACCACAGGGCCGCTTACCATCTGAGATTGGGGCACTTGAGACACCCTTGTGCTGTGTAGCAGGAGTATGTAAATGTGTCCCCTCTGAAACCTATATACAGTGTCTCAGAGGTGTTGTCATTCTGGAGGGATGCAGAGACCAGTGCTGGCTCCATCAGGCAGCTGTTTGGTCCTCGGATGCCCTTTATTTCTCCTTTCCTTCTCCTGCAGCATCTATCTAATAACATGGGGCCCACAACAGTGCTCTGTGTTTCAGAGGAGGCCTCCCTGGTGCGCCATATATTACTTTGCCCAAGTAACCTCAGCAGATTTACACTCCCGCTGTTTACAGCACTTTCCCAGGTAAGGTTAGAGAATATGAGATCAGGCCAGGGATGAAAGTGGAGGCAGTCACTGGGATTTTAACTTCTGCTTGCACTTTCCTTCGGGGAGTTTGAAAGAGGAAAAATATGACTCTCACCCAAAACACAGTGCCAGATCTAGAAAAGTGTTTGATGTGGGTGGCTTTCAGAGGGATTATTTGTCCACTTAGAGCTAAATATGTGTTTACATGACCTGATGGAGTGGAACTCTTACTTGCAACAACTGTGCCTCATTCTTGATGCCTTTTGGCCAAGACTTTCTTAAGTGGCTACTGGATTTGCTGGAATACTGAGTGGCTGCTATGATGTCTCAAGGTAGATGATTAAGAGAGTGGATTCCTCCCTCCAGTCACAAAGTACTCCTGGAAATCCCAGCCCCGGTCCAGGATAAATCTTTGCCTGCGAGGCCACATCCTCAGCTGCGGGATGCTGCAGCTGCTCTTCGTATCGCTCCATGGAGTGATGCCAGGTGGTTCCAGCTGAGGACCTGACCCACTGCACAATTAAGTGTGTGAGCTTTCAAAGAGCTGGGCCTTTACAAACATCTCTGAGATGAGCCCAGGCAGGGTTTCAAAGCTCTCCCTGCTCCTGTTTCCTTCACACTCAGATAGGTCAGGGAACCTCAGAGCTATCAGGCAATTGGATTGATTGAACGGAGCACTCGCAATAATGGCACTGGAAGAAAGCAGAGTAAATAACGAACATTGGATCCCCTTTGCAATGAAAAACTATGAGAGACAGAACCAGTAAAACAAACACAATTCCATGTGTCAATCCAAGACATATGGACTAAAAATACATATAGGGAGAGAGTGAGCATGCACAAGAGAGAGAATGCAAAAGCTTTATAAATGGTGAAGTGAAAAACACTCATTTCCCATGCAATAACTAATATGATGTGGAACAAAGGAGCTGAGACCTTCTCGCCATAAACAACCGATGAAAATATAAACATTTTCTGGGGCGCAGATGGCTGATGCTTTGATTTTATTTTTCTTTTCTATACATTTGACAGCTAAATTCAGTCATTTGTGAACAACGTGGCCATAAAAATGAGTAATAATGATTGGAGGTATCTTACTTTTGTTTTAATGGGCTCTAGAGTGATTCTGAGGAGCTGCTCCAACCCTTCGCGGGGAGAGGGGGTAAGATACTGTGGCCAGATCCTCAGTTGCTGTTCACAAGCCTCACAGCAGCAGAATTACACCAGCTTACGCCAGCTGTGGATTGGGCCTGTAGGTTTTCTGCAGTACTGGCTCCAAACTCTAAATTAATGCTGTCCTCAGCCGCACTGTTTCAAATTCAATTGCAAAACCCTGTTGCTGACACAGACAGCTATCAGTGTAACATTACCCAGGACAGGCGGAGGGGTGGGCTTTCAGAGATTTTATCGGCTTTTCAACTTTTTTCCCTCGTTAATTATTTCGGCTATGTCAAACTTGAGCAGAGGATTTTTTCAGCAACCAGAAAGAGTTAGGCACTCCTTGTCAACCTTAATTATTTGTATAAAACTCTTACTGAGAGATTTTTAGAAGGGTAAAGCTACATCTGCAGGGATACACACTGCCAGTAACTGGAAGGGGCTCCAGCCATCTCTGCAACAGAGTTTCAGTCTATTTTCATCCACAGACTCACTATAAAACCTGGGTGAATCCAACAAATTCCCTGTACTTCACTTTATCTTCCTGTAGAAGATACTTACTTTACCTACATGAGCTGCTTTGAGATCCTCAGATTAAGGAAACACAAGGTGATATTGTTTGTTTTCAGAGCTTTTACACACTGAGCAAAAAGTAAGTGTGTGTGTGTGTACCTCGTTATTGTTAAGGATACTAATTCTGGATATAGAGGACCTGAGTGACAACAGCAACATGGAATCTAAATATAGAGAACATATAACAGAAATACAAACTCCGTTCTCAGCAATGTAAATTTTAATGAGATTATGTATAATCCTTCTATTGACACTTCTGCCAGGGTAGGACAAAAGAATGAGGTTTGTCTGTATCCACCTGCCAGATAGCTGAGCATTCTGGCCTCACATTTAAGAATCTCCCCAGAATCACCGGGCCAAAGATTGCTCTTGCTGGAGGAGAGTGGATCCAAGGGATGACTTTGCCTGGTTTTGAAGGATTAGTTGGCTTGGAACTTGTTTAGGGACACATCCTAAAATACACAGGCCAGTGTTGCACATCAGCTATTCAATGACGTGATGTTAGATGATATTTAAAACTAAAGCTGGCTTTGGCAGTGAGATTTACCAGGCTGGAAAACTGAGTAAAGCACCATGAACAGGAGTTTCAGCTGCTTCGCTGAAGATGGATATTAACTGCTTTGCAAAAAAGGCAGGGAAAAAAACCAAACAGACAGTGTCAAAAGTACTATTTTGAGGGCCTGAACTGCTTTCAGGCTCAAGCCAGTCTCTACTAGGATGAATGCTATCCTAATACTGCAAATTGCTACATGCTTTGATTAAGGCCTTTGCTTCATTCAACAGGAAAGTCTTGTGCTGAGCACCAAGACAGGATCTGTACCCTCCCTCTAAGTGTTCAAAACCACCAAGCACCAAACCCTGTGGTTTCCCAGTGATAAGACCTTGACCCGTACTCCTGCAGTCCTTTCCACTGGCCTCAGTGAGCCATGCCAGGGCTTTGTATACTCCTTGCAGAAATCTCTCTCAGCCACTGAATAAGTGCTCCTTCGGCTGAGCCAAGCACACCGATGCGCAGAATTATGTTCTAGCCACACCTCTGACCTTCCAGCATTTAGAAGAGACATCTTCATAGATGAATACAAGCCCAGAGGGAGGCCAGAAACGGTGGGAAAGAGCAAAGTACATTTCTGCCACATTCTCACTAGTGTTCTCTTTGCAGTCTCTCCTGCCAGTCGTACTCTTTTACTGCCATTTGTAACAGAGCCGGAAGACAAGGAGGAGAAGAAACGGGGGGCTTATTAAGTAGATCAAATGTTAAGGTAACATTATGTGTCACACTACATTCTGCAAGCTGGTGAGGACAAGGTATTATTCAAGCAGTAGCCAGAGGTGGCTTTGATGAGTTCAGTTACTGCTTTTTTCCATGGGCCTATAAGATCTAGGTCTCTGTGGTTCAGGAGAAGTTGTTGCAACAGGGCTCTTCTACCATCCTTCCCTGATCAGGTGAAAGAAAAGACAAACGCTCCACTTCGGAGTCCTGGTAAGACTTGCCCAACCCAGAAAAGCTGACAGCTCCTCTTCTCTGCCTCTTTGGGATGTGAGAATCTTTGGGTGCTGTGACGTGATGTGACAGCTTCGCCAGCAGCATATTCCTCTCATTTACTGCCCAGCCGTAACCTAACTGCAGTTAGAAAAACATCTCCAGCAGCCCCTGCTCTCCAACTGGGCTGCATTGCATTTCTTCCCCCATCTCACTGTACACCCTTCTCTAACTGGCCCTTACAGGATGTTTTGAAGTGATGGTCTCTGCTAGAGATGCCCTTTCTGCAAGCGGTTTGGCCACTTGCTGCAAACCGCTGACAGCAGTTGGCTGGGAGCCGACCAGAGCTGGCGAGTCCCTGCCTTGTGTGCTCAGCACACCCAGGTTGCCTTCCCACCCCACTCCTTTGCATCTCTTTTGTTCTCACACTCACTGCGTCTTGTTGTTTTTCTGCGCCGTGTTCTGCTGGGGCTGGGTTGCTGCCTTGCCCTCAGCTCGCTGTTTGTGAGATGGGGCTCGGGCTTAGCCAGTCTCCTCTGTGCCTCTGCTGTATTCCCAGCTAGTGACGCAAAGGGCAAACTTGCGAGCCTGTGCAATAAGTTGCCTGGGCTTAGCGGTGCAATGCTCATGCATGGGTGTGTTTTGCCAACAGTTCTTAGAAATTGCAGGGTATTTAATTTTAAAGGTGCCAGGGAGCACTAGGCACCAGCTTATCAAAAGCAGGAGGGGAAGATTAAATGATCCCTGTTCCCTATGTCAGGAAGTAGATATCCTCACAGAGAGGTCCACTGGATGCCACAACTCCTCCATTTGCTTCTCCCCAGTTCATGCTACAGAGTCAGGATGGTGAGCTCTGATCCCGGAGTGATTTTTCTTAATGTCTTTATATAGATGAGTTAACTCAAAACCTTTCCAACATAAGCATGTTTTTCTGTTCCTTCATCCTGACCTTGGCATTTTCTTTCTCCACTCCAAGTTCTCTGCTGTCCTCTGGCCAGCTTTGCCTCTCATTTGTCAATGTTATTATTGAATTTTCAAATGCCAGTAGTGCACATAAATCAATGGCTGGCTTCTCCCCAGTGGCATATCCCTGCCACATGTGGTCATTCATTTTTTTTAATAAGTCCTCCTCTCCTTTCACCCATTTATAAAAATGCATCTTGTTCGCCTGCTGCCGTCCATCATTCGGTGAGTCCAGCTATTTGTTGCCCCTGAGTGCTTATTCATCAACGTTTTCAAAAGCAAAATCACTCTTCGCCTCCTGCTCTTATTGTGCCATCAATCTCGACTGGGGATCAATAAACCTCGCTTTTGCAATTTTTCCCCCCATCATCCTGTGCTAGCTTTCCCGAAGTCTAGCCTTTGTATTTACATTTTTAACTGATCATCAGAAGTAGGACAATGACAGTGTCGACGAGCAGGATGCTTTCATTTGCTCCCAGTGTGGCAATAACTGGCCCAGCATCACTCATCTCACTTGGGGACCCCGAGAATTGACTACTCATCTCTTTGTCTTTTTACTTTGGCCCCAGGAGTTGTAAATGGGGAGAAGATGACCCCTGGCCACACAGTTCTTGCAGACATTAGCCCTAGGGACTAGAACTGGGTGAATATTTTTCTTCTAAACATCATTTGAATGAAAAATAGCTTTTCACTGAGAACTGAAATTTCCATTGAAAGTCTTTTTTGTTGTTGTTTTTCAATAACAACAAACAAAACTAAAAAACTCTTTTAAAAAAAGTTTCGTCTTTCAAATATACACTTAAAAGGCTGACATTTATTTTTGAAACTGTTTCCAAGAAAACAGACTATTTTATTTTTTGACCAAAAATGTTTTCCAAAGCTGAATATTTTCACAACTTTTGAAAAAGCTAAATGTTTCAGTTATCAGTTTTATCTTTTCATTGAAATTCTAAAAAAAAACCTCTCTGAAGCTGAAAAGACTTCCAGCAAAACTGATCAGCTTCTAAAATTTTCCAAGCTATCCTGTGCAAATAATGGGCCTTTCTGACTTGCTGTAATCATAACAACCCATATTGAGCACATAAGGACTTAGGATTCAGGCCCAGGCACCACAGAACAGTTGAGGTTGGAAGGGACTCCTGGAGGTCACCTTGTCCAACCCCCCTGCTCAAGCAGGGCCACCTAGAGCCAGTTGCATGGACCCTGTCCAGACGGCTTTTGAATATCACCAAGACGGGAGACTCCGCAACCTGTGTGGGCAACCTGTGCCAGTGCCCAGTCACGCTCACAGTAAAAGAAGTGTTTTCTGATCTTCAGATGGTGCTCTTGTGTTGCAGTTGGTGCCCATTGCTTCTTGCCCTGGCACTGGGCACCACTGAAAAGAGCCTGGCTCTGTCTCCTTTGCACCCTCCCTTCAGATATTTATATACTTTAATAAGATCCCTCCCTGAGCCTTCTCTTCTCCAGGCTGAACAGTCCCAGCCCTCTCAGCCTTTCCTCATGTATGAGATGCTCCAGTTCCTTAATCATCTTCGTGGTCCTTTGTTGGACTCTCTCCAGTATGTCCACATCTCTCTTGTAATGGGGAAGCAGAACTGGACACAGTACCTCAGGTGTGGCCTCACCAGTGCTGAGCAGAGGGGAAGAATCACCTCCCTCGACCTGCTGGCAGTGCTTTGTCTAATGTGGCCCAGGATACCCTTAGCCGCCTTTGTGGCAAGGGCACATTGCTGGCTCATTGCTGGTTCAGCTTGGTGTCCACCAGGACCCCCAGGTCCTTTCCTGCCAAGCTGCTTTCCAGCTGGGTGGCCCCCAGCATATCCTGGTGCATGGGGTTATTCCTGCCTAGGTGCAGGACTTCGCATTTCCAACCCATTTCTTTCTGGGGCAGGGTAGCCTGGACTCATTAACCCTTCCCTAATGAGACAGGGGAGGCGCCTGCCCCAAAGTGTTCCAGCAGCAGAACCTGAGTAAAGGAGAGAGACAGCAGATGGAAGCGTGTGCCAAAGCAATAAATTCAGGCCACAATCACTAACATTTTGTGGTTTGACACTTAATTGATTAACTAATTTGAGGCAACAAGATTTAGTGTAGCTGTAGATTAGTGTCGAAGGGATAATTACGGCTAAGCTCCCATTTCCAAACAGTGTGTCAGCTGCAGTTTCGAGCTGGCAGGACCAGCGTTAAGGCTCTCGCCTTTCAGCCGATAGCAAAGGTTCCTGGAAGAGGTCCTCTATGGCTCAGCACCCGGGGATCGCAACGGAAAGGTCAGGCACTGACTTATCAGCATAGACAAAATCCCTTCCTATAATGTATGTGTTTATTCTCAAATTAAATATATTAATGTATTATTTGTTCTTAAAATGTCATTCAATAGACAGTAGGCTTAGGTTTCCTGGCAGACCTTTGAAGCTTAAAGAGTAATGTAATAATAGTACATTAATCCATAAGCTATACAGTCTTCTCCCAGCAGACCCCAAACTCCAGAACTGGCTCTGAAGCATTGAATTTGCTGCATCTGTTTCTAGGAATTCCTGTCTAACAATAGTGGACTTGTTGGAGTCTGCTCTGCCAGTTCCAGCATGAAATGCTGCTTTTCTCCCACCCATCTGTTCAGCATTAACATTTGGGCACCTGTAAATGGTGTTTCTGGGGGCAAAGGCAGGTGTCCATTCCTCTAATGATGCACATCTCTGTTCTGCTAACACAGGGGTGGGCTAGAGGCACCAAATCCTGTTCTCCCTGTCCCTGCCGAGAGCAGGTCTTTGGAGCCAAAGTTTGGTTTGGGCCAAGCCTCAGTTTGAGCTAGAGGAAATGCTACATTTGGACTTTTCCCCAGGCTGAATTCTTGGCACAAGCAAATCATCTCTTGGAAAAAAAAAGTCTTGAAAGAATGTCTCCATCTTTTTCTCCAAATCATCCATCCATCTATCTGTTTGTCTGTCTAGAGATGATAGCTTGATAGCTATCTAAATGCCAAACCTGATGTTTTGGAGAGCTTGGAATACATCTCTGAACTGCACTGATTTTAATTCTGCAAGTCTTAATACTTGATTGACAAATACAGCTAAACAATCCATCACAGTTGCCTTATCTAAAAAATGTAACCTTTTTTCTGTTTATGGAACATGCACATGTGGAACATGTTTTTCTTTTACTGTCTATTCCAGTTATTCAGTGCACTTTTATTTTTTATTTTGTACTGGTTTTGCTGGCTCTTCCCACCTTCACATGACACACCTTTCACCTCTGATTCCTGGAAAATACGGGTTGCTTGCAAACAAGCTGTGGCTGTGTGTGAAAGCAGGTTGGAGAAAAGAGATCTTGGAAATATCCCAGCTGAAGGAAAGGTTGCACTTTCTGTCCATATCCCCCTGAACATCAGAGACTGCACATGGAGCTAGGCGCTAACCATGCTAACGTCTTCCTTTGAAGCCTGTGTTCAGCCATGGCACGAGGGATGGAGAGCACTCAGTTGAGTGCTCACCCCAGTGTCCTCAGGAGGGATTGTAGCATGTTATATTTATGCCACTGGACGGACTGCGCTTGGTCTGTGACTGGAGCTTCTAGGTGCTGCCAAAGTGACAGTAATAATAATTATGCTCGTCTTCTACCCTTTTAAGATAAATGTGAATCTTCTGTTGTTTCAAGCAACCTTGGTGGGCTGCCAACACTGCAAGAATATCCAACAAAAATTGCTGTTGAGGTATGCTTACCACTGTGGATGTTATCACTAACACTGTTGGCAATTATTAAATTATAGTTATTGCTATAATGATAGTAAAAGTAATGTTTGTTAATTGCTAAGGCAAATTAACAGCTTTTGCAATTTCACATCTGGGGAGAAGCTTAACAGACTGGTGATGCTGAAAGAGTTAATGGCACCGCAGGGACCTAAGCTGGGAAGGATCCATGCAATTTCACTCTACTGCAACCCTATTTTCATCCCAACCCCACCCAAAACAACTCCTCTGCTCTTTAGAGGAGAGTTTCAGCTCTGCTTGCAAATGGCAGATATGAAAATAAATAACTGCATAAATGAGTGAGTTTGGCAGGAGGGAAATTCCTTCCCCCTCAGCTTCCCAGAACTTCCCTTTCCTTCCCACCCTGCTGGCGAGGCAGAGCAGACCCAGGGCTCTTCGTGGCAGATATCTGCCTCCCAAGCTGTTTGCTCCCCACGGGGGAAGAAGGCAACGTGACACCATTCCCCTCCGAGAGCAGGGGAGGATTTCCTGGTGTAACCCTGGATCACAGAGCCATAAAGGTCACTGAGAGAACATGCTGGGATCCTTCTCTTCAGCTCTTGTAATGGTATTAGCAATGACTGTTTCTTACTCAATCATACTCCCAAAGGATTTTCAATAAACTTTTTATGTGCCATAACTGTTACATTAAATAAAGCTGAAAGTATTGAGTAAACTGACTGTAAATCACTTTAGATGCCTTGGAATTGCATTAAGTGTGAGAATTATGGATCTTTTGCTGCTCACAGAAACAGAGAGACGACAGAGCCAGAAATTTTTATGCTGCCAACCCTTCTGAAGGATTTTTTAATTATTTTTTTACGCCATACATCAGGCTTCTCCTCCTGTAAATGGCTTGTTCAGGGACATGTAGGGGACCGAGTACCATCCCTATGGTGTAGGATCCTATGGTGCTGGTGGATATTTTCCCTTCCTATCAAGCTGGGTTGGTTTTCTCAGTCTGGAAATTGTAATTAAATGCTGGGGTAGGGTTACTGTTAGCAGAGCTGAACAGGCTGTGAGTTCTATTGCATCAAGAGTGATTTTCTGCTGGTAGCCTGACAGCCAATACTTCATCAATACAAATATATATTTTGATATAAATAAATGCTGAGGAAAGATCTTCTGTCTCTACTCTTTAGGCACCCCAGAGTTAGCTTAAATGTATGTTACATTTAATACCCTACAGAGAGACACACAATTTAATAAAAGCAGCCACAAATGCCCTGTGCTACAGAATAAATGAACTTCTCTCCTCCTTTTCCCATTTTTCCCCCCTCACACAATGTCCGACTTACGTTTCACTGTCAATGACTGGGACCTAAGACAAGCTTTGGAACATGCACCAGATGCTTTGGAGCAAAGGCGGAGCAGAAGAGGGAGAATGGTCGGCCAGGTCTCAGCAGCTTCTCCATGGCCTGACCTGGATCTCTCTTGCTGGGTATATCCTGCCATCGAGAGACGCTGGCTGTAGTCTCCGAAGGTGAGAAGACTGGCCCCTGACATCCCTCCGTGTCAAGGAGACTTCTCCACTGCTCTGTCGGTTGGACACCAGTGAACGTGTGACAAGGACATGTAGGAAAGCAGATCCCTCAGGAGCTTTGCGCTACCAGCCCAGACTGCATCAAGTGTGGCGAACAAAAGGCAACACATCTGCCCAGAGCAGTGCTTAGCACTGAGTGATTTGGTGATAGCAAATGCAACTCATCTGGTGATAAACAAAGACAGGAGAAAGCTGACTGGATAGTGAACTCAGCGGAGGCTGGACCCAAGAACGTGAAGTCTCTCTAATGATACTGCATTTATGGATAGGGACCATGGGAAAGCTCTGGAATTCTGCGGATCTTTCACATTTTAAACCGAGCTTTACTTTCCCCTACTTACACTTGCGCCCATTGCTAGGGCTGATAGTGAGGATGTAAATATGAACCCAGGGGCTCAACCTAGTCCAACAAAATGTCCTTTTTCTAGCTGGGTTCCCATGGTACACAACATAAGAGGAGGTTTATGCTTGAGGGCCTGAATCCGAGATACCTTAGCTCCCCAGAAAAGAGTGGGCTGGGACTATCTTGTAACTTTCTCTTCACATCCAGCAATATGGCAGGGGTTTGAGATGTTCCCCTCTCAAGTTCAGAGCAATCAGGTGATGTCCCCACCCGCACACCCCCCCCCGTCTCTTGAAGTCGGAGGAGGGCTCAGCCCAGCAATAACAGTGACAGTCCCAGCTTATCCCGGAATGAATGTCCCTTGTTATGTACGGGAAGTGGGAAGTGGAGGGCAATGGCGCGGGGAGATTTTGTTTTTCTGTGTTATCGCCACTGCTGCATTAGGAATCTACCTCTCCAGCTGAAGCAAAGCAAGTGGCAGCCTGGCTGGTGGCACGGCGCACTACGGAGTGTGCTAGTCTGCATGTGCAAGAGAGAGGGCGAGGGGGGGGATGTGTGCCTGGCTGGAAACGCTGCTCCGTCCTCCTAGCAGACGCATGGCAAATCAGAGACTCTTGCACGCCAACATCCTGATGAGGAAATAGTTAGAAAAAGGCTCCCAGGGGGAAAACCTTCTGTTTTGCTGATCTTGTAAATCAGCTGAATTCAGCATGTCACAAGCACGTCTTACAATACACAAGACAATGCCCAGATTTTTGTAGTGCAAAAGCATATTAACCTTTGTGTACTCTTGCCGGGTTTCGACAAAAGATGTCTGTTAAGAACTGCAGGGCTCATTGTAATTGCTTGCCATGTGGGTAAATGATCCGGAGCTGTGTGAAGATAAGAAGAAATTGCTAAAGGCAAATCACCTGGGTTTTATTATGCTTGCCCTAAAAATAATTAGCATGGCCTATGAAATCATACTGTGAGGGGGGTTTGTTTTAGCAGGAAACTGTAACCTGTATATTGTAGCTTTCTTTCTGGAGAGCTGATCTTTGTAGTTGTGTTGATGTGTCTTTTTTTCTTCTCTTTATTATTTTCTTTTTTAACTACAGTGAAAGACAAATGAACAAGCTCATACTGCTCTGAATAGCAACAAGGTGACTGGTTGCCAGCCTGTAAAATCTGGTATTGTCCCTCCTGGAGTCAGAGCTTGACCTTAAGAAAATTCCTGCTAGTTTCTCCGAGGGAACATGTCCCTGTGCTGCTGCAGAAGCCTGTTTGCTACAGGTAATGCTTTTTACTTGGGATTATGGGTTGTGTATTTGCCACCAGGCATAGAAATTCACCACCTCTTCTGAGATGAAACAGCTTTGCATGGGAGCAAAATGGTGGTTTTTTCCCATTTGCTGTATCTATCTGGGACCACAAAAATATCAAGGTCAGAACAGAAAGCAGGAAACAAACAGTAACTGCTTATAAAATTACAGGCTTGCTGTTTTAAGTGCTAGCTACCCACAATTTGGTGTGAATTGCAGGTGATCAGAACCTCTCAAAAGCATTTGTGCATATACAGTGTTGGCAACCCCAAGTATTAAAAGCCCTGAGTCACCTTTCTTAAAATCATGTGTTTTGACTTAAATAATGAGATACTACAGAAGTAGTAATATGGGGCTGTGTTTGCTTGAAGCCTTTAGGGATTTTTCAAGCTGTGTTCCGCCAGTTTCTTCTCTGTGACAGTCCTCAGTTTATTTTTACCTGAGTGCATTGGAGGTGTCTGTGGCCCATGTGTCTGACCACAGATGAGAGGCTGCAGACCCTTACATGTGTCTAGTGCTGCCCAGGCTCTCCCTGCAGCCGAAGTAGGGAGAGAGGGTCCTCCAGAGGCCACTGTGGCTTCCTTGCATCATTCTCCAAGAATAAAACCTCTCCCACCATGGGCAGCACGTACCTGAGAAGCAACTGCCCTAACTTCAGCATCCAAGCTGGGTAGTGAGCATCTCCTAGGGTGCCATGCATCCAGTGCAGAGAAACCTCAAACTACACAAAGCCAGTATAAAGCCCCCTGTTTAAGTCCTTTCCAGAGTGATAAGTGGGGCTTCTGGTGGCGAGTGGCTCAAGGATTAGCACGACTCTGTCTGACCACCTATATCTCATCAATACTGATTCCTCATCTTCTTGATCTCAATGCAACTGTGTTTCTCCAGCACAGTTTCATTTCCTAGCGTTTGCTGTAATCCTTGCATAATCTTGGGAGGATGCTTTTTCATGGCTCAGCTGATAATTTATGCAGTTTTGCTATGTGTTTTCTCTATGGGAGGAAAGGGAAGAAGGGCTGCTGCCTTAGAAAAGCTGATTCACAAATGTTCTGGTATATCCCTTGTTGCAGGCTGAATGTTTTAGTATAGACCTTTTGTGTGCTTAAGCAGCTTTCCCAGCCAAAAAGTAATAATGCTCAGAGCATCTCCCAGGTCCTGGGAACTGCAACATTTTATTTCTTTGTGATGACAATGCATAGATATTAATTCTGGTCTTCTCTTTTGGCTAATGCATTTGAAGGCTGGATAGTCCAAATACTGTTCCTCACTTGATTCTTCATAGCAGTTAAGGTGAAGGAAATGGAAAAACCACATTGACGTGTTCTTTCAGTGGCTCTCCGCAAAAGCTTTTAGTGGTTTCTACACTGGGTGGTTAACTCCACTTTGCAATGTGACAACCATTTTTTGCTTTGTTTTATTTACTTTTTGTTTAGTTGTGGCCGTAAGTACCCAGCTGGCTGTCAAACAGCATGAACTCCTTGCTGGGGGTAAAGTTTATCCCCATAGCAAAAGCAAACACAAGGTTTAGGGATCTCCTTGCTAGTTCTGGAGGGCTCAAGTGAGAGTTGTGTGGTGCCTGAGCCTTGTGTTAATTTTACCCAGTGTAAGTTAACTCCTGTGTCTAAGAACTTCAGTACCCTGTTATTGAAGCTCTGGTGCCTCAATGGCAGCTGTAAACGTCAGTGGTTGCTGCTGTGCTTTTGGGGAGGAACAGACTGGTTCCTGGACTCGCACCAGCGGGGCTGAGGTGGTGGATTGCGACACAGTGAGGATATTCATTGGCATCAGATTGGCTTTGGGGACAACGGAGTCTTGCTTGCAGGCACCTTCAAATACCCTGTGGGTACTTGGCAATATTAATGGCAGGGAAGTGGCTCTGAAGCATAGGGGTTCGCTGCCATTCACTCAGAGCATTCACAGAAAGCTTCTGATGAATGCGGTACACTTGTCTGTTGCCAGCACTCAATGTGAAGGGGTATAACTTCAACGATTTCATCACCTGCTGGGAGCATTTGTATTCTCTCTTATTTATTACCATTGAATTTGGGTGAGCTATGTGCAATTCCCGGTCTGGGCCTTGGTCTGCAGCCAGCAGCAGGCTTTCCAAGGTAGGTGGTACATTTCTGTGGCTCCTCGGCCGTTGGAAAATGTTGGTAGGCAGCCTGCAGGCTCAGGAAGGCTGGCCTCCCTTCCCCGGGTGCAGGAACCTTGTCAGAAGGGCAGCACTGTGCTGTGACCACGGGACCCCAAATGGAATGTTTTTAGTTATTCTTTTCTGAGCCAGGTCAGGGATTTGTAACTTCTAGTGCTAGCTGCAGTCTGGTTGCCTAAACAGGCGGTTCAGATGTGGTGTGAACTACTGGGGTTATTGGGTGCTAAGAAGTTCTAAATGTCTGCCATTTGTAAGTCTTTTGAGTCCTGCTTTAGGTGTCATTCTGACCCACACATTTTTGTTACTCCCCCCCAAAACTAACCCTGTGTGTGGATCAATACTGAATGAGTGGGGTTCGTCTGTTGGGCTGTTTCCTACTGACGGTACTATAAGGCTTGAGGATGGGCTGAGGAAAAGAAGCTGAATCCATCATTTCTTCTCCAAAACAAAGTCAAACCATATTGATTTGGGTGTTCTTCATTGTAGATTTAATTTGTAGTTAAACCGAAGCTACTATTATCAGCCTGCAGCAACCAGTAAACACACTTTCTTTTGAAATGGCTAGTCATCCATCTGCCCCCATTGGGATGTTTCCCATGTAGTGGACATGAGAATCGCTACCTGAGTTTTAAAAAATCCATCTCATAGGAAAGGCATCCACTGCAGACAGCTTCTTCCTAGGAATCCTTCTGTTTGCTTTGTCCAGCTGCTTTCTGAGCTTCCTTTTAAAGGTCATGGAGAGTCATAAAATCCCTTTTCCCCATTATTATACATTTAAAACAGTAGATTCCTTTCTGCATTCACTTGGGCTGGGTTTATTAGACTAAGAGGTGAATTCCTGTAGCAATTAGTCATTACAACAGTATTCACTAGAAAAACAGAAATATGCTAGTCTATAATTTGGTTTGCATTTAAAATAAAATACAGAAAGCCTAGTGAACATGCAGGAAAAAGCAGGCAGCAACCCACAAGGCACGAACATAGGCTGTTGTCTACATTTGCCTAATCCCAGGGTAACCTGAAATAATGCCTCTGCCTGGGTCTAGCGCAGAACACGCTCTTAGCAAATTTTGTGGGGTAACAGAGACTGCAATAAACACCTGATACGATGATTTGACCTTAAACCCCCACTTCTGAGTTCTACAAAATCAGGCCAGGATCTCTCAAGGATCCAAACTTTCCTGAAAGTCACTGGTGCATCCTGTGCATTAAAAGGTGATTCAGGGAAGGTCTCAGTAGTGAGAGCACACAGCATCCTGGGGCGAGTCTAATGGAAATGCTGCTCCCTGTAAGTTTCAGAGACCCATTAAGGACCAACAAACTGAAATAAAAATTGGACTGAATCTAGAGCCAAACTCCCCAGCTCAGTTCGTTGCTATAATAATAGGAAAAAGAAAAACAGAAATCTCTTCTGCTGAGCTTTTGACCATCAGTTTTTAGGCTTTTTTCAGTGGAAGCTCAGCATTGTTACTCTCTTCCTCAGTGGGATGAAGTAAGGAATTTGCATAACCGAGCACCCCGTTCTCCATCCAGTGCCAGCCTATGTGCCATGTGTGGTTCTGCACAGTTGGATTGCTGGTGAGATGCCACCACATGGTGAGAAAGTACTCGATGCTACTAACTTGAGTCAGGTTTACTCTAAAGCTGAGAAGTTTTGGAGATGTAACTTTCAACATGGAGATAGAAAGATTGATTGGGAGCTGGTAGGCTTTCTCTGACATAAGTTCCCCTATGCTATTCAATGTGTCTCTGAGCTCCAAAGTTTCAGAAACAATGCTAGCATAGAAACTAGCAGGGGAATCCCTTTCCCTGCTGATTATGGATTTTTCTGCAGTAAAACATTGTAAGAAAGGCATTGAATTATATAAACCACAACAGTGCTTGGTCCTTGTAGCCCTCAGTGACTTGGAGGCACTAAAGACAATGTGATGTAGCAGTATAGTAGTTTCCACACTCTGGATTTGTATTATTAAATACCAGAATAAATACTCATTTCAAACCCACATCATTTGTCAGCTCTTGAGTTATGGCTGCTTTGGTAACTTAGACACCCTCTCCTTCTGCCAAGTTCCCATGCTCTTTGTTTTGAATATGTGTAATTTTATGTGTTTGGACTTAAATAACTTCTGCTGTTTCTCCCAGATTCCTCCTGTGCTAGAACCTGCCATACCCCTTCTGGGGAGGAACAAAGGCAGAGGCACTTCCAAACAGAATGAAAAGGAAGGAGGGGAGGACTGTGTTCTTAAGAAACACATTGTTCTTTTTTTTTTTTTTTTTTAAGGAATTGGAAAGTCGTGCAGAAATTGAATCAACTTTGCTGTTAACTTTGGTCATAGATCTTGAAAATGTCTCTTTCCTGTGAAATCCCAGTAGCTTTCTGGAGTTTAGCACCCACAGGCCATGTTTACAAAGCAGTTGTGGACTTAAGAGGTGACTGGATGCTCGAGGGCTATACAAAAACTTCAAAACACATTATGCATCTGATTTCCATTTAAAAACGGATCATGCTGGGTGCCTCCATCATCTAGATGCTTTTTTAAAATCCCTCTACAAGTCTATAAGCCTCTTTAAGTATTGAATGCCAGTGTCTATCTAGACTGGTTTTGCATGCGTAAGTTTGGCAACATCACTTAAACAAGTTCATTGTATAAATGGATGCAAAAAAAAAAAAAAGTCCCAAAAGACTTAACATTCTGTCAGTGCTCAAGGCAGGTCTCCAGGAGTCTCTGCTAGATACTGAGCTAGCATAAATCGTCATAGTTCAGTGGGCTGTACCTGGAGCTCTGCTGGTTTATACCAGCAGAGACCTAAAATGATGTCTCCTGTGCTTAGAGCAGGGGGCTAGAAGGGCTGGATGAGAAGCTATTTCCCTGATGCCTTTTGAGACTGGTGTGGTTTGTTTCACAAGTGGAATGAGTTTGGCATGTCTTAACTACCATTCATCAGCTCCTAAACACATGACAGAAAGGTCATGGACATGTGGGGATAACAAGGGACCCTGTGAATTAGGAGTAAGAAATAGCAGCATTTAGGGCTGGCTGGAGACTTAAATGTTTTGAAATCAGACTTGGGAAAAAGTAGAAGTGATATTTCCTTTTGACCTTTTAGAAACACTCTGAGAGACTCCAGACTGCACAGAGGCTGGAAGTAAGGGCCTTGGGGGCTCCTTGTGCCGACAAACCCTGGTCTAGGATCTCTCTTGCCGAGAGACCTCGGAGCCAGGCAGCCCGGGCTCCTGGGGTAGCCAAGCCAGGCTGGAGAACTGGCAGACTCTGCTTGATCCCTGGCTGCTGCTGTGTCAGCACTTCACTGAAACCAGCTCAGCCCAGGGAGCACTGCAGCGTGCCAGGCTGGCCTTTTCCTACAGAGGAGTGTTGCCTGGGAAAACTTCAAGCGAGTTTCATTGCAGAGCTTCACAGCGAAGGCGGTGCCACTAACAGATGGCAGAGCAGCAGGGCAGGGCTGAGATGCTGGGGCAAAACTTTGAGGTAACCTGGTCTAGATGAATTTTGCCTTGGGAGACCTGGAGAGATGCTTCTCTTGCTGAGAACCTATTTGCAGCATGTCCCAGGCAGCCTGAGCACAGCAGTCATCACTGTACCCTTCAATTTCCTTTTCTGCTCTCTGGGGTTCCCAGCAGGAATTGGGGAGCTGACATATGATGGGTCTGCCCTCGCCGGACCCAAGAACAAAGCAAGGAGGTTACAGGCAGGCACAACAGGAACTTAACGGTGTTGGGGAAAAAAAGGCCAGAAGAGCCTTGCAGGAGATAGAGGTAGTGTCTAGAGTGTGAGCTGCTCCTTTCCTCCAGCGATGCATGTCAGCTGTAGCTTCCTGCATGCTAGCTGGTAGCTGCTTTGCTCTGCAGCAGAGGTCACTGTACAGCCGGGATAGCAGCGCGATGCAGGGCTGCACACTGCTCCGGGTACAACCTGACCTTCCCTGGGCAATGTACAAGGCTCAGTCCAGCTCCCGTTCTTCCTCTCATCACCCACGTGCTGTCCAGGGACGTATCCCCAGTGGGATATGATGGGACAAAGGGAACCAACTAGGGAGACAATGTCCATCCACCCCCTGAGGAAATGTGAGCAAAAGGGGTAGCTCTGCCAGGGAAAGCGGGGCATTTGACAAGCACTGTCAGCCATGCGTTGATAAACTGCCAGGGCTGGGGTGAAAGCACAGGGCAATGCTTGAGGCATTGCAGTAAGGGCTTCTCAGAGCTGTACTGCATATTCAAAAAAAAAAATGCAGGGTGGAGACAGGGAGCTGGCAAGCCAGGCATACTACCCTGTCACCCTGAGACGTAGGACAAGTCTTCCCCTCTCTCTTCACCTCTGTTTCTTCCTTTGTAAGCTGGACTATAATGTTACTTATGTCTGGAGGATCACCAAGTACTTCAGTTTTCTTAAAATGTAAATGTAAGTTCCACTTGGTACCAGTAACCCCACCTGCCACTGTCCAAGTTAACAAGCCAAGTGAGCCAGCAAAGAGCTTTCCATCATGAGTCCATCAACTTGGAGCCCAGCCTGGGCACAGGAGGTGTGACTGGGTGTTACTTCGCTGCTTCACTTTATTGCAGCCATCCTGGAGTCCTGCTTTTAAGAAACACTTCCAAAAGCTGAGTGCTAAATAAGACAACCAGCTGGAGTTAGGTTTATGAAATAACCCAGTCCTTAAAATGAGCTCAGCCTGTGGGGTATGTCTTAGAGATTGAGTGCTTCTGGCTGTCTGGCAGGAGATGTTGAAAGTCGTGGATCCTCTGGAAATCTAATGCTGTCACTCTGGAGCAGCGCATGTGTGAGAGACCACAGCGGACAAAGGCTATCTGATAACCACAGGAAGGGCAGTAGAAACTTTAGACCACTCTTCACGCAGAAGAGGCAAAACCAACTAGTTTTCTGGGTACCAGAACTGGAGAAAAAAAAAAAATTGTCTTGTTGACTTTTCTGTTGATTAGGGGTTTTTGGATGTTTCACAATCTTCATCTGAACCTTTTATCCTCATTGGGACTCTTTTTGTGCTGAGTCTTTGGTAGGCTCACACTACTACCCTTTCTGCCAGGACATTCATACCTTGTCTTTCTTCTCGTCATTTGTTACTTTTCTTAAAACTTAATGATCTTTGAGGCCCGTAGCTCTGCTGACCCCCTACATTGCCATTATCAGAGTTAATCCAAACTTCCCAAAAGGTGCAAAAGTCCCCATAGGTTTACCCCTCCCTGCCCCATGTAAAACCTCTCCTTCTTTTTAGGGAACAAGGGTGGGGGAAGGCTTTTTGGTGCCTAAAATAGGTGCATATGAAGTGCCCTAATCTAGAAGGCCTGTATAAGCTGAACAGTGAAGGAGGATGAACACTACGTGTACCTTCCTCATCTGACACAGTGCTGGTTACAGAGGTGGGAGATGTGCAGCACATATCTTAGCCCAAGCTGGATGCTGAAGCTAGGCAACCTTCCACCAGCAGACCTGAAGGGGCTTGGAATAACCTGGCTTTAGTCTCTGCTTGGGGTAAGCAGCACCCTATAGGCATCCAGAGCTTCCATTATTTGTTATTATTGTTTATTTACCTATTTATTGGGAAAACACTGAAGACAGATGGATAATGGAAAGGTTAAGCAGCAAATTGCCGTGCTCCTGCCTGGCCAGAGAACATGGGGCATAGCCTTCCTAACCTGTAATATAAGTCCTAATGGGCAAGGAAAATTATTTTGCCTTCTACTAAAGGGCAATTTTCTGATCAGCTCTCATTTTGAAACATGCAGAGAGAGACCAAAAGGAGAGAAATATATATTTTCATATATATAAAAAAAGAAGAAAGGGAAGAAGAAAGAAAGAAAGAAACACTTAGGCTTTAATGGAAGCTCATTTTTGTAAAGTACCCTAGTGGCCCCTGTGGGCCCAGAGAATTAAACGCTGTCATTCATAGCTTAAAAGCAGAGCCATCCAGTTTGCAGACACCTGTCATAATTAAACTAATGGCTCTGAAAATGTGCCTTGATATTAAATCTATCTTCCGCCGAGGAGCAGGGCTGATTAAAACCGCTGTTTGACAGTTAATGATGAACCTCTCGCTTGCTGAGCTCCGTAACTGGAACAGACCGGTTCATCCCTCCCTCCCCTTGTCGAGCCCTCTCCTGTTTCCCTCCCCTCCGCCTTCCACCCTGAACTGCGTGGCTTCTCCCCAGGTCCTGTCCTGCAGGCAGTGGGAGATGGAGAGTCCTAAGGCTCTCACTAAGTTCCTGGCATGGTCGATGTGTGCCACAATCCTGGGCTGCGACTCCAGCGTGCAGTTAGTGGTAGGAGAGAAGACATCTGCGCAAGTACCGAATTTGCAAGGGGTTGACTTGCCATAGTACTTGTGGTACTGTAGAGCTACTGATGATGGGGAAAATGCTGAATCACGTTTTTCTGCCCAGAAACTACACCCTGTCTGAGGCTATGCATCTGGGAGAGCTCAGAGAGCTCTCTTCCCAGTGCTGGTACTAGGTGGTTGGCATCAAAATATGAATCTTCCTTGCTCCAGGGTTCATCAGCTGCTCCTGCTTATTCCCCTGACGATGTCAGAACCAACTTCTTCTGACATCACAGCTTGTTGCCAGGGCAGTGGGTTTGCTGTTGCAAAATGAGGATTATGATTAAACAGAGAAAGAGTCCTTAAGGAACAAAATCAGTGTTTACTTGGAAACATGTCCAATAACTACTTGGTACTTCTAAATACATATCTCTAAATAGACTGGTCCAGCCGCATCTCTGAAACCCATTAAGCCAGTTGTCTCCCTTTTTCTTTTCCGCTTGCTGCTGACCTCATCAAGGACAAAAACTAGACAAGCCGTGAGGACTGAAGTCCCACTTGCCCCACAGGTGGTTGGTTTTGACACTCAAACCACAGCAGTGATCTGAGTGTGGGATGCCCAGAAAGGCACAATAATCCTCAAGTGAATGCAGAGCTAATCAGATACAGCCCCAGTAGTTAGTGTCACACAAACTCTGCAAAGTTCAGATAAGCATCAGCAGTTCCAAGTAGTGTTTATTATTCTTTGCAGAGTCTCTTAGTCTCTAGGTACTTTAATTCCCCAGCTCTACAATGGAGATAATAAAGCTTCTTGGCTGCTTTGCTTTAATTGATGATGAGCTCCATGGGGCATGGGCTGTCTCCCTCAGAAGGCATGCACAGTGCCCAGCACTGAGACCTGTATCTGGGGCATCAGTGTATTGCCATTGTACAAGTAACTAATCATATTCAAGAGTGAGGATGCTGCTGAAATGGTGAGGGGGTCCTTTGGTAAATATATATAGAGAAAAAGACCCACTTGTTGGAGCCGCCTGATGACAGAAGCCCGCTCTCCACCCTGCCTCACACTGACACCCAGCCAGGCTCCTATCTGACTATCATTAGCTTTCTTACCCAGCTCTAATGCCATCCGCTGCCACAACAGTAATTACCAGGAGATTAGGCTGCATTAAGCACTCTTTAATTTGACACATTGCAATGATCTCCATTCAGCCTTTCTGCTCGAATAACTCTCCATAAATATTTTGTGAGACTACCAAAATAAACAGAGGCTTGGCTGTTTGCACAGCTGAGATCTTTGCAGCTTTTTGAGAGCCCAGGTAGCAAAGCCGAGGGTGGCACCAGGGGCATGGATGGGAACTGAGTGGTCAGTTGGGTATGTGAGAGTGT
Organism: Aptenodytes patagonicus; assembly: GCF_965638725.1. Taxonomy (NCBI): domain Eukaryota; kingdom Metazoa; phylum Chordata; class Aves; order Sphenisciformes; family Spheniscidae; genus Aptenodytes; species Aptenodytes patagonicus. Next base: position 3,721,823 of record NC_134972.1, read on the forward strand.
CAGGGAGCAGGAAAATATCTTTGTATAGCAAAAGTAAAAATAATAACAATAATATATGCCTTGCACCAATGGCAATTTAATTGGAAACATTTTTTAAACAACAACCCAATAAAGAGAGATGGGTATTTATGTAAGAAGTGGCTGCATTAGAAGAAATAATAATTACACTGGAGTTGTGTTCTTTTTTTTTTTTTTTTGGTGTGCTATTAGCCTAGACATTATTCATTAAGTAATGCAATGGAAAACCACTGTTAATACAGCAATAAATCCCATGGGGCCCCATTGCTTCTGAGATAGGATCATTTGGTAATTACAGTGCATTAGAAGTTCAATATTCTTTCATTTTTTTCCTCTCGGCTCCTCGCCTGGATGAGTGGTGGGCTATGAAGGCATGTGTCGGGAGGATTTACTGTAAACACACTGTGCGCTGCTCCACGTGGTGCTCCTGCACCTGGCACTGAGATGTGCAAGGGCAAAGCAAATGGAGCAGAGTGGCAGGGAGAGCTCGGGGAGGCTGGGGGGTCCCTGCACCTCCCAGGGTGCCAGCGTCCCTCCGCTGACTGGAGAAGGAGCCCCGGACAATGATACTTTTAGGGTGGGTTCCACGGTTGTCTGTGGGAGATGGTGTTAATCTGGTCTCTCAAGCTTTCATCCTACTTTGTGGGCAATGTCTCCTCTTACTGCGTGAGTAACGGAGGACCAAGGGCTTGCAGGCACTTGGGAGTGAAGGAGAGATGGCTTGGCCAGAGTACGGATGAGCCAGGGACAGAGAAGGAGAGAGTTCTTGGTGGGTTATTGACAAGATCTTGACAAAAATAATTGCTACTTTCAGGAACGTATTGCAGAGGCCCATGAACAGAGCCAGGAAGGGATTGCCCATCTCCACTCATCTGAGCTGTGGAGCCCCTGCTCACCAAAGCACTGAGCTCGGGGCTTGGGGAGCAGCTGTGTGTTTGTTATGGGGTAACGCTGCTGCCATGCAAAGGAAACTCCCCTTCCTCGATGAGGCAGCTGCTGTTAAACAATAGGGAAATCTATTGGCTGCCTTAACAGATGCATTTTCCCTGCATGCTAAGTAAACTGTCTCCATTTACGGTGTCAATACTGGCTCGGAGTCTTCCCTGTTCCTGAAGCAGCCCTCGCTGGCTCATGGCTGGCTGCCGCCCCGGTTCTCCTGCACGGGGAGAGCTGTCAATAGACTTGTCAATAAGATACTGGGGACTATTGATTGGCATAGGCATTTAGGGGTCACTGGTCGATAGGAACTCTCATCAAGAGATGTAGGAAATGAGCGCTTTCAAATACAGGCAGCAAAGTGAGACTCCCCAAGGGGGAATGATACAACTCAATTTTCCCTATCCTGTTGCTTTGTCAATTTGCCCAAGTCTGGAGAAGGTGGTGGCTGCAGGAGCAAGGAGAGAGGGGGAGGAGAGGGAACAACGCATCCGAGTGTTTGACTGAAAACATCTCGCAGGCTGAAAAACAGCTAGCCGCAACCCAACCACAGGCTAGCGCCGGGCTCGGTGCTGGGGAAGGGCAGGGAGATGAGCAGGCTCGGTGTGAGCTGCTCTGCCCAGGTGCCCAGCCGGCTCACTGCGGGGTGCAAGGCTGGATCCATGCTGTGCGGGATGCAGTTTCTGTACAGCCTGTGTTGGTTAAGATTGTACTGCGGCTGAGTGGGCTGCAAGGGCTGAACAGCCCACGTATCGCTTGGCACAGAGTCCAGCATGAAAACATCGCATGGCACAAATACACACGTACGCTGTATGCACTTATTAAAAATAGTAAGCTGATGGTGAGGACGTTGAGAATCCCAGGGTTGCTCTGGGCCCTCGAGCGGTTAAAATCTCTTTGCTGACCCCCCCCCAACAGCCTTCCTCGTGTTTCTCCTGCTCTCTCTCACTTTGGCTTTAAAGGACCCGCTAGCAGTCCTTGAACCTGGACGAGGCTGGAACATCTGAATCTTAATCGCGATCTGTGCTGCAGATACAAAGTGTTTGCTGCTCTTATTTGGTTTCTGAGACTACAGTCAGACAGCTGCTGACAGCAGGAGCCAGGCAGAGCTAGGAGCAGTGGGTAGCAGAAGCTTGTAAGAGTCTTTCTGTGCTCTGAGGTCTTTAATTCTGTTTTTGTTCATGATTTCTTGCAAAGCTTTATTTTGAAACAGAAGACAAGCCTGTGCATGTTTTCGTCCTGGAAGCAGTAGTGTAGAGACCCACCCTGCAGACAGCATAGAAGCTCTTGCTAGACTCATCATTTGCTTTACTCTGAGGCCTTTTTATCCATCAGATTCGGTGCAGTTTAGTCAGGCAATGGGCAGCCACTGCAGCCTTGCCAGGCAAGGGTGAGTCACGCGGGGACTTGTCCCTGGGAGCCTGCCATCCTGCGCTGCGAGGCTTTGCCTGGCTGCTAAGGAGTTGCATCAGGGCAGCTGCTCTAATTGCAGTCTGCTGACACTGAACCCTGTCCTTGGGGTTGTCACAGGCCTGTAATGTCTTGTTTGCAACCTGTGCGCTTGTGGGGAGCAGACAGAAGTCACAACATGGAAGAGGACAGGTCTGATGGAGTTGTCATTTTGAACGGGTCAGAGTGGGGTTTTCTTTGTTTTCATTTTCTGCACTTTTTTTGTCTCCTTGTGAGGTGGGTACAGAGCACAGAATCAGAGGATTTCCTCCTTTGAAGCAGTGACAGTAGATTAAAGTAGAAATGTACAGCCTAAACTAAAGAGAGCTAAAACCTCAGCCGAGAGATGAGCCTCCCTCAACTGGGTTCTTGGGTGCCTCATGTAGAAGGAGCAGAGGTATTACAAGAAATCTCGTCCTGGCTAGATGCAGTGTAGGGGAGTCCCTTAAACCCCATGCCTTGTGTCATGGTGACACCGTGCCGTCATTACACAGAATTATTTGTGTTTTCCATCTTGCGTGACGTCCTCGCTCGAATCCAGCTTCTAGCACATAAATGCAGTATGTGATGGGGGGAAGCGATGGGGCTACTGAGCATTATTCCCAATAGCTCAGTGGTCTGAGTTTTTCCTTAAGTGCCATTGGATTGCATGCATTGCAAAAAATCTTTCTCTCTATCCCTTGCCACTTGGCATTATTTTTCATCTTGTGGTATTGTTTTCCTCTTTCTGGATAGTTTCTCAGCTCCACATACCTCTCAGACTTGCTTGATTGTGATACTTTTTCAGGGTTTGGGGTTTTATTTTTTTTCCTGTTCTCAATTGCTCAGGGCCAGTGCTTGAAATTAAACTGTCTCTCTATGTGATGCAAATCAGATAAGAGAAACCAAATGAGCCCCATGTGTTCATCTGCAGAATCCTATTCTGCTAAAACTCGTTCTGTTTCATTCTGATCTTAGGCAGATGTAAATCAAGAGGAACTTATTTTAAACCAACGTCAGCAGGAAAAAGCTCAGCAGAAATAACAAAAACACCATGCCTTGTGTGTTTATCACTCTTCAAGGTAAGATAAACTTTTAGCCTGATTGTGATTCATGCTCTTGACTCTCCCTGGAGGGTTTCTCCAACATTGTGCAGGCTGTAGTGCAACTCCCAGTGACACATTTGCAACAGGAATTGGCGTGTGCTGCTGGGTGGCGTAATGCAGGCTAGGAGGAAAGGGATGCAAGGCGTTCCGGAAATTTAAGGAAATTGATATACAAAGCATAAAAAAAAAAATGCAACTTTGAGGAGATTTCAAAACTATGGCTCAGAGTTCAGCGAAGGCATTTCATCCAAGGCAGCCTGAGAGGCCGCTTGCCACCTTTGATGTGGAGGGCTGGCTGTTAGCCGTACCTGTGGGGTCTGCCAACTCCACTGGGGCTGAGCTCAGCTGCTTAGCACGATGTAGGTGAGTTACTGGGTCCCAAAGACAGGACCCAGACAGGCCTTCACCGCTGGAAATGGTGGACTGTCCTGGTTCAGGAAGACTAGCTCACAGGCTAACTCTAAAAAGGGAAATTGCGGAGTAGAGCCTCAGATTATGGAGCAACAAAAATAAAAACTGCAGCAAGAATCGACCCATCTCCTGCATGGTGAGCACCCCATCCTGCCCCCATGTGCTGTTTCAGCAGAGGGTCCGGGAGGACATGAGTACTTAGGCATGTTGGTGGCACGGAGATGCGGTCATGGCAGTGCTTCCACAGCACAAGTGGCACCAGCACAAAAGAGAAGAAAAAAAAAAATTGCAAGTAAATAAAAAGAAGCCCATTTGCAAATAGTGTAAGGAATTCATGTTCTCATACGTGCTGCTATTAAGTCCGTTCGTATCATATCAGCAAACATCATGTCAGCTTGGAGAGGTTCCTACTTATTTCTTTTTCCCCGTGAAATGTTTTTCAATGCCTGAGTGAATCAAAATGAATGTAAATGAGGTTTATTAAGTCAACCCCACACGGTGCTGTATTGTCAGCGTTTGTAGGCTGTGACAGGTTAGTTATTGCAGTTTGAAGGGAATGTCACCAGCACAGCAGTCTTCAGAGGTAACTTTTTAAAAGAATAATAATAATAATAACAACAACAACAACAACATCTCAGGACTATCTGTGATTTTTTTGAGAAGTCATTTCACAGAAGGGTGGTGTATCTAGAGGGCATTTCCAGGCAGCCTCCAGAGTTTGCAAAGGCAATGTGCTTTGTGTACAGTCGTGTGTGTGCACAGTCTGTGTTGGGGCCAGATACGGGCTCCAAAGTTATTTTCTCTCCTCTCCTGGTTTGCATACTCTACCAATCACCATGACATCTGGAAGATATCTGTTTGTAAATATAACCCCATTGAGCTGCCTCACGAGTCTTGCTGGTCTTCAGTGAGCCAGTCTCATTATTTTTAGTAAATTACTTCGGCCTTGGCTATGCTACAAAAAACAACTAGTAAGGGTAGCGTTAATTTAGTTATTTATGTAGATTTAAAATAACAGAGACACCCATCCAAGGCTCTAGGTGCCTTAACATTGTTAATTGTACAATAAATTCCATTCAGTTACAAACTCTGCTTCATTAATATCCTCATTTCCATAGGCACTCAGCCAGCAAGCCACCACCCTGCTGTCATCTAGAAAGCTCGCTCTCCAGCCTTTCTAAACATTCTCTCCAGTCTTGCGGCATATTTGACAAGCTATCAAATCCAGGTTATTTCTGACCAAGTGGGAAATAGACTTCAGGAGCACAGAGGCCTCATGGAAAACGCCCAGGGATTGCTTATGGGATCCCATCTGTGTGATCTTTCCAAGCATGGGTGGTCACGACGGCGTGGGGAGAGGTGACGCCCATAGGAAGGCTGGTCCCAAGTCATGCTGCGGGGTCTTCGGTGGGACCTGGGATCTCTGTATTGTCTACTGCTGCTCTTATCTCATGAACTCCTCACAATGTGGGCTGGAGGACTTTAGTAAACTTGACTCCTAAAAGTCTGAAAATGGCCTTCTTTAGAAACATGCACTTTTTTCCCCATCTGCAGCTAAGTTTGCAGGCAGGCAGAGGTACTTTCTGGGTAATCTGTTCCTTACGCTGTTCCCCTTATCCCCTGTAAACCGTGTTCTCCATAGCTAGATTCTCCTCCAGTTTATTCTGCAGGAAGATCCTTTCCCTTGGATCAGCAAGGAGGGTGGGATGTTTTAGCCAGCTTTTGAAACATGTAGGTGAAACCTGTGAGTCAGTATGGATGTGTGCAATCATACTCATTCGTTAGCTGTCTCTACTAACTGAAAAATAGTAGCAAAAATTAAGACAGCTTTGTTCTCGAAGCCAGCAGACAGAATCCAACCCTCCCCATATGAGTTTCCAGCAGCACTGGCCTAAAATTGATCCAAAGAAACACCCACAACACTTAATATACTTTGGCTAGGTTAGTGTTAGATCAGAAGTGTTCTGAGGATGTCACATAAGCTAGACAAAATTATTTGTTCCCTAAAGGTATCGATCTGTGCAAGGTGCCTCGCAGTCCATCTGCAGAGAAAGGAGTTGCAGCCTGACAGAAACCTGCTCTGGTTTTGCATATTTATTCCTCTTTAAATCATTTCCAAACCACTAAACCATTTTACAAGGATGAAGGAAAACATCAATTACAATTATAGTGAAAAACTCTTTCAAGGCAGAGCCTGGTAGACAGAAAATGTAGCCATCCATTTGTAGTTTTTCACCAGGTGCTTCATAATATTATGGTCTGTTTCCTCCCCACCCATCATCTCTTCCCCCATCCCACCGTATCTCCAAGATCTTGGTGTTTCCTGGGAGCAGGTGCAGTGAAGGAGGCTGGAACCCCCTGCCCCGTCTCGAATGCTCACCGGTGGCACTTCGGTCCCCACACGCCCACCTCCCCAGGCGTGAGCCAAGGCTGGCTCATGGGCAGGGGGTGCTACAACAGCAGCCTGATTAAAAGGCTGCTCCTGTTCTCCGTAACGCTGCTTAGGGAGTGTACACAGTATTCATAGCATCTCACAAAAGAGCTTCTTCCTGGGAGATCCTAGCTCTGTCTTGCTGATGCAAATAACACTGGTGGCGCTGAGGATTTCCCAGGTTTTGTGGACTTCCTCCAACCTCTAACCCCTGTTGCTCAATTCCAACACTCATGTTTCCTGCTGGGCAGAGGGATGAGGGAAAAGGATGCTGATCTGAAGCGCTAAGCCAGCGGCTCAGCGGCTGCTCGCCTCAGGGTCTAGTGCAGCTCTGCTCTGAGCCTTGTCTGGCTACTGATGTTCGTACAAAGGGGCTGCAGAGCTCTATTGCTGAAGAACAGCAGTATTTTGTGCCATCAGTTAGGTTCAAACCAGAACAGAAAACAGATTTTCTTTTCTGGAAAATTCGTGAAATGGTTTGCGCACAGATAGGTGTATCTGTCTCTCTGCCTGTCTATCCTGTATTACTCAGAAAGAAAAATCCAAAATGTTTCTTTTTTCCCCTCTATTAAAATGGACAGCAGCTAGAACTTGTACAAAATATAAGGAAATCAATAATTTAACATAGCCTAAAAATTGGAATTAAATGAAGGAAAACGACTCAAAGTAAAAAGTTTTATCATACCTATATGAAGTATTTTATCACTATGCAAGATTAAATGAAAAACTCAGATGATGCCACTTCTAGCTCTCTTAAAAAAAAAAAAAAAAAAAAAAAGGCACTGAAATAACCATCCTCCAGCCCCGTTCAGGCTGGACCAGGTTTTGTTGCTTAATGGACATTTGTGAATTCTCTGCTTCTGGCATCTCCCTGAGATACAAGGCAAGGCCGGCTGGAAGTGCTGGATTTGGGAGACAGGCGTTCAGTGTCTTGTCTGAGACCTGAGGCAAGCATTTGCCTCAGCCGTTCGGGGAAGGACATGGAAGGTGGTTAGAATTTGGGTTGCGTCACTTTTGAACATCACCCACTTTCCGTGTGTGGCTGTGCAGTGGGCTAGACCTGGCGCTGGCGGTTGGCAAGCAGAGCCAGCGCTTACTATGTACATCCACCATGGCACTCAGTAGGCTGCAGTCCTGATAGAGCAAATTAAATTAGCTACTAATTGGTTAATTGGTGAGGGGTTCTGTAAAGCAGCTAGGAGCAAATTAAGCAGGAATGAGAGAAGTGCACGTTTGTGAGCCGTGATTGCTCTCTCTGAGGGCTGCCAGTCAGTAACGTCATGGGCTGGAAAGCAAATGGGGAGGAGAATGGCTATTGCCTACGCTGAGGGCTCATCCCGCGTGCCCGTGGGGTGCATGGCATTATCCTCCGAGCTGGACCGAGGGAGCCTTGACTCGCAATGAACCGCTGAGATGTATGGGTAGCCAAGGGGGTCTTAAGCATGCTGGCACACCGGAAAATATCTTTGCTTTGATGGCAAGCAGTATTGTAGTGATTAATCTAGGTCTAGTGAGGACAGCCTGGCAGGCACAAGCATGTGAGAGCATGTGTCCACATGTATGGACATGGGGTAATCTCATGGGGTGTATGACCCACCACGTGTCCTCCCATGTGTACGTGTATATACTCTGTGCCTGTCTGTGAATGTTGGGGAGCCCTTGTAGGAATGATACTGCGTGGAGGCTGCAAATACACAGGGGTTCGTGTTTGGAAGTGCTCGTGTCCTCGCAGAGCCCTGGTGCAGTACAGGCTGCATGGAGCTGTGTCCTGCCCATTCGGCAGCTGCGCTCGCCCTGGGGCTGTGAGCAGGGCAGACGGGTGACCAGAGTGGGGCCTCCCTGTGTCACCCACCTCCTTCCCCAAGTGTGCTCGCACTTGCTCAAGCTTGGTAGCATCCCCAGATGGTGCCCCCAGATGGAGCTCTAGTCAGCAAGCTTCTGCCTCCAAAAGATGAAGAATTACTGTTCATCTTCCTTGTCAAAAACAGAAAGGGGAGGGAGGAGGAAAAGCCTTTCAGAAGTAAATATGGGGATGTCTACCTGCAAAGAAATACATCCCTGTCCTATTTGAGCAGAATTGCCCAGGCCGTGGGCAAGGCCAGCAGAGCAGCCACAGGTGTCTGAGGGCAAAGGTGGATTTGGATTTTCCAGCCTTGTGCATTTGCCTTTAAATTCCAGCCAGATGCCACATTAACTTGCTTGACTTCTTGTCTGTAACAGCACATAATGCAGCACGAATGATGTAACTCAATGTGATGCCAAAATTTATAGGAAAAGACACTGCTTTCTGAGGTCAGGCTGGTATCTGATTTAAGCTGGCAGCGGGAGCATCAGTGTTTCTGCAAACCTATACCACAGCTCTCCAGCAAATCACATTACTCTGAAAGACTTTGGCGGGCCCCTAATCTAGACAGCTCTTCAAAACTGGGGACATCAATTAGGCTGGAGTGCATCAAACCCACGCAGGGCTTTTTGGGATCCGACTCAGACAAACTCCTAAAAGCACTTTTAATAAGAGATTTTTTGGGGTGGTGATTTTTTTTCTTTTTTTCCTTTTAAATGAGCAGAAGGATTCTAGATAAACTCGATAAGGGCTGGAATCAAAACAGGATCCTAGAGCCAAGACTGGAGTGACAGCTATTCCGGGTAGTGAAAACGATGACAGATTCTGAGCAGACAGAAACGAACATGATAAAACAAGCAGGGCTATTATCCTTCCATTTGCATTGCCATAGCACATACAGGTCCCATCTCGGGTGAGGGCTGCAGTTGTGCCAGGCACTGGGAAATACACGCCTAGGGCCGGTCCTGGAGGGAGTGTGGAGCTCAGCATCTCACTAGACAAGTGAGCTGCAGAGCTGGGGAAAGGCAGGATTATCTGCTACACAATTGGAAGTCTTAAGAGTCAGTCCAAGTTCCGCACCAGATTGTTTCTTCTAGTGCAAAATGACTCCTGAGATGACATGGGGAAAGTAGTCAAGCCAAAAAAGTCTAGCCTGGGAGAAAAAGATCAAAAGTCCCTAACCAGAGAGAAAAATTTCTTGACCAGCCTATGGAGAAACTGAGGCACTGGAAGAGTAAAAGCCACGTGCTCAAAGCTGAACATGGCCTGGCCATTCTGATTTAGCTCCACTTAGCTGGGTTTTCAGCATACAGATATCACCTGTGGTTTTCTTGGGAGCTGAAAACTTTAAAAATCTGGTTGCAAGGTACTTGCCCAAGGCAAGTAGGAATGCAGGATAGCAATAGAATACAGGAGTTTCAGCTCCTCTAAATTTCCAAGACCTTGTCTAGTGCCTAATCGAAATCCTTGATTCCACTAAAAGCTATCCACGTGCTAAAAGGAGAGCCTTGAAGAAAGGAGATGGGGCTTGAGTTCAGCAAAGCCTTTAGGTTAGCATTTAGGTATGACTTGGGGCAACATGATCAGAAGCCAAAAATTGCTCTCTGGAAGGAAAGCAAGGCTGGCTCTGTAAGTGCTGTGGTTTGAGCTTCAGTCAGTCTCTGAAATCAGTAGTGGAGGCGCTCAGTCTGGCGCACGTATAGCTCTTGAAGCCATTTGCAAAATGTTACCTTTAAATAAGTGCTTATTTTTAAGCAGTGGTTAAAGTCTCACCAAAGAGTTTAAAATAATAATTTACAGCAATAATATGCTAGGACATGAAATAAAGCTGCTGATGGTAACATAAATAATGTATAGAATAATAAAAACTGCTGCTGTTGTTGGAATCATGTGGTCAGCTCGCAGCGTGGAGCATGCCACAGTTGGAGAGCTGATGGCTTTTGGCATGGCAGGGGGAGGCAGGAAGGAGTGAGAAGCCTCATGAAGGTTTTCCAATCACTCCAGCCACCATCTCTAATTCTTTTCTTAAAGTATAAAATCATTCTTCCCCTGATCTCACTTGTGGTCAGGGCTCAGTACAGGCCCATCAGTCACCGCGGTGATTTGGTTCAGCAGGTGTTGGTTGTGCAATCGTTCATTTCGGGCTAATCTGCTAGCGGCTGTCAGGGGTTATGGAGTATTTATTGAGTTTGTGTCAGGTCCAGATGACCAATAGCCGGCAGCTGCTGGATACCCATTGACACTGATGATATTGCTGAATTAAACTAGGTGATGTATACAGAACTTGCTTAGAGCTAGTAATGAAGCTGGGAACCATTTGAAACACAATACAGAGGGCCCCAGTGCTCGGGGCTTTGCTCTCTACCTTTTAAATAAAAAATTATTATTATTTTCTTTTAACGCCAAAGGAGAAGCCATGAATCGAGCTCCCCTGAAATATTTAGAGAGAAAAATAGAGTAGCCCAATGGAAATGAAAATCATCTTTATATTCTGCAGATTTACTGCCTGCTAGTTGGCCAGTGACTGAGGAATTTCTCAGCTGCTTTTTAGAAAGGCATCATGGGGGAAAGAGAAGTGGGGAGGATGATGAACTGATTATTGATTACACTTCAAGGACCTGATCCTTTAAAAGGCTTTGCTGAGCACCTTCAAATCTCATTGACTTCAGCTCAGCACGGGACAGGATCTGGATGTATTTGTGTCTGGGCTGTTCTGTCGTGTGTGATGCTCCATGAATTACACTTTGCGGAGGCTGCACCTCCCTGTACCTGTGAATTCAGTCGTCCTCCCTGGGAAGCAGAGTACTAGGAGAGAAACTGATGAGTGAGGGAAAAGGCAGGATGTGCCCAGGGTCACAGCCCCTGTTACTGGCAGGGGTGGCATTGCTCCGCTCCGCAGCTGCTTGTAGAGGCTGGAAGGGGAAGGCAGCAAACGCCAGGGCAAAACCGCGGGTGCTGTTACCCGAGGTGCTTATGAGGGATGTGTGCTGGGCACCACCAGCTCCAGCAGCTCAGGAGGTCAGGACGGGCAGGGGCTTCCAGGCAGCTCACAGGCAGAGGGAGCCTCGTGCGAAGTGCTCCGTGCACCTCCAGGAGCTCGCTCTTAGCACCGGGTGGGAGCGGAAAGTTATTTTGAAAAGATTGGGGTTGGCCATCCAAGGCAACAGCTCCTTCTAGCTGGAGGTAGAGGAGGAAGCGGAGGGCTGCAGTTTGGTCACTTGCTGACAGGGTTAGGATCCGGGACTAGGAATAGGGTTTGGGATGGCTGTGTCGGGCAGGCCTGAAGGTCCTCACCAGACTAGCAAAGCCTGCAGCAGATCTGGAGGATGTCCTGTCCTAACCGTGGAGACTGAACACCTCTGAGCAACCACAGCTTTCCCATGAGGCTCTCCTTCTGCTGTGGGGGTGGAGACAGGTTCCAGGTTGGTGATTAGACCATGTTGCTACTGAATTATTCTGCACAGAGCATCAGAGTTAATTTGGGGGACAATCAGCTTGTCTGAGGCTGTCACTGCTGCTGGCTGAAACCTGCAGTGCTGGAGAAGGAGCAATCAGAGCTGTGACCTTGGCAAGGACTGGGGTTAGATTACAGGCATGATTAAATGCCAAGGAGAAGGCTCTGAAGCTGCTATTTGAATACCTGTTTACATGTAGGATAATAGATGGCCACCCGCTGCCTGCAAGGCTGTAATTCACTCTGGGGATTCTGGGACTCGGATGACACCATAAACCATGCGAGGCAGAGTGCAGGATGCTTGCAAAGCAGCACCGAGGCCCTGCGAGTGATTTACAACCACGGGCTCACTCTATGGCTATCTAATCTATTGTCTTTTTATTGCAGACACTGCACAGAGAAATTATTATTATAAAAATTTGTTTAAAGGAGCTCTGTAAACTCACTTTGATCTGACAATTTCACCTTAAAATCCTCCTGTTTCTGTGGCTGGAGGAGAGGATGTTTGGCATCTAAATTATCTGTAGGTACAACTCCATCCAAGTCAGCAGCGTAATAGCAGGAGAGAGTTGTCACTTAGGATTCTACTTCGGGGTATGTATCTCAGGGTAGAAGGAAGCAGGGGACAGAGCTGAGTAACCCCTGCGTGTGCAGCCTGTGTACCCTGCAGAGCCCCAGGGGGATGTGGTTACCCTGTTAGACTCAGTTTGGGCTTGTGTTGTGCCTAACTAGAACAAGCCAGCCCGCACCTGCCCTGGCAGCCCCTGCCAGGCCAGCAAAGGGGCCCAGGCTCTCCCACGAGCACTTGGACCTTCACGGGCAGGCTCTGAATCCCCCAGAAACCTTCCTGCCTGCTCACATCTGAATGTGGTACTGCTGATGGCCCCTTCTGAGCAAGTGGGATATAAATGAAGAGCATTGCAGTAGGGGAAGGTTTGGCAAAGATGGGAAGGAAGAGGTTTGGGAAGGAAACAGGCATGAGCTGAGCTGTAGAGCAGGTCACCTCTTTTTTCCTCTATCAAAAGAATAGGTGTTAATGACTTCTCTGAGCTTCTGCTCCTCCTGATGAATAATCTTTTTGCAATGATTTCTGAAAAGCATGGTTTAGGATTAGGGCTGAAAGCTCAATTTGATTAAAAGACAGTCAGGTGCAAATTAGGAGGCATTTGGTGCTTAGTCTTGCTGCTTTTTATAACAGGGCCCTAGATGAAAATATTTCAATTACTATTTACTCTTCTTTAATGTCTTTCATCAAGGGACTGTCAGGAACTCTGCAAGCACAGCTCCCTGCTGTGTGAGTGTCCATTCAGGCATGGGGCAACTCTGAGCACAGGAGGCACTATCAGCCCGGCTGCAAGAGTGGGGCTCAGGCAACTCACATTCAATTACTTTGTGCTACAGACTCACTCTGTGACCTTGGACAGGGTGCTTAATCTCAGCTCGCAGTGGTAAACAGGAGATAATATTTCTCTATTTCCTGCAGTGCAATGTGAGAATAAATCAAGTGAAAACGGTAGGCTGTGCAGAGAGGTCTGGGAGCCAATGCCCTCCTGAGGTTTGTCTCTAGACCTGCTCTCATTGCACATCTCCTCCCCTACGCAGCCTGCTTTCATGCTCCATGCTGCTCATTGGCATCCAACTTTCCTCTGAAGGTGCTGTTGTGCTTTCATCAAAGTCCTGACAATCTCAAACTGCTTTTTATGCAGGTTTTCCCAGGACCCTGCAGCAAATAATCAGTGGTGTTTTATACAAATGGTCAGCGCTTGTCTCCCACCTTACAATTTGCCATCCATTGTTGCATGATTGGCATCCAGACCTGCAAACTCCTGATTACCTTAATGTTTTCCCCTTGCTGAAAACCATGAGGGTACTCCTTAGCTTGTGACTAATTGTCCAAAGCCATCTGACACAGGGATAATCTATAAATGCTTAATCTATCCATGTCTGTGTGGCAAGCAAGGAAAAAATCAGTTTAGAAAGATCAATCATCTAAAATCGTCATGAAAGGCATTGGCACTGAGGTCCCTGCCCATCCTCAGCTGAGAAAATGATGGTTCTGAGAGGTTAAGGCTTGAGAAGAGCTTTTCTGCGTCTCCATAGCTTTTTGATCCTAAGATAGATTACCCAGAGAGTGCTAACTGCTCCCTGCTTGTGCTAAACAAAGATAATAGCATTTGGAGTCACCTCCACATAATGATGCAGCCACCAAATAAATTATCCTTTCTCCCTTCCCAGCACCCGAGCAGGGAAGGTGGCTTGGGCACCCTGATGGCTGAGAGGGGAGAGGGGAGGCTGTGACTTGTACCCTGCTCTCTTGGGACTGCCTTAAAAAAATCAAGTTCCTAAACAGCTGAAAAAACATAAAATGCTCCATATACTCTCTATAAACAAGCAGTTAGAGAAATCCAGGCTGGAAAACACTTGGTGGAATAAGGTCAAGCTTCTCATATGAATCAAATTAGTGGCCGCTCAACTAGCACCACAGTACATTAGGCTGAAGGGACTGGGGAAATGCAGCTATTTTCAAGGTTATGCTTTTGTTTCCTCTGAGCTGCTCGCTGCCAGGGGACCTTGGCCACTCCGAGTCACTTTGGGGGGGATATTTTCTGTCCCCTTTCCAACATCTGCTCTGAAGGTGATAGAGAGAATCCCAATTTGTTCTAAGAAAAGGGGGAGATAGTGTTACAGAGCAGTGTCGGTTCCCTCAGGTACCCTTTCTATTCATTGGTTTGGGAAAGCTCCTTGGAAATAGCAAGGAAACGGTGGGGGAGACTTAAACTCTGAAGGAAATTATAGACAGGAACTGCAGGAGGAAATTACCTGGAATGGCTCCCATTGTTCTGGGTTAAAAGCGTGGCACGGGAAGCTCGCTGCAGGATGGCGACAGTGGAGTCCAGGCAAACACGCTCACATAGCCGAGCCCCGAGGGACTTGTCTGAGGCTCGAGAGGCAATCTGGGCTGCTGACAAGAACCAGGCTGCTGCGTCCCAGGCATGGGGCGTGGGATCTGTCTGCCCACCGTGACACCCCTCGAAAGCGGTTTTGTATCTCACAAACCTTCCCAGCCTGGCTGTGCTCTTTGAAGGAGGGGGAAGGCAGGGATCTGTTTAGCCATGCCCTGTGGTTGTGTTTCAGAGATGTCTCTTGCCAGCTATTAAACACAGCCAGGGTGCCTAGCTGTCATCCTTCTCTGCCTGGTTTCAGGCAGGAGGGCCTGGTGTTTGCTTCTCGCGGTAAAAGTGAGATTGAGCATTGCTCTGAATGCAGGGAGAGTTTCTTGAAACTGAAGCGTTCAATTTTACTCCACTGAGCATCCAGTATAATCCATTGAAAGGGCACTGTCCTTCAGGCCTTTCAGCTGGGCTGACAGCTGCCCACTGATTAATTGACAGGTTAAAAAGATTGATTCCACATGTCAGAGCTGTAACCCTGCCAGAACAATACGGCTGTCAATTGGGCTGTAAAACAGACGCTTACATTAACAGCCCTGACAGCAGCAGCACATGAACACATGCACCTGCCTTTATGGAGAGCCTAAACACACAGCCGGGCAAAGATTAATCATCTTGAAAGCAATGTTGTAGGATCAAATAAATGTTTCTGCAGTGGAAAAGTGGTGCAGCGCCGACTTGGCATGGAGTCCAGCTGCAGATGGTGCCCGGCGGGCAGCCACGGAGGGCACAGGGGCCTCAGGAGTGGGGTCTTGCAGTTGTCTTCAGTGCTTGACTTATTATCTTGGCCATGTGTCCTCCCTTTCTCAACCTACTCAAAGACTCGCATAGACACTGCATAAATATCCGCTGTACACAGAGCGCAGCTGTGTTCAGCATTACTTGGCCTCCCCATGTACACGTGCAGACCCCTGCGGTGGCAGAGCCCTGACCTCTCTGCCCCTCTCCCATCCTTTCACTGCTCAGGTGCCCGCTCACCTGTGGGCGTATTTCGTAACCCAAAGCTCTCCCCCAAGCTCTCTGGGCTGCGGCACTGCTCCCGGCTGGCCCAAGCAGATGGCACAGCTCAGGGCCGCAAGCGTGTTTCGACATCAGAACAAGCATTGCCCTGGATGGGAGTGTGCTCCAGAGATTAGTGTGGGCACTAGAAAGCAAAATGCTGAAGTAAATCACTTCTTCCTTTCTCTCTCACTTACTTTCCTTATCAGCAAAATGTAACTCATTAATACCTATCATGCAGGGCTGTTTCCAAAGATCCTCAGCTGGAGCACACTTCAATAATCTAAAAGACTATTTATTTTTCTGACATCCTTTGAAGCTGGGCAAATTGCAGTGAGTTAGAGACATTTGCACTCGCTCAGGAGGTCTGGACTGGGGCTGGGCGAAGGCGAGAGCGGGTGCGGGCCCTCCGTTGGAGGGTGAATGACCCAGCCCAGAGGATCTCAGGACGGAAAGTGTGCTGACACTGGCCCGTGTGCTCCCCACCCAGTATGCTGAGGAATGAAAAAACCCTCTGCAATCTGGAGAGATAAGGAGAGGTTGAGTCACAAGTGAGCTCGGCTTTGCCAGAAGACGTTTCAAAGCTTTTATGGTGAGATTCAATACAGATATACAGAGATCAATTATCTTAAAAGCAGCAAGGAGGTTCAGCAAATATTTCCAGCTTTAAACAGGTTTATTTCCATCTGCACTTATCTGTGCTATTTAAACTCCATTGCTTGCAGTTAATCTTTTGTAATGCAGCATAAGAGGGCTTATTTACTTTCTAATGACATCAATTGGCCATAAATATTAGACATCTAAGGTTCGCTGAAGCTGTAGGGACAGTTTTCCATTCCTACTTGACATTTGACTATTTGCAGTGCTTCCTTTCTGTTTGTTCTTGTGTGACTCACTTATCGGCTGTCATAGGCCCGTGTTCGATTTATTTAAATTGAATGAATAAGTACATTAGGCAAAGCTGTCAGGAGAAGAGAGAATGGGAACTCACGGGGATGAGTGATAAGTCAACAAGCTGCAAGGGAGATTCTTAGCAGAGCTGCACAAATCAAAGTGCTAAATAGGAGGAACAAAGACAGCACGGTGACACGATTCTGGTATGAGTGAAACTATAGATCTCAGGGTAAACAAGACCTACCGACCATAATCTATGGGACACAGTGAGACATTTGTTCTGCACGCCGTATCCTCGGAGTAGGCATTGCCGTAAGCCAAAGCCTGGGAGCATTTTAACAATACTAATAGTTCTAAGAGTTATTATAGGATCAAAGACTCTAGACTATTATCTGCCACTAAGGTGGGAGTTGTGCAAATACCCAGATATCTCTGTACTTGGGAAGATAGTTTTTCTTTTTAATTTTCTTCATTGCTTGGTACTTAGCTGGACTAATTAATTGTGGAAAGCTCGTATCATGGCCCTACTGGAACTGTTTGCATTGAATGTATTAGTGATGATCTGAGAGGGGGGAAAATACCTCAAGTCATTTTGTCTTTTGTAGATTATGGAAGTAATTTGCTATGTGTGAGAGTGACAAAGTTTAAAGACATCTTTTTCAGGGGAACCATTTTGACTAGCTGGTCACTAGTGCTGGTGCTGCAGCAAACTTGTTGTGAAGGAAACTTGCAGGTACATCGCGAGCATTACGCTCATTCTGCTTCTTCCATCATTGAAGACCATGTCCCATTTAATCACAGCAAACTTAAAATTTCTCTGTTTCTTTTACCAAGCCTTCCAGTTGTGTTTGGTACAAATTGAGAGGATCTGAGACATCCCAGGTTTGAGCTGGAGCCACCCCACTGCTCCAGATCCTTGGGAGCTGCCAACTGTCTGCGATGAGCTTGTGCAGACTAACCCTGGGTAAGGGGCTGTGCTCTTGGGGGTCACCCAACCTCAGCCTGGGCTAATGCAAAAGCCTGAGGCTTGTGTCAGGATGACCCAAACCTGTGTGAACCCTTGGTGGGGCTGCGTGCCAGCCCCTTTGCCAGGCTGTGAGTGTGGCAAGTCTGATTCGACACCGATGGTTTATCGTGGGGAGATAACCTGGAGAACCCCATTCCTGTTCTTGCTTCAGTGTTCCTCTCCTCCAACAACATGCTTTTGTTTTTTACCTCCTAACCTTTGAACCCCCAAAAAAACTTAATTGGCTGAACACAGTAAATCAGAGCTGACAGTAGTTGAATAGCAGCTGATTAAAATCATTTGTTTTCAAACTCAGCCAGCTGCAGACTCTTGTCTACATGACTTTTGTGGCATTCACTGCATTGCTCTCCGTCTCTCTTCCTTTCTTTTAAAGGAATTGCATCACATTTTTCTAATTCTTTGAAAATGAGATCCTCTTCTCACCCCTCTTCCCTTCTCCACAGAACACCAACCTCCATTTTACAAGCCCAGCCTTGTTTATCTCCATGGCCACTTGTGAGATTCCCGCAAAGCAGTGGAGCGCTCTCCATTTTCAGTGCACAGGCCACATCTGGTTTGGTTTTGTTTGTGTTTGTTTTGCTTGTTTTTTCCCCAAAAGAAAAACAGGGAGGGAGGGAAAAGCATTTAAACTCACAGTTCCACATAGCCTGCCTGCTAATCGCACCGCTGGCCAAACCAGGTCATGAAATAGTTAGAAAATAGTTTAAAAATGCTATTAAGGCAGTGATGATGAACTGTGAATGGGCAGGTACATAAGAATTGAAATGCATTACCTGTCTTTTGAGAGCCTGAGAGAGGTGGGCATCCTTTAATGGATGCTGGACGTCCTAGAGAGTCAGATCTGTGCCGGGGAAGCATCAAGGTGCCAGGAGACGGCACAGAGGAGGAAAAGCTCAGGGCCTGACTCTGAGAGGCGATGGGTCTTTGAAGTGACGTGGTGGGGGACCTCTGTTTGCTGACAGAGTCCTGGGCGACGGGACGCGGTCAGTCCTTCCCCGGCGCAGGGTGGGCGGTGTGGTTGCAATGTGCTCTCCTTCTGTATTAGGCCACAAGCCATCCCCTGAAAAATGCGTCCTGGCTGAGAGTGCCATTCCCCAATCTCAGGCATCTACAGCCATATGCATCAAATTAAAACCAAATGCAAAATATAAATCTCCTTGCCATTCCTAGGAAAGGTTTCACATGACAACCACATTCCTGTGACACTTTCCATCTTATGTTTTACCGCACAGACTAACAGCTGTTTCCAAAACAAACCCTGGTGATGAACAGAAAAAGTCTTGACTATTTGGACAACCTTGTTGTTACTGCACCGGGGTCGTGCGTGAGTGGACAATCTGTGTCTATTGGGCTTCCATTGCGACTGGCAGTGCACAGCATGCATGCAAAGAGCTCACGTGCAGACCTGGGGCCTCGCTAGGGCTATGCCATCATTCTTTTTTTCTTCCCCCCCCCCCCCCCCCCAACATACGATGAAGCCAAGTAGTATATGGTTTTAAAGAGGTAACTTGTCTTACAGAACAGGCCTTATTCAACCTTAAACTTTTCCAAGCTGAGAGAGAAATTTGGGTTGCTACTTAATTAAGACTTCTGAAGCTTCCTTATTACTATTGTCATTTTTGCTGTACTTGGAGTTGGCAAGCCCTCGGCAGCAGGAATTGTACAAGCATGTACCAAAGAAGTGGCCCAACCCTTGATGAGTTTACAATCCTAAGTAATCTAGCCCCATCTGAAATGAGAGTTTATACCAATGAATCCGTTTTCAGTAAGCTTACACACCTTGGAGCAGTTGTGCACACATCCTTCCGCAGGTATCGCTGCTCTTACAGCCTGTGTGTCTAGGAATTACCCCGCACCACGCCACGCGTGTCTTCCCACGCGTGCCACAGCTGACCCAGAGGAGGGTTTGCTCACCACTGCCCCTGGGTGCCAGCTTCTGAACTCGCACATCCACCTTTCCCAGTGCACAGACGAGCAGCACAAGTTCCAAAAACTATTACTTCTCTGGGAGGATGTTTACCTTCCACAGCCGCCTTTTCCTTACATTTAAACAGAAATGTTTCCTTTTCTAAACAGTTTACATTTCTGATTCCAGAGGTATCCAGCTTGCCAAAGCCACCAGTATTTGTCTCACTTTAAATGCACTTATATGCTAATGCAGACAGTCTCTCCTGCTTGCACACATACCACACACAACTGTATAGCAATTATTTTTCTCTTGCTAGATTTACAAAATATGACCATCAAACATCCTTTGGATTTATCAATGTTAATAAAAATTTATATACTACCTAGTGCTCATGTGATACAGACATTCCTGGTGATAAACCAGACACACACACCTCTGGATTATCTGTCCAGACTTGACAAATCGGTGCCATGTTTGGAGGAGGAGGAGAGGGGAGGAAGGAAATCTAATTTCAAGGATACAGTTCTGTGTATGGCTGGACAGCATTTCTCCCTTTTTTATTGCCTTTGGGATCATCTTACAACATTCTCTGTCCAAAGACTTCAGAGCACTTCACAGATATTACCTGATTACAATCTGCAGAGGTATGAAGTGCTTTTCCCAAGGTCAGTCAGCCACTCATGGCAGAGTTTGTATAATCACTGCGATTTCCAGACTGCAGAGCCATTCAGTGTATAAAAGACTCATCTCCTTTTCCTGGGGGAAGCGAGGTGATGCTCTCATTGTGTCTAGACCTCTTCTGCAGAGGGGAAGGGAAGCAGCAGCTGCTTCTCCTGCAGATGCTGGAGAGCGCACAAGCTCTCTGGGAACCCTCCCAAAGACCAGGGTACCACCGATGCAGCAGCCCACGGTGAGGATGCCTTAGCACTACTAAAAGCGAGGGGATTTTTGCTGTTGATTCAGGATTTTTATCTCGCGTCTCTATTGCCCATTTTGTCCTGTCTGTTCTCTTCTGCCCCTATTCACACCTTTTTCTGTTCCACACAATTCCCATTTCTTCTCTGCTGTCAAGAGAGTTGGAAAACACCAACAGCCCTGCGCTTTGCTAGACAGTGCTTACAAGCAGTAATGAAAACTGATTAAAAGGATGTACCTGGAATGTTTTTCTGTTGAAAACTGATGATTCAATGGCACAAAAATGTTCCACGCTGACATGTACGTTTTGTTTAACTTTTTCTTGAAAACTGTGAAAATGTTTTGCTTTTTAAATCCCCAAATCTTTCATTTTGATGTTACCATTCTGTATTAAGGTCATATTGTAATTGATACACAAGAAAAAGATTAATTGTTTCGGTTATAATGTAGTAACAGACACTGGCTTTCTGTCTAGATTTGGGACAATTATTCCTATTTGAAACCTCAGAACTTCTCATACAATGGAAACTCCATTTTTCAGCCAGCTATAATAGTAACGCCATTGCACCAATATTAATCTTGAAAGGAGGCTAGAAAAAATCAAATCACTTGCGTCTAAGATTTAAAGAACAATGTGATCCCTAAACCACCTTTCTTCCTTTCAAGTTTTCAAGACTGAAAACTGACACTGGAAGGGAGAAAATTTAGACTCGTAGCACGCAAGTTGGACAACTTGCCAAATCATCCAGGGCCCAGTAAAGTTCAGCCTTATTCTTCTGGAAAATAATGATGGAAAATTCATTTAAGTATCGTGTATAGCTTTGCTGGGGTGGAGGAGGGAAGGGGCAAATTTAATTCAGACCCAGAACTCCCCTCAAACGGATGCTGAATGTAAACTTTAGCTGCATTTCTGTCAGACTTAATGGATTTCACTTATGGGAACTATAATAAACAGCTCATTATGGAGTCAGCTGCGGGAGCATTTTGAGCCCAATAGGGTCATTTGTTTTCCAAGGCAGATTTAGTCTAAAGGGGGTGGACAGAATAATCCAGTGTTTGAAGTGTCTATATCAATACTTGAGGAACAGTAACAAAGTGGTATTTTGGGTCTCCGGCAAAGGCCACTGTTGGACTAAGGCATGGTGTGGAGCTCCAGAGACTAACTGGACTGCGGCTCCAGTTAGGTGGTGGGTCGTTACTGGACACAAGGAAGCCAATTCTCACAAAGCAGATTTCAAGAAAACTGTCGTCATTAAAAATCCCAGTTCCTGGAGTCCTGCTATTGCATAAAAATCTGACTTCTTTTCTCTGTGTGTGAGGAAGTTTCCATCCTTCACGCTTGAAAGGAAATTATGAGTCCCAAAAGCCAAAAGAAAGCAACAGCAGAAAGACACTTCTCTTTGTTTCCCATGGTTTGAAGCCACTACCCAGTTTGGGGGAAGAGGGATGTCTCACTGGGCAAAGGGAGCCAAATTTGCCAGCCTCGCTGGTTGTGCTCCCTCGCCTCCCCTCCCCGGTGCAGGGCTGCTGCCAGGATTCACAGGGAGAGAAGGTTTACTCACAGTAAGTCAGGGACAAAAAAGCAGGTGAGCAATGTTGATACCCTCTTTATTGCTTGTGGATAAGCTAAGCCGTGAGAGCCCATGTGCCCTCCACCATCGTGGGGCGAAAGCCATTTTCCCCATCCTGGGGTGAGCTGCAGGGCATGGCCAGCTGTGCCGGGGAGAGGAGAGCCACCACCGCAGATCTGCTCTCTAATGAACTTCTTGAAAGACTGAATTTATAAGTCAATAAACATCTGCGGAGTGGAGGGCTTGGGATCCAAGTGCACCCTCTGGAGCAGATCTTCCCCTGCTCCACATCTGGCGGGGGACTGGGAGGGGAGCAGGCATCTGCGGCCGAGGCAGCGGCTGGCTTTGTACTGCCATAAATCTCCTCCTCCCCCGCACCATTAATCTGAGCCATCCCCTCGCCGGGATGAAGCCAGAGGACAGTGGTTTCAAACAGTATGACTGTCAAATTGCTCAGCACGCAATAAATCACACACAGCATCTTCCCTTTCATGTCTGCTCCGGCTGGGGGACTTGCAGACACTTCTTAAACACTTCCATACCCACAGAGATGCTCTCTGCTTGCCTGCGCACTCTGGCTGGGCTGTGCGCAGGGAAACCTTTTGCCTCTACGGAGCAGAAGGTAAATCATTCAGGGAGGGAGCAAGGGGCAATTGGCTTGTAAGCATGAAAGGGGCTTGGAGAGGCATTTGCAAGTGCTTGGTTTCGCTTGTCATTGGGTAATTTGTGCGTGTGTCTGTGCATACGCGTAGCCTCTTGCTCATTCATGCAGGCACAGACTAAACTCACATGTTAACGTCTCATGTTAGCACACATGGGCCCAAGTGTGTATGCACACAGAAGTGCACTCACATGTCTGCACCTTTTCTTGAAAGCTAAAAGCCTTTTTTTGTCCCCCAAGGTAGGAAAAAAATATGCTGCTTTGAGGAGCAGATATGTGGGTTATAGAGGATACCTAGGCCTAGGACACCTAAGTGTGTGGTTGCTGGGCTGAAACACAAAATACAGTTTTATTTTCATCCTTGTTGATTTTTTGGATTTGGAGAAATGGAGGGAAAACCCTGCCCTCCATTTTAGTGGAAGAAGAGGCGATTCTTATGTCAGATCTGCTAGGTTTCACCCAGCAGCTTATTTGCTGATGGCCTCCAGCTCCTGCGGTAGATTTTTAGCCACATCTAGAGATGGCAAAGGACACATTGGTAGAGGTACAGAGGATTGTATCTTCAATTTTTCCTGTTAATAGTGCTAAGAAAAATAAAAATCCCTGTAAATTCAGTCTAGAAACCATACTGGTTAATAACCCTGTAATAAACCCCAAGACTGCAACTTGTAAATGCCATTGCAGTTGTTGTTGTTGTTGTGAACACTTTGAAAGCCTCTGTTTTCCTTGCTGGAAAAATGATCTGCACTGTGTAATGACCCTTAAAACTTACCAGTTCTAGGACATGACAAAAGAATTGAGTGCTCGGGGAAAAATAATTAGCTGCAATAAGAATAGCCAGTCTTCATTATAGATTAGTTTATTTTTGAGTTTTATTCCTGAAGATGCTATTGATGTTTGACCAGCTATTTTGAGGTCAGCCTCGTAATTTCTCATCCCTTAATTATTATACCATTTGTTAAACCAATGAATGTTATTAATCAAAACTAACTAGTCAGTGGAATAGATCCAGGTCTTTCCATAGGTGTTTTCTATGGCTGACCTGTGACCACGTGCTTGTGGAGTCTTTTGTAAACGTCTTAAGACAAGAAATAAGCCAAACTCAATAGAGCAACTTCCACTCATCTGGTGGGAGCAAACTCCCTGGCATGTCCCTGGGATGCTGCTGGGGGCAGCGGGGATGCAGCATCCAGCCTTGGCTGTGCCAGGAGAAGGGGTAAATGACCTTTTCTCTGCCTCCTGGCCAGCTGCCTGTGATGGTCCTGTGCTGACTCTGACTGTCGAGATCTGCGTCTGATTCTACATCAGGTTTACAGCATTCATTCCTTTTGAGAAATACTTTGAGTAATGATGCTTTGCTTTGCTGTGAGACTCAAAGCAATTTAAAATATTAATTAAGTCTCTCAGCTCCCTTCTAAAATGGCTGGTTACTATTTGTGTTAAACAGATAAAAATGAAGCAATGTTGGCAAGAACAGTGCGGTGAATTGGTGCTAGAGGCAGAAACAGAGCCGGGCTCCCGAGCTGGTAGCTTTGACCACGAGAGCTTCCCACCTCCCGTGCTGGGAGTGACACCCAGGAGCACGGCAGCCCCTTGCACCCTGCCAGCCTCGGGGCCGTGGCCGCACTCGGTAAAGGAGCAGTTCCGTTCCCCTGGTTTCCAGCTCCATGATTTAGGAGCAGGAACTTTATTCAGCTGAGATTTCTAAACTCCTACTCGCGATCAACCCACGTTCCTGGAGTTCATATACCTACCTGAGTCGCGGCGGGACCTGGGTGCATTAAGCACCTGCATCCAAGCAGCGGCGGGACCCAGGTGCTGGCTTGCAGAGGCTGCCTCCCTGCAGCTCACAGCTATTCAGTGTGGGGCAGCCAGGGCTGGGCACCTCTGGAAAACCAGCTTCTAGCTGGGTGCTGCCACAGCGAGAGTCTGAGCCCGCTAGTGGCAGGACAAAGGAAGAAGCTGAGAGCGAAACAAACGCTGCTGAGCTCCACTCTCGTACTTGGAAATCTCGTACTCGGAAAGCAGGGGCGGCAAGCGAGAGTGCCCAGCTGGCTGTGATGTGAGCTCCAGAGTCTGATGTTCGAGGGCTCTCTCGGGCGGAATATATTTACCTTCTTTGTAGCTGGCTGTAACTCACATCCCTGCAAAGCACTCTGCCAATACAGCATTTGCTGATGTATAGCTACAGCCATTTTCGCTGTTTCCCTTACTCTGTCTCCGTATAGAATAATATGCGATTAATTGATTTTCTGTCGCTCTTTTAGTACGGAAAATTAATTTTGGAGCAACCTTGTTTTCTCAGGGTATGAATTCTCTACATGCAGAGTAATTCCACTCCTACATTATTCATGAGGGAAAATAGTGATGGAGTGTGTAACTGAGGCAGCCCCAAGGCCACAAACTGATAGTCTGCGTTACTGATACAACAATATTCCACTGATGCTTCTAAATAATTCACGGCTACAACTCAATTTGGCACCAGGCATGCAGCTCAGGATGTGACTGGTGCGGAGGGGAGGAGAGGCACTTTGGCAGGACACTCAGCTTCCCAGCCAGAGCGCAGGACGGGGGCCACTGGCAAGAGCCCGGTGCCACCAGGCAGCTGGAGCATCACTCGTGCCTGGCCAGTCCCCAGGGACATGGGCCACCGCACAGAGAGCATCTTGCTGGAGCTCCTGCTGGCATCAGTGGGGTTTCCAGGGACCTGGAATCACAGCGGGAAAAAAGGGCTGGTGGGAGCACGGGGGGATGCCTAAGGGCCCAGGCCCAACAGTGCCGGGAGGCGCAGGCAGCAGATGGGGTGTGCAGGGCTGGGAAGCTCGGCCGGTGGGGTATAGGTATCAGCAGCACCGTTTTCTGTAGCTGGGGAGATGTCTCCTGCTCTGACTCGAGGGCATCCCTGCGGCTGCTAGCAGAGCTGCTGCAGCCATGCAGGGCTGGTGGGCGCCAGCCCTGAGGAAGCCGGCAGAGCTCTGCTTTTCGGTGATGTGCTCAGAGCACTCCCTGGGCCATGCTGATTGACTTATAGAAGTACCTGCTTCGGGGTGTTACAGCAGGCACATTAAATAGTGAGTGAGGGCAGGAGTGGCACATCCCCATAAAAGAATGGTTAGGCAAGGATGTCTCCGAGGAGCAGGATCTACCAGGGAAGCCTGAAGTCTCCAGGGGTGTGTTGGGAGCTTCTTCATGTGAATTATTTAAAACTACACAGTGCAAAACACAGGCCATGCAGGGAAAGTCTATTTTTGTGACAGTTTGAGGATTGCACCCCTGGTTTCCAGGAGCCCCCCACGCTCCTCCGCAGCTCGTGGCTGGGAACCCCTGGACCACCCAGTGCCGACCACTATCCCTGCTCCATGCGCTGGGCTGATTGTGGCTGCTTCTAGTGAAACTGGAGCTGTGAAAAGGGACAGGACAAAAGTGGGCAGCTGGTGGCAGCTGGCCAAAGCCCTTAGCTCTCCTCCCTTCCTCAGCTGAGGGGCAGGCTCCATTGCTCCCCTGCCTACCCTGCCAAGTAGCCCCAGGGCACAGGCGCCAAACAGGAATTTTATCCTCCTGCGGGTGCAAGGCAAGAGGAAAGTGCTACTCTAGGAGAGGCCCTGGAGCCACAGCAGCCCTGCCGTGTGCCACGAAGGTGGCCTTTCCGTACGGATGAAAGGGTTAACGGTGGCGGAGGGGCTGTGTGGGGCAGGCACTGAGCATCACCCACCGATAGCTTCTCTGGAGCTGATGCTCGAGCCTCCCCTTGGGTGGCAAAGCCATGTGTGAGCTGGCCGGGGCTTCAGGGCACAGTTCTGGGCTGTGGAGAGGGTTAATGGCCTGGAGAGCACTTTTCATGTGAGTGGAAAATGGCAGGGGCCTTCCCTTCCCTCCTTCCCTGCCTCTGGCAGCGGCTCTGCTGAGCAGGTCCAGATGACGATGGAGTGAGGGAGAGCCTTGTCCTGGCACTGGTCTCCTTTTAGATTAATGACTTGCGATGAGATGCCTAAGTCACATATTGGGATTTTTCAACATTGAACTGTACCTGGCACCCTGCAGCCATTTATCACAAGGCTGCAGATGGAAGGCAGCAGCAGCAGGACTTGCGGAGGGCCAAGAAACACAGCTTCCCAGCCAGCCTGCTGGTGGGTTGGGGGGGGATTTTTCTGGTGCGTGTGCTTGTGTGGTTTTTTTTAATCTAAAATGATAAATCTGATTTCTTCAGGATATTGGAACAGCTGCAGCTGACCTGGCTATTTATCTGACAGATCTTCAGGGTATACGATAACAGCTCTTAGAGGATGGATGTGGTGTTATAAGCTGTCCAGGCACAGAACATGATTAATGGGATTCACAGAGATAAGCAGATGGGGGGGAGAGCTCATGATCTAAGAAAATCCCGTCCCTGGACTGGGAAACTATTGGTGAGCTGGAACAGGACCAGGAGCTGAAGCTGTCCTGGAGATCAATGCTCTGTGGGTGCCAAAGCCACCCACCTTGGCCTCCCCACCCGCTCCCACCCCACGGCTGGCTGGGGCCTCGGCACGCCGGTGTGGCTGTCGTGGCTCATACCGTATGGTGCGGAGGATGTTCGTACCTAATCGTGCAGCTGCTCTGCGCAGTGTGAGATGGAGGCAACTGTCCTGCAGCATCTCACAGCCTTTCTGGCCACTGCACTCAGACGCTTCCCAGCTGCCGTGCTGTGTCCCCAGCCCTCTGGTTTGCTCTTGTAGGACAGGCATGCTGCTGCCTAACCCTTGGCAGAAATGAAGCACCATAGTGCTTCTGCTTTGGCCCCCATAGTCCGTGCTGTCCCCCTCCCCACAGCTCCCACGTGCCTTAAAGTCACTTTTTTCCAGAGCTCCCCACATGAGCACTGCTCAGTTAACAGCCCACCTCTTCAGGGAAAAACTAGTTTGGTAAAAGTTGAAAAATCAATCTCCCTTATATTAGCTGGCACAGAAACATGCAAGGAATTTACGCATCCAGCTAAGATGACGTTCATTTCCTTGTCTGTTATTTTCTGATGTAGGCTTAAAAGCCTCCTCCCTCCCCAGCCTCTTTCTTCTGGCTGTCCCTGCAGACCTGCGGTTGGGTTCCTGGTACTCGCTTGTTCCTGGGGCGTTTCAGAGGGCGTGCAGCTGGGAACCAGGAGCAGAGAGTCCTGCTTCCTTTGGGATATCAAAGGGGACTCGCTGAATAGCTCTGATGGGGAACACCATGTAAAAGGGAGGGAGCGAAAGGAATCAAAACAGCGTTAGTGCAGAAATTCTCGCTGAAAGGGATGGATCAAATAAACACTGAGATTAATTAATCACTAATGGCATGGACTAAAGGTGACCCTTTGGCATTTACAGACTGAAGACAGCAGGGTCAGGATTGAAGAGCATTAATCTTACATTAGCAGAACTCCATCCTTGCCAGAAGGGAGGAAGAAATCCCTTTGGTTCATGCAGAGGAAGCTGAAGCTTATTGCTTCCTGCCAGGTCCATGGCTGCATTTTTATGAAACACCTGCAATGAAGAAAAGAACATAAACCTGAGAAAATTAAACAGTCATCCCAGAGGAGAGCTGCAGCCCTGCGCCCAGGCACAGCTCTCACACTGCTCCCCACGGCCAGCAGCCCGCAGGTCAGGGGCCGATGGCCATGCTCCGTGCGGCAGAGCCCAGCAAGGTTTTGTCATTGGTTATTAATAACGCTGGATCAATTACAGCGAGCAACTGGGAAAATGGGTTTTGAAATCCTTCCTCTTTACTGCTGAAGTTCGTGTGTGTGTGCATGTGTAATGTTAGCAATATAAGCCACCAGAGATGAGCTATAAAAGGTGCTTTCTTTTGCCTCCAAATTTTGCTCTGTGGTTGCTGTGTAGCATGCACCAGATGCAGCAGCAACAGCGCAAGGCCTATAACCTCTTTCCAAATGGTAATAAATCCCACAAGACCCTAACACACTTGTAATTTACAACTCTGCTAAAATGAACATTATTTCAAGCTAAGCATATTCTCCGAGGTGCAGGAGGAATGTGGCAGCTTTCCTGCTGACAGCGGAGTTTCTTTTTTAAATGTCATGCATTCACTTTCATTACTTCCAAATAATTGCCCAAAAGATCAGCAGCCGGACGAACAAGAGTATTTTATACTGCTGTTAGTCGATTCCATCATCGTAAAAAGCAGCTGCAGGGACCTGCTCTTGGTCGTGGAGAGAAACCACTGTCTATTCAGTTCCTAAAGCCCACTGAACAGACCCGATGGGTTTCAGGAGCAGACCCACTGCCCTGCTCTTCTGTCGGTAGAGAAAGACCCTTGAAATCAGTGAGGTTGCGGCAGGCTCTACCTGCCCTGGAGTGCTAGGCAGGCAGTGTCATGCCTAAGAAAGTCATCTTTGTTTGTTTGAGTTTTTTTCAATGAAATGAAACACTCTTCTTGCCATTTGGGGGTGTTTGCTGTATTGTTGGGGATTTTTCACGAACCATCCTTCATAGGCAGCCAAGGGCTTGAGACTTCAACTTTGAAAATAAAGTAGTCATTTTAGCATTGGGCTGAGCTGGGATGCTGAAAGGCTGCTCAGCCGCCGCGGGGCATCACCCACAGCAGGGCAGTCCTTTCTGCAGGTTCGCTTCAGAGCGTGTTTCCCGGCTCCCCCGTCTGGGAGGCCCCTGGGAGAAGAGGGATGAGGGGGAGACCCAGTGCTGCAGCCGTCCCCTCCTCCTCCTCCTCCTCCTCCTCCTCCTCCTCCTCCTCCTCCTCCTCCTCCTCCTCTCTCTGCATTTCTCGCAGGAACTGTCCAGAAACGTTGGCCTGTGGAGGCAGCCCCACACTTTTGCAGATCGGGTCCAAGACAAACTCCAGATCCTGACTGCGAAAGCTCTGTGGCCTGTAATGAAAGCCCTCAAGGAAAACTGTAAATATAGGAGCTATTGGCAAAATTCAGATCTGGCCTTGGGCTGGAACTTCCTCTCCCACAGTGGGAGGTTTGATCCCTGGTATTGGCGCAGGCCTGTGTTTCAGTCTGTCTTAAACAGCTGGGAAACAAGATCTTTTTCATCTAGGCATGGTTTTCTTCCTCCAGTGGAAAGAGAAAAAGAAAGAGGGGGAAGAAGACAAAAAGAAAAAGCTGTAATAAAACCCCTGGATGATGAGAAGTACGAAGGAGAAGTAGTAAGGAGCAAAAAGCCAGTGCCACTGTTAATTATTATGCAGCTTCTAGTCCAAGGCCTCATATCATTTGAGGGCTCAGATCATTAGTAGAAAATGATGTTCTTTTTTGGAAAACAATTTCTGATTGACTTTTTGGCCAGTGCTGGTGGCTGTGTGAGCAGTCCTGGAGTCTGAAAACCCTCGTCTGATGTTGCACGCCAAACGCGGCCAGGGCAGGGCTCCCTCGTGGCAACCGGTCGGTTAATTTCTGATTTAGAAGGTTGGTTGCTTTTTGTAAGAACATAGATTCTTGTTGGAAAACCGTATTTCTGCTAGAAAATAAGCTGGTTTGGATGAAAACACAAGGATTTCAATTGGTAAAGCAAAATGTTTTGAGTTTCACTACTCTGGGTTTCTAAAGGGAGAGGGAGGGAAAGGAATTCCTCTGGTTTTAAGTTGCTTCTCTAAAACTCAAAAAATGCCTACGGAGCGTTTTCCAGATTATGAGAAAACACTGTTTTGTCTCCTTGAGAAACCAGCCCCGGGGCGACCCACTCCACCTTATTCTTCATTTTGTGTGTTTAGCCGTGCTAAACTCACACAGGCCTCTTGTCTTCGAGGGAAGACCAGCACCACGGTGCCCCTCTCTCCGCCGAAGCTGGTGGCACGGCATCAGTAGTGACAATGGCAGTTGGGGCGCATTTCCTTGCTCCCCAGAGGCCGTCGGAAGGCGTGCCGCTGTGCCCCGTCAGCAGCTGGGGGCTGCTGACAGCCCAGAGCACTTCTGAGCCAGGCAGTGCCGGAGCTGGCACCCCCGGGGGGGGACGAGCTTCTCAGCCCATTACCCCTCTCCTCAGCCGTGTGCTGCTTAGCTGGGATTGACGGTGGGTCTGTACTTGGGGCGATGTCATCCCAGATGCCTTCCGCCTCCTCGTTCTGCGCCCCTTGTGACCCACCGCGCTTGTAGCAGGGTTAAATCTAAAACTGTGGGAGATGATGGGATAATCCATCGCTCCCCGCCGCTGCTGTGGGGCCACCAGCCCCAAAGGTTTAGATCTGAAACTCATCCAAGACACCCTAATGGGGTGAGGAAGATTGCATCATTGACGCCCCCATGCATGAGGTGCAGAGCTGCAGTGTCACACTTCCAGAGCCCCTGAAAGCCTGCGGAGAAGGCAGAAGCAGACCCCGGTTTCCTGGGACCCACCCTGGGGCTGCCATTGCAGAAACGTGTCGGTTGTGTCTCGGTAAGGGTGTAAAGCAGACGGGACACAAGGGCTGTGCTGCCTCATGCTCCCCTCCTCGCGCCCGTGGGAACCCAGGGAGCCCAAAGGAGGGGGGCGGGTGAAGCCCGGGCAGAGCATCCCCTGTCAGGGGGCCAGCAAAGCACTGTGCTTCAGTGCCTTGTGTCCTCTGCATAAATGCAATTTCCCTGAATGTCAGAGGAAAGCATTACAGATAACACACTGTGTGTGTCTCTGACCCAGTAAGTGCTGAAATCACAGATCTCATTATTCTGACATGATAGAATTTTTTTCCCTCCCCGCTGCAACCCTGCTGCTGTTGTTTTCCAGACTGCAGACATAATTGCCGAAGGTGCAAAGCCTCCGCAGACAAATACGTCTTGCCTACTTCCCTAAATCTAGCAAAATGCCAGTTCTGTGTGTGCATAAGAAAACGCTTTTAGATCACGCTCATAAGCAGCACGTATTTCCATAGGGTGCCAGTCACAGTCAGGGTCACCTTTAGGGACGTGCGAGACGGCGGAGCGGAGCAGGGAGACGCGCTGAGCTCCCAGACGGTTCCCAGACTCGAGGTTTCAAGGTACCACTTGCCAGCCAGCGCGTGCCATCAGGGTGTGACACAGCTGAGGAGAGGAGCCCTTCAGAGAGCAGTTCTGGATATTTACTGCACTTGGTCTCGAGCACAGGGATCACAGGGGACCAACCACATTTGCCTGGGTTGGACAGCGAGGGACCCTCTCTTTGGCTGGTAGAGGCTTGTTGCAGCAGCCTTTGGGCTTCTGGGCTCCTTACAAGATAAGGGACGTGCGAGGACACAGAGGCTAGCAGTGATGTGGGCAGCCTCAGCACCATCACCAGAGTAGCTGCGTCTGAGCAGGGCTGCATCTTAGCTAATGAGCTCTGTTAACAAACAGCACTTATTAGCTTGGACACCGTCATGGAGCGAGTCTGCTTGCAGGGTCTGTGCGAGCATCTCTGCTCTGCACCCAGGAGATACAGCTCCCCATGCAGATCTCTGCTTTCTGCTGCCACCCAGGCTTGCAGAAATCCTGCTCGGAGGCAGGGGTCCACAGGGAACACCACAGCTTCTGGAGACCTTTCCACTCAAGTGTTGAAAAAAGGCCATTTTTTTATTATAGTAAGTTTAGTTAAAAAAAAGAAAGATTCCCCCTTTGTGATAATTTTTCTGTAATTTTCTTTTAGGTGGGTCAGATGAAAAGATCTGTTTGTAGCCTGGGTTTTGGAGAGGTCAGATGAAGGAGGAAGGAGTAGGCCCCTTTTCAGGGTCACTGTGGCCCTCTCCACAGGACTATCTTGCCTGACCAGAGGACATTTTCTCACTTTTATTTTCATCTTTCTGCCTGTTTGCTTATTTCACCTCTTTCGTTAAGTTATGTTTCTCAGCGAATATTTTTTAATCAACTTTACGAATCCACCTTATTGGCAATAACCCTAAATGTTTTTAATTGCAGCATCATTAGTTCAGCCATGCAGTAATGCAGCAATTAAGCACGGCCTTAAATGGAGGGGGTAGGGAGGAAGAGTTACGAAGTTTGCTGTTCAGGAGCAGAAAGCAAGGACAAGCACCCCAAGGACCTTGGGCTGCAGAAGGCAGCCTGCTCCAGGGCAGAAATGCCATTAAGAGGATCTGCCAGGTGTGAAGTCCCAGCTGAGCCTGTCTTGCATACT
The DNA here is from genome assembly GCF_965638725.1 of Aptenodytes patagonicus. Classification (NCBI taxonomy): domain Eukaryota; kingdom Metazoa; phylum Chordata; class Aves; order Sphenisciformes; family Spheniscidae; genus Aptenodytes; species Aptenodytes patagonicus. Next base: position 3,754,429 of record NC_134972.1, read on the forward strand.
CCTAGACCTGGGGACTTTCAAAGCACCTGCGTAGTGCGCAGAGCTCAGCAGATAGAAGGAAAGAGGAGAAAGGTGAATGTTAGCTTGAATTTTGAGTGATTTTATGATGCCGCTGCATTCGTACCCCTTTACTGCTACTTTTCTTCAGATATTTGTGAAGTGGCTTCTCGATCCTTGCACAAATGCTGGTGAGCGGATGGTCTGCCTCTGAGCAAGGATCGGGTATGAGAGAGAGATGTGGGCTTTCACTGCCCAGTGTGGAAATGCCTCATTTTGGAAGCAGTTCTGCTCTAGGAGGGTGGACAAAATAACAGAGCTGAGAGGTGATCTGCGTTGTCCTCGTGCTGTCCCTTCTATACAGGATTTCATAATATCATCTCTGATCATTAATCAGAGATCAAAACTAATTTCATGTGATTAAGATAACCCGTGACACACTTTAAATGAAATGTGAAAATGGAAAGACAGCAGTGAAAGCTCATGTTCCTGGAGAGCCGATGGGCTGAGAAACAGGATTGCATAAAGGGTTCTTTACCATAAACCAATAAATCACTGAGATCAATAGACCTTCAGAGATAACTCAGATATGCTTAAAAAGGAGAAAAGCTCCTTTTAAAGAGGGTTAAATTAATCAGATAAATTGCTCACTGAAGAGTTTGGCCAGCTCTCACCAGAGAGTGCTAGGCTAAAGAAATGCTAATAGAAACTTACATATGTATATATTACCCTTCATCCACATAGACCCCAAAGTACTTAACAAACTTCATAGGCATATATTTTACTGACTTTTATCTTTGAAGTTCCTTCTGCAATTTGGGCTGTTTTAATTACTGCAAGGGTACGGGGAGCTTGTGCGCAGGATTTTAAAATGAAATACGCAGGGTGAGGAGATTGGATCTCCTGGTTTCAGCACTGGCGGGGCCTGAGAAAGCCACCAGCACGGTTTGCATAGCCGCTTGCCATTGTTAAAGCTGCATGGGGCAAAATGAAATCAGATCAAATCCTGTAATTTAGAGTCAGGTAAAGCTCCTCATCCTCATCCGAAAATGGCGGCGATTACATTTCTTACTCGGCGTGGTGTTAGGCACCAAAACGGTTTCTCACGGTGCCGGTGGGGTAGGCAGTGCTGTCACAGGTGACTGTTTCACGGGAATAGAGGAGGTGACATTTCCCATCATTGCACGGTCTGATAGTACCAACATTATCTTCCCGCGAACCGGGGGCTCAGGTCATGGTTTGCCTGCCTCTGCTCTCGCCTCCAGTAGATGCCCAGTAATACTGGGAGGATGATCTTTTTGTCTTGCTCCCACATCTCATTCTGTTTGCTGCCACGGCATGGGGGAGGCTTTTCATGTACTTTATCCCTGAATCTCCCTGAGGTATGATGGCCTTTGATAGCCCGGCCAAAACACAGGCTGTGCTTTGCCTGCTAAACCCCGCCAGCCTTGCACAGGGCCTGAACGCTAGCGGAGCTTCCCAGAAGGAATTCCTCTCCAGCTCCCCGGGAGGTTTTGGCAGTCTAGTCTCTGTCCAAACAATCATTATTAAAGCTGTGTTCAAACACGCTTGTGTTTGCAGAGTTGTGCAGTGGGGGGTCGGAGGCAGCAGAAGATGGGGTGGGGACAGCAGGATGTGTTGGGGAGGATCTGAAATCGGGGTGTCCCTCTTTACCCAAGTGCTGATGAGCAGTACTAGCTCTCAGGCACACTCAGTAACTCTTAAGTTATACCATACCCTGATATTTCAGTTCCGATTGGGAAAGTCAGTGCCTCCATCCATCTGCCAGCACAGATCTAGCGGGGTCTAGATAGACCCCAGGCCCTTGGCACAGCCTTTGCCTGTCCTCACACTGTCCTGACTTTGAAGTAGTGTTATGACATTAATGTTATAGCTAGGAAACTGAGGCACAGGGAGATCCAGGACCCAGGTCTTTCAATATTCAGGCACTAAACTCCTGCTCAAAGCTGATTTGGATGGAGATGAGTGTCGGAGTGCTAGTACGTGTGGATGCAACTGTTCGGGGATGCTGTCCTGGGCCTTTACAGCCCCAAACTGCCCTAGCTCCTGTTCAGATGCTGTCACTGTGGGAAGCCCAGCAGGTTCCTCTCCTCTGGTGGAAATCGGAGTGGGTCAGGCATCCAGGAGGGCCTTGTTTGCCCTGTGTTTGTAGGAGCCTATTCTAGCAGGATCTGCAGACCCTGCCTTTGTGCCCATAAGGGACCTCTGTCCTGGCCAGGCCCTGGCAGAGGTGCCTCTATGCAAAGCTCTGACTTCAAATCTCCCTGCTTAGAAAAATGCAGAGTGCAGATATTAACGTTTGTAACAGGGGTCCCTGCACAGTTGCAGAGGGAAGAAACTGCCCATCTCTCCTTCACCCATCCCTGGCACCTGCCTTGCACCTAGCCTGGCTTCCCCTGGCACCCTGCACAGGGGAGTAGGTCGGAAAGCTCTCCTGGAGACATGCACTTTGCAGGTTGGCCTGTTACCGTGCACAGTGGAAATCTGGCGGCTGCATCCGCTGCTTAAGAGCCTTCCCCTTGTGCAATAACCTCTCATTATTTTTTAATGTTGTTGTAACTTTATGGCTTAATCAGTATTTGCAATTTGTTAGTAGTCCAGGCTGCAATAAAATTGTTTTCCAGGTACTGAAACATCCTATCAAGGTTTGTAAAGCAGTGGTTCTTAGTTTATCACACTCATAAAAAGCACTGGCAACTTGACAGATATAATAACTTTTTTTATCAAGTGTCTAATTTGAGAGGAAATTAAGCCATACATTACATGCCGACCTGAGCTGGAATTGGAAAAAGACCCAGCCACCCCTCTCCCCACCCCAGCGAGTTTCCTTTCTCATCCCAGCCTCTTCTGTACGGAAAAGACTATTTAAAGCTGGCCGTGCTTCTGCATTTGCTCTGCAGTATCCTCAGATTGTGTGTGTATTTTTACAGGGCACTGCACACTTAATAAAAAATTATTTATGTGGCCTGCATTGATGTCACAGCAGTGAAACAATACCTTTCCTTTACTGCAGCAGAGTGGTGATTTATACGAGAGCCTGGAAAAGCTTCCTCGAAATGCAGTGCAGATGCTCCAGGCCACTGTAACAGCCACTATATCCAGTTTACTTATGGGCCAAGATCTTTAAATCAGGGAGGTGATTCTGGGTGCTCCCATTTACGGCATCCATCTCAGGGCGCCCGGCAGGGCTGGGACTTTACCAGCTCAAGAAAAGATGGTCCTTTTCAGGCCTTTGAATAATTGCATTTTTGTCCTCAGAATTTTGGTCAGTCTAACATAATACCCCCACCATCCCAAATACGCCTGTTCAAAAGAGCATTAGTGAATTGAGTGGTGTCTGCTTCGTAATTGCCCCAAAAAGGCCCTTCCTTTGCAAGGCTCGTCGTGCTCCCGGGCTGCCTTCTGGTCCGTGCTTCAAAACGTGCCCCCAGTCTCCCCCGTCCTCAGCCCTGGCCCTTGTCCTGCTCCTCTCGCCTGCACCTCTCTGCTGCACTCGCCCCGCGATGGCAATCGAGGGAGAGAATACAGGCTGTCCTCAGGCAGTCATTTTAAGGATAATTATTTTGGTGTTTAATTCCAGTACTGATTTTCCCCCATCCCCATAAGTGGTACCAAAATGCCAATAAACAATTGAGCAACTAGCATGGATCACCCGAAGACAGCTTTCTAAAATAAGACTTTCAAAGCAATGCCCAGGTCTCCCATTGTCTCCTGCAGGCTGCAGGCAGAGCGCCTCGTCCTCGAGCGCTGCAAAGTTTAAATGCTTGCTGAGGCCAGAATGAATTTGCGCTGGAAGCCTGGAGTAAAAGTCAGACGCTGACTACAAGCCGCACACTGTATTTGTTTAAATTTTCATGCTAGCGAATGTCTGTGACACAGGAGACAGGTTTATGGAGAGCGAAAAAAAATGTTGACAAATGGCCCAGTAATCAACTGGAACATGCAATAAATCATTGGAGTGCCAATAACACTTCCAGGACGAGTTGCGAAAGGTCATTACGATGCCACCATGTATCATGCAGCGCCAAACAAAGCAAACAGAACATGTTGGGAATAGGATTATGGGAGAAGCATCTGTCAGTTCTAATTAAGAATTAACTGTGGATCCTATATAAAAAGATGTGTGGTTTATTCCTATCTCCCTCCTTTTCCCACTTAGCTCTCCATTTTTCCCTCTCCAAAATAAAACTCAATTACTTAAAAAAACCCCCCTCTGTCATTTAATCTATTCAACAGCAGCAAAAATAACCCGATGTGACAAAAGAGTGAAGGCTGGAGGGGAGGGATAGGATTCTCTCTGGCTTCTGCAGCCTCTGTAGCGTGCGGGAGGGCGGCTCAGAGCCTGCCCGAATTGCCTTAAATCCCAGAAGTCCTTTGGCATCTCTGAATCATGCATCTGCCATGGTTGCAGAAGGCAGAAAATGTACAAACCAAAACACTTCAGCCCCCCCTTGGTGTGGATGAGGGGTGGAAATGGAGAGAGCTTGGAGGTTGAGATGCTGAAAAGATTTTGGCTACCAATGGAAGGAAATGCAAGCTAAATAAAGTAGAAAAGCTAAAGGGAGAGGAAACCCAACAGAGAAGAGGTACGGGGCAACCAAGTGATGTGCCCTCAGAGGGGACGAGGGGTCTCTGAGCCCATTTCACACCACATCCTCCCCCCACAGCAAGTGTTGCTCAAGGCATCCCCCCACCTCTGTCACAGATCTCTGGGATTTTATCCCCTCCAGCTGTTTATCCATGTTATTGGCACTGGGTCTCACCCAAAGGCAGCAGGAGGGATGGCTCCCGAGTCGTTCACCTGATCAGCCATTTCCGCCTTGACGAGCCGGGCCACGTGAGCAGCCCATCGCCTCCGTTGCTGCGAAGGACCCTCCCTGCATAAGCATCTCATAAATCCCCCCAGCACCTCCTTCCTTTCACCTTGTCTTCCCTCTCCTCCTTCAGGCTCCCCTTTCTCTCTCTCCCCATTAATCTGAGTTGCATTTTATCATGTGGGCACCTTATCCCAGGGCTCCTGCTGAGAGGGCTATGCAAGCAACATGCTTTTCTTTATTATTATTATTTTTTCCTTTCTTCTCCTCTATATTTCCAGGCCTCTTTTTTGCTTAAGTTTGCATTTCTTCTTTCTCTTTCCTTTTTTTCTTTTCCTTTCTGCTGACTGAGACAAGACAGTGTCCTACTTCAACATCCTAGGATTTGTTACAACTTCAAGGTGCAGGTTTATGGCCACGGTTGTCCCGTTTATGGTACAGTTCTTCTTATGGTTTCTAATAAACTTTGTAGCTCCAGGGTGCTCTTAAATCCTGATATGAAAGATAGAGAAGAATCATTATTTAGTCCAACTAAATATAAGATGCTTCACCCTTGAAGGCTGAGGATAATGTTTCTTTCACAGGTGTGGAAAGACCCATAATTCCTGTGTACAGCAAGTGCAGCTGCAGGAAAAAATAATCAATTCTCCCCATGGAAATAAGTGTGCTCCCTCCATGTGGGGTGGGGAGAAGCAATGCCAGCTGGGACGGGCGCAGCTTAAGAGAACAGGGAAAAATCTTTTAGATCAGGGAAAGAACATTAAAACTCAATAGATGTTGCAATAAACTGAAAGGCGTGTGTTGGGTAAGAAATGCAGCCCCTGGCTGCAGGAAACTGCTTGTTGCAGAAGAGGGGAAATTAGGCCCATTCCTCTGGCAGAAGGAGGCACGGGACGGTGCGATCCGTCACCACCCCGGCAGAAGGTGTTCAAGTCTTTGGTCCCCTTGGAACTTCAGGACGTTGCACGGCGTTATGCAGAGGCGGCAGTGACCTGCCTATGTGACAAAGCACCGGCTGGAAATTCAATGGCATATGTGTAGCTCCAGCTGCAAACAGCCCTCCCAGTTCAAATAAGGGTTGGGGTTTTTTCAGCAAAAATTTAGAGGACAAGCTCAATGGTAAACGGAAATAGCTGAATGCTGGCAGAGTGGCAAGTGATGCAGATCTGTGGGTGCAGGAGGGTGTCTGTGGTACATCCCTCTTACCTCCTGCATGACCTTGAGCAAGTGGCTTTGCCCCTGAGGCTCTGTCCCCCACTCTCGAGCAGGGGCCGTAGCCCTGGTCTGTGTGGTCTTGCTGGAAACTGAGATTTTGTTCCGCTGTTTGCACCGAACGAGCTGAGCATTAGAGCCAAGCCCTGGTGCATGGCCAAGGTACATGTATCTGTACGTGTGTCCGTGGGTATGTATGTCTGTATGCACAGAGACAGCAAATCAGCATATTTATTTCAGGGAAAATCTTTTTGGTTTTTTCCCCTTTCCTCAGCTTTACCAAATCCTGTCTCGTTTCTCTTTTGCCTCTGGGAAGGAGAAAGGAGGTCAAAGAATTTGACCTAAACAATTTTCTTGATTTTTTTCCCCCACCCAATGTGTATTTTTCCTCTAAAATTTCTGCAAAGTACCAGGAAAGTACAAGTGGTGTTTGAGGGGGCCTGGGATCCTCCATTCCCAGCTGCACTTATCACCAGAAGGATCAGCTGGTCCCTTTTTTTTTTCCAAAGTTGCCATATACCAACCAATTACTTTGTTATGAAAAAACATTGGACAACAACATAATTGAATTGTTGTTTAGTACGCTGCCCTCCAAACCGGTCACCTAATTATCATTTCTCTACAAACAGCTTGTTTTCCATTTAATTTCTGGTTTTGTTCTTAAGTAAAATGATAGGTTGTTTGTAGGGGACAGAAAAGGAAATTGATGGATGCTGCAAATGAACTTTCAATTAAACACAACACCTCTAAAGCCAGCGCTATTTATGATTATGGTATGATGAGAGGAGGGTGAAATGGATTTAAAGATGTAACCTTGCAACCACTGAGGGTTCATTAAAGTTAAAATCCTGTGTAAAGTGTAAGAGATGCCCTGTCAATTGGCATAGCTGCCTAATTCTGCTCTCTCCACAGTAATATCGGAGTCGCTAGCTGGAGAAGGTGCCTCTTATTAAAATCCTTGGGTCAGAGCTGAAAAGAAAAAAATCCAACCGGCATTGGTAGTTTATGCGTCTCTCCCTGCAAAGTAGTACAAGGATCCTTGGTATTGCTTTTGCTTCACGTTCAAAGCAGACATGTATGTGCGTATACATATGCTTATATTTGTACACATAGGCGTATGCAGGATCAGATTAGACTAAGAGAAGGGCTTTCTCGGAGGTTTTAGGGACCGTTGCTGAAGAATACTATGGACTTTGGAGGGGAGGAAGCTGCAGAGGGAGACTCACAGCAATGCTAAAGCATGTCTTGGGTCTTGCTCGTGGTTTTGCAGCAAGACACAACTCGGCACTGAGGCTTGTATGGGGAGGGCTGCAGAAGGAGAATGTCAGCCCATGAGCCGTGCTGACAGTCGGGTGACTGTCGGCCCCGAGCTCGTAACTCGCCCAGCTCTCGAACCGGGCACCAAGCACAGCTCAAAGCATCACTCAGGCTTCACAAGACTTTTTTTCCTTTTTTTATATATCATCTGTTGGCGCAATTATTCTTATTTGTGAATGAATGATTCAGTGCCATTTTTGGCGTGGATCCGCCCGGCCGGTTTGGTCCCTCCCGCAGGAAGCGCCCGGCAAACCCAGCAGCACTCACACAAATACGGAGACTCTCCATGAGGCCGTGGCAACAACGAGTCACCTCCGAACCAACAGACTTAAATAGCAACCTGCCAGGAAAGTTTCCTTTCCAGTCACTGATCCCTTGAACTGGTTACTCATATTTTCTGTGGTTCCCGCAGGCCTCCAGCATGGTCAGCCCCGACCATCCCAGCCTTTAATAGATCCACTCTCTCAGCAGTCAAATGCAAGAAGGCAGCGCTGTCACCAAAATACCTATTTGATTGTGCTCACAAGTATAAATAATTGGTTTTAAAGCCATTGAAAAGGCCACAGTATAAGACACCAGCTTGTTTGCTTGTTCAGATTTATGCAAATTTTTTAAAGGGTGTGTTTCCCTAAGCTCTAGGTGTCCTTGACACACACTAAGACACATCACAAATCATACCCGCAGTGCAGCAACGGAGTGGAGGGTGCAAGCCAGGGCACAGGGAGCCTGCGTGCCCTCCTGCAGCCTGGGGATGCAAAGACAGCCTTTGCCACCAGGCTCAGCCACACTGGGAGCAGTGAGACCCTCCCAAAATGTGCCCCTCCAGCAGCCTCTTCACACTTATACCGAGCGGGCTCCTCCTCAGCAGATGTTCAAGACTCAGCACTCAGGCTTACACGAAGGAACTTCCAAAACAAACCATCTGGAAAAGAAAACAGCAAACTATTTGCAATCTATTTCCCTCCTCTGCCGTGCCCCCCCGCCCGGCGTCCCTGATCTCAAAGTCACAGGGAAGGATTTGAGAGGACAGAGAGCGGAGTGCCAAAGCCGGGAACGGAAGGAGCACGTCAGTGAAGAAATGTTCCCAACAAGGCTGCAGCTGTTCTTGTAAAATATGGCAAGGCAGTGCGGCTCGCTCGGCACGGCCCGGGGCTGGCGAGGCACCGGCAGCTGTTCGGGCACCCCCAGGGCTGAGCGGATCCAGCAAGCTTTTTCTGATGATGAAAAGTGAGGCGCTGCAGGCAGCGGGAGCCAGGAGGACACTCAGGGGCTGGCGCTTCTCTCTCTTTGCATTTTATCCCACCTTCCTCCCACCATAAAGAGGAGCCAGTAGCTTTAGCCCCCAAATTGGAAAGTCATATGTTGTTCGCCGATCCGTAGTGTCAGGAAGGTTGTAGCTGAGACGTTGTTGCCCTCCAGCAGGTCCTGCGGTGCTGTGATGTCTCTGGTTTCCCGTTAGCTGTCTGCAGCTCTTCACGCTGGTGTGCTGGGGAGCCAAAATGCAGTCACGCGTTTTTCTTCCTTCAATTTTCAGGAACATGAGAGAAAGTGCTCCCTCCCACTGCAGGAGGGGACATGAGGACAATTTCTCCGAGAGGGGGTCTGGGCTTCATCTCCTGCATCCAGTTCCAGCCTCGAGCAATGGCCGGGGGCCCCCGCCAAAGGGCTGATGACTGCTTGTGAGAAGGGTCTGTCCCCTCTCACGTCCCTTCAGAGACCTGGCCAAGCCCTGTGCAATGAGTAATGTGCACCTCAGTGTCCCTGCTGACAAAGGGACAAGCCTGCCTGGCCTTGTCTGCCGCCTGCATGAGAGCCACGCTCTCGCTCAAAGTTGGAGCAGTAAATTGCAGCAGGACCAAGATGGACCTGCTCCTCACACCTTTTATAGCATCCACAAGATCAACAGCATTTATTCTGCCCCTTGGCAGGTTTTAAATTCATGGTGCTTTACGCCACTGGCTAAATCTCGCCACTAACCATAACAGCGGGGCAGGTTCCTGCACTCGCAGGCCAAGCACGAGTGCATATATCCCCGTTAGCACTTCAGACAAGATGGTCCATTTATCCCCACTCGAAGTGCTCCCGATCTTAGAGTTTCTTATACCCATGTCATTAGTTAAGAGCAGCTTGTACCAGGCGTAGGGCCTGGCTCACCAACCACCTTTCCTGCACACTCGGGTAGCCCTGGTCCTCCCTGGGGTATGGTGCAGACAGGAGCCAGTTTTCTGATGCTTCCATCATGCTGGAGATGGGGGCTCTTCCCCTGCCTTTCTACCCATTTCCCACCATAACTTCTCAACACCCTTTTCTAGCTTTGGGAAAAGCTGAATTTGAACAGGGAGCTTTGGGCACTTTCCACATACGGGATTATTACAATTAATAGTAATAAAAGTGCATTAGTTTTTGTAAGACTTTCTGTTACCTCTGGTGGGCACGTGAGAGCCCATTACCGAGCAGGCTGTGATCCCGGTGTTATGCCGCTATTAGATTTTCTGCTTGAGGGAGGAAGATATATGGCAACAATTGAGCTAGGAAATGCGCATTGCTCCAGGAGCGCAATGTAGCTCTGCCTGTGAAGGGCACATTTGTGTGTCAAAATTGCAATGGGAAATACGGGCGTGAATCATGATGCAGCATGTGTGTGTGAGGGCACATGTGTTCATGGCCGGTGTTGGCATACATGTGCCACGTTAGGTGCATCCCTTCCCTTTATGTTTTCAGGATCTCTCCAGTCCTCTGGGGTCTCCCCTTCCCCGTCTTCCTGGAGAGCTTTCTGCACAGCCTAGGAAATTGGGTAATGAAAGCCGAGTCATACATTCCTGCTTTATGTTTCCAAAGAAGCAAGTGTGACTGTCAGGTTTACAAAAGATTGTTTATGTTCAGTGGCGTGAAATGGGGAGCGAGTGTGCGGAGCAGAGCGAGAGAAAGACTGCCCTGCCCGGGCTGACAGCACTGCATTCATCCTCCATGCTACAGCAGACAAAGCACTGGTGCTGCCTGACAGGGGCCATAAATCACCGCTGGGAGATGCTGTACCTACAGCTTATACCATTCCAGATGACAAACACACAATAATCCACACAGCGCAGCACTTTTTCTCCCCTCTCTCCCTCAGACTTGCTGGTGCTGAAGTGACGACAAGAGGCAGCGAGGAAACCTGCAAAGCCTGGAAGTCTCCTGCGGGGACAGTGGGAAGGAGCAGGGGAAGTCGCCCATGCAAATACCATAAAGCCATGGCTCACGGGAGCCAACGGCTGTTGAGGGGGCAAGAGTAACGGGGGCACCGGTTTGCAAAGGCCAAAGGGAGGGGATGCCAAGCAGGGGTGAATCCTCCCTTGCTAAGAGGGCTCCAGTTAGAAAGCCAATGATTTTTACTTGCCACTGCCCACGCAGGATGGAGCTGGGGTAGCTGCAAGGTGCGACAGGACTGGGGAAACAATACCAGCACCCAGGGCTCTGCAGCAGCCTGCCGGGACAGCCCGGGCAAGGCATGCGGGGCCACACTTTCGTGCAACCGGGAGAAATGTTAGTAGCCTGTGTGCTGCTTACACAGGGCTCACGTGCACTTGGAGATGTGGCCTCAGCTGCAGATGCTGGGCTTTGTCTGGAGCCCTGGTCTTGACTCTCCCTGTGGAACTCTCCCTGGCCTGTTTTCCCCAGGTGGTAGATGGAAGTATTGGCCTTTGCTCCGCTTGTCCTGTTCGGTTTGTGTGCTCCCGAGTGCTTGCTGCGCCCAGCCATGGTGGGAGCTGGACGGCACTGTGCCTCGTCCAGCCTGACCCTCCAGTGTCCCCACAGAGGCTCCGTTAACAGAACCAGTTTAAGTCATGCCTTGGGTGAAGTGGGTGCAAATGTCAGGTATGCCAGAAATGCCCAGCGGCGCGTTCAGCTCTCCAGTGTTTTCCCCACCAAAGGCAAGTTTGAGTCCACAGCGTTGCCAGCTCTGCCACATCACCTGGGTGGCTTTGCCCAGGTTTCTTTTTGATGTGAAATTGGAAACGTGATCTTTGAAGGAGGCAAAGAAAGGCAGGGAGGCAGATGCACTGCCACCACCCCGGGCTGTAATTTGCGAGAGAAGGGAAAGGAAAAAGGTCTATCTGGTTGGACAACCCTTAAATCAATGTATCCTAATTAACAAAAGATCTAATTCATCAAAGTGACAGCAACTCTATTTATATCACCTCTTTCCATGGGGGCTGCTGGGGGTTTAGGGTTGTTTTTTTTCTCCCTTTCCTTTTCTGACAGCTTTATCTTTCCCACACACATTTTTATTTTCCCTTTCTGGGGGAGAAGGACTGATAGTGAAGCTTTCCTTGGGAATATGGCCATTTAATTGACATTTTTTGCCTCACCCCCAAAGTAGAGCGATACGTGGAGGGAGCTGGGAGAGAGCTGGTTATCTTAGAGAGGTGCAGGTCTGATTCAGAGGGGGGGGGAACCACTGAAAGGTGAGCAGAGGGGTATGCAGCTGTGCATGCAAAATTTGGTCAAATCCTGCAAGTTGGGGTTATGCTCTGAAAACACCCCCAGCAGGAACCGTGGTCGTACGGGGATCTTGGCTTTCATTTGGAAAAGCAAACCCTGAGAGCTTGACAACACGACTGGATGGCACCTTAAATCTTGAAGTGCATAAAAAGAAACCCAACTGTTTTGTTTTGGTTTAATATCTGAAACCTCGTGGTTTGGGGGCTGGGAGAGCAGGATGCTGAATTGCCATATAAATACAAGGCCCGTGTCATTTCAGAATTGCTCCACTGTTCTCAGCGGGCTCGCTCTCGGGAAGACTGAGGTTTGGACGTGATATAGTAACACAAAAATAGTAATAATAGTAATGAATCCCCGTTCAGCCACTCCTCCCTGCTGCAAGCACAGGGGCATAAAATCCAAGATGCAAAATGCAAGCCCTGTCTCGTGGGAAGAAGGAAGCTCAGAAGGCTGCTGGGGTAAAAAAGCCCCAAACGAAACCAAACCAAACCAAGGCAGCTTTGCCTCCGAAGTGCAGCCGTGTTCACAGCACAGCAGCGAACAGGAGATGAAAGGGCAATAAAATGGAGCCGTCGTCTGAAGGCTGCACCAGCGCATATATCCTGATGTGCCGGGAGTACCTGCTTCTCCTGTAGCCTAAACTTCTGATGAACCAACGTGCTTCAGAGCGCATTTATATGCAAAGGCATATAATATGTCCCCTGTATCTAATTATCTGTCAACCTGAGGCAGTTTGTTTTCCAAATCGGCCTCTCGGCTGTGACTTTATGAGGTCGTAAAGAAAACGGTGCCACTCTCGTGCTGGAGCGCCGGGAGAGCCTGGATCAACAAATTACCATCTTTAATGTTGTGTCCTCGTGCAAGCTCACGCCCTCCAGCATGCCCCGGCGCGGCAGCCAGGGAGCCCAGGCAGCCCCCAGCCCCGTGCACCCAGCTGGACGGGGCGGCTGCGGGCAGGGACAGGACCGTCCCCGGCACTGCCCTCGCTGCCCGCTCGCCCTCCTCTGACCCCGGGGGACGCGTTGCAAAGTTTGGCAGGAGCCGGTGGTGGACTCCAGCCCATCGGCTGTGAGAGCAACACCACCGCCAGCGAAAGCCGAGCTGCGGATTCCTCTGCCCACGCTGCTCCTGTGATTAATGATAGAAAGGAATTAAAAAGAAGGAGAAAAAAAAGAGCGAGGGAGAGGGGAGGGGAGCGGGTCAACAGCTGAGTGCAAGGCAAGTCGCTAGACAGGGAGTAATTAAGATACTTGGGTAAATATGATTAATAAGCTCAAACTGGCAGGGTGTGCAGTAAACAAGGGCTAACCAGATGGTACCCTTTCCTTTCTGACAATGCTGCAAGCTTTGTAAAAATAGGAAGGAAGGCTCTGGATCCTCCCAGCGCTCTCGCACGGAGAGGAGGGAGGATTCAGCACAGGGCCAGGGCAGTGAATCACCTGATAGGAATGAGAGACATTTCCCCCTTCATCACATCCCCGTCAGGGACGGCTGCGAGGGGAAAACAAATGGCTGTTCTCGCTGTGCCGGGCTGGCACTCACTGCCGTGCCGCGGGGCCCGATCCAGCATCTTGCTCGAGCATGGGCTGAGCTTTGCCTGAGACCGGCTGCCTTCACTTGGCGGTGTGTGGGCAGCGGGGGACGGCAGCAGCGGGGAGAGCCATTGCGCTGGTCTCCTGGCATCTGATCTCCAGCCGTAACAACTCAGTTTGAAAAGTCCTGCCCGGAGCTTGTCTGCGCTGCAAGAGCTTGAGGCTGGGTGCCGGCGAGACCCCCTGCTCCTCCCTTCCAGCCGCAGCAGGTGGCTCATTCCCAGCAAGAGCCAGTCAGAAATTTCCCCACAAAACACTTCTCTGTCAGAAGATGCCATTTCACCAAAGGTGAAACATTTGCGGAAACGCACTGATTTTGATGAAATTGCATTTGGAAAGAAAAATCAAAGGAGAAAATCATTTCGATAAGGCCAAAGCATTTCAGTTTGACCTTTTAGGAATTAAATGGCATAGGGGTTTTTTCCATTTCAAAAAGCATTTTGTTTCGATGTACTATATATATATCTCTAAGAACTATTGAAACCAGAATTAAATGTTGTGATTATCCCAACATGTGATGATATATTTCCCCCAGTGCAATATTGCAAGAAATTAAGCCCAAATATCCTTCTGCTTTGAAACAGGGAAGGGAAATCTGAGCAATGAAAAAAACCTGGTTCTTGTTCCGGCCCTGCTGCTGGGATGTGCTGCCAGCAGCCAAGTCCCTGCTGGGGCTGCCGGCTCCGGGGCCGGGGACTAGGCACTTCGGGCAGTGCTGCTTCCCCCAGCCAGGTGAAGGGACCACGTGCGCTGTCCTCGGCCTCCCACATGCTCGGCTCGTCCTTGTAAGGTGCCCAGAGCAGAAGGGATGCTCGTGTCTCTCGTCTCCTTGGCGTGTACCACAGGATGGGAGCTAGCCCCTGGCTGAGGGCAGGCTCTGAGCGTGGCTAAATGTCTGAGAGTCCATAAAGACGTTTGTACAACCCCTGTGATGCCCTGAGCTGGGCATTTCACCACCTAAGCTCATACGCATCAGAGCAACATGACAATATGTTCAGGATCTCAGAGCTATCAGTTTTCATTTGACTATTTACTGTCCAGTACTTTGAAAATAAAAAATTTGCCAAGTAGCCCCAGGCATTAATAATAGGTTAAATCCGCACTTAGCTTTCGGCTTCCTTAGGATGAGGATTCTCTTTTTTTGCCAGCTGAAAAGTTCCCAGTGATAATGAGAACGGTAAATGTTTTATCTTTGCAGGGAGACAGGCAGAACAACGGGCGCAGGAGGAAATCTCTGAATCACAAAGATGTCACCCGAGGAGCAGCGTGCCACCAGTTTCTGCTCAGCACTATTTTTTCCCACAACGTACCATTTTCACTGCACGTAAGTTGTCTCATTATTGTAGTCAACTTCTCCTGGGCAGAGAGGCTGTTCCTCAACTATGCCACAGACCCAGAGTGTCACTTCTGATCTCGCTGGGACTCACCTTCCCATCCTGAATAATAATGCTGCTTCGGCTGCCGCGTTGCTTTGCAGCATCCACAGGGCAGGGGCTGTCTCTGCCTGTCTGCATGTACCATGTTTAACACACCAGTGCCGTGACTGGCGAGGGCCTGTGGATGCTTCCCGTTGTGAAAAATGAAGTGAGACTTACTTGGGAGGCTTCGAGGTACAGCAAGGCTGCGGGAATAGCCAGTGGCTCAGAGGAGGTGGGGTAGAGATTAAAGATAAAGAAGAAATTTCAGCTCATTGGCAGGGCACATATTTTTCCAATATAAAAGCAAATGGGGGAACCCTTAAATAAATGGACTGTATAAAAACGTCCTTTTATATTACTGCCTCACCTTTTCAGGGGGAAAACACCAAGGTTTATTTTCATGGCTCCCAAATAAAAATATCATTGCTGCTTCGTAATTTCACAGAACCAAAAAGCAGTCCATAGCTATTTAAAATACACAGGCCCCCCTCGGTACCCACCATCCACCCGGCTGCAGGAGCAGCTGCCACGTAATTACAAGTCCTCGTCACAAGTGCGGAGAAACAAGTTGTGGCATTTAGGAAAGGTCTGCAAAAATAGGTGTCAGACCTTAACTAATAGTGATTGTCCTTCCATTCTGCTGTAATTTACATTTAATTCACACATTTCATTTCCATTTAAAATATGATTACAGTGTTTTGAAGCACATCTCACCTGTCCCCTCCGATTACGGCAGGATGAAAATAACACGAAGCAGCAGGAGTGAGGCTGGCTGCCCCGGGTCTTGGCTGTGGGATGGTAAACACATGGTGCCGTTCTCCGAGCTGGAGAAAGGGACAGAGAGGACTTCCAAAAACATCACCCGAGCAGGGATGGATGGACGCACACAGATACACAGACACACAGCCCTGCCCCACCTTCCTGCTGCTTCATGCAGGCAATTCTTGCTGCAGGGTTTTAAGCACCAACAAACACAGGGAATCAGAAGTGCCACAGAGAACTGGGGTGCAGAGAAGATGACTCTCTAGGCTGTGTTTTTCCATGTTTTTCATGGAATACATGGGCTTATCCTTGTGACATGCTAGTGTGACATCCAGGCACGCAAATTTGTAAGAAAAAGCAGCATCTGGGCGTCTAGTACAGCCCACTGTGAAACAGGGCCACAGCCTGTCCTAGGAGAGTATAAGCAGAGCGTGGGAAACAACACTGTGAGCTTTTCATTTGTAAGTAGCCGGTTTAAATTCAGGCCTGCTCAGTGAAAGCCGGGCTAGAGAGCCTGGTCCTGTAGTATTATTGCATTCAGCAAGGCTATAGAAATAAGACTATAGAAATTAAGTGTGGAGCTGAAGCTGGCTGGGAATTAATACTCCATAATTCATAACCTGGAGTTTGCTCTTTGTAAGTCCAAGCAATTTATGCCATGCAGTTTCATTTCAGGTACCACTGCGCTTTCCCCTCTCTCTTGCTATTGCCCGGCTCTTGCTGCTCAGGGCTCTCGATGAATTTTCTCCTTGAAGCTCGTTTCCCACAGATTTTAAAAAAGGAGGATGTGGGGGAGGGAGTAATGAGACCAAGTGTCTGGGTTTCACTTCCACTTTATTTCTACCTCAGCATCATCTGCAGTGACAGCTCAGCTTGGCACGAGGCTGTCTCGTTGTTGCTGCAACAGGAGATGGATGCCCGTGCTGAGCTGCGAGCCTGCGGGCCGGGCATCTTCCCAGCCCAGCAGCAATTGAATGGGCCAAAGCGGCGTGTGCCCAAGCAGGAGCACTGCTCTGCAAAGCACATGCAAATCCAGAGTCTGCTGTAATCCCTCCTGGAGAGGAGGATGCTGGTCCCCAGCGGGGCCGCGGTGCTCTCGCATGCATCCTCTGGGTACCAGCCACTGCCTGATGCCCCAGAGCACACGATGGCTCGGCTGCAGCTCAAGGCTCTTCCCCGCTGCACAGAGGCGTGAGCTGTATTTGAACACCTCCCTCTCCAGGCAGGCGAGGTGCTCAGGGGGAGACGGACAGTGATTTTTCACTGGGAGATTATGCTGATTTGTGCTCTCTGTCTAGATTCCAGCATAAATTTCAGAGCTGCCGGAGTGTCCGTTTCGTTTTTGTGGCTGCCTTCCTGCCAGGCAGCCGCCAGCCCAGCGACTCCAGCACACTGCCGGTCGCTCTGGTCAAGGTGAAGAATTTGCTATCTTTATTTGCCTTTCTCTACTCTCCTCCCTTCTAAATGAATTTAGAATCACAAAAACTTTGCTATGGAGAAGGAAAAGCAGGTCCTTGCCCTCATCAGCCAGAGAAGGGGAGGTTTTACCCTCCCCTGGAGCAGATACACAGTAGGGATGAAATCCCCCCTGCGGAGTCCTTCATAAAACCTGGGTGCTATTTAAGCCATCAAAACAGGGATTCAGTGGGACAGAAAAGGAGCACGGGCTGTATGGCATCTGTAGCAATCAGGCACTGTTGCAGAGACTGGTCTGGCCTGATCTTGAGGGAAATTTTAATTTCTCCAGGGTGCAAAGCTTGTTCATGCTGCCAGGCTGAGAGATGCTCCCTGCGCTTGGTCTCAACAGAGTGTATCCCAGTGCTGATCTGAAGTGCAGCAGGGGACAGTGCTGGGGCCTCTCTCAAGCTGGGTTTCACCCCAGGCAGGAGCTTGGAGGTAGAAGCCAGTTTGTAAAGTGCTTCTTGCCAGGACAAAGGAAGAAAGTCACCAGAAGAAGCAGGGGACCCTGGGGAGCCCTGGGGAGGAAGCCATCCCTCCTGCATTTGGGGACAGCAGTATCCCTGGGGAAGTATTGACATGCTTACAGTCCGCTCTGTTAGTTTTAAGACATGTTTATTTGTGTAGCTCTCTGAAGCACATTTGTTGCAAGGAAAGGATGCTTTGCTTGTCTCTGTCTCGGTTGTAAGTGCTGCCGTTGCGTTCGGAAGGAGCGGGAATTTGGGCCAATGCTTTCTGCTGCTCCATCCTGGCACTGAGACTTGGTGTGTGACACCCGCTCGGAGACATCAAATAATACTTATTTGGCAGCAAAACAGTGAAATCCTGCAAAACAAGTGCTTGCTGACTAGTGTTTCACCTGGGCGTGCTGAAGGCAGTGAAACTCTTTGCACCAGCTTTGGTGCGGTTTGGAAAAGTCTGCAGGCTTTTCTGCAACGCAGCTGCCTCTCTTAAATGTATGCCTCAGGCACTGAAGCGAGGACTAGCCTGAAACGAAGGCACCTCTTCATTGCCCAGCAAACCCTCGATGCGTTGTGCTTGGACCGTCGGTGCCTCCACTTTAACATCTGGGCCAATTTCCCTCCTTCTTGTCCCTCCAGGAGGGGCAGCGGCCTGGCTGCACCCGCCCTGTGGCTCCCCCCATGCAGGGGACGCTGTGCTGCTGCTTGCTCCCCTGAGGAATGAATCGGGTGGGAATTACAGTTTTCTGAATGTCAAAATCCCTCCCATGGATCAGAAGTTTCCCAGCGCCTGCACAAGCACAGCACAAAGTGCCAAAGATGCTGCCCAGAAACGGGAACCACCAAAAACACTTCCAGTGCTGCACTCTTGCCCTCAGGACTCTGAAGGAAAAGTTTACCTCCTCCCGCAGAGGTCTTTTGGAAGATTTTTTAAACACAAAAACTCTTGCCTAGAAAATAAGTCAGGCTTGCCCTCCCCACCACGTCCTCACCCTGCATCTCCCCCATGCTGCGCCCGCCCCCAGAGCACCGAAAAGGCATGGACGCGCTGATTAATATCTGCTACGTGTAGGGGAAAACAACAACCCCGTAAACAGTATTATTAACCCATGGGCTGGCAATAAATCAGTGTGAGAAGGTGACCTCAGCAATGCTGGAGTAATCCTGTGTGTCAGGGTAAATTTATGAGGCCAATTTTATTGGCCTGTATGACCCAGGCTCCTTGGAGATGTCTCAGTAACAAATCCAATCCATATCATTTATTAGCTTTGTACAGTGTCAGCTCTAAGCATAGGAGGGATCCCATTAAAACGTATTGCTCCCTCTGCAAAAGATGGGCACAAATAAGCTGTTGGATAATTGTCAGCTGCAAGGAGCCCCCGATTAAGAAATTGCTCGTTGTAGATCTGCTCTCAGGTCCATAAAGCTTGCCGGGGCTGGAAGTGCTGGGGTTTGGGTTTGTGCCGTCTGCCCCTTGCCCTCCCTGCCTGCGCTGGGCTGACTGCCGTGCTCCAGGAGCAACGGGCAGGGTTTAGCCGTGGGAACAGAGGTGCCGGACTCTGGGGAGTTTCCAGCTGAGTCCCCCAGGCCCCCCCCAGGTGCTGGACTAGGACCTGGTGGCCCTGGGGGCTGCTGCTCTGCCGGGGGCGCTGGGGAGGATGCAGGGACCGTGGCGTCGCAGCCGGAGGTGCGGGGATGCGACGGCGCGGGGATCTTGCGAACGCATCTCAGGACGGCGCTGCAGCGAGAGGGACCGCAAGGGGATTTTAAAGCTGTTAGTGGCTGAAACTCCTCCTCCAAGGCAGGAAACCACTTGCAGGAGGGGAGGGATCCTCCGGCCAGGCCCTGCGGGCCGTGCCGAGAAGAAGCTCCATTTCGGAAGCCGCTCACGGACCTCACGGTGATGTGCGTCGTGCCCAGCACCCTGGTGACGGAAACAATCACACCTTCACACCAGCACCTCCCGGGTCTGATCTCTGTTGGCTAACCAGAGACTGGTGGAGGCAGTTTAAGTCTGTTTGACTGTCCCTGTCATCATAAGGTTTACGGATGGTTAATTTATTCTTTATAGCACAGTCATTGATGGCTGTTAAATCACAAATGAGAGCCAATAAAGGGTGAATTGCAGCTGAAATTACACTGTTTATATGACAGCAGAGTGCTGGCTAAAAGATTCATATGCTGCTGATGAAGTACGTTATAAATTTTAATTACCATAGTTTGTACAAATGACATGTTTGAAATGCTATTGAGTAATGTGACCCTGATAATGAAACTATAAAATAAATCATTAACTTTCTGAATGAGCTTTTTTATTTCCATGCTACATGAAGTAAACTTTCCAATTTATTCCATTGCAGCCTTCTTCTGAAAAAAAGTGCAGAGAGAAGAGTCACCAACCACCCCCCCCACTCTGAGGGACACTGACAAGCAAACCAAAGGAGGGATGAGCGGGACCATGTCGGAAAAGATGTCAGAAGACTGACCGAAACCAGCCAAAGCCCCCAAACTGCTCATGGTTTCACCCTGGTTAATACGGGATGATGCCTTGCTCCTGCAACCACAACCAGCTTAGCTGAGGGAGCACAGAGATAAGAGCAGGGCTTGAGAACCAGCTCCGAAGAGCCATAAAAATCACAAGTACAGAAGAGAGAAAATCTCCATTAAAGTAGGGCATAATTGTAACTCAATCGTTGGCCGGGGGCTTTGCAGCCCGAGTTGCTGGAGATTGCCCTGCCCTCCCCTGGGAGCTCCCCGGATCTGCCAGAGCTTTGAAGCAAGAGTGAAGGTGCCTGAGCCCCCGAGTGCTCGACACAGAAGTGGAGATAATTCCCTGGATGGGGGTGACGAGATGAGTTTCGGCCCAACAAGGGATTTCTTGGGAGCCTGCCTGGGGAAGGAAGCGCAGACTGGGCAGTTACTGACACAGCATCCTTCAGTCTAGCTCCGCACGCTCAAGAAAAGGGGATGCTTCTTAAACCCTTCTGGAAAGACACTGATATCAGGTTGTTACCTTATTATATTGCCATATATTATTTTTTTAAGGGATACAGGGCACAAAACAAGATGGGAGTGTGCCAGACTGCTTTCTCATCCCTCTGCAGAGGGGTGCTCCAAACACCAAAGTGCTGTGCTCCTTGTCCCCGGGTGCCCACACTCACCCATCCCCCAGAGTGGGAGCAAAGGACTGCCCCCCAACCCTCCTCCGGAAAATCCACCAGGTCTGGGGCTCTCTGGCCCGACTTGCCAGCATCACTGGCTTCTTCCTCATCTCCTTAATTAAGCTGGGTTCTTTGCACACCTCAGGTTAAATATGAACCTTTCCTATTCCCCAGCTTTTTCACACTGTAAATAAGCAACATATCCGTCTCACATGGCAAACAAAAGGCAATAACAGGAGTCTCCAAATAAGCAGCAGGGAGAGGAGAGGGAAAGGGGACCCATGACATTTTCAGGCTGTGGGGATGCAGCAGAAGGTTGCAGTGTCAAGTACTGTACAGCAGTTGAGTTTCAAGAGATGGGGTAATTTATGACCCATAATAACATTTGTGGTTCTTTGTGCAGAGGTAGAGATGGATCGTATTCTTCAAGACATCGGCTGCTCGTCCCTGGGGTCCCCACGTGCAAGGGAGTCCTTATCCACAGAAACTCTGGCAGATTTGTGGCTGG
Source organism: Aptenodytes patagonicus (assembly GCF_965638725.1). NCBI lineage: Eukaryota > Metazoa > Chordata > Aves > Sphenisciformes > Spheniscidae > Aptenodytes > Aptenodytes patagonicus. The sequence continues at coordinate 3,775,635 of NC_134972.1, forward strand.
GTGCATCATGTCCAGTGCTGGCTGACTCCCCCTTCCCGTCCTCTTCCCCAGGCAGCCTCTCTCCACATCTCTACCCAGAGCCGCTCCTCACCAGAGGATGCGTGCAATGAATTCAAATCCCGCCGAGTGTCAGGGTTTAAGCCAGGTGAAATGTGGTTGCCCATGCCCAGCTCCCGAATGCCACTGCCGGCCCGGGTCTGGCCAAGCCGAGTGCCCCCCGTGGTGCAACCACCTCTTGCAAAGGCCAGGGCCACCCCACCACCTCTCACTGCAGATCTCGCTGGGCCTTTTTTCCTCCCCAAAAGTGTTTGGAGTTGGAGGGCTTTTAACACCTGCTTTTGTCTTATCAGCCAGACTGAAAATATTTCCAAGCAGGCTGCTCATGCCGCACTACTTACCATTAAAAGAAAGGACCACATTATTGCTGTTATAAACCATTGATTAAGGTTTATAATAGCAATAATCCCCTCGAAATTCATTGTTACTGCAGTTAATGACCAGTTTATTAGAGCGTTAACCATCCTTGGCAATGGGCTGAGTCGTTTAATGCTGGTAACGACCAATTTCTCAAGGGTTATTGCTTAAATAACAATCCTTTGTTAGATATATGTTCAACCACCAGATACTGCTCCAGCTGGAACCTTCTCCTGTGAAATAATTGTTAATTATTTCCTCCAAGTTTTGCCACCATGCCTCAAAGTTTTAGATGGACAGGGTTGCTTAGGGTGCAAACTGTCAGAGATGCTGAGAGCTGAGACTGGGCAATGCAAGGGGCAGCAGCCAGAGACGCGTCCCCCAGAGGGACATGGGTGTAAGAGTTGCACCTTATGAGGTTTTTTCCCCTCTTCTGTCACCCGTGACTGTCCCAGCCCTGGGCATGTCCACGCCAGCCACCCACGGTGCTTTGCAGAGGCACCGTCTCAAGTTGGAAGCAGCAAAGCTTCCAGGGACATGCCCTGGGCTCCCAGGCACCGCAGCGAGCCACCCAAGAAGGGTGAGACACACCAAAGCTCTCCCTCCCTTCTTTTCTTACATTAATATGATCTGAATGTTTCATCGCATTAACTATGTCCTATCGTGTCACGTTAGTATCATCCTTCTAACAGCATTCATTTTGCCTGACATGATATGAAAGGTACAGATACAATTACCCTTTAATTGTGTCATATTAGCAAAAATAAATACTGATATAGTGCGAGGCTGACAGAAAACGATGGCAAATCCCTGGGAACAGGATCGGACTCTTGTTGCCCAGAGAGTGCCCAGAAACCTGCACACTTCAAGACAAGTGTGTTTATCGGGCAAATGCAGGAGACAAGCAGGAGGGGGATCTCTGCCTCAGGTCTCTTTCACCGTCCCTCTAAAGCCAGTGCTCTGGCTGTGCTGCCAGCCATGCCGGGAAGCCCCCGACCATAGCTCCCTCCCCTGTGCACGGCCCCCAGTTTCTGTGAGCCATCAGCGAGGATGAAATGAGGCTGAATTGCCATGATCCGCTCACTTCCAGCCACTCACCCCAAATGCCTAATCTCTAGCTGGCTTTAACAGGTTTTTTGATGATTTTGCTATGAAAAAAAGTATCCCCACATCACCCCCATAAAATTACATTTCCACAGCAAATTAAATTTCAAGCTTTCCTGATTCTCGTTAAGAAACAAAATCTAAATTTGGGGGATTAGGTGAAACCTGAACAGTGCTAGGTTTGGGTTTGGTGTTCCTCTCCCTCCTTTGCTCTTTGTTCCTGAGTTTGTGGGATCTTTGAGGTGTCACTGGGGAAAAAAAAGGAAAGGGGAGAGGTGGATAACTCTAAAACCAGGGAGAAGTTTAAGTCCTGGTTTGGGCAGTGTTGTGGTTTAACCCCGGCCGGCAACCAAGCACCACGCAGCCACTCGCTCACTCCCCCCTGGTGGGATGGGGGAGAGAATCGGAAGAGTAAAAGTGAGAAAACTCGTGGGTTGAGATAAAGACAGTTTAACAGGTAAAGCAAAAGCCACACACGCAAGCAAAGCAAAACAAGGAATTCATTCACTGCTTCCCATCAGCAGGCAGGTGTTCAGCCATCTCCAGGAAAGCAGGGCTCCATCATGTGTAACGGTTACTTGGGAAGACAAACGCCATCACTCTGAACGTCCGCCCCCTTCCTTCTTCTTCCCCCAGCTTTATATGCTGAGCATGACGTCATATGGTGTGCAATATCCCTTGGGTCAGTTGGGGTCAGCTGTCCCGGCCGTGTCCCCTCCCAGCTTCTTGTGCCCCCCCCAGCCTGCTCACTGGTGGGGTGGGGTGAGAGGCAGAAAAGGCCTTGACTGTGTGTAAGCACTGCTCAGCAGTAACAAAAACATCCCTGTGTTATCAACACCGTTCCCAGCACAAATCCAAAACGTAGCCCCATACCAGCTACTATGGAGAAAATTAACTCTACCCCAGCCAAAACCAGCACAGGCAGTGAGATGCTGATCTTCTCCCGTGATGCTTCAGGCCCCTCCAGTCCCTGGGGAGGCAGGAATCTGCCTAAAATAAATTATAAAGTGGAAAATACAAAACCTAAAAACTTTGGATTTCTTCCCCCTCTGTAGGAAGGAGTTACCATTTTCTACCTCCACCGTCAGCCAAAACTACTAGCTGGTGCCGGGCAGCTTTGAAACGGACCCTGGCTGGGAAAAGCAAGAGTCGGCCGAGCCTCGCCGGCTGCTTTGCCGCGGCCCTGGTCCAGCCAGGCTGGGTCTGTCTCTGGTCCCTGTCACAACTGCTGTGGGGATTTGTGCGAGCATCCGTGTTATTTTAGAGATAATGTGAGCAGAGTGGAGCATGTCACAGGATAATGGTCTCCTGCTGCTAGGCTGTTGTTGGCATTTATCAAAAAATGACACCAGAGGGAATATGCTCAAGGGAGCCGAGGTGTCGATTCGATGACTGCTATTTCGTGATAAAAGTTAACAGAAATAAAAATGAATCAGTCACAAAACAGCTTATTTATAGCCATGCCCGGCCCAGAAGGGGATCCCTGGGAAAGGCAGGGCAATGGTGCTCGCTGCATGCACCCCCACCGGCATTGCCTTGCCAAGAGCCACGGCCCTGCTGCCCATGCCCGTTCCCGGCAGATACCTCCCACACCACCCTCAAAATACCCCCGTGGGCAATGGTGGAGCTGCTGCTCATTGCAGAGTGGGAGATGAGGGCTGGAGGATAAAGTCATTTGAAGTTGCTCAAATCAGACGTGATTTTCTGACTCCCAGGATGGGATTTGAGCAAGCACAGGACGACAGAGTGGGGGTGATGTGCTCTTCTTCCTCCCCGATCTGTGCTGCTCTGCCCTCGAGCTGCCCAACCAGGCAGTGCTGCACCCTGAAAGTCCCCCAGGCAAAACAAAACTGGGCGGCATCCCCTGGTTTTCACACATTCTCCCTCCACCCCTGTGTCTTAGCAAATACAAAGCAAAACCATTTTGCACAATGCTTACAAAACAAAACACTTCTGGTGTTTTGCCTAAAAACAAATATTTTGAGGAAAATGTTTCAATGTTGCTTGTGTTTATACATTGCCGTAGGGGTGGTCTCTGGACAGAGCTGTGACCCGGTGCTGGGCTCGGCTGCGGCAACCGAACTCCCAGGCCCCAGGGATGCAGACGGAGTCCAGCTTCAGTGATGGGGATCATGGAGCCTGGAGCTCTTTGGGGGTCTTAGTCCCTGGGCAGCGGGTGGAAATCAGGTCTCCTGCTGACTGTTTGCTTTCAGCAGGCTGTGCCCCAGGGAGCTGCGTGGGCTCGGGGGGGGCTGAGCACGCGAGGCGGGGGCTGTGGGTTGGGGGGTCCCAACCACCAGCACCATGCAGCAGCCCAGCGGGTTATACAGCCGCACGAGCCTGCAGCGATGGCAAGGCCTGGGACTTACTTCTGATGAGATGCTAGTGGGAGCAGGAAAAAAGGGCAGAACATGGGAAAAGAACCAAGGTCAGCCTTTGCTGTAATAGCTAAAAATGTCTAATCATGGGTCTGGTATTAAGTTAAATATCCTGGCTAAAACCATCTCATCGTGGATATCGCACTAAATTAAACATGCAGCTATTTAAGGCAAGGAAAACTAGGTGGAATTTGGGTTTCCACACCAGCCCATCAAAGGCACCCTAAAGCTAAAGGGCTCCACTTTATCAAGGTGAGCAAATTAATCGGCTAATTGTTGCTGGGGCCAAGTTCGGGTGCATTTCCAGTGGGACAGTCTGTTTTTGTTATCTCAGCTGTGGGCAGGGAGGAGGAGGAGGAGGAGGGGGGCAGAAGAAGGATGCTGCAGCACCTGGGTTCGTTGGCCCTACATGTAATAGGAAACAACAGGGGCCACAGGGGACGCGTCGCTCTTTTCCACCTACATGTTATTCCAGCCATAAATCCAAGTGACAAGCTTGAACTTTTCTCAATTGACATGTTTACAAGGGAAGTCCGCATTTGACAGGAAAATTAAGCATATCAATCACTTAACGAGCTCGTTAATGAATGGCGCTCAGATCTCTCTGATTTTGTGCCTGGTAGCACAATTTATTGATCAAGTGTGCTTTCGGCTGGAGCCAGATGTTGCCGTGCCTTGATCCTCAAAGCCGGGACGGCCCTGGCCAGGGTTTAGCGAGAGGTCATTTTCTCCAGCAGACCCCAGGTTCCCTTTTCTGTCTTCTGTTTTCTCTTTCTTCCTCTCCCTTTTCCCCCACCAGAACAAAGAGAGCAGATGCGGGCTCGGGGCCCCTCACACCCACTCAGACATATGGAAGCGATCTCCTCTGTCTTTGTAATTACACAGGAGCTTGCTTTTCAATGGCTTTGGGTTTTATTGCACAGAAACCAACCTATTCCTACATAAAACATTTTTACGGCTTCTCCTCTAGGGGCTCCTTGGCGAGGACCTGTCAGGTATAAGAACGTGCAGGACCCCCTGGCAGCCGGCGGGAGCCGTCCGGGCAAAGCGGGGACCCCCGGGGTCCCCCAGCAGGAGCATGCAGCGGCCGGGGACAGCACGGGAGGCAGAGGGAGAAAGGCTAAGGTGAGGCGTGGCGGTGGAAAGATGGGAGCCAGATCCCCCAGTAAAAACTAATAGCTTTCGAAAGGCAGCAGCGAACACAAAATAATCCTCAAACCTTAATGAGACCCATAAGTAAACCCTGGATGTGCCCAAAATCCCACCTGTGAATGTGTTTGTAAAAGCCCCATTTGTCTGAACATCTCAAAGACACTCATGAGGTTGCAGTGGTATGGAGGATGCTCACACCTATTTCTCCGTTGGTGACACGGGCCCAGAGTCCCCACATTTCATCTCTGCAGGGAGAATTTGCATGTCCTGTGTCCCGGCCACAGGCACTAACCCGGAGCCCGGCAGCCGCAGGGCGGGGTACGCTGGCTGTACCCGCTGTGCCAAACGCAGCCTTTCCTTGGGTC